>NC_041753.1:31651112-32921792 GCF_004115215.2 Ornithorhynchus anatinus | reverse complement strand
ATCCCGGTTCTGCCACTTGTCTGCTGTGTGACCTTGGGCAAGTCACTTAACTTCCCTGTGCCTCAGTTACCTCATCTATAAAATGGGGAGTAAGTATGTGAGCCCCACGTGGGACAACCTGATTACCTTATATCTACCCCAACACTTAGAATAGTACTTGGTAAGTGCTCTAGTAAGTGCTTAACAAATATCATAATTATTATTATTATCAGCATGTTTAAAGCAGTGAGTGGGGAAGGAGCCACTGGAAATTGAATGGTTGAAGATTAAGGTCAGGGAAGAAAAAAGGAAGGGGGCAAGTAATTTGATAAGGTGGGAAGAGAACGGGTCATAGGCATAGGTGGAGGAGGTCAATTTTAAGAGAAGGTTAGAAATCTCTTGGGAAACTGCTGAGAATGTTGGGACAGTCAAAGAAGGGACAGGAGGAGGGAGGGAGGGAGGGAGGGCAGAGGAGCAGGGGAGATTTTAGAGCTCATGCCTGATGGTTTCAATTATATCAATTAAGTATGAGGCCAGGCTATTAGGAGCAAGAGATGTGGGGGACAGGATGTTTGAGGAGGGAGCTAAAAGTCTGAAACAGCTGCCAGGCAGAGGAGAGGGCAGAATTAAACCAGGTGAGGATGAGTTTGAGATGGATGAGGTCAGCCAGGTGTCTGGATTTCTTCCAGCAGCACTCTGCAGTAGGAACACAGAATCAGAGGCAGCAAACTGTGGAAGAGATCCAGAGTTGTCAGTTAGTGATTATGACATCTACAGGGGAACAGGGGAGTTAGGTCTGGGGAGAGGGTGATGTTGATGGTGTGAATTTGTGTATCAAGAAAGTAGTTTGGGTATGGAGATTAAATGGAGCATAATGATTTTAGAAAATTGGGTAGGTTCAAAAGATCAAAGATCTTGGTGTGGGAACAGGACAGACTCATGGGAAAGTGGCATGTGGAAGAGAAGGTAGGTTGGGAGGTTGTGATCAGAGAGTGGAATTTCAGAGTTGGTGAGGTTGGAAATTGATTGTCCAGTGACCTGAGATGATGAAATCGACCATGCAGCAAAGTTGGTGAGTGGGTGAGGTGGGGTGGAGCAGGAGGTCAGTGAAGTTAAGGAGCGAGAAGAAGGGGACCACAGAAAGATTGTCAGAAGCATCCAAGTGAATATTGAAGTCTCTGAGGCTCTTAAGAGACTGACTTGGATGTTTTTGTAAGCTGAGCATGTAGGGTGCCTGTCAGCAGTCAAATCACCCCAAACATCCCATGCTTCTTCAGGGGATCAAATCTACCTAGTCCCAGGATAGTTGGACTACTTTGGGATATGCTTGCTAGAGCATAGTGAAGTGGGGCCATCTGAGTCATCTCCTCTTCTGTGAGACATTTCCAATAAGAGAGAGTTGTACTTACAGGAGTTCCTAGTCTGGCACAGGTCAGTTAACAGTCCTGGAGTTTTGGGATGAAGCTCACCTTCCACCTCTGCCCGGATTGGGTCCATAAGGTCACGGTGCCTGGAGTGGTTTTTGCCAAGGACTGTCCCCTTTGCATGGGGGCAAGATGCTGCCCTAATAAAGCACTTTTAAAGTGTGTGTAGTGGAGCAGGTCACAGTTTCCCAAAAGACACAATGGCTTGAGTCTATTTTCCTCTTTCTATTCTCTCCCGGTATCATCAGATAGTGCACTATCCAGCTTTTGGAATTTAGGGTCAACATTCAACATAATAGCCCTATACCTACTTTAGCACACAGTAAATGCTTAATAAACTGCTCTGAGAAGCAGCGTGGACTGGGAGTCAGAGGTCCCAGCTCTGCCAATTTCTTTGTTGTGTAAGCTTGGGCAAGCCACTTAACTTCTCTGAGCCTCTGTTTCCCCAACTATAAAATGGGAATTAAGCTACCTGTTCTCCATCTTAATTAGACTGTGAGCCCCATGTGGGACAGGGACTGTGGTCAACCTGATTACTTTGTATCTCTCCCAGGGCTTAGAACAGTGCTTGACACATAATAAGCACTTAGCACATACTATAATAATAATGTTGGAGGAAGCTCTGCCCAGATAAAATAAATTCTGAACTGGGGAGGCAATTTAATCTAGAAATAGATGATGCAGATATCAAAGCTTTAACTGAATCTTACTCCCCTCTGCCTTCAACCACCCTCTTACGACTCTGTTGTATTGAATTCCCCCAAGAGCCAACGCAGTGCTCTACTCACAGTAAGTGCTCAATAAATACCACTGATTAATCAATCAATTAAATGTAAGTCTTCTGGGGAATAGTTTCCAGGAAGCAGGCACTATAAGGATAAGATTCCTACTCCCTCTTCAGTCCCCTTTAACTTCAGTTCTGCATCCTTTAGAGGACTGAAGATTTCCCCACCCAGGTTCTACCACCACTAAGCCAAATTGATGGGAGCATTCAAGGTAGCGGCATTAAGGGTTAGGCCCTTCACATCTTTCTAGGACCAGTAGAACTGGAATATTTAATAAACTAAACAGGGAAATTGATGCTACAGAGTATTGGATAGTTTTGGTGAAGTTGAAGAAAACACTTTTTGGACATTTTGAAATACCTTTTGGGAGGAAAAAGAGAAGAAAAAAACAAAAGTCAATACAGCAAGGTGTATAATTAAAATAAAGATGTGGGCCCAGGTCTCCTCATAAACATTTACAAATAGATTGGATTCACTGCCTTCTCCACCTGCCACCCCCATTCCAGCAAAACATTAAAAATCCATTTTATGTAGCATAATCCCCCTAGACTCTAAGCTCCCTCTAGACTGTAAACTCATTGTGGGCAGGGAAGATATCTGTTGTATTGTACTCTCCCAAGCGCTTAGTACGGTGCTCTGCACACAGTAAGTGCTCAGTAGATATGATTGATTAATGATCTCCTCCAGGATAGGAGAAATTCAACCAAGTCCTATGGTCTAGCAAACTAGCCAGATGTTTCCTCCCCTCAGCTTGCCCAAGTGGTGGGAAATACACAGAAGAGCTTTTCTGTATTAATAGAATGGAAATTGGGAGTCTTTAACTTGACTAGGAAAGTTGGTTCTCTGTATCATTAAGGTCACACTGCATGCTTAGGTGTATGTTCAAGTTGTTAATCTTTCCCAGTCAAGAGTATCTGTAATTACTGACCCCTAAAATCATTACAAAAGGCAGGTTACTTCTTCATCCACACTACTGATTACAATACAAATCCACTTTTCTCTATGATTTCTCATTTTTGAAGCCATCACTACAGTTTCATTCCACTTGGTGCTAACCACAACCCCCTGTAAGCTTTTGAGCATGGTGTTTTTATGAATTGATTTTTCTCTCAAATATATTCTTTTCCAATCTGCCCCAAAGTAAGAGAGGTCAGGCAGTCCTGGTGCCCTGAACTTCTCCTCTTTCCTTCCTTGCTCTGGGCAGTGATACTGCTGGAACACTGGCAGATACACTGGCAGATCACACTCTGAACCCTTCTGGGAATGAATATTAGCTTTTCATTTTGGGCTGACTGAAAAATCCATTGCAGTTTGGATTTTATCATTGGTAGAGGGATTATTTAAAATTGCCTTTTTTCTCTGAGAAATACAGATTTTAAGAGTCTGCTTACATCTGCTGCAGGATTTGAAATGACAGATATTTATATTTAATGCAGAGAAAAATATGAAATACACTTAACCTTTATTCAGTTTACATTGTAAATGAATTCCACTTCTTACAGCCAAAGTGAATTATATTAATGGCTTATTATTGTTAAAATGTCAACTGTATTTTCTTTCTCTTTTGAATTATCATTTCTCTGTTAAGGGTATTGAGCTTTGCTCATCACTCTGGACATAGAAAGGAAGAAATGTAATCTTATATGAAATATTAACTTTCTCCAAATAGGTTATTTCTTTTAGATTAATTTTTTAATGGTATTTGCTAAGCACTTACTATGTGCTAGACACTGTATTAAGCAATGTGGTAGATGCCAGCTAATCGGGTTGGACCCTGTCCATATCCCACAAGGGACTCACAGTCTTAATCCCCATTTTGCAGATGAGGTAACTGAGACACAGAGAAGTGAAGTGACTTGCCCAAGGTCCCAAAGCAGACATGTGGCATATCCAGCATTAGAATACAGGTCCTTCTGACTCCCAGGCCCGTGCTCTATTAACTAGGCCATGCTGCTGCTCATGTATTTCAAGTAAATTTCAAGTAATTCCAGTAAAAGTTAGAGAGCTGGCATGTGAAAAATGAAGAAGCAAGCTTCTGGACAACAAATGAAAGCTGAAACATCAACTTATTTAAATGACCGGGTTATAGCACCTCACACTTTTCCATTTGTCATAAGCAGCTTTTTATTTCTGAATAAGAATCTTCTGGAAAATTTATAGGTTAGGGATAAGGGTGTTTTTCTAAATTTAGAGGTTCTTCCACAAGAAACTTCCAAGAAGAATCTTCGAATTCTGAAAACTTTGAAAAACCTGTTTCTGCTCCTTTTCCACCCCTGAGTTTGCCACCATCCAGGGATGACAGAGGGTAGATTACTACTTTCAGGATAATAATAATGTTGGTATTTGTTAAGTGCTTACTATGTGCAGAGCACTGTTCTAAGCGCTGGGGTAGATACAAGGTCATCAGGTTGTCCCACATGAGGCTCATAGTCTTAATCCCCAGGATGACAAGACATTGCAGCCCTACTTATAATTTCAAAAAGTAATGCTTGGATTCTGATTTCAGTCTTTGGAGAAAGTAAGACTAGGGGGGCAGAGACAGGAGAAATGTGAGAGTGATGTGAATTAGTTGGTCAACTTGGGAGGAATGAAGAGCCCAAATTGGAATGTAGAGGGAGAAGACAGACAAAAGGGAGGTTGGAGTGTAATAGGAGAAGGGCACATAGACAAAAAGGAGATAGCTGATGGAGAGCTGGAGATCAGTCTTAGTGTAGAGGATAGAGTACGGGCCTGGGAGTCAGAAGGTCTTGGGTTAATAATAATAATAATAATAACTGTACATTGTACTATGTGCTGGGATGGATACAAGCAAATCGGGTTGGACACAGTTCATGTCCCACATTGGGCTCACAGACTCATCTATTTTAGAGGTGAGGTAACTGAGTCACCAGAGAAGGGAAGTGACTTGCATGGGTTCTAATCCTGGCTCCGCCACTTGTCTGCTGGGTGACCTTGGGCAAGTCATTTCACTTCTCTGGGCCTCAGTTCCCTCATCTGCAAAAATGGGGATTGAAACAGTGATCTCCATGTGGGACAACAGGGACTGTGTCCAACCCGATTTGCTGGTATTCACCCCAGTGCTTAGTACAAAGCCTGGCACATAGCGCTTAACAAATACCACAATTATTATTATTAAATGGTTACGGTTTTGTTTTATGTGAGAGGCAATGGGTAGCCACTGGAGATTTTTGAGAAGGTGAGTGATGCTCTGATCAGTTTTTTAGGAATGTATGTGTGGTTGACTGTAAGACTGTTGAACAAGGCGAATGATTCGATGAGGAGAGAGACCAATTGGGAGGTTATTACAGTAATATAGGGGAGAGGTGATGAGGACTGGATGAGGGTAGAGAGGAAGGGGCTGATTTGTGAAATGTTAGAGGAAGAGCCAGTAGGTTTAGAGACTCTTATTGGATTATTGGAGATAAATAACAGAGGGGAGTCAATGGTTATACCAAGGTTGTGAGCTTCTATAGTAGGAAGCAGACTATTGTTGTTGACCATCATAGGAGAATGAGAAGGAGAAGCTGTAGAGAAGTAAGGGGTTCAGTTTTTGATATCAATCAGTAGTATTTATTGAGCACTTAGTGTATGCAGAGCACTGTTCTAAGCACTTGGGAGAGTACAATATGTAGTCTGTAGCATATATTGAGTTTAAGATGCTGGTGGGTCTTCTCTATGGAGTTGTCATGAGGGCAGAGGAGATTTCTGGAGGCAGAGGTTGGGGTTTGTGAGGTAGATTTAGAATCCCTCTTTATAGAGGTGGTGGGTGAAACCATGTGAGTAGATGACCTCCCCAAGAGAATGAGGGTAGAGCAAGAAGAGTAGAGGATCCAGAACAGTGCCTTGTGAGGCATTCACAGTATATGGGCAAGGGGAGAAGCAATGTGGCCTAATGGAAAGAGCATGGGTGTGGGAATCAGAGGACTTAGATTCTAATCCTGACTCCACCACTTTTCTGCTGGGTGACCTTGGGTGGGTCACTTAACTTCTCTGTGCCTCAGTTACCTTAACTGTAAAATAGGGATTAAGACTGTGAGTCTCTTGTGGGACTTGGACTGAGTCCAACCTGATTAGCTTGCATCTACCCCAGTGTTTAGTACAGGGCCTGGCACATAGTACGTACTTAACAAATATCACTAAAAAAGGTGGGGGAGGGTGAAAAGCTTCTACAGAAAACAAAGTGGAGAGAGGTAAGGGAGTGTTGCCTACTGGATAGAGCATAGGCCTGAGAGTCAATAGGACCCGTGTTCTAATCCTGGCTCTGCCACATGTCTGTTTTGTGACCTTGGGCAGGTCACTTAACTTCTCTGTGCCTCAGTTACCTCATCTGTAAAATGGGGATTAAATGTGTGAGCTCCATGTGGGACAGGGACCTTAATAAGTGCCTGGCATATGGTAAGCATTTAATGAATACCATTTTTTTTTTAAAAAAGGAAGAAGCCCACTGGCCAAGGACTTTACTGTGTAGTAGTGGGATTGTCACAAAAAAACTCTTTATGTTTATTGTAAGTTTCCAGATTAATTTAGGCTCTGTGAATTCTGTAGCTTTTTCCAATTCCTAACTTAGGAGCAAAGGGTTTGGCTGAAGCTATACTAGCCATAGACAAAAATGAGAAGAATGACTAAATTTCCTGTCATTTGATTCTCTGAACTTCAGTCTTTTGGGGGTGTTGGACAAAAATTGCATTCATCTGGGGAAAAGTGGCTTCTCTTAAGAGTAAATTTTAGAAACAGTTGATGAGTGAAAGGTATTAATTAAGCTTCCTGTTAATATCGAAATACCAATATGAGAAGCTACAGAATTAGAGTACAGCATAATGGGGGAGTGAATAGCTCATCTTACTGTCTAGAAGTGAGTCAATGCCTAGGTAAAGCTTCTGGTTATGATTATATTCATCTTTTCCTGTTAAATGGATTATTCATAAAGTCTTTGTGCAATGAAAAGAAGAGAAGCACTAGAGTATTGGGCTGGTAAAACAAAAACCCAGTGCTTAGAACAGTGCTTGACACATAGTAAGTGCTTAATAAATGCCAACAGTATTAAAAGCCAGTGAATGTTTTTAGGAGAAAGGGGTAGTCAGTAGGGTCAAAGGAAACCGAGAGGTCCAGGAGGATTAAGAAAGAAAAGAGTCCTTCAGATCTAGCCAGATCATTATGTCTTGACATCTAGTCTAAAAGAAAACAAAGGTTATGAACTATCTCACCACACCTGGCGATCCTTAAAAGCAACCAAAGATTTCCATTTGGGACAAGGAGTTGAGTGCTGCCACTGAATTCTGTTTCCCAGGCAGTCCACTTGCCAACAATGCAAGAATAGACAAGGAAATTGTATATTCAGGGTGCTTTTTAAGAAAAGTAGAAGAAACAATCATATATCTGTATAACCTGTATAATCAATTCATTATTCATAGAACCTCAGAACTATAGAACCTAATTGGACAGCCGATAAGCAGAATTTACTTTAAAAAATTATATGAATTCCACTTCAATGGCAAAGTTTCAAGCATTTTTTAAAGATGAAGTTTAAAATAACTCATAGCAGAGATTTTCCTTTTATTTCTGAGACCTAGGTGGATCTATGTATTTTTAAAAGAATAATATCAAAAGCATGGACTCAACAAAGAATGTAAAGGAGAGGCCACTTAAAGCTTCTTGGTGTCTTTTTGCCTTAAATCATTTTTCTATTTTGTTTTATTCTGGCCTATACGGCAGACTATCGTAGCCCAATGACTAGTGCTGATGAGGGAAGGTTTGGATGAAGTAGTCCAAAATCCAGGAAACCACAAACAACTCCGTCATCCTTATTATTGCTCCAAGAAGCTGATGGAAAATCTTTAGATTGCATTTGTACACCCGAGGAAAGGTGAAAAACTTCACTGAGAAAAGGTGTCGTGCTCAACCAAGACTGGAAGTATGATCCCATTTAGTAGCCTACTCATATTCATCTACATAAAGAAGTATCTTGCGTATGGAGATTATAAGCTCGTTGTGGGCAGGGAATGTGTCTATTCATTGTTGTATTGTACTCTCAAGTGCTTACTACAGTGCTTCACACACAGAAGCGTTCGATAAATACGATTGATTGAATGAATGAATGTCTAGGCAGCTCCTTGCTTGCTGTGTGACTGGTGCACGTGTGTTTCATTTATTATTTTGGCATGGAGCTGGCAGGATACCTCTGCCCCCATGGGCCTGGAGTGGGAAGGGGTGGGGAACCAAGCCCCTCCCTTCCACCCTGACTGTATTGTTTGCTTGCCACAGAGCTTCTTGCTACTGCCCCTCCATGGCACTGCCAGGAATGACTGGAGGGAACGAAAGCAATAATGATAATAATGATTATGGTATTTGTTAAGTGCTTACTATGTGCCGAGCACTGTTCTAATTCCTGGGGTAGATATAAGTTAATCAGGTTGAGAAGCAGCATGGCTTAGTGGAAAGAGCACAGGCTTGGGAGTCAGAGGTCATGGGTTCTAATCTTGGCTCTGCCATTTGTCAGCTGTATGACCTTGGGTAAGTCACTTAACTTCTCTGTGCCTCAGTTATCTCATCTGTAAAATGGGGAGGAAGACTGTGAGCCCCACTTGGGACAACCTGATTACCTTGTATCTATCCCAGCACTTAGAACAGTGCCAACAGTGCCAAATACCGACAGTATTATTATTATTATTATTAAGTTGGATGCAGTCCCTGTCCCATATGGGGCTCACACTCTCAATCCCCATTTTACAGATGAGATTACTGAGACCCAGAGAGGTTAAGTGACTTGCTCAAGGTCACACAGCAGACACATGGCAGAGCCGGGGAATCAGAAACCAGGTCCTTCTGACTTCCAGGCCTGTGCTCTACCCACTAAGCCATGCTGAGGCAGGAGAGTTCATCATCAGTCCAGGGCACTTTGGATCTTTGGGCATTTGATGTTCACTTCTCCCTCAACCCCACAGTACTTATGTACATATCTTTCAATGATACATTATGAATTGTTCATTTTTATTAATGTCTGCAGAGCACACAGTAAGCACTCAATGAACACCACTGATTGACTGATTAACTGATTAAGCTTGAGCAATTTCTCAGAGCACCCCAAACCTTTCAGTAGTTGCCAGAGTTCAGGTTTACTGTTGGGGTCAAGTGCTTTTATAAAGTTAACAAATAACATATAGCGGTCTTGATGCTGTTCCCTTCATTTCACCTGCATATAGCACAAAGCAAAGATCATGTCTGTTGCATCCAACTTTGGTCATACGCTGCACTCCTATTCTATATTTGCATTGTTGATGGTGTTCTTCACTTGTCAGTACAAGTGGACTCTGCCTTGAATCCTGCCAGCAGTGGAGAGCATTGAGATGCCACAAAAATTTCTGCAGTCTACTTTCTCCCATTTCTTACTAAAGATAGTGATAATGGTGGCTGATGATGGTTATGGAAATGGTGAGAGAGCTTATGTTAGTTAAATATTAGAAAGAGGCAGTTATATCCTCAGGGTAAAGATGATTACCATATACTCAGTGCCATTATGTAATTAATATTTTGCATGTTTGTCATAATTCTCGTGCTCTTTAAAAGCAACATTTGTTCATTAATTTGACACAGATGTTTTATGAAACTTCTTCTAGTGGAAGCAGTTGTACAAAGGTTTGTTTTTTTTAAAAGGGAAAAATATGTGCATGCAGCTGAGGAAATGAAGGAAAACAAATTTCTCCTGAGGTTCACGAGCCTGAAAAATATTTGCTACGTGAAGCCCTGAGACAACCATTGAAACCTTTTAACTGTATCGATCCTTAACTATGTGGAAAACAGTTTTCAGGCAAGTTCCTTTTGTCAGAGACTTTTCCTTCTCTTCAAAGTCCCTTCTAAATAAGTTGCTCCAAGTCTGCTATTATTGCTCCTCTTCCTGTCACGATCTCTGCCAGGATTGATTGTCTTTCATGTACAAAGCATCAAACTGAGCATCTACTCTACTGTGTGTGGACCACTCTGTTAGGCATTTGACAATGTACGATCAAGGCAAAAGATATGGCTCTCACCCTTGAGGAGTTCATAATCTAATGGAAAAAGACAAGTGAATAAATATCGCCAAACATACAATAATTAAAAGAGTGGTGCTCAGGTTCAAGGCTAGAAACAAAAGTAAACAATTAAATAATTTAATCGAGGATATTTATTGAGCACTTACTGTGTGCAGAGCACTGTACTAAAGCATTTGGGAGAGTACCATATGAAAGAGTTGGTAGATACAGTCCCTGCCCACAAGGATCTTATGGCCTAGATGGGGAGATGGATATTAAAGTACAAATGGGGGAAATGACAAATTATAAGGATCTGTACATAAATATATAAGTGGGGTGGGGTATCAAGTGCTTAAGGGGTGCAGATCCAAGTACCTAGGTGATGCAGAGGGAGAGAGAGTAGGGAGAAATGAAGGCTTAGTCAAGGAAATTCTTTTGGAGAAGATGTGATTTTAGGATGACTTTGAAGGTGGGAAGAGTGGTGGTCTGTAAAAATATGGAATGCTTTGCAGATTTATGTAATTTACAAATAAGCATATATACTCGTGAGTGACATGGCAGATGGAGTAGCATGATCAGGAATGTGGGGATTACCCAGGAAATCCCTCCTAAAGAAGCTGTTATTTCAGGAGGGCTTTGAAGGTTGGAAGAGACATATTTGGATGATATTGATGAGGAAAAGGGAGTTCCAAGTAGGAAGAAAAGCATGAGCAGTAGGTTGAACTCAGGAGAGTTTCAAGTGAGGCACAGTTAGAAAGTTACTTAAGGAGCGACAAAAAGTATAAACTGGGGTGTAGTGGGGGAAGACAGTGGAAATGTAAGGAAACAGCAGATGGAGAACCTTGAAGCCACGGTTTGGAGTTTTTGTTTAATATGGCTAGAAATGGGAAACCATTGGAGGTTCTGGGGAAGTTGTGTAATGTGTTTTAAGGAGAGGTACTTTATTTTACCCCTCTCAGGGTCGCACCTGGAGAGTTTCCAGTACTTTACCAGTCCCGACTACAGGAGGGAGAGTCATGCAGAGGCATAACCATTCCATTCCTAGCTTGGGCAGTGGCTAGGGAGTGGAAGGCAATCTGCTATAAATCAAGACTCCCCTGTGCTGGGCAGCAGCGGCATAGGAGAGAGTCAAGGGTGGAGATTCAAGTTTACTGTGCAGAAGGAGGCAGTGGTAAACCACTTCCATATTTTTACCAAGAAAACTCTATGGATACACTACCAGAACGATTGCAGATGGAGGTGGGGCATTCTGAGAGAGATGTGTCCATGACGTTGGACACGACTCGACAGCATAAAACAATAACTTTATTTTAATGTGTCTCCCTCACCAGACTGTAAGCTCCTTGAGGGCAGGGATCATGTCTACTTTATTGCAAACTTCACTGCATAGAGTAAGTGCTCAGTAAATATCATTGATAATGTAGATGATCCAAACAGCTGCATATAGCTGAATGTAAACTTGAAAGGGTGGTGAAGGAAGGAGGCCGTTGCAGTAATCTAGCTGGGTGGTGTACGGTACTTGAATAAAGGTGGTGGTTTTAAGAGTGGCGAGGAAGGGATGGATCCATACACTATCATCAGAGAGAAAGAATTGGCAGGATTTAGCAGTCAACATAATGTAGGGTGACACCAGAAACTCAAAACACTGGGGCCATCTCTAACTCCTCTCTGTCGTTTATCACCCACACTCAGTATGTCTGTAAAAATAAGAAAGAGAAGTCAAAGATGACACCAATATTGTCAGTTTCAGCAGAGGCAGGGTGGTAGCGTGGTTTAGTGGATAGACCCTGGGCCTGGGAGTTGGAAGGAACTGGCTTCTAATTCCAGCTCTGCCACTTTTCTGCTGTGTGACCTTGGGCAAGTCACTTAACTTCTCTGGGCCTCAATCCTCTCATCTGTAAAATGGGGATTAAGAGTGTGAGCCCCATGTGAGACAGGGACTATGTCCAACCTGATTAACTTATATCTACCCCAGCACTTAGAACAGTGCTTGGAACATAATAAGTGCTTAACAAGTAACATAATTATTATTATTATTGGTAGTGCCATTGACAATGATGGGAAAGTGAGGATTTCAGATTTTGATATATTGAGCTTCTGGTCCTGGCACGTCATTCAGGTGGAGAGGTTCTGAAGGTGTGAGGGGCTATAAAATTATAGAGCAGGTGAGATGACAGGGGTAGACATGGATTTAGGGGGCATCTGCATGGGAGTGAGTCCCCAAGAGAATACATGTCAAGCAAGAAGAGTAGAGGACCAGTGGAATATACTATGTGGGCAAACCAAGGCTAGAGAGAAATTCTTGCAGGAAATGGTCCACAGAGTCAAAGGCAATGTAAAAGTTGAGAAGGTGAAGCTTACAATACCCTGCAGCACTTAGCAGTTTGTAACCAATGACTGTTTGCCTGGAGTGGTGAGGAGCCTGAGAACAGTCCCCTCCAAGTACCATTTTAGCTGCTTATTTTGAATGTTCTTAGTTTTTAATTCTTTTAGGGCAGGGGCTGTGTCTTTAACTTATTTTGTACTCTCCCAAATGCCTAATGCAGTGCTTTGTGCACAGAAAGGTGATCAATAAATATTATGGATTGATTGTTGAATTTTTAAAATGTGCTCTTGTTTGTAATTTTTTCATTTTTATTTATAATCATAATTATTATGGTATTTATTAAGCTCTGTTTTAAGCACTGGGGTAGATACAAGGTAATCAGGTTGGACACAGTCCCTGTCCCACATTGGGCTCACAGACTCAATCCCCATTTTATAGATGAGGTAACTGAGGCTCAGAGAAGTAAATTCACTTGCCCAAGGTCACAGAGCAGACAAGTGGAGGAGCAGGGATGTATTCTGGATTTCTTGGTGTCTGTTCTCACCCTGTTAGACTGTGAGCCCCTTGTGGGACAGGGACTCTGACTCAGTTATTTACTTCGAATGCTTGCTGCAGTGCCTGACACAAAATTAGCACTTCATAAATACAGCAGCAATAATAGCCAACATCATGCTGCAGAGAAGCAGCATGGCCTACTGGAAAGAGCACAGGCCTGGGAGTCGGAGGATGTGGGTTCTAATTCTGTATCTGCTGTGTGACCTTGGGCAAATCACTTAACTTCTCTGTGCCTCATTTTCCTCATCTGTAAAATGGGGATTAATTCTATTCCCTCCTGCTTAGACTGTGAGTCCCATGTGGGACAGGGACTGTGTTCAACCTGATTAACTTGTCTTTACCTCAGTGCTTAGAAGAGTGCTTGGCACATAGTGTTTCACAAGTACCAAGAGTATTATTATTATATTATTCTATTGTTAGAATAATATAATAATAACCATCATTGAAGTTTGGATTTGTAGGGAAAGTCTATTTCAGGTGCAGAAGATTAATGCTGATACCTAGCCTCCTCGAGACTGCTTCTCAGACTCCCGCGGGTGCCAGGGAATTGAATCTTCCTATCCCGACCACTGAGTCTTTACTTGTAGCTTCTCATTTCATGCTGATCTTTCACAGTCAGGCCTAGCTTATTTACACTGGATTTAATGACATGCAATGCTTCATTCCTGAATAGATGCAAACAGGCAGCAAATTGAAAATACAAGCTAAAGAGATACAGGTGGATGTTATCACATAAACAGTATTTGGTTTTCTGAAATTACAATTATGACACCCCTGAATGATCTCTGATCCTGCTGAATTATGATGTGACAGATGTATATGGCTGTGATTTCTCTAGTGGTGCTTGCTGTGGCTTCCCTGTCAGCTTTAATAACCAAGGAACTGGACGGACTAAATTGAAATGATTTATCCTCTATGAATGTCCCAGTCAAAGCATGCTGTCATAGTAACAGGAGAGACTTTCTTCAACAATGAGGTTAGCAGGCACAATAGACTGGAGCTGCTAGGAGCCAGAGGACACCTCCCAGGTCACTCAGACAGAGCAGTGAGCTCTTAGAAAGGGTCCCCCTCTTTGAAAGATCACCAGGCATTTAAGACCATTTCCATGTATGCAGTTGGCTTTGGAAAACAAGCAAGTCAGTGAGCCAGGTTAGTTCTTGGTAGCTCTTTTCGGTGAACGTTAGCCATCGGCAAATCTACTGAGTTCCTGGAGCAGGGGGTCATCCCCTTTCCCTCATGCCTGTCAGGGGAAAGTCTTGAATTTGTCCCCGTTTTAAGCTCAAATCAGAACTAGTTGGGCCCCATGTCTAAAGAGTCGTTTTTCTGTTACTCTGTCTTTAAAGCGGGGGGAAAAACTCTTCCCTAATAATATACAGGCTTCCCAACACTCTTCGCTGTGGGGTACAGACAACTCCTTGTGCTAAGATACTCTCAAGATCAGACAACTACCTGCAGACATGAAGAATCCTCCAACTGTTATTAGTAAAGCCAATTAAGCTACAACCCTAATGACTGAATAGGAACAGAGCTGCCATCCAATATCAGTGTCTGCATGCAGAAAGAGGAGGAGAGGGAGTTGACATTATTAAATAATGTCCTTGATTATTGCAAAGGAAGGAGAGGGTACAGAAGGCTGTCAGCAGGATCTCTTGATTGCATTATATCCTCCTAGTAGACAGGAGATTGTATTTGACTGGGAGCCTCATCCTTTACCATCAATTTCTAAACTGAATTACATATGTTTTAAGTGTCTGCGCAAGTATCAGCCCCAAATTTGTCTAGATTAAGTAAATGGAATGACTGACAGATTCTGGAATGTGTGCTATTCAAATCAAATGGTATATTTTTATAGTTGATTATTACTGAAAACATTTGTTGAGGCATAATTACTGTCTCTTCTATGGCTGCAACAATAGTCAATTTTGGAAAAGTTTTAAAAATCCCATAAAATTTTAATGAATTCACAAAGAATGGCTTTATTAAAACTAGCAGCATTGTCCCCAAAACACAAGTCCATTTACTTTCAGGAGCTGCTAGAAATAACTCAGAAAGGTGAATTCATATTTTTAAGAGAAACAGGAGTGTTTGTCCAAAGTAACTTTCCTGCTTTATCAGGTCAACAGAATGTCCATGCAGGAAGAGAATTTTACTTTGCCAGAGAGCCTAGCCTAGCATCACTTTGGGCTCCATTTCCACTATGTAAGCACCCTGGCCTGAAATGAAAGGTGGAGATATTCTTGGAGAGTCAGTGAAGAATGGCCTTTTATGGTTCAGGAATGAGACTGTGAGCCCATAGTTGGGTAGGGATTGTCTCTATTTGTTGCCAAATTATACTTTTCAAGTGCTTAGTACAGTGCTCTGCACACAGTAAGCACTCAATAAATACGATTGAATGAATGCATTAAATGGGCACTAATAAAAGATTAACACATTCTCTGAAATATAACAATAATGATATTTGTTAAGCACTTGCTATGTGCCGAGCACTGTTCTAAGTGCTAGGAATCTAATGAGCAGGATTCTAATGAGCAGGCAGAGCTAAATTTTAGCGTTCCATCTAAGTCAGAAGTGACCCTGAAAACTAGACATAATATTTGTGTGTATAATACTGAGACTAAATTCTCTTCATTTGCTGTTGAACATTTAACCCTTAATGGCTATTTTATTTTAGTTTGAAGTTCAAGCTGAAAGAAAATAGTTGGCAAATGCCAACTATAAATAGGCCACACATTCCATTTTGCATGATGGTTTCATTCTTACAAATGTTTCAGAAGCAGAAAGTTCAACAGACATTAACTCTGTTTATTCATAGCTACAGTTTCAGAAAGGACAAACTGCAACCCGGACAAGCAGCATCAGGGTACCTGATATATTCGTACATACAATATTTTGAACCATCCAGTCTTTGCCTATAAATCCTTCACTATACAGTAGGATCTACCAACTCCCATTTCTTCATTTTTTAATAAAAGAACTTCTATGGAATGCACACTGTAAACAAAGCATCCATCTCTTTAATGGAGTCAGCATATATCTCTATTTCACTTGGCCAAGAGTCTCAGAATTTCTGTAAGCACAATAACTGGTCTTCAGACAAGTTATCACTGTAATGCTAGTTATAATGAAATATTTAGTAAAAGGGTTGAGCTGTCTAGGAGAACTACTGCAACTCATATCTAAAAACAAAACAAACACACAAACAAAAATACCTTACAGTCTTTGACAGTAGCTCCAAATTACTATGGAGAAATATATGGATCTGAAAGGCAGAGCTCTCTCCTTAGATTTATTCACTGCAAGGATTTGTCCTTTACCCCAGTGAGGGAAAAGAGGCAAAAATACCCCAGACCTACCGACAACAACCTCAGTTCAAGCTCCAAACCCACAACCACACTTTTGCACTGTCCCTGCTTCTAGGGAAAGGATTAGAAAACTGCTTTAAAATAGTGACTGCTGCACTCAAAACCAAGAATGGCTTCCAGATGCCCATATTGCCTTTCAAGCCACATTCACACTTAGGAGGAAAATCTCATTGACAGTAGCATCATCTTCAGACAGCCCCACTGAAAATAAGCACCCTCTCCATCCATATATCCATATCAAGATGACCAGGGGCTTGCATCTCTCAGGTAAGAGCTCATTTAACTGAGAACAAACCATCTGTTTTAATTCCCGCTGCATATCTTGAAATTTTCATCCTCAGACTGGTAGTGCTGATGTCACAATAGAAGTTTAGAGCTGCACCTGAAACCCATTTCCTCTGTTCTGCATTTTGGGGAGGTGGAGAGAGTTTGTCGACATCCTCTTTGCAATCACCCTAACTATATTTGAAATCTCCTGCTGTGTTTTTTTTTAAGCGATATTTGTTAAGCACTTACTATACGCCAGGCACTGAACCAAACATGGGGGTTGTCCCAGGTGGGGCTCACAGTCTTAATCCCCAGTTTGCAGATGAGGTAACTTGGCACAGAGAAGTTAAGTAACTTGCCCAAAGTCACACAGCAGATGGTGGTGGAGCTGGGATTAAAACCCAGGTCTTCTGACTCCCAGGCCCATGCTCTTTCCACTAGGCCATGCGGCTTCTCATGCTGTCTTCTCTTTACAAGGTTCAACCACCCCCAGTAAAATGATAGAATCAGTAGGTTTAGAGAGGCCCACTTCCTGCTGCACAATTTTGACTAGTTCTCAGAGAAGTGCAGTAGGATCAATGTTGATTGGTCAGACACTCCTAGTGCAAACTCGAGGGTGTCTGATAACTGACCCATAGCCCCACTGCATTAAAATTGATGTGTCCCATTGGATTCCTTAATGTGTGTAGCCTTTAATCATTTGTAATTTAAAGTAGCCCTGTTGTTAATCCATTGGAAAGATCACTACTTGGTTCCTACCCCTAGTTCTGCCTGCCGGGGCTATGCCCTCAGTGGTGAAGGGTTTGAGAGAAGAACTACCTAGGGCATTCCGTGGCATGGATAGGTCCAACAGGAATCTTGGAAAAATAGTTGGTTAGCTACCAAGCCACTACTGAGGCAACCATCTGCCATTCAGGGCACAGCGTGGCTTAGTGCATAGAGCATGGGCCTGGCAGTCAGAAGGACCTGAGTTCTAATCCTAGCTCTGCCACATGTCTGCTGTGTGACCTTGGGCAAGTCACTTCTCTGGGCCTCAGTTACCTCATCTGGGAAAAATGGATATTAAGAGTGTGAGCCCCACGTGGAACAGGGAACTGTGTCCAACCTGAATAACTCATATCTACCCCTGGGCTTAGAACAGTGCTTGGCACATAGTAAGTGCTTAACAAGTACCATAATAATAATAACATAATAATTATTATTATTAGCACAACCCAAGCACGATGCTATGGCCCCTTCAGCCAAAAGTGGGTCTTGCACATAGAGTTGTCCCTCATAGTCAAAGAAGACACCACTGATGGGGAAATTTACCTATAATATATGTTTGCCTGAAAAGGTCAATGCAGGATCCATAGTTCTGGCCACATTGTGCACACAAAAAGACTTTCCCTTGTTGTGTTGTCATATTTGATGTTTGCAGTGCCTGGTCCAGTTTTTGTTTCTGCCTCTTTGTCTCTAATTCCTTGTGAAGTTTTTGCTATAAAAGAACCACACTTTTTTTGATAACAATACACATGCTGGTCTGTCCTTAGCAGTTGATTCCCAATTTTCAGTAGGAATGCTGTATTGTCTGAGGATTTGTTTTATTGTGTCTTTAAAACACTTCCTTGGCCCTCCTTGCTTTGTGTTTCCCAGTTTAGCTCTCCATACAGCAGTCGTTTGGGCATACTGCTGTTGCTCATTCTCCTCAAGCATCCCACGCAGCAGAGCTGTATTGAGGCGGGCATGACTTTGATGCTAGAAGGTTGGCTATGTTCCAGAACTTCAATCAATCAATGGTATTTATTGAGTGCTGACCATGTGCAGAGCACTGTACTAAGCACTTGGGAGAGTACAATGCAAAAGAGTTGATAGACCCAATCCTGGCCCTCCGAGAGTTTACACTCTAGTCAGGGAGACACGTTAAAATAAAATTACAGATAGGGGAAGTAGTGCCAGTGTCATTTGTGATGTTATACTGCCATTTGCTATTAGTGTGGCCCCCAATTTTCACTGATGGAACTGCTCGAGGAGTTTAATATGGTGCCTCTATGGAGCCTAGGTCTCACAACTGTAGAGAAGGGGGGATAACACATTTCGGAGGATTTTTCACATGGTCTGGAGGCGGACACCCTGCTGCCACCACTTTCATAGTCTCCCAAAGGATGTCCTGGCCTTCTTGACTTGTTTTTATTTCTTTGTCTGTCATATCTCGATCCTTTTACTGGACTGGCAGGAAAGAAAACACTAGTAGTATCACAACGATCAAGTCCTCTGTAAAGTTTCTTGGTCCTGAAATATTAGCACCAAGGTTTGTCTGTCATTCTTGAAGGGACGCTCCATCTTCATCACTGATTTAAAGGAACAAATCCTCCCCAGAGTAAGTGAAAGTTATGGAAATTAAGGGTGAAGCTTTGTCTCACCTAGACAGTTGGAGTTCAGGGTCATAATCTCTGGCTACCACATCTCTTGGAATTCTGGGATGTAACACAACCTTTTAGAATTTCAACAACAAAACTTTTCTTTCGTTGAAATTCCAGCCCTGTGAAGGCTAGAGTAATGTGGTTGGTTCGATTGGGTGCTCAATTCATATTTGTTGACCTATCGACTGACTGATCTCACTGTACAGTGAAACTGGATACAGGATGATTTGAGATCGATTCCTCTTCAGAGGACCGTGGGACAAGACCTTATCAATCAATAAATCAGTTATATTTATTGAGTGCTTACTGTATGCAGAGCACCATTCTATGAGCTTGGGAGAATACAATAGAACAGTTGGTAGACAGTTCCCTGCCCACAAGGATCTTACAGTATGGTACTTATTGAGCATTTACTATGTGCAGAGCACTGTACTAAGCCCTTGTGAGATTGCAATAAGACAGAATTAGCAGACAGGTTCCCTGCCCATAATGAGCTTTCACTGAGGTTCATTGGTTCCTGCTCACCAGAACCACCCAGGCCTATACTTTTTTTCTTGGCAACATGCAGGCATCAGCACTTTCAGCCATTCTTACCCTTACATTTGGGAAATAAATGGACATCAGGTTGAATCAGCAAATACATTTCTGAGCAACACATATCCTTAAAACTATATTCAGCAAGAATCAGTTTAATCAGAAAAAAGCTATAAAAACTAGATCCCACGCAGAACTCTAGCATTAATAACACAACCAGAGAAGCCTATATTTCATTATTTCAGCCCTTACATGTTGCTTGTGGTTAGTCGTGTGTAACCCAGAGCACAAACCTCCACAGGCAATTGAAATTGATACCCGTCTGCCATGAATAGAAACTCATGATCAATTCTCTATACATTTTGTTGTTGTTGCTATCCTATGAAAAAGGATCTGCGATCACTTATCCTGTATGCCTCCCATAGTTCTTGAAGAGAAACAACACTTGAAAACATAATAGCCAAATGATCTCCGAATGCTAGAGTTGTTCCGATGCTTTCTGAGACCTATTGAAAGACGATTTGGTTGACAAAAGCAGGACTTGTTAATTTCAGTTCTTTTATCAATCCAGGATGATCTGAAATGGGAATGATGTTGTCACAGCAAATGCACACTTGAGTGACTCCAACCCAATTAGTGGTTATATGATTCACTTGGAATAAATTTGATGCTGTAGCAACTGCTAAACAGCTTTTCAAATGCAGCTGTTGAAAAGATTCCACTTTTTTTTTTTTTAAGAAAACCTGACTGTTCTTGAACAGGGAGGGAGGAGGGGGAAAGGGAGAAGCTGCGTGGCCTGGTGGATACAGCATGGGCCTGGGAGTCAGAAGGGTCTGTGTTCAAATGTTGGGTCCTCCACTTGTCTGCTGTGTGGCCTTGGGAAAGTCACTTCACTTCCTCTGTGCCTCAGTTACCTTATCTATCCTCTGCCATAATCCTCAACCTTTCTAATGGTTCTTCCGTTATCGATGTTAGGGTCTCTGTCCACCTAGCTGACAGACTTCCTCTTCCACATTTTTCCTGGACTTTTCCTAGCTTTAGTGTCTTCTCCAGAGAATTAGTCCTCCTGATTATGTGTCCAAAATATGCTAATCTAAGTCAAGTCATTCAGCCTTCCAAAGACCCCTTTGGTTTAATTTGCTCCAAAATCCATTTGTTTGTTTTTCAGGCAGTCCATGGTATTCGCAAAAGCCTTCTCCAACACCACATTTCAAAAGGATTGATGTTCTTTTTGTACTGTTTTTTCACTGTCCAGCTTTCAGATCCATACACTGTCACTGGAAACACCACAGAATTGATGATTTGTATTGTTGTGGCAATTGTTACATCAGCACATTTCATGACTTTTTCCAGGCTCTTCATAGCAAGTCTCCTAACATTAATCCTCGGCGTATTTCTTGGCTACTAGTTCCTTTATGTACACATGAATAGATAAATAAAATCTAAAAATAAATACATATGTACACAGGTGCTGAGGCTAGGATTAAAGGGCACCCTAGGGGTCCCTGCAAAGGACTGGGAACAGGCTGCAGCATTAGAGAAGCATCATGTTGTAGTGTATAGATCATGGTCCAGGGAGTCAAAAGGTCATCAGTTTTAATCTCTGTTCTGCCATTTGTCTGCTGGGTGACCTTGGGTAAGTCTTCACTTCTTTGGGCCTCAGTTACTTCATCTGTAAATTGGGGATTGAGACTGTGAGCCCCATGTAGGACAAGGACTGTGTCCAACCCAATTTTCTTGTATCCAGTGCTTAGTACAATGCCCGGCACATAGTAAGTGCTTAACAAATACCACAGTTATTGTTTTTCTAGCTCTCTGTGGGGCTCCTTGAACAAGGATCCATTTGCCCCAGATCTCCCAGAGGCATTGAAGCTCCCTGAAGGGCTCCTTAAAACCCCCACTGGTAGGGATTTCCACAGCTCCCTCACCCCCCCGATCCCAGGGCCAGACACTCAGGAACTCCCAGGGGACCAATACCTGGAAAGCAGGAAACCTTAAACCTCAAGCTCCATTCCCTTTCTTTGCTAATTGGGTGTGATGAGCCCACAGTGAGTAAGATCTTGGTGGTCACTCTGCTTCCTAGTGGATGGAGCTCTAGTCTGGAGTTGGGACCTTAACACTACTAGAACTGCTCTGCCAACTTTCCACAAGAGGAAGTGCCGGACTCTGAAAAAAGGAAGGGAAAGAGAGGTGAAGGTTAGAGGCAGCAGACATAAAGAGGAAAGAAAAGGAACAGAATAAGACCTCTAGTCACAGGGAATACTCCTTAAATAAAAGCAATGATTCTCTTCTTTTGGATGATTCCCCCCACCACGGTTTTAGGTGGGCTTTATTGAAACCCTGCTCATATGCCTTCCAGGGTCTGGCAGAAGGCACAGCTGGGAAGGGGACAGCATTTGAAAGAATACTGAATTTTTCAAAACCCACAGAAAGCACATTTTTGATGACTTTGTGTGTCCCGACTAAAGATTCTTTCCCCTTTAAATGCTATTTTAAACAAACACTGAGGGAATGGTTTCTTTTTGTGAAGTCTTCAAAGCATTAGAAAAACCACTCCTCCAGAAAGATCAAAAGCAATCCTCTCAAGTCTGGATGTTACCTCCAAAAGTGTCTGTCTTTGCAGGTTTCAGAGACACGATGACAAAATATTCCAACAAAATCTTATTTAATTAAACCGTCAAAAATTGCAGTTACCTAATTATGCTGCCCCAAATGAGTACTGTGCTGAATCAGCAGGAAGTCATTCAGGCCCTAGACCACAGGGAGTTCTAATAGTATCCTCAGCAAGGTGAGTACTTTGTAATTTGTTTCAGTTCACTAAGAGTCACTTGGGGAAGAGACATGTGGGACAGGGACTGTGTCTGACCTGATAAACTTGTAGCTACCTCAAGGCTTAGAATGAGCCTGGGAGTCAGAAGGACCTGGGTTCTAATCCTGACTCTGCCACTTGTCTGCTGTTTGACCTTCGGCAAGTTACTTAACTTCTCAGTGCCTCATTGACCTCATCTGTAAAATGGGGATTAAGATTGGGAGCCCCAGGTGGGACAGGGACTGTGTCCAACCTGATTCCAAGTGCTTAGTACAGTGCTCTGCACACAGTATTAATAATGATGGAATTTGTTAAGCGGTTACTATGTGCAAAGCACTGTTCTAAGCGCTGGGGGGATATGAAGTGATCAGGTTGTCCCTCGTGGGGCTCATGGTCTTAATCCCCATTTTACGGATGAGGTAACTGAGGCACAGAGAAGTGAAGTGACTTGCCCAAAGTCACACAGCGGACAAGTGGCAGAGCAGGGATTAGAACCCACAACCTCTGACTCCCAAACCCGTGCTCTTTCCACTGAGCCACGCTGTTTCTCTAAGCAGCAGTAAGTGCTCACTAAATATGATTGAATGAATGAATAAATTAGCTTGTATCTACCCTAGTGCTGAGAACAATGCTTGACACATAAGTGCTGAGCAAATATCATCATTATTATAGTAAGTGCTCAACAAATACCATAAAACATGCAAACAAACAAACATCAGGGTAGGGTGGGGGTAAGAACAAAGGTCAACTGGAGCTGTCAGGTCAGTGTCTATCTTATAAACCTTTACTTTTGCTCAGGAAGTTTCTGCAGGGCTGATTCCAACAGTAGCTGACCTTAAGACATATCGGTCACATTATTTAGATGCAAATAATAATATAACTGTGGTATTTGTTAAGCGCTTACTGTATGCCAAACAGTGTACTAAACTCTGGGGTAGATACAAGATCATCAGGTCCCACCTGGGGCTCACAGTCTAAGTAGGAGAGAGAACAGTTATTGAATCCCCATTTTGCAGATGAGGGAACTGAGGCACAGAAAAGTGAGGTGACTTGTCCCAAGTCTTACAGCAGGGATGTGGCAGAGCCTGGATTAGAACACTGGTCTTCTGACTCCCAGGTCCAGGCTCTTTCCACTAGGCTATGCTGCTTCTCAAAGCCCATTACATTTCCTGCAATTTTGTCATTCACCTGAAGTCATGCCTTTTTTTATTCCAGTTCATCCTGGTTTGATCCTCCATAATAATAGTAATTGTGGTATTTGTTAAGCTCTTACTATGTGCCAGGCACTGTACTAAACACTGGGGTGGATACCAGCAAATCAGGTTGGACACAATCCCTGTTCTACATGGAGCTCACAGTCTCAATCCCCATTTTATAGATGAGGTAACTGAGGCACAGAGAAGTGAAGTGCCTTGCCTAAGGTCATACAGCAGACAAGAGGTAGAGGTGGGATTAGGCCCTGTGACCTTCTGACTCCCAGGTCCATTCTCTATCCACTACACCCAGGTGCGCAAGTTAATGACACAGTGTTCTGCTCTATCCCTAACACACTGCGCCCATCTCTGATTACAACCTTTTGTCATTGGCTTGGCCCAGGGAAATCTTGGTCATCCATGAAGATGTTTTCTGCTTTTTGGAGTCCAATTTGTAAAGCGGGTGGTCTACCTGCTGTCCTGCCTATGAGCCACTTGGCCCATCCTATGTCATTTTGCTTTGTAGGCAGCCTGCACCACTCCTCTGATGCCTTGATGCTTCCTGATTACTTCATTCAAAACATTTTATTTGAGGCGAGACTTCGTCTAAGTAATAATACCTTAGTTTCTGTAGAGCGCTTTTATTCCCCAAACACTTTCACATTACTCAATTCATCTTTACCTTCACCAAACCCTATCCTCTGAGGTAGGGAGAAAGGTAGGTATTATTATCCCCATTTTGCTGATGAGGATGAGGAAACTTCTTGTAAATAATTTTGGTATGCCTGTCTCACAACAACTCGCTGAGCTAAGTAGGTGGGCAGGTATTATTATCCCCATTTTGCTGATGAGGAAACCAAGACACAGAGAGGCTAAGTGACCTGTCCAGGGTCACAAAAGAGGCCGATGGCCAAATTCAGACCAGGACCAGGGGCCTCTGGCGCTCTTCCAATACACCATATGCTATGTCCCTTTGGGGCACGGCTAGTCCCACTCCATTGTTCTTTGGGGGATGGTCACCTTCTCTTCCCTTTAGTCTGTAAGCTCGTTGGGGGCAGGGAATGTGTCTACCAACTCTGTTGTATTGTAGTTTCCCAAACTCTTAATACAGTGTTTGGCACACAGTAACAGCTCAATAAATATTATTCATTGATTGATTCTCTTCCTCAGCACTGGTGGCCAGCCAATTTTGGTCAGTAGATCGCTGACCACAAAACAGAGGTGTCGCTAAATCCTCTTTGTCTTTCCAGGCAAGTCACCAGTGAGTAGTGCCATCCTGGTTTTAGCGAACTGATCCAGCTTCTCTGCTCCTGTGGCTCCATTTACCGTTGAGTGTGTGGCCATGTTGATTTCCTGGCTGAAAGAGGTGGACTTTTCACCACTTCCATTCTCTCACCAGGTATATGAATAGATCCTTCCTGGGCAGTGTTTGATACAGGACCTACTGGTCTCCCCAAGATTCATTTGCTATTCCTGCACTTTCCCATCCAGTTGTGCTCCAATTGTTTGCAAACAAGACACAGTTGTCAGCCCATGGGAGATGTCAGTTGCTTACCACTGATACTGATTCCCTCTTGGAATGAATTTGTTGAATGACAACTCTAGTTTGTCTAAAAAGAGCTTCAATGGACTTGAACCTTCCTCTGTGACTCTTGTGTAGGTTTATTCAACACAGACTGTTGGGATACCATATCTACTATGCAACTGCAGCTTGTTTCCTGCAAGAGATCTATTTCTTGCATGGTGTAGTGGATAGCAAAGCAGGTTGGACACAGTCCCTGTCCCACGTGGAGCTCACAGTCTCAATCCCCATTTTACAGATGAGGTAACTGAGGCACAGAGAAGTGAAATGACTTGCCCAAGGTCACACAGCAGACAAATGGCAGAGCCAGAATTAGAAACCATGATCTTCTGACTCTCAGGCCTATGCTCTATCCACTATGCCATGCTGCTGCTTTGTAGCTGTATCACTTATGACCTGTCCTAGCCCCACCCCAAAATACAGCCTGGGTTTATTGTTGGAGTGAGAGGAGTTCACGGACTACAGGGATGGTAGAAAACTAATTCTTATTAACAATCAGAATACTAATGGAATTCTTTTCTTTAACATGTTCTCTTCTTGTTTATTTTTAATATAGCTTTGTAGAGAGTGATTTGCCTTAGATTAGTAATGGTGATACTAGTTTACATTGCCTGTTGGGGTTCAAGAAGATTTGAGCTCTGTATGATTTCAATTGTTAAGCTCCAGCTTAAACATCTCATCACATTAACATATAAAGTCTCTATCTGAGCTAAATTCTCATTAGGCTCCTTCCCAGACTGTAAACTAGTTGGCAGAAGTGAGAGGGAGAGGGCCAGGCCACAGATTGCCAAAAAAAACCAGTAGTTTTTCAGAATGTTTCTTTAAATCGGTTCAAGTTGCAACAAAATCTTCTTCACACCCGCTCTAGGAGATGGGAAACCCTTTTAGCACTCAAAGTATTTTAGATTTATGAGCTCAACTGTTAGAGGAGAGAGACAAATGCATATCTAAATGGCTGTGTTTTTCAGAGCTATTGTTGTGTAGTGATCCTGTTTTCCTGTCAACTGGGAGCTCTGTGTAGACAATAAATCCCCATCAGTGATAGAGCACACATAAAACACATCAATCCTTTTTATTATATTTCGTGAGCTCTGACATTTATGATGATTTCCCCCCAAATCTACTTAAACTCTTCCTATGATTGCATTATTGAAGTGGGCTTTTCGCCCTTATCTCATTAGCATGGCTTTATCATACATTTTCAGGGTAATTACCATCTCAGAATAAAACACACAACATTAAATAGATTCTCCAGTTTTCAAAGGTGTCAAGATAAAGGCAGCAGCTTTCACCCCTCCCAATCTCAGCCCCTCCCTCCCATCTACAAAACTCTCAAATACATTTTGATTTCCTGTCACTGGGACTACTGACTGAGGACAGAATTGCCCCTGTGGGGAGCTGACAGTCGGAAAGAAAATGGGGGGAGGGGTGCTTACAGCCACCCATATAATCTGCTAAACTCTTGGGCTCATCCGTGAGACTTGTAGCATTCAGTTTATTAATAATGGACAGAATCTCAACTCAGAAGAGAGGGGAAATCCTTGGAGTTTTCGTATGTTTTATGACCATACGTACGACTATTCTGAGCTAAAATGACAGCTCATTTTAAAATGTGTGCGTGTGTCTGCGTGTATATGTTCTTCAATTATACCTATTTGTGCTGATTATTTGTAAATATTTTTGTGTTTCTCTCCCATATTAGAGTGTGAACTCCTTCTTGTATCTTCCAAGCCACTCAGTATAGTAGAACCTCATTAACTGTCATTAGTATTACTACTACTACTACTAATACTATAACTACTACTATTACGGCCTTCATCCAGATTAGAGAAGCAGCATGGCCTAGTGGAAAGAGCCTGGGCCTGGGAGTCAAAGAACCTGGCTCCTAATCCCAGCTCTGTCACTTGTCTGCTGTGTGACCTTGGGCAAGTCACTAAACTTTTCAGTGTCTCAGTTTCCTCATCTGTAAAAATAGGGATTAAATCCTACTGCCTCCTACCTAGACTGTGAACTCCTTGTGGAACTGTTTCCAAACTGATAACCTTGTATCTACTCCAGCACTTAGAACAGTGCTTGGCACTTAGTAAGCACTTAATAAGTACTATTAAAAGACCAAATACCATAATTATTATGATTCCCCAATCTTCATCTCTAGATCTGAACCTTCACCTGCTTTACAACCTCATATTTCCTACTGTCTCTGAAATGTCTCAATGGCCAGTTCTAACTTAAATCTCCTCATCTTCCCTCCTAAACCATCTCTTTTTCCTAACTTTCACCTCCCTGTCCACCACATCACTATCTTTCCTGTCCTGTATGCTCAATTTTGATGTCATTCTTGACTTATCTCCCTCATTTACTCTTGACATTCAGTCCGTTTAATTTCTGCTTATATTTTCTCAGAGAATCCAATACATAGTGCCTGACACCCGGTAAGCTTAACAAATACCATAATCATTTTTCTCTTCCCTGTAGCAGTCACAACCTTTACAGAAATCCTCATGTCTGGATTACTGGACTGCAGGCCTTCTAACTGCTCTTTGCACCTCACATCTTTCCCTGTCCAATCCAGATGGCAGTGTGGATTTGATTTCTGAAACACAGACCAGTTCCCATCACTTCCCTAAGGTTGCTCCCAAATCACTTCGGGCATCTAATTCAAGATCTTCCCCAGTGGCCATCCTCAATCCAGCAGGGTTCCATGTCATTTCAGGTTGAAGAGATTTTCCCTTTGATATTTCCCACTCGCCTCTGTGCCATCTTCTCATTCTGCCCTACACTAGCCCTGTCCCCTTGGCTTTCCTCCATCACTCCACCCTCCCCCACTACTCCTTCCCAACTGAGTCTGTCTTTACTCCCCTGGCTTTGGACAAATGGTGCTGAGGGAGGAGAGGGGGCTGCAATGGAGGCTAAATTAAAAATTAAACTTAAAAAAAAGAGAAAGGTGAGACCTGGTTGGGTGGAGGGTAAGGGAAGGGAGAAATGCAGGAGCTACTGTGGAAGTGGTAAATTTTTAAAAAGGAAAAAAGAATCTGGAAGGGAGACGGGATCCTTATGCAGAGAGCAGAGTCAGGGAGACAGAAAAGATGGGAGGAGAGTTCAGAGTGCCATGTGACCTGCTGGAAAGAGCACAGGCCTGGGAATCAGGACATCAGAGTTCTAATCCCAGCTCCATCACTTGTCTGCTGCATGATCTTGTGCAAGTCACTTAACTTCTCTGTGCCTCAGTTTTCCCATCTATAAAATGGGGATTTTATATCTGTTCACCCCCCCTTTGACTGTGAGCTCCACGTGGGACAGGGGTTCTGTTGAATCTACTCATCTTGTTTCTACACCAACATTTAGTATAGTGCTTGGCACAGAGTAAGTGCCTAATACTATTATTATTATCACTAATAATTATAATAATAATAGCAGAGCAGGTTGCAGATCAGGAAAGCCACACCAGCAAATTGGAGAGCAAAACTCACTGTACTGTCTTCTACCTTCAAGCAGACCTTTCCTTCTCCTTTTGTAGCATCATGTCCTTCTCTCTTCCCAGATATTCTCACTGTCCGATAACTTGTCTTTTGTCTATTTAGTTTGTCGCATTCGTCACCACCATGAGATGAATGGCTAGACTGTGATTTCTAGTCTAGATTCCTAGACTGTGAACCCGATATTGGGTAGGGATTGTCTCTATTTGTTGCCGAATTGTACTTTCCAAGAGCTTAGTACAGTGCTCTGCACACAGTAAGTGCTCAATAAATACAAATGAATGAATGAATGGCTACTGGCCAAGGTTATAGAGTATAATCCTGCTAAAGGCATGACACCCGGCAGGGAGATCCCAAATCAAGTCAGTGAAACTCGGGTAAATTTTTTATTTGAAATAGATTACACCATTTGTGGATTTTTAAATAGAATATTGTTCGAACTACAGCTTGGGGCTCGTAAAAGTTCACATCATGTGGAAAATGAGAGAATGTTGGTGGGGAGGGGCAAAGAAGAGAGAAAAGCAGGCATCAGGGTCTTTAATGCTCATAACTACCTCCAGGGGTCATTGTGCATAACTGATCTGATCAAGTCCAATCTGTGGAAATGGAAAGTATTTGCTCAAGGGTGCAAGTGAATTGCAGGGCTTTTTTGATGTTGAGTCTTTTGGTTCTCTTGAGTTCCTTTTATTTTGTTCCTCAGTACCCAAATCTTACCTTTAAATCAAAGTCAGAATTGTCCTGCCCAGCTGGAGATAATACCTGGGGCCAGGTGGGGATTGTCACATCGATTAGCACTGTAAACTAAATTGTTTTTCTAGACACATGGGCATCTCAGGGTCCTTATAGTTTCCCTTGAAATCCCTGAGAAGCTCACAGCTTAAGAACTACTGACCTCCTCTCCCCCTATGCCTTTTCTCCTCTCCCCAGGTAGTCACGCTGATCTGCATGTGAAATCAATGATAAATATTAGTAGAGGTCCCACATGGGTTTGTTTGTGGGGGACTAATGAGTCTGATCCTAGAGCAGGTGTCAATTCCTAGTGGTCTCACTCTGTGGACTGCCAAATGGACCCGATCATAGCAATCTTCAGTTAGCAGTACTAGTATTTATGGAAGTATAGAAGCAGCATGGCTTAGTGGACATGAGCACGGGCCTGGGAGTCAGAAGGACCTGGGTTCTAATGCCAGCTCTGCCACGTGTCTGTTGTGCAACATAGGGAAATTCACTTTACTTCTCTGAGCCTCAGTTACCTCATTTGTAAAATGAGAAGCAGCGTGGCTCACTGGAAAGAGCACGGGCTTTGGAGTCAGAGGTCATGGGTTCGAACCCCGGCTCTGCCACTTGCCAGCTGTGTGACTTTGGGCAAGTCACTTAACTTCTCGGTGCCTCAGTTCCCTCATCTGTAAAATGGGGATTAAGACTGTGAGCCCCACGTGGGACAACCTGATTCCCCTATGTCTACCCCAGTGCTTAGAACAGTGCTCGGCACATAGTAAGCGCTTAACAAATACCAACATTATTATTATTATTATTAAAATGGGGATTAAGAACGTTAGCTCCATGTGGGACTGGGACTGTGTCTAACCTGATTAATTTGTATCTACCCCAGTGCTTAGAACAGTGCTTGGAACATAGTAAGTGCTTAAGTGCCAAAATTATCAAGGAAGGCCAACTGGTGCAGAGCACTATAGTAGCCACGGTATTTATTTAGCACTTGCTTTGTGCCAAGCACTGTACTAAGCCCTGGGAAAAAATACCTGGGTGAAAAGTAGACAGTCACTGACACTTAAAATCTATAAATAAGGAAGGGAGAAGGGATGGAAGCCAGACACGAAAGGATGAATGAATCAATTCAATAGTATTTATTGAGCGCTTACTATGTGCAGAGCACTGTACTAAGCGCTTGGGATGAACAAGTCGGCAACAGATAGAGACAGTCCCTGCCGTTTGACGGGCTTACAGTCTAATCGGGGGAGACGGACAGACAAGAACAATGGCACTAAACAGCGTCAAGGGGAAGAACATCTCGTAAAAACAATGGCAACTAAATAGAATCAAGGCGATGTACAATTCATTAACAAAATAAATAGGGTAACGAAAATATATACAGTTGAGCGGACGAGTACAGTGCTGTGGGGATGGGAAGGGAGAGGTGGAGGAGCAGAGGGAAAAGGGGAAAATGAGGCTTTAGCTGCGGAGAGGTAAAGGGGGGATGGCAGAGGGAGTAGAGGGGGAAGAGGAGCTCAGTCTGGGAACGCCTCTTGGAGGAGGTGATTTTTAAGTAAGGTTTTGAAGAGGGAAAGAGAATCAGTTTGGCGGAGGTGAGGAGGGAGGGTGTTCCAGGACCGCGGGAGGACGTGACCCAGGGGTCGACGGCGGGATAGGCGAGACCGAGGGACGGCGAGGAGGTGGGCGGCAGAGGAGCGGAGCGTGCGGGGTGGGCGGTAGAAAGAGAGAAGGGAGGAGAGGTAGGAAGGGGCAAGGTGATGGAGAGCCTTGAAGCCTAGAGTGAGGAGTTTTTGTTTGGAGCGGAGGTCGATAGGCAACCACTGGAGTTGTTTAAGAAGGGGAGTGACATGCCCAGATCGTTTCTGCAGGAAGATGAGCCGGGCAGCGGAGTGAAGAATAGACCGGAGCGGGGCGAGAGAGGAGGAAGGGAGGTCAGAGAGAAGGCTGACACAGTAGTCTAGCCGGGATATAACGAGAGCCCGTAATAGTAAGGTAGCCGTTTGGGTGGAGAGGAAAGGGCGGATCTTGGCGATATTGTAGAGGTGAAACCGGCAGGTCTTGGTAACGGATAAGATGTGTGGGGTGAACGAGAGGGACGAGTCAAGGATGACACCGAGATTGCGGGCCTGCGGGACGGGAAGGATGGTCGTGCCATCCACGGTGATAGAGAAGTCTGGGAGCGGACCGGGTTTGGGAGGGAAGATGAGGAGCTCAGTCTTGCTCATGTTGAGTTTTAGGTGGCGGGCCGACATCCAGGTGGAGACATCCCGGAGGCAGGAGGAGATGCGAGCCTGAAGGGAGGGGGAGAGGACAGGGGCGGAGATGTAGATCTGCGTGTCATCTGCGTAGAGATGGTAGTCAAAGCCGTGAGAGCGGATGAGTTCACCGAGGGAGTGAGTGTAAATGGAGAACAGAAGAGGGCCAAGAACTGACCCTTGAGGAACTCCAACAGTTAAAGGATGGGAGGGGGAGGAGGCTCCAGTGTAGGAGACCGAGAATGATCGGCCAGAGAGGTAAGAGGAGAACCAGGAGAGGACAGAGTCCGTGAAGCCAAGGTGAGATAAGGTATGGAGGAGGAGGGGATGGTCGACAGTGTCAAAGGCAGCAGAGAGGTCAAGGAGGATCAGAATGGAGTAGGAGCCATTGGATTTGGCAAGAAGGAGGTCATGGGTGACCTTAGAGAGAGCAGTCTCGGTAGAGTGGAGGGGACGGAAGCCAGATTGGAGGGGGTCTAGGAGAGAATGGGAGTTAAGGAATTCTAGGCATCGATTGTAGACGACTCGTTCTAGGATTTTGGAAAGGAAGGGTAGTAGGGAGATAGGACGATAACTGGAGGGGGAAGTGGGGTCAAGAGCGGGTTTTTTTAGGATGGGGGAGACGTGGGCATGTTTGAAGGCAGAGGGGAAGGAGCCCTTGGAGATTGAGTGGTTAAAAATAGAAGTTAAGGAAGGGAGGAGGGCAGGGGCGATGGTTTTAAGAAGGTGAGAGGGAATGGGGTCCGAGGCGCAGGTGGAGGGGGTGGCACTTGCGAGGAGGGAGGAGATCTCCTCTGAGGATACTGCAGGGAAGGATGGGAAAGTAGGGGAGGGGGTTGTTGGGGGGGGAGGGGAGAGGCGGAGGGGTGACTTTGGGGAGCTCAGACCTGATCGTGTTGATTTTCGTGAGGAAATAGGTGGCCAGATCATTGGGGGTGAGAGATGGGGGAGGGGGAGGAACAGGGGGCCTAAGGAGAGAGTTAAAGGTCTGGAACAATCGGCGGGGGTAACGGGCATGGGTGTCGATGAGGGAGGAGAAGAAGCTTTGCCTGGCGGAGGAGAGGGCAGAGTTAAGGCAGGAAAGGATAAATTTGAAGTGTGTGAGGTCGGCTTGGTGCTTGGACTTTCGCCAGCAGCGCTCAGCAGCTCGAGCATAGGAGCGTAGGAGGCGGACGGAGGAGGTGATCCAGGGCTGTGGGTTAGTGGAGCGAGAGCGGCGGAGGGAAAGGGGGGCGAGAGAGTCGAGATGAGTAGAGAGGGTGGAGTTGAGAGCGGAGACCCGCTCGTCGAGAGTGGGAAGAGAGGACAGGGCGGCAAGGTGAGGAGAGATGCTATTGGAAAGACGGATGGGATCGAGAGAGCGGAGGTCTCTGTGGGGCAGTAGCGAAGATTTGCAGGGGGAGGGAGTGTGAGAGATGAGGCAGGTGAGAAGGTTATGGTCAGAGAGAGGGATTTCAGAGTTGGTGAGGGAGGAGATAGTGCAGCGGTAGGAGATGACGAGATCGAGGGTGTGACCGAGTCGGTGAGTGGGCGCGGTATGGTGGAGGAGGAGGTCGGCAGAGTCGAGGAGGGATAGCAGGCGGGCGGCAGAGGAGTCGTCGGGTACATCCGTATGGATGTTGAAGTCTCCAAGGATCAGAGTGGGCAGAGAGAAGGAGAGAAGGAAGGTGAGAAAGGGGTCAAGGTGGTTGAAGAAGTCGGAGGTGGGACCGGGAGGGCGGTAGATGACGGCGACAAGTAACTGGAGTGGGTGGTAGAGGCGAATGATATGGGCTTCGAAGGAGGGGAAGGAGAGGTGGGGGGAGGAGGGATAGTGCGGAAGCGGCATCGGGGCGAGAGGAGGAAGCCGACGCCTCCTCCCTTACCGGTGAGTCTGGGGGAGTGGGAGAAGGAGAGGCCTCCGCCGGAGAGAGCGGCGGCGGAGACCGTGTCTTCGGGAGAGAGCCACGTTTCCGAAAGGGCGAGGAGGAGGAGAGAGCGGGAGAGGAAAAGGTCATGGATGAAAGGTAGCTTGCCTGTAATAGAGCGGGGGTTCCAGAGGCCACACTTGAAAGTAGCTGTGGGTGCAAGGGGAGGAGGACACAACTAGTAAAAGACAGGAACATTCACTCATTTAATTCATTCAATCAAATGTATTGAGCCATTACTGTGTGCAGAGCACTGTACTAAGCACTTGGGAGAGTACAATACAACAATATAGACAACATGAGGGATATGGCATTGTAGCACTGAGGGGAAGGACAGGAAAAATATTGGCCTGGGCTCTTCTCTTGAGAAGGAGCATGACCTGGTGGAAAGAGCATGGACCTGGGATTCAGAGCCCAGGCCTGGGATTCAGAGCATCTGGGTTCTGACTGTAACTCTGCCACTCGTCTGCTGTGTGACCTTGGGCAAGTCATTTCACTTTTCTGCACCTCAGTCTCCTCATCCGTAAAACACAGATTTGATATCTATTCTCCCTCCTACTTAGAATGTGAACTCTGTGTGGGACAGGGATTAGCTCGCATCTACCCTAGTGCTTAGTATAGTGCATGGCACAAAGTAAGCACTTAATAAATATCACAATTATTACTAATTATTATTCCCTAGAGGAACCCACAATCAAGGAATGATAGTCAAAATCTAGGCAAAAACTACCGCTGGCTCCACGGAGGCTGAAGAGGAGATTAGGGGTGGTGGGTCCAAGGCAGCAAGGATGAAGTAGAAAAGTTTCAGTGGGTGCCACCCCCCAGGGCCTGTAGCATGCTTTTTCTTCCTTTCATCTTCTCTTACCGCTCCTGTTTCCTTCACCTTTCTCAACTAAATGCCCACAGCTCATTTATTCTCCAGCAGGTCCTCTGTGGATCTCAGCTTGGTGAGCTGGGGAATACTACAATTATGATTATTTTTGTTAAGTGCTTATCATGTGTCAAGCACTGTTCATTCATTCATTCAATCACATTTACTGAGTGCTTACTGTGTGCAGAGCACTGCACTACACACTTGGGAGAGTACAGATCAGCAGAGACCCCATCCCTCATTGGGGCTCAGGGACTATGTAGGAGGGAGAACAGGTATTGAATCCCATTTTACAGATGAGGAAACTGAGGCACGGAGAAATTAAGTGACTTGTCCAACATCACACGACAGACTAGCAGCGGAGTTGGGATTAGGTCCTCTGACCTCCCAGGCCTGTACTCTTTCCACTAGGCCACCCTGTTAATTTTACTTGGGGATCAAACTGACTGGGGTACCCAAGGTATGTGACCATGATCCTACAGGGCTTTGGAAACAGTACCTTTGCCTGCAGCCCTTGGCAAGTGACCTGTACCATGTAGGTTCACATCCCAAGGGAAACAGGCTAATGAAAAACCCAGTGGGGAAAAAAAATAAAATTCTCAGATAATAATAATAATGTTGGTATTTGTTAAGCGCTTACTATGTGCAGAGCACTGTTCTAAGCGCTGGGGTAGATACAGGGTAATCAGGTTGTCCCACGTGAGGTTCACAGTCTTCATCCCCATTTTACAGATGAGGTAACTGAGGCACAGAGAAGTTAAGTGACTTGCCCACAGTCACACAGCTGACAAAGGGCAGAGTCGGGATATGAACCCATGACCTCTGACTCCCAAGCCCGGGCTCTTTTCCACTGAGCCACTCTACTTCCCTCAGCAGCTACATGCTGCTACACTCAGATGACTTGAGTGTATTTCAGGCCAAAAGGAAACAAACTATTTTCAGCTTAAATTGCTTCAGTCATGGAAATCAGAGTGACTTCCAGCTGGGCTGAGGTCTGGACTCCCTAAAAATCTGTGGAGAGCTTGGGAAAAAGGTGCATTAAGCTCTTCAGCCCTCAGCTCTACTTTCCCTGCAGCTCTCAGCAATAAAATGTTTGAAAAAAAGATATGTTTCCTGTATTATTCTGGAGGCTCTGGTAATCCAGTGGTTAATTCAAGTCTCCCTTTCCTATTTTAAATGTAGATTGCCCACTTAGTTGTCACCCGTGTTCATATTTGTTGGGGAATTTGGGAACTTTTCTGGGGGTGGGAAAAATAGGCACAACAGGTGGGTGATTTCCTGAAATACCACTTGCAGGAGTCAACTTTAGAGAATTTACCAATAATGTGTCTGGAATGAAGGGAGATGATTTTACACTTTGACATGATTAACAATGACATGCCACAGCCAGTCTAATCTAGAATTAAGTGCTCCCCTGCGAACTGTGGAGCCTGGTTAAAAAGTTCTGCCCATTGCTTTGTGTTTTTGTGCATTAGGGCATTTCTGCAAAAGCAAAGGCTGCCAATACACCTACAAAACTTTGATGATCTGTGGTATTGCTTGCCTTGTGGCATGTAGCTCCTTGATCTAGGACCATGCTCATCGAAGCAGTTCTGGTGTTTCCTTCTGCTAAAGAGTATCCTGTATTCACCCAATCTTCAGTTGCATTGTTTGAGGCTGATGGGGTTTCTTGCTGCTGAGAGGTAATTGTAAAGTCCTTGCATGTCTTCATTCTCTAGGTATTTGATGTGCTGCCGTCTGGATGGTTTGGAGGTCACTTTGTGATACATTGGCTTTATCGTTAGTGAAAGTTTAGAATGCATAAGATGGTGATCATTCCAGCACTCGGAGTCATACTGAGCAGCAGTATTATGAACAGCCTTCAAAATGTGTGCTTGACTGCCTCAGATACCCACACGCACACAAAATAGGAAGATGACTGTAAGTGCTTTGCAATGCCATCCTCACTCAATCAGCTCTGCCCTCCCACCTGACCTCCTTGATCTCCTATTACCACCCAGCCCATACAACTTAGCTCCTCTAACGCCAATCTACTCACTGGACCTCGATCTCCTCTACCTCGCCACCGACCCCTTGCCCGTGGCCTCCTTCTGGCCTGGAACTCCCTCCCTCTTCATTACCAACAGACCATCATTCTCTCCACCTTCAAAGCATCTTCTCCAAAAGGCTTTCCCCGACTAAGCCCTCACTTTCCCACCCTATTTACCCTCCCCACTGCTTCAGCTATGCACTTGGCTCAGTACCCCTTAAGCATTTTGATACACACCCCATCTCAAGCCCCACAACATTTAGGTACATATCCTTATTCTCTGCTGCTTCTCATATCTGTAATTTATTTTAATGTTTGTCTCCCCCACTAAAATGTAACATCCTTGAGGGCAGGAATCAGGTTTACCAACTCTGTTGTATTGAACTCTCCCAAGCGATCAGTACAGTGCTCTGCACACAATAAGCACTCAAAAAATACCATTGAATGGTTGATCCTAGCACTGTGGACTGTCATTTAGAGTGAAGAAGACCAGGGTTCTTATAGCAGTTTCCACCTCGCACAACCGATACACAGCAACTGGATAGAGCACAGGCATGGGAGGCAGAAGGACCTGGGTTCTAATTCTACCTCTGCCACCTGTCTGTTGTGTGACCTTGGGCAAGTCACTTCACTTCTCTGAGTCTCAATTACCTCATCTATAAAATGCGGATTAAGACTATGAGCTCCATTTAGGGCAGGGACTCTGACCAACATGGTTTGCTTGTATCCACCCCAGCACTTAGTACAGTAAGTGCTACAGTACAGCACATAGTAAGCATTTAACAAATACCATAGTCACTGTTATTATTATTATCAGAATTCTATAAACCAGCACACTGTTATTGCACTAGTAAACAAAGAGATAGAAAACTACCCTCTATTTACTCCCATAGTTTTTTTAATGGTATTTGTTAAGTCCTTACTATGTGGCAGGCACTGTTCTAAGTGCTGGGGTAGATACAAGCTAATCAAGTTGGATATAGAAGTTGGATATAGTTGCTGTGTCACATAGGACTCACAGTCTTAATCCCCATTTTACAGATGAGGTAAGTGAGGCACAGAGTTTAGTGACTTGCCCAAAGTCACACAGAAGATGAATGCTTCATCATGTACTTGCCCCACCCTGGTTTTTGAACAGATAATGGTTATTCCTATCACTTAATTGTAAACCGTGGTAGGCACTCACAAGGGGAGGAGCAAAGGTGAGAACAGAAGAGGACAGCAAGGAGAAGTGTTCATTCACTGAGTGCCTATTCCTAATATAAGAAGCAGCATGGCTCAGTGGAAAGAGCCCGGGCTTGGGAGTCAGAGGTCATGGGTTCATATCCCGACTCTGCCCTTTGTCAGCTGTGTGACTGTGGGCAAGTCACTTCACTTCTCTGTGCCTCAGTTCCCTCATCTGTAAAATGGGGACAAAGACTGTGAGCCTCCCATGGGACAACCTCATTCCCCTGTATCTACCCCAGTGCTTAGAACAGTGCTCTGCATGTAGTAAGCACTTAACAAATACCAACATTATTATTATTATATAAACAGCACTTGGGAGAGTGCAGTAGAAATAAAAGCTGCAGTCTCAAGTGCTCTCTTACCTTCATCTTTCTTCTCCCCATTTATTGCTAGACTTAATTCTAATGGGACACATGCAATAGGCTCACCCCTGTTTTCATGTAACAAAAATTATGCAAAAAAGGTGGGTCAATTATGCAGGTAAATATGGTAAATCAAGAAGGCCGGCATGTCCTCTGGGACACTGCTCAGAGAGAGTTGGGCAACAACAGCGCATCAAGCTTCAGAGCAAATTGAACATCTACAGGGACTGAAACCACTGGACAGTCCAGGCCAGGAATATGGAAGAAGGTGTCCCTCGTCCCCCTACCAGCCAAATAAGGTATGGAGGAGTGGGGAGTGACGGGGGAGACGGAGATTGGACAAGTTGAAACCGGAAGCCTGAAAGTCCTGGAAGGACTGTTAATAAATACCTGCTGCCTCCGATGTTCTGGGCAGCAGATCGAGACATGCAGCAGCTTGCTGCGTGTTGCCTCTGCCCAGAGCGTGGGATGCTCGTTCTTTCTTCACCTAGTGAAGGGCTGTGCGACAGGTGAGTGTCCTGCTGAGTACTCGAGGGGCCAGAAGCTAGATGCTTCACCACACGTGTGTCACGCATAAGTGAATTCCTCCCGAGTGGGGAGTATTTGTGGGCAGGAGCCAGGTGCTTTGCCAGGTGCAAATAATACATAAGTGAATTCCTCCTGAGTGGGATGTGTTCATAGTTGGAAGCTAGGTGCTTCACCACTTGTGAGTAATGCATATGTGTATTCCTCCAAAGAGGGAAGTTCAGTTCACCATGTGTGAATAACTAAACATAAGCGTATTCCTCCTGAAAGAGAAGTTCAGTTTGCCATGTAGAATAAATTTTGCATGGTTCAGACTGACTCTGGTCTCTGACTTTCACCATGCTGATCCTTGAACCAGTGCCCATGTGACAGGTGACAGTCATAAGAGGAGATTGGATGACAGTAGGGTACCCCTTGGTGAACTGAAACGGAACTACTGAAAGCATCCTCGTCCCTCTAGACTGAAAGCTTGTTGTAGGCAGGAAATGTACCTGTTACATTGTATTCTCCCAAGCACTTAGTACAGTGCTCTGTACACAGTAAAGACTCAGTAAATACAATGGATTGACTGATCCATTGCAAGGCAGACTGAGGAAATAATCACGAGTAGATAACAGCACACACATCAACCCAACAAGAACAGTCTTTGTATGATCATGGGGTGGCAGGGATTGTCAGCCTCACACTGTTGTTTCCAGATATACCCACATCAGATAAAAATATTCAATTTAAGGAAATAGATATGTCAGTGGATCAGCAATCAGTACTTCTTCCCCAAGGTGGAGATATCTCATCTCCAACAGAATTTTACTGGAATTATCAAGCACCTGTTAGCTTATCTTCTGAAGTGTTCCAGTTTCTTCAGCTCAGAATGGTTGAGGCAAAGAACTGAAATGTCTTGGAAATAACTCTCAGAAATGAATTCATTCAATCATATTTATTGAGTGCTTACTGTGTGCAAAGCACTGTACTAAGTGCTTGGCACTGTACTAAGCACTTGAATGAGCTTGGAGGAGCAGCGTGGCTCAGTGGAAAGAGCATGGGCTTTGGAGTCAGGGCTCATGAGTTCGAATCCCAGCTCTGCCACTTGTCAGCTGTGTGACTGTGGGCAAGTCACTTCAACTTCTCTGTGCCTCAGTTCCCTCATCTGTAAAATGGGGATTAAGACTGTGAGCCCCACGTGGGATAACCTGATTCTCCTATGTCTACCCCAGCGCTTAGAACAGTGCTCGGCACATAGTAAGCGCTTAACAAATACCAACATTATTATTATTATTATTAATGAAAATTGTAATGTTCCTTCATGCACAGGCCCACATGAAAAAGAACTGAAACTAGATCAATAGTACAGAGCTCTGCACATGGTAAGTACTCAATAAATATCATTGATTGATTAATCGAATAGCACTTCAGCAGTATGGAGAGAGGCACTGCAGATTTCCTACTGGTCTACTCAGCCAGGTTCATTTTTCTTGCATCGAAGTTGCCTTAATTAAGCTGATTTAAAGAACATGCTAGAAACACACTTTAACCAGTCCCATTGGTAGGAGAGCTGGGTTTCTGAAATCCCGTATTTTTACATGCAGGGCTGTACATTAGCATCATCTGTTATTGTTCTACAGAATTTTCGAGAATACTCCACAAGCTCCAGGTTATCTGCATATTTCAGGCCTTCGTGATTACTTTTTATATTCCCATTATAGAAAGTTTCCATTTGTGATTTCGGAGCCATAGGAAATCCTCGGTTTGCTTCATCTCTGTCCTGATTCTACCGACAGTCAAGGCAATATTTTATTAGGCTCCCCCTTAGGAGTAAGATATTTTCCTGCACTTTGACAACTATGCTCAAGAGAGTGTAAGGGGAAGGAGAGGGTGTAAAGAAAGGAGAATTGACCTAAAACTCTTCTGAGTCCTTTGAAAAGTATTGGAAGACAAAATGCATTTCTGGGTTTTCTTTGTGTGAGAGATGATTTGGGCTTTTTTTTTCATTCTTCTTCAAGGCTCATAAATAGCTGCCTACTGATCTATGACAAATGAAGCTACATTAATCTGACTACTGTTTGGCTTACTAAAGCAACTTAAACACAATCAAAGACAAATAGAATGTGCCTCAGGGCTATCCCAGGACACGAAGTCAGTTTTATGAAAATTTTCAAAGAGAAGACTCCTCCTGCCCTCCTTTGCCCTCACTTCCTAGACTCAACCTATTCCTCTCATTACCCTAGGGATGGAAGAAAGAAAATATTTGCAGGAAAGGGACAATTTCTACAATGTCAAGAAACACACAAGCTTATAATTATGTAAGTGTAAGTAGCCTATGTACCCCTATGTACGTATCGAGTGCTTAAAAATATTATTATCATCATCAGCCCACATACTGAACTAGCATGCATGTGGCAAAACAAATATCTATGTGAAGAAAATAAATCCAGACTCCTGTTGTTTCTAAATGACAGTGTTCTAGAAGACAATACACTGGGGCATTTGTGACCACAGTTCTTGTTTTGCTTTATTATAGATTATCAGAAATCCATTCAGCTAAGGAGATACAGGGAGGGCTTTTGGAGGACTGTTGGGTCATTTGGGTCCTTCCAGGTTATTCCTTTACAAAAAATGGTGTTTGTTAAGCACTTACTATATAATAATGATGACATTTGTTAAGCGCTTACTATGTGCCAAGCACTGTTCTAAGTGCTGGGGGTAGATACAAGGTAATCAGGTTGTACCATGTGGGGCTCACAGTCTTAATCCCCATTTTACAGATGAGGTAACTGAAGCACAGAGAAGTTAAGTGACTTCCCCAAAATCACACAGCTGATAAGTCGTGGAGTCGGAATTAGAACCCACGACCTCTGACTCCCAAGCCCGTGCTCTTTCCACTAAGCCATCTGCAGGCACTGTTCTAAGCTCTGGGGTAGATACAAGCTAATCAGGTTGGACACAGTCCCTGTCCCACATAGGGATCACAGTCTTAATCCCCATTTTACAGATGAGGTAACTGAGACACAGAGAAGTTAAGTGACTTGCCCAAGATCACACATTCGGGTGTCACGTCACAGTGGTCTTTCTCACTCCCTCTCTTCTGCCCAACTTCATCCCCTCACCTCCAGGTGGGCTCCATGGTGCGGGGGGACTCTGTACGCTGCTCCACGCTCCTTCAACCATGGTGCCGGTACTGGCCCCCTACCCATCCCATCCTCGCCCCTCGGGTGCCATAGGACCTCATGTGTGGAGCCACTGCTGCCGTGTGACACCTCTGGGTTGCCACAGTGATTCTCATTGCTCCCTCTCTTCTCCCCACCCCCTCTTCATCTCTGCAGCCCAGGATGAGCTCTGAGGCCTGGAGGGGGGCGGTCTGAGTTGCTTCCATCCCCCCCCCCTTCCCTGTCCCCCTCATCTATGTCAGAGTCAGAGGTCAGGAGTTCGAATCCCAGCTCTGCCACTTGTCAGCTGTGTGACTGTGGGCAAGTCACTTAACTTCTCTGTGCCTCAGTTACCTCATCTGTAAAATGGGGACTAAGACTGTGAGCCCCACGTGGGACATCCTGATTCCCCTGTGTCTACCCCAGCGCTTAGAACAGTGCTTGGCACATAGTAAGCGCTTAACAAATACCAACATTAACATTAATCTATGGTACACCCCGAGGGCCTTATACATGGAGCTACTGCTATTTTGGAGCACCTCCGCAGTGTACCTGTGCCTCCATGCCCAGGCAGGTCACTCCTAACCGCCCCCCCCACAACTAGCCCTGAGGTCCAGCTCCATTGTCGGACTAGCTCCAGTGACCCCAACCCCTTTTCTCTCTCTCTCACACAGACACCCCGACATTGAGATGCCATGGTATGCTCCCCACCCCTCCTCGAAATGCAGCTCTGCAGCACCTCCGGGAGCTGCTGCAGACACAAGGCATCTCCAGCCTCCTCCCCATTGCTGCTTAGTGCTGCTTGCAACCTTAGTGCCCCATGTTTTCCCATCACCTTGGTAGTGTGTGTGGGGGGGTGTCCCCCCAACCTCCGGTCCACATGGCTCCAAGATGATGAATTTGGCCACTAGTTGGTATGGAAACCAACTCTTAACCAGCCTTACTCCATTGCGTTTTCTGTCTCCATTTTACATTAATCTATCTTGCTTTCCTAAGTCACGCTTCAGTCGCACTCTGCCCCTGTCCTCAATTTCAGGCACATCCTGTCCTCAGTTAAGAAAACTGGAGCCACACTAAATTGGATTCTGTTATTGGTGTGAAGGAACACTACACTCACCACGGACTGTAACTAGCTACCTCTCCCACCCCAAGGAGGAAATTGAGCCTGCTTTTAGGGCAATGGACTATGTCTGTCCTCACCCATACAGATCTCTATTAAATATTACAATAAAAAACCCCCTTGTGCTGTGTTTCTGCGACTTGATTTATTTTGGACTCGACATAGGAGATCAAGGAGCCGGCTTCGATGTCTCCAGTTCGGGTTTGAGGTGTTTGTGTGCCAGTGGAAACACTGGAGGTTGGATCAAGAGAAGCAGCATGGTCCAATGGAAAGAACACAGGCCTGGGAATAAGAGGAGCACCTGTCCACCTGTCTGCTGTGTGACCTTGGGTAAGTCACTTTATTTCCCTGTGCCTCCGTTTCCTCATCTGTAAAACAGGGATTCAATTTGCCTTTCTCCCTCCTACTTAGACTGTGAGTCCCATGTGGGACAGGGTCTGAGTCCAACCTGATTAACCTATATACCCCAGCGATTAGAACACTGCTTGACACATAGTAAATGCTAAACAAATACCACAGTAATAACGATAATAATATGAATGATGAACACTGTCGACCATCCCCTCCTCCTCCATACCTTATCTCACCTTGGCTTCACGGACTCTGTCCTCTCCTGGTTCTCCTCTTACCTCTCTGGCCGATCATTCTCGGTCTCCTACGCTGGAGCCTCCTCCCCCTCCCATCCTTTAACTGTTGGAGTTCCTCAAGGGTCAGTTCTTGGCCCTCTTCTGTTCTCCATTTACACTCACTCCCTCGGTGAACTCATCCGCTCTCACGGCTTTGACTACCATCTCTACGCAGATGACACGCAGATCTACATCTCCGCCCCTGTCCTATCCCCCTCCCTTCAGGCTCGCATCTCCTCCTGCCTCCGGGACGTCTCCACCTGGATGTCGGCCCGCCACCTAAAACTCAACATGAGCAAGACTGAGCTCCTCATCTTCCCTCCCAAGCCCGGTCCGCTCCCAGACTTCTCCATCACCGTGGATGGCACGACCATCCTTCCCGTCCCGCAGGCCCGCAATCTCGGTGTCATCCTTGACTCGTCCCTCTCGTTCACCCCACACATCCTATCCGTTACCAAGACCTGCCGGTTTCACCTCTACAATATCGCCAAAATCCGCCCTTTCCTCTCCACCCAAACGGCTACCTTACTATTACGGGCTCTCGTTATATCCCGGCTAGACTACTGTGTCAGCCTTCTCTCTGACCTCCCTTCCTCCTCTCTCGCCCCGCTCCGGTCTATTCTTCACTCCGCTGCCCGGCTCATCTTCCTGCAGAAACGATCTGGGCATGTCACTCCCCTTCTTAAACAACTCCAGTGGTTGCCTATCGACCTCCGCTCCAAACAAAAACTCCTCACTCTAGGCTTCAAGGCTCTCCATCACCTTGCCCCTTCCTACCTCTCCTCCCTTCTCTCTTTCTACCGCCCACCCCGCACGCTCCGCTCCTCTGCCGCCCACCTCCTCGCCGTCCCTCGGTCTCGCCTATCCCGCCGTCGACCCCTGGGTCACGTCCTCCCGCGGTCCTGGAACACCCTCCCTCCTCACCTCCGCCAAACTGATTCTCTTTCCCTCTTCAAAACCTTACTTAAAAATCACCTCCTCCAAGAGGCGTTCCCAGACTGAGCTCCTCTTCCCCCTCTACTCCCTCTGCCATCCCCCCCTTTACCTCTCCGCAGCTAAAGCCTCATTTTCCCCTTTTCCCTCTGCTCCTCCACCTCTCCCTTCCCATCCCCACAGCACTGTACTCGTCCGCTCAACTGTATATATTTTCGTTACCCTATTTATTTTGTTAATGAATTGTACATCGCCTTGATTCTATTTAGTTGCCATCGGTTTTTACGAGATGTTCTTCCCCTTGACGCTGTTTAGTGCCATTGTTCTCGTCTGTCCGTCTCCCCCGATTAGACTGTAAGCCCGTCAAACGGCAGGGACTGTCTCTATCTGTTGCCGACTTGTTCATCCCAAGCGCTTAGTACAGTGCTCTGCACATAGTAAGCGCTCAATAAATACTATTGAATGAATGAATGAATGAAAGGTACCATTGAAGAATGAGGGGAGCTGATTTCCCGCTCAATCACCAATGAGAAGCCACAGAATCCAACTGACAGCATGGGGACTAATGATGGTTCACGTCAGAGGGATCATCTATGGCAGGACCAAGGGGAGTTGACTGCATCGGGTATAAATGAACAGATGTGTTAAAAAAGAGAAGCAGCATGACTTAGTGGATAGAACATGGGGTTGGGAATCAGAAGGTCATGGGTTTTAATCCCGGCTCTGCTGCTTGTCACTTCACTACTCTGGGCCTCAGTTACCTCGTCTGTAAAATGGCGATTAAGACTGTGAGCCCCACGTGGGACAACCTGACTCTCTTCTATCTACCCCAGCACATAGAACAGTGTTTGGCACATAGTAAGCACTTAAATGCCATAATTACTATCATTATTATCATTAGTAAAGCCCTAAGTGTGTAAGCAGCCCATGCTTAGTGCCTAGACCAATGTCTACATCCTCCAAGGAAGGAGTGATAAATGAATGAATGAATGGGATTAAAGGTGCAAGCGAGATGTCATCCCTGTCTTCTCTATGTTACACCTCTCTGGGAGTGGTAGCAATGGTACTTATCTTTCCATCCCAGGTTTCAAACTCTAGGCATACGCATTATGTCTACAGCTTCGTTTTTTTGGGTTTTTTTGTTCAGGAGGTGATTTATTAAAAAGGAAAAACATTTGAACATTTCTATAAAGTGCCTGACTGATTATTATGGCCCAAATTCAAGAGGAAAACCAAGTGGTTAATGGGGCTGTTCCTTTTCAGGGTTATTAGGCCTTCCAAGTTTAACAAGCCTATTTGCTTATGGAAGGTAGGGAATCTCAGTAACTTGGTACATTTAAACTGAGTGTGGTCCACAGATCTCTTGGTTTGGGATCATCAAACTGTACTTAGTTTGAACTTGTGCAATTCAGGGAAAATCTGGTATAAATCTAGAGAGGTCAATTTTATCTCATCCTATATTGATACTCTGAGGGCCTGAGAAATCCTAATTTTTGGATTTATTCAGGTCGGCAAAGATGCAGAATTAGACCATATTTATCAATATTCGCAGGAAATAGTCATACTGGACATAGTGCTTTGATTAGGTGAAGTTGCTCTTGTTTCATTTTATAGACTACGTTGGAAGATGATGGCTTCAACAGACCATATTTCTGGCACTCTTAAATTGAATCTCTCCAAAACCATTATCTTCTTTGGTTGTAAGTTCTTAAACAAATATGTAGGTTATTTCAGTCTGAGAAACCTTCAGATTTGAGCCATTCTCCAAGACTGCTAAATGATCTCCAGTTTTACATTTGGGAAATCTGCACAAAAAGTAACAATCTGACACAGGGGGCAGTTACCACAGGAAGAACATCTTTTTCTGAATCCAAGGAAGAATATATGGTATTTGTTAAACAGGAACTGTCCTAAGCACTGGGGTAGGTACAAGATAATTAGGTTGGACACAGTCCATGTCCCACATGGGGATTACACTCTTAATCCCCATTTTACAGGTGAGGTAATTGAAGCACAGAGAAGTGAAGTGACTTACCCAAGGTCACACAACAGTGTGACAAATGAGTAAAGGTGGGAAGGGGAGCAGCACATTACAAAGTTCACACAAGAACTTTACATACAAAACCCATTTATGACCAAAGGGACTGCACAATTGTGTTTACTCATGGAACAACTCTTTTCAAAATATTATATCTCACATAATAATAATAATAATAATAATAATAATTGTGGTATTCGTTAAGCACTTACTATGTTCCAAGCACTGTACTAAGTGCCGGGGTAATTGGGTTGGACAGTCTTTGTCCCACACTGGGCTCACAGTCACACCTTATTCAGCATAAGACACCTCCTGCTACCTAATTAGAAATCTGCTATTATCTATGCTAAAAGATGTCATTACCTAATGCTAAATTGAGATGTTCTTCAATTACTTCATGCAATTCAATCAAAATACTTCAAAGGGAGGGGAAGGGAAGTGCTTAAGGAAAAATAATTTTGCAGCTTTATCTCTAAGATAAAAAGCATTGTAAGCAATATCGGCTTTAAAATTCAATAGTGCTCTAGCAAAGCACATTACAAGAGTGCTATTAACAAAGGCAGATGCGTTTTGCCTAACATACTTAAAACACAGACTAGTGGGTTTTAGGTTGCTTCTATGCTAAAGGGACCATATTTTTGGCAGTTCAAAGTGGAATGGGGAGCGGGACTTCCAGAAGGGCAGAGCCTGTGGTCTAGGAATAGAGAGAAAAAAGCCAGAAAAGACGACCAAACAACTAGAAATACATGCACGCACACACACGTGACAAAGTGTGACATGAGACAGAGAGACAGGAAGGAGGAGGGGGTGAGGGCGAGGTGACAAAACCACAGACATATTAGTTGATTTTCATATTTGAAGGTGGCATCACCAACAGTAAAATTTACGGTTGGGGGTGGCTGATAAAGCTGAAGCAAAGCGGACAATCTGGATTTCACTGTTCTCTGTTGTGCTTTCTGTCTGCATTATCTGATGCTGTTTTTGACTTTTTACCTCTTGAACCCTGCTTGAAAAGGGGTCCTTCCTTCCTTGATTACAGCATGCCAGACTAGTTTCTCTACCCTATCTCCCAGCATCCAGATAAAATGCCTCAGGCAGGGAACAGCCAACAGGGGCTGTGAATGGAAATGGTTTCCTAGCAAGGAAAGAGAGGGGGAAGAGGAGGAAGAAGGAAGCAGGGTAGCCTAGTGGAAAGAGCATGGGCCTGGGAGTCAGAGGACGTGGGTTCTAACCCTGACTCCACCAAGTGTCTGCCATGTGACCTTGGGCAAGTCACTTAACTTCTTAGTGCCTCGGTTGTCTCATCTGTAAAATGAGGGATTGTATACCTGTTCTTCCTCCTACTTGACTGTGAGCCCCATGTGGGACAGGGACTGTGCCCCTCCTGATTTACTTGTATCTACCCCAGTGTTTAGAACAGTGCTTAACACATAGTAAGCTCCAAGTGCTTACTACAGTGCTCTGCACATAGTTAGCGCTCAATAAATACTATTGAATGAATGAATGAAAGAAATACCATAGAAAAAAGGAGGGGAGGAAGAAGGGGGAGGGGAGGAAGAAGGAGGGAGGGGGAAAGGGGACAGAATCTCTAACCTTTCAAACTAAGCCTCTCAAGACTAGGGGATTTTTACTTTCTTAGGGGAAGGATTTTATCACTTAGTAATCCTTCGTAGGTGTCAACTCTGGGTGAGCCATCCTAGTTGCTATTTAAAAGCAGCTGCCCCTGACCTTGGGAACAAAAGTAACCTAAGCAAAGAATAGTAGAGTTTGAGTCAGGCAGAAGTGTCACTGAGCTAGGCTTTAACTTTATTTAGAGGAAAGATAAACTAGAAAATTCAAGCCTAGCCAGACTACAGTGCTCACACTTAACTGAGTTCAAGGGTAAGTAGTCTAGAGAGTATATATTTAGAGATGTTCTTTATTTAAGTTCGTTTCCTAGGTTGTGTTCATCCAACAACCGCCCTTAGTGTTTATGTTTGTATATGTTAGAAAATATGCATTTAAGCATATTCTTGTCTTAGACTGACTTATCTTAGACTGTGAGCCCCGCATTGTACAGGGACTGTGACCTAATTATCGTGAGTCTACCATAGTGCTTGGCACATAGCAGGTGCTTAGTCAATCATATTTATTGAGTGCTTACTGTGCATAGAGCACTGGGCTAAGCACTTGGGAGAGTACATTACAACAATAAACAGACACATTCCCTGCCCACAGTGAGCTTACTGTGTAAAGGGGGAGTAAATACCCACTGTTGTTACTATCCCAGTTGCTTAGGACAGTCCTGGGTGGGGCATTGCATCAAGAAGAAAGTGACTCCCTTTGAGCAGAAGCGTCACATGGAAAAAGAGAGAAGGAAGGAAAAGAGAAAACAGTGCCAGGTGCTGTAAACATTAAGCATAACAACACAAGGGGCAGCATTTTTGTGTACTCAATGTGTCCGGGACTGTGACAGTCAATTGTATTTATTGAGCACTTACTGTGCGCAGAGAACTGTAGTAAGTGCTTGGGAGAGTACAAAATATAACAAATACATTCCCTGCCCTCAGTGAGCTTACAGGTTAGAGGGGGAGACAGACATGAATATAAGTAAATAAAATTACAGATGTGTAGATAAGTGCTGTGGGCTGAGGGGTAGGGATGAATAAAGGGAGTGAGTCAAGGAGACACAAAAGGGAGAGAAGAGAAAGGAGGGCTTAGTCAGGGAAAGCCTCTTGGAAGAGATGTGCCCTCAGTAAGGCTTTGAAAGTGGGGGAGAGTAATTGGCTGTCGGATTTGAGGAGGGCAGGTGTTCCAGGTCAGAGGTCTGGCGGTGAGAGAGGCGAAATTGCTGAGATAATCTGTGGATGCTAAATTGGCCTTTTACAGTGACACACTCACTCAGGTGCACTTCACTCAGTGGTGTTTTTTAAAAATAAGGACACCTATAATATGCATATATGTGTGTGTGTGTGTGTGTGTGTGTACACATTACAGTTGTTCTTTGTGTGTGTGTGTGTGTGTATGTATACAAACACACACCCACACCCACAATGTATTTATCAGAAGAGTGGAGACTACCTTTTCCATTAGACTGAAAGCCCTTTGAGGTTTGGGAAGCAGTGTTTTACTTCTGTTTTACTCTCTTAATTTCTTCACACTCAGCAGTCACTCGATAAATGCCTCTGATTTATTTAGAGAGCTTATTTATGGTCTTAAGTACTTAATAAAGTAATGATAAAGTAATAAAATACTTAATAGTAACACTTAATATATGTTTAATGCTGGAACAAATACAAGATAATTAATCCATACATGGTTCCTATCCTACAAGTGACTCACAACTTAAGTGGGGGGTTGATAGACACATAGAACAATAAGAATGAATTATGAATAATATTTAATTACAAATAACAAAAGTGAATTAAAAACTAAAGAAATAAACAGGGTTTAAATGAATAGGTAGGCAGTCCTGGAGGGGTGGTGGGGGGAAGGGGCTCCCACTCCTCCCCGCTCCTTGCGAACAGTCCTTGGTTACTAACTGCTGCTGCATTCCCAGTATTTTAAAAGTTAGAAAGATAGACCTGTAGATCCATGGAGGAGATGAGGCTTAGTACAAGTGCTTACTACAGTGTTCTATACACAGTAAGTGCTCAATAATTATGATTAATTCTGGTAGTACTGGGCAGGAGGCTGGCCCCTACAAACAAGGTGGCTCAAGATTTTATGGAGACTCTGGGTCATATGGGTTACAGTTTCTTTTTTTTTTGCAATTTTTTTGTGGTATTTGTTAAGCACTAGATATGTGCTAGCCACTGTACTAAGCACTGGGGTAGATACAAACTAATCAGTTTGGACACAGTCCAACTCCCTCATGAGACTCACAGTTTTAGTCCCCATTTTACAGACGAGGTAACTGAAGCACAGAGAAGTTAAGTGACTTGCCCAGGATTATACAGCAGACAATTGGCAGAGCTGGGATTAGAACACAGGTTCTTCTGACCCTCAGGCTCATGCTCTATCCACTAGGCCACACACTGCTTCAGGGGCTAGAGCTTCACTTGGTGTGGTGCTTGAAGGCCTGTTGTCACCACACTCTGTCTTTTAGTCAAAGGCCATGCAGACTTTTTTTTCCTATTTTCTACTTCTTGTGTCTCTCCATGCTTCATTGGATAGTGCACTGCCTAGGTAGTAGAATTTGATGACAGCATTGAATTTTGGGTTGAGGATGAAAATATTTGGTTTTGGGTAGGCTTTCATGAGTGTAGGTGCCACATACTTGGGTTTTCTTCAGACACTGCCAGTTCAAGCAATCTACATAATAGTTTATACTTTATATTCTGTCTTCCCCTCTACACTGTGAGCTCACGGTGGGTAGAGAAAGTGTCTGTTTTATTGTACTCTCCCAAGCACTTAGTACAGTGCTCTGACACAGTAAGTGCTCAATAAATATGATTGATAGTATTTACTGTCTCCTGTTTTCAGAGCACTGTACTAAGCTTGGGAGAGTACAGTAGAAGTAAATGAGATGGCCTTTGCTTTCAAGGTTCTTACAATATAATGGGAATTACCGACAGGCCTAAATTGTATAGATACTATAGGAACAGGAGGAAAAATGAAAGTATACTTGGTAGGAATAAAAGAGTCGGAGAAAATTACACGAAGGCATAAATAGAGATTGTAGATGTCTATATAAATGCTAAGAGTCTGAATGTCATTCTGAAGGCATCATTTCCTTCCTACAAACCTCCAGAGGTGACTATTCATTTCCTTCTGCCTCAAACAGAAACTCTTGACCAGTGACTTCAAGGCTCTCCACCACCTTTCTCCTTACATATCTGCTTTCTTCATCCACTACATTCTAATCCACACTCTTTCCTCCTCCCAAACTCAGACAAATCCTGTGGTGGGAATGGTTGAAAGGTTCCTCCTTACCTCACCTTCAATTGCAGTTAATCACCTCCTCCAAGAGGCCTTCCCAGACTGAGCTCCTCTTCCCCCTCTACTCCCTCTGCCATCCCCCCTTTACCTCTCCGCAGCTAAAGCCTCATTTTCCCCTTTTCCCTCTGCTCCTCCACCTCTCCCTTCCCATCCCCACAGCACTGTACCCGTCCGCTCAACTGTATATATTTTCGTTACCCTATTTATTTTGTTAATGAATTGTACATCGCCTTGATTCTATTTAGTTGCCATTGTTTTTACGAGATGTTCTTCCCCTTGACGCTGTTTAGTGCCATTGTTCTTGTCTGTCCGTCTCCCCCGATTAGACTGTAAGCCCGTCAAACGGCAGGGACTGTCTCTATCTGTTGCCGACTTGTTCATCCCAAGCGCTTAGTACAGTGCTCTGCACATAGTAAGCGCTCAATAAATACTATTGAATGAATGAATGAACAATGTGTAGGAAACCTAAGAAGCAGCATGGCTTAGTGAAGAGAGCACAGGCCTGGGAATCAGAGGATCTGGGTTCCAATCCTAGCTCTACCAATTGCTTGTTTTGTGACCTTGAGCGAGTCATGTAACTTCTTTGTGCCTCAGTTCTCCTGTTCTCCCTCCTACTTAGACTGTGATCCCCATGCGGGACAGGGACTTTGTCCAGCCTAGTTAACTTGTATAATAATAATAATAATCATAATAATAATAATTCTGGTATTTGTTAAGCACTCACTGTGTGCCAGGCACCACCTCAGTGCTTAGAACAGTGTTTGACACTTAGAAAGTACTCAACGAATACCATAAAAAAAGTTCACCTTCTTACCATACCTCACTCTTGACTCTCCAATCTCTGGCATACTGCTTATGCCCCTCTCCCTTCCTGGACAGGACCATTGTATCTAATTCAGTTTTCAGAGAAAACCGCATGGGAAAGAGACCTGCCCGAGGACACTGAGATCTCTCTGCCAAGCGCCCATAAACCAGAGTGGATCATCGACCACTGCCCGGGATAGAGATATAACTTCTCTAGGCCTCAGTTTCCTCAACTGTAAAAAGGGGACTCAATCCTTGTTCTCTCTCCTATTTAAACTGTGATCCCCATGTGGGACAGGGACTGTGCCTGACCTGATTAACTTGTACCTACCCCAGCTCTTAGAACAGTGCTTGACATATAGTAAGCAGAGAAGCAGCATGGCCTAGTGGATAGAGCATGGGCCAGGGAGTCACAGGACCTGGATTCTCATCCTGGCTCCACCACTTGTCTGCTGTGTGACCTTGGGCAAGTTACTTAACTTCTCTGTGCCTCAGTTTCCTCATCTGTAAAATGGGGATTAAGACTATGAGCCCCATGTGGGACACGGACTGTATCTAACCTGATTAGCTTTATCTACCCCAGCTCTTAGTACAGTGCCTGCCACATAGTGAGTGCTTAAATACCACAAAAAAAAATAATAATAATGATAATTAATTATTACCAGTATAAAGCCGAGTCCTTAACCTGCACTGTTATGGACCTTTTTATGTTTCATTCGTTCTTGAAGTGGTAATTATACGGGAGCAAGGGATGAGTTCTTTCCCTTTTTGGGGGGGGGGGGTTCTCTTTCAAGAATCCCTGTATGTTGTGGACAGAAGGTGTTTGTCAGCAACAGTGATCACACAACTGGCTTGATGGTCATGGGGTTTGGGTCATAATGACACCAGGAGTCCCACTGTGTACTCCGGAATAGTTTTTTCTTTAAAATGACCTGAAAACATGGTTTCTTAGACTTTAGTTTTTCTTGTTAGAAAGATTTACAGCATCCCACACTTTCCTTTAGTGGACACAAGGCGCGATGCTTAGCTATGTCTCCGTGTTTGATATTCCTGCTTTTCATTGTTGTTCTAAAATTGCATATACCACAGCCATTCATCTCCGAGGCTTCTAAAGCTCCAACTAGAATGGTTATTGATGTGGAGGAAACATCTCCAAATGAAATTTGTCCCCTAAAGCTACCTTGGATTCATTTTAAATAATGTAAATGAGATCCTATCTTTAGAAACACCGGGGGAAAATTGATGTTGGAGCTAGACACTGGTTTATATTTCAAATCAAGACTCTAAAGCATTCATGAATAGTAGTGATTTGTTTAATCTGTTACAAACCAGAAGTCTTGTTAATATGGGTCAGCTTCTCTGATAATAGGCTCTGCTTAGCTGCATTTTCAATGACTGGGCACCGGTAGATGCAGGATGTTGGGTAGAATCCTGTTCATCAATCAGTGGAATGTATCGAGCACTTATTATGTGCAGAGCACTGTACTAGGTGCTTGGGTGAGAACAATACAACAGGGGATGCCAAAGCCTCATTCAGAGCAACTGGTAGTGCAACTGTTCTACGACGTACCACAGATGGATTAGGTAAAGATGGTATATACTTCCCTACTTGATGAACCCTGCTTTACAATCATGTTATAATCAGTCAATCCATCATATTTATTGAGCACTTACTGTGTGCAGAGCTCTGTACTAAGTGCTTAGGAAAGCACAATAAAATAGAGTTGGTAGACACATTTCCTGCTTACAGTATAGATGGGATAATACCTAGTGTATAGAGCACAGGCCTGGGAGTCAGAGGGACCTGGATTCTAATGCCAACTCCGCCACTTGTCTGCAGTGTGGACCTTGGGCAAGTCACTTAATTTCTCTGTACTTCAGTTACCGCATCTGTAAAGTGGGGATTGAGGCTGTGAGCCTCATGTGGGACAGGGACTGTGTCCAACCTGATTAATTCATATCTACCCCAGTGCTTAGATCAGTGCTTGACACACAGTAAGTGCTTAACAAATACTACTATTATTATTATTATTATTAGGTGCTTCTCATCTGACACTATCATGTTCTATCCAGATGGCCACTCATTGTTTTAAGCAAGTTCCCTAATTCCCTAGCAGCTTTCTATCCAAAACACATCATGAAAAGATGTTATGGAAGACCTGAGGATACCGGTTATTTCTCCAACTCTCGAAACAATTTGGAATCTGTTGCATCCTATTCGACCACTCCTAGAGAGGATGTCTTTGGGTCCCTGGCTTTCTTTAAAAAAAAATCTCAAATGATAATACAAGATTCATCCAGTACAAGAAGTTTTATTCAAATTCTAAGGGATAAATTTTCATCCAAATCATGGAAGCTTGAGCAGTTAAGGCAGAAGAAGCAGCGTGGTCTAGTGGAAAGAGCATGAACCTGGGAGTCAGAGGACCTGGGTTCTAATCCCAGCTCTGCCATGTGTCTACTATGTGATCTTGGGTAAGTCATTTCACTTATCTGTGTCTCAGTTTCCTCTTTTGTAAAAATGGGGATTAAGACTCTGAGTCTCATGTGGGACAGGGACTATGTCCAACTCGATTATCTTATACCTACCCCAGGGCTCAGTACAGTGCCCGGCACATAATAAGTGCTTAACAAATGCCAATTATTATTATTATTACTATTCATAATAATAAGAAGCTCCTCCTTGCATTACATCTCTCTTTCGATGAGAATTGCAACTTTCCTCACTTAAGAGCTAATGAAGAGGAAGAGTCACCAATGAAAAACGCCCTGGCTGAGCTACAACTTCTCACTGCTGTGAGCAGCATTGGGAAAAAGGTTCTAATATTAATGTGCCTTGTCAGAAAACTCTTACAACCTCTAGTAAATCATCTTCCCTCTTGGCCACGCTGTAGTTATAAATAGGCTCACAATGAGTTCTGAATTCTCTCCATGTAAATCATGCCAAATACCATTATCTGATATCCTTGAATTAAGCCTGCATGGCCTTGGGGCCATGCAGGGGAGGTTGAAGCAGTCAGCTTTCTCCTTTAGTAATAACTGCTGTACCTTAAGGACTCCCAGTCAGACAATAAATAACATTTTCAAATCTGCACCTCGACTCTGACTAGGACTAGAAATGAAGAATGATTTCTTTGCTGTTCAAGTTGAACTCCAGAAAAAGGTCAAACCTTTCAGCAAAAGGACCAACAACAATAAACCCGTTTAATCATAGAAAAAGCAGGGGTAGCGCTAACTTGGGGACCTTCTTTTAGCATGAGCCTGAGCTATAATAAGTATGAAGACGCCAACCAATCCTCCTCTCTTCACCTCTGACCCTGCCCCCCAAACTAAATGGAGGGGTGATGAATTCCAGCCATTGTAGACCCCAGAGCTGAAAAGCATATTCACTGTTCCAGCGATGTGCCCTATCTCTTGCCAAATCACTTGTGCCATTCCCATGCAGCTTTGTTTTATTGTGTGGAGATTACAGAAGGGCAGACAGAGTTGTGGTTGTCGCATTCTTTCCACATAGTTGCTGAGAATTTGGTAGCATTTCTATGACTTAGAAACATTTCACTTGAAGACACACAAATTTATCAGGATATTAGCGGCCCCCACTATTGCTTCAGCAATATGCAGAGGAAAGAATTGTTTCAGATTTACATTTTTTAAAATAAAAAAGGATAAATGGGTTTTGTGAGAAACCCACTGTGAGATTTTAATTTTCTTTGCCTCCAGAGTGCTGAAACTATAAGCCACACTGAAGTCACATTAATGTGAGAAGGAGTAACTGTCAGGCTGTAGTTTCTCTGGAAAATAATTTTGGTTGATTGGTGATGCCTTTTGCACCCAAATTGGGCTCTCATTAGCCGTTTGCTAAAACGTATTCAGTTACCCTTTCTCCTTTGCTGCCTCTTCAACCCCTTGTTAGTTTTCTGGTAAAGACAGAATAAGAAAATCATCTTTTTCAGAGCGGCGAGAGCTATTGGCTTTCTTTTCCTGGCAAAATATTTCATCAGCAGCTCATTTATATCAGATCGGTTTCTGCTACTATAGTACAATAATCCACTTGTGGTCTGTGCTGTTAATCTGCAGTCCCTGGGTGGGCTGGGGGAGGGTGGGGTGTCACTGGTGTTGCTCAGATTGGGTTATGAGCCAGCTAAAGTGCAGTATACTACTACTGATTCCAATCTAATGTAATTCCTTTAATGGCACTGCATAGCGTATTGCTTTGCAGGGGTCTTTTAAGAGTCTGATTTTCTAAACATCAAAACAAAACAAAATTCTAAAGGCACTACAAAACAGTCATTGCGGCAGAATTATCCACAGAACAAAGCATCACACACTATAATTCCTTTTGTACCTTCCAGTCGATGCATAGTCTGATTTCCCAACTCTTTTTGGGGTGTTCACCCTGCAGTTTTGCGTGTGCTTAAGACCTAAGGGAAGTTCTAAGAGGGGCCTCCCCTGGGAAAGACTGGGGAAACCTAAGGATTTTGAACCCATTGCCTAATGTAGAATGGACTGCCTGTGATATACTTTGGTAGGTTTAGGAATAATCTAACTCTTTTAGTCAACAGAAGTGGTTCTTCTGGGAGCTGGACTGTTCAGAGCTTTGGTTTGAGAGAAACTCCAGCTAGTAATCATTATGTATTTGTGAAGAACTTACTTTGTGCCAAGCACTGTGCTAAGCACTGGGGTAGATACAATACAAGCAGATTCGACACAGTCCCCATCTCATCTGGGTCTCGCAGTCTAAGGGAGAGAAAAAACTGGTATTTATTACCTATTTTACAGATGAGGAAACTGAGGCACAGAGTTGTTAAGTGATTTGCCCAAGGTCACCCAGCAGGCAAGTGGCAGAGCTGGGATCATTTTAATGGTCATCAACTAGTCCTGAAACAAGCTTACCTTCCACACTCCATAGAGACTGTATTAGAAACCTTGAATCATTAATAATAATAATAATAATAATAATAACAATTATGGTATTTATTAAGTGCTTACTATGTGGCAGAAACTGTTCTAAGTGCTGGGGTGGGTACAAGCAAATCAAGTTGGGCACGGTCCCTGTCCCACGTGGGGCTCACAGCCTCAATCCCCATTTTACAGATTAGAGAATCGGGGCACAGAGAAGTAAAGTGACTTGCCCAAGGTCACACAGCAGACAAGAGACAGAGGCGGCATTAGAACCCATGACCTTCTGATTCCCAGGTCCATGTTCTATCCTTCACTTGCATGGGAAAATGGGATGGTGTCTGGTTCATCCTGGACTCACCAGTTCTTAACAGCAGTTTCCTCTGCTGGAAGCAAGGGACAAAAAGATGGAACTCCAGGGTTTGGAAATGAGAACCGAATCCTAGGGAAGCAGCATGGCCTACTGGGGAAGCGGTGTGGCCTAGTGGAAAAAGCAAGGGCCTGGGAGTCAGAAGATCTGGGTTCTAATGCTGGCTCTGCCACTTGCCTGCTGTGTGATCTTGGGCAAGTCACTTAATTTTTCTGTGCCTCAGTTGCCTCAACTGTAAAATGGGAATTCAGTACCTGTTCTCTGTCCCACTTCATCACAGGGACTGTGATTAGCTTGTATTTAACCCAGTGCTTAGAACTCTGCCTGGCACATAGTAAGCGCTTAAAAAATACCATTAAAAAAGGCACATAAAAAGAGAAATGATTTAACCTCTAGTTGCCCAGATCCTATTTGTACACGCTGGTTGAGTGAGGCTCTCTTTTCCATTGTGCAAAATACTTGCCATCAAATGGGGTTCAATAATGGAGGTGCTGGTTGCAGAGAGTGAAAGGGTGGGAAAGACAAAAATTATCCAGGTTAGCCAAGAGCAGGGGACCCCCATTTTGTAGTAATAGTAATAGTATTTATTAAACACTTACTGTGTGCAGAACACTACTAAGCACTGGGAGAAAATACATGAGCAGGAATTAAACACTGTCGCTGTCCCTCGAGGGTCTCAGTTCCCTCCCCTGTTCCCCACCTCTTTTCTGGGCAAAGTCAGTGGACATAAATGGAGGTCAAAAGAAACAGGGCATAAAGCAGGGGCTTAGTTTACCCTACTTGTTACCCTTCTGCTGCCCAATTCTGGGTCTCAGGCATACACTCACAACACACACAGACACACACACACACACGATTGATCGATTGATACATGCACCGACATAGACACCCACATAGAAAAACACCCCGACACATGCACTCTCACTAAGGAAGTAGGCCCTGTGCCATACTTCCATGTCTGGTTGTCCAAGAGATGGAGTGAATGAGGTAGAGATCTAGGTGACCCATGGGGAAGGAAGTTGAGGCAGACACAGCTGGAGATAGAGCAGGCTGAGAGCTGAACATGAGGACTCTGATCAGACACTGCCACTGAGAGACTCTTAGGACATCAGTGTCTCTAACTCCTTCCCCCTACACAAAAGTGGAAGTTAATGCTTCTCAGTGCCTTCCATGGAAAGGAGATGTCCAGACGCTGACATCGATATGAGCAGTCCTTAGAGACTTCGAGGAAGAATTCCCCGAAGTATTTCTCTTATCTGTTCAAATTAAAGCAATCTGGATAGGAGGGTCCCTCCCAGTGAGATGAAAATCAGTGGTATTAACTGAGCATTTACTGTGTGCAGAGCACTGTACTGAGCACTTGGGAGAGTATGAAAGAATGAAGAGGCAATTTAGTGAACCATGCCCAGGGCTCTGCATCATAATAATTATAATTGTGGTATTTGTTAAGCACTTACTATGTGGCAAGCATTGTGCTTAGCACTGGGGTGGATGAAAAATAATCAGGTCCCACATGGGGCTCACATTCTAAGTAGGAGGGAGAAAAGGACTGAATCCCCATTTTGCAGATGAGGGATCTGAGGCACAGAGAAGTGCAGTGACCTGCCCAAGGTCACGCAGCAGGTACGTAGCCAAGTCGGAATTAGAATTCAGATCTTCTGACTCCCAGGCCTATGCTCTTTCCATTAGGCCACATGGCTTCATGCTCATGAGGGGCATCTGATGGGGTCTTCTACTGCTTGGCAGAGTTTGGCAGAGATACACTGCCCATCGCCTCAGCTATTCAGATTGGACATAGTCAGTCTCTGTCCCATAAGGGACACAGGGTCTAAATAGGATGGAGAATAGGAATTTAATCCCCATTTTGCAGATGAGGAAACTGAGCCTCAGAGAACAATAATAATAATAATAATGTTGGTATTTGTTAAGCGCTTACTGCGTGCAGAGCACTGTTCTAAGCGCTGGGATAGATACAGGGTAATCAGATTGTCCCACATGGGACTCACAGTCTTAATCCCCATTTTACAGATGAGGTAGCTGAGACATAGAGAAGTTAAGTGACTTGCCCACAGTCACACAGCTGACAAGTGGCAGAGCCGGGTGGGATTCGAACCCATGACCTCTGACTCCCAAACCCGTGCTCTTCCCAGAAGTGAAGTGACTTGCACAAGGTCACACAGCAGGCAAGTCGTGGAGTCAGGATCAGAACCCAATCCTCTGACTTGCCTTTATTCTTCCCACGAAACTACGTTACTTCTCTACCACTGCATTGTTGGCAAGTATCTCAGCCCTGCCCTGGCAGCCAATAATAAAGCTCATTTTCTATTCTAGGTGAGTTGTCTTTGCACAGAGAAGCAGCGTGGCTCAGTGGAAAGAGCACGGGCTTTGGAGTCAGAGGTCATGAGTTCAAATCCCAGCTCCGCCACTTGTCAGCTGTATGACTCTGGGCAAGTCACTTAACTTCTCTGTGCCTCAGTTACCTCATCTGTAAAATGGGGATTAAGACTGTGAGCCCCACGTGGGACAACCTGATTCCCTTGTGTCTACCCCAGCGCTTAGAACAGTGCTCGGCACATAGTAAGCGCATAACAAATACCAATATTATTATTATAAGAACCAAGCTTGGTTATGATCAATAAGTGAGTTGTGGTTTTTTGTTTAATTCCAGGTTTGGTTGAGTGTTGCACCATCTACACGCCAATCCCTTTCTAGTTCAGATACCAGTCCATCAGTGTTTTTTAAACCTTACTTATTTCAGAGAGCAGCAAAGTCGCCACCACTATAACACCATTAAGGATAGAGTGAGAAGCAAAGCACAGGTTTTATTTTTAATGAGATTTGTTAAGTGCATACTATGTGCCAAGCACCGCTCTAAGCCCTGGGGTAGGTGCAAGTCAGTCAGGTTGGACACAGTCCCTGTCCCAAATGGGGCTCACAGTCTTAATCTCCATTTTACTTATCAGGTAACTGAGGTCCAGAGAAGTGAGGTCACTTGCCCAAGGTCACTCAGCAGACCAGTGATAGAGCCAGGATTAAAACCCAGGTCCTTCTGACTCCCAGGCCCACTTTCTATCCACTAGGCCATACTGCTTCCCCCTGAACTGACCTGAAGGGGGATTTCTGGGGAACCCCCCTGATCGTTATAAAGCCAATCTGATTTTCATGCTCATCTATAGCTTAGCAAATAGATAAGACCACAGGCTGTAACCATTCTTCCCTCGTTATAGGCAAGGAACATGTCCACTAATTCTGTTGTATCGTACTCTCCCAAGTGGTTAGTACAGTACTCTACATGTACTAAGCGCTTAATAAATACCATTGATTGACTGATTGATTCCTACCAGCCATTGCACAAGAGAAAACAGGAGAACAGGAGAAACACACTGTGTGGAAATGACCACTGCTCATATATTAAATAGCCCATGTAATCCTCCCAGTGCAAACCATAACTACTCCTTTAAAAAAACACTCAAGTACACTTGTATGTTTTTATGTGTTCCCCTATGTGTGTGTGCATATATGTGTATGTATCCATATGTTTTTCTGTGTGTCTCTGTCCTTGGTGTATGTGTGTGCATCATGAGTGTTTGTATGATCGATGTCCACATATGTGTGCATGTTTGTATTCAACTGTGATCTTAAGTTCAAAAATCAGTTGTGCCAAAAGTTTCAAATGAAACAGCTTTGAGCCATTGTGCATTGGGTTGAAAATCGGGTAAATGGGTTTTAAATTCAGGTAACGTTCATTAATGTAAAAGAATACTGGGAGTCAGTGGAGTCTGGGAAGGGAGCTGTTTCTATATATTCCTTTGTTTCTTGGAGTGAAACAAAATAAAAATAAATGACAACTCACCTCCCTCTGCAGTTGAAAACTGGGCAACTCTAATTGTTCCCTTCTGGTAGAGTTTCATGGGCTATTTAACACATGAGCAGTGTTTATTTCCAACCAGTGTTTTTCTCCCATTCTCTGGTTTTCTCCTGCAGAGCTAGAAAATACATTCTCTTCTCTTCTGAGAAGTCCATATTTTGTTTAGGTTTTAGTAGGTATCGGTGGTGGCATCACCCTCCCTTCCCCCACCCCCTTATCTTACCATTTAAATGCCAGAGCCTATAATTTCCTACAGCAACTCTACTTAACCTAAAGCATTATCCTGCATAATTACAATTTGGCTCAACCTCAATTCATCCAATGTTTACCGTAGCATTTAAACCTCTTGGGAACAACACTGTGTGAAGGTTTTTTTTTTTTTGCACATGGAAAGATTTTCAACAGAAGCTTGTGCACAATTAAACATACTTTACAACTCAATAGTAATGAATGACTGTTCAAACTAAGTCAAAATGGAGCAAAGTCTGAACATGAGCTAAGTCTCTCTCAAAACTGTGGTAGTCTGACCATCACCAGGGTCAAAGTTCTTGCGGCGAAGTCTGCATAAAAATAAGCATTAATACTTTGTCTCTTTAGTTAGCTATACTTCTCCTTATCCCTAGTCATTGAAACAACAGGGGGATACCGTTCAATGGAATATACTTTTTCTTCTAATGTATAAAAGTAGGCTTTTCAGAAAATGCCAATAATATTAATGAAATTATAGCTTTCAGCATCCTAGCATATTTTGGTCCATGTAATAGCTAACTGACCATAGCAGACATGGAGTTGTGGGTCAAGACTGAAACAGCAAAAGATCAAACTGTTTCCACAGCCAGGCAGAGTAAATAATGGAGCTTAAATATGAATAATGTAAGTTGTCTGAGGTTGAGGACTCTCTAAAATTGTCATATCATCTGGATGGAGCTCTCATGAATGGTTGGGCTGTTAGGAAATGAAACTGACTTATTAAGCCTTTTCTTTCTTGGGGAGCCCCTCTAACAAAAAACGCTATTCCCAAGTATCTTTTCAATGGCCGGAATGGTAACACAAGTGGTATCTCTGAACATCAGAGGGTAAATACAAGCATATTAATTACATCATTAAAATAACATTTGGTGTACCATTGACACACATTACAATAACAATAACCTGAATGTATTATAAGATGCACTGCCAGCATGTAATACTGTGAACATAAACAACTGAGATATTCCATGCCATCATTTCATGGGATAAATCAATACTGTCATGAACAAAGAGCTGATATTTCCATAAAATGGCTCTGAACTACTTGGGAAGGGGGGTTGTGTATGTGTGTTTGTGTGTGTGTGTAACACCACAATTTGAAAACCAGCTAAACGGTTTCAGAGTAGGTTGAGATACTTGGTTGCTTCTGCTGGGCTGGTCTGGGCTGGGGAGGAGAGGCCATATCAGTGGAGTCATTACATTGAGAGAGAATGCTTGTACTCAGTGTCATTGGCAGCTGACAAACCCATGCGTGAAGTCAAGCACTACTAAATGATTCAGCCATTCTGAGAGGTCTTAGCTCTTCTTGTGGGGTAAACACATTTTTTTTCTGGACTATGAAAGCAAAATAATTGCAAAAACAAAAAAGAATCCCCCCACCCTGCCCAAACACACACACACGCAAGAGGAAACTTGCACCGGCTCTCTCCTCATGCAGAGGTGAGAGAATGGGCCAAGGAAAGCTCACTGAGGCAAGAACAGGAATTACCACCATCTGCTCCTTGGACAGCCCTGTGCAGCCACTCACAGTTTAAATCAAGCCCCCCATGATAGCCAGGGTCCAGTCTGGCAACAGCAAACCTCCTATAATGTGATTGTCTGGGAAAGATAGAATACTGAATGGGCAAGCTGGTTTTTTAGGGGTCTGAGGATCTGGTGTGCTCAAGTATGGAATCACTCCTTCTGTTAAAGCCATTTTCTGCAAAACCCATTTCACTTCACAGCATCTGGGAAGACATTGACCCTCCCTCTCCTCATAACCACTCCCCCAGCTCACAGGTGGATTTCAAAGGGAAATGAATTTCTTCTTAGAGACCTCATGTGGCTATACTTAGTGACTCATTCCCTCACTGGGGATGCTTAAGAAAAGGTATTTGTTAAGCACTTACTATGTGCAGAGCACTGTTCTAAGCGCTGGGGTAGATATAGGGTAATCAGGTTGTCCCACGTGAGGCTCACAGTTAATCCCCATTTTACAGATGAGGTAACTGAGGCACAGAAAAGTTAAGTGACTTGTCCACAGTCACACAGCTGACAAGTGGCAGAACCGGGAGTCGAACCTATGACCTCTGACTCCTAAGCCCAGGCTCTTTCCACTGCGCCATGATGAGGTTGTAAATGCAAATTTATTTCCCTAACATTTTCTTATTTATTTTGATAGCATTCAAAAATTATTTGATTTGTTTTAAGTAGAGGTGTTAGACAGTGAGGTCATAGCCAAAGCAATATGCTTTAAAGCCTTTTCAAACAGGCCTGGCTGAAAGATTGGCTAGAGAACTGCAGGGAAAGCAAAGGTCAAAAAACTACAAAACCCAGGATGCAAAGGGACTGGTTTTGCTTATGCTTCCCAGAAGCTACTGGCACATTCTGGGAGGAGTTTAGTTTATCATCTACTAGTGGAAAAGTTTCACCCTGCTGGGAAGGGCCAAGTTTTCCTCAGAGACCTCTGGCTAAAGCCTATCTGGTTAACTGTGTGGCCTTGGGCAAGTCCAATTGCTTCGCTGTGCCTCAGTTACCTCATGTGTAAAATGGGGATTGAGACTGTAAGCCCCATGTGGGTCAGAGAATGTGTCTAACCCAAATTGCTTGCATCCGTATTAGCACTTAGTGCAATGTCTGGTACAGAGCAAGTGCTTAACAAATACCACAATTGTTATTAATTGTTTTGACTTTAACTCTGTTATGTCCTGATCTGGTTTTTCTACTTGGAATCTGACTAGAAAAGATCTCCAGGTGGTGAGGTATTTTTGCTTTGCTTACTCTCTGTTTTTTTCTCTTTCTGTGTATATATATACATATTTATGTATCAAATGCTGTTATGTCTTTTCTGATTCATAGCAACTTTGTGGACACATTTTTTCCAGAGCGTCTTATGTCCTATTTTCTGCCTGTAAGTTTGCTAACGACTCTTCCGTTATTGCTGTCATGGCTTCTATCCATCTAGTTGCTGGTCTGCCTCGTCCATGTTTTCTTTGGACTCTTCCTAGCATTAGTGTCTTTCTCAGAGAATTAGTCCTCCTGATGATGTGTCCAAAATTTGCTAATCTAAATCGAGTCATTTGGCCTTCGAAAGACCACATTGGCTTAATTTGCTTAGAACCCATTTGTTTGTTTTTTGGGCAGTCCATGGTATTCGTGAAAGCCTTCTCCAACACCATATTTTAAAAGAATCAATCTCTTTCTATCCTGTTTTTTCACTGTCCAGCTTTTGGACAACTGTGGCAATTGTTACATCAGCATATTTCATGATTTTTTTCCAGGCTCTGCATAGCAAATCTTCCTAGCATTAATCTTAACTTATACCTCTAGCATTAATTAACCTATACCTCTGGTAAAAAGGAAGCTAGGGGAAGATACTTTGGGCTTGTTTCATCCTCAAACCTTTTCCATCCATTTTTCCATAGCCAAAAACCTTAGGTCATCCAGTCACCCAAGCACATGTTGAGCGCCTTTGATAATCAGGCAGGCATGCATTACATTGGCTGTGTCCAAGTCGATTTGCTTGTATCCACCCCAGCCCTTAGTACAGTGCCTGGCACATAGTAAGTACTTAACGAATGCCATGATTATTTGCTGATTTAAACTTCTGTGGTTTTAAATATTCTGTACACCTCAATTTCAATATCTCTCTATTGCCTTGTCTCATTCTGTCGAGTTGTCTCCAACCCATAGTGACGCCATGGACACATCTCTCCCAGAGTGCTCCACCTCCATCTGCAATCATTCTGGTAGCATCTCCATAGAGTTTTCTTGGTAAAAATACAAAAATGGTTTACCATTGCCTCCTTCCATGCAGTAAACTTGTGTTTCCGCCCTCGACTGTCTCCCCATGCTGCTGCTGCCCAGCATAGGTTAGCTTTGACTCATAGCCGATTGCCTTCCACTGGCTGGCCACTGCCCAAACTAGGATTGGAATGGATATGCCTCTGCTTGACTCTCCCTCCCATAGTCGAGACTGGTAGAGTACTGGAAACTTCCCAGGTGCACCGTGAGAGGGGATCTCTCTGTTAGTATTCTTTTAATATTGATTAGATCTTAACTTTGGCCATTATTTGGTTTGGAAAACTGGGTCAGCCCCGATACTGGGGTCTTTGCAGGACTGGCAAAGGGCTCTTGTCCCAACACCTATACACCCCTTTTTAAATCTGTATTGTATTTAACATGGGAAGGCCTCTAGTCATTTTATATTTCATCTTGTTTTCATGTTTTACAGCTAGGAGATCACAATCCTAATCTCCGGAAGCAAAAACTTCCAAGTCTAATAAGGGGGCAATTTCAAAGCTGATTTTTTTTTTTTGGTTAAAGAGGGATTGGCGTTAGTATTGCTTTTTTATTATCTTTATTAACATCACCATTATCCTTAATAACATCATATACTTTAATTTTACCAACAAGTGGTAAGCACCTGGACTTCATTCCTACTGGAAGAGAAGCAGCCCAACTATTAATGGATTTAAAAAGGGTGTGGGTAGATTCATGGAGGAGTGGTCCATGATGAGTTACTGGAGGGAAAGTTAAGGACATGGGGAGGTTCATCCCTAATAAGGAGGATGAACTGTAGTGGATGCACTCAATTGCATTTATTGAGCACTTACTGTACGCAGAGCATATGTTGGGAGAGTACAGTATAACAGAGCTGTTATACACATTCCCTGCCCACAGCGAGTTTACAGTCTAGAGGAGGAGACAGACATTAATATAAATTACAGATATGTACATAAGTGCTGTGGGGTTAAGCGAAGGGTGAATAAAGGGAGCAAATCCAAGTGCAAGGGTGACACAGAGGAAGTGGGAGAAGAGGACATAAGGGCTTAATCGATGTTGGAGATTCACACTAAGTCTACTTGGAGTACATTTCAGGTACCCTGCTGGCAGGGGCCAGATGATGGCAGTAGCAATGATCCTTAAGTAGACAATCACTAATCACAAGTCTAGATTTCAAAGTTCAGTTGGTTTGATGACACATTCCTAAAAAGCCCAGAGCATTTGCATCTGAGCTCAAGATGGAATAAATACTTTTCCAAAAGAACTGGAATATGGGAAGTGATATTCTAGACTGAAGCCTGGTGTGGGCAGGGATTGTCTGTCTTTATTGCTGAATTGTACTTTCCAAGTGCTTAGTACAGTGCCCTGCACACAGTAAGCACTCAATAAATACGATTTATTTATGAAAGGATTGAATGAATGATATGCCTCAGGTAGGGCTTCCAGTGAGTAGGGCTCCAAGGGGTGAGACCCTGTAAATATCTAATTTAGTCTAGAATTTTTAGCCTGTAGACTGGAGTGCACTGCTTGCTGTTTGCCTTCCTGGGCAAGGATTAGATATTCTTGTTTTGCCCTGAGTGGCCTTGGGAAGAAGTAGTTGCTCCTGAAAGGATTATTCACAGTTTGAATTGTTTACCTAGTATTCATTTAGACTCTGCTGGGAATAAAGTGGTGCCTGAAGAACCTTAGAGTTCTCTGTCTTGGAAGAGAGGTACAGAGAGCCACTTAGTTGCTGTGCTCTATTCTGCCTTTCCCTCATTCCCTGTGTGCTAGCATGGAGGGGACCGTCTGCAGGGCTGTGTGGGCTTGAAGCTAGTTCCTCAGTCAGTCAGTCAATCGTATTTATTGAGCGCTTACTGTGTGCAGAGCACTGTACTAAGCACTGGGGAGAGTACAATATAACAATCATCAAACACATTCCCTGCCCACAACGAGCTTACAGTCTAGAGAGGGGCAGACATTGGGCTAGGATGTAAGGGACTGTCCATGCACACGAGTGTACTTTTGATCTCCCATAGTAGCATACAGTCTCCCTAAGGAAAAGCTGGGGCTAACACAATTTTCATTTTATGCTACTTGGTTGGCAAAGCAGGGACCCAGCTACCTAGAGGGGAGAGATAGGCAGATCTGAATTATTTATAAATAGAAAGAGCAGGGTAAAGAATAAGGAGATTCCTGGTAGAGGAAATAATATCTAAGTTTGCAGAAGAAGAGGAAATGATTGAATAGACTCATATCCATAAATGCTGAGGACTGGTCTAAATACTTAATTGCTTGTGGCCTATTGGAAAGAGCTCAGACCTGGGAGTCAGAAGACCTGAGTTCTAATCCTGGTCTGCAATTTGTCTGCAATGTGACCTTGGGCAAGTCACTTAGAGTCTCTGTACCTCAGTTACCTCCTCTGTAAAATGGGGATTAAATTAATTAATTCATTCAATTGTATTTATTGAATACTTACTGTGTGCAGAACACTGTACTAAGAGCTTGGAAAGTACAATTCGGCAATAAATAGAGACAATCCCTACCCTCTCCCTCTGACTTAGATTGTGAGCTCCATGTAGGACAGGGACTGCGTCCAACCTGATGACCTTGTATCGACCCCAGCACTTAGTATGGTGTCTGGCACACAGTAAATATTTAATAAATACCATTAGGAAAATTACTGCTATTGATTTAATGTGACTTGGGCATTGGGAATTAATCGGGGAAGGCTTCCTGGAGAAAGTTGGATTCTCAGGAGGGCTTTGAAAATGAGGACAGGTATGGTTTGGCAAATTTGAAGTGGGGGGTGAGTTCCAGGCAGGGAAAACTGTAAGCAATGGGGAGGAGGGGGGAAAATGAAGAGAGTAGTTCACTTAAAAGGTGAGCTTGAGAAGAATGAAGCGTGTGAGTTGAAAAGTAGTGAGTGAAAAGAGCCCATATGTCCCAATTGCAAAAATGCTATCCTTTAGTTCACCACTTTTCTGAAGTGACCTCTTTAGAAGAAAGATGAATACAATGAATTCATGACATTATATGTACTATGCACTGTAAAGGTTAATGGTGTATGCTTTTCATATTACCATTGGAGGGGAAGTTAGTGTGCCATTAAATATACTAGGTACATTTGTGAACCTTGTCTTTACTGTGAATAACTTTTCACAACAGCTTTTCAGCGTTTAAGTAGAAGATGAATTTTTCTATCATGATTTCCATGTTGTGATTGGAATTTGAAAATGAGAGCAATAAATTGCTTCAAATTAGATCTCTTCATGATTTTGAAATTGCTGAATGTGTTAAAATTAGAGCATTTCAAAGGTAAAAATCAGTGTAGTTGAAATACTAAGTCTCCATAGCTGGAATTTTCTCGTTCTGAAAATGGAAGACCCCAAACAAACCCAGTGCTTGTTACTAATAAAAAGACAAATCATCCAGCCAATCTTGTCCCAATATTGACCTCCTCTTCCTCACTCTGATTTCATTTTTCTTTGCTGCTGCTAAGGTTCCAGTTGATCTGCAGGGATCAGAGAAATAAATGCCTAGAAACTTTAAAATTGTTTTTTGGGAAAAAATCATGTTTTTAGTGTAGAATCACAACTAGACTTGGAGTGCTCTGCTCTCCCCAGCCATGTGGCTGCATCAAGGTTAGGTTGTACTTTCCAAGTGCTTAGTAATGCGTATTGCGGTCAGTAGCATAGACATTCACTCTCTTAATGATAACGATAATAATAGTCATGGTTTTTAAGTGCTTACTATGCACCAAGCACTGTACTGAAACCTGGGGTAGATACAAGATAATTAGCATGTGGGTCTCATGGTCTAAGTAGGAGAGAGAATAGGGATTGAATGCCCATTTTGCACATGAGGGAACTGAGGCCCAGAAAAGTAAAGTGACTTGCCCAAGGTCACTCAGCAGCCAAGTGGTGGAGTCAGGATAAGAACCCAGATCCTCTGGCTCCTAGGCTCATTCACTAGGCCACACTGCTTCTCTTGCCCCCATGGGGTCATTCCTGTGGAGGTGATACCATTGACTTTGTCCCCACAGTTTTTTTTGGCAGGAAGGGTCACAGAACTAGCCTTCCCTACCCTGGATGGGAAAACATTCAGATGGTGGCCCCTTCTTGCTCCGGTCCAGCTGAGGTTGTGATCCTCAATCAATCAACCAAGTAATGCTATATAATGAATGCTTACTGTATGTAGAGGACTGTGTTAAGCACTTGAGAGCACAAGAAGCAGTGTTGCTTAATGGATAGAACAGGGGCCTGGGAGTCAGAAGGACCTGAGGTCTAAACCCAGCTCCACCATTTGTTTGCTGTGTGACCTTGGGCAAGTCAACTTCTCTGTGCCTCAATTCCCTCATCTGTAAAATGGGGATTATGACTGTGAGCCTCATGTGGGACACGGACTATGTCCAACCGGATGATCTTGTATCTGCTTCAGTGCTTAGTACAGTGCCTGGCACATAGTAAGCACTTAATACCATAAAAAAATACAACAGAGTTGTCAGGCATGTTCCCATTCCCTGCCCACAAGGAGTTTACAGTCTAGTGTGGGAGACAGGCATTAAAATGAATTACAGATATGTACCTAATTGCTGTGGGCTGAATATCAAGTGCTTAAAGGGTAAAGATCTAAGTAAAGGTGACACAGAAGGGAGAAGGAGTAGGGGAAATGAGGGCTTAGTCAGGGAACACCTTTTAGAGGAGATATGATTTCACTAAGGCTTTGAAGGTGGGGAGAGTAGTGGTCTGTCGTATATGAAGGAAGAGGAAGTTCCAGGTTAAAGGGAGGAGGTGGGCAAAGGGTTGTCAGTGAGAGATAGATGAGACTAAGGTATAATGAGTAGGTTGGCATTAGAGGAGCGAAGTCTGCAGGTTGGGTTATAGTAGGAAATCAGCTACATAAGGTAGAAGGGGGAGAGTTGATTGAGTGCTTTAAAGCTAATCATCAGGAGTTGCTGTTTGCTATGGAGGTAGATGGGTAACCACTGGAGGTTCTTGAGGAGTGGGTAGATGTGGACTGAACTCTTTTTAGAAAAATGATCTGGGCAGTTAAGTGAGGTAAAGACTGGAGTGGGAAGAGACAGGAGGCAGGGGAAGTCAGAGAGAAGGCTGATGCAGTAGTCAAGGTGGGATATAATAATAATAATAATAATGATGTTGGTATTTGTTAAGCGCTTACTATGTGCAGAGCACTGTTCTAAGCTCTGGGGTAGATACAGGGTAATCAGGTTGTCCCACGGGAGGCTCACAGTTAATCCCCATTTTCCAGATGAGGGAACTGAGGCACAGAGAAGTTAAGTGACTTGCCCACAGTCACACAGCTGACAAGTGGCAGAGCCGGGATTCGAACCCATGACCTCTGACTTCCAAGCTTGGGCTCTTTCCACTGAGCCACGCTGCTTCTCTGTGCTTGGATCAGCATAGTAATAGTTTGAATGGAGAGGAAAGGGAGGAATTTAGCAATGTTGTGAAGGTAAGGCCAACAGGATTTGGTGAGAGATTGAATATGTGAGTTGAATGAGAGACATGAATTGAGGATAATGCCAAGGTTATGGGCTTGGGAAATAGGGAGGATTGTGATGTCTAGAATGATGGGAAAGACAGGGAAGGATAGACTTTGGATGGGAAGATGAGGAGTTCTATTTTGGGCATGTTAACTTTGATGTGTTAAATTTAACCTCAGAGGAGAGATATCAGGGCTGGAGAAGTAGATTTGGGAATCAACCATATGGTGGTTGAAGCTGTGGGAGTAGGTAGAGAATAGAAGGTGACCCAGAACTGAGCCTTGAGGGACCTTGGAAGTCCAAACCAGAACTCATTACCTTCCCACCCAAACCCTGTCCTCCCCTTGACTTTTCCATTGTGGTAGACATCACCACTATCCTCCCTGGCTCACAAGCCCATAACCTTGGCGTTATCCTTGACTCATCTCTCTCATTCAACCAACAGATTCAGTTTGTTACCAAATCCTGTCAGTTCAAACTTCATAACCACTAAAATCCACTCTTTCCTCTTCAACGAAACTGCTACCTCATTAATCCACACAATTACCCTATCCTGCCTTGATTACTGCATCAGCCTCCTTGCTGACCTCCCTCCCTCCTCCTGCCTCTCCTCACTCCAGTCCATACTTCACTCCGCTGAGTGGATCATTTTCCTACAAAAACATTCGGTCCATGTTTCCCCATTCCTCAAGAACCTCCAAGAGGCCTTCCCTGACTAAGCCCTCATTTACCCTATTCCTCCTCCCTTCAGGGTTGCCTGTGCACTTGGAGCTGTACGCCTTAAAGATATTCACCCCACCCTCAGCCCCACAGTACTCATGCATGCAACCTTAGATCCCTTAATTTATTGCAATGTCTGTCTCCCCCTCTAGACCATAAACTCCTTAGGAGCCGGGATTGTGACTTCCAACTCCATTGTATCGTACTCTCCCAAGCACTTCATGCAGAACTCTACACCCAATAAGCTCTTAATAAATACCACTTATTGATTGATCGTTAGGTTGAAGGAGAGAGGCTTGGGTGAGAGCAAGGGCGGGGATGGGAGGGACATTATGCAGGAGCAGGGGCTCAGTGCAGGGAGGTAGCCAAGTCATTTTAGGGAGGGTCATGGGAGAGCCTCTGAACGCTCCCCCCACCTTAGTCAATCAATTATATTTATTGAGCACTTACTATGTGCAGAATTCTGTATTAAGCAGCAGTTGTCTAAACCATGTCAGGTAAGGGAGACACTGGGTACAGATGGGGAAGCAGCTGTAGACAAGGGATTAGCCTTTTAAACCTGGAACGGGTTTTGGGGGAGGGCTAGGCAAGGAAGAGGCAAAGAGTGGAAGTCTCTGGCAGTGGAGTGAAGCTGTCATGGGGCAGACCATTCCTTCCCTTCAGCCCTCCAAAACGTACTCTCTCACCCTGCCTACTCCCAGGACTTTTCCCCTACTTCCTGTCAGCGTTCTGGATGTTCAATTCCTGGCTCACTGGGAGCCCTTGTGTCAAATGGGAGTAAGGGGATGGTGACTTGGGGCACTTAACAAGCTATTAAAAAATAATCAACAGCCCAACAGTTAGAAAACAAACCCAATTTTCTGGTGTGAATTGGATAATCTGATTTGTTCAGATCATCTCTTATTTGAAAGGGACAAAAACAAGAGAAATGTATAGGGCTGTCAGAAACCTGCCAGGTGGTCAGGACAGGGGAACTGTTTGGAACCAGACAAGGTCACAGCATCAACCTTGCACCCTTTATTTGTTGGAAATCTTACATTTTGGCTCAATAGTAGGCATGTCTCGGATGATTGAATTGTTTTATAAAATGAACATTTCACCTTGCTTCAACCAGGTTAGGGGCCAATTATTTCCCCAACACCTTTATGTTCCCAAACTGCTTGATGATAAAACTAGAGTGTTCGCCTTCTGGAAGATATCTCAAAAACAGGCTTTTGATGAATTCCCTCAATTTGGGGCATCTTAAGCCTCATGGGTCCCAATAATGCAATCCTGAGGGGGGGAGGTCCATTGATGGGAAGGTGCAGAGGAGAATCTCATTGGCTGCTGCACTAGAGGCAGGATTGCTCGTCAGTGTATACCACCCATCCTTTAACATTTAACAGCAAGTTAAAATGTCTGCCTCTCCTTAGGAATGGCTGGAGCACAACATTAAAATGCCCGCTGAGCTCAGGTCAGGCTCAGAAAGGATCAAATTTGGTAGAGAATGGGCCTTAACATTTAGGGTCTTTTCTGATTAATCCCTCATCTACCCTATATCCTCCCTCACCTAAGCACTTGGATGCTTCCCGTAGTCTCCTTAGCACATGTATCAACATCTCTTTACTCTATTTCTTCTTCCCTACCTGTAATTTATTTTAGTGTCTGTCTTCCTTACTAGATTGTAAATTCCTTGAGGGCATTTATTATTACTATTGTACTCTCCCAAGCACTGAGTACAGTGCTCAGCACACAGTAAGTGCTCAATAAATACGATTGACTCCCATGTGCCAGATTCCTACTCCCTCTTCTTTCATGAAGTAAACCTCTTCCTGTTGTATCCCAACTGCAGGGACTTGCAAAAAGAACAGTTGGAACATTCATTAACTGAACCACCTCTTCCTTTCGCTACTCAACATTTATTGAGATTGATACATTTGAACCTTTCTTCTAATAGTTGATATGATATTTGTTAAATGCCTACTATGTGTCAAACACTGTTCTAAGTGCTGGGGTGGATACAAGCTAATCAGGGTGGACACAGTCCCTGTCCCACATTGGGCTCACACTCTTAATCCCCATTTTTCACAGAGGAGGTAACTTGAGGCCCAGAGAAATCAAGTGACTTGCCCAAGGTCACACAACAGACAAATGGCAGAGCGGGGATTAGATCCCAGGTCCTTCTGACTCCCAAGCCCATTTTCTATCCACTAGGCCACAGTTTTGTCAGTCTAACCAGGCCACACTATTGAGCCCCAAAGCCTCTGTGCCTGTGGCTCTAGCCAAATCCTGTGCAGGCCTGCCCAAGTGGGTAGTTAGAGATACGATTACTTGATTTTTATACCCATGGGTGCCTGTGGTTACAGCTGTTGGGTTTTGTGGTCTCTGTGGGGGTGTGGCATTTTTGCTGGTATGCTAAACTGGGCTTTACTTTGGAAATTTGACTTCCCATGTTCATTTCTTTCCCTGTAGCTGCAGAACAAAAGCTCTCAATATGCCTTCCAAAATTATTTGGAAAGAATGAAATCTCATTTTCTGGCACAAATCCCCCATCTTCATGGTCAGATCATCCCATTAAGCCACCTCACTATTTCTGTTTATTGGTTAATTGTTTAATTTCATTTTTATCATTGGTCATTTTATCATTTGTATCCATGTTCTTATTTTTGACTAGTTTATGTCTTGCAATTTATACCCTCCTTCTCCCTAATTTGACTTGAACTCCTTGAAGGCAGGCAAGGGCCATGCCTTTTACTTCTATGTATGTTTCTAATCAGTGATATTTATTGAGCACTTACAGTGTGCAGAGCACTGTACTAAGCACTTGGGAGAATACAATATAACAGTCAGTAGCCATGTTCTCTGCCCACGAGGAGCTTACTTCCTAACTCTTCATATTGTAGGTGTCCAGTTCAGTGTCCTGAATACAATAAGCCCTCATTAGTGTGCTCCGTACACAGGACATGCGTGCTCTCTAGCAGTGGAACAATGCTCTCTACACACGCACACACTAGAGTGTTCTGAATTCCATAAGTTCTCGGAACAGTGCTTTACACACCGTAGGTGCTTAATCAATCATTGGTATTTATTGAGCACTTAGTGTGTGCAGAGCACTGGACTAAGCGCTTGGGAGATTACACTATAAGAGTTGATAGACGCAGTCCCTGCCCACAAAATTGCTATTATTGTTTGTGATGATGGTGTTGCCCACCCCACAGAACGCTACTGCTTTTCATTGATCCACTCAGTCTAGACCCACCTTTCCCTAACTGGGCAGGTCCATTCTAGCCCGACTCAGTCCTGATCCTTCTTTCCTCACAAATGAGGCCTGAGAGGGGCACATCTGCTGGAATAGGCTGGGTGAAGAATGGTTTGCCTGTTATGCTGCAGGTCAACCTCAATTTGCTCAGGGAACAAGTTTCCCTTCCCAGAAAGCTGTTAAAGTGCAATGTGAAAATCTTAAATCTGAGTTTTAATTCAAAGAGAGGTTCTGAAATTCTTGGTCATGCAGCTTTTCTGGCTGTTTAATTTTTACTTTTAACCCAGTGCCTTAGCTGTGGAAAAGCTTATTATTACAGGCAAGCTCAATCATTCCTCTAGTCAACACCCTGGAGACATATCATTGTGCCCTCAGGAGCACTACAGTAATGAAGTCCAGTGTCCATTTACCATCAGGGACTCACTCATTGTAAAATGACAAGCACGTTTTTCTCCATTTTGGACCCTTCAAATACTGTTTAGGAATATCCATACTCCAGCTGTGGCTCTAAAAACCTAAAAGGCAGGAAATCAAAGCCAAGAAAGGAGATTCTGCTTGCCAAGAGGAAGGCACCCTACCCTGGAAATATGGGCAAGGGGGTTGAAGAGAAGCAGCGTGACTTAGTGGATAGAGTATGGATCTTGGTTCTAATCCCAGATCTGCCACATGTCTCACGTGTGACCTTGGGCAAGTCACTTATCTTCTCTGGCCCTCAGTTACCTTATCTGCAAACTACGGATTAAAAGTGTGAGCCCCATGAGGGACAGGGACTGTATCCAACCTGATTAACTTATATCTACCCCAGCACTTAGATTAGTGCTTGGCGCACAGTAAGCACTTAACAAGTACCACAATAATAATACTATTATTATTTTCCTTTCCATGGAATGGACCATTTACTCTAACTTGCAACAGTGTGGCTTTATTACCCTCTTATGGCAGTAGCATTTGCCCAAGTGCATAATAATAATAATAATAATAATGGTATTTGTTAAGCACTTACTATGTGCCAAGCACTGTCCTAAGCACTGGGATAGATACAAGGTTATCAGGTTGTCCCACGTGGGGCTCACAGTCTTAATCCGCATTTTACAGATGGGGTAACTGATGCCCAGAGAAGTTAAGTGACTTGCTCAAAGTCACATAACTGACAAGTGGAGGAGCCTAGATTAGAACCCATGACCTCTGACTCCCAAACCCATACTTTTTATACTAAGCCATGCTGCTGCTTCTCAATCAACCAGTGCATGCTTCCAGGTGGGATTTACCCTGGACCATGGAGTAATCCTTAGAGAACTGGACTTTTCAGCCAAAGCCCTACTCACCCCCAAAATGGAGAAAAACTCAATCTAGCTGGACAAGGTGCCAGAATCATAACTGGAGACTGCAAAGACAACATATACAACTCTCTGCTCCAGCCTCTAGGGACAGTGCAGGATTTTGCCTAGTGCTGGAGACCATTCTCCACTGGATTGTGTAGCTTCCTGGGAAACTTGTTCCTCAGCAAATCAATCTTGTCACTGTGATTTTCCTGATAATAAAAAAGGTCATCTCTAATTTTAGAAACCACATCTGGCAAATAATTCCTCCTGGTCTACGATTTATTTTATTCCATCGTGGATAGCCTGAGAATGTTACAGCTGATTTCAGTGCTGGGGATTGCGGTGATTTTTATCAGGGCTGCGGCAGTGTATAGAGGTGAAAATGAGGATCCCTTTTATCCCCTCATATACATTTTGTCATTTGTGCATATGACAAAAGTATTCCTTAAGCAGCTTGGCCTACTGGAAAGAGCATGGGCCTGTTGTGTGCCCTTAGACAAGTCACTTAACTTATCTGGGCCTCAGTTCCCTCATCTGCAAAATGGGGATTCAATACCTGTTCTTCCTCCTACTTAGACTGTGAGCCCCATGCGAAACCTTATTATCTTTTATCTACCCCAACACTTAAAACAGTGATTGGTACATAGTAAGTGCTTAATGAATACCACAATTATTACTATTGCAGCCCCACAACACTTCTGTACCTACCCTTATACTCTACTATTTCCCTTATCTGTAATTTATTTTAATGTCTGTCTCCCACTTTAGACTGTAAACTCCTTCTGGGCAAGGATGGGATCTACCAACTCTATTGTATTGTATGTTTCCACGTACTCAGCACAGTGTTCTGCACACAGTAAGCATTTGAGAAATCTTATTGATTGACTGGTTGATTGATTGATTGAATATGCTACTTGGGCAATGGATTAGAAGGAAATACTACTTCCAGTCTGGAATTAGTGGACTTAAAGGAATCAACTCTCTGGGGAGAGAGGGGTCTCTCAGCTAGTGGGTACTATCAATAAACTTGCATGACATAACTCCTTTCTGTCCCTTAACCCAGAAAAGGCCTTGCTCAGGAATGTTGTTTCCCTTCTAGAGCACGCTGTCAAACCTGTATGAAAAACTGAAATGTTTCGCTGTCAAACCTGTATGAAAAACTGGAATGCTTAAAATGTTGACCTTCCTGCAGAAGGAAACAAGAAAATACATCAACAAGCCCCTTTCATAAGAGTTTTTGTTTTGGTGGTTTTCATATGATTATTAAAGCTGAACTTTTGAATTCAGACCATCAACAGTATTATTTGAGTACTCATGGAGTGCATGAAGTGGTATAAGGTGCTTGGTTGGGGCATCTATTAGTCAATTGTATTTATTGAGCACTTACTGCATGGCGAACACTGTACTAAGCTCTTGGGAGAGTACAATATAATGTAACAGACACAATCCCTGCCCACACGGAACTTACTGTTTATTGAAGAATAGACACGATCCCTATCCTCAAGGAATTTACAATTGAATTCAGACTGCTCTGAGCAATATTTCTAGAGATTTAGTTATGCTGATGCAGAGACTAAAATGTCCTTTGGCCTTTCATATCTATCTATTTATATGTATCTATTGATCTGTTCAGGTAGATCATTAGACATATCATGTATCTATGTATGTAGAGAAACAACATGGCTCAGTGGAAAGAGTCCGGGCTTGGGAGTCAGTGGTCGTGGGTTTGAATCCCGGCTCTGCCACTTGGCAGCTGTGTGACTGTGGGCAAGTCACTTAACTTCTCTGTGCCTCAGTTACCTCATCTGTAAAATGGGGATTAACTGTGAGCCTCACATGGGACAACCTGATTACCCTGTATCTACCCCAGCACTTAGAACAGTGCTCTGCACATAGTAAGCGCTTAACAAATACCAAAAACAAATACCAACATTATTATTGGAGAAAATGCTGCAATAGGACAAGGCAAGAGGGTAAGAAGGTACACTAAGCCAAACAAAGTATAGGGAAATTTAAAGAGAGCAAGTTTAATGAATAAGAAATGTCCCTGGGCCCTGGGAATTCTAGAAGGATTTCACTCAATTCTTGTAACTTTATGTATTTCAAGGTGACTTCCTTAGGTGGTAAAGTCCAACTCCTCTGAGGAGTGTTCTCTGAATATATCTTTCAGAAACAGCTTGAAAGAGCTAATAAATGTCTATTCTTTGCTCTACACAGGTATTGGAGAAGACTGAAACCTGAAAGTAAAGGTCCTTAAAAACCTGCCCTTTTGTACACCCACTCAGGTTAGATCATTTTGATTCACAAAGTTTGCCACAAAAAGTGATTCTGACAGCATTCACAGAATGAAGTACTAGTTCAGAGAGAATACATGGGGCTTAAGGCCACGTTCATTTTTTTTCCAGTGGTATTTGTTAAGCACTTACTATGTGGCCAGGCACTGTACTAAGCACTGGGGTAGATACAAGATAATCAGGTTGGACATAGTCCCAGTCCCACATCGGGCTGACAGTCTTAATCCCCATTTTACAGATGAGGTAACTGAGGCACAGAGAAGTTAAGTGAGTTGCCCAAGGTCACACAGCGGAGAAATGGCAGAGCCAGGATTAGGACCTGGGTCCTCTGACTCCCAGGCCGGTGCTTTTTCCACTAGGCCATGCTGCTTCCAGTATGATGTCATATTGCACTCTTCCAAGCACAGTGCTCTGTATTCACTGAGTAGCACTAAATTCCACTGATTGATTGAATGATCTCCCTTCCTGCCCCATTTCCCTTTCAGAATATGAGTCCGCTTTGGATCAGGAATGGTGTTTGATTCAATAGCCTTGTACTTTCACCCAGCATTTAGTACTGTGTTGGCACAAAGTAAGCCCTTTAAGAATGCAATAAATAATAATCATCATCATCGACATTATTCACTAACCAGATCTGTGCTGGGCAAAACAAGTTCTTGCTTCCAGAAGGAAAATTTCTAACCGACACATTCCCAAGGGCACAATTCTAACCAGCTCTTTTTTTCTTGAAACCCTCTTTGGGTTTCCTTAAAACTCTGGTGGGTGCAGTTGTTTGCCTGAATGACACTGCTGCCTGAGAGTCCAGCAGGCATAAACTGTGCCCCTTTCTCTTCCCCCAGTCTCCCTAGGCCCTGGGGCTTCCATGACGTTATCCAGGGTGGGGTTAGAGGAATGGAGAATGGGGAGGGGAAAAGTCAAATACATTTGTCAATCAGGAGGAAAGGCTAATTTTCGGGTTCCTAGGGCAGGGCAAACCATTCATAGCCCTGAGGGCTTTTGAAGCTCAGGTTGGCCCAAAACTGAATGAATTCACAAGAAGAATTTTCCAGTAATCGGTCGATATGGATTATTATTGATACTGATTGATATTGAGCTCAAAGCACCATACTAAGCATTTGAAAAAGTACATCAGAAGCAAAACACACATTTTCTGTCCACAAGAAGTTTGCAATCTAAAGGAGAAAAATCCAATAGATATTAGGAAACATCTAGTTAGATATATCATTTCCAAAAATAGTCCTACTCTAGGCTGATCAGGTCCAGGGGGTGCTCCCTAGAGGCTTAGAGCTGGGCAAGATTCAGTCTTTAGGTTCAGAGTTTGGGGCATTTTTTATTTTGATAAAATCCTCTTGACAAATCCCCAAAGTACCCATTTCATTATTCAATGTGTAATGAAAGCTGTAAGACACTGGTATCGCCATATGGCCCTAAATTAATATCAGGATTCACATACATCAAGTCACACATTTTTATATTAACATTTTTTGAAAGTACAGATTTTTATTACTTTCTCAAGAAAATGGGGCAGCTCTATATGGCAATTAGAAGTACTCCGCTCCCCACCAACCCCCACTGCCATGCAAATTTGCTAGATTAAGATGATCTGGGAGGTGGTCTTCAGATTCTTTTTTCCTTTCCAATAAGCCCTTTTTCTTTTTCCCAAGTGATCGTTTTTGTGTGGATCCAGAGAATGTTTCCCAAGTAGACCAGCATAGTAATGTAATAACAATTCTCTCTGTCCTGCTTTCAGGTGTAAATGTGACATTATTGCATTTGTGGTTCAACCCAGCCTCAAGGACTTCATTCCCAGGCCAAACAGTTAGTTGTTTCAAATTAAGCAAATGAAGCCAGTGCTCGGTAAACACCCAAGATTATTTATGTATGAGTTGGGGTTTGATGTACACAGGAAATAACTATTAGGGCCATCATGCTTTCTTTTCCGCTGGCTTAATGAACTAGACTGTAAGGGTAACAGAAATCTGTGCCTATAACCGTGACAGGGCTGGTGAGGATTTTGTTGGTTAATTTTCTATTACTCATAATGTATGGACATTCCTAATGATTCCATTAGCGTTTAAATAACAGAATTCAGCACAAATGTATTTCTACTGAGCAGCAGAAACATAATTTCTCTGGAACTGCAGCTGCTGTAGTTGAAGATTAGGCTCTTACTATCCCTTAGGGAGATTACTGTCTCTGCCAGCTGACTTAGTTTTTATACAGCCAGCGATTTATTAGATTGCTTTGCTCTTAAGTGTGATAATAGGCCTTATGCTTAGCAAGGTTTAGAGACTTCCAGTGCATTAATATTTTATGGCAATGACAGTCAAGACACATTTTGTTTACCTAACAAGACAAGACAAGCCAGAAGTGATGCGTATTGGAAATTAACACTTTTAACTTTTAAAATCCTTGCCAGCTCTATCTTCATGCATTATAATGAATTTTATTGTTGTAACCTAATCAGTTCCACATTTTGTACATCAACCTGTAAGCAAACTAGCCATCCTGGCTTTGTGAATGATTTTGGAGAACAGTCTCACTGTTACTGCCCGACAAGAACTGCAGGTCTCGGTTAATTTCATTCTCCTTCCTGTTGTTATGACATGGGAGCCATGGGCTCATAGACACAAGTTCTCTCAGAGTTTGCTAGAGCCTCACTACAAAAAATCAATTATTCCATTGTATTTATTGAATGATTACTGTGTGCAGAGCACTGGACTTGGGAGTAATAATAATAGAGTTGGTAGATACGATCCCTGCCCTCAAGGAGAGTACAGTAGACTGTACCAGGTAACTGCATGCTTGGATCCCAACGAAGTGGTATTCTGCTTTGCCTAAGCCCTGGTTCATCAGAAATAATACTCGAGGACCCTCCTAGCCCTTCAAGAATCTCTAGGGAATCTTGGGATGCGCACTCATAATAACCAACCCTTGTGGAAACCCTGGGCTTAGGTATTGTCAAAGGAACCATAATCCCTCCAGCTTTCCAATGAAGCCTAAACACACATCTTGCTCAATCTTGCAGTGTTGGGTTTTTTTTTCCTCTCTCTCTCTCTCTGGCTTAATTCCTTTTAATATTCTGGGCAAGCCCCCAGGCCTAAGGCCTACTTCCCAGACTTGAGGTTAGAGTCTTCATCTTGTGGCTGACATTTTGTTGGGTATGACTAAGCCTGCAGATGTTTTTGTCAGGAAAAGAAGAAAAACATTGAGTAAGAGTTGGAGGGTTGTTTTTTGTTGAAAGAAACAGTTCAACCAGCAGTTGAACAGTTGAAACAGTTCAATTATCTGTGTCTATCCCAGCACTTAGAACTGTACTTGACACATACTAAGTACTTAACAAATATAATAATAGTAATAGTAGTAATAATAATAATAATATAATGTCCTATTGGCTAATTGAACAGTGCTTGGCACATAGTAAGCACTTAACAAATGCCAACATTATTAACAAATACCATCATTATTATTATTATTAATTGGGAAACAGCATGGTCTGGGCAATAGTCACTGGCAGTCAATCAATCAGTGGTAATGATAGAGCACTTACTGTTTGCAGAGCACTGGAATAAGCACTTGGGAGAGTACATTACAAGAGCTGGCAAAACACACAGGTCTGGGAGTCAGGGGACCTGTTTGTTTTTTTAATGGTATTTGTTAAGCACTTAGTATGTGCCAGCCACTGTACTAAGCACTGGGGAGATACAACCTAATCAAGTTGGGCACAGTCCATGTCCCATATGGGGCTCACAGTCTTAATCCCCATATTACAGATGAGGTAACTGAGTCACAGAGAAGTTATGTGACCTTTCCAAGGTCACATATGGAGACATATGGAAGATCCGAGATCAGAACCCAGGTCCTTCTGACTCCCAGTGCTCTTTCCACTAGGCCATGCTCCTTCTCTAATCCTGCTGTTGCCATTACTAGGCTTTTATTTCAAAGTCTGGTAAAATGCTCTCATTTACTCTCCCTTTTTGGTGGTAAGTACTCTTTCTACCTACTATTGTAAATTTCAATATACTGCTCAACACACTTTCTGATATTGAAGATGAGGTCTTTCAAAACAGAAGAAAACAGCAGGCAGAGTCATGGCCTTGTTCCAACTATTGGGGAAGTCACTATGGCAGTTAGAGCCATGAAAAATGGCCAAGCACCTCGACCCAAAGGCCCAATTGCTGGGACATTTTTGAGAGTTGACTTACCTTGTCAATATTCCTGAGACATCTGAGTTTGGGCTGCAGTTCCAAGCCCATCATGGTAATAAGGATGACAATCAACCTATCCATTGTATTTACTAAGCACTTAAGAATGGGAGAAGCAATTTAGCTTCAATTCCTCTTCAAGGAGTGGGGCTCCCTTCCCTGTACTTCTTGGATAATGAGGCTTAGGCACACTTAGTCCATTAGATTGTAGTGGACTGATAAGGAGCAGTGTGGTGTAGTGGTTAGAGTACAGGCCTGGGAGTCAGAAAGTCCTGGGTTCTAATCCCTACTCTGCCACTTGTCTGATGTGTGACCTTGGGCAAGTTAACTTCACTGTGTCTCAATTACCTCACCTGTAAAATAGGGATTACTACTGTGAACCCCATGTGGGACATGGACTATGTCCAACCTGCTTAACTTGTATCTACCCCAGCGCTTAGTGCAGTGCCTGGTACATAGTAAGCACTTAAATACCATTAAAAAAAGAAAAACAGAAAAGACTAGGCAGAGACATGGAACATTTGAACAATGTCACTATCCTAAGGGGTGGGGCATAGAAAATGGAGCCCTGAGGAGAAATTCTTAAGATGATTTTGAAGGCCACAGCATGGATGTTTAAAAGGATGGATATGGCATTTTGGATCATTTCCTAAAACTCAGTCCACCTGAAACTCTACCTTTCCAATATCTTGTAGAAAAATAACTATCTCTGAGAGCTGAAACGGTAACTGCTAGGAAAGAATCTGGATTTTGTCTGGGTGAAACTGGCACAGTCAGTCACATGTACAGTACACACAGATACTATGAAGCCCAGCTGTGAAACCCAGAGATAGTTGCACACAGGTAGAGATAGACACAGGAATGCACATACTGGCATCTCTTCCTAGAAGCCTTCCCCAATTAATTTTCCCAAATCCAGTTGCTTTAGCCTCAACCCCACTTACGTAGTTCATTCCTATCCTTAGCACCCATGTACATATGCATATTTTAATTCATTGGTACATTTGATTTATATCTGATTTATTTTGATTTATATCAATTGTTTGCACTGCTTTCTGCTTCATCCTTCCTCCTGTTTTCACTATCTGAAAGTAATTTTTGCCTGTTCCCCTATTAAATTGTCAGTTCCTTGATGACAAGGTACATGTGTCTTGCTAATGCTGTACTCTCCCAACCACTTAGCACAGTGCCTCGCACTTATTAGTGCTCAGTAAATACCACTGATTAATAGATCTGCGCACACACACACACACACACACAGAAATGCTCAAGCACAGACACGTAGGACGTGGGCAGTGGAAGGTGTAAAATATACTCCTTTGTATGCTATGTAATCAGTCAATCATCATGCTAGAACACTCCAGTCGCCATCTGGGAACCTCTAGCAACCAACTGGGGCTGTTTAAGGCTGTTTACAGGGCCCAGACCCTCTCCTACCTCTCTTTATATATATGTATACATAAACATTGTTTTTAAAAAAAATCACTGTGTATATAGAGAGGGACTTTTTAATAAAAAATATATAACTTAATAAGAAATGTACCATCACAATCTGAAACAAGGCCAGAAAAACAAAAGTTGTGTCAGGAAAATATTTTCCAAGTTGTAACACCTATTTATTTTTCAGGAAAATTTCCAAAATATACAGAAGGCAGAAACCTTACTCGGTGTATTTTAGTTTATTGAGTTCCCTGTGCCTTGAAAATCATAGTGGCAATCTCAAAGGAGTCCTATAAAGATGTATTACATCATAAAGCAAACTAAGGGTAGTAACCCATGTTATTAAGCTGTCAACATACATTATGCTACAATTTGTCCACAATCCAACTCAACTTAAAACCACACTGTTGGCAGGGAGTTTAAAACATAAGACTATTCTCTAATCATCTAAAGCCTAAGGTACTTTGGAAAAAATGTCGTAATAATCGCTCCAGCACTCCAGTGCAACATGTGTGAATTTCATTGGTTTAGTACTACAAATGCTCAGCTATTACCAGAAAGGATTCAAAAGGATTACCACTTAAAAGGTTTTATTAGCGATGCTGTAGATTTCTCATTTCACAGCATATTAATAGTCACTTGTTATAACACTAGTAATGAAAAGTAAATCTGAAAACCTGGTGCTTAAACCATGTTTAATTTTCACGTGAATATTTAACAGTAGACCTGAGAGAGTGACATTATTTATAATACCAGGGCTCTAGCTTATAGAAAGCAAACTCTGAAATCCAGGTGGTCCAAGGCCATTCCTCCAGATCAGGTTGTAACATGCCTGACACTGTTATCATATTCAGCCCTGCATTTAGGAAATAAATCACTTGTAATTGTTTGGTTTAATGACGGCTTTTGTAAAGTGGAGAGAAAGCAAATTACTGCCAGGGCGATACTGGGTGGCAATGGACTCTCCACTGGGGTATAACTGAAGGAAAATAGAATGTTCAGGTCCAGAGGCAAAGAGTGCCGTGGCACGGAAACTTTAAGTTATTGGATCTTCTGGAATTCATAGTGAGACACTGTGATTTCACAGACTTCTCCCTCTCCTATCTTTCTCTTCTACCTTCCCTCTTGTGTTGGCTCTTATTCTCCTTTACACTGGTTCAGTGCTCTAGACACAGTAAGTACTCAGTAAATATGATAGACCGACTGATCTTCATGAGAAAGAGGCCCTTCAAAATAGAGAAAAGGAGCCAACATATGAAGACATGACCTTAGGTCCAATTTTCAAACAAGAAACATCCTCAAAGCCTTGAACAATATGTAAACCACCTACACCTTATGGTGTTTCTGCAGACCTCTGTCTGTAAGCATGGAGGGGACTTACTCCCTTAGACGTCTGCTTAAACTCTTTCTCAACAGATAGAAATGTGAGGGAGGGCCATAGGACTTTAAATATGCCACCCAAATTACCACATTCAAAAAGAAAGGGGAGAGAGCTGCCTATGTAAACTACTATAGAATCTTACTGCTTTCTAGATCCAGCAAGAGTCTAGCCACAGTCCTTCTGGACTGGTCATTGAAAAACATGGTCAACCATGCTCTACCTGAATTGCAGTGTGGCTTCAGACCAAAATGCTGCTCAGCCAATATAATCTTCGCAGCAAAATAGATAAAGGAAAGGTGTAGGGAGCAACATCAAGATTTATATGCTGTTTTCACAAAGTTTACAGAAACATTTAAAACCATCAACAGATCTGGACTCTGCTAACGCTTAAACAAATTTGGCTATTTTGGGAAATTTACCAAGATCCTTAAGTTACTCCACTATGGTATGGCTATTTGAGTAAGAGTTAAAGGTGCCTTTTCTGACTCTTTGCCCATCACCTGTGGCTGTGCTATAGGATCAGTTTTTTATGGCATTAAGTGCTTACTATATGCCAGGCACTGTATTAAGCACCGGGGTAGATGCAAGCTAATCAAGTTGGAAACAGTGCATGTCCCACGTGGGGCTTAAAGTCTTAATCTCCATTTTACAGATGACATAATTGAGGCCCAGAGAAGTTAAGTGATTTGCCCAAGGTCACACAGCAGACAAGTGGCAGAGACGTGATTAGAACTCAGGACCTTCTGATTCCCAGGCCTGTGGTCTCTCCCCTAAGCCATGCTGCTTCTTGATCAGTTCTGGTCAATCTGTCCTTTGCCTCCATGATTCAAGATATAATGAGGGATCTGGAGGGTCAGGGAAATAAGAAAACACTTCTGATCCACTGACAAACTCTTCCAGCTCAATAAGCTATGAACATCATCAGAAGTCTTTGAGAAAGTCATCCAGGGACTGCAGTAGGGAAGATGATAATAATAATAATAATAATAATTATGGCATTTGTTAAGTGCTTACTATGTGCCAAGCACTGTTCCAAGTGCTGGGGGAGATACAAGGTATTCAGGTTGTCCCACATGGGGCTCACAGTCTTAATTCCCATTTTACAGATGAGGTAACTGAGGCACAGAAAAGTTGTGACTTGCCCAAAGTCACACAGCTGACAAGTGGCGGAGCTGGGATTAGAACCCATGACCTCTGACTCCCAAGCCTGAGCTCTTTCCACTAAGCCACGCTGATTATGCCCTTGAAGCAAATACATAAAAAATCCAAATGATTATGAATCACCTTGCAGATTTGGCATAGCGCTATGTTCTGATAAGTGTGAAGAAAACCACAGTTATATATGCATCTACTCCAAGTAAACCCAATACGAAACCAAAGATATTCATTGGTAACATAGAACTTAATGTTGTCACCAATTTCTTCAACCAAACCACACTATCCAGTGATACATGAATAGGCCTCCCCAAAATAGAAAACAGAATCAAAAAGGGCATCATGTATTGGGTAAATTGACAGGCAAGAGTATGGCAACCTCAGGGAATCAAGCTCCATACCAAGTTGAAGGTCTGGACCTATTGTGGAAGACATTTCTGGCTTCTTTCACCAAAGCAATCTTCAAGCCATACTCTGTATTACATTTCAGGAAAAGATGACCAACAACTAGGCTGTGGAATGCAGGCAGCTCACCAGCATTGAAGCAATGCTAGTTAAATCACAACACTGAAAGGTAGGGCATGTAAGAAGGATGGCTAATATGGTCTTAGGGTTCTGATGGTTCCGATGCATGGTTCTGATGCCTGGTGAACTGAAAGGAACCACGCATCAACTAGGGGGACAGAATGAATGATTTATAGAGTGAAGCATGGTCTCAAACAATACTGTGTCCAATGAATTATATTTATTGAGTGCTCACTGTGTGCAGAGCATTGTACTAATAAGCCCTTGGGAGAGTACAATGTAACAGAGTTAGTAGACATGTTCCCTGCTCACAATAAGCTTACCATATAGAGGACTTCTGTTTCATTGTCTTGTATCTATCCCAGTGCTTAGCACAATGCCTAACAAATATCAATATTATTATTATTATTACAATATAGTAGTGAACTGTTAGGAGATGCCCAAATCAAACAGATGCTGCTGCTAGGGAGCAATCAGGAATGGGGTTGCTCTCCCTGAGGAGAGGCTTAGTGAAGATCTGGATACCAAGAGACAGGCTCTAATACAGAGATGGGCCTTATATTGGGTAAATGCATCAGGAAATTGTCTTTACATGCATACAGAGAGGAGGGGAGTCACTCTTTTTAACCAAACCTAGAAATCTTGCAGGAACTGATGGACAAACAAAAAAGCTACAGTAAGTGGAAATTAGCCCCAGTCAATAAAAAGAGTATGAAGAATAAGCTTGATTGTGTAGGGACAAGATTAGAAAAACAAAAAGAGCATAAGAGTCAGACTTTTATGTCATACTCATTATCCACCTGGGTCGGTATTCTATCTCTAACAGTGGCAACAGGCTACTGGGAGGAATCTATTTTTCATTCTCTTTGCTCTTCTTTCTCTTTCCCTTTCTCCTTTTACAATTTCCTTCTTGACATTCATTTTTTTTATATATAATCTCCTGAGCAGGAGAAATGCAAATCCTTGTTCTGGGAACCCTAGCTATGTTGCTAGAAAACACCTATGTATGGTAGGCCTAGGTGGTATCCAGTCAGCAAGCACACAACTATTTGATGACTAGACATAACTTCCATCTTCATAGGGAGTAAGGTCCCATTGCTCCTTTGCCCCCATTTCCATTGCTGCTTGCCTTCCTTTCCCTCTTGTTTGGCTTGGGTTCCCATTAGTGGAGCACAGGGTTCTGGTTGAGCTGGCATCTGGGTATATAGCCCTGCCTCCAGATCTCCACAGGACATGGGTCTCCACCCTGCTAGGAGATTTCCCTGTCTCTAAGGAAGCAGCCCCTGAGGCAGGAATCAGGATGTGGTGACCCGAGTCACACATTCAGTTAAATGGTCTCCTTCTTGTGCTCTGCCCTCAGCATGATGAAGTGAGCTTCTTTGCCATTTTGCATCAACATGATTAATATTCAGACCAAATATCTGCTTTTTGATAATGAGTTTGGAACACAATTTTACCTTTGATGAAGTTCATATGGCATACTCACAGTGTAATCTGAGTGAGCACAGAAATAGTTTTAGGGAAAAACCCATATTTTTGTTTGCTTCAGAAAAACATCCTGAACTACTTCAGAGTGCTTTGGATCATCAAAACCCCAAACATATTTTTTCAAATATTTTCCCCTCAACTTGGAAACAAATGAATTTCAAGGAGAGTGAATGTATGTTTCAAATTAATTTACACTTAATTCATCAGCATGTTGTTTTTTCCAAGGGCTATATGATGTGGAAGACCCTATGTGTCTTCTTAATATGCCTTTTCAACATATTGGCTTTGAACCAGAAGTTTGCATATTTCTGTGAGAAAATGGAACTCAAGTCTCAGAAGGTTTAGTTTGGTTCCAAAGTGCAGAACCCACTGAATCTGGCAAAATGCACTCTCTCTTTGGGAGGAGAGACAGTTTTGGCAATAAAGTCTACATTTTAAGGGGAATTTTTGCACCGATATACTTATAGAACTGATTTAATGTAGCAAATTAATGCAGCTGAGAACTTAGCCCCTTTCACCTAAAGAGCCCAGTAGTCTTCATAACATCACCAGCGTGGCTTAGTGGAAAGAATGCGGGCTTGGAGGTCAGAGGACGTGGGTTCTAATCCCGCCGCTGCCACTTGTCTGCGTGCGACCTTGGGCACAACTTCTCTGTCCCTCAGTTACCTCATATGTAAAATGGGGATTAAAAGTGTGAGCCCAATGTGGGACAACCTGATTACCCTGTATCTACCCCAGCTCTTAGAATAATGCTTGGCACATAGTACGTGCTTAAAAACTACCATCATTATTATTATCATCATTATCTTCAGGATGTATGACAATGAGATTAGGGAATAAACTCTGCTCTCCTGATCCTCTAGAGCTGGGATTCTCTTCCTTTCCTCAGTGATGATTGCTAGAAGTGACAGACAAAAATCTTAACACATTTAGAATTCATAACCTGTTTTGCATTTTGTGTAGGATTTTTTTGAGTAGCCATCATTTACAAGATTTATAAAGTTACATGTTGGTCTATGCTTGATTTGTGCAGATAGATGTGAACTAGCTTTGTTCTTTGGAAAGTTTTCATTTAATGCTTTTTCATTCATTCATGCAGGAGTATTTATTGAGAACCTACTGAGTGCAGAATATTGTACAAGGTCCAGAGCACGGGCCTGGGAGTCAGAAGGTCATAGGTTCTAATCCTGCCTCCATCACCTGTCTGCTGTGTGACCTTGGGCAAGTCACTTAACTTCTCTGTGCCTCAGTTGCCTCATCTGTAAAATGGGGTTTGTGACTGTGAGCTTCACGTGGGACAGGGATTATGTCCACCCCGATTTGCTTGTATCCACCCCAGCACTTAGTACAGTGCCTGGTAGATACCATAATTGTGAACATTATCAGATACCATAATAATTATTATTAATTATTATAAAAATTATTATAAAAAGCAGGATTCATGCCTTCAAGGAGCTTACAATCTAATGGGAGACACTGACAAACACAGATTGCATTATATAAAGTGAAGCAGGAGGAAAATATGGAAAGTCAGTCAATCATATTTATTGACAACTGTACTAAATGCTTGGCAGAGTACAATATAACAATAAACAGGCACGTTCCTTGCCCACAATGCGTTTATAGTCTAGAGGGGAGACAGACATTAATATAAATAAATAAATTACAGATTTGTACATAAGTGCTGTGGGGCTGGGAGCGGGGATGAATAAAGGGAGCAAGTCGGGGCAACACCAAAGGGAGTTGAAGAAAAGTTGAAGAAAAACCAATAGGCAAATACAAAAATGACTAAAGTGAATACATAATGTGCTAAGGATGGATGTTGAGATTACATAACCAAGGATAATGAAAATTAGTTGGGGTATGCTTCAGAAGGCCATTGAAGATGGGGAAGGATATAGTCTGGCAGATTTTAAGCTGGTGGGGGGTTTTTCAGATAGCAGGGGAAAGCATGATTAAGGGACGGAAGACAGGAAAGTCAAGAGCAAAGTTCAATAAGAAGGTTAGCTTGGGAGGAGTGAAGAGTACAAGTTAGGGTAGTGGGTAAAGAGAGGAAATGTAAGTAGAGAATTGGTCAGGAATTTCTGTTTCTTGTGGAGGGAAATGAATTTGAGGTGGCTTCTGGACTGAATAGAACAGATGCCAGATAAACCTAACTTGATTACCAAAGAAATTTGTAGGATTTATCTAAGATAAAACCCCTCTGAGAACTACCTTTTCTGACAGGAGAGACAGAGATTCAACAGTTAGAATGTGACTTGTTCCTATTTGAGTCTGTCAAAATGACCGAAAAGAACCTGTTTCCTGACTCCCAGTTGATGTATTCCTAAATGTGAGGATGGATGTCCAGAATGGCAGCCATCACATTGCGTGACCTTAGGCAAGTCGCTTAACTTCTCTGTGCTTCAGTGACCTCATTTGTAAAATGGGGATTAAGACTCTGAGCCCCTTGTGGGACAGGGACTGTTCCCTGTCTGATTAGCTTGTATTTACCCCAGCACTTAGAACAGTGCTCGACACATAGTAAGCACTTACAAATACCATCATTGGTATTGTTGTTATTATTACGGCTCCTTCAAGTGTCTTGGTGGTCAGACACAGGGTCCTAGCCTGGGTGGACTGTGTGATTAACCAGGGATGGCGTCACTCATGGTCTGACCCAGTATTAGTGTTATGCATGGCTTTATATTTTTATGCTCCCAGATGAGGGATGGCAGGGACACCTCTTTGAGAGCTCTGAATGGTCCAATCCAACCAGGACACCTAAGTTCTGAACCTCCTGGTATTGCTGCTCAAAATCCTGAGTCTGGACTGAGTCAGAAGTGGTCCCAGACCTCAGTTCTGCTCCTCATCCAGGGTATTCCCACTCGTGGGACAGTCAGGCATATAGGAAAAGCACGTTAGGACCACTGCTTCCCCAGTACTGCCTTGTAGGTACATGAGCTCTAAAATTTGAGGCAGAAGTGTCCAAACCCACCGTAAACCTGGCTGGACTTGATTTGGTGTCTGTCCATCCTGCCTCCTGGGATTGCAGGCAGTTTTCTACAACAGTCGGGTGCCACTGCCCTTGGAATTTTCTTGAGAAATTTCTATTGTGGGCAATCACAAGCACACCAGATCGAGAATGGAAATGCTCCAGTGTTATACAGCTTTAACGGTGCAGATGGGTATTGAAAAACTTCCTCTGAAACCCTGGGAACAATTGCTGGAAGTGCTGACAATTCAGATACTAGATGAGTTTCAGAGCTTTTCCCAGCATGTCTGATTTCCATATCCCTGATTATTGTATCCATTTCATCCTTTTGGCTGGGGTTTTTGATTAATAATGGTAAACCTTGCCAAAATCTATTCTCCACTCCAGAGTGCTTGTGAATTCAGTATGTGTTAGTGAGGATCTGCTCTTCTCTACTCTAAAACTCAAGGCTTTAGCAAAAGCAAAGACACAAAAAGCAAATGGATGCTAAATCCCAGGACCAGACAGCCTGCACTAAATGGGACTGTGATTAATTTTGCCCCCTAGCTTCACTAACTCACAGTTGGCCAGTGAAAGGAGCAAAAGTCCTGCACATTTTAGCCATGGCGGTGGGGAGAGCACAGCAGAGGAGTATGTGAAATGAGAAAGAGCAGCTGAAACGGTCCTCTGCTGTCACCATCATGGCTGCCTCGGCTTGCTGGCCCTCTGAGTCCCTGTCACTGCTGTTCTGCGTGAAGCTCATGCTTGTGTGTCTGTACCTGTCTTTCTTTCTCTGTGTCTCCATTTCCTGCCTTTTTCTATCCTTGCTCCACAGTACTTGGATGTTTGGCCCCAATTCTTGAAAACTCTGTCCCCTATTACTCTTTGACTTTCAGCAGTGTGATCATTTTAAGTACTAAATACCTCGAGTAGTAGGAATGGATTGATTGAGCACCTACAGAATCCAATGCACTGTACTCAGTGCTTGGAAAATACAACAAAAGCACAAGACATTCCCTGCCCACAAGGAGCTTACACTCTAAAGAGAGAGACAGACATAGAAATATTCACAAGCAGTGGAATCAGACTAAATAAAATTGTATGTTTAATCATACAGTGCTGAGGATGGGCAAAAATAGATACATAAATGTAAGAGTTGTCTGAAAGGTTGACACAATTGGAAGTATTGATGATTAATGGAGAAGGGGTTGGAGGAGGAAGTGGCCTTGAAGGTAGGGAGGATTGAGGGCCAGTGGATTTGGTGAGGGAGTATCAGGCCCTGGGGCTAACGTGAGTAAGGGGGCAATGGTAGGCAAAGCAATCAGCCAGACTTGTGAGAAATGAAAAGTGCAAACAGAGGAGTAGCGGGTGAGGAGAGCTGAATTCAGAGTGGCTATGGTAAGAATTCAGTTTTTTTTTTTTAAATGACATCTTAGACTGTGAGCTCGTTGTGGGCAGGGATTGTCGCTATTGCTGTATTGTACTTTCCCAAGTACTTATTACAGTGAAGATGATGATGGTGTTTGTTAAGTGCTTACTATGTGCTCTGCACACAGTAAACACTCAATAAATACAATTGAACGAATGAATGAATGAAGCACTGTTCTAACCCCTAGGGTAGATACAGGTTTATGTCAGGTTGGACATGGTCCCTGTCCCAAATGGGATTTATAGTCTAGGTTGGAGGGAGGAGGAGTTAACTGCCATTTTACAGATAAGGTAGCTGAGACACAGAGAAGTTAAGTGACTTGCCCAAGGACACACAGCAAGCAATGGGCAGTGCTGGGATTAGAACCCAGGTCTTCTGACTTCCAGGCCCGTGCTCTGTTCACTGGGCTACACTGCTTCTCAAAACTTGCTAGTAAAAGAACATCAGTGTCACTGAAAATAAAACAAAGAGTGTAGAAAGCTTAGACTATGGTTTCACAGTTGCCTATTCATCTGCTCTTGTTAATAAAGTAATGTACCAGGAAATGGCCTCTCCCTTATATTTTTAAACTGTCGAGAGCCATGTGTATTCCTAGCCTGTCAGTAGCTACAAACAAAAGTGTAGTTCAGTCAATCACTGCTCTATATGACCGTTAATGTGCAATCCCTTTCTGGAGGTTTGCATCCTTAATTATGCCTAGAAATAACTAATGCCAGGATTTTACCTTTTAATTTCTTGACATAGGCAGCAGAATAAAATAAACCAGAAAAAAAGAAATTGCCATCTAAAGCCTGATGAATTACCAAAGCATATTTACTACCAGATGTATAGAAGGAGAGCTGTCGTTTTGTGACTACTGTGCTTCTCTGGAACTCTTAGGGTTGTGTACCTTTTGGGAAACCACTTGGCTTCATTTGCTGCTGTCGTTTTCTTTAGGTGGATTCCGTGGAGTGTTGTTAGACTTCTGGCATAAGGAAAATTCAGCCCTATTATTCACAGCATCTCATTAGCATCAGTTGGGGACGGAATTAGGCTTTTGTGGACAATTAACCCTTTGTTAGTAAAGGATCTACTGCTGTTGATTTTTCTGGCAAAAGAGAATAAACCAAGCTGCAGCTGACTAAAAAGTCCACTGAATGTAGAAACGTTCCAGACTGTGGATTATGCAAGTGGGGTTTGAAGGTTTTTAGCTCTCCTTGCTTGGAGAAGGAGTATTTGTTGTGTTGGTTTTCCCCAGAGAATGCAATGTAAAACCTGGGGGTGGGGAGAGGGAGTAGAGGTAAATCTAAAACTGTAAGGTGTGTCACTATGTCACATAATTGTCCTATGGCTTGGGAGTGAAAAATACTTTTAATTTAGAAATGAATTTAAGGTTCTGCGCATGCTCCGTTTTCACCAATTTTAAACTGATTGAAGTAGTTTGATTTAATAGATTGAATCTCTTTTGCAATGAGAAGCACTTCACACTGCTCTACGCAAACTCAGAAGCTAGAACCTGATCACTTTCAAACTGAAGAGCTTATAAAATTGTGAAGTGCTCTAATAATTTTAAATTGCTCTATATTGCACATTTTCAGGTCTCTGATCACCTCCAAATTCAAGTGCTTATAAAACTGCTCCAATAATTTTAAATTGCTATGTGCCGAGTGATTTAAAATTGTTAGAGTGCATCAAAGTTTTTTAATAAGAGCTTTAATTTAGAAGTGAGTTGAGCAATACTCCAGCATAACTTCAAGAGATTATTAAAGTGATGTAAAAATTTATCATCTGAAAAGAAAATTAAACTATGTTTTTTTAAAGAAGGTTTAAGAATGAATGGAGGGTGGGGGGTGGGAAGTGTGAAATAGAAGCTGAAAAGCCTCACAAATAGGTGTTTATTTCCCTTTACCACGTAGAAATTGCTTACCCTCAGCAGCTACAAAATGATCAGAACATTTCCCTGTAAATTATAGTCGCTTGACATGGACAGATGAAAGGAGAAAAGAGGAGGGGGAGGGGAAGGAAGAGAGAAGGGAAGGATAGAAAGGAAAGAGGCCAAGTTTGGCGCAGGCCGATATTACTCAATTGCTTCACTGATGTAGAAGTCTTTTTCTCTTGCCTTCCCAAGCTGAGTAAAGTGACTCTTTGGCCCTTTTGACATGCTCGTGTCACATTTTGCTAAGGTGTGACTTAGCAGGCTTTAAATAGCCCTCTGGAGGAACAAGGTTATTTCTGATTTCGCACTTAGGTTTCCATTGTTATTCAGTGTCACTTTCAGCTTACCCAGATCTGGCATTTGCCTCATATTTATTGGAGGGGAGGGAGGGCGGTCAATAAAGCAAAAATGTCAAAACTGGGAAGGAGATGACAGGGGCGGATGAAAGACATTTTCACTGGGTTTGCAGTTGTTTCCCGTTATGAGTTTTCTTCAAATCTGGGATTATTTGTGCCCTTGTCTCTTGCAAGGACATCGCCAAACACATCTTCAGAGAAAGAAAAGATGTTGATTAAAATAAAGACTGTCTCTGAAGACAGTCAGTTTACTAGCTTCCCAGATCAATTTACTGCAGTGGGCAAAACGCCTTTGGCTTCTTTCCCCACTGTCACCGAAGGAGCATCCTTGGAGCTGACCAGTTTGGCAGTCAGCCATTTACATGGCCTTCAGATCCTGAACAAAAGATCAATATCCTGATTTCCTCTTCATCTGCCACGGCCATGATAATTAGGTCTTTCACTTTGTTTTGGAGGTAATGGAGGAGGTAAGAGAGTGCTGGTAGGGAGAGAAGACTATCTCCCTGTGGTAAATATATTGACATTTACAGACCCCAGCAGAGCCCAACATGAAGAGAGTAATGAGAAATTGGATGGCTTCCACCCCGCTTCTCGCTCCTCAGTTTAGTGTTGCTGCGCCCCACCGTGAATTACTAGCTACAGAGAGAGGGAACTGCTTAGGGACTGACAATTGAGAGCATTTACAATTAGCTGAATTGATTAACCTTTACAAATGCCGTTACTTTATGAGTTTTTTTTCAGCTCTGGTTGAACAATATGCCTTATTGATTAAACATATTCCTTTTTGGTAGCTCTGATTTGTCCGTGACTTCACCAGTCATAAAGCCTGCCGTGGTAATAGCTTCTGCCTGTTTTTATGAGAACTTGACCCAAGAGACTGATTGGCATTATGTAAATAGAGTTCCTTATCTGTAGCAGACACACACACACACACTCACACACTCACACTGCAGAGGCAGAAAGCAAATCTGTATTCCACCTGCCCCCCTTGCTGCCTGCTTTGTGTAAACACAAAGGTGTCCTCCTCTGCTGAAAGTCCTTCACCCACTGTGGGTCAGGTGTGTTTTTTCGCCTAACAAGTGCATCTCCAGGTGAGACTTCAACAAAATATAACATTTTTCAGATTAGGTTAGCAATCATAATGAATTATGCATAAAAAGGAACTCTGACAAGACACAGAGTTTGGTTTAATCTGCTGGATGCTTTTAAATTATGAAATTACTCTGATGGTTGATTTTTGTGTTGGGGAGCAGTGTGGTTGAAGCAAGTCTGAACTTACTGTCAGATGGATGCCCTCCTCTTCTTAGGCCCCATCAAGCTGAAAGAACACTCAACAAACACCATCTGGGGGCCTGTCCTTCCTCCAATCCCCTTCCCTTCTTTTCCTCCTCCCTCCCTCCCTTCCTTCCTTCCTTTCTCTTTCATGGTCTGGAAGGTTACTGAACTGACAGCGGGGGCTCTTCCAGGATCACCCATGCTCCCTCTCAAGTCTTTCTGTCCCTAGGAAGACTACTTCCTGGGAAGATCCAAGGGGCAGGGTAGGGGAGATGGCCAATATGTTTGCCAAGTTAAGCCAGTTTCCCCTGTGGGGAGACCTGTACGCTATTGACTGTGGCATGAACTGGGTTCACTTTTATCATTTGGGTTGCAGGTCAGCCGGAGCAGAACCGAAGATGTTAAACTCATTTCACTTAGACTTAAAATTTGGGCTGCAAGCAGGGTCCTGCCCTATGGAAAAACCCTTTGCCCTCCAAGAAGGGTATGGAGAATTGCAGGCTGTTTGGGCTGGGCCATCACTCAGTCGTTCATTTAATCACATTTATTGAGTGCTCACTGTATGCAGAGCACTGTACTAAGCTGTCAAGAGGGTACAATGCAAAAAAAAACCACACAGACATATTTCCTGCCCACAAGGAGCTTACAGTCCATAAATATTTGGATTGCAAGGGAAGGATGAACATGCAATCATCTCTACATTTCTCCTTCAAGTTTCATTCATTCAATAGTATTTATTGAGTGCTTACTATGTGCAGAGCACTGTACTAAGCACTTGGGATGAACAAGTCGGCAACAGATAGAGACAGTCCCTGCCGTTTGACGGGCTTACAGTCTAATCGGGGGAGACGGACAGACAAGAACAATGGCACTAAACAGCGTCAAGGGGAAGAACATCTCGTAAAAACAATGGCAACTAAATAGAATCAAGGCGATGTACAATTCATTAACAAAATAAATAGGGTAACGAAAATATATACAGTTGAGCGGACGAGTACAGTGCTGTGGGGATGGGAAGGGAGAGGTGGAGGAGCAGAGGGAAAAGGGGAAAATGAGGCTTTAGCTGCGGAGAGGTAAAGGGGGGATGGCAGAGGGAGTAGAGGGGGAAGAGGAGCTCAGTCTGGGAACGCCTCTTGGAGGAGGTGATTTTTAAGTAGGGTTTTGAAGAGGGAAAGAGAATCAGTTTGGCGGAGGTGAGGAGGGAGGGCGTTCCAGGACCGCGGGAGGACGTGACCCAGGGGTCGACGGCGGGATAGGCGAGACCGAGGGACGGCGAGGAGGTGGGCGGCAGAGGAGCGGAGCGTGCGGGGTGGGCGGTAGAAAGAGAGAAGGGAGGAGAGGTAGGAAGGGGCAAGGTGATGGAGAGCCTTGAAGCCTAGAGTGAGGAGTTTTTGTTTGGAGCGGAGGTCGATAGGCAACCACTGGAGTTGTTTAAGAAGGGGAGTGACATGCCCAGATCGTTTCTGCAGGAAGATGAGCCGGGCAGCGGAGTGAAGAATAGACCGGAGCGGGGCGAGAGAGGAGGAAGGGAGGTCAGAGAGAAGGCTGACACAGTAGTCTAGCCGGGATATAACGAGAGCCCGTAATAGTAAGGTAGCCGTTTGGGTGGAGAGGAAAGGGCGGATCTTGGCGATATTGTAGAGGTGAAACCGGCAGGTCTTGGTAACGGATAGGATGTGTGGGGTGAACGAGAGGGACGAGTCAAGGATGACACCGAGATTGCGGGCCTGCGGGACGGGAAGGATGGTCGTGCCATCCACGGTGATAGAGAAGTCTGGGAGCGGACCGGGTTTGGGAGGGAAGATGAGGAGCTCAGTCTTGCTCATGTTGAGTTTTAGGTGGCGGGCCGACATCCAGGTGGAGACGTCCCGGAGGCAGGAGGAGATGCGAGCCTGAAGGGAGGGGGAGAGGACAGGGGCGGAGATGTAGATCTGCGTGTCATCTGCGTAGAGATGGTAGTCAAAGCCGTGAGAGCGGATGAGTTCACCGAGGGAGTGAGTGTAAATGGAGAACAGAAGAGGGCCAAGAACTGACCCTTGAGGAACTCCAACAGTTAAAGGATGGGAGGGGGAGGAGGCTCCAGTGTAGGAGACCGAGAATGATCGGCCAGAGAGGTAAGAGGAGAACCAGGAGAGGACAGAGTCCGTGAAGCCAAGGTGAGATAAGGTATGGAGGAGGAGGGGATGGTCGACAGTGTCAAAGGCAGCAGAGAGGTCAAGGAGGATCAGAATGGAGTAGGAGCCATTGGATTTGGCAAGAAGGAGGTCATGGGTGACCTTAGAGAGAGCAGTCTCGGTAGAGTGGAGGGGACGGAAGCCAGATTGGAGGGGGTCTAGGAGAGAATGGGAGTTAAGGAATTCTAGGCATCGATTGTAGACGACTCGTTCTAGGATTTTGGAAAGGAAGGGTAGTAGGGAGATAGGACGATAACTGGAGGGGGAAGTGGGGTCAAGAGCGGGTTTTTTTAGGATGGGGGAGACGTGGGCATGTTTGAAGGCAGAGGGGAAGGAGCCCTTGGAGATTGAGTGGTTAAAAATAGAAGTTAAGGAAGGGAGGAGGGCAGGGGCGATGGTTTTAAGAAGGTGAGAGGGAATGGGGTCCGAGGCGCAGGTGGAGGGGGTGGCACTTGCGAGGAGGGAGTGAACCCAAACTATGCATCGTTTTTGTGTGCTTCAAGGTATAATTTCCAAGCAAAAGACAAAGTCAGCTGAGCTGTTTATTTAAGACTTTAAATTGGTATAGGTCTTTATGCTCCAATACTGAACGGTAAAAGCATTTAGGCCCAGAGGAACACAACAGCCACTATGTACAGAACCCATTTCCCTCTCGCCCACCCCTTTATCTCTGGTCCCTTGGTTGAACAAGACCAGTTCTAGGTGCTGAGGAACAATGATGGCACTCAGCCATTTCGGCTCAGAATAACTGGTGCAGTTTGGAAACTAAAACAATCAGGGAGCTGCTTTAACAAAATCTGTAGCCTTCCCAGCATGACAAACAAATTAGAAAACAGCAGATGCAGCACAAATTAAGATGTATTTAGCACAGCAGCCCATCAGATGTGTGAAAGTCTTTTGTAACTCAGCTTTGCAAGGTTGATGGATTGCACTTTAGACAGCTGATAATGAACCCTTCTAGCAATTAAAGGTGGAAATACCGAGGATTCAGAATTGTGCTGTTCCCAGTGGGCAAAGGGAAAAAAACACACCACAGTGTAAAACTTACTGATTTTTGTGTTTTTAAAACAAAGCCCCCAAAAAGGAGACCATCCAGCTGGAGAGGAGGGGAATAACCTTTAGACGAGAACCTCCCTCCAGCTGATACCACGGTGCCTTCTTGCTCTGAAGATACTACTCCAGGGAGGGGTCCCCTTGGGGTAGGAGAAGCAGGTGGTGGGAGTGGCCAATTTGATTATTAGGCAGAGAGACATCTGGGTTTGTGATGTTTGAGAGGCTCGCATGGTGACTTGCCTGCCTGGTTCAAAGGTAGTAACCTCACAAGATGTGTAGATGGACTATTAAAGGTGGTAGGGTAGAGGCCAGTGGTCACGATACACATTGGTACTGATGACATGGAAGGTAGTAGGAAGGTCCTGGCGGCCAAATTTAGGGGTGTACGGGACTTCCATGGTAGCTGGTTTCTGAAATACTGCCAGTTGCATGTCTTCTTCAATTGTGTTTATTGAGCTCTTACTGTGGGCGGAGCACTGTGAGTGCTTGGGAGAGTAAAATACATCAGAGTTGGTAGACAAGTTCCCTGCCACATGCAGGACCTAAGAGGCAGGCGGAACTCCAGAGCCTCAATGCATGGATGAAATAATGGTTCAGAGAGAAAGGTTTAAGTACATTAGAAACTGAGGAAGTTTTGGGGACAGGTGGATCTTTACAGAATGGGAAGGTAGGCTGGCTTCGGATTTTCTGCAGCCACGAGGAGAGAATCCAAAGTGCCGGCCCCATGTGATGCTGAGTGCCCTGGGCTCTGGCATCTTACTTCCTAGATGCAATCCCATCCAATGGTTTTGGGGTGGGACTTCTTGACCAGTGGCAAGGGGCTGTTGTGGGGAAGGGGAATCAGTTACCACATTTCCAGCAAACTCACCTCCAGGACTGGAAGGATAGGGCTAGGGCAGTGGTACTCAACCCTCACACTTTCCCATTTGAGGCAGCTGGCTCTTCCCTACTCCTAATTCTCTCAGCCCAGGATGGAAGTCAAACACTGTTGGCTCTCAGCCTTGCTAGTGTGGCTCAGTGGAAAGAGCACGGGCTTGGGAGTCAGAGGTCATGGGTTCTAATCCTGACTCTACCACTTGTCAGCTATGTGACTTTGGGCAAATCACTTAACTTTTCTGTGCCTCAGTTACCTCATCTGTAAAATGGGGATTAAGGCTGTGAGCCCCATATGGGACAACCCGATTACCTTGTATCCCCGCCCCCCCCACCCAACAAGTGCTTAGAGCAGTGCTTGGCACATAGTAAATGCTTAACAAATATCATCATTATTATTATTATTACACTATCACTGCACCACCCCTATTTCATTGCTGCCCACGCCTGTAGCCCTGCGTCATTACACTCCACCACCTGGTTGCCAGTGGCCTCTGGGACTGGCAGAGGTAGCTGGGCCTCCTCTGATCATACCAGAGTGACTTACATCTTGAGAAGGCCAGTTTTGGATGCCATTTTGGGAACATTTCAAATGGCCATCATGTTGGGAGGGTCAGGAGATACACAGACTAAAATGCCACCTGGCTTCTGGCACTCAAAATGAGAATGGAAGGACTGATTTTAAACTAAATTAAAACCCCAAACTGGGGGAAAGCAAAACACCCAGAGTGAAACCCCACCAAGAGGGAGGTGGGTCAAGGTCAGAGGTGTACTGGGAGGATTTGGAGAGAATCGAATGGGGCAATTGAGGGACGTGATGAGGCTTTAAGATTAAATCTCTAAGCCTAAAGCATAAAATGACCAAATTGAAATATTCAGCAGTTATTTCCTATGGGCAGGGAGTATGTCTACCAACTCTACTGTATTGTATTCTCCCAAGTGCCAGGTATAGTGCTGGGCATGCATTAAGTGCTCAGGAAATGTCACCGATGGATTGATAGTGAGAACCTTGACATATATGGCATATCAGATTTCTTGGAGGGGGAAAAAATCAGTGCGATACAGTGCTGCCAAAGCTGTGAATGATGTAGGAAAATCCCAGATGGACACATGGCCAGGGATTTGGCACTGTATTTGGGGACAACATAAACAACAATAGCATAAATGTCTAAGCAGATAAGCAAAGTGCCATAGAATCCCTTTGGAGAGAAATTCCAAAATGAAGCAAAATTATCATAATGATCTGTCTGGGAGGAGAAGAGTGATTAGAAAATGTTGAGAATGAAGAAGCTTTAAAATCAGGGCAGGTAGTCATGATGGGAAACTTCAGTTAGCCCTACATGGACTGGCCGAATAACTCATTAGGAAGGGAAGGGGAAATAAGGTTTATGGACAAGATCAATGACTTTTCTAGAAGGCTAGTAATAAAGTCAACTAGAACAGTTAATATAATAGATTTCATTTTGAGTGGTGGACAAGAAATTGTGCAAGAGGTGTGTGTATATATGTCATTCTACAATTAATGAACAACTGGGATTGACCGTTCTCCCTCCAAAAAACCAAAAACATAAGTGTTTTTAATTTTACAAAGACGACTGAAAAAATGCAAACCATAGTTAGGAAGAAGATGAAAGGTGTGGCTAGAAAAGTAAATTACTGAGAATCCCAGTTTAGAGGCCCAGATAAAAAAATACATGCAGTAGAAAATAAACAAACAAAAAAAAACCAAACAGAGATTCTGAATGGCTAACTGGCAATGTAAAAGAGGTCATCAGAGGGGAAAAAAAATCACTCTCTAAAAAAATAGAAAACTTAGCTGATGCCAAAAGTAAATTAGAAGGGGTGGGAAGAGCCAAAGGGTTGGAAAAGCGCCTTGTAAGGGATGCCAAAACTAAGTACAAAGAAGATTTAAAATGTATTAAAATTTTGCTAGGGTATCTATAGGGTCACTTAGTGACGATGGGCCAGATTCAAGAAGGATAAGGTGGTAGTAAAGAAACTCAATTAATGTTTTGGTTTTTACTGAGGAAGCTATGAGAGAGATTCCCATCCCCCAAATGATTTTTGTAACAGATTGTTAAGAGGAGCTGAATCAAATTGTGGTGATCACATAAGACGTTTTTGATCAAAGTCAGATACTAGATTAAAAAAATCATTGAGACCAGATGTCATCCATCCAAAAATTCTGAAGGAACTTGGGAAATTGCAAGACTCCTGGTGAGAGTGTGTAACCTATCCTTACAAATGGTCATTGTGCCAGAGTAGTGGCTTATCATTAATGTGAAGTCCATCAATAAAAGAGTTACAGAGGTGATCTTGGGAATTATAGACTAGTAAATGTCATCTCTGTGCCTGGAAAATTGATCATTAAGTTTAGGATTGGGGGCATTTGTTAAAATACAACTGTTGGAGGAAAGAATATGATTTCCACAGAGGGATACCATGGCTTGCTAATCTAGTTCTTCGAATGGGTCCATAAACCTTCCTGTTATTTCCCAGCTCCCTCTTCCTTCTGTGTCATCTATGCACTTGCATCAGTGAGCTCTGGACATTTGATATTCACTCCACTCTCAGGCCCACAGCCCTTACGTACATATCTATAAATTATACATTATTTATTGATATTAATGTCTGTCTCCCCTCGACTGTAAACTTGTTGTGGGCAGGGGGAGCATGTCTACCAACTCTGCCAAGTGCTTAGTACAGTGCCCGGCACATAGTAAGTGCTTAAATACCATAAAAAAAGACTAATACCAAATTGCTTTTCATCAAATTTCATGACACTGAGGTGAGGGGAGACCAACTGGAGCTTAAGGGTGGTAGGCTCAAATTACACAAAAGGAAAAACTTCTTCCCTCAGCATATAGAGTTCATTTCCATAGGATGTTGTAAAGCAGGAAGATAGATACCAGCAGGTTCTAGAAGGGTTTGGATCCATTTATGGGTGAACATTCCATATCGCTTTAGAGGAAAAGTTAGGGGTAAACATGGAAGCAGTGTGGGCTAGTGAAAAGAGCACTGCCCTGGGAGCTAGAGGATCTGGGTTCTAATCCCGGCTCCACCATTTATCTGCTATGTGACCTTGGGCAAATCACAACTTCTCTGGGCTTCATTTACCTCATCTATAAAATGGGGATTAAAGTCGTGAGCCCCATATGGGACATGGACTATGTCCAACCTGATTAGCTTCTATCTACCCCACTGCTTAATACAGTGACTGGCACATAGTAAGCACTTAACAAATAGGGGTGTTTTGAGGTGTTTTATAGTCAATTCCTAACCATCCCCCAGCTCCAGGAATCCTATTGCGCCTTATTGCAGGCAGAATCCTGGCCTGGATGGACCAAGGGGATGACCCAATAACAGCATTTCATATATTCTTATATAAAGAGAAGTTTCAGTTTGATCCTTGTACTTTTAAATTTCCCTTGTCATATTTTAACTTCTAAGTCCTTTATAATTATCTGGTTTTAAATAACCATTAAATAAGGGCATATTTCTGCCAGAGGAACCCACATTTTATGGCCAATAGAATGTCTCTTTTTATGGCATGCATTGTTTAATAGCTGCACATTAAAACAATACCTTCAATCACGTTGCCTTGAAATGGCAACATAATAATCACATTACTCTGAGTTTTCATTGCTTCTATTGCTTTGTTCTTGTTTCAACACAACACCAAGTGCAGCAGACACCAAACATGAAAACACAACAAGGGATAATTTTGCCAGACCAATGTGGCTGGCACAGTGGGTTCTTGCATTGGCTGGTTCAGTCACACTTGCACTCACAGGTGAACTTCACTACTCAGTGAAAGCAGCATGGCCTGGTGGATAGAGCATGAGTCTGGGAGTCAGAAGGACCTGGGTTCTAATCCTGGCTCTGCCACTTGTCTGCTGTGTGACCTTGGGCAAGTTACTTAACTTCTCTGTGCCTCAGTTACCTCATCTGTAAAATGGGGATTATAACTGTGAACCCCATGTGGGACATGGACTGTGTCCAACCTGATTACCTTGTATCTACCCCATTGCTTAGAACAGTGCCTGGCACATAGTAAGTTGATGAAGCTGAGTGTCAAAGTCTTGATCCAGTCTGCGCTGAGTCTGGATAGAAGCTTGGATTCAGATTATCCTCCCTTGCAACAGTTCTTTGTAGTAATGAAGCACTGTCTCAAACATAATTATGTTGGTATTTGTTAAGCACTTACTATGTGCAGGGCACTGTTCTAAGTGCTGGGGTAGATACAGGTCCATCAGGTTGTCCCCCGTGGGGCTCACAGTCTTCATCCCCATTTTGCAGATGAGGGAACTGAGGCCCAGAGAAGTTAAGTGACGTGCCCACAGTCACACAGCTGCCAAGTGGCAGAGCCGGGACTCCAACTCATGACCTCTGACTCCCAAGCCTGGGCTCTTCCCACTGAGCCACACTGCTTCTCAATGGGCTGAAAGTTAAAAAGTTTTATTGGCCAAAATAAGTCCTTCTTTGGGCCCCTAGAGCTGGTGGGGAAACTTTGTCCAGAAACATCTGACATAGCAACTAGTGTTAAAAATCTGCCAGAATTAGAGTTGGGTGTAAAGCATTACCAGCAACATACAGTCTTGATTTAAAAAAAAATAAAAAAATTCTAGTTTTACCAGATAGCTAGACTTTGCCGCAGTTCCTCAGGGACATATTTGTATTGATGCCTATTTACTTGTTTTGATGTCTACCCTCCCTGACCTCCCCCGCCCCCGACTGTAAGCTCACTATGGGCAGGGATTGTCTCTCTTTATTGCTGAATTGTACTTTCCAAGCACTTAGTACAGTGCTCTGCACACAGTAAGTGTTCAATAAATACAATTGAATGAATAAATGAATAAGTGCATAACAAATACCATAAAAAAGGACAGCTACACAGACACACACACACACACACACACACACACACACACACACACAAGCACAGGTGAGTAATCATTAGACCAAATGAGAACACCAGACAGGCCAGGAATGAATAACTGGTTTAGAGTGGTTAAATATGGATATCCTTTGGCTTCCTTAGTGCTTAGTTCAGTGCACTGCACCAAGTGTGCACTCAGCAACTATTAATATCTATATTATAAAACAAAAATTATTCTCCCCCAGTTAGCGGATATAAATAGAGAGAGAACTGTTTTGGGGTTCCAAGGTAATGGAGTTGGTGATGAAATTTTTGTTGGTGTCTGGATGAGTATTAACTGAGGATTCTTTCATTCTTGGGTGAATGTTAAGATTGTTGCTTGCTGCACTGTTATATTTGTTATCCACCTTAATAATAATAATAATAATAATAATAATGTTGGTATTTGTTAAGCGCTTACTATGTGCAGAGCACTGTTCTAAGCGCTGGGGTAGATACAGGGTAATCAGGTTGTCCCACGTGAGGCTCACAGTTAATCCCCATCTTACAGATGAGGTAACTGAGGCACAGAGAAGTCAAGTGACTTGCCCACAGTCACACAGCTGACAAGTGGCAGAGCCGGGAGTCGAACCCATGACCTCTGACTCCGAAGCCCAGGCTCTTTCCACTAAGCCACGCTGCTTCCCCTAACCTTAGCTGGCACTGTTTTTATTTCTCCCTTTTTATATCACAACCCTTTTGCTTTAAGACTTTTATACACTTCTGATTGCTGCTGGATAAACTGACCTGTCTTCTGATGACATCTCCCAACTGGTCTCTGTTATCCACATTGTGTGATGGTTTGCTTATTTGCATCTTTAAAGACTTTTCTCTATATCTACCCCATTTCACTTCAACAAAGAGCAGAGCAGTTATTTTGGTATCCTGCTGTCATCTGTTCACTTTATACATCCCCCCAGGTGCAAGTGCTTGTGATTTGCATTGCTTTGATTTGATTTTGGTGGATACTACACTTCAGGGCCTCATTGTCTATGGCCCTGTCTTGCTTTCATAATTTACCCACAAGTGGCATTGGTGGACTGCTCTAGAAGTCAAACATGGTGTCTGTGAAATGTCCAGGTCTCACAGCCCCAAAGGAACTTGGACACTACAATTGCTCTGTACACTTTGTTTGATCTGAATCTTGATATCATGTGAGCACTACACTCTTTGAGCTTTCCAAAGGTTGCATGAAGCTTTTTGATTCAATTTTGCACCTCCTTGCCTATCCTTGTATCACTGGACAATTTGCCACCCGGGAAACCAAATTCATTAGCTCTATTCAACTCTATACTTCAGATTGAGATCCTTGGTTGGTACCAATTAGAGGAATGATTATGTGATGTACTGACCAATCAGTCATACACCTGAGTTTACATCCTGTTAAGCCTCTGGGAAAATGGAGCTGGAGTTGTGATAGACAACTAAATGTCAGTGAAAATTAGCTAGAGATGTGATAGCCAGTAAAATATCTTTGATAATCAGGGAGCTAGGACCTATTCATGCCTGTATACAGCTTTATTGGGCCCTCCTCCTCAAATAGAAACTCATGACCATCGGCTTTAAAGTACTCAGTCAGCTCTTCCTCCCCTACCTTACCCCACATCGCCAAGGAACGGCCATCCTGAATCACCTTCCACCACTTCGGTAGGATGGAGAAAAGCAGCTGCAGCCTGGCATCACCTCCACAAAACCTTGGGAAGGTTGGTGACTTGTTGCAGCCAGCCACTGAGGCCATGGTTGTGACTGTAGATCCTGAGCCGTGAGGAGCCTGAAATTTCTGCTCCTCTTGCCATAGCACCTACTGAGCTTTCTTTTTGTCTTTATGTTTTCTTAATGTTTTGTTTCATCTCTCTTTATGTGTCTGGCACCAGGCCCTTCTCTCCCTTTTTATTTTTAGATTGTGAGCCCTCAAGGGTCAGGGATCATGTATAATTCCCACATGTATATTCTTTCTCAGTTCTTAGTACAGTGGTCTGCACACAGTACGAGCTTAATAAATCCTATTACTACTACTACTACTAGGAACCTGGTGGTAGATCTGGAACTATCTCTGACCACAGCAATGTGGATCCTTCCCAGGATGCAGAATGCAGGGGTCAATCAATCAATCAATTGCTAGTATTTATAGAGTGCCCACTGTGGGCAGAGCACTGTATTAAGCACTTGGAAGAGTACAATACAACAGAAATGGTAGACACATTCCCTGCCCACAAGGAGTTTATAGTCTAGAGGGGGTGACAGACAATAAATTATGGATAATAATAATAACAATAATGATGGCATTTGTTAAGCACTTACTGTGTGCCAAGCACTGTTCTAAGGGCTGGGGGAGGGGGGTACAAGGTAATCAGGATGTTCCACGTGGGGCTCACAGTCTTAATCCCCATTTTACAGATGAGGTAACTGAGGCACAGAGAAGTTAAGTGACTTACCCAAGGTCACACAGCTGATAAGTGGAGGAGGCGGTATTAGAACCCATGACCTCTGCCTCCCAAGCCCATGGCCTTTCCACTGAGCCACGCTGCTTCTCCAAGTGTATGGATACTAGAGAAGCAGCGTGGTGCAGTGGAAAGAGTGCGGGCTTTGGAGTCAGGGCTCATGAGTTCGAATCCCAGCTCTGCCACTTGTCAGCTGTGTGACTGTGGGCAAGTCACTTAACTTCTCTGTGCCTCAGTTCCCTCATCTGTAAAATGGGGATTAAGACTGTGAGCCCGACGTGGGACAACCTGATTCCCCTCTGTTTACCCCAGCGCTTAGAACAGTGCTCTGCACATAGTAAGCGCTTAACAAATACCAACATACATAAGGACTGTGGGGCTGAGAGTGGGGTGAGTATCAAGTGCTTAAAGAGTACAAATCCAAGTGTCAGGGTGATGCAGAAAGGAGAGGGAGTAGGGCTTAGTTGGGGAAGGCCTCTTGGAGATGTGACTTTCAAAAGGCTTTGAAGGTAGGGAGAGTGGTGGTCTGTCATATATGAAGAGAGAGGGAGTTCCAGGCCAGAGGCAGGATGTGGGCGAGGGAATGGTGGTGAGATAGGTACAGTGAGTAAGCTGGCAATAGAAGAGCAAAGTGAGTAGGCTGGGTTGTAGTAGGAAATCAGTGAGGTAAGGTAGAAGAGGGGAGGTGATTGAGTGCTTTAAAGTCGATGGTAAGGAGTTTCTGTTTGATGTAGAGGTGGATGGGCAAACACTGGAGGTTCTTGAGGAGTGGGGAAATCTGGAAGTGTAGGTCAGATCTGTGGGCCCCCAACAAAGTCACAACAAAGACAAATCCTTCCCTTGGCGCTCCCTAGGCTATTTCTCCCTCGATCTCTTTATTTGGAGGAGAATTATCACACAATTGGGCTAGCAAAGGCCTATGGGAGTGAGAACAGCAGCCCAACTGTCCACCCTTTGCAAGCCTTGAATCTTGGCTATTGCTCCAGCCTCAGTTTTGTTTGTTTGTTTTAGTGGTATTTGTTAAGCATTTACTATGTGCCAGGCACTGAACTAAAGCACTGGGGTAGATACAAGATAATCAGGTTAGACACCGTCCCTGTTCCACATGAGGCTCACAGTCTTAATCACCATTTTACAGATGAGGTAACAGACCCAGAAAAATTAAGTGACTTGCCCAAGGTCACACAGCAGACAAGTGGTGGATCTGGGATTAAGACCCAAATTCTCTGAGTACTGGGCCCTTGCTCATTCCACTAGGCAACACTGCTTCTCAGTTTTGACTTGCATTTCAGAGTAGCAAAATGCTAGTCGTTACTAACAATTTCTCTTGATAGGATAGGTTTTCAATTAGTTGAGTTTGCCAGTCTCAGCACTCTGATTGCATTTAATCAGCAAGTGAGGATGGATCTCTCTGGGCAAATGAGTTACCTTTGTGGTTCTCTAAAGAGAGAATCAATCAGGCTGGTTTTCTGTCAAGTCTAGTATTGTGCTTATCTGGTTACCCAGGAAAGATAATGTCCAATAAAAAAATAAAATATAGCTGCCCATTTTTCAGAAAGAGCACTCATTTTGAAATAATTTTCTGATAAAGGCCAGATATTAGTATGTCTTTGGGCATATAGGTTACGCTCTGCTTCAGACATAGGCCACTCATGATGCTTTTTTTATGTTGAATGTGTTCTAAATGACCTCTTAGCTATCTCAAGCTTTTATCATTGATTATATGAATTTTAGAGTGGACTTTCGCATGGCAAAGGCAAATATGCTACAAGTGCCCAGTTGCATTTGTGAAACTGGTAAGCCACTAACAATGCTCCAGTGGTTGTTGTTCAGGTCCATTTTGAAGTGTCCTAAGTGTTTTTACAGGGTAAACACACGATTCGTGATGGTAGGTGGGAGCCTGGATGGGAGGCAGATTACCTGTGAGATGGCAGGGACATTGAAACCTGGAAGAGATGATGTCTGTCTGAGACAAACAGGGCCTCTGAGAGATAGATGTTAAGAGTTTGGAGAAGCAGTGTGGCTTAGTGGAAAGAGCCCAGGCTTGGGAGTCAGAGGTTATGGGTTCTAATCTTGGCTCCGCCGCTTGTCAGCTGTGTGACCATGGACAAGTCACTTAACTTCTCTGTGCCTCAGTTACTTCATCTGTCAAATAGGGATGAAGACTGTGAACCCTACTTGGGACAATCTGATTACCTTGCATCTACCCCAGTGCTTAGAACAGTGCTTGGCACATGGTAAGTGCTTAACAAATACCAACATTATTATTATTATTGATCTATACAAAGAAATAGCTAAAAAAATAGCAATATGTGTGCTGTTCAGAATGTCTGTGGAGATCTAGAGATGAAGAGCCTAGTTTCTTGGTAGTCCTATCTAGAGTCCCTTTCTAACTGGTAGGGTGGGCATACATCCCAGATTGATCAGTACAATAATGGAAATTGTATGCTTCCTGGGCATCCTGTTCTGGGTGTAGTCAATGTCTCATATTTCTTCCCTGAGCAAGAAATACTCAGCAGCCATTTTGGTTAGCTTCAGTGTTTCTTAAAAAAAATATTCAGTCCATGTCCCCTCACTCTTCAAAAAACTCCAATGACTTGCCATCCACCTCCCCATCAAACAGAAAGTCCTTGCCATTGGCTTTAAAACACTCAATCAGCTCTTCTCCTCTAACCTTACCATGCTGATCGCCTGCTTCAAACCAACCTGCACACTTCGCTCCTCTAAGGCCAATGTACTTGCTGCCGAGCCTTTACTTATATCCTCCCTCTGGCCTGAACTACCCTCCCACCCCCCACCAATATCTGACAGACCACACTCTCCCCACCTTCAAAGTCCTACTGAAATCACACCTCCTCCCAATTATGCCCTCATTTCTTATTTGCCCTCCCTTTTGTGTTGCCTTGGATCTGTACTCCTTAAGCACTTGATACTCACCACCAGAGCACTTATGTTCACATCCTCATACTCTCCCATTCTTCTATCAGTAATTTATTTTAATGTCTGACTCTCCTTCTAGACTGTGAGCTCCTTGTGGGCAAGGAACATGTCTACCAACTCTACTGTATTGGTCTCTCCAAAGCACCTGATACTGTGCTGTGCTGTACTGTACACATTACTCAATAAATACCACTGATTAATTCTAGGGGACATAGTCCAAAGCTGATGTTCAGAAATTATTGGTTCCTAATTATTAGTGCTTTTGGGAATTGTACTCCTAAATCAAGATGAACTACATCCCGTAGAAACATTGTCAGGGCATTGTATACGCATGTTCTCATTCCTTTCCATTCTCCTATGACCCAAGCCTGTTGGGAATGTGCCTCCAAGGACAAACAACCCAGTTTGGTGACTCAGTCAGCTCACTTCATCAGGAAACTCTAGTGCCATTTAAACAACGAGTTTCAAAAGCAGCATGGCCTAGTGAAAAAAGCATGGAGTCAGAGGAGTTGGGTTGTAATTACAGCTCTGCCACCTACCTGCTCTGTGACCTTGGGTGAGTCATCAGTGGTATTTGAGTGTTTATATGCAAGAACACTGTACTAAGTACTTGGGAGAGCACACTTGGGAGAGTACAATACAACAGAGTTGCTAGACACGTTCCTTGTCCTCAGTGAGCTTACAGTCTAGAGGGAGAGACAGACATTAATATAAATAAATAATTTATAATATATAATTTATAAATATCTGCATAAGTGCTCTGGGGTTGAGGGCAGGGTGAATATCAAATACCCAAAGGTCACAGATCCAAGTGTGTAGATGACACAGAAGGGAGAGGGAACTGAGAAAAAGAGGTATTAATCAAGGAAGGCCTCTCGGAGGAGATGTGACCATAATAAGGCTTTGGAGGTGGGGAAACTGTTGGTCTGGTGTACATGGAGGGTAAGTCACAAGTTCTCTGTGTCTTGATTTCTCATCTGTAAAAAGGGGATTAAATGCCTGCTATCCCTCCTATTTAGACTGTGAGCCCCATATGGGACAGGGACTGGGTTTGATCTGAATGTCTTGTAGCTACCCCAGTGCTTAGTATGGTTCTTGACACATAGTGACCTCTAAATAAATACCACTGAGCACTGGCTGACCCTTAAGATAATTTCTATGAATGCTGAGTCTTGTACGCATCATGGAAAGGGACCCTGATCATTGGCGGAGACTCCTGTAAATTTCCAGGGGGAATAAGGTATCCCTCAGCTTCAGAAAAAGACATTAAGGGTAGCCCCATCAAACAGCATGACCTACTATGTTCCAATAACTTGCCAGCATTAGGGCTGGCTTTAGCTTTTTGGATATCTGAAATGGTGAAGATATGTGGCCAGCCTGGCATGGCATATGACATTATCAAGCTATGTGCCATGCAGAGTTACTTGTGATGTGATTCTCTAGACTGTAACCTCCTGGTGGGTAGGGAACATGTTCATTTTATTGAACTTTCTCAACCACTTAATACAGTGCTCTGTACACAGTAAGCACTCAGTAAATACCATTGATTAATTGATTGTTTCCCCCTCTAGACTATAAACTCATTGTGAGCAGGGAATGTGTCTGTTTTATATTGTACACTTAGCACTTAGTACAGTGCTCTACACAGTAAACACTCAATAAATACAATTGACTGAGTGACTGATTGACTGATTTGCCCCATCTCCTTCCTGGTTGCTTCACCTGGTGACTTGTTTCCCCTATACCCATCTTCCGTGAAATCTGCTAAGCTTATTTATCTTCTAATTACTCCAGTTCTTAACATGGTGCTTCACACGTAGTTAATGCTTAATAAATGCCATCGCTACTACCTTCCTGCATGGACTGGACTAGATGCTCCAATAGGTCCCCCACTACTCAGCACAGGGTTGGTTGCCTGCGGAGGTTGGATTAGGAGGGTGGCAGAAGAATCTCAGAGCAAATGAAAGTTGAGGGTCCCGGACTGTGGGCAGGGGGCTGTTGAGGGAAAGGGGGTATAGGCCACCATAGACCCAGTAAACCCATGAATGTAGCAGGGGAAGAGGTCCCAATTCCAAACCCTGCGGTTAGGTAACCCTGGGATTTGCCAGGAGACACTCAATCTCAGGGACAGGACAGAATGGGGAGAGTGCAGCATCTGACACTTCCACTTCTTCTGCCTCGGGACAACTGGGTCCTCTCACCTCCTATTTCCTTCAGTTCAGGCAGCTAGCCCAGATTGAAAGGCAACCATCATTAATCTGCCATTGTTTGGGGATGCCTGCTGCTGTCATCCCCTACCTGGGACACCTCAGCATCACCACCCATGCTCATCCCCTTCTCCTAACTTCATTGAGGCAGCTGGGTCAGTTTTATACCCCTGCCTGCCCCGCCTTTCACTAATGCCCACTCCCTCAGGTCCACAGAATTACACTCACCCCCTTGAAGGGTTGGGTGGGGGGGTGAGGGGGAGGTACTGGAGGGTGGCAAATCGGTGGTGATCCCATGGCTCTCTGGCCTTGCCAGGCCTGACGCAAATAAATACTTTTTATTTAACCTCTTTTCTGCTATGATGAGGGGTAGCAGGGTGGTGTGTTATGGGAAGGATGGAGGGCTGGGGAGGGGACAGACTAGAGGAGAGTTTATGAGAATCACAGAACTCCGTTTAGGACTGAGAAGCCTTATTATGGTAGCGGCCATGTAGGCGCAAAGTCAGAGAGGGTGAGGATGAGGGAGTGGTAAGGACTCTGAGACTGGATGTCAATTTCAGCCCACCTACCATGCACTTTGACGCCATGTCTTGCACGGCGACCCTATTGGAAAGGTTTCACCATTTTGAAAGTTCCCACTAGTTGCCATCAGTTGGAAGGTCAGACAATGCTTGGCCACCCACAGTTCTGAGGAGACAGTTTACCAGGTATAGTCTGAAGTTGGTCTTGGCCAGCACCATTCGTAGGTGGAGCTAGGGATTGGGAGGGGGACTTTTTGTCATCATGCTATCAGCTTATTAGGACAAATAAGTTTTCATCTCAGGTTGTATGTGGTTCCCATTTGGATTTCACAGTATTTGCTTTTGTATTGAAAACAGTTTATTTCCTTATAAAAAATGTGTAAAACCTGCTCTAAGACTATCACTTCATATATTTCCAAAGTCAGATACTTTAATAGCTTTTTTTGTGTTGGGGGTGGTGGAGGGGGGACGAGAGGTGGCTTACATTTATCACTGGGCTAACTTGAAATATCACTCAGTCAAACTATGCAGAACATAGCACCCTAAGAAATGACTTAGAGATGAAAGCAGCAAATCTGGAATTTTGGCACCAAGTTCACAGAAAGTGTGGAGTCCATGCCAAAAATACAACTCTTCGAAAAGTATCTCCATCAGTGTATTCAAGGACATTAAATTCAAATTTGTCTTTTAGGTTTGAGTAAGATACTAACATTTTTCAAAGCTTTTCGCTCTTCCAAAAGAGCACTTTATAACAAGTGTTCTTGAAAAGAACCTAAAATGTGGCATTTTAGTAAATGCTTCACTTAACCAACATGAATGTATCATTAAATAGAAATGATTTGTAAGGTAACTCTCTTGGACAAAAGAATTAGCATAATACAATCATTAAAAAATCCGAAATGCATAAAATCAAATTGTCAGGTTTCAGCCAACATCTTCAGAACAACTTGTCCATGTGTGGTGGAAACAGCATAAGCTGGGAGACCAGCCACTTGCCACAGAAGGCAAATTTGGTCCTCAAAGACTTTCTCAACATCAAAAGACCAACAGTGCAAAATCAATCCTATTTATTGAGCATTTACTATGTGCAGAGCACTGTGCTAAGCACTTGGAAGAGTATGAGATAACAGAGTTGGTACATGGTCCCTGCCCACAAGGAGCTTACAATCTAGAGGGAGAGACATGCATTAAAATAAATCAAGGATATGTACATAAGTGGGGTGGGGTGAATAAAGGGGTACAAATCCAAACGCAAAGGTGATGTAGAAGGGAGACAGATTAAGGGAAATGAGGGCTTAGTCTGGAAAGATCTCCTGGAGGAGATGTAAGTGGGAGATTGTAGGTGGGAAAAGCAATCATCTGTAAGATGTGAAGAAGGAAAGTGTTCCAGGCCAGAGGTGGATTGTTAGCAAGAGCGAGATAGACAAGATCGAGTTACGGTGAGTAGGTTGGCGATAGAGGAGAGAACCATTGGAGGTTCTTGAGGAATGGGGAAGCATGGACTGCACTGTTTTTTAGAAAGTACAATGTTGTGCTCGCAATAAGCACTCAATAAATACTATTGATTGAATAACTATGGTGGCATAGATTATGTTGAACAGGACCTGACCCGCTTTACAACCCTCTGATGATGATGAGGAAAGGGTCAGACAGGGTACCCTCCATTCTCATCTAGCTGTCCATACATCACAGAGTAGCCCAAGGAGTTTGGTGAACTTCTCAAAACAGGCATATTTACTTACAAGTTATCAAATATTTAGTGCTTAGTGTTGCTCTCCTGTATTTACTGTGCTGCAAAGATCATAATTTTTGGGCCATGCTTTGGTCTGAAACCCCATTGTGATATAGGAAGTGTGTGATTGATGTTCGTCAGTCACCTGTTTAGAAGGATTCTAGCAAGAATCTTGGTGGAAATGGGAAGCAGGGAGATACCCCTGTATTTTCCAGTCAGCTCTCCTCTCTTTCTTCTTGAAGATGTTTCAGCAAGAACCAAACAGAAACCGGGGGGGAAATGTATTGCATTTGGCAATTCAGAATTACATTGTTTTGGGCAGTTCATTGGACTTACTTTACCTTATCCCCACCCATAAGAAGGCCCTTTCCTGGAAGCTTTCACAATAATAATAGTAGGTGTTACTAAGCACTTACTGTGTACCAGGCCTTAGGGTAGATATAATGATTTGACACAGTCTCTAGCCCAGTAAAACTCCCAGTTTGAGAGGTAGAGAGAGCAGGTATCTCATGGGCATGGAAGGTGTCTACCAACTAATTAATAATAACTGAGGTATTTTTTAAGTGCTTACTTTGTGCCAGGTGCTGTACTAAAGGCTGGACACCAGCAAGTCGGGTTGGACACAGTCCCTCTCCCACCTGGGGCTCACAGTCTCAATCCCCATTTTACAGATGAGGTAACTGAGGTCCATTGAAGAAAAGTGCATTGCCCAAGGTCACACAGCAGACAAGTGGCAGATCCAGGATTAGAACCCATGACGTGATGACTCCCACGTCCTTGCCTCTATCCATACACCACTCAGCTTCTTTGGTACTATCTGTCTCTATCTGTTGCCGAATTGTACATTCCAAGTGCTTAGTACAGTGCTCTGCACATACTAAGTGCTCAATAAAAACTATTGAATGAATGAATGAATGAATACTAACCCACAGCCCTGTATCACTTCCACAGTCCACTTTCTTCCCTCCTGTGCATGAGCCGCAGAGCACTGCTGGTGGAAGTCTACATATCAGGCTGACCTCATGCACCTTAAGTTCATCCTTGCATGCTTTAATTCTGCCCTCTCCTCTACCCAGCAAAATTATTTCTCCATCCTTTTTGGCACCCATGTTTATTGCCCTTGCCAGTTGTTCCAGATGCTTAACTCTCTCCTCAAACCCCTGCCCCCCTGTCTTCCCCATCCCTCACCCCTAATGACCTGGCTACCTACTTTATTGAGAAAATTGAAAACTATCAGGTGTGATCTCACTAAAATCTCCAGTCCCTCCCTCCTCCTGGCCTCTCTTCAATTCTCCCATCCTTCCCAGCAGTATCTCAAGACATTGCCTACCTTCTCTCAGAATCCACCCCCTCTACCTGCACATCCAACCCCATTCCTTTGCATCTTATCAAAAAACTTGCCCCCTCCCTTCCTATTGGTTCAACCTTCACAACATCGCTAAAATCCATCCTTTTCTCTGCATCCAAACTGCTACCATATTAATCCTATCCTGGATTACTGTATCAGCCTCCTTGCTGATCTCCCTGCCTCCTGTTTTGCCCCTCTCCAGTCCATAATTCACCTTGCTGCCCAGCTCATTTTCCTACAAAAACGTTCAGCTCATGTTGTTTCCCCAATCCTCAAGAACCTCCAGTGGTTGCCCATCCACCTCTACAAACAGAAATTCCTTACCATCAGCTTTAAAATACCTTGCATCTTGCCCCCTCATGCCTCAACTTGTTACTCTCCTACTACAACCCAGCCCGCACACTTCTCTCCTCTAATGCCAAACTACTCACTGTACTTCTATCTCATCCATCTTACCACCAACCTCTTACCCACCTCCTGCCTCTAGCCTGGAATGCTCTCCCTTTCCATATTCAATAGACAATTACTCTCCCCACCTTCTAAGCCTTATTGAGGGCACACCTCCTCCAAGAGGCCTTCCCTGACTGAAAGCCCTCAGTTCCTCTTTTCCCACTCCCTTCTACATCACCCTGACTTGCTCCATTTATTCACTACCAACCCACAGCACTTATGTACATATCCATAATTTATTAATGTCCATCGTCCCCTCTAGATTGTAAGCTTGTTGTGCGCAGGGAATGTGTCTGTTATATTGTTGTGTTGTGCTCTCCCACGCACTTAGTACAGTGCTCTGCACACAGTAAGAGCTCAGTAAATACTATTGATTGGTACTGTACTCTTCTAAATGCTTAATACAGAGCTCTACATACAGTAAGTGCTCAATAAATACCACTGGTTGACTAATCCTCATTTTACAGATGAGAAAACTGAGGCCCAGAGAGGTTAGGTAACTTGCTTAAGGTTGCCCAGCCAGTGACAGAGCAGGACTAGAATTCAGATTTCCGCTCTACATACAGTAAGTGCTCAATAAATACCACTGGTTGACTAATCCTCATTTTACAGATGAGAAAACTGAGGCTCAGAGAGGTTAGGTAACTTGCTTAAGGTTGCCCAGCCAGTGACAGAGCAGGACTAGAATTCAGATTTCCTGACTCATAGTCTCATGATACATCCACTAGCTCAAGGACTGATTTACATTCATGGTACATTAAGGAAGATATTGCAATTGACACTTCATTAGACTTAAGCCTTTTTCTATAGGAACTGATGGTTTCTGTAGAAAGGAGGGCTTAGAGAACTGTCTTGTCTTGGCTTCCAATATGCCATTTTTTCAGAGGTCCTAACTCCTGCCTATAAAGTAAACAACCATCCCATACATCCTAATGATATTTACTTCTGTCCAGAGTATGGATTTTTTGCACTTTAGGAAAGGACCATAATCCTTTTTCCAGGACATCTTGAGGAAGGTGTTTGGAAATACAGTCAGTTCCCGAGGAGACTGTGTTTTAGTACTTATCTCATGTCCCATTCCATGCTTACGTACATGACTGTTTCTTCTGATGCTATGTTGTGTTCTATCCGGGCAGACACGAACTGTCAAAAGAACGTTCCTTAACTCTGTTCTACCCAAAATGTATAGTGAAAACACGCATTATGGAAGAACCAACTGTTCTCCTGTCTTTACTGTATATTACCCCTTCCCCCTTTTCCTCCTGCTCCTGGACATATTAGCTACTCCAGCAACACAGAGCCATTCAGCCATCAGAGAATGTGAGACCATGTTCAGGGGGGAAGGGAGTTTATCTGCACACAACAGGGAGGCAGCCTAGCCTAATAGAAAGAGCATGAGATTGGGAGTCAGGGGACTTGGGTGCTAGTCCCAGCTCCACTACTGACCTGTTGTGTGACCTTGGGCAAGTCACTTAATTTCTCCGTTCGTTCAATTGTATTCATTTAGCACTTACTGTGTGCAAAGTACTTACTGTGTACTAAGTGCTTGGGAAACCACAATAGTAAACGGACACATTCCCTGCCCACAATAAGCTTACCATCTAGAGGGGGAGACAGACATTAATATAAATGAGTTCTGAGCCTCAGTTCCCTCACCTGTACAATGGGGACAAAATACCTGCTCTCCCTCCTTTTTAGACTGGGAGTCTTGTGTGAGAGAGGCTGTGTTCAATCTGATTATCTTGGGTCTACTCCAACGTTTACCACAGTCCTTGTCACATAGTGAATGCTTAACAAATGCTGTCATTAATAGCACCCTGTATGTCATATGCCAGAGGACCAATCCATTTACACCCTAGCCCTTCTGGATATGGGCTAGGCAGGGTGGGGCCAGGAGTGCAGTCTGTGGTTATGGAACCAAATTTTCCAAAACCTCAGCAGTGTTTGAGAGGATCATTTTCTACACCTTCTTCCTTGATTCTCCCTTATTTTTTCAAGGAGGCAGGATGGTCTAGAAGAACTAATTAGCAGTAGACAGGAGTCTCAGGATTGTGGTCTGACTCTGACATGGCTTGATTGGGAAAACTTGAGAGGATTAAAGTGGGGAAAAAAACAACTCTCCAGACTGGAGGGTTAACTTCCTGATTTTAGTGATTGTTTCCAACAGACAGTGGACACTAATGAATAAAAGACCTAGCTCTAAGTTAACAGTTTGTCTCTTTTCAAACAGCTGATTATCTTGCTTGTTTCTTGGTTATAGTTAAGTCAGTTTCTCCAAAGAGAAACACAACCTATGTGTGTGCCTGTTAAGTTTGGGGTCATACAGAATAACTTGGTAGCAGAAGGGTTTGAAATATTTAAAATGATAGCCAGCATGAATCTAGCTTTTTGGAACAGAGCTCAATGGTGAAAGCAGTTTTCTTGTATGTAATATTCAGAAGCCTTTCAAGCTCATAAAAAAAGCTGTTGTTTTCGATTTTAAATTATTTAGAGCTGCACCACTGGGTGTTTCTAACCCAAGGCTGAAAGACAAAGTTTCCCTGTGAAAAATGTCATATTCCTGGTTTGTACGGTGGATTCCTGTTTTCCATCCTCGATCTTGGATGAATTGTGCAATTTGTTAGTAGTAATAATAATAATAATAATGGTATTTGTTAAGTGCTTACTATGTGCCAAGTACTGTTTTAAGAGCTGGGGTAGATCCAAGGTAATCAGGTTGTCCCACGTGGAGCTCACAGTCTTAATCCCCATTTTACAGATGAGGTAACTGAGGCCCAGAGAAGTGAAGCGACTTGCCCAAAGTCACACACCTGAGAAGTGGCAGAGCCGGGATTAGAATCCACGACCTCCAACTCCCAAGCCCATGCTCTTTCCCCTAAACCACCCTGCTTCTCATCCTTTTAGCCTCAGTCTTCTCTCAGCTGGAGGTCAGATGGTCAAGTCCCCTCTTCTGGGTCCTATCTGGAATGCATCTCCTGCCGCCCCCCGCCCCCTTCCTCTTTTTTATCCACTTGCTTTTTTCCTCCATGAGAAATCCATGGATGTCACACCTCAGAGTCTGCAAAACTGAGAAGTGCTAATCCTTTTAATACACAAAGGAAACTTCCAATTCTTCTTTTTTTTAAATTTGTTAAGCATTTACTATGAGTCAAGCCCTGCTCTAAGTGCTGGGGTAGATGCAAGATAATCAGGCTGTATATAGTCCCTATCCCACTTGGGGTTCACAGTCAAGTAGGAGGGAGAAGGGATATTACATCCTCATTTTTTGCAATTGAAGAAACTGAGGCACAGAGAAGTGTAATGACTTGCCTAAAGTCACAAAGCAGTCAAGTCGCAAAGCTGGGATTGGAACCCAGGTCCTATGGCTCCCAGGCCTGTGCTTTATCCACTAGGCCATGCTACTTCTCTGGAAACATCCTTTTTAAAGGGCCCATCCAAGACACTTGTATTATTACTCCATTTCTGCAGTTCACATCAAAGACTTGAGGTTTTTATTTGATTTCAGTCTCAACCAGCAGAATTAGAGGAATACATGTACTACCACCTGGGAATTTTGGCTCCTATCCAGCTCAGTCCCTCTGTCCGTTCACTGAGCAGCTTTGTCCCAACCTTACACAGTACATAGTTGCTATAGTGACAAATGTACATTAGAGAAACCTCTCTCTAATGCCTATAAATATATTCTGATATGACCAAAATGAGCATTTGAGAGCTATTGTTTCAGTGGGAAATAAAAAGATTCTTTCCCACACCATCCACCAAGCTCGTGATTGCCCACAAACAAACATATATTCATGGAGTAAAAAGTGCTTTTGTTAGTACCACAGTGTTGCTATTGGAACTGGTGAATGCCAAAATACAGCATCATACTTTAAAGCAAACTCAATCTTCTAAAAAACACATTTAAGTGTTTCAAATGTTCCACATTTATTGGTGAGAGTATGTTTCACCCATGTATATCAAATTGGCTTTTCTATACAATAGAGGCCAACTCTGAACCACATAAACTAGTCCCTCTTTTATGTAGTTGATGTATGCAGTGCACATGACTACAATTCTACAATTCTTTGTGATTTTAAATTTTTTTCTTCTGATTTACAAAATTTTTGCTGGTCATTGTCAGTGTTTGGTTTTTTAAAATAAAACATTGAAATGTGTGATTGCTGGTCCAGAGACCAATTTTTTTTTTAACCTAAAGGTCATTATGTTAAAAGTACAGCAAGTTTCAACTACTTCCCTGTAAACCACACTTCCTGAAATCAGCCACAGTATACAGGAAAGTGAGATTTCATTACAAATGCCTAAAAGTGTGCAGAATTGGAAGTTAATTCAAATCTCACAGTGATATTAATAACAATGCATCCAATTATGCTTTGAGTTTATATAATGAAATACATTAGCTTTATGGTTCTGTCTTTTCAATAAGTTCATTTCTAAAATCTCAGAACAGTGACTGTTGACAATGTTAAGTTGTTTATGGCAGTATTTCTCAATTTTGTGATGATAGAAGATATCAATAGAGATCTGGTAGATCACCTACTGTAGGCAGGAGTGGTGGAATAGGACCCTGTGCTCCCAGAGATATTCAAGTTCCCATATGACTTTCTCTATCTGTAATAATAATAATTGTGAAATTTGTGAAATGATTACTATTTGGCAAGAACTACACAAGTCTATGAGGTAGATATGAGATTACAGGTCAGACACAGTCCCTGTCCCACATGGGGCTCACAGTCTGAGGGTGAGAGGGAACAAATATTTTATCCCCATTTTATAGATGAGGTGATTGAGGCACGGATAAGCACAGTAACTTGCCCAAGGTCACACAGCAGGCAATGGCAGAGCTGGGAATAGAACCCAGGTTCTCTGACTCCCAGGCCCATCCTCTTTCCAGTAGGTCACACTGAAACTAGAGGGTTAAATGAAAGATGGCTAAACGAAGTATAGCTTCCCATAGGAAATTAAACAAAGTGGATTAATGTGTTCCTAAGACCACCCCAAATTTACTAAAACAAAATAAAATCCACTAGGCCCTGTTGCTTTTACATCCGTGTTCCTGTTTGTGCTGGTTCCTTTTATTGCCCTCTCCTTGGATACTAATTGCCACCAGTCACTATGCTGAATGACGATACCAAGAAGCCAAATAATGCCCCAACCTGAAGAACACACTGCTGGTCACTAAACCGAGTGACAACACCAAATGGCCACGTACCCACCCCTGATTTTCTCACCGAACATACACACACACACACATTGGATTTATTTATTTATCATTTATTCACCACCTGCCCTAACACACCAGACTAGGTTCTCGCATCTGGCACCCACATTATACCAGAGTAGGAACCCCTCACAGAGTTCGTGTTTCTCTTTTTATAGATTCTCCTTTCCCACCACCCTTCTGAACAACACATCTTCCTCACTCTGATCCCTCCTCCCACTCCTCCTTTGCCTAGCTTATCACTTCCCTCTCCCTCTTCTGCACCCCATTCCCATATGTGCTCTTATCAGGCCATGCTGTCAAGGAAACCATCTTGTTCATTCTTTGGCCGGTACACTCAGTATCCATGGTGGTAGCTTCTCTTGGCCCTGGCCGTGCTCGCTGCTCCCTTCCTTCATCTTGGCTGGACACCTATGTTACCATGGGGTGTTCCATGGAAATAGTTTCTAGCTACTTTTCATGAAATAGGAGAAGCAGCCTTGCGGTTATAAAACATGGTCAGACTATGTCGAAGCAGGAGGCACACCTTTATTTAAGATTCTGGCACATTGTTTAATATGTACACTGTGAGTGCCTGGAAAACAACAAGAAAAATAGTACTGATGAGAGGAGATGCTGAAAATCTTCAAAATAATTGTCCAGTGATGTTTCTCTCTCAATGCCATTCCCACAGCCATGCTAAGTCACCTCAAGAAGAACTTTCAGTCAGTCAGTTGTATTTATTGAGCACTTACTGTATACAGAGCACTGTACTAAGTGCTTGGAAGAGTACAGTGTAACAATAGACAGACATATTCCCGGACCAGAATGAAAAAACATACAAAAGAGAACAGGTCAGATTCCACTCAGGAGAGTCCATTTTACTCAAGTCTGCCATAACACATTTTGCTCCAGTGATGGTAGGTTATAATATTTCTACTATTGTAGCTTGTTTGGGCTCAGCATATCCATTACCAGAGAAAGTACTTCAGAAACTGCAGGGCAAGAACACAACCCTTTCATTAAATGAAAACCTGGTGTATTGATTGCCTCTGCTCTTCTGTTATATAACAGAAAAATGCAGAGACTACCAAATGGTTGTTTGTGTCGCATTTGTCAATTACATGAAATCAATCAACTCAGTGGACTGTTTTCAATGCTCTTAATGTCATTAGAATCAAATTTGTACTTCCTTCAGGAAATAAGCTACAATTGCATACCAGACATCATGGTGTCCCAACAGTTCGGGCTGGATAAAACTCCACAGAAGAACCAAGAAGAGACATTAAAGTCCCTGAAACGGTTTTCAGACAAACTAGAGTTGTCATGCAGCAAATTCAACTGAGGAAGGAATCAGTATCAGTTGTGAGCAACTGACACATCTCCCACAGGCTGACAACTGCGTTATCTTTGCTAACGATGTGGCACAACTGGTAAGGAAAGTTCAGAAATAGCAAATGAATCTTTGGGAGACCAGTTGGACATGCAGCAAACAACATCCAGAAGGATCTATTCATGTACCTGGTGAGAGAAGGGAAGCAATGGAGAGTCCATCTCTCTCGGCCAGGAAATCAATACAGTCCCAAACTCAATGGTGAATGAAGCCACAGGAGCAGAGAGGCTGGATCAGTTTAGTAAAATCGGGATGTCACTACCCAGTGATGATTTGGCCAGGTAGAAGAAAGATAATTTAGTAACTCCTCTGTTTTGTCCTCAGTGATCTAGAGACCAATGTTGGTTGGCCACCAGGACTAAGGAAGAGAAGATGGCTGTCACCCAAAGAGCTTTGGAGTGGCACTTGGCACCTCAGGTGAAGTGAAGTAATTAGGAAGCTTCAAGACATCAGCGGAGTAGTGCAGGCTGCTTACGTTGCAAAATGGAGTAAGATGGGCCAAATGGCTCATGGCCAGGACAGCAGGTGGACCTCCCGCCTAACAGATTGGACTCCAAGAAGCAGAAAATATCTTCATGGATGACTGAGATTTCCCTGGCCCAAGCCAACGACAAAATGTTGTCATCAGAGGTGGGCACAGAGTGTTAGGAATAGAGCAGAACAGTGTGTTGTCAACTTGTGTTCATGGAGGAGAAATCAGGATGACCAAGAGGATAAAAAGCAAAGCTACTACGAACTCTTTCTTACACATGTTGTTTCCATTTATCGGTAACCAATTGATTCATTGATCATCATTGTCTTTTAAAATCAAAGTTGGAGGCAAGAACATTCAAAATATGTTTTTATTTAACATTATTTGCTGGTATTGATGTTACTACTAATAGTAGTATAGTAATTTATCAAAACTTTCACACTTAGGATTCCTACTCAGGGTTAACCCTTTCCCACCATTTTTATTGCTCCTATGGTACTATACCATTTGTGGAAGTACCTGACACACTGAAGAGTCATGGTTTGATTTCAGAGCTTCTGTGAACTCCCAAATATGCCTTCTAGTCTCTACTGCACTGTAAAGTTGATGCCAAATCTAGGCCAAAAGCTAGAGTCTTCTATGCCTTTTATAAGAAGTACAGCAACTAGTATGGCAGATCGGAAACAACTGAGGTGATGATTGGACTTTGAGTGAAGATGGGAAGATAAATAGCCGGCAAATTAATTGGCCAAGTGTTTAAAAGACCTTGCCCTTGTGGGGTGTTATTCTTCCTTTTGGGGAAAAAAGAAAAAAAAGAGAAAGAGAAGCCCAAGGTAAGGGTGATTTCTCTCTTCAGCTTAGCCCTTTAATGAGTTGGGACTTGTCTAATCCAGGAAAGGTAGACCTCAGTCACATAAATGGACTGAAAAGAATCAGCAAAGCTGGAAAACTCAGTGCTCATGAGAGCAGTGGATGGGTTATTTCTCAAAAAAAACTGCAAGGAGTTAGGTTCCCAGGTTGATGCCCTGGTGGCATACAAACATCTCTTTTTCTTCAGCTAAGGGTCTATGTAAGCATTGGGTTTCCAGCTTAGACCAGAAAACTTTCCCTTGCGGTATCAGATCAAGCTGGAAAATAAACCTTGCATAGTGTTGAAAGGATTCATTTGCAGTGGTTCAGCCTGAGTGCTTCTTTTTTGAAAGACAATAGACAAAAATGTATGACCAGGGTGGATGCCTTTATATAATTAACTGTTTCAGTTCTGTATGAACAAATTCACAAAGTCACTGATAAGCTTGTTTAATTATACAACTGGACTATTTACTTAGGAAGGAAATGTACCTTAAAATGGCATGGTAAATGCAGAACTTTTCATTCATAGCTCTCTTTAGATCTTCAAAAATTCCTCATTCTCCACCTCCATAATTGAAGTCAGGGCTTGCCATGACCTCCAGCTCTCCAGCAGCCCCAATTCAGAAAACTTGGGAAGTGTCTTGGGGGAGAGAGTGAGGAAGTCTTCCTTCAGGTCTTTCCCCCTGCCAGCTCTGTCCACTCCGTGAGTTCTTCACATTAAAAATTCATGGAATGTGTTCCTATGGGCAGTTGAGCCGCTGAAAATAACAGCAGACTCAAGAAGAGGTTGGATAGATTTATGATGAAGCTGTTCACAGTGGGTCACAAGAAGGAAAGTTAGGGTTATAGAGGGGGAAAGTAAGGATCCTGGATGGTCCATTATTGCCACTGATAAGGATGGATGTCCAGGAAGGCAATACTCATGTGATTCCTCTGGGTGTCCTGGTGCTACCATCAGAAATACACTCCTGGGCTGAATGGACCGTGGGATTCTTCCAAATATATGGCAGGGAAAACCATAGTCTTGGAGCAGCCCTCTGGAATGTAAGCTCCTTGTGGGCACAGAATGTTTCTATCAACTCTGTTGTACTGAGTTTAGTAGTAAAGCACTCAATAAATACCATTGATTGGTTGATTAGGTAATGGCATTGCTCATGGTCCAACGATCTGACATTCTCTCCCTCGCCACCTTCTCTCCCCCTGCCGTCATACACACAACTGCTCCATCCCCTACTCCCCAGTGTTGCTGGGGACAATACCTTGTGTCTGTGGTAACTTTGAACTCTAAAATTTGTTTGGTCTCCTCATCCACCTAACATGCTGCAGTGGGGAAGTTTAAGTAAAAATGAATGAACGGATTCATAGACGACGTGTATTAAGTGGCTTCCCCCTTTAGAGGCCTAGTTATGCAATGAGTAGGCCATTCAGCTGAAATATAATAAATCACTTTTTAACGTTTTTTTCCCCCTGAACTAAAAATCATTTGTATTACAGACATGTAAATTTAACTTAAAACTACCAAGCTTAGTTTGAGGTTTGATAGTGTGTCTGTAAATCATATACAATAACAGTGTAAATGAAATAACTGTAACATTATATTCTCTGGGCAAGGTTAATAGATTCAGGGCAAGTCTAGCAAGAAATTGTAGCTGACATTTTCCCATTTCTTTCTGAAAAGCCTTTATAAATCCTCAACTTCTAAATTAGACTGGATGAGGTCCCAGTGGGGAAAATCCTAGATTTAGTGTTTTTAATTTCCTAAGTTACTGAGTAGGAACCAACTTTATAACTGAAGTCAGGTCTGATTTGAAGACTGTAACACTCAAACTATTTTGGTTTTCCCATTCACACACCTCTAATAATAATACAAATAACCTAAATAAAAAACCCTGCCAATTTTGTTAGATTAAGGGAAGAAGAAATACTTCCCTGATCTGAATAGAAGGTTTTAGCCTTAACCGAGTCTCCTCTGCAAGGCTAAATCATGCATAACCTAGTGATCTCATTCTTGGACCCTCAGTACTGAATTCTTATGCCTCAGCCTGGGGGCCCTGTTTTTGCTGCTGTCAACTGCTTCAGATATCTGACTCTATCCTTTTTCCAAACAGGAGCAGACATAATCAGGCATCGGGGGGCCCAGTGCTAGGAGGCTAAGTGAGTCCAGCTCTCCCCTCCAGCCAATTGGTGAGGGTTTGGGCTTTTGTTCGTAGACAATTTGTAGGGACTGAATCACAGTTCATTCCTAGAGCAGTGGCCTATGGCAGTCATTCATTGTTCAACAGGATGAGTCCGCTTGGCTCCCAAGATCAGGACATCCCTGGGGTCAGGATATTCAGCCACTGAATTCTGAGGATGTCTCTGCTGGAGGAAGGGCGAGACCTCACTTATTCTGTAGGACTGCCCATTCCCCCGGTTTGATCCCGTTGACATGGTTTGTAACCAAGATCTATGAGTTGCTATGCTGGTGGCTCTCTGAAAGCCACAGTTCACTCTACAACTAGCCCTCAGAGGGACTGGGCCATTAGGGTTAAGCTCTTGGGGAATCTCTTTTTGTCCAACGCAAGCACTGACAGCTTTTGTCACCACCTTCATTCTGAACTCAGCCCTGCTGTTCGGGGTACAGAATTTCCAACTTTGCTTGTCTGCTCCACTGCCCTAGCCTGTTCCTGATTACAGCCTCCTCAAAGGCAAGTGGAATGGTAACTTGCCTTAGAAGGCACCTAGCCCAGCATGGAAGGATAAATCTCTGAGCCTGACTTGTCAGTGGAGGGATGAGAGATTATTTCAACCTCTGGCATTGTTTTGAAACTTAAGGAAACTCCAAGCGAGAGAAGCTAAGAATGATGAATTCTGAGGACTTCTTCCAAATATGTGACAGCAAATATCATATTCTCTGAGCAGTTTTTTGGAATGTTAGCACACAATTGCTTCAACAGGTAACCAATGCAACAGTGTAACAAGGGGCAATTTTTTTCAGTCCCACATTGGTCTTATCAACCACTTTCATACACACTGATAAAACCTTACCATCATCCGCATTATCTCTGAACCCAAAGATGAGCAGAGAACTGTGGGTAGCCAACTGCAGGAGACTGACCAATCTGGTGTGTGGCAATCAGGAGAGTGGTTGCTCTCTTTGAGCGGGGAGTTCGGGTCAAAAGGCAGATTCAAACACAGTGACAGGCACTGTAAGGGGTAAAAATACCTGCATGTCAAAACCAATTTTCCTGTGAACACAGCATGGAATAGAATGCTGGTCTTTTCAACTACACCCACATGAATGGTCAAGATCCACCATCAGTAGTAGTATTTGCTGAACACTGTCTTAGTGTAATATTAGGTGCTTGGGAAGTACAATATAAAGAAGTAGTACGTGATCCCTGCGCACAAGGAGCTTCCACTCTAAGGGATGTAATGTCGATAGCATCACCTTCCAATCCAAAGAATGGCTAGATATAGTTATGTCTCACTGTGGAGAGAGGATAATTTCTCCCCTTTAGCTTCCTGTGGGTCAGTCATATTTGAATGCTTACTGTGTGCAGAGCACTGAACTAAGCACTTGGGAGAATACAATAGACACATTCCCTGTCCACAGTCAACTTACAGCCTAGAGGGAGAGACAGACATTAATATAAATAAGTTACAGATACCTATATAGGTGCTGTGGGGCTGGTGGGGTGGGGGTGGGAGATGAATGAAGGGAGCAAGTCAGGGTGATGCAGAAGAGAGTTGAAGAAAAAGAAAAGAGGACTTAGTCGAGGAAGACCTCTTGGAGATGTGCCTTCAATAAAGCTTTAAAGAGTAATTGTCTGTCAGATATGAGGGAGGGAGGGAGGGCATTCCAGGCCAGAGGCAGGATGTGGGCAAGAGGTCGGTGGCGAGATAGACGAAATTGAGGTATAGTGAGAAGGTTGGCATTAGAGCAGGGAAGTGTGCAGGCTGGGTTGTCCTACCCTTCACAAAGTATCAGGTTGCAGAGCTGCATCATCTGTGTCATGTTTAGTACAGTGTTTGGCACATAGTAAGTGCTGTTCAGCACTTACCAAAATTGTTACTATTATTACTGTTAGGGTGAGCTCCATGTATATTAGTGGAAAAGTAACTTTGCTCCCTGTCCAGGGAGATGATTTTTCTTTTCATCCCAAACTGGTCAAGAAGGTGAGAATTGGAATTCACCGCAGTTTTCCTCCCACTAATCGCTGCCGTGATTAGAGCTGGTATGAGGCAGATTGGCTGGCAGGCACATATTAGCATTGGAACATACAGCAAGGTCAATAAATACAGGATTATAAATGATCTTGGTGGACTAGTGTGGTCATTAGTTAGGTCGAGTATTCCTATTTCATGTAATTGTTTGCTGCACCTGAATTAATTTGAGGGTTTAAATTCTGCATATTAATGCTCTGCTGCAGGATGTAAAGCTTTGGCTAATCCCTTTAATGCTTTACAGTATAAACACCTTAATCAAGCAACAGCTTTATAATTAGTTCTACTTAGAGACTGGATATAATTTACTACTTTTATAGCTCATAACTTATTCCAACTTTTAATTGCAGTAACTATACCCTTGAATGTCAGCAAAATTGGCCCCTCAACTGGTCACCCTTATCCCCCTCCCCCCTCTCGAGGTAATACCAATGTATTTGCACTACATACAGCTTTTGTTATTTAGAAAAAAATATGATTTAATTTTATAACAGCAAAGAACTTTCCACTAATATTGCCTTTACTAAGTGGTCCTGGTGGGAAAATTGGGGCTTAGCTACTCAGGAGGTGACAATGCATTTTTGGTTGACCATTTTTCTTTCGAGGGTTTCTAGGAACTGTCCGTCTCTTACATTTATATCCCTGGCTGTAGTTGGGGATACAATTTAGTCAGTCAATTGTATTTATTGAGTGCTTACTGTGTGCAGAGCACTGATCTAAACGCTTGAGAGAGTACAATATAACAGACACATTCCCTGCCTTCAATGAGCTTACAATCTAGAGAGGGAGACAGACATTAATTTAAGTAAACTGTACATATGGATACAACCGGTCATTGTGTGCAATCAGTGTGATGACACCAGCCAACAGGATGGCCAGGGGGTGGCTATTTGGTATTGAATGTTCATGGCATGCAGGAATGTGGGGACAGACAAGTAGGAGATACAATCCCTGCCCTCAAGCAGCTTCCAGGCTAGCAGTCCCTCTAGGGTGGACTCTGATGTTGACATCCCAACCCACTCTTCCATTGGTGCTGCCCCTCTGCTAGGCTGAGTCTTATGTTTTTGTCTATCTATGATACACAGATAATAATAACAACAAATGATGGTATTTGTTAAGCACTTACTATGCACCAGGCACTGTACTAAGAGCTGGGGTGGATAAAAGCAAATCAAGTTAGACACAGTCCCTGTCCCATGTGGGGCTCATAGTCTCAATCCTCATTTTACAAATAAGGTAACTTAGGGACAGAGAAGTGAAGTGACTTACCCAAGGTCACAGCATACAAATGCTGAGGCTGGGAATAGAACCAAAGACCTTTTGACTCCCAGGCCATGCCGCTTCTCATATTTATATGGAACCAATTAAGAGGGTTAGCTGTGAGTAGAGCAGCAAAGAAAGAAAGAAAGAGCGAGAGAGAGATTCTATTGCTGCAGGGTGAATTTAAAGGGGATACAGGCAAGTCGGAGGGCACAATAAACAATTTAAAGACAGAGTGAAACACAATCTCAGATAATGCAACACAGCAGTGGCCTACTGGGAGGCTATTCATTCATTCATTCATTCAATAGTATTTATTGAGCGCTTACTATGTGCAGAGCACTGTACTAAGCGCTTGGGATGAACAAGTCGGCAACAGATAGAGACAGTTCCTGCCGTTTGACAGGCTTACAGTCTAATCGGGGGAGACGGACAGACGAGAACAATGGCACTAAACAGCATCAAGGGGAAGAACATCTCGTAAAAACAATGGCAACTAAATAGAATCAAGGCGATGTACAATTCATTAACAAAATAAATAGGGTAACGAAAATATATACAGTTGAGCGGACAAGTACAGTGCTGTGGGGATGGGAAGGGAGAGGTGGAGGAGCAGAGGGAAAAGGGGAAAATGAGGCTTTAGCTGCGGAGAGGTAAAGGGGGGATGGCAGAGGGAGTAGAGGGGGAAGAGGAGCTCAGTCTGGGAACGCCTCTTGGAGGAGGTGATTTTTAAGTAGGGTTTTGAAGAGGGAAAGAGAATCAGTTTGGCGGAGGTGAGGAGGGAGGGCGTTCCAGGACCGCGGGAGGACGTGACCCAGGGGTCGACGGCGGGATAGGCGAGACTGAGGGACGGTGAGGAGGTGGGCGGCAGAGGAGCGGAGCGTGCGGGGTGGGCGGTAGAAAGAGAGAAGGGAGGAGAGGTAGGAAGGGGCAAGGTGATGGAGAGCCTTGAAGCCTAGAGTGAGGAGTTTTTGTTTGGAGCGGAGGTCGATAGGCAACCACTGGAGTTGTTTAAGAAGGGGAGTGACATGCCCAGATCGTTTCTGCAGGAAGATGAGCCGGGCAGCGGAGTGAAGAATAGACCGGAGCGGGGCGAGAGAGGAGGAAGGGAGGTCAGAGAGAAGGCTGACACAGTAGTCTAGCCGGGATATAACGAGAGCCCGTAATAGTAAGGTAGCCGTTTGGGTGGAGAGGAAAGGGCGGATCTTGGCGATATTGTAGAGGTGAAACCGGCAGGTCTCGGTAACGGATAGGATGTGTGGGGTGAACGAGAGGGACGAGTCAAGGATGACACCGAGATTGCGGGCCTGCGGGACGGGAAGGATGGTCGTGCCATCCACGGTGATAGAGAAGTCTGGGAGAGGACCGGGTTTGGGAGGGAAGATGAGGAGCTCAGTCTTGCTCATGTTGAGTTTTAGGTGGCGGGCCGACATCCAGGTGGAGACGTCCCGGAGGCAGGAGGAGATGCGAGCCTGAAGGGAGGGGGAGAGGACAGGGGCGGAGATGTAGATCTGCGTGTCATCTGCGTAGAGATGGTAGTCAAAGCCGTGAGAGCGGATGAGTTCACCGAGGGAGTGAGTGTAAATGGAGAACAGAAGAGGGCCAAGAACTGACCCTTGAGGAACTCCAACAGTTAAAGGATGGGAGGGGGAGGAGGCGCCAGCGTAGGAGACCGAGAATGATCAGCCAGAGAGGTAAGAGGAGAACCAGGAGAGGACAGAGTCCGTGAAGCCAAGGTGAGATAAGGTATGGAGGAGGAGGGGATGGTCGACAGTGTCAAAGGCAGCAGAGAGGTCAAGGAGGATCAGAATGGAGTAGGAGCCATTGGATTTGGCAAGAAGGAGGTCATGGGTGACCTTAGAGAGAGCAGTCTCGGTAGAGTGGAGGGGACGGAAGCCAGATTGGAGGGGGTCTAGGAGAGAATGGGAGTTAAGGAATTCTAGGCATCGATTGTAGACGACTCGTTCTAGGATTTTGGAAAGGAAGGGTAGTAGGGAGATAGGACGATAACTGGAGGGGGAAGTGGGGTCAAGAGCGGGTTTTTTTAGGATGGGGGAGACGTGGGCATGTTTGAAGGCAGAGGGGAAGGAGCCCTTGGAGATTGAGTGGTTAAAAATAGAAGTTAAGGAAGGGAGGAGGGCAGGGGCGATGGTTTTAAGAAGGTGAGAGGGAATGGGGTCCGAGGCGCAGGTGGAGGGGGTGGCACTTGCGAGGAGGGAGGAGATCTCCTCTGAGGATACTGCAGGGAAGGATGGGAAAGTAGGGGAGGGGGTTGTTGGGGGGGAGGGGAGAGGCGGAGGGGTGACTTTGGGGAGCTCAGACCTGATCGTGTTGATTTTCGTGAGGAAATAGGTGGCCAGATCATTGGGGGTGAGAGATGGGGGAGGGGGAGGAACAGGGGGCCTAAGGAGAGAGTTAAAGGTCCGGAACAATCGGCGGGGGTGACGGGCATGGGTGTCGATGAGGGAGGAGAAGAAGCTTTGCCTGGCGGAGGAGAGGGCAGAGTTAAGGCAGGAAAGGATAAATTTGAAGTGTGTGAGGTCGGCTTGGTGCTTGGACTTTCGCCAGCAGCGCTCAGCAGCTCGAGCATAGGAGCGTAGGAGGCGGACGGAGGAGGTGATCCAGGGCTGTGGGTTAGTGGAGCGAGAGCAGCGGAGGGAAAGGGGGGGCGAGAGAGTCGAGATGAGTAGAGAGGGTGGAGTTGAGAGTGGAGACCCGCTCGTCGAGAGTGGGAAGAGAGGACAGGGCGGCAAGGTGAGGAGAGATGCTATTGGAAAGACGGATGGGATCGAGAGAGCGGAGGTCTCTGTGGGGCAGTAGCGAAGATTTGCAGGGGGAGGGAGTGTGAGAGATGAGGCAGGTGAGAAGGTTATGGTCAGAGAGAGGGATTTCAGAGTTGGTGAAGGAGGAGATAGTGCAGCGGTAGGAGATGACGAGATCGAGGGTGTGACCGAGTCGGTGAGTGGGCGCGGTATGGTGGAGGAGGAGGTCGGCAGAGTCGAGGAGGGATAGCAGGCGGGCGGCAGAGGAGTCGTCGGGTACATCCGTATGGATGTTGAAGTCTCCAAGGATCAGAGTGGGCAGAGAGAAGGAGAGAAGGAAGGTGAGAAAGGGGTCAAGGTGGTTGAAGAAGTCGGAGGTGGGACCGGGAGGGCGGTAGATGACGGCGACAAGTAACTGGAGTGGGTGGTAGAGGCGAATGATATGGGCTTCGAAGGAGGGGAAGGAGAGGGAGGGGGGAGGAGGGATAGTGCGGAAGCGGCAACAGGGCGAGAGGAGGAAGCCGACGCCTCCTCCCTTACCGGTGAGTCTGGGGGAGTGGGAGAAGGAGAGGCCTCCGCTGGAGAGAGCGGCGGCGGAGACCGTGTCTTCGGGAGAGAGCCACGTTTCCGAAAGGGCGAGGAGGAGGAGAGAGCGGGAGAGGAAAAGGTCATGGATGAAAGGTAGCTTGCCTGTACAGAGACTAGGCTGATGAGTAATCATCGGCAGAGGGGTTGCTCTCCTTGAGCAAAAGCTTTGTGAAGTTACCAAGAGTCAGACTCAAAAAATGGAGACAGATCCCATATGGAACAAATGACTCAGTATAGCAGGAAACTATCTGTACATGCAGACAATGCAGAGGGAGTTTGTGTTGAACATGGCTCCTTTCAGATACACTTATACACATGGATATAATGTCAGTAGTATTATCATTAAATATAAAATACTGATAGACAAGTGTTTACGTGTGTGTGTGTGTGTATTCATGGCTAGGCAGAGGGACCAGGATTCTAATCCAGCTCCACCACTCATCTGCTGTGTGACCTTGGGCAAATCACTTCACTTCTCTGAGCCTCAGTTCCCTCATCTGTAAAACAGGTGAGCCTCATGTGGGACAGGGCCTGTGTCCAACCTGATTATCTTGTATATACCCCAGCACTTAGTACAGTGTTCTACACACAGTAAGTGCTCAATAAATACCATTGATGATAATTATGATGATAATATGCAGTTAATCAGGAAAACCTTTGATTTGCATTCCACCCCATTACTCAGGGCTCCAGATAACTTTGGTGCAGTTGTACCAGGCACAGTGAGTCACTTGTCCAGAGCCTTGCTCCAGGGAGGAGGAAATAAAGGGGACAGTGGAGCCAATTGGGGAAAGGCCAATCTGATCTATTTAGAAGGGACTGTCTGTAAAGCCCAAAACAAGACTGGTGAATTTCACAGGAGCAGCTATGGAAGCTGCTATGGAAGCCCCTGAAAGGGGGACATCATCCACCAACCCCAGTTGGTGGGGTGTCCTGGTCCAGGACAATGGCAGGACTGATCCCAAGAGAACCTACCTGCAGCCTGTGTAACACTCCAAACTAAGATCACAGGAACCACATGAAATCTATCCTCTCCCATCATTCAACCACCCTCTGATATAAGAATTTTTTTTTGTCACTCTGGATTGGCCCCCAAAGAACCCAAATGAATAATAAAAATATGTTTCTTCTCCTTTAATTATAATCTTGGGCTCTGATATCCGGAGATAACTTTCACCAATCCAAATTGTTGGACTAATTTCAGAATCTCAAATAGGTATTTCAACAAGATTTATTAGGACAGCTTCTGTATGTTTAAAATGATCAAACCAGTAATTAAAAGCATATTTGGTGAGTTTTAACAATGTTGTAAGAGCTCCTTATCTTTTACAGCTATGGTAAACCTCAATTAATGTATTTTTTAGAAATTGATTGGGCCTTATTTAATTAAGAAAAATAATTGTCCTAATAAATTATTTTTAAATGCCCATTTTGGGCTGCCAATTTTAAGGGCTGCTTTTTAGATGATGATGTTGTAGAAGATGGCTCTAAGTGGTGCCAGGAAGCACTGCTCCTTTAAGCCCCCAGAGGTTGCTGGGCCCTTTCCTGCCCTATATATGGCTCTTGAGGTAGGTCTGCCTTATTTTGTAAGTGGAAAGGAGCCAGAGCATAGTCTGACCAGGGCTTTGGTGAGTAGGGGGCTCTGGCTGCTTCAGCTACTCATCTTTGGTTTTTTTTTATGATGGGATTGATGTTGCTGGGGATAATATGAGGGTGGGGGAATCAGTGCTGGACTGATTGGGTGGAGAGGGTGTTGAAGGAGGTGTTGATTCCAGGGTTTCAGAAATGACAAGTGCATATTTTGAACTATGGTTGTGGGGGGCTGAAGGTTGGGAGAGGTGTTGGGGTGATTGATACTGATGGGTTGGGACACTGATAATGTGTATTACTTGGTGGAGGTCACTAGGAAAGTGAGGAGGGGTTGGGGGGTTGATTGGGCGTTCTGATTATGTTTCTGATATTGCTGCTGGGATGGGGGAAGGATCTGAGGGAGTGGAGGCTAAGACCTGCCCTTATTCAGGCTGGGGGTGGAGGGCATAAGCAGGTTGGGAGGGGTTGGGAGAAGGCTTTGGGATCAGATGGCCCTGGTCTTGGGGAAGGCTAAGCTTGGTTTGGGGGTGATTGCTGCACCTGGAGTTGTGGGTCCTGGAGGGCTGGGTCAGATGACACCTTTCTAATGATGCATGGGACATGTGGGGTGTACATGAGGTGGGGCATGCTGAAGTCCTGTCTGTCTACCACAACCTTGGTACTATCTGACATAATGAGCTTCCACCCCTTCCCCCGGGAGCAGTACTGCTATGACCTTGTACTTGTCTGACATTAACCCCCCCACCCCAAGGGCAGGGCCACCTCAACCATAGGGTTGTCTGATGCTGTGAGCCCCCCAAGGGCAGGGCTGCCACAGACCTAGTGGATAGAGCATGGACCTGGGAGTCAGAAAGTCATGGGTTCTATTCCCAGCTCCACCACTTGCCTGCTGTGTGACCTTGGGCAAGTCATTTTGCTTCTCTGTGCCTCAGGTACCTCATCTGTAAATGGGGATTAAGACTGTGAGCCCTATATGGGACATGCAGTATGTCCAGCATGATTAACTTGTATCTACCTCAGTGCTCAGTACAGTGCCTGGCATGGCGTAAGTGCTTAACAAATACCATTGATGATGATGATAAGAGTGGTATTTGTTAAGGACTTACTAAGTGCTGGGATAGATATGAGATAATCCCTGTACTGCATAAGGCTGTCAGTTTAAGGGGCATGGAGAACAGGTATTATATATTCATTACGCATATGAGGAAACCAAGGTACAAGGAAATGTAGTGACTTACTCAAGATCACATAGCAAGTAAGTAGCAGGGTGGGGATTAGAACCCAGGTCCCCTGACTCTCTCAGGGCCATGCTCTGTCCACTAAGCTACGCTGATATCCAAGGGTTAAGTGAAAGGGTGCTAAACAAAGATTAGTTTCCTATAGGAAATTAAGTGCATTAATATTTTCCCAAGATCCAAAAAATTGGCCAAAACAATATAAATCTATTAAATCAGTGATAAAAACCATAACATTACATGATTAGCAATGTTAACATTTACCAATAAGAGATTTGAATCCATTATTATATGTATGCATGCAGCTACTTAATTTTCAGTGTTATCTTTCACATCCTATTCAACATAAAGGAATCTATTATATAGACTAAATAGATGTCATTACCTAATCCTAAATTGAAAAAGAGCTCTAATCACAAAAAATACTCAGAGGTTGAGGAGGAAAGGAAGGGAGGTATTTTAGCCAAAGTAATCTTTGCAGTGTTACTCTTGAGTGAGACCTGTAAGAAATACCAGCATTAAAATTCAATAGCCCTAAAGAGCCCTTAAAGATCATTGTAACAGGAGATAGCTCTGTCTTTCTGTCTCTCTCTCTCTTTTTTCCATACCCATGGAAAAATACATGCATACAAAAAATACATCCCTCCCCGTATGGGGGAGAGAGAGAGGGGAGAAGGATGAGAAAGGGAAAGAGAATGAACATGGAGACAGGTACACATAAACTTACAAAGGCACACAGGCAGGTGAACCTGGCAGGAAGCTGAGTAACAGGGACAGAAGAAGTAGCAGCAGGTGAAAGCAGCTTCAGTCACCAGTTGTCTTAATTTGTACTCTAACTGCCCCGTGCAGAATCATGAGACAACTCTTCTCTAAGGCAGACAGAGGCAGAAAATAGCAGCAGGAACTCATGAGATCCAGTGGGTCCTACTGCTCCTGTTTCATTTACCTGCTGCTCCTCCTTACTTTCTTCTGCTCCTGCTGCTTAGCTGCTCTCCTGAATGTTCTAACTGATCCTGGCATCCTGCTTCTGCTTCAATTATTTGTCATTTTTTGTCAATCTCCCCCACTAATCAATGGTATTTATTGAGCGCTTACTGTGTACAGAGCACTCTACTAAGCTCTTGGGGGAATACTATACAATGGGGCTGGTAGACACATTCCCATCACTAGTTTATGAGCTTCTTGAGGTGAGGGAATGTGTATCTTCAGTTACCTTCTCCAAAGCACTTAATACAGTGCCTAGAACTCAGAGGAGCTTAATATTCATTCAATAGTATTTATTGAGCACTTACTATGTGCAGAACACTGTACTAAGCCCTTGGAATGTACAATTCGGCAACAGATAGAGACAATCCCTCCCCACTGATGGGCTTACGGTCTAATCGGGGGAGACAGACAGACAAAAACAATAGCAATAAATAGAAACAAGGGGATGTACATCTCATTAACAAAATAAATAGGGTAATAAAAATATATACAAATGAGTGGACGAGTACAGTGCTGAGGGGAGGGGAAGGGAGAGGGGAAGGAACAGAGGGAAAGGGGGGGGAAAGGGGGCTTAGCTGGGGGGAGGTGAAGGGGGCATAGAGGCAAGGTGTCACTTGTCAGCTGTGTGACTGTGGGCAAGTCACTTAACTTCTCTGTGCCTCAGTTACCTCATCTGTAAAATGGGGATTAAGACTGTGAGCCCCACGTGGGACAACCTTATTCCCCTGTGTCTACCCCAGCCCTTAGAACAGTGCTCGGCACATAGTAAGGGCTTAACAAATACCAGCATTATTATTATTATTAGAGGGAACAGATGGAAAAGGGGAAGCTCAGTCTGGGAATGCCTCTTGGAGGAGGTGAGCTCTCAGTAGGGCTTTGAAAAGGGGAAGGGAGTTAGTTTGGTGGAGGTGAGGAGGGAGAGCATTCCAGGACAGTGGGAGGACGTAGGCCAGGGGTCGACAGTGGGATGGTGAGGAGGTGAGCGGCAGAGGAGCGGAGCCTACGGGGTGGGCAGTAGAAAGAGAGAAGGGAGGAGAGGTAGGAGAGGACAAGGTGATGGAGAGCCTTGAAGCCTAGAGTGAGAAGTTTTTGCTTTGTGCGGAGCTTGATAGGCAACCACTGGAGGTTTTTAAGAAGGGGAGTGACATGCCCAGAGCGTTTCTGCAGGAAGATGAGCTGGGCAGCGGAATGAAGCGGGAAGCGGGAAGAGACAGGAGGAAGGGAGATCCAAGTGCTTAGTACAGTGCTCTGCACATAGTAAGCGCTCAGTAAATACTATTGAATGAATAAATAGAACTGATTAATTGGCGTGACTGGCAACATTAATGTGGTCAACAGTGGGAATTAGTGCCACCAGCCTCCTGGTGGGTGGCAGAGTCAGGTGACACAGTCTGTGATGATCCCACTGAGAACATTAAGTTTGGACATATAAAGTTCTTTTTATTTGAATTCATACATTTCTCCCATTGTGTTTTTTTATGAATCCTTTAAAAAAATAAAACACACTGTGTTCCTCAACTGTTGTCTTTTTGTCCTTTACTTTGATGAGCTATGAATGAAAAATGAGGTAAAAGGGATCTGTTTCCTAAAATTCTATCTTTATCTTTGATTTTCTCATTGGTGAGGCATTATCTAGTCAGAAAGCCATCCTTCAGCAGTCTTTTGGGGAGTATTCTTTGTTAAAGGAAGTCTTTTATTTCATTCTGACAAAGAAACGAACCAATTTGATATGATCCTTTTATCCCAGAGAAAGGGCACAACTTCTTTATTTTCAAGGTTGTGCGATTTTTCAACTGTAAAACATACTCCACTATTGAAACCATAATTATATGCACTTGTCAATCAATCTTTACCTACTACACTATAGTTATGGCATTTTATCTAAAAAGAGAAGGATTAAAGGCTTTGAATGAAATGAAAGGTACACACAGTAAAAGAAAGCATAATGTATGTTATTAGATTTCTGGAAAGAGTGAAATGGACAAAGACAGCTGACCAATATTTGATTTGTCACAGGCATCAGAGAATTTATTTAAGGGTACCTGCAACAATAAAGTACCTAAGGAATTTGACACTTAGATTCCCATTTTTTCTCTTTGCATTTGGGACGATCTCAGGTCTCATTCATCCAGCAGTTACATAATGTCTGCAAAAATCAAATTGAGAGTATAACACTTTAAAATGTGATTAGAAAAAGTAAAAAAAACAAAACACTGAATGTTAGGTATTTACTAATCTTAACAGGAACCTCCTGAAAGGGGAGAAGGGCTATTCATTTTTAACGAAAGCTGTTTCTTCTGTCACACTGTGTCCCCCACTCTCTTCATCGACCCAATCTGGTTCACTTCAGGCTTTCAACTTTCCTCATCTCACCCAAGTCCTCCATATTGTCACCATATTTTCAGTTCTTACAATGTCCAAACCATATCAACCACAACCCCAGTCTTCAGAAGCAGATTTAGATTCCAATTTTTTTTTTATGGTATCTGTTAAGCACTTATTCTGTGTCAAACACAAACACTTCTAAGCGCAGGGGTAGGTACAAGGTAAATCAGGCACAATCTCTGTCCTGCATGGAGCTCACAGTCTAATTTGGGGCTCAAAGTCCTTATAGAACTTCTTTGCAAAGAACTGATGAGTCAGAAAAACCAGTCAGTCATCAACACACCTCCCTCAGTCTCATTACCAGAGGGAACCCTAGGGTTTAAGCATACAGTTTTCTAGAAAACTAACCTATTGATGATTGGATATTAGGTGATGAGTCTTTTGATTATTTAAATTCCATTCTTCTTAGCTTGACCTGCTGCTTCTATAAATACATAGCTAGACCAGGTGACTACCTTTTGGTGTCAAAGAAGACAATGCTGATGAAGTTTTTATCAGTGTGTGGGTGTAGCTGATGACTAGTGTGTGACTGGCATCCCTCCTGTGCATGTAAGATTGTCACAAGACTGCATCTATTACAGACAGTGCCTGCTGCTGCTTTTTGTTTCTCCCTCTTGGCATCACAATTTTCCCAATGCCTCTGCTGGAAGATAGTTACCTCATTTCTAATGACTGCACCCCAAGCTGACCTGTCTTCTACAGCTACCTCCCATCTGTCCACTGCCATGCCACATTGTTCGAGGTTTGCCTTGTTGCGGCTAGAAGCTAGATCATCGATCCACTCTGATTAAGGTTTCACCATAGCAGCTTTTTCCCTAATTGCTGGCTCTGTGGTTCAGGGATGGTATCAAATGCTTTTGGAAAAGTCACTGTACAAAGAGCTTGATGTTATTAGTGTTCCTCCTGGATCTGGTGGGTTCTGAGGTAACACTGTGATTCTGGGGGTTCAAAGTTAACTCTTCAGTCGTTGGTCCAGGAGGATTGCTCTTGTTTGGGCTGGAGAGGAGTAAGTTTCAACAATAGTTTCCACCTTTGGCTCTTTATCCTATTTTCTTGAAGATGGTGAGAATGGTGGCAACCTTGAAATCCCGTGGCATTTCTTGAGTGATCCAATTGCCGAAGAAAAGACTGTGAAAGTGACTAAGCTCTCCCTGCTTGTAGGACTCACCTGGTTAATGGTAGTGGTATTTATTGATGATGATGATGATGATAAAAACATTGTGGTATTTCTTAAGTATGTACTATATGCCAGACACTGTACTGAGCTCTGGGGTAGATACAAGATAAGCGGGTTGGACACAGTTCCTGTCCCACATAGGACTCACAGTTTTAATCCCCATTTTACAAATGAGGTAACTTAGGCCCAGAGAATTTAAGTGACTTACCCAAGGTCACAAAGCAGACAAGTGGCGGAGCCAGGATTAGAATCCAGGTCTTTCTGACTCCCAGGCCCATACTCTATCCACTAGGCCATGCTACTTCTCAGTGTCCATTTGAGTACCCATTTGGTACAGTGCTTTCCAATATGGGTGCTCTGCCACGCTTTGGGCTCTGACTACAGTAGACACTTCATTCCGTGTTGGGGCAAATCCCATGTCCTCATATGTTGTGAGGAAAACTACTCTTGAGAGAGTCATTTACTATGTTGGAAAGTACATAAAGATCACTGAAGTGGTGTTGATATCTCTTTGAGGGTCCCTCTGTCTGATTATAGGCTTTTCCGGTAGACTGTAAACTCCTTATGGTCAGGGATCATGTCTACCAACTCCATTGTACTTTCCCAAGTGCTTAGCACAGTTCTCTGCGCTCAGTAAATGTTCAATAAATACCAATGATTGTGATGAAGATGGAGCCATCTCTAGATTGTAAATTCATCGTGAGCAGGGAATGGGTCTACCAACTCTGCTGTATTGTACTTTCCCAAGCACTTAGTACATTTCTCTGCACACAGTAATAAATACCATTGATTGATCTCAACTCTTCAGTGATGCTGGGGGTAATGGTGAGTGTGGATAGAAGTCTTTGGTTTGGTTTGTCTGCTATCTTTTCAACCTTGGCATCCCACCACTTTTCAGGATGCTTCTTAGCTTGTTCTGTATTCCCCGAAGTAGGCTTTGGTGAGACACCCCTTTGGTCAGATTTTTGAGGAGCTGCAAAGTATCATTGATTATATTGCCTGTTTTGCTGCAAGTAGCCCTCTGGTCTTGGGTTCCTGCTCATCCAACCAGTTCTAGTATCTTCTTCTGGCAGCTCCCATAATCTTGAAGGCTGCCTGGCAGAGGATAGTTGTAGAAACAACCTATTTTTGGTTGGTCACATTGGTAGAGGCAGCAAGAGTTTTTTTATGGTGAAGTTCTTTGCATGTTTCTTCTTTCTTCAGAATTTTGGCATTCAGCTACCTGGCTGATTTGGATGCCACTTTGCAGTACATCGTCCTTATCATCAGTGAAGTTTGGGATATATCGGGCACTAATCAGCCTAACACTTGATGCTACATAGAACAGAGGTAGTACAAACATATTTCCCCTTTTGCTGTCAGATGATGGATATAATCAAGAGTGGCCCACTGCTTAGATCTTGGGGGCATCCAATATATTTTTCTCTTATTTCATAAGTGAAAAACTATGTTGGTAATAGCAATTTGTTTGGCACATTCTCTGAGCAGGGAGTAGGCAAATATTATTTAACTTACTAATTTCATGCTGGCCAATGACTTTTCTCCACTTTTCAGTGTCAATGCCTGTTCATGCATTGAAATCTCCCATAAGCATCAGCTTATTAGACATTGGTACTGTTGTGATGGCTCTCTCTGGTTCCTAATAGAATCTTTCTTGCTCCTCACTGGTGTTAGTTATGGTGGGAGCATAGGTATTAATGGTTGCAGCATAGAACACTTGTTTTAGAGATAAATGTAGGGCCCCTCCTACTTATTAATTGTGGTACTTGTTACGCACTTACTGCATGTCAGGTGCTGTACTAAGCACTGGGGTAGATAGAAGTTAATCAGGTTGGTTACAGTTCCTGTCCTATGTAGGGCTCACCATCTCAATCCCCATTTTACAGATGTGGTAACTGAGGCCCAGAGAAGTGAAATGACTTGCCCAAAGTCCCACAGGAAAGTGGAGCCAAGATTAGAACCCATGACCTTGTGACTCGCTGGCCTGTGCTCTACCCACTACACCATGCTGCTTGAGCCCCATGTGGACAGGGAGTGTGACCCATTTATCTTACCTCCCCTCCAGTGCTTAGCACATAGTAAGATCTTACTAAATATTTTTACAGATATTTTTAAGTTCATTAGAAAGTTATGAATGCTGCCCTTCATTAGGAAGTCTTGTGTTTAGTGCTGCAATGTGTGGTATCTGGGTAATTCATGTTCATTATGTGCCTCTCATTATTGGATAACTGCCGTTCTCACAGTCACAGAGTATCCCGATATACCATGTTTATTTTCTGTGTCTGGGAGGTTTTGGGGGGGTTGATTTGCATCTCTAGGTTTCGGTTCACCAGTTGTGGTCATCTGGTAAACCTGGTTTGGGTGAGATGGGTGATCTTTCTCGTCACCCCTTCCTATTCAGGGTGACCAAAACATTTCTAAATATTTCTGCTCAGAAATACAGAGGGTATGGAATTAGATAATTAGAGCCATCAATATCAAATGCAAGCACATACAGTAATGCAAAGAGTATTAAATTTAGTAAAATTTTCTCTCTGGGACAGTGACACACACTTTTCAAAATGATATAGACACTGAAATAGAACCCCACCCAAGACATTGCTGAGATTGTGGTAGGTATAACAGTGGCTCTAAGCCAAGTGCCACAGTTGGTGTCAGTCTTTGGCTTGCTGCTGCTACCACTGCTTCTCTGCTGCTCTCATGATCATGGTCACTCACAGCTGTTGGCTTGTTCATGGGCTCTGGTGCAGCTCTGTTGGGGATGTGGAGATTGGGATGGAGGGGAGGGTGAGAGAGGGTGAGTAAAGCTAGGTGTTGAAGTGGTTTTGCTCTGAGGGGAGGTAGCAGTTATATAAGTTACTGGGGTAAATATGTCCTGGCCCACTCTTATTTTTTGGGGAAAAAACACCAATAATTTCATGTACCAGGCTATTTTTACAGATAGGTGGTTATATTTGGTAAGCACACACTATACAAAGCCCTGGGGTAGATACAAGATAAACAGGTTGGACACAGTCTAAGTAGTTGGGGAGAAGAGGTATTGAATCCCCATTTTAGATGTGAAGGAACTGAGGCATAGAGAAGCAAAGTGCTTGCCCAAGGTCACACAGTAGACAAGTGGCAGAACCAGGATGTAAACCCAGGTCTTCTGACTCCCGGGCCCATGCTCTTTCCACTAGGCCAGCTATCTTCTGAGGTATACAAAGCATGCTACTGGATTTGCATTCTGGTACAAAATTAAGTAAACTCTATGGATACACTACCAGAATGATTGCAGATGAAGGTGGGAGGTTCTGGAAGAGATGTGTTCATGGCATCTCTATGGGACAAAGATGACTTAACAGGATAAGACAAGACAAAATTAAATGTGAACTCAGTTTTGGATTCAATTTTTTACCCTTTTTCTTTCAAAAAATAGTATTTGCATTTAGATTAATGTCAGTAGGATTCAGAAGAGTACCCATTTCATTGGGAATTATTTCCTCTCTGAAAACAAATGGTTATTTTCAGTGAAATGGTTCCCCTCCCCCATCACTGTGAGCTGGAAGCTCCTTGCTAATGTTCACTAAGTTTAGTGGAACTTGTGGTGAACACTATTGGTTTTCAATGTCTGCTGCATTATAGAAAGCTTTTGGTGATCCTTGCATGCAGGGCTTCTTTTGAGCTCCTAGGCAACAATAACCTCTCATGCTGATTACAGAGCCTTCTGTAGAAAGATGGGCTGATCCCAGTGCTCTGTCACATCAGTAATCTATTCCCATCAGGACTTGAAGGATTTGACAGGCCATCTGTAGCCAAGTGAGGCAGACTCAAGGCAGGTCAAACATGACGAGCTTTGCAAAATCTTTGGAAAAAGCTTTCAGCTGCTTCATTGATCACTGCACACAAATTGTCATCAGTTTCCTACCTACTTAAAAAAAAAAACCCACCAAAACACCTAAAAATCCAGCAAAAAACCTGGTGTAATTAAATCTTTATATCTACTGTTCTCAAAGTGTTTTACTGTTCTCAAAGTGTTTGGAGCACAGTTGAATTCCTCCAGGATTTTGAAATTCAGTATTGTGTATATGCAACTAATACACTTTGCAGGTTAGTTGTTTTGGCATTCAAGGCCTATTTAGGGAAACCAGAAAGGTTATTTAGACACAAACCAAAAAGACTGGCTTCTAGAAAAATACAGGATCAATAAAATATATAGCTGACCATTCATTTGGCCTTTATCTGTGATGTGAGTGGAAGGAAAGAAAAGGCTTATTTTAAAATCAATTTTAAATATTCATTTTGAGGCTCAGACTTAGAGGAAGGGGCATATTTCTCTATCTTATTTTCTTCTCCTGTTAACTGAGAGGCCAGAAAGATTGGTCAAGGCTTAGTGGGCTCTTAAATTTCACATACCATCAGGATAGTGTTGAGAATGAAGGTGATGTGCTCACAATCAAATTCTAAATGCATAGTTCATAGGCAATCAACAGAGTATTTCTTATTTTTAGCCCAGGGACAAAACAGCAGTAATTTGAAATATTACTTAAATCTAAGAGAAATGATACATAATGGTTAAACATTACTTTTAACCTTTTTCACATTTTTTTAATACAGCCCATGGCAGCTTACTTTGAATATGCTTGATTTGACTTCCATTTGAGACGTTTTGATGTATCAAATGAGTAAAAAGTAAAGCAAGTTACTAAAAGCACTCTCGTTGCCTTTAATGAAGGATAAATGTAAGGTTAGGAGAAATTATGGATGGATAAAAAATTTGAAGTGCTAACCTTTTTTCTCTTATTTGATTTTTTTTTCTTTTAAAAACTCAGTTGGCTCTTTTGACCTTACATCAAGATTTAAATAAAAACTTCCCTAACCCTTCTGGCTTCCTTTTGGCTTGGATCTAAACTGGTCACAGAGGTTGTTAATCTGTACATTTTACCTAGGTTTCCAAGAGCTGCTGCAAAAATCATTTTGGCAAAGCATTAAATGCAAACACTGAAGGTAAGGCTTATGCATTTCTTCTTGGATAATGTCTATCTAGAAAAATCTCCCATTTTTGAAGGCAGCAGAATTCTCCTGAGTGAACAATGCCTCTTCAGCATTTGACGGTGTCACGGTATAATGACTGATTCAAATTCAGAGCCATTGTTTCGGCTAAACTCACAGACAACTCTCTTCATTGGAATTGGTTGGTGAAGCTGAAATTCCTCTGGTTAGCATCAGTGAAAACAAGTGGCATCTGTGATGCAAAATGGTAGTTTTGATTAATACCTTTTCTCCAAATATTTCCTTTTATGTTGGGCAGTATAACTCCATCCGATCATGGCCCTGTGGCAATGAAGGTCTGCTCTTTAGTCCCCAGCATTTGAGGCTCTAGTGTGTGGTTCAGTCAGGTTTTGCAATCTAACCACCGTAGTGCACAACTATGCTTCCCACTGAGCAGTAATAGCATGTTAGAAGAGACTGGGGACAGAAGCTAAAGGAAATGACTGTCTTTAATAAATGTAAAAGACACCTCCTGCTCTGATTTGAAATTTCAAGATCCCTTCACACACAATCGATTCAAAGCCAAAGAAACACACAATAACAGGTCTGGTGATATGGTTTGTTAAACACCAAATAGAGCTGTACACAGTACACACTCTGTTTCTGTCATGCCTGGAAAAGTAATAACATGTTTAGAAGAAAATGCATTTTAATAAAGATGCATCTGGCACAAGTAAGAAAAAGGGAAACATAGTAATCAACCGTGAGGAAAAATCCACATGACTTGGGAGAGTTGGGACTGAACACTTGTCCCCTGTGCCTCCTGACTGTTTTGCCCCCCCCCCCCCCGGCCACCCTTCAGCCACTTCATCTTCATAAAGATTGCTCAAGAAAAACAAATTCTGGAAATTCTCATGTGGATGTTCACATTCAGATAAATCCTTCAGGTGTTCCACCCTTAGTTTAGAGCTAAATTAAACTATATATACTGTTTTGGACAGGAAGAGAAAAAGGGTTGGAGTGGGGATGTTAGAAAAAGAGAGTGAAGAATAAGAGGAGGACGATGGAGAGAAGGAAGGGTTGGTAAGGTGGGAATGTTTTAAAAAGCAAGTTAGTTTAGGTCATTAATGACACCATCCCTGTTTCAGGTGGAAAAAAAATCATGATTGCTTTGTGTGGAAAATAAAATGCCCAAACCAATGCCCCTATCACATTTTGCCTGACCTTTCCACAGTGAAATGAAAACATTTCTTCACAGGAACGTCTGGCTGTCAGTCAGGTATTGCAGAAGGGAGGGAAAGGTGCAGAACTGAACCTAGAAATCAATGAGTGAAGGAGGGTTTCTCTCCAGGCTTGGTCCCCATTCTCCTCCTCTCTTCACTCTGTGTGCCACCCTGGGACAGAACAACGAAGAGAAAACATCCATTTTGGGGGACCTGAATACAGTACTGCTTTAAAATACCAACAACGAGACAGGCTGAAAAGCAGACAAGAGAGTCTTTGTTGATTTTTTTTATTATTATTATTTTGTTTTTTGCTCTGGAAGATGTTTTATATGCCCACCCATTGTGAGGGGCAGAATGAGTGGGAGAAATTGGACTTGTAAAATATTGAGGGCGAACAAAGAAAACAGGCAAGGCTTCATGTCGCTGTTGTACTGCAGGCTTTTCGGGGACAATGAGGCACAGATTGCCTGAAGTATGTTGATAAAAGAAATTCACAAAAGACTCTTCTCTCCCTTCTCTTATATATCACATGCCGGTTTGAAAGAATTTTTCTATTGCCTTCCCCTTTTGCCCAAGAATCTGTAAGTAAATCTTTGTGGAAAGCAACTTGCTGCTTGCTACCAAAGTGAACAGTATGGCTCATCTTGAGATCACTGAAGGGACTTTACAACCATACAAGATCCAAATTGGGGGCTGGATGAATGTGTGTGAGTGGATGCTTGTTTCTGGGCATTGGACTGTATTTCTCAAAGTGGGTAGGAATGTGGGTTTAGTGTTTCTGTTAATATGAGCATGGGTATGTGTGTGAATGTATGTTCTTGTGGTGGGGTATGTGTGTATACATATATATTTATATATATAGAGAGAGAGAGAGAGATTGGTATTAATGTTTGGGGTAGGAAGTAGCTGATTACCTTTTGTATGTGGGGGTAGCTACCAAGGTGTCCACTTAATTGAGGGAGAGGTTAACTCAGCTTGAAAGAGGCTTGGTGGTTCAGATGAGGGATTTCAGGTGAAAAGCCTTTTCAGGAGGAAAAACTTCCTTGGAGGTATTTGTGACAACCCAAGAGCAAAATGGATTTTCAGTTTATGGCCACATGTATCACTTTCAACTTATTTTCTTGCCAAAGCAATTGAAATTAACACACATGACAAAAGGAAAATGATGACTGTGTCCACCACATATTATTACAGAAGCAATGAGAGAGCTCCTTGATATATTACATTATTTAACGATGGCTTGTCTAAAGCATTGCCCCTTGGGCAGTTAGATAACATGGATTATTTCACTTGTTAAAACCTGCTTTATATGGATTGTTTGCTTAATTATAAAGACATTGTTTTGTAGGATTTTTTTTGAACATCTACTTGGTTCAAAATTACATGCCAAAGCCTTCTGGAGGTCAGCCCACAGCTCTAATTAGCACAGTGCCATTAACAGGTAATCCACACATATACACGTGTGTGTATGTGTGGATTCTCTATTAATGTACTTAAAAAGGGAAATTACTTGTAGGCATAGTAATAGGAGCTCCAGCTTTAATCAAACCATGGAATCTTTTCAAAAGAAACTCAGGTTAGCAGTTTCCCCATTACATTTCCAAGATTTCTTTCTCTGTGGAGACAAAAATCGGAATCTGATTTCCTCCTGTAGAATGGTAAGTTGGGAATAGAAAACCGATCACGAGTCTGTGGAATCTCATGTCTGGAAGAGTGAGTAAACTAATTTTTGCTGGAAAGTTGGTCACCAGTTGTAATCAGAAAACAGCTAAACCAAGTTTTGCTAAGCAAAACATACTTTTCTGATGAGCATAGAGATTCAAGTTTATGCCATTGAGGTGGAATATTTCTCCACATTTAGCAGTGTGAATCCAGGGAGAAAAACTAGGGCTTGGGGAGGAGGGGTCTAATCTGGATCTTGAATTGTAAGATTCTACTGTTATCTGGGACCTGGTCTCTGCCATCTGGTACCTATTGCATTGATTGTTACAGAGTTCCTGGGTTTTGTGGTTTTTCAATTCAATTTAATGCAATATTTCTTCCTCACCCAGTGGGTGGTAAGCAGATGGAATTCATTACCCCAGGAAACCATACAGCTGAAATGATGAGCAAGTTCAAGAGGGGTTTGGATACATTCATGGATGAGTGGGTTACTAGAAAGGAAATTAAGGAGGCAGCCCTGAGGATGGTTGTTCAGGAGGGCAGCCATCACACAGTTCCTCTAAGCACCCTGATACTGCTGTTGGAAATGGAATCCTGAGCTGAATGGATAAAGAGTCTGGGCCAAGATGTTATTGGACATGGTCTTAAGGGCACCCATGGGGTGCATACCCTTAGTTCTCTATGTTTAAGGATTGAACCTCTTCTGGGTACATTTGGAAAGGGCTGTAATGAGCAAGAGGATGGGGTGTTGGATACCAGCATCCACACCCTGAGGATACTCATTCTGAGGTCATTGGACTGGATGGCAAGGGTACAATTCCTGATGAGAATGTATTTCTGCTAAGAATGGTTCCAGACTACTTTCATAAATTTCCTTTAGTTGTGAAGCTTTGGTGACACTGATGAGGGGACTACCTAGCTCCCACAAAGAAGATTTATTTCTCAAAAGGCAAACATACACTCTCCAATTTAGCCTAAAACCTAATTCCATGCTGCAGCCACACTCTACCTTACAGTCTCTCAAGGGATGCCTTCACCATTGTATTCCATTTATATTCCATTTTGTACTTCCTTGACTACCACTGCATCATTGGCTAGTATGCGACCAGGTAATAGTTTTATGGTGGTTCTAAATATTGGGTCGTAAAGTACACAAAAGCTGCCTAATGAATGGGAAGTCATTTGGGGCTGGCATAAGAGTCCACAACACTAGTCTTGGGGAGAGAGAAGGCTCCTTTCTGAGCAAAGTGTTGAGGAGCCAAGTAAGGAAGGAGCCAGTCAGCATTCTCTGAAACACTAGCGGATAAGGGGCTTGGTAAATGGAAAGAAGGAATCTGAACAAGGTGTAGACTCAGATGAATTTTTAACTAACTAGATAAGATCATATATCTTCTGAGCTTTGGAGCAATAATCCATTTCAGGCTTCTGGTAACTGTACAAACTTGAGAATTTTGCACTTAATGGAGTCCAGTGGGACTTGGTCTTGATCAAACAGATAGGTAAATTGCTTCTCCTGATCACAAATAAATGTTAATCTATAAAGAGCATTTTTGTTGCCTTGGTGTTTGGGCTGAGTAGAGTTGTTTTCCTGAACATGCATGCCATGTACAGGTGCAATTACCTTATTCACCACTCACCCCAAAAGATGTCCTGAAAAATAACTACATTAGCAAAAAAACCTATTTGCCAGATATAATTATGCAGAGTCACTAGGGCTTTCCCATCAAACATGTCATTTTATCAGCACTGTAAGTATGTACTGGGCCTATCTTTTTGGAAATGGTAACACTTTGTACTCCATTAACTGTAATCTGGGGCATTAAGGCACCCTCACAGAAGAACAAAAAGCTTTTTCTTGAATCTTGGCACTGAACTTGCACACATTTATCTAAACAAGTACCTGTTATTAACATATTTCTGAGATAAAGGGATGCTTGATTATGATCCTCAGTGGAGTGTTTCTGTGGCTCTGTTCTGTTGGGAAAATCTGGCCCTATGGCACTCAACTCTAAATCCCCTTTGCCTGAAGGGCTTCATTACTAGGGTGTAAATGCTGGAAGTGAAACGATTGAAAAGGTTTTCCCAGCCTAGCCATCCTCATTAGTTTTAGAAACATCTTAATCATGTTTAAATGCAAACAATAAGAGGATGTTTGTATTGAGAAGGGAGAATAGGACCTAAACAAACTCTTTGGGGGATTTAAAGTAGGGAATTTTCCAGATGGTAAATGGAGGCAAGAGGAGGAGGCTTTTTTGGCTTCTATTCATTAACGATGGGTGCTATTTATAAGGATCTCTCACCTTAAGTATGAGGTTGCAATCCTGTAATCTCTCATCCAATCTGAAAGCTGTATTTACCCATTTTGTTCCCACTTGGAATTTTCCAGTGATAATGACATGTTTCATGATAAATCTCCTTTCTTGGAATCACAAAGAGGATAAAGCTTTTCCTTGATTTGAAAGGGCATATAATGTGGAGTTTGAGCCTCTGGCAAAATGCTTGCTGCAACTGTGACCAATTCCACAGAGTTGTTCAATTCTTGCCTGATCCTATTTTTGGCTCTGACTGGTGCAATAGCTTCAGTTCATATGGCAAATGATGTTAGTGTTGATCTGCTACGGCTTGTGTAAATAACCCAGAGTTCTTTCAGTGAAATACATGCAGATACTACACACAAATGCTTGCAAACATTCTTATAAATATGCATAAATAAAAATGAGTTGCTGTATGGGAGACAACTGAAAGGACAGTTTGCAAGTGAAATCTTACTCTGCACCCTTTACCTTAGAACTACATCAGTCATGTTGCACTCCTCTTTGCCATGAGATTTCTTAACCTTTTCACTGGGTTGAAGCATTAAATAAATATAGAGATGAGATTAACTGAGTTTGTAATTTAAGGAGAAAAAGGTAGTCCTCGCTTCTGCTCAAAATTAATTCCTCTTAAAAAATGTAGCCGCCAAATTAAACTACAGCCACAGATTCTTTTTAAAGGTAAAATGCTTAAGTGGCCCAATCAATAGCAGGCTCATTATAGAGACTATAATTTTTCTTCTCTTCTGTTTTGTAGCAACAAACAAAATTGGTTCTCCTGCCTGTTCTCCTTCAATCCAGCATGGAGGTTTGTGGCAGATTTGCTTTAGTCTGAGTCTGAGGAGCCAGTGATCACAGTGAGAAACACGGACATTATTTGACCATGTTTACAAATGATCAGGATGGTCCTCGTTCACCTGGGGAAGCCACCGAGGCTGCCAGTCACAGAGAGTGGAACTGTCTACCTGATTAGGTGGTGCTCCCTGCAACAGCCCTGGTCACACTGAACAGATGCGTGTGTGTGTGTGGGTAATGCTGTCAAGCAAAAAAGTTAAGTTAATCTCATCTATCTCTGTCACCTCTAATACACAGACTTAGTTATTCCATTATTGCATAAATGCTGATGGATTTGGATTATTCTTCCTCTGTCACTTCCACCCATAATATTAAAAATAGTCTGAATTTAAAATGACTATTAAACCATTAAAAATGACCATGCCTTTTTCCCAATTCCTAGTCTAGAACACCAGGGTGAATAATAAGCAGTACCTATTAAAACAAGACCCACATAATTTGCAGGACTGAACCAGCATATCTTTTTTTTTTTTTTTAGATAAAGCATGGGAAGTGTACCAGTTTGATATAGGAAAGAAAAGACAGATATATGGGCTGCCAAAAAGTAAAACAACAACAGGAAAACTTTTGGCTGCCTTAGAAACCCTAAATGGCTTTATAACCCCAATAAAATATTAATATGATGGACCTGGCCCATTAAGTGATGCAGTTAATTGTCTTGACTGAAAGGTCTCCCTAAATAATGAAGCATATCTTTTGATATGACAAAGGCAAAACTAAGGAACAATTACTTGCCCTGCACCAGAAGGGATATGTGTCAGACCCGAAGAGGTGCTTATGGGAGGCTGTGCTTTCCTCCAGTAAAAATCCGCTGTATTACCAAATAGATCATACTAGTATGAACAAGGAAATAGCATTTCAGCACTGTGAGATTCTAATTTATTTAAGATTCAGCATGGTCTAGTGAATAGAGTACGGGCCTGGAAATCAGAAGGACCTGGGTTCAAATCCTGGCCCTGCCACTTGTCTGTTGCATGACCTTGGACAAATCACTCTTCTTTCATTCATTGTATTTGAGTGCTTACTGTGTGCAGAGCACAGTAGTAAGCACTTGGGAAAGTACAATACAACAATAAAGAATGACATTGCCTCCCCACAATGAGCTTACAATCTAGATGGGGGGGGAGGGGATGGGATGGATGGACGGACAGACATTGATATAAATAAAATTGCAGACATATATATATATGTACATATATATATATGTATATCTAAGTGGTGTAGGGCTGGGAGAGGGGAGAGCAAAGGGAGCAGGTCAGGGTGATGCAGAAGGAAGTGGGAGATTAGGATAAGTGGGGCTTAGTCTGGGAAGACCTCTTGGAGGAGATGTGCCTTCAATAAGGCTTTGATGAAGGGGAGGGTAATGGTCTGTCGGATTTGAGGAGGGAGAGGCATACCAGGCCAGAGGCAGGATGTGGGCTAGGGCTCGGTGGTGAGATAGGCGAGATCAAGGCACAGCGAGAAGGTTAGCACTAGAGGAGCAAAATGTATGGGCTGGGTTTTAGGAACGAGGTGAGGTTGGAGGGGGCAAGGTGATGGAGTGCTATAAAGTCAATGGTGAGGAGTTTTTTCTTGATATGGAGGCGGATGGGCAACCACTGGAGTTTTTGTGAGGAGCGGGGTGATGTGTCCTGAACATTTTTGTAGAAACAATGATCCGGGAAGCAGAGTGAAGTATGGGCTGGAGTGGGGAGAGACAGGAGGCTGGGAGGTCAGCAAGGAGGCTGATGCAGTAGTCAAGGCAGGATAGGATGAGTGATTGTATTAACGTGGTAGCAGTATGGATAGAGAGGAAAAGGCAGATTCTTAGCAATGTTGTAAAGGTGCCTCAGTTACCTCATCTGTAAAATGGTGATTAAGACTGTAATCCCCATGTGGGACAGAGACTGTGTCCAACCTGATTATCTACTCCAGCACTTAGTACAGTGCCTGGAACATAGTAAGCATTTAATAAATACCATAAAATTTAAAACAAAAAAAAAAGCCTGCCCACAGTCCATTAAAGACCAATTTTGAATTTAGCAGAAACCACCTGTGAATCCAGTCAGTTTTCTTAAAATGTGGAGTTTATGTTCTTGAAAAACCCTGCATGCTACTATGTTTGCCTGGACCAATGCTGCATCATGTTCTATCCAGACAGAAATGCACTGTCAGAAGAACACTCCCAAGTTCCTTAATATTCCACCAAAACCTGTGTTATGGGAGAGCTGTGAATATGGAATATGACCATCTTCATCATCAGGGTATTCATTAAGTGCCTACTGCAGATAAAGCACTGTACTGAGCACTTGATACAACAGAAGCAAAGCTTTTTCTGGGCAAGGAACATGTCTGCCAACTCTGCTGTAGTGTACTCTCCCAAGTGCTTGGCCACAGTGCTTTGAACATAGTAAGCACTCAGTAAATGATTGCATCCCTCCAGGAACTTGCAACCTAATTGGATGGACAGACAGATACTTTACAAATAGTGGTAATAATAATAATAATGTTGCTATTTGTTAAGCGCTTACTATGTGCAGAACACTGTTCTAAGTGCTGGGGTAAATAGAGTGAAATCAGATTGTCCCACGTGAGGCTCACAGTCTTAATCCCCATTTTACGGATGAGGGAACTGAGGCACAGAGAAGTGAAGTGACTTGCCCACAGTCACACAGCTGACAAATGGCAGAGCTGGGATTCGAACCCATGACCTCTAACTCCCAAGCCCGGGCTCTTTCCACTGAGTCACGCTGCTTCCCTGGTAGCAGGAGGAAGAACAATATAGCAGGAAATAGTACACCTGTACCGGGATAACATAACTGACTAAATACTTGAATATACAAATATATAAACATAAATATGTACCCAAGTGCTGAGCATAGGCATATAGAGTCAAGAGCAAGGTACAGTTAGAATGTGAGCATGGGAGAAACAAAATTTCACCATTAGTATTGCTGTCTTTGAACCCTTACGATAAATTATATGTATAAATCCATATGGGAGAATGTTCACCTATATGGGCATGCACACACACACACACACATACACACATGCACACACACGAACATTCAATGCGGCTTAGTGGCAAGAGCACAGGCTTGGGAGTCAGAGGTTGTGGGTTCTAATCTCAGCTCTTCCACTTCTCAGCTGTGTGACTTTGGGCAAATCACTTAACTTCTCTCTGCCTCAGTTACCTCATCTGTAAAATGGGGATTAAGACTGGGAGCCCTATGTGGGACAGGGACTGGGTCCAACCTGATTAGCTTATATCTACTCCAGTGGTTAGAACAGTGCTTGGCACATAGTAAGTGCTTAACAAAATACCATTATTATTATTCAGTTATATTCTACACTGTACTAAGTGCTTGGGAAAGTACAGTATAACAGTAAACAGTGACATTCCCTGCTCACAGTTGAGAGGTGGGAGACAGATACTGTGGTGCATTTTGCATGCATAGTAAATAGGAAAAAAAAACCTTCATATTTTTGGCCTGTGTAATCAATTGTATTAAGCTCTTACTGTGTACAGAGCACTGTACTAGCCACTTGGGAGAGTACAGTATGACATTAACCATAAACTATTTAGGGCTATATTGTTTCCTGTCCACAAGGAGTTTTCAGTCTAGAGGGGGGAGACAGTCATTAGATTGAATTACAGATATGTACCCAAGTGCTGTGAGGCTCAAGGTGGTGTGGATAAAGGATATAAATCCGAGTGTCAAGGGCAGCACAGAAGGGAGAGGAAGTAGGAGGAATAAGGGTTTAGGCAAGGAAGGCCTCATTTAATAAGGCTTTGAATTGGGGGGAAGGTGGTGGTCTGTCAGATATAAAGGGGGAGGTAGATCCAGGCAAGAGTCAGAATGTGGATGAGGGGACAGCAGTGAGATAGAGTCTGTTGAGATATAGTGAATAGGGTGGGGTTAGAGGAATGAAGTGTGCATGCGTGGTTGTAGTAGGAAATCAAATTTAAAGGCCTAATTAAAATTTGGCCTTTGTATTCTTGAAAGTACAAAAATGACCCCATGGTCATTCTCATCAAACCCATTTTGTAGCATGGGGAAGGGAAACCAGACGGGAGAGAAACACCAAGCCAAAGAAGTGACTTTGTTTAGGTCCAGAATTGTCTAGTTCTCGCTTTCATTCTCAGATCTATTTCTAGTACATGCAGTGCAAGTAATATTCTAGCTAGATGAACAGGTCTAAAAGCCAATTTCCCCTAAAGGTAATTTACTCTACCCTTAATGACAGCAATTAATGAATATTATATGAAACTGTTCTTGGTTTTTGAAGATGACACTATTGATGGTGAGAGCCTACGTGTGTGTGTGTGTGTGTGTGTGTGTGTGTGCATGCACGCACGCTTGAAAAGACCCAGAGGCAACCCACAGTCCCTTCTGTATTTTGTGTATATAAAAATGGTTCCTTGCTTTCTTGGTTTCCAACCATGCCTCTTGGTATCCTGAGCTTGGCAAAGTCTGCTCATGAAAAATAATCCTACTCACAGTTGCTGCATGCCAACCCAGTGGATTTGTTGCAGTGACCTCCCAGCCACCAACTGCTGTCACACTGTCTGAATATGCTTGACTCTCTCTCTAAATTGTTTATTCTCCCTCTCTGCCTACATATGTCCCCTTTCAGCTCTGCCATACAACAGAACCCTGGATATCCTGCAGGCATCATTACCCTCAGGCTTCACCTATCAATCAATCGTATTTGAGTGCTTACTGTATGCAGAGCACTAGACTAAGTACTCAGGAGAGTATGCTCTAACAGAGTTGGTAGACACTTTCCCTGCCCACAGTGTGCCTACAGTCTAGAGGATTTACCCTAGTGAAGGTATGTAAGCTCCTTGAGAGCCGGGATCATTTTTACCTACTATGTTGTATTATACTCTCCCAAGCACTTAGGACAGTGTTTCTGCATCCAGTAAATGCCAATAAATACCACTGATTATTGCTGTGGCCCTTACCTAAGTGTTGCTTAACTGGCTGTGTTCCAGGACCATATTGATAATCTTGTCCTGCCACCTGATGTGTAGTAGGATTCATAGGTGATGCTGGTGACACTGATCAAGAAGTTGGATGTGTCTTTTTATAGTAGGTCCAGATTTCACAGCCATGTAGAAGGTTGGCCACCATGTCAGCTTTATAGACATTCAACTTTGTATGGAACTTGATATCTCAGTGCCAACACACTTTGTCAACCTGCTGAAAGCCATTTTCAATTGTTCCTGTTTTGTGTATCTTCACATTATTGGGATCATGTACTACCTAGGTAGCCGAATTCAGTGGTAACTTTAAGTTCTGCAATGATGAAAACCTTTGGTTGTGTGCAGTTTCCCAGGTGTAGTCTGATATATAACTTCAGTTCCCTTCAGACTAACTGTGGGTCATAGCACTGTGCTGAATGTGTGAAATGATTTATAATACCATTGCATGCCAAAATAATCCACAATTCAACCACATATAAGACTTCATCCTGACATTATTACATTCCTAGGCCCCCTAATAAATTTTATCTAGAAAATTTGGCTTTTCATTCTAAAATGGGAAAGGAAACATATTTCAATGAAGTGCTACATCTTTAGGACCTTAAATGCCTTTAAAATGCCATCGTTTATTAAAATTGTAGGTGCAAATCCATATCCAATTTTCTCTTGTGTTAAAGCGTGATTTTGGGGGTCCAAGTATCTTCCCTAACAATATGCAAAAAAGGAAGAATCATGAACAGATATATCTAATACTTTTAGCACATCTACTCTTTGTTCTGGAAGCATCACATGCATTATGAACATAACAAAGGAGATGAAGAAAATCATCGTCAAAACCATCCATCATCGCCATCCATATCCTCATGTTCATCATCCCCAGCATCATGAAAAGCTAGATTTTTCTGGTGAGTAAACTACTCTGTGGGAAACTATTTTCCCTTCTGAAAGCTTCAGTTGTTCATCCTGGGCTCTGAGGTACTATTTGGTGTAACATGAATTCTGATTGGTCCTGTAGTCAGCTTGATTGACAGTTTCAGCTTGACAGTACTGGAGGCTATGTTCTAGTCTACCTGGGCTCTGGGCATTGCTCTGGTACCCCTAAGCAGGCAGAGGGGAATGGAGCTAGGGCTGAGCTGCTCATTTGTTCTAAAAATCGAGCAGAAACTCCTGACCATTAGCTTCAAGGGACTCTCCAAAACTTCTCTTCTTTCTAATCAATTCTCTTCCCTCTTCTACACCCTAGCTCCCACTCTTAATTTCTCCCAAACTGATCTCCATCTGTAATTCTCAACTCTCCCACCTCCAATTCTTTGCTTTCACCTTTCCTCCTGCCTGGATTTCCATCCTCCTTCATATCTGCCAAATCATAGCTCTCCCCATCTTCAAAGGCTTCTTGAAGGAAAAAAAAATCTCCTGGAGGAGGCTTTCCCCAATTAAGCTTCACCTTTCCAGGTTGCATGTAACCAATAGCTTCTATTAGTACTTTGTAGACTTATCCATGTTCTTGATTGAATTTACCATCATTTATTAATCTATTTAGTCTTACAAACTTCTGCTATCAACAGCCTTAGGATTGTTTCTGCTTCTCCAATAGATACAGATCATGGCATATGATCAGGACAGGGATCAATATGGGTTAGACTCATGGCATTCTGCTTTTCATTTCTGTTTGCAACTTGCCTATGGTCTTTTCCTTTTCAGCTTAAGTATATGGCATTTGTACATGTGGTGGTTTTTTTTTTTTAATGTGTCTTGTGCAGGATGGAATGGGAAAGATTAATTAGAAATTGAAAATCTAGGCTAAAATGGCTCGAGTGAAGGTCTGTTATTCTTTTATTGTCATTTCTTCACTGAAAAGCAATGCATCATCTGGAAAGAGATTCCAGTAGATTAAATGGGCTGCTATATTCTGAGCTGGTATTAATTTTACCTCATTTATGTTAATGTAAAGCAAATCATCAAAGCAGAAGTGAAAACAGTAGTAACATTTGCTAGTAAATTCCATTTACTGCTCTAGTAATGTTATAGATGAGTCATTAATTACTCTTGCTAGTCAGAGCACTTCGTTACTTATTGTAAATCTTCCCCTGAATGCAGACCTTTATTTTGGCGAGTATCAAAAGAATGCTTCATTTTAAAAGACCTCTCAAAATATTGATTTGAAACTCCAAATTTAATTGGCTATTTCACAATTATATTGTCTGGGCAAAAAGTAATGGTTTGCAAGATAGTTTGTCATTTCTGGACAATTATTCTTACAGGAACAAAGAGGATAAGGCTGCAGATAAATTACCTGTTGGATATCCTGAATATTGAGTGATTACTAGTTTTATCAACAATTTATTTTCCCCTCAGTAATAGTGTAAAGTTATTTCTAATGCCTACATGTTTGATCTCAATTGATAAGGGATTTATGATGCTAATCATAAATCAATTTTTGTTTGTACTCTACTCAGCTGAAACTGTAGCATGGAAAACATCATTTGTAATCTATCTCTAGTGTGTGACACATAGGTATATTGCATTGCTTTATTGTTCAATTTGGCATGTTAAAAATTATGGGCTAATTTTCTGGCTAGTATTGGCTTTGTTTTTGTTTCATCTGTCATTCTCTGTGAAGAAGAGCAAGTGTGCTTCTCAAAATAAGTTGTGATTGCAAGATTACTAATGTCTTACTGCTAAGATTTATATGCACACACACACACACACACACACACACACACACACACACACACATTCATTTATTCACCTCGTGTTCAAAGATGACACTGCTCTGACTGTGAAATTTGTGTCCAAGTGTCACTGGAAAGTCATTGTGCACCCAAAGACCTTTGTTGTGCTGATGCACTAGCAGAGAGCAAATAACATCTATCTGTCCATCTAGTTGTTAAATACCTCCATACTGCAAGCATATAGTTACATGAGCACCCATAGTTAGGCTATGAATAAAGAGTATGAAAAATATCTCATCATATTGTCAGCAACAAATGAAAGTACAAAACTATCAACTAAAATCAGTCTAGAAAAATCAATTACAAAGCACCAAAAGCACAAAAAACTCCAACCCATTGTTGGTCTGGTTATTCAACTGATTATTTCCCTAGCTGAACAGTGGGTTGATGAACAAGTCATTCAACCCATCATTCATCTGCTCCATTTTTGAGAGAAGATTTGGCCTCAGGCTATTTGTTCCTCTGTATCCTCTTCCTCTGTCTTTCCATTTTTTCCCCTTCTTCCCTCAGTCCTCATTCTCCCTTATGTCACCTTTTTAGCCTTCCTCCCACTCTCACTTCTTATTCCAGGATTCCTCCCCTTACACCATCCTACTCAACCCACTCTCCCTCTTCCCCCATATTACCTGTCCTCATCAACCCTCCCTGGTTTTTTTTTAATGGTATTTGTTAAGCACTTACTATGCAACAGGCACTGTAAGTGCTGAGGTAGCTACAAAATAATCAAATTAGGCACAGTCCATGTCCCACTTGGCGCTTACAGTCTTAATCCCCATTTTACATATGAGGTAACTGAGCCACAGAGAAATTAAGTGACTCGCCCAAGATTACACAGCAGATAAGTGGCAGAGCCAGAATTAGAACCTAGGTCCTCAGACTCCCAGACCCGTGCTCTTACCACAGCCCACTTTGCTTCTCCTCTTGCCCTGTCATCTCTCTCTCCACTTACATATCCCTCACCAATCACTGTTTATGATGTTTATATGTGTCAGTGTCTTTGGAGCCGGCTGGGGAAAAAGCCCTGAAAACCCATCATGACCTTTTTTTTTTTTCCCCCCACTTGTCTCTCATGTACCTGAGGCCATACTGTTTCATTAATAAAAGCACTGAAGTTTAACTCCAGCTTTGGGTAGCTGAATTTTAGGGGACTGCTGCTCACAGATACAGTACTCACCAGTTGAAGTAGTAAGTGACAAGTGATGAGAAATCGCTTGGCCTAGTAGAGCAAGAATGGGGAGTTGGGAGAACTAGGTTCTACTCCCAGTCCTGCCACTTGCCTGCTCAGTGACCTTGACCAAATCACTGCTCTCTGCCTCAGTTTCCCCATCTATAAAATGGGGATTAAATATCTGTCCACTTTGCACTTTAGCCCATGAGTTCCAGATGGGACAGGAACTGTGTCCCATTGACTTATCTTGGTTCTATGCCAGCATCTAGTAAAGTGCTTGGCTCTTGGCAAGTGCTTAACAAATACCAATTATTAGTATAAGCCCTGGAGCAGAGCAAGGGGTTGGAAAATGTCATTCCAGAAATAATTCATTTGACGACCAATGGTGCCTGCGTCTTTGTCAATGTTTCTAGATATTGAATTCTGCCAAGTACCTAAATCTCTGCAGACAGTAGGTTCTTAAAGACATGGATGAATGACATGATCTATGCCCTTCATGATTTTACAATCTAATGTGAGAGACAGGCAGACAAATAGTGGGAGCGGGAAGAAACACGATTCAAGCAAAATTATGGAAAGATGAATGGATGAATAAGTAAATAAAATGAATACATAAGTGCTAAGGTTGACATGTGTGTGTACACATATATATATATATCTCCTCTCTTTGTATAGTTTTTTTTAAAAAAATTTCCAAAACACTATTCTATCATCTCATTTCATCCTCACATGTTTCCTGGGAGGTAGGAAAGGTGGGTATTATCCACATTTTATAGGTGAGGAAATGAGGACCAGAGGGGTTAAGTGACTTACCTAAGGTCACACCTCAGGTCACTGGCAGAGCTAAGCTTAGAATCTAGATCTCCTGATTCCCAGCCCTATATACTTTCCACTAGACTACATTGCCACCTTAGCAAAAGTGCTAAGGGTGATGTTTCCCCAGGCAGATCATTTAACGAATTAAATTCAGGGCAGAGACAAAAGCAAATTGCTTAGAAAAATCAAATCATTTAACTGTTCAAGGAAAAGCAAAAAAAAGGTTAAATAGACTTTCTACCAGGTCCTCCGTGACTTTTTGACAATGAATGGCTTTTTACTCAGACTGATTTTTTTATTTCTGAAGTTTCTAAGGATTTCAGGTTTAGATTATTTGACTTTTTTTTTTCATTGTGATTGAGATGATTTACTGTTAGACCTGATGGGCTTAATATTTACACTTGACTATTGCCACTGCCAGTGAATTGGTTATTCTTAACTGCAGAGTCTTATACTGCATATGTTTCCACTTCAGGTAAAAAAAGAAAAATCTCTATTTGTAAATTGCGGTATGTGCTGTTTATAGTAAATATATTTTTTAATGGAAAACCTCTGAAGGTTTAAATTGTTAATTAAATTCTGTGTGAATGTTAAATCTAACGAAATCCAACACCCATAGAGAAGGAACCTCACAATAACAGTATCTATGTATATGAAAATATACTCCTTGCTCCTACTCCTTCCTTTCCCTGCCCTGTCTTATAGCCTTAATAAATGGTATTTATTGAATGCTTAGTGTGTACAGAGCATTATACTATACACTTAGGAGAGTAGGATACAACATGTTTCTGCCCGAAATGAGCTTGCAGTCTAGAGGTGGAGACAGACATTAATATAAATCAATTACAAATATTTAAATAAAAATAATTATGGTATTTGTTAAACACTTACTATGTGCCAAGCACTGTTCTAAGTGCTGGGGTAGATATGGTAATCAGGTTGTCCCACGTGGGGCTCACAGTCTTAATCCCCATTTTACAGATGAGAGAACTGAGGCCCAGAGAAGTGAAGTGGCTTGCCCAAGGTCACACAGGAGAAAAGTGGTGGGGCCGGGATTAGAGCCCAAGACCTCCGACTCCCAAGCCCGTGCTCTTTCCACTAAACCATGCTGCTCCTTGTAATAGGATAGGGTGAATATCAAGTGCCCAAAGAGTACAGATCCAACAGCATAGTTGACATGGAAGGGAGAGGGAGTTGGATGGAAAGAGGGCTTATTTAGCTTAGACTCATCATGGTGAGGATGCTTAGATACCATTCCTAATCGTGGAGTGTGGTAAACCTGAATTCTGCTCCAGGGTTAGAAAATAGGATGCTGTCTTGAGTACTTGTGAGGAATTGGCTAATGTAGTTTTACCTTGACAATCCCATAGGATCCTATGACTTTCTTCCAAATTTGGGTATCATGGCAAATCTCTCATTATGATAAGTATGTTGAACATTGATACTTTTGTGATACATCTTTGGAGAAGAGTTCTGTTTCTTCACAATAGTTTACCTTTGTGGAAATGTATGCACTGATGATGGAAACTGCCATGTTACAAAGGCAAGTGTAGTATCATTAAAGAGCCACTTATTCCTCTGGGAAAATTTGGAAAGCCTGATACTAGTGCCTATCTAGTTGTGAAACTAACTCCTAATAGCTGCTGTGTTAGAAGCCCTTTCCAAAAGAAGGTATACACAAACACTTGTCCCTGAGGATTGACCCTCAATGAGTAAAGTGGTCTAGGGGAAAGAGCATGGGCCCAGGAATCAGAACACCAGAGTTTTTTAATCCCTGTTCCACCACTTGCCTGCTGTGTGACCTTGGGCAAGTCACTTTACTTCTCTGGACTTCAATTCTCTCATCTGCAAAATGGGGATTCAATCCCTGTTTTCTCTCCTATTTAAGCACCATGTGGGACCTATCTTGTATCTACCCCAGTGCTTAGTACAGTGCTTAGCATATGGTAAGTGCTTATACCATTATTATTATTAATAAGAAGGTCAAGTCTAGTTTAACATCAGCCCAATTCACGTGCAAAAAAATCCTGTTCTTTCTGAACAATGGCTTTTCAAATGTAACCAATCAATGGTATTTATTGAGTGCTTACTGTGTGCAGGGCATTGTACTAAGCACTTGGGAGGGTACAATATAACAGAGTTGATAGGTGCATTCCCTGCCTACAATGAGTTTACAGTCTAGAGAGGGAGATAGACATTGAAGTGACATTACACTTCATTAATTCATAGTAATGTCTACAAATATATACATAAATATTGTGGAGCTGAGGGAGGGGTAAATAAAGGGTGCAAATCCAAGTGTAAGGGTGATAAAGGAGTGGGAGAAGAGGAAATGAGGGCTTAGGGAAGACCACTTGAAGGAGATGTGCTTTTAATAAGGTTTTGCAGGTGGGGAGAGTGACTGTCATATATGAAAAGGGAAAGCATTCTAGGCCAGAGGCAGGTGAGTCGGTTGACATTAGAGGAGTTGCCTCATTTGTAAAATGGGGATTAGGACTGAGCCCCAGTGTGACATGGACTGTGTCCAACCAGATAAGCTTGTATCTACACCAGTGCTTAGTACAGTGTCTGTCACATAGTAAGCACTTATCAAATACCATTTAAAAAAAGCACTGAAGTATGTGGGTTGAGCTGTAGTAGGAAAGCAGCGAGATAGCATCCTGATGTCCCCCTGTGTGAAGATTATTTTTCTTTGCATTTTATCTTATATGTTTTCACACTTCAGATGTAAAGCTCCCCAGAAACAATCTACCAGTAATCCAAATCTAGGCAGCAGAAAGTAGGGAGTAAGCCCCACTGTATTGTAAGCTCATGGATGACAGGGATCATACTCTACTGTACTTGGCCAAGTGCTTAATACAGTGCTCTGCACACAATAGATGCTCCATAAATACTGTTGTCACGCCCCTGTTTACATTTAGCATGGATTCAACCTCCAGGTCCTTTCACTGGACTGGCCCAGAAGAGGTGGGGGGTTCTGAGGAAATGTGGTGTCCCGGTCTCTAACTTTGACTCAAGTGGTGTAGAGTTGGTTTTTCTTTCATCTCATTTACACTTCATCATCACTGTCATCAGCATGTCTGTGTTCTGAAGACTCTACTAGGTATCTGGGAGCATATGACAGATAGAAGACCCAGCTCCTTCTATTGAGGAGCTAACGCTACCCTTCTGTTCTCCTGTTCTCCTGTGTTACCCAAGAAATCATATGAGGGCACAGCAGGGTCTGAGATGATGATGATGATGATGGTATTTGTTAAGCGCTTACTATGTTCCAAGTACTGATCTAAGAGCTGGGTGAAATACAATGTAGTCACGTTGTGCCACGTAGGGCTCACAGTCTTAATCCCCATTTTACAGATGAGGTAACTGAGGCACAGAGACGTTAAGTGACTTGCCCAAAGTCACACAGCAGACAAGTGGCAGAGGCAGGATTAGAACCCATGACCTCTGACTCCCAAGCCCATGCTCTTGGGGAGGGGGCCCAAAATATATTCTTCTATGGCCACAAACTCCTGCTTTCCAGTGATGACCCCAGTGATTTTTCCAGAACATATGCGTTGCCTTTAGCAATGGCATATAAATTGGATGGGGGCACAGGAATATCAGCTTCTGCAGAGGGCTCACAGAGATATTAATCCCCATTTTACAGATGAGGTAACTGAGGCCCAGAGAAAACAACTTGACCAAAGTCACACAGCAGACATGTAGTGGAACTGGGATTAGAAACCATGACCTTCAGACTCTCAGGCCCGTGCTCTATCCACTAACCCACGCTGCTTCTCCAAAGCCTTGCCACCACCTTCCACCCTATCAGATACAGTGAAAGGAAGTTAGCTATTTAGGCCAGGTACAGTTCTGCCTGGATCAGTGAGAATCCAAAAATCCAGGGTTCCCCTCATTCTACCCTTCATCACCCAAGCAGCAAAGACTCATTACATTTTCTTTTGTTGTGACTATTACATTGCGTTCTCTTTTGCACTTAGTGATAATGACCTTGAACACTGTAAACCATCCAGTCAAAAATCTGCCCAAAGGAATTGACTGTAGTGATAGTTGAATGAATGTTCCAACTGGTGCAACAAGTGAGAAGGTGTGCAGGGGTGCAACACACTGTGAAATTCACTTATTCAATTGTATTTATTGAGCGTTTACTGTGTGCAATGCACTGTACTTAAGTGCCTGGGAGACGACAGTACAACAGAGATGGGAGACGTTCCCTGCCCACAATGAGCTTGCAGTGTAGAGGATGAGGTTACAGTTTACCACCACTCAGGTTGAAATACATAATAATAGTATCCCCCCTCGTTTATGTGAATGGTTAAAAATGAGAAAACCATCCCAGATAATCCCTTGGAATTAAGGCAACTAGCATGGATAGATCATGTCTCACTCATTTTCCCACCCCACTACCATGTCTCCCCAGAGCTCATGCTACCTGCTCACCTCCCCTATCAAATTAACAGATAGCCAAGCTAGTGAATAAATGAGGATACAAGCTAACAATATTGAGAGAGAAGATTCTTAAATAACAGGTAAAACCAAATCTGACCGGAGCCAGTCAGTTGATCATATTTGAGTGCTTACTATGTGCAGAGCGCTGTACTAAGCACTTGGGAGAGTACAATATAGCAATAAACAGACACATTCCCTGCCCACAACAAACCAGCCCTAGAAACATGTGATTCTTGATTAGTCAAGGAGGTTTTACCCTTTACCAATCTCAAGAAGTTCCCCGTTTACTCTGTAGCTTGTAGATCTTTGGCAACACCTAGCTTCTCTACACTACAAGCCTGGGCAAAAATAAGAGAATATATAATTGTCTGTAACCCAGAGGGCTCAACTTTCTAGCTTTCCTTTTATACCTCTTTCACTGTATACCACTTTTCTCAGGTCTTAATAATGATGGCATTTGTTAAGTGCTTACAGTGTGCAAAGCACTGTTCTAAGTGCTGGGGAGGATACAAGTTGATCAGGTTGTACCACATGGGGCTCAAAGTTTTAATCCCCATTTTACAGATGAGGTAATTGAGGCACAGAGTAGTGAAGTGATTTGCTCAAAGTCACACAGCAGACAAGTGGCAGAATTAGAACCCATGACCTCTGACTCCCAAACCCAGGCTCTTTCCACTAAGCCATGCTACTTCTCCTGATTAGGTCTCCCTAATTATCCTGATTGGGTTCATTGAATTAATAATTAGCCCACTTTGCTATATTACCTTGACTGGGAGTGTGTGCAAGGCTTTTAACTAAATTACTGCTCCTACATAGCCTCCCCTCTAGTAATTGCATTATCCTTTGGATGTGTTGCTGTTTAAACCAAAATAAACAAACTAGTTTGCTATGGGGGGTTTTAGTAGCTAACTTAACCCCTACCTTCCTCTTTATCTTATTGTTATGGAGCTCTCAATAAATCAATCAATCACATTCCTGGTTCTTCAGGTTTTTCAGCTCCTCTCTGTCTCCATGTACCAGTGTAATGGACCATTTAATTAAAGGTTACATCCTTAGTGCCTGAGGATGATACCAGCAGGTTGCAGGCAAGGCTGAAGTGATAGAGAATCAGAATTTGGAGACTGACTTGATAAGAAAAATATTTTTTTTCCTGCAAATGTTTGCTGAATAAGAATCTTCTCAATTTGAAAATAAAGTCCATAGAGTTGATAATCAGACCACAGAGTCTATTCCAGTGTTGGAAAGTGAAGGAAAATTTCCTGAGATTTGAAGACCAATTTCTTTCATTGATATGAGTAATTGGGCATGTGTGGCTATATTTGCCCACAGTCATAGGCCTTCAGTCTCTGAGTGGGGCATTCAACTTCAGCTTATGTCTACCCCAGTGCGTAGTACAGTGCTTGACATACAGTAAGTGCTTAACAAATTTATTATTATTGTTATTCAAGTTGGGGTTCCTCCCTTATTGAACAAAGAGATGCATTCCTGAAAATTGCTACTTAGCCCATCCCAGATTGGAAAATCCTGAGCTGAGGGATTGGCACTATTAAAATTTACCTGTGGTGTGCACCCAGAACAGCCCATCACTTGCTGGATGTAATGGGAATGACAAGTATGTCTGGTGTTTTTTGTCATCGTGATCACCTGCCATCCTCACCATCAATATCATCCTCCTCATCATTACTATAAATGCAGTCTGTGGTTATTGAGCCACCACTCTGTCAAGACCAGTGTGTTCAGCACTGAGGAAAATTTCAAGAGAACATGAAGATCTATTCTTTGCCCTTGAGGAATTTAAAATCTAATTGGAGAGAAAAAATAAGCACAAAACTCCAAACATGTAAGCCCAGTGTGGGCAGGGATTGTCTCTATTGTTGAATTGTACTTTTCAAGTGCTTAGTAAAGTGCTCTGCACATAGTAAGTGCTTAATAAATAAGATTGAATGAAAGAATGAATATGGTTAGACAAAAGTGTAGATCCCAAGGGCATGAAACATCAATTCAAATAACAGAAAAATACGCAAAATCTCCCAAATTAGACATCCGTGTTGGTATAGCTAGGGTGGATTGATTTATTATTTATTTGAGTGCCTACTGTGTGCAGACCACTGTATTAAGCACTTGGGAGAGTACAATACAACAATAAACAGACACATTCCCTACCCATGTTGAGCTTACACTCTAGACAAGGGAAGACAGACATCAATACAAATAAACAAAATTACAACTATGTACTTAAGTGCTATGGGGGCTGGAAGGGGGAAGAGTAAAGGGAGCAAGTCAAGACAATGCAAAAGGGAGTGGGAGATGAGGAAAGGAGGGGCTTAATCTGGGAAGGCTTCTTGGAGATGATGTGCCTTTAACAAGGCTTTGAAGGGAGTGGGGGAGAGTAATTGTCTATCGGATTTGAGATGGGAGGGCATTGTGGGGATAATATCCAGGGAAGAAGAAGAGTGGAGTGAGACTTTATCACTGTCCCTGACTCAGTGCCCAGCTTGTAGATCAATAGCTGGGATCCCAAGGGATCTCTGTGGTGGAGGCAGTATTAGGTTTCCTTCTCCCCTTCTGCTACTCTAGACTTCAGCTGTGATTGTGCTTTGATCCCTGAGAGGAGAGGGATAGTAGAAAAATCCCTCCTTCCCTGTTTAATCATAACCAAATGTGATAGAAATCTCATCTTCCTTGCCGTTAGCTTGCTTTTTCTCTTATTTGCCAACATAGTGACTCCATGGGTCTAGGTTTAGTCAGTCTTCTTCTGAAAGAGGGCTCACGGGTGATCCCTTTCATCTCCATGGGAGGCAATGCACTTTACTTCCCAGCAAGATGAGCCAGGCCTACTTGCCATCTCTTCATTTGGAGATCCCAAAGCAGCTTCCCTTTGGCTATGTTCTTCTGTTCCCATAATTTAAAACTCAAGTAATTAAGCAATTTGTGGTTACATTTGATGTGTGCTTTTTTTACAAACTTAGAGACCGATGATTTGGCAGTGGAGAGAGCCCTTTGAATGGTGTGTAGTTTGCTTGGAAAGATCTAGGGGTTTTAGCTGCCTTCCGTTTTAAATGACTTTTTATTTTGGGATTAAGGTAAGTATCTTGGTTCAAGAATGAAAGAAAGCACAGTAGCTACCATGGCAACATTCCTCTGGATCTAATAAGTAATTACCATCATGAACACAAACATTTTAAAGGCAGATAAGAGATCTGTCCCAGAAAAATTGGCCTGCTTGATAAGCATCATTTTTTTTCAAAGAACTATTTTAATTATCTTCATTTTGGTTCTAGATGATAGTTGTGCCTCCATCTGCATTGCTTGTAGTAGCTGAAAAAAGTTATATTGGTGAATTGAATTTGCATCATAATTTCCATTTATTAACTCTCATGGGGACCCTCCACATTGTGTGCTGTGAGGCATTTTACTTTACTGGCAGTAAGAAATTGTTGGCTGGTGAGGCACTGACCTTATAAATGCATTAACACCATCAACAGACCAGGGAACTGGTAATTGTTAGGTAAATTCAGCTGTCATGAGAAACTTTTAGTATTCTCCATGCTGGTATGGATAATTAGAGTTAAAGATGCCTTGTCTGACCCTTTCCCCATCCCCATCGGAGTGAAATTGGGCTATGTAGTCATTCCTGTCCAGTTCAACCCAATCTAGATGCTTTGAATTAGGGTGCAATATGGGAGTTGGAATTAGAATAATCTTCCAGTACACTGAGGAAACCTTCCAAACTCAACACACCACAAAGCAACATCAAGAGTTTTTGAGAACATCATTCAGGAGCTGCTGGAGACTGCCCTTGAGTCCCATACACAAGACACCTAAATCCTTATGAATTGCTCTCCGGATTTGGCACAACAATATGGACTAACAATCTGAAGGAAACCAAAGTTATGTGCTAGCCTACCGGGGAGATCCTACTTACAACCAAAGTTGTTTTTTTAGGGTTTGTTTTTTTTTGGCAACACAGTACTTGAAGTTTTTGCCAAATTCTGAAATGTAGACAGTATCCAGTGATGCACAGAGAGTAGCAGTCGCAAGGCCAGTATGGCTTTTGGGAGATTGACAGAGTTTGTTAATGGCTTATCCATATCAAATGGGTAGTCTAAAATAGGTAGTCTGTTGTATCCAAACATCTCTATGGAGAAGCAGCATGGTCTAGTGGTTAATAATAATGTTGGTATTTGTTAAGCGCTTACTATGTGCAGAGAACTGTTCTAAGTGCTGGGGTAGATACAGGGTAATCAGGTTGTCCCACGTTAGGCTCACAGTCTTAATTCCCATTTTACAGATGAGGGAACTGAGGCACAGAGAAGTTAAGTGACTTGCCCACAGTCACACAGCTGCCAAGTGGCAGAGATGGGATTCGAACCCATGACCTCTGACTCCCAAGCCCGTGTTCATTCCACTGAGCCATGCTGCTTCTCTGGTTAAAGCACCAGCCTCGGTGTCAAAATAACCTGGGGTCTAATCCTGGTGCTGCAACTTGTCTGCTATGTGACCTTGGACAAGTTACTAAACTGCTCTGTGCCTCAGATACCTCATCTGTAAAATGGGGATTGAGACTGTGAGCCCTGATTACCTTGTAGCTACCCCAGTACTTAGAACAGTGCCTGGCACATAGTAAGCACTTAACAAATAACATTAAAAAAAAAAGACTGTTACAGACTTGGGCTTAGAGTACTTCTGGAACAGTTTCAACATGAACCTATAGTTCCAGCTGTGGAGGCTACTCAAAATCAAAGGTGTCAATTGGCCCTAAAGCTTTCTGAACTGGAATTCTGGTCACACTTATCCCATGTCAAGGCCTGAGGGCTTAGAAGACCCAAAATGGTGGCTTCATGGCCTGTCAGTCCTTTGAAGCTTGTTCTCTAAATCCCCATCCCTCTAAAATTTCTGCCTCGTTTATACCCTCACCTCCAAAAGGAAAAGTTGGCACCTCTATTCATTGTCAAATGAAAGTACAAGATTCGTCCCCACTCCTAGTTGTTGGTAGTCAGCTCAGCATCAGTGAGGCAATGCTAACAGCAACACAGCTCAGCTATGGTGAACTGAAAGAGAGGGCGCACAAGAAAAGAGGGAGGATTAAAAAAGTTAAAGATATAATGAAGCACAGATTTAAATGATAAAGCAGACAGGCTGATGGACACCAATTAGGAGAGGGGAGGCCCTACTTGGGAAAAGGATTCACTAAGATTAGGGTACCGAGAAGCAACGTGGTTTACTGGAAAGATCATGGGCCTGAGTTCGAATCCTGGCTTGTTTACTGCATGATCCTGGGCAAATCATTTAACTTCTCAGTGCCTCAGTTGCCTCACCTGTAAAATGGGGATTAAAAATGTGAGCCCCATGTGGGACATGGATGGTGTCCAATCTGATTATCTTGTATCTACCCCAATGCTTAGTACAGTGCCTGGCGCATAGTAAGCATTTTACAAATGCCATAAAGAAAACAACCCCAAAAAACAAATAACTTTCCATTCTGCTTTCTTCTGCTTCCTCTTGTTCACTCTACTTCACTCTACCATACTCCCCCCCTGCCATCCCTCCTCCCTCCCCCAAGCCTGAGGAGGCCTTCTCTGTCCCTTTGCCATGTGGTTTTCAAGACAACAGATTTCTTGCTGCTAGTCTTAAGTCCTGATCTAGATTTTACAAATTTAGATGATATACATAAACAATAGCAAAGGATATTTTCTTTCCAGGTTTCTGGGTAAATTCCAAATTTGTGAGAGAGGTTGAAATTAATCTGATTAGGTTTTGGTGATTAAAATACTAGAGTTTTTTGATTATCTGAAAAGATGACATAAATATCTAAAAATGGGGATCAATTAAATGCTAAGCAGTCTTTTAATATTGTATTTTCATGTCTGTAGCCAAAATTTCCCCTAAAACAATAGAAATACAGCTTCAGTGGAGAAAAATATGTCCTTCAGATATTTGCCAATGTTAAAATCAACACTAATTACTGTAGAGAAAAAATCACTTGGTATTTCTGAATGAAAAGAGCAGTTTAATTTTCATTTGCTAAAAACAAATCTAATTCCTGACTCAAGATTTCATTTTGTTACCTGAAAGCAACATGAATCTTACATCATAGAAATGTGTGCTTCCCTAGATGAAAATATATTTGTCTGAGTTCATATGTTCTTATATCCCTGCTCTCTAACCACTTTCTGCACTGAACATCTTAGAGAAACAGTGAGGCCTAATGGATGGAGCATGAGCCTAGGAGTCAGAAGGACTTGAGTTTTAATCCCGGCTCTGCCATTTGTCTCCTGTATCACCACAGGCAAGTCATTTTACTTCTCTGTGCCTCAGTTAGCTCATCGTAAAGTGGGGATTAAAATTGTGAACCCCATGTGGGACATGAATTGTGTCCAACCTGATTAATTTGTATTTACCCCAGCACTTAGTGACTGGCACACAGTAAGCGCTTAACAAATACCATTAAAAAACCCCATATTTTTATGACACCTCCCTTGACCCCAGTTATCACCCCATCTCCTTCCTATCATCCATCACCAAACTCCTGCAGCAATTTGTCTACACCCACTGTCTCATGTTTCTTCTATGACCCCCTCCAATCTGGCTTCCAATACCCCTTCACTCCATAGACACTGCCCTCTCAAAGGTCACAAATTATCTCCTTCTTGCCAAATCCAATGACCTCTACTCCATCCTATTCCTCTTCGACCTCTCAACTGCCTTTGCTGTTGACCACCCCCTTCTCCTGGAAACATTACCCAACCTCAGCTTCACTGACACTGTCCCCTCCTGGTTCTCCCCCTATCTCTCTGGTTGCTCATTCTCAGTCTTTCACATGCTCCTCCTCTGCCTCCCATTCTTTAACTGTGGGAGTCCCTCAGGGCTCAGTTCTGGGTCCCTTTCTATTCTACATCTACACCCACTTCCTTGGAGAACTTATTAGTTCCCATGGCTTCAACTACCACCTCTATGCTGATGATTCCCAAATTTACATCTCCAACCCCTCTCTCTCTCTCCCCCTTTCTGCAGTCTGGCATTTCCTCCTGTTTTCAAGACATCTCTACCTAGATGACCTCCTGTCACCTCAAGCCTAACATGTCCAAATCAGAACTTCTTATCATCCCACCCAAACCCTGTCCTCCCCATGACTTTCCCATCACTTTAGTCAGCCCCACCATCCTTCTTGTCACTCAAGCCCAGAACCTTGGAGCTATACTTGACTCCCCTCTCTCATTTAACCCAATGCTCAATCTATCACTAAAGCCTATCTTCACGACAATGCTAAAATCCACCCTTTCCTCTCCATCCAAACTGCTACCATGCTAATCCAAGCACTTATCCTATCCTGCCTTGATTACTCTATTAGCCTCCCTGCCTCATGTCTCTTCCCACTTCATTCCATACTTCACTTGGCTGCCCAGATCATTTTTCTACAAAAACATTCAGTCCATGTTTCCCCACTCCTCAAGAACCTTCAGTGGTTGCCCATCCACTTCTGCATTAAACAGAAAGAGCTGCTATGAAAGTTCTAATTCAAATCCCCAATCCTCATTCAAGGTGCTGAAAAATTAATAAAGCTTCAGAATATTCCTGTAGATATATGCACACACACACACACACACATATATATATATATTCATATATAAGGAAGGGGAATATTGCCAAACCTTTTACCTTTATCAGAACTGAGATTGCTTGGAATGAAATTGTGTCCCTATTTTTTTTTTTGTAGATTCTTTAGTCTAATGTTTAATTGTTTTGGCCTCAATTGTGTTTGAAGACAGGCTGTGGTATAGGTTTCACACTCAAATTCATGGAAGGCATTAGGGAAATGCTTACTTTCCGATACTCTCCAAAGTCAATGTTCCTGAAAAAGCCCCATTGTGGTGAGATAAAGAGTGATATGTCAGTGCCCTTATTTGCCACCTGAACTTCAAACTCAGAGGAAAGGTGAAGAGGACTCGCCCCTCTGATGCTCTCAGAAGAGATGTTTCTCCTTTAAAAACCCAGACAGGTGATTGGGGTTAAATGGATTTGTTTCACTCAAGAAGCTCTCAGTATCCCCAGGTTGTCCCAGCAGGTTAGGCCACTGGGACCTGATTAGTGAAAAGGGCTGATTTTAGGCATACGTTTTGCTAAATGACAGCAAAGTTCAGTGACATCCAGGGGGCTTCAGCATCAAATTGGGTGTATAATGTAACAAAAATATAACCTGCATGGGAAATCCAAATCTAAAAATTGATTCCTTTTTCAGACACGAAAGACCAAGATAGTCACTGATTCTCAGGGGTCCACTTTGTGAAATTCATAGTGATGACCCAATTCTGGCCTTCAGTTACCAAGTAACCATGGGAAATCAATTCCACAATTTATTTCATAATCCTGAAAAATATGTTTTTGTTCAGGACCAGCATCTTTCATTGGCCATGCTTGGTGGCATCTGCAGTTTTGTTTTATACTTAAAGTGGAAGTGTTGGTTTTTTTTTCTTTCAATAGTTTTAGACCTTGACTTCTGACTGGGACAACAGCATGTAGGCCTAATGGGTAGAGATTTTATTGGCAGTAGAATCACCTGTTCCTCCTCCAATTGTGGGCTCCTTTCTTGCCCACATCAAAATAAAATGTTCCTCACTAATGGCCCATTTCCAACCAGAAATGGTCTTAGAAAAGGGATATGTAATACTATCTTATTCCTTCAGTGATAAAACTGTCAAATTAAGATATCATTTTCATGCTATTACGCTATTGAGTTGTTGAGAATGAGGTGTATAAGACACCATAATTTCAGGCAAAACCACAAACTTGTATTAAATAAAAATTTTACATGTAAACACAATGAAAGAGATCTGAATGAAGATGAGATATTATGCTTTTAACCTAATAGGCTACAACAGACTTTCAAGGAATGACTCAAGAGTTTCAGGTCAAGAGAACAAAGATTTACCAAAGTGCTTTTGGCAGAGGGAATGATATACACAGTTTGGCTTGAACTACCTAAATTATAATTATGAGTCAGAGGAATATATGGTGCACATAAAAAATAGATTTTCAATAGATGCAGTTATAAGTAAAATCATTTCTCTCTGCCATGAATTTTTACCAGTCACAGCTCTCACCACATTTTCAGACTGAGTAATAAAATGGAGTGATATATTCCATAGTTTGAAGAATTCTCTGCTCATACATGTTTTAATTCAGCCAAATAAACAGTTGCACATGAGACAAGAACAATAAAAGAGAGATATGAATCCATGGAAATGAAAATTAGCAAGGAAAGACCTCCATATGTCTCCTTTGCCCTAGAGTCTTGGCATCTTGGTTCCTAGAGCAAGGAGGAACCTTGGGGGAATCATCTAGTCCAGCTCTCCCTTCCCACCACAGTCCCCAGACAGGTAAGTGTCTCCAGGACTCCCTGGGCCGCCTATTCTTTCCTTAAGGTCTCCATGGATGGAAGCTACGCAAGCTGCCTTGATAGTCTGCATCAATGTTTGTTCATTCATTCGTTCGTTCAATAGTATTTATTGAGCACTTACTATGTGCAGAGCACTGTACTAAGCACTTGGAATGTACAATTCGGTAACAGATAGAGACAATCCCTGCCCATTGACGGGCTTACAGTCTAATCGGGGGAGACAGACAAAAACAATAGCAATAAATAGAATCAAGGGGATATACATCTCATTAACAAAATAAATAGGGTAATAAAAATATATACAAATGAGCGGATGAGCACAGTGCTGAGGGGAGGGAAAGGGAGAGGGGGAGGAGTAGAGGGAAAGGGGGGGGAAGAGGGCTTAGCTGAGGGGAGGTGAAGGGGGGGCAGCGAGGGAGCAGAGGGAAAAGGGGAAGCTTAGTCTGGGAAGGCCTCTTGGAGGAAGTGGGCTCTCAGTAGGGCTTTGAAGAGGAGAAGGGAGTTAGTTTGGCGGTGGTGAAGAGAGAGGGCATTTCAGGACAGCGGGAGGACGTGGGCCAGGGGTCAACGGTGGGATAGGTGAGAACGGGGGACGGTGAGGAGGTGGGCGGCAGAGGAGTGGAGCCTATGGGGTGGGCAGTAGAAAGAGAGAAGGGAGGAGAGGTAGGAGGGGGCAAGTTGATGGAGACCCTTGAAGTCTAGAGTGAGAAGTTTTTGTTTCGTGCGGAGGTTGATAGGCAACCACTGGAGGTTTTTAAGAAGGGGAGTGACATGCCCAGAGCGATTCTGCAGGAAGATGAGCTGGGCAGCGAAATGAAGAATAGACTGGAGCAGGGAGAGACAGGAGGAAGGGAGATAAGAGAGAAGGCTGACACAGTAATCCAGCTGGGATATTATGAGAACCTCTATCAGTAAGATAGCCATTTGGGTGGAGAGGAAAGGGCGGATCTTGGAGATATTATAAAGGTGAGACCGGCAGATCTTGGTGACGGATCGGATGTGTAGGGTGAATGAGAGCGCCGAGTCAAGGATGACATCAAGGTTGCGGGCTTGAGAGACAGGAAGGATAGCCGTACCATCCACAGTGATAGGGAAGTCAGGAAGAGGACAGGGCTTGGGAGGGAAGATAAGGAGCTCAGTTTTGTACATGTTGAGTTTTAGGAGGCAGGCAGACATCCAGGTAGAGACATCCTGGAGGCAGGAGGAGATAGGAGCCTGAAGGGAGGGGGAGAGGACAGGGGCAGAGATGAAGATTCGAGTGTCATCTGCATAGAGATGATAGTTGAAGCCGTGAGAGCGACTGAGTTCACCAAGGGAGTGAGTGTAGATGGAGAACAGAAGAGGGCCAAGAACTGACCCTTGAGGAACTCCTACAGTTAGAGGATGGGAGGGGGAGGAGGAGCCTGCAAAGGAGATCGAGAATGAATGGCCAGAAAGACAACAGGAGAACCAGGAGAGGACGGAGTCCTTGAAGCCAAGGTGAGATAAGGTGTGAAGGAGAAGGGGATGGTCTACAGTGTCATAGGCAGCTGAGAGGTCAAGGAGGATTAGGATAGAGTAGGAGCCATTGGATTTGGCAAGAAGGAGGTCATGGGTGATCTTTTAGAGAGCAGTCTCGGTAGAGTGGAGGGGACGGAAGCCAGATTGGAGGGGGTCTAGGAGAGAATGGGAGTTAAGGAATTCTAAGCATCAATTGTAGAAGACTCGTTCTAGGATTTTGGAAAGGAAGGGTAGTAGGGAGATAGGGTGATAATTGGAAGGGGAAGTGGGGTCGAGAGAGGGTTTTTTTAGGATGGGGGAGATATGGGCATGTTTGAAGGCAGAGGGGAAGAAGCCATTGGAGAGTGAGCGGTTAAAAATAGAAGTTAAGGAGGGGAGGAGGAAAGGGAGGAGGAAAGGGGCAATGATTTTTATAAGGTAAGCGGGAATAGGGTCCGAAGCACAGGTGAAGGGGGTGGCACTTGCGAGGAGGGAGGAGATCTCCTCTGAGGATACTGCAGAGAAAGAAGGGAAAGTAGGGGAGAGTGTTGGGTGGGGGGGAGGCAGAAGGGGGAGGGGTGACTTTGGGGACCTCAGACCTGATTGTGTTAATTTTTGTGATGAAGTAGGTGGCCAGATCGTTGGGGGTGAGGGATGGGAGAGGGGGAGGAGCAGGGGGCCTGAGGAGAGAATTAAAGGTCCAGAACAATTGGTGGGGGTGACAGGCATGGGTGTCAATAAGCGAAGAAAAGTAGTTTTGCCTGGCAGAGGAGAGGGCAGAGTTAAGGCAGGAAAGGATAAATTTTAAATGGATCAGGTTGTCTTGGTGCTTGGACCTTCGCCAGCAGCGCTCAGCAGCTCGAGCATAAGAGCGTAGGAGGCAAACAGAGGCAGTGACCCTCTTTATCACTGGGATTGTCAGGAAGTTCTCTCTTGCTTTAATTATAGCTAATTTCCTTGTGGGTCTTTGTGGTCATGAATAAAGGCTGATGAGCATCTTCCTCATGAGCACCCTTTGCAGATTTGAAGACAGTGATTAAGCTCACTTCAGCCTTCTTTTCTCCAACCTCAACACCCTGAATTCTTTCCCTTGTTTCTCAAAGAACCTATTTTCCAGTCCTTTAATCATTTTTGTCACTATTCTTTGGTCTCTGAATCTTCCACATTCTGCTTGAAGTGCAGTGAACAAAACTGGACGGGGGTTCCAAAAGAGTCTGTCCAGAGCAGAATATTATGGAAGGATTGCTTCCTGACTCTTGCATGTCCTATTTTTGTTGATACTTGCCAGTGCCCAAAGGTCTTTTTGAAAACAACCATACTTGATTCAAAGAAAGACACTCAGGTCTCTTTCTGCTGTGCTCCTCTGACTAGACTTTGTGACTTTTGTTTTCTGTCCCTTAAGGCAGCAGCATGACCTAGTGGATAGAGCACAGGGGTGGGAGTCAGAATCCCTGCTCCCCCTGCTTGCCTTGAGCAAGTTGCTTGTCTGGGCCTCAGTTACCTCATCTGTAAAATGGGGATTAAGACTCTAAGCCCCATGTGGGAAATGGATTGTGTTCAACCTGATTAATTTGTATCTACCCCAGTGCTTAGTATACTGCCTGGCACACAATAAGCACTAAACAAATGCCATTAAAATAAAATCGTACTTGTCCCGGGTCCCCATTGTCCTGAATATGGCTTGCCTAAAGTGCCTTGAATTGGATTAGGGGTATGCCTGGGCACCCCTAACTGATCCTCTTCCACTCAATCCAAGGAGTTGATCTACAACCTGCTAATGATCCATGTCCTCTGAATAGTTCCTGCAGGATGGGATTGGATTTCTTTGGGCCATCTGCCAATCAGATGACACAGGTGAGGGAAATGCTGACAATTTTCATGGTTTACACATATGTATCTGCTCCAGTTTTTCATGTAGAGAAGCAGCGTGGCTTAGTGGAAAGAGTCCGGGCTTGGGAGTCAGAGGTCGTGGGTTCTAATGCCGACTCTGCTGCATGTCAGCTGTGTGACCATGGGCAAGTCACTTAACTTCTCTGGGCCTCAGTTACCTCATCTGTAAAATGGGAATGAAGACTGTGACCCCTCCTGATTACCTTGTATCTACCCCAGCGCTTAGAACAGTGCTTGGCATATAGTAAGCGCTTAACAAATGCCAACATTATTATATAGTGCAGGGGGGAAAGGGGTTTATTTGGCTCATATCTGGTGGCTAGGAAGAAGACAAAGGTGTGGACAATTTCCAGATAGGCTTACACCATCTTGGAGGCTGTCTTGAGCCATGAGGAAGAGGGTTTTTCAAAGCTTTTCTATTATTGTATTTTGTCCATCAATTTATTCTTTAATCCCAGCAATGTGCCAACTTTGGTTTTGTGCTCTGTAGGATAATAGGCTATTGTTTTTGAGGCTGCCCCCTCCTACTGTTTAGGTTGGAAGTCTCTTTGATTTTCAGTTTTATCCTTAGAGAAACCTCTCTACAGTAGGCAAAGTCTGAGCTCTAAGCAAACCTTATGAATTGTCAAGAAATGTCAAGTATGTGAGTATGTGGTAGTGCCTATTGAGCCAGAAGAAAAGATTTTCTTGCAGTTGGGAGACTCATATCACCTGGGAAGAGAGGATGATAGTCCATTGTCTTTAAAACTGGAGCAATTTTCCTTTGGGCAATTTACATGATTAACATAAGCTTGTCCCTTCCCTTGTTTAGGTGGGAAGAGTCTTTAACTTACAGTTTCATCCTCAGAGATTCCTCTCTATGGTAGCGAAAAAATCCGAGTTCTAAACAGGTCTTATAAATTGTCAAATGTCAAATATAATAATAATAGTTATGGTATTTAAGTGCTTACTATGTTCCAGGCACTATACTAAGCACTGTGGTGGATGCAAGCAAATTGGGTTGGACACAGTCTCTTGTCCCACGTGGAGCTCAGTCTCAATCCCTACTTTACCGATGAGGTAACTGAGGCACAGAAAAGTTAAGTGACTTGCCCAAGGTCACACAGCAGACAAGTGGTGGAATGTTAACCTGTGTTTTATCTGATGCTACCCTGTCCAGGAGGTGGGGCAGAGAAGGGGCATGTTGGGAGAGTGTTGATGGAAGAGGACAGAGAGCCCACTGTGTCTAGTGGCCACTGTGACAATGGGTAAGATGACAAGAAACTGCAGCAGTTTATTCACTCATCTTGAAGGCCTTGTCACCTGATAAGTAGGTCCTCATTCAAAATGATGCTAATCCTTTGTGGAACCCTTGTCCTTAATGAATTCCATCTTGTTTTTGTAGGCCCACTTTTCCAGTTTCTCAAAGTCCCAAGCGCTTAGTACAGTGCTCTGCACATAGTAAGCACTCAATAAATACTATTGAATGAAAAGTCACTGTGTAATCTATCCTGCCTTCCAGGGTGTTGGCCACCCACTCCATTTAGTGTTATTTTCAGATCTCTGGACCCACTGAACTATGTCTCATTGTTCTTTGTCCCTAGATGGAAGTGAATTTCGCGGAGTGGAAGGTAGATGGTAAGGTTAGGAGGAAATTTAGCTTTCTATATTGATTTTACAATTTATAGTTGGGTCTCAGTTTTGGTTTTTTTTTTTCTTATGGTTACACACCCCTAATAAAAATATATGGGGGAAAATCCCTGAGAAGCAACTTTCATTTTACAAACCCCCCTTGGAAAACCATGCTCCCCTTGTGACTAGGTTTGCTACCATCAAGGGACCCCAGATCACATGCCTCCCTTTCTTGGCTTACTGTTCATTGTAGTGCCTCACTCACCAATTTCCTGATCATGTTCTCTAGTCTTCAATCCACTTCATCCACTGGCAGATATGGAACTGGCCAGTATGGGACCCCTCCCAACCAGCTGCTAAACTGAAGCCAAGTCACTGATGGTTTCCCTTGAGAAGTAATGCTTAAACCAGCAGTGCACCCTCCCAAACAGCACTGTGGTCAAGACTGAACTCTGTCAGCTTGTCCATGACAATGTCTTGTGGGATGGACATGCCTTCTGCCTTACTGAAGTTTAGGGATATTATAGCTGTTCCTTTGCCCCTGTGATCTGACAGATCTTCACAGATGGGAATGATTATTTTTTGGAATATAAAATGACTTTTTCCTACAGAAGTTTGGACCCTAATTTATATTCCACATCATTTTATCTATGGAGTTGGTATTGGGATTAGCAGAGGGTAGGTTGGGTTTATAATAATGTTGGTATTTGTTAAGCGCTTACTATGTGCAGAACACTGTTCTAAGCACTGGGGTAAACACAGGGGAATCAGGTTGTCCCACGAGGGGCTCACAGTCTTAATCCCCATTTTACAGATGAGGGAACTGAGGCACAGAGAAGTTAAGCAACTCGCCCACAGTCACACAGCTGACAAGTGGCAGAGCTGGGATTCAAACTCATGAGCCCTGACTCCAAAGCCCGTGCTCTTTCCACTGCGCCACGCTGCTTCTCTATAGATGGAAGGAACAGGAATGAATAAACTCTCCCCCCAATCTCTCCAGAATCCCAGTAGGGTAGCCACTCTTTCTCTAAGGACAAGTTATGTCCTAATCTGATTCATGTAAGCATAGCTTTTCCAGTCCTTCTTGAGGCTTCAGGAGGGACTATGCTGATTGGGCTAATGAAGACTTAACAGCAGCCTTTCTGAAGTAAACAATCCTCTGAATCTAAGCACAGCCCCTTACCAATCTGCCTAAGGCTTTGGAAGACTTTACTTGAGTGGCTGTTAACTCCTCGTTAATCCCATTTTATATGCAAGATCAACTGATCTTGAATTAAGTTCAAATAAAAAGGCTCTCTGACCTACAGTTCGGATCAGAAGCAGTGTGGCTTAGTGGAAAGAGCATGCGCTTGGGAGTCAGAGGTTGTGGGTTCTAATCTTGCCTCTGCCACTTGTCTGCTGTGTGACCTTGGGCAAACCACTTAACTTCTCTGTGCCTCAGTTACCTCATCTGTAAAATGGGGATTAAAACTGTGATTCCCCCCATGGGAAAATCTGATTACCTTGTATCTACCCCAGTGCTTAAAACAGTGCTCAGCACATAGTTAGCACTTAACAAATACTATTATTATTATTATTATCATCATCAACCACTGGTCTGGCAAATAGGGTAAAAATCTCTGGCAAGGTCTGCTCTTCACAAAGCCATATTGGTTGTTTCCTAACATCTCGGGCTCTTCCAGGTAGTTACAAATTGATTGTCTGACAGTTTGTATTGGTGCCTTCCCAGATTCTACCAAGGGAAGTGGAAAATAATGAAACCAACAAATCACAATAAAGTACAGAATACACACTTGGTAGCTTCCTTCCACTTCTCTGGAAATCCATGTGAACTGCAGCAATCCATGGGAGGCTTGGGACTGTTGCCTATCCTTTCACATGGCCCAGATTTCGCTAGTATAAAGACACCTGCCAGGGGAGGTTAGGACCATGTAGTATAGAATCCAGCTGTTTTGGACTTACCCCAAATAACATTCCTCAGAAATCCACTTAACCCACTTTCTAGAATGCCTCCAGGCCAGCTGTTCTTAAATCTTTCTCCTGCTGCTGCTAGCCTAAAATTTCTCTCATAGTAAGAGTGAAGGATAAATAACGGAGCTACTCTATGCTCAGAAGGTTTTTTCCATCTAAGCTTATGTTTCACAGATACATTATGAATGGTATTGATTTTTTTGACCTCAGTTAAGTAACACAAAGACTTACCCTAGATTTGTCCTGTCTTTCCATTTATCATAAATCAAAGGTGTGTCGATATTCTGTATTTCAATGCTTGTGCACATTAGTGATATGGTAAAATCATATTGTATTAAGTGACAAGGCATTAAATTTATTTCAGATGGTGTTCATTTTGGCATTACATGATTTATGAATAATAAAACAGGTATTGATCCCAATGACAGATTATTATAACATTAACACTTTTGTTGAGGCAGAACATTTTCCCACTTGATAACAAACAGATATTTGCTAAAGAAGCTGAACAGTAGACAGATTTCTGCATGTAATGCCGGTGTCATTTGGCATAATGCTTTAATCATGTTGGGTGCAGAAACACAGGGAGAGAATCAATCACTAGTATTTATTGAGTGCTTACTGTATGCAGACCACTGTACTAAGCACTTGGGAGAGTGTAATATAACAATTGAGTTGGTAGACACATTCCCTACCCACGATGAGCTTGCAGTCTAGAAGGGGAAACAGACTTTAATGTAAATAAATTATGGACTCTCTCCATTGGTCAGAGTTGTTTCAGTGTCCACTTCCCATGGATGGGAAATGAGGAAACGGTACTCATTTATGTCTCCTGGCCTTGGCTTGAGAACATTCCCCTTCCTTCCCCTTTGAGCACCTTCAGGACTATGTAAAAAGGAAAGACCACAGGAAGATATTTGGGAAGAGTATGATGAAAGCAGTTACATATCTGCAATTCCAGTTGATTTGAACTTGAGCACTATTTCTCCCCCCCCACACCTCCCACCCCATCCCTACTATGCCTACCATGCTTCTGGAAAGGTAACTTTCCATGTTGAGATCCCTTTCCCTGACCTCCTCCCAAAAGAGCCAAAGGGAAGAGTGTTTAATAGGGGTTCATGGTATAGTGTTGCCTGTTGTCAATGTCCTCCCATATGTGGTACACAAGGAATGTATTACATGTCCTACTGTGTGCTGCACCCATGTTACACACATTCTCCATTGTGTTATACATGTGACACTATAGTTGTTTCTGTGTTTCAAATACACCCTGCTGAATGTGCTAAACATGTAACATACACAACCCACTGTGTGTTTCATACTGCAAACATAACATTTAAAAGGCCCTACTACCCAATGTGTTTGGAAAGACATATTGGAAAGTGGTTCTTAAACAATGGTCAGTGAGTCAGGTGATGCATTTCCTTTTCTACACAATGAATCCCAATAACATAAGGCACCTTTAAACTTCCTACAATGATAATTGTGGAAACAGATGCTTTTCAAACAATGAAATTGTCTTTGCAATGCTTTGAAATAGCCAATTAACTTTCTTTCCATTTGGGCTCAAGTGATTCTCTAAAGCCCAGGATTCCTCCATCACTCTTTAGCTATGAACTCTTGATCTCTATGGGTTAATGCTCCATCCTGCTTCCTTGAATGGATGGGCTCCACTGGTTTCTAAAGTAAAAAGAGAATGTGTTTTGAATGAGGTAAGAAAAATTAGGAAAGGTTGATATGAAAATTAAAAACTACTGTAACAAATGCTTATAAATGATCTGATGATTCTGCCCTTTTCCCCTCCAAATGTTAAGATTGTGTTTGTTCTCTACTGGGAAATTATGGGCATAAAATATAGCATTCCATTTCTGTTATTTTCCATATTCAGTGAGTTTCCAAAGGCTCAACCAATGTTTTCCCTGCCACAGAACACCATAGGGAACATTAGGTTATTTTTCTCTTCCCACCGGATAATTCATGCTATTTCAACTTTGTCCTTATGAGCTCAAAAGACATTTTCCATTTTCTAGTGTTCCTTCAGCATAGACCAGAATGTACCCTGGGGTGTCTGCTTAACAAGAACTGGTGTTTAAGTCAATGGGAATGATGTTCTTCATAAGGGGATTTTATGTCCATAAATTGCCTATAGTAAGTCTGTACTCATTCTTATCAGCTACAGCTCTTAGTTTGGTTGGATATGTGCCTGAGGCTGTGGGTACCAGGGAAATCTTATTTTACCAGGGCACTTCACAAAGCACAGCAACTATCATCTCATTAGTGAGCATAAGCATTTTTGTCACTTGCTGCTTAACTCATCACACCTGTTTGCAGGTTTATGAGGATTGAACTACCGGCAATATGTTGGTGTAATGCTAGCAAAATTACCTCTATGGCAATATGTTGGTTTAATGCTAGCAAAATTATCTTTAAGGATAGGAAAGATTAGGAAAGGTACTGAATCCCCATTTTACAGCTGAGAAAAATGAGACCCTGAGAAGTCAAGTGACTTGCCCATGGTCACACAGCGGGCAAGTGGTAGAGCTGGGATTAAAACCCGGGTTCTCTGACTTCATTTCACCCATACTGCTTCCAGTGGCCCCACTATGCTCCATCATTTTATTAGGTTTTATCAAGTATTGAAATGCCTAGATGCGGTGATCTATTTTCACAGGTTGAACCAAGTTGGTGCTTATAATAGTGTATGACAACTACTTATAATAGTTGTTTTTCCTCAGAGTACTGGTTTTAAATTTTATGTAGCCATCCTTCATTTCTGCAGATCCATGCATTTGGAATGTGATTGAGGAAACTGATGCATGAACAATAATCCATTCCATGTTGTGTGCATGAAAAAATAGTTTTTTTGTGCCGATGCATTTGACCTGCTGCATTTTTGAGCCTGCCTTTTGTTCTCCCTGTCTTTGTATGATCTCTGCTCCACAGCACATTGCATCACTTTATTCATTCATTCAATCATATTTATTGAGTGCTTACTGTGTACAGAGCACTGTACTAAGCACTTGGAATGTACAATTTGGCAACAGATAGACAATCCCTGCCCAACAATGGGCTCAGTCTAAAAGGGGGAGACAGCAAAACAAAACAAGTAGACAGGCATCAATACCATCAAAATGGATAAATAGAATCATGTATATATATAATATATATATACATCATTAATAAAATAGAGTAATAAATAATATATATGAGTATACACAAGTGCTGTGAGGAGGGGAAGGGGATAGAACAGAGGGAGGGAGTAGGGGCAATGGGGAGGGGAGGAGCAGCAGAGGGAAAGGGAGGGCTCAGTCTGGGAAGGCCTCCTGGAGTAGGTGAACTCTCAATAGGGCTTTGAAGAGGGGAAGAGAGTACTTTACTATCTTTTGCCCTGCAGCAATTATTTACATGCATGTAATTTAGTTACTAAAATAATAGTGCTATTTGTTAAGCACTTACTATGTACCAGGCACATAGCTGGAGTAGATACAAGGTAATTAGGCAGGACCCAGTCCCTGTCCCTCACAGGGCTCTCAATCTTAATCCTCATTTTACAGATGAGGTAACTGAGGTGCAGAGAAATTAAATGACTTGCCCACAGTCATACAGTAGGCAAGTGGCAGAGCTAGGTTTAGAACCCAGGCCCTTCTGACTTCCAGGCTTGTGCTGTATTCCTTAGGCCATGTTACTTGTCCATTCCCTTCTAGACTCCTTGTAAGAAAGCTCCTTCTGGGAAGTAACTTGTCTCCCAACTCTGTTGTATTCTCCCAAGTGCTTAAAACAGTGCTGTGCATGCACTAAGTGTTCAAAAAAAACTTTGACTGATAGAGCAATCCCTGTCCTTATTGCTTCCTGCCAAGTTGGACTGTGGAAAGTCTTGAGTTACCCCTTGAGTTACTTTTTTTTCTTCCTTCTTGAAGATGGAAACTTTGATGCCTTGTGGCAATTTTTTTAGTGTTGTATATGTTGAGGAAGAACTCATGCAGATTTTTGAGTATTAGGTCCTCTTCTTGTTTAAAGATCTCCACAGGAATGCCATCAGATTCAGATGCTTTTCCATTTTCTTAGCTTCTATTGTGGAAGTTGATTCTTCAAAAATTGGAGCTTCACATTTTAGCTGATTTTCTGTCCTTTGAAGGACCGCCTCCTTGATGGTGGAAGACATGTTCAGGAGGTCATTGAACTGTTTCTGCCATCTGTATGAGATTTCCTCTTTCTCTATGATGAGGGTCATTAGCAGCGTGGCGCAGTGGAAAGAGCATGGGCTTTGGAGTCAGGGCTCATGAGTTCGAATCCCAGCTCTGCCACTTGTCAGCTGTGTGACTGTGGGCAAGTCACTTAACTTCTCTGTGCCTCAGTTCCCTCATCTGTAAAATGGGGATTAAGACTGTGAGCCCCACGTGGGACAACCTCATTCCCCTGTGTTTACCCCAGCGCTTAGAACAGTGCTCTGCACATAGTAAGCGCTTAACAAATACCAACATTATTATTATTAACTAAAGGCTAAGTGAGGATGTGCCAATATAGAGATACTGTTATTCCTGTTGGTTTTGATTCGGCACAGCCAAGATAAGGTATTACATATGTTCAGTTGTCTCATTAGTTATCACCTATCACTTGTACTTACCATCAAGTAGATTTTCCTTTAAAATACTTGCCAGTCACTGCAGACAATTTAGCTTTAAATTAGATACAGTTTCATCCATAAACGTATGATGATGATAGATGCCATGCAACTCTTTTGGTTTCTAAGCCCGAATTTGGTGAGTTCTAGGTAAACTTGCTACCAGATTCAACTAGATATTCCCCATATTGAGTGATTTAAAATTATGATTACTATTAATGATCATTTAATACAGTGTACCATAGATTTGCAGTGCAAATAATCCCTCCAATTTACAATATGGATATAATTCAGATTATAAAGCACATCAGTCCACTTCCACCATCTTCAGATGGTAGAATCATTCTCCTGACTGTATCAGATGCTGTTGTGTTTGAGGCTTTTAGGACTCACTTGTACATTTTATAACCCCAATCACAAATGTTAGAACTGGCAGTGCATATGTATTTATTGCTGTGGTCTTTACTGCCTGCATGAGATAAGGTTTTAATATTTTCTCCCCATGTTTTTGTCAGCTTTCTTTGACTTGACATGTGGTCAGTTCCTTGTAAGAAGCCCAGGTATTTGTAGGTTTTCCCTTATAGAGCTCTTTAATAATTTGGCCTTTCTTGACAATTAGTCTGAGCATAGCAATAAGTTTCATAGTCCTTTCACCATTCCTATTGACTTCCATTTAGCCATACAACATCCATTTGTGTATGAACACAAGGCCTAGTGGATAGAGTATTATCTAGGATCTAGATTCTAATCCAGGCTCTGCCACTTGTCTTCTGTGTGACTTTGGGCAAGTCACTTCACTGTGCCTCAGCTACCTCATCTGTAAAATGGAAATTAATAGTGTGAGCACCATGTGGGACATGGACTATGTCCAACCTGACTGGCTTGTAGAGAAGCGGCATGGCATAGTGGATAAAGCACGGGCCTGGGAGTTGGAAGGTCATAGTTCTAATCCAGGTTCTGCCATTTATCTGCTGTGTGACCTTGGGCAAGTCACTTTACTTCTCTGTGCCTCAGTTACTTCATCTCTACAATGGGGATTGAAACTGTGAGCCCCACTTGGGACAGGGACTGGTCTAACCCAATTTGCTTGTATCTACCCCAGCGCTTAGTATAGTGCTAGCACATAGTAAGTGCTTAAGAAATACCATAATTATCATTATTATTATCTACCCCAGCGCTTAGTACAGTGCCTGGCACAATGTAAGTGCTTAATAAACAGCCTTTTTTTTAAAAAAAAAATACAAACACCAACATTCTTTGTTACTGAGGTAGCTTATGAAGCTGTGCTTTAGAGTTGGCATAGAGTGTCAGATCATCCACAAAGAGAAAATGGCTGATGTTGCAATGTTCATCATTGTACATTTATTTTAAAGCTACAACCAGCATCATTTTGTTTTTGATAGAAGTCCATAGATTTAATCCCAACCAAACTATAATGAAATAAGCCAAGTCTTTGAATTATTCATCCCCTTTCACCTTCTATATTTTGTTCACTCATTGCATGATGTAAAATTAATAATCCAAGGATATAAAAGTGGGTATAAATGGTGCCACTGTGCCTTCTCAGCCCCTCGTCACCACCGCGGCTGAACGAAACACCGGCAATTGCAGTCTTGCCTCCCCGAGAGCCCTCGTCCCTTCCCACCGCCCCAGGTCCAACCTTGGCAGATCAAACTGAAACTGCTTTCCCCACAGCATGCTGTGACAAAGAGAACAGCACCTGTGGCATGAGGCCTCATATAACCTGCAGGAGGCTAGTGGCTACAGTAGCCATTGATGTGGCTATGGGTATGCGGTGGAGTCTGAATTACAAGGAGCTTGATATTCTGCTTCTTACCACAATTCTGGTCAAGCATCTTACTGACTTTTGGTTTTTCTTTTGTTTATTGTGTATTTGTCCTTGACCCTTCCTTATGCTGTTTTTAATGTTTCATTGCTTCAGATGTGTCTGTCTCCAATCCTCTCTCCCACCTATATTCATAGGTTGCAAGCCCTTGTGTTTAATTCCTACCTGAATACTCTTTACTAGCATTTAGTACAGTGCTCTGCACACAATAAACGCTTAATAAATACTATTACTACTACTAAAAGGATCAATCAAAAACTCCATTAGATACAAGTGAAAAACTGAGTCTTAGGCCTTTTTATATTCCATATGGTTCATGCTCCATATTTTTCTGGCTTTTTACTAGCCTGATAAACCATCACATACTCTAAATTGACCTTTTCTTTACATTCCTGTGAGAATTTACGATGTCCTTTGTGTGCTTCAGCTATGATATTATTACATCATTTCTCTCACAAAAGGAGCAAATAAATCGTCTTTGCCGAAATAGATGTTATGATCTGGAAGATGATAGGTAAATGTTATTGTTCTACACTTTGATGGATTTGAGGCATTGTTGTCATTTGGCAAAAGTAAGCTGCTTCAAGAAGTAGTAAAATCAGGTTTTTTGTTCTGACCCATGCATTATTTCAACAAAATGTCTTGCAAAAGTTGTATACTCTGTAATGAGCTTCTTGATCCAAAAGTTTTTTTTAGCAGATTAGGACCAGGTGCTCTGCTGTTAACAGCTACCTTAAAACTACTTCAGGAATTTTCTGTTTGGGCATTCCAAAAATTAACATTTTCAAAATTTCTCCTGTCCAATTTTTTCCTCTTGGAATCATGCTTCTTTAATGATTTAGATTGCTAGGGCCTCCTCAAATACTCAACCAGAATTGTCACATTTTCAACCTGGGGCAAATCCTCATGAGGATGGAATTTTTCATGTAGCAAGTCTCAATAAAATTTCTTTTGATTATTCTGGAAGTACTGATTCATTCTCTTTTGGATTTCTTTATCTCTTTATAATCTTTGAGTGAACTGTTAATTTGTGTGGGCAGGTTTCCATTATTTCTGTCAGTTAATCTTTGCTTAAATCATTCAGTGCAAGAGGAGTAATTATCAGGGCAAGTTCATTAAAACATTTTCTTGACTGATTGTTATTTTTGTGTTGGATAAGTTTCCCCATCTTTCTTACGAATTTACTGATTTTGTTGTTGTTGTAGTTCTGGTCACCTTCTCCATTCCGAATCACATTTTACCTTGCTGGCTTTATTGTTGTTCTGAGGAATTGTTTAAAACCTATCAGTTTAACTGGCACACAGTAAATTACTGAATGTAAATATTCCAGGACTGAATTTTCATTAATGTATTGAGGTATTACCTAATTATTCAGCTAGCCCATTATGATGCCCTACCTTTTAGAGGTGTGTGTCATTAGGGATGCTATGTCATTGTGTTGGGTCAGTACTTCCAAAGTCTTGGAAACACTGAAACTTTGTCCTACTATTTGAACTACTGTTGATTCTCATTGACTTTCATTTGTAATTACTACTTTTCTGTAGTAATTCAGAGAAGCAGCCTGGCCTAGTGGCAAGAGCACAGGCTTGGGAGTCAGATGTCATGAGTTCTAATCCCAGCTTGACCACTTGTCTGCTGTGTGACACTGGGAAAGTCGCTTAACTTCTCTATGCCTCATTTACCTCATCTGTAAAATGGGGATTTGAGACAGTGAATCCCATGTGGGACAACCTGATTACCTTGTATTTTCCCCAGGGCTTAGAACAGTGCTTAGCACATAGGAAATGCTTAACAAATACCATAATTATTAATTATTATTATTATTATTCTGTCATCATCAATGGTCTCTATTGAGCACATACTGTGTGCAGAGCACTGCACTAAGAGCTTGAGAGAGTACAATACAACTCAGAAATATATCCGCATCTTCAGTTTCATTACCAACAGAGGCCTCTATCTGCTTTCTGGTTGACACTGAGCTAGTCTCACGCTTTATTTATATTGGTATTAATTTCAGTTTCAACCAGTAGGCTGCATGCTATAATGGCCCACCTCCAAACGATTATTTTCTTTTCAGTTAGCTTCTGTGTTAATTCAGAATATTTGGCTCTAAAAGACTAGTACACTGCTGGTCTGTACATTGTCATCTCAGTTTTTAGCTGTGTGGCTTCATAATAACAGTACATTAAACTCCCATTAATTTCTATGTCCATTTTATGTGCTGTCTTGGCTGTCCTGCTTGGATGGTTATCTGACGCCCAACAGGCAAAGCCCTAGAATAGTCTCACATCACTGGTCTTGGGAGACGCTTTGTTTCTTGTAGTTCAGAATTCTGAATAACTTCTACTTTATACAATGTGCAACCATCTCTTGGTGAATTCAACAACAGACTTCACTGTTGCTTCAGCTTTAAATGTTTTTTACCTTAATATAGCAATTTCAAACTCGAACATATTCATGAATTTCTAGAGCACTGTTAGCAGGCTAGGCCATCTGCTTTGCATGTTTAAGGGTATTAAAGTCCTTAAGGACATAGGGTTGGATTTTATTATAATGACTAACGTATCTTTTCCAAATTACAATTTAAGCCAGTTCCCACTTGGTCAGGTTTTTGTACAGATGGTCAGCAATTGATCTGGGTCTCCCTTAATAACCTTTCATAAACTTAAAGACCATTAAGTCAAGTCAGTCAGTGAACAGGATTTATTAAATGTCCCAGGATTGCACTGGACTGATTTGAGTTCTGTGAACAATAACAAAGGAGTTAATAAAACATGATTTCTGCCCTCAAGAAGTTTACTATCTCTAGGAGAATTTACAGTCTAAACAATTCTTTGCCCTTTTCCTCTCCAAGCTAAACAACCTAAACTACTGCAGCCTGTTTTCCATCCCTCTAAAAAGTTTTGTTTTGCTTCTCTGAATCCTCTCCAGTTTATTCACATTCTTTGAAATTGCAGGAGCCCAAACTGGACAGATTTTAATAAGGCTTTGACTGGATATAGAGGAAGATTTACTTCCAGGCTTCTGCATGCTAATATATTATGCTAATATATCCCATTATTAGGAGACCCTTAGCACGACTACGAGTTTAACTCACACTCAGCTTGTGATTCATTAGGAATCCTACATCTTTTTCTTCCACACTTGTGCTGAGTGAGCAGGATAGTGGGGGGCCCTTCACTAGCTGTCAGAAGTGGTCTTAATCCAAAATTGGACAATCCCACCCTCTATACAGCATATGCACCCCTTCACATACTGACTGGTTTACCTCCTCAACACTAGTAGGGAAAACTGTGGCCCCAGAAAAATGACAGTGGCAGAGGAAAGAGTAGAGGAGATGGGGAGGGTAGCTTGTTGGAATGTTTTTGGAGGGGTCTCAACATGACCAGTGGATGTTGTGTGAGCTACTGCTCAGTTCACAGTAGATAATCTAGCCCTGCCAGTTTGTCTTTCCATGCTCAAGTTTTGGTTTTGCCCTCAAATGCACTGCTTCTTTGCACTTCCCCTATTAAAAAGCCCTACTGTAAGCCATATGAATGTGGATGAACACTGAGACCAGGGTCTACTAGGAAACTGCATAACCCACTGGGTTTGTGCAAGGAACACAAACCTTACAATAAATTCCAATTCTTGGCCACTTGTGGCAATTTTCTCTCCACAAACATTCATTCATTCAATAGTATTTATTGAGCGCTTACTATGTGCAGAGCACTGTACTAAGCGCTTGGAAAGAACAAATCGGTAACAGATAGAGACAGTCCCTGCCCTTTGATGGGCTTACAGTCTAATTGGGGGAGACAGACTAGAACAATGGCAATAAATAGAATCAAGGGGAAGAACATCTCATTAAAACAATAGCAAATAAATAGAATCAAGGTGATGTACATCTCATTAACAAAATAAATAGGGTAATAAAGATATATACAGTTGAGCAGACAAGTACAGTGCTGAGGGGATGGGACGGGAGAGGGGGAGGAGCAGAGGGAAAGGAGGGAGAAGAGGGTTTAGCTGCGGAGAGGTGAAGGGGGGGTATGTGTAAATATTTGAGAAGAGAGAATTCAAGAGTCTGAGGCCCAGGGGATTGAGAACTCATTTTATATGAGTGTTGAGGCCACCTATGACCCCACGCCAGCCCTCTCCAAATCCAGGCCAAAGCCCCCCACTGGAGAGCTAATCTCTTAGCATTACCATCCCTTTGACTAGGCACAAACCTGGAGTGTATGTCAAGTAGCTTGACCATTTGAGGGAGGAGAATTCAAGTCAAACATCTTTATGGTTCACCTGTTCCAACCATATCAAGTGGTCTCCTGTCCTTGCAGATTTCACCGAGTCCAGTCTGATAATTGAAGCCATGAGAGTGGATGAATTCCCCACGTAAGTGATGATAAAGTGAGAAGAAGATTAAGGGACCCAGAACAGAGCCTTGAGGGACACCTTAGTTATGAGATGAGAGATGGAAAAGGATCCGGGGAAAGAGGGTCCAGAGAGGCAGCAGGAAAACTAGAATTGTGTTGATTAAAGTCAAGATTAGATAAGGTATCCAGGAGGAAAGAGTGGTCTATGGTGTCATAGTCAGGTGGGAGGTCAAGGAAGATTAGGAGAGAAGAGTTTTTTAGGTATGGCAGAGAGAGGGTCACTGGTAGCCTTGGAGAGAGCGGTCTCAGTGGAGCAAAGGGGGCAGAAATCAGATTGTAGTGGACCAAGGAGAGAGTTGTAAGAGAGGATATGGAGGCAGGGGGTGTAGACAACTTGTTTGAATAGTTTGGAGAGAAATGGGAATGAGGAAATCAGGTGATAGTTGGAGGGTGCAGTGAGATCCAGAAAAGACTTTTTTAATACTCTGGAACCTTGAGCATCTTCGAAGCCCGAGGAAAGGGAACCACCTAAGAGTGAACAATTGAAGATGGTGGGTATGGAGGGAAGAAGGGTAGGAGCAAGTGGTTTTAGAAGACGGGGATGGGAGAGTGCCTCTATGAGACATGTTTGGAAAAGATGAGAGAGTAGTTCTAGGGGTTGGGAAGGGGTACCCCAGGATGACAATTCTCATAGCTTTACAGTAGATTGACTGTATTCACATGCCCATACGTTACAATAAGAAGCTGACTGCAGGCCAAGCCCTGGTCCTCTCCACTGCCATTCCAAGTTCCCACACAGCCCTCTCCTATTCACCTACTATGTTCACTAATCAGCCGTATTTATTGAGCACTTACTGTGTGTAGAGCACTGTATTAAGCACTTGGGAGATTATGATATAACAATATGACACATTCCCTGCCCTCAACCAGCTTACAGTCCTCTAGGGTACAGGGCACCTGAAGTTTTCCTAGAGAGGAGGAAAGGAGAGGAGGACCGAACTCCAGAGCCACGTCTCTTGCAGGGATAGAGAGAGGTTGCCTGCACACTCCCATGGAGTTGGGGTAGGGGTGGGAGGGGGCAGTGACTTGATTGAGCTCCTCTTTTGGCCCTTTGCCTCACTTCCCATTTCCTATCAACTCTCCCTTTTTCCCCCGCCCTCCTGACCTGGAAGGTAACATGGACTACCTTCCCATGCTGGGTTCAGATACCATAGTGAGGATTTTCACATTTTCTTTCTTTCATTATTCAGACGGGAGATTATACCCCACTGAAAAACACACAGATTACCACTTTCCCAGGGATCACATGACTTTTTCAGTCAGCGGCTCTAAGCAACTTCCAAGAGCTGAGAAAAACTGCTTGGTAAGGCCCCTAAGTCTTCATGGCTGTCAAGTTGATTTTAAAAAGCATTGTCTTTATGAGGTTAATATAAATGAATCCAGAATACATGGATTAAATAGTCTTTGAAATATCCAAATTTGAAATGTAATGGAAAACAGGTTTGGCAAAGTGTGTTTTAGATCTGCCTGAATCCAAGCCATTTTCACAACAATGTTTTCCCTCTTCAAAATGCAGAGGGAAGCCCGCCATCCGCCCCTCTACATTTTTATTTGGTTGTGGCTATTTATACAGTATAATATGTTGTAATTTTGCCTACTGCTTTCTATGATCAATTCACATATAATTCAGTGAATTATCTGTAAGAGGCACATATCATTAATTAATACCTTTAGTGTGTAGAATGTGATCAGTCCCTATGACAGTAGGAACATGAACTCTATCTAGTTGCAGTTAGCTGAAGGCAGATCCTACCAGAAGACCATCTGCTGCTGAAAGAAGCTATTTTTACCACTCCAACAAGAGATCAAAGTGTAGCTCCAAGGGCTACATTATGTACAGATGAAGTAATACATGTGGTTAGTTACCACTGCCACAAAAGGTAACCTGAGGATAGGGCCAGTCTCATGTTTGCAGTAGAAAACTCAGGACAATGCCCTTTGAAGTTCCATTTCCCAGGAAGGAGAGTGGCCTAGTGGAAAGACTACAGGCCTGGGAGTCAGAGGACCTGGGTTCCAATCCTGACTCCACCATGTGCCTGCTGTGTGACCTTGGACAAGTCACTTCACTTCTCTGGGCCTCAGTGCCCTCCTCTGTAAAAAGGGGCTTAAGATTGTGAGTCCTATGTGGGGCAGAAACTGTGTCCAACTCGATTATCTTGTTTCTACCCCAGGGCTTAGTACAGTGCCTGGCATGTAGTAAGCACTTAAATACCATTAAAAAAAACCAAACCCCATATGGGACAAGGAAAAAGCCAAAACAGAGATCTGTCTGACAGAGCCTCATTTAGCAAGTGTTTTCACAGTCTGGAGGCATGGACCTCATTCTCTGCACTGAGAGCCAATATCTGATTGCAATTTGTTCTTTGAAGATGTTGGACCAGGTCGTCATTTGCTAATATGACTAGAAACATGTGTAAAATGTTTGTGGCTAAAATATAGAACATTGATCTCCATGGGGCTGACAGGCCATGTATAGTGTTGTGCCTACGAAAGTGAACTTAAATCTCTGTGGCTTCCTGTGTGAGTGGAGGGCAGCCCAAGTCTGGGAGGCACGAGTGGTTTTCTTTTGTGAGAGCCAGGGCTTCAGTTTTATCAGGCACTCCCGCACTCCCCTGCCCCAGCCCCTGCCAGGGGGGACCTTCAATCCTTTCTCTTCTGGTTAAGCATGAAACCATCAGGGATGCAGATTGTGGTTTTGAAGAGAGCCTCTAATATCTTTCTCTGCCCTGAATGTAGTCTTTGCTGGACTTTTATATAAGAAAGCTGATAACTGTAGTTGCTTGTAAATAAATTAGTACACCCACATGCACAAAAACAAAACACAACAATCCTCCTCTAATTAAATCCTAAAGCTTTGCCCTCATGGATAAGAGTCCTTTATCTTCTTAAATACTAAAATGACTATTACCGTTCCAAAGATTCTGGCTCACTCACTTCTCATCTAACTCCCCAAGTGCGCCTCTTGCAGATTTTTGTGTCTCCTAAAAATTATACTGTGACACAAGCCTTTTCCTGCTTCAGAGAGTTCAAAGTTACCCTTCCTGCCCTCATCAGTGGGTATTCATTCATTCATTCATTCAATAGTATTTATTGAGCGCTTACTATGTGCAGAGCACTGTACTAAGCGCTTGGGATGAACAAGTCGGCAACAGATAGAGACAGTCCCTGCCGTTTGACGGGCTTACAGTCTAATCGGGGGAGACGGACAGACAAGAACAATGGCACTAAACAGCGTCAAGGGGAAGAACATCTCATAAAAACAATGGCAACTAAATAGAATCAAGGCGATGTACAATTCATTAACAAAATAAATAGGGTAACGAAAATATATACAGTTGAGCGGACGGGTACAGTGCTGTGGGGATGGGAAGGGAGAGGTGGAGGAGCAGAGGGAAAAGGGGAAAATGAGGCTTTAGCTGTGGAGAGGTAAAGGGGGGATGGCAGAGGGAGTAGAGGGGGAAGAGGAGCTCAGTCTGGGAAGGCCTCTTGGAGGAGGTGATTTTTAAGTAAGGTTTTGAAGAGGGAAAGAGAATCAGTTTGGCGGAGGTGAGGAGGGAGGGCGTTCCAGGACCGCGGGAGGACGTGACCCAGGGGTCGACGGCGGGATAGGCGAGACCGAGGGACGGCGAGGAGGTGGGCGGCAGAGGAGCGGAGCGTGCGGGGTGGGCGGTAGAAAGAGAGAAGGGAGGAGAGGTAGGAAGGGGCAAGGTGATGGAGAGCCTTGAAGCCTAGAGTGAGGAGTTTTTGTTTGGAGCGGAGGTCGATAGGCAACCACTGGAGTTGTTTAAGAAGGGGAGTGACATGCCCAGATCGTTTCTGCAGGAAGATGAGCCGGGCAGCGGAGTGAAGAATAGACCGGAGCGGGGCGAGAGAGGAGGAAGGGAGGTCAGAGAGAAGGCTGACACAGTAGTCTAGCCGGGATATAACGAGAGCCCGTAATAGTAAGGTAGCCGTTTGGGTGGAGAGGAAAGGGCGGATCTTGGCGATATTGTAGAGGTGAAACCGGCAGGTCTCGGTAACGGATAGGATGTGTGGGGTGAACGAGAGGGACGAGTCAAGGATGACACCGAGATTGCGGGTCTGCGGGACGGGAAGGATGGTCGTGCCATCCACGGTGATAGAGAAGTCTGGGAGAGGACCGGGTTTGGGAGGGAAGATGAGGAGCTCAGTCTTGCTCATGTTGAGTTTTAGGTGGCGGGCCGACATCCAGGTGGAGACGTCCCGGAGGCAGGAGGAGATGCGAGCCTGAAGGGAGGGGGAGAGGACAGGGGCGGAGATGTAGATCTGCATGTCATCTGCGTAGAGATGGTAGTCAAAGCCGTGAGAGCGGATGAGTTCACCGAGGGAGTGAGTGTAAATGGAGAACAGAAGAGGGCCAAGAACTGACCCTTGAGGAACTCCAACAGTTAAAGGATGGGAGGGGGAGGAGGCTCCAGCGTAGGAGACCGAGAATGATCGGCCAGAGAGGTAAGAGGAGAACCAGGAGAGGACAGAGTCCGTGAAGCCAAGGTGAGATAAGGTATGGAGGAGGAGGGGATGGTCGACAGTGTCAAAGGCAGCAGAGAGGTCAAGGAGGATCAGAATGGAGTAGGAGCCATTGGATTTGGCAAGAAGGAGGTCATGGGTGACCTTAGAGAGAGCAGTCTCGGTAGAGTGGAGGGGACGGAAGCCAGATTGGAGGGGGTCTAGGAGTGAATGGGAGTTAAGGAATTCTAGGCATCGATTGTAGACGACTCGTTCTAAGATTTTGGAAAGGAAGGGTAGTAGGGAGATAGGACGATAACTGGAGGGGGAAGTGGGGTCAAGAGCGGGTTTTTTTAGGATGGGGGAGACGTGGGCGTGTTTGAAGGCAGAGGGGAAGGAGCCCTTGGAGATTGAGTGGTTAAAAATAGAAGTTAAGGAAGGGAGGAGGGCAGGGGCGATGGTTTTAAGAAGGTGAGAGGGAATGGGGTCCGAGGCGCAGGTGGAGGGGGTGGCACTTGCGAGGAGGGAGGAGATCTCCTCTGAGGATACTGCAGGGAAGGATGGGAAAGTAGGGGAGGGGGTTGTTGGGGGGGGAGGGGAGAGGCGGAGGGGTGACTTTGGGGAGCTCAGACCTGATCGTGTTGATTTTCGTGAGGAAATAGGTGGCCAGATCATTAGGGGTGAGAGATGGGGGAGGGGGAGGAACAGGGGCCTAAGGAGAGAGTTAAAGGTCCGGAACAATCGGGCGGGGTGACGGGCATGGGTGTCGATGAGGGAGGAGAAGAAGCTTTGCCTGGCGGAGGAGAGGGCAGAGTTAAGGCAGGAAAGGATAAATTTGAAGTGTGTGAGGTCGGCTTGGTGCTTGGACTTTCGCCAGCAGCGCTCAGCAGCTCGAGCATAGGAGCGTAGGAGGCGGACGGAGGAGGTGATCCAGGGCTGTGGGTTAGTGGAGCGAGAGCAGCGGAGGGAAAGGGGGGCGAGAGAGTCGAGATGAGTAGAGAGGGTGGAGTTGAGAGTGGAGACCCGCTCGTCGAGAGTGGGAAGAGAGGACAGGGCGGCAAGGTGAGGAGAGATGCTATTGGAAAGACGGATGGGATCGAGAGAGCGGAGGTCTCTGTGGGGCAGTAGCGAAGATTTGCAGGGGGAGGGAGTGTGAGAGATGAGGCAGGTGAGAAGGTTATGGTCAGAGAGAGGGATTTCAGAGTTGGTGAAGGAGGAGATAGTGCAGCGGTAGGAGATGACGAGATCGAGGGTGTGACCGAGTCGGTGAGTGGGCGCGGTATGGTGGAGGAGGAGGTCGGCAGAGTCGAGGAGGGATAGCAGGCGGGCGGCAGAGGAGTCGTCGGGTACATCCGTATGGATGTTGAAGTCTCCAAGGATCAGAGTGGGCAGAGAGAAGGAGAGAAGGAAGGTGAGAAAGGGGTCAAGGTGGTTGAAGAAGTCGGAGGTGGGACCGGGAGGGCGGTAGATGACGGCGACAAGTAACTGGAGTGGGTGGTAGAGGCGAATGATATGGGCTTCGAAGGAGGGGAAGGAGAGGGAGGGGGGAGGAGGGATAGTGCGGAAGCGGCATCGGGGCGAGAGGAGGAAGCCGACGCCTCCTCCCTTACCGGTGAGTCTGGGGGAGTGGGAGAAGGAGAGGCCTCCGCTGGAGAGAGCGGCGGCGGAGACCGTGTCTTCGGGAGAGAGCCACGTTTCCGAAAGGGCGAGGAGGAGGAGAGAGCGGGAGAGGAAAAGGTCATGGATGAAAGGTAGCTTGCCTGTAACAGAGCGGGGGTTCCAGAGGCCACACTTGAAAGTAGCTGTGGGTGCAAGGGGGGGAGGGGGGGAAGGGCGGGGGGAGGGGAGGGTTTGGATGGGAAGGAGGTGGCGGGGCCCTGGACGAGGAGAGGGGGATGAGGGGTGGCGGTGGGACAAGAGGACTGGGATGGGGCATGGGTGGGGAAGAGAGAAGGGGGGAGGGGGTGAAGAGGGGGTTTGGTGGGGGGAAGAGTAGGGGGAGGGGGAAGAGGGGTAGCGCTGGTAAAGTGGGGTTCTAGGGCGGGAGAGAGGAGGGGGGGAGGAGACAGAGGAGAGAGCGGGAAAGAGCTGAGCGAGAGAGGGGAAGGGGAAGGGGAAGGGGAGGATAGGAAGGGGCGGGAGGGGGGAGGGGGGGAGGAGGGACATGGCTAATATAGCAACATGATACAGTATGATACAATATAGTCGTGTTAATAAAAGGGGTGATGACCAGGGTCGGGGGTAGACTCGATTAAGGGGCGACCTGATCAAATTCAAAATCTGACGACAATAAACAATAAAAAGCGAGATCGCAAATATAGCAACATGCTACAGTAAGGCACACTACAATAGTGTTAATAAGCAGGCAATGACCAGGGTCGGGGGACGAGCCGACCCTACCCGATCAGACTCCAAGTCAAGCGGCCAGCAGCCGAGAGAGTCCCAGAGCTCATGACCAAATAACCCTGTGGCGGCGGGGGGGCCCTGAGGTTGTCCGGGGTGGGTGGCGGCCATGGGCGGCGGCTAAGGTAAGGTAACATGGTGAGAACAAGGACGTCGTTGCCCGGGCGGGGGCGGGAGAGATGAATCACCTCAAGAGGGAAGAGGGAGTGAGGCCTTCCCAAAATGGCCGCCTCAGGCAGAGTGGGGGCTTCCCAAAGTGGCCGCCTCGGGCGGAGTGGGGGAGCGGTTGGGGAGCACAATGTCCCCGGGCCCGAGCAGGGGGACACAATGTCCCCCGAGGACACAATGTCCTTGGGGCCGAGAAGGGGAGCACAATGTCCCCAGGATCGAGAAGGGGAGCGCAATGTCCCTGGGCCCGAGCGGGGGGGGGGGGGTGGACTGGAAGCTGGTGGCTGGGGGTCTGTGGGGGCGAAGATCCGTAGTGTCGGAGTTCCCGAGCGGGGGTGCGGAGATCCAGGTTGTGAAAGGCTGAGGCGGGCGCGGGTCCGGATGGTCCGAGGCTCAGCTCCCCGGTGGAGGGGGAGGAAGCGCAGATGAGTCAGCGAGCGGTAGGCGAAGGGGGGCTTGTCGGGAATCGGGGCAGGGGCCGGGTGGGCCGAGGCTGCGCCTCAGGGGAGCAGAGATCCCGAGCCCACGAGGTAATGGCTCCAAGGGTCCGGGCGATGACAAGGCTCAGCTTCCCGGGAGAGGGGGGGTGGTCTCGGCGTGGATGAGTCGGCGGTCGGCGGCCAAAAAGCCGCAAAAGTCGGCGGTCGGTGGCCAAAAGGCTGCTAAAGAGCTAGGCTGGAAACGGGGGGCAGGCAGCCCAAGGAACCACCGCCTGGGAGGAGAGCTCCCGAGTCCATGTGGTGGTCGATTCAGCCCCAGGGGAGCAGAGATCCCGGGCCCATGCGGTAATGGCTCCAAGGGTCCGGGCGATGACAAGGCTCAGCTTCCCGGGAGAGGGGGGGTGGTCTCGGCGTGGATGAGTCGGCGGTCGGAGGCCAAAAAGCCGCTAAAGTCGGCGGTTGGTGGCCAAAAGGCTGCTAAAGAGCTAGGCTGGAAACGGGGGGCAGGCAGCCCAAGGAACCACCGCCTGGTAGGAGAGCTCCAGAGTCCATGTGGTGGTCGATTCGGCTGGGAAGAGGGGGCCCGGCGGTCTGAGACTTACCCCCAGGGGAGCAGAGATCCCGGGCCCACGTGGTAATGGCTCCAAGGCTCCGGGCGATGACAAGGCTCAGTTTCCCGGGAGAGGGGGATGGTCTCGGCGTGGATGAGTCGGCGGTCGGCGGCCAAAAAGCCGCTAAAGTCGGCGGTCGGTGGCCAAAAGGCTGCTAAAGAGCTAGGCTGGAAACGGGGGGCAGGCAGCCCAAGGAACCACCGCCTGGGAGGAGAGCTCCCGAGTCCATGTGGTGGTCGATTCAGCCCCAGGGGAGCAGAGATCCCGGGCCCATGCGGTAATGGCTCCAAGGGTCCGGGCGATGACAAGGCTCAGCTTCCCGGGAGAGGGGGGGTGGTCTCGGCGTGGATGAGTCGGCGGTCGGAGGCCAAAAAGCCGCTAAAGTCGGCGGTTGGTGGCCAAAAGGCTGCTAAAGAGCTAGGCTGGAAACGGGGGGCAGGCAGCCCAAGGAACCACCGCCTGGGAGGAGAGCTCCCGAGTCCATGTGGTGGTCGATTCAGCCCCAGGGGAGCAGAGATCCCGGGCCCATGCGGTAATGGCAGTGTGCATGCTTGAGAGCATATATGTGCATGTGTTCATGAGATATATACGCTGTGGGACAATAGCCTTATCTTGCTCAGAGTCAAAGAAATCTCCTGCCATCCACATAACATGACACATTCATTCACTCATCCACACACACCAAGGAATGGATTTATCATTATGCTCCCCATAAGGACTAAGCTTATTGCCACACTGCTCTGGGATCAATCAATCAATAGTATTTATTGAGCACTTAACTGTGTGCAGAGCACTGTACTAAATAGTTGGTGAGCTCATTTCCAGACTGTCATGACTGTATAAAGCATCTTGTGCCCTACAAACTATCTGTAGGAGAAGCAGCATAGCCTAGGAGAAGCAGTGTTGCCTAGTGGATAAAGCATGGGCCTGGGAGTCAGAAAGACCTGGCTGTAATCCTACTTGGCCACTTGTGTGCTGTGACCTTGACTTGACTTTTCTGTGCCTCAGTTACCTCATCTGTAAAATGGGGAATGAAACTGAGCCCCATGTGGGACAAGGACCATGTCCAACCTGATTAGTTTATATCTACCCCAGAGCTTAGTACCATACCTGGCACGTAGTAAGTGCTTAACAAATACCATAAAAAAAATCTGTTGCATTGTTTTCATAGGGTAGAATGCCAAGTGGAAAAAAAACCTTGGATTATCACTATAAAAATGTTAGTTTCTAAAACGTGATTATTCCTCAAAATTTGCCACTCTAAATCAAGACCTATAGGCCCTAATGGGAAATACACACTACAGGTACACTCAATCATCCATAGTTACATTAACTCACTGACACATTCATTTTCAACTGGTCTGGAACTGGAGGAGAAAAGGGGACAGAGCAGGGACAGAGTTTAGCTGGCCCAGGAAAGGAAATAGAGTCTAAGAGAGGATGGGACAGGAATTTGGTTGGGATAGGAAGGAAGGACAGGGCTCAAAGTTTGAAAGGGATTCAGAAAGAAGGAGAGGGGTCTGAGGAAAATCAGATGGTAAAAGAATGTCCGAGTTTATGGTGGGAGGAGTGAAATAAGGAAAAGAGTGAAGGGGAGATTATAGAGGGAATGGAAGTGGGTCAGGAAGACAGGGGACTGGTGACATAACCTTTTAAGATCCCCTGGTTCCATGGCTCCTTGGAATTTTGGCTCCTTGTAGTGCAGAAGCAGCATGGCATAGTGGATAGAGCATGAGTGTGGGAGTCAAAAAGTCATGGGTTCTAATCCTGGCTCTGATACTTGTCTGCTGTGTGACCTTGACCAAGTCAGTTAATGTCTCTGGGCCTCAATTCCCTCATCTGTAAAATGGGGATTGAAATTGAGCCCCATGTGGTACAGGGACTGTGTCCAACCCGATTTGCTTGTATCCAATGCAGTACTTCTTACAGTGCGTAGTACACAGTAAGTGCTTAACAAATAGCATAATTTATTTGAAAGACTCCTGGGGCCAAAGTAGGACCCTTCTTGGATGCCCTCTTTGTTCTGTTCCTCTCTGGTTGTGTTCTTGTGGCAGGTGGAGCCAGACCTGTAGCAGTGGCCTGGTGTGTGGGGAGGGCTATGGCAAGGCCAGGAAGAAGCTATTCCAATCAGTACTATTTATTGTACACCTAATATGTGCAAAACACTCTCCTAAGTGCATGGAAAAGTACAGTAAATCCAGAAAATGTGATTCCTGCCTTCAAGGAGGTTCAAACTAATGGAGATGGACATGATTTAAAGATAGGAGGAAAAAGTATTTAAACAGTAGAGTATGTGAATTGATATGTATGAAAGGGCAACAGAACACTATGAGTGCAAAAGTACGGGGTGGTGCAAAAGTGCTGAGATGATAGATGGGAGGCTGCAACCTGAGGAGAAATGGATCTAATCTGGGAAAGCTTCCTGGAGAAGGTGGGGGCTTTGAAGATGGGGAGAGCTGAGTAGTAGATTTGGAAGCTTTTGCTTCATGAGATGGAGATTGAGGCCGTTTAGCTGCATAACACCAAACTACTTCTGTTCAGAGAAGTCCAAGGCAGATGCGTGATTAGAAACTCCATCCAGAATCCAGTTGGTAGGTATGTGAAAGCTCCAATCATTATAGCCAAGCAAGATTCCCAAACAGAATAATGGCCCAAGTCAAGATTTAATCAGTGCTATAAACAGAGAGAAAAAGAAATAGAAAATACCAGGACTAAGATTTACAGAATGATATGTAGAGCCACTGAGGTTTAACGCTGCAAATGCCAAGCCTGATGGCCTGATTACTAGAAGCCATTCTCGTGTGCTTAACCTCATGGACATCCTAAGGCTTTGCTCAGGGAAATGTATGGAAACAGTTTTAGAATAAAAGAAGTCCAATATAGCTCACCATAGCTTCCTTTTTATCCCAAGGTTGGCTTAAAAAGAGAAAAAATATCACATGTAGAAATTCTTCCTGCCGAGTCCCAGGGGAGTGGACAGGCACAGCAAAGCACACTAAGGAAAACTAACAAACATCTTTTCCAAGCTCCGCTCCACCCACAGTGCAGGAGGAGTTTTCCCACTATTGGTGGAGATGCTTAAGTCCTCCCAGAATGTCCCAGTAGCTTCTAGAAAGTACAGACTAAACCAGCTTCTTTGCCCTATGGGCTTTGTAATTTTACTTGTGCTTCCTTTGCTGCAATTCTCCTGCTAGGCCTGTTTAATTTTTTTTTATAGGCTATAATTAACCTCTCAGTCCAGTTGCAAATATGATTTCCTCCACTTCTATTATGTCCTTGGAGAAAAAAAAGTTCTATTTTTTCATTTTTCTAATAGAATTTGCTTGACAATGTCAGAAGCTGAAAAGCCATTCTTCCCACAATTGCTGGGGCTGGGGAAACTAGTTTTAGGTGGTCCTAATTTCTTGTGTATAAGGTTTTCTTTGCTATTTTTTATTGTATTTGTTAAGTGCTTACTATGTGCCAGGCATTGTACTAAGCACTGAGGTAGAAAGAAGATAATCAGATTGGACACTGTCCTTGTTTCACAAGGTGCTCACAGTCTTAATCCCCATTTTACAGATGAGGCAACTGAGGCCCATAGAAATTAAGTGACTTGCCCAAGGACACACAGCTGGGATTAGAACCCAGATCCTTCTGACTCCCAGGCCCTTGCTCTATCCACTAAGCCTTGCTGCTTCTGCTCTTATAAGTGAGGATAAGAGGAAAAGGAGCAGACTTCAGGCACTGAGTGAGTTAAGGAATATTTCTCTGAGTTAGCCCAGGGGCAGTGGTAACAACCTGTTAGGATTGGCATGAAAGAAGATAATGAAGAAATTGATGAGCAGGGAAAAATCTGGGACGATCTATTATTGCTCATGTGGGTTGTCTTAAATGTCCTTAAACTGGGTTTGGCTATAATTATTAGTTCCTTCCCAGCATTTAGAAATTTAGAGATGCACTGTATGGATCAGGGTTTTTAACTTTGCTTTTGGGGTTTATTAGCAGGGTGCCCTTACTTTCTAACCAAAATTTCTTTAAGTTTATTTAGATTTTGCACTGGTCTCTAATTACATGAAATGATTCCTATAAATTACAACTCTGCCACATGTTACATGACCTGGCAAAAGGTCAGAAAATGAATGCATTACCCCAGTAGCATGTTTGTTAGAGATTGGACAATAATTCATTTGTTGAAAGCTGTTAGATTTTTTTTGTAGTGATACTGATTGAGTGCTTATTATATGCAGTACACTGTACTAAGTGCTTGGAAGAATACAATAAAACACTTCCCTGCCAACCAGGAGCTTATAGTCTAGATGGGGAGATGGACATTAAAATAAATTACAGATATGTTCATAAGTGCTGTTGGGCTGAGGTGGGGTGAGTATCAAGTGCATAGCTGACACAGAAAGCAGAAGGGGTAGGGAAAATGAGGGTTTAGTCAGGGAAGGCTTTTTGGAGGAGATGTAATTTTAGTAAAGCTTTGAAAATGGGGAAAGCTGTGATCTGTCATGTGAAGTGGGAGGGAGTTCCAGGCCAGTGGGTGGATTTGGCAAGGGGTAAGCAGCGAGTGAAGAGATTGAGGTACAGAGAGTAGTTGCTGTTAGAGGAGTGAAGTGTGTGGACTGGGTTATAGTAGGAAATCAGTGAGGTGTAAGGTAGGAAGGGGTGAGCTGATTGTGCACTTTAAAGCCATGGGTAAGGAGTTTCTCTTTGTGGAGGTGGATGGCAACCACTGGAGGCTCTTGAGGAGTGGGGAAACAGGGCAACTACTTGCACAGAGTTCAGCAAGGAGACTTGGCATATGTCAGGCTAAAGAGCTAAAGACCTGGGAAAGCTAAACTTTAATGAAAAAGCCTGGTCTGTGAGCAAACTGCAGCTCATTAACTTGAGGCGGTGAGAACACGAGGGGAAGCAGCCCGGCCTAGTGGGAAGAGCACAAGTCTGAGAGTCAGAGGACCTGGGTCCTAATCCCAGCTCTGACACCTGCTGTATGATCTTGGGCAAGTCACTTAACTTCTCTGTGCCTCCGTTTCCTCATCTGTAAAATGGGGATTCAATCCTGTTCCTCCCTCCTAGATAGACTGTGAGCCCCATGTGGGACAGGGACTGTTGTCCAAGATGATTATCTTATATCTACCCCAGCACTTAGTGCAATCATTGATAAATACATAGTAAGTGCTTAACAAATGCTACAATTGTTATTACAAGGGCACACTATAGATTAGAAGGCAGGAAGGTGTGAAAGGTTTAAGGATGCTATGATATGCTTTGGGGACACAGACTCTTTGGGGCAGAGATGGAAATGAGATAATCTGGAGAAAGAGATTAAATCCTATCTTTGACTAAAGATTTCTCTCTGGCAATAACTGGCAATTAAGAGAGAAATGAGAAATTGCATATCGTGGATCAGTTCAACAAGAAACCTTAATGAACATTAAATAAGGATTACTAGAGACAATTTATAGGAAACAAGTCCTATCCTTTAATTAATACATAGGGTATCAGAGCAAATTTCAGTGTCAAGAGTGGAGCATGAGTGTCCTTTTCTTTGAGCAGAATGCCCACAGTATCTGGGGAGAGAGAGAGAGAGAGATCTCGAGGAGAGATCAAGGGTCTTTTCCACTTTGTCCTGGCCAGATGTCCAGCATGCTCCTATTGGGGTGAGCTTTTCACTATCAGCCAATCAATCAGTGGTGTTTGATTGTACTAAGCACTTGGGAGAATACAGTACAATGGAATTGGTAGGCAAGTTCCCTGCCCAGAAAGAGTTCACAGTCTACATAATTGGGGTGATCTATAGATTTACTGTGCGGTAGACCATCTGAGATATTTTAGCCAAGGGGCTGGGAACCAGTAGCAGTGCAGCTCTGGGCATCAGAGGGGAGAGGGAAACCTCCTCACCATTTCAATCCCCTTGGCTGGGATTAATAAATGGTATTCACTGAGCACTTAGTGTATGCAGAACACTCTGGGAGGGGTCCTGCCCCAACTTGCTCCCCCTGGCTCTGACCCTGGGAATAAGCTAGGACTCCTTTTACACAAATTGGAGTCCTCGGTACCAGGAAGAGTTAATGTTGCTTCCAAAGGAACTGACTCATTCCTGCGATGATCTGATTCAGTGAGCATGGCTGGAAGGGAAGCCAAATCACTGCTTGCTAAAGTGGCCCTGCCGGGTGAAGCTGTTATCCAGAGGGATGGCTCTCAAGCCCAGTTTGGAAATACTGCTTTCCTGGCACGATGCTTGGCTGCTTGTGCAATGGAGGAGTTTTTCCTTTGTGGCTTGAATTGTAAGTTGTAGGTCGCCGAGAGTAGATCAAAGGGGTGGAAAAGCACAGTGGGACAGATCTGCTCATGGTTGAAGAACCTTGCATTCCTCTGAGTGACAAGCTGATAAAAAAATGTTTTCTAATGTCCCAGCAGCCCAGTCCTGGCCTAGGGTTAGGGAAAGTCCTGGGTGAAGGTGTAAAGAGGGCAGGGCTGGCTGGGAATCCCTGCCTTACCATCAGGCTGGGAAAATGTCTCAGCCTCCCCTTTGTCTCTTCGGGAGCGTGAATATTTCATGTGCTTTTTTCCAGCAATTTTCTACATGCACTCTACTTTGCTAATTAAAATTCTAATCACTCTGACAGCTAGAGGTAGGAAAAAATCATTCTTCCATGCTACAGAAGGTAATTTCAAGGTGTTTCAGCTGCCAAAGAAACAAACGGAAATTAGACGAAGAAGCTAGTTGTCACAGGAGGACAAGCTAGTCTTGCTTTTACATTCTGCATCAAAATATGAAGCTTTTAAGGAGAAAATGGGCTGTTATTGGGCTTTTCAATAATCCTAGACACCTGAAGGCTATACACTATGATTTACTCTTCTGAGGATAAAGGTTTTCTGGTATAAATACTTTTTTTAGTACATTTGTTTGAGTCAAAAATAGTTTACCCTTCTTGAGGTGAACTGCAGTGCAGTGTCAGACATTTTCCTTCATTCCCTATGATATGTGCTTTCTAGAAATGCATATTTTCCAAGTTGTGAGTTAACCCAATTAAACATTTAGAACACTGCACATCTTTTAACAAAGAAAAGTGTGTGTATTATTCTGCAGCTCCTTTAATGAAATTAAGAATCAATCAATCCTATTTGAGCGCTTACTATTTATAGAGCACTGTATTGAGCACTTGGAAGAAGACAATATACAGAGTTGGTAGACACATTCCCTGCCCACATCAAGCTTACAGTCTAAAGGGAGGTATCTGAGGCACAGAGAAGTGAAGTGATTTGCCCAAGGTCACACAGAAGACAAGTGGTGGAGCTGGGATTAGAACCCAAGTTCTTTTGATTTCTAGGCCCGTACTCTATCCACTAAGCCCCACTGCTAATTTCATGAAAACTAGTCAAAAAGGGCAGCCACAATTGCATCCAGAATACTCTTGGGAAATAAGTTCACTGATCTTTCCAAGAAAAGTTCCATTTGGAGCATTGTTCAGCCTCAATTTTTTTCTTCTTTTTTTTTTTATTCACACATAATCTCAAACACATGTGATTTTCAAATGGCCACAAAATCACCGGCACCCAAATAAAAGTTGCCTACACTGGGTGAGTCCGGTTTACCCCCAAGGTTCCTGATAAAATATAAACTGTCATGGATTAGTTATTTTGTGAACTTGGGAGGAGATGAGAAGTATACATAATGATGGGCAGAGCCAATGCAAATTTCTAAAGCTGGTGATGGTGTGTGTAGGCTTGTTTGAACTATTTCAATTTATGGGGACTGTGAGTCCTTTGAGGGACAGGGACTGAGATGGAGCAGATTATCTTGCATCTACCAAAGTGCTTAATACAGAGCTTGACACACAGTTTTGACACATAAGCACTTCACAAGTAGTATTATTATTGGTCACTCAGTCTATTCCTCTTTCCCAAGAGGGCCCACACTACTGCCCTCACAATTAGATGAAATCCTGAAGCTCTTCTGTACAGAGAGAGACTCAGTGGCTTCTGAGAGATCCCAGCCTGGAGTCCTACATGCCTCATTTTGGGCAAGTTTCCCCCCTTATTTAGGGATTTATGGCAACCTCGACCTTCCAGATTTGCAAGAGTAAATCCACCCAAGTGAAAGAAGGCTTTCAAATAGTCAGAACAACTGAAACCTGGCTAAACTTTGCCACAATCGGAGCCCAAGCTACGGATTGCTTCTGGAGAAGGAACCTCCAAGAACTCTTGCTCAGGGTGAGGTTGTGCTTAATAAAGCAGTCAAGAGTCCAGGAAAGGATCTGGTAAACTGAGCTTTGGTTATCAAAAGCAAAGTAAAAGTTGAATGTTTGAGAGCTGCCCTTATCCAGCCATCACCAAAACCTGTTCTCAACTACTAGGTCTGGGACCAGCATTATTGAGGAATCTTGCCCTTTGCCCTCACTTCCCCAACACATAGCCCAGTATGGTAATGGACATTTCTAATTCTGGTCCCTTTCTCAATCAATAAATCATATTTATTGGCCACTTACTGGGTGCAGAACACTGTACTAAGTGCTTGGGAGAGTACAATATAACAGAATTGGTAGACACATTCCTTGCCCACAGCAAGCTTACAGACAAGCCGGGGAGAAAGACATTCATATAAATAAATACATTTTGGATATGTACATAAGTGCTGTGAGGCTGATGGTGAGGTGAATAGAGGCTACCAATCCAAGTGCAAGGGCAACACAGAAGGGAGTGGGAGAAGAGGAAATGAGGGCTTAGTTGGGGAAGGCCTAAAGCCCTATACCGACTCACATTAGCCAATTCATTAAAGTATGACGCATAGGGTTTATCCTTGCCGGGTGAGATGCCAGTAGCCCACAAGCTGACTGAGAAAACTTGTTCAAGAGTGCACACCAGTGGGAGAAGCAAGTTTGTTTCTCAGCCCTTTTATCAATCCCTGAAGGGGGAGACTACAGATTTAGTAAGTAAAGTTTATATGGATTTTTTTATGGTATTTGATAAGTACTTAATATCTGTGAAGTGCTTTTCTAGGCACTGGATAAGATACATTTTAATCAGGTTGGACACAGTGCTTGTTCCACAAGGAGCTCACAGTCTGAGGCAACAGATATTGAATCCTCATTTTGCAGTTGAGGAAACTGAGGCACAGAGAAGTTAAGTGACTTGCCCAAGGTCACAGCAGGCAAGTGCCAGAGCAAAGATTTGTTAAGTGTATCTTTGGCTGTAAAATTAGAAGCGTTACTGATAAAGTCTCTGTCAGTGGAGGGGACCTAATCTTCAGACCCCTGCATGAGGAATTGCTCAACATATAGAACCCTGAGGCAATGCCACAAGACTTCAAAGATGCCATCATAATTATCATCTTCAAGGAAAAAAAAAGGGGGGGAGAGACTTGACTGTGGCTTTGCATAGCCACAGTGGGATATCAGGTTTCAGAACAAATTGAAGGTCTAAAAAACTGTAGTGATGTGCAGTTTGCTATATAACTACGAGACTTGGATCTACTACTGAGGACACATTCAGCTTTCCGACAGTCAACTGTGAGTCAGACTCAGTCTCGAATGGCAGGACGAGATTATCAACAATGGGGTCTTGGAAAACAGGAAGCTCACCAGGGTTGAACCAATGGTCATGTTAACCCAACCTTGCTAGGCGGAACATATGTGGGGAATAAATGACAGCAGGCCACTCCAGTAGGTGCTGTATGGTGAACTGAATGGGGGGCCACAAAAGTAGGGGGGTCAGAATAAGTGGTTTAAAGACATAGTGAAGTGTCTCAGAAAGGGTGCACAGCAGCAAACTACTGGGAGATGACTGAGGCACAGAGGCCAGCCTGACAGACAGCCATTGACTGAGTTGCTCACCTTGAGCAAAGGCTTTTTAAAGATGGGAATATAAGAGGCAGACTCAAAAACAAAGACAAACCTTGTGTGGGGAAAACCCTTTATCAAAACAAGGATCTGTCTTTATGTGTACAGAATATGGAAAGAAAAATTGGTCGTGCAATAGTCTTTTCAGGCACAACTGTACACATCAGTCAGTTAATTGATAGTATTCACTCAGCACTTACTATATGCAGAACACCGTACTAAGCACTTAATAGATGGAATCACATTGTCAACCGTGTCATCTTCAAAAACCAAGACAGCTATACCCTATACATAAGAAGCAAACCTTAACATGGCCCTCCATTTGTGGGCATTTGATCTGTAATGGCAAAGTCATCATCTCCAATGATCCTCCTTGAACAAAAATGGCACTAGCTGCTGCCTGGGTTTGAAGGCCTATGGGTCATCAAATTGGGTTTGCAGAAGATAAAAGCAGAATTTCTCCATTTTTAGTTTTAGACGTCTCCCCATCACTCCCCTTCTCTGCAGCCAACAGAATTGGTTGGCAGGAGGACAACATTTGTCAAAGAATTTAGTCAGAGGCCATTTTTAATTAACAGGGGCCAAAGAGGTTGATAACCCCTAGGGGAGTTGAGAGAAGTTAACATGGAAAAGCAGTTTTGGGTTGTTAGGGGCATCAAGGGCAGCTGAAAAAGTGGTGTCTGTTCAGATGGAACTTTTCCTTGGTCTTTTCGGTGATTCTCTTGTTACAATCAGACCTCAGAACTGCTGTCTGCCCATGCTATTCCAGCTAGCAGGTTGTGATTGAAATGGCATTCTTGCACCCCTCCCTCCCCACCTTCTGCAGAGAGAGGCCTGCCGTTTGGTTATTGCTTCCCCAAAATGATGCATGTCATTATTCTATAGGCAAGAATTTTTATAAACAGCTCTCCACCATATAGACGTACACGCACGCATAAGCGCGCACACACTCTCTCTCTCTCTCTCTCTCTTACTCTGATGTTCTCAACCATATCATCCTGCTGGCTGTTTGCCTGGTTTTACAGAAAACCATTTTAATTATTAAAACATTTAAAAGTGAGATTTCAGGAAAGATAATTACAGTGGCTGCTTCAGATAGATTTTAGCCATTTAACATATACTGTGCTTGGAGAAAGCATTTTAAAAGAATAATATCCTGTGGATAAATATTCCAAATTTCTCTTCCAGGGATGAAAATGAATAATGAATAAAGCTTGTCAGAGCTTGAGAAAACTAGTCTCCCAAGTAAGAAAAGAGCACCATTTAGGGAATATAATGGCCTAACAGGGCACTGTCAGAAAGCTCACGATGTGCCCCTTGAGAATGTTCCCCTCTCTTCCCTTTGCATCCCAGGAAACCTGGATTGTTCTTGGAAATACTCATAAAGGCTTCAGGGACTCTGACTTGATTTTTTATCTAACCTAGAAAATATAGCTATATCACTCGTAAAATATACTATTTTTTCTCTTTCCCACAGTTATTTAAGCTCAATTTCTAATGAATGAATTCTAAATGAAAAATCAATGATCATTTCTATTCCTCCTACTTTGGTAATCCTTTCCTCATTCTTTGTATTACAGTTCTAGGCAGGACAGCCTTGCATGCCCTGGTGCGGCATAGGGTAAAATGGGTTTGCAGGGCTTCCCTCCTCAATTCTCCAAATCAGTCAGATACACAACTGCTTCCAACAGAGGACCTGAAGGTCAACAGCAATGATCTGGGCTCCTCCCAAAATGCATCAAGGACTAGGCCATCCTAGTAGGGCAGGCAGCTTCCTGAGGGCAAGGTGGGATAAGGGGCAAATCTTCAAAGGGGGACATTTTGGAAAGGAAAATGCAGGAATGAGGACAGAGAAGCATGAGAGAAGTTCATCTACCAATCGATCATATTTGAGTGCTTAGTGTGTGCAGAGCACTGTATTAAGCGTGTGGGAGAGGAAAATGTAACAGAGTTGATAAACACGTTCCCTGCCCACAATGAATTTACAATCTAGAGGGAAGTTCAGAGGTTTAGAACCAGGACCACTGAACCTCTAGAAGTTCAGAGGCAGAGGACGAAAGACAGTCAAATAGGACAAGTACAAAAACACACATTCAGCCCCCTCTCCATTTCTTATGCCAATAAGACAAAACACCCACACATGGTAGTCAGCTGAGTGAGGAAGCAGAGCCTGAGGTGGTAGCCCTGTCCCTAGCCTAGCACCAGCTCCCTCTTGCTGGCCCCCTCTCCCTGCCCACCCCCCCCAGCCTGAACTCCCTCTCCCTCCCCTGCCAGCAGACCATAGCTCTTCCTACCTCTGAAGCCCTCCTAAAAATCCCACCTCCTCCAAGAAGTCGAGTGTCTCTTATAGGCACTCAATAAGTCCCACTGATTGACTGGCTGATCTATTACGCTGAGAGGAGTTGCTGTGGCTAATGTTGGGCATGTGTCTGCTAATTCTGTTGTACTCTCCCAAGTGCTTAGTACAGTGCTTGGAACATAGTAAGCACTCAATAAATACCATTGAGTGATTGCCATCAGGGTCTGCTCCCCAGGGGGCTTCTGGGGCTGGGAAACTGTTTGAAACTAGAGAGATCCCCGTCACCCTCGCCCCTCCGGCTGGCTGAAGAAGAAACCCTTTCTGCAGTAGGAGCAGAAGCAGCCTCTTCTGGAGTGGGGGTTGGGCTGGGCTGTCACTGTGGCAGGGAAGCACTGTGAGCTAGAGTGTAAGGCCCTTGAGGAAAGGGATGATGCATACCAACTCTGTCATATTGCAGTATTCCAAGGTTTTTGTATAGTAAGTGCTCAGTAATACTTTTGACTGATTGATAGGGCGAGGCCATTTTGATGCCTGAGTTCATGTCTGCTGCTCCTCTGGGCTGCTTCCAAAGGATATGACCCCAAGGAAGTCCCTGTGTCCAGAAGAAAATATGATGGTGGCAGAGAGACAACTGCCACTAAAGGGTCTTAATTGGAAGGATGGGTTGTACCTTTCAGGGAGTTCGGGCAGAATTCTCAAGATGGTTCCAGCTCCTGGTAACGATACTTGCAGGTATCTCATATAACTCTGTTACTTCTGCAATGATTCCCTTCAGAATTTCAAAGCTCAGGGCCTGCAAGGTAGAGGAGCTAGAGAAGATTTGGATTTAAAAGAAGACCTGATTGAATGCTCTCTTTACTCAGCGAAGGAACTATGGCCAGGACCCTACCAGCAAAAAGAAGCCAAAAATCCAGGTGGTCGGCTGGATAAATCAATGAAAAAAAAAATCACTTCTGCTTGAAATACTCAGGTCATCCAGTACTCAACAAATAGTCATCTATAATCAAATTGCACAAAGACAAAAATCTAGCTATAGGAAACTCTTCCAACAAATTCCAGCTCATAGCACCACAGTATGGATAGAGAGGCATAGCTTGGGAAATGACCAAGATTCCTTTGGAGTCATATCTTTTGTAGCTGTGGCTGCACTGTGAAACAGTCATACCCAGAGATCCAGCAGTCATTGCTTTGAGGCCCTTAAAGTGGTCACAGGATCCAATTTAGGGAATTTCATTTTCATTCAGAAAAATCAGCAAACACATTTGCACTTCACTGACAAACTTTTCTCAACAGGAAGGATTTTTTTTGTTTTGTTTTATAAATAGCATCAGATTTACACTTTTGGTTTTAAAGGAAAAATTTGATTTGGCATCCACAAACTTGTAGAGTATATAAACTAGACTGCTATGCCTGAACTAAAGGCTTTTAAAAAATAAGGTATTATTTCAAAAGGGAAAATAAAATGCCAAAACAGGACTACAGAGATTAACACAGATTAGACCTCTGAACTTTGAGTATTTTTCACAGCCTCAGTGATCTTTGGGACGTAGATCCACAGTGACCAGTCATCATGAACTCTTCCATCAGGAGATAGATGACAGGAAATGACCTGAAAAAACCTGTGCTCTCCTCTCCCAGCAGGAAACCAGTTTCCTGCTGGGAAACATGCACCTGATTCCCATAGTTTGATTCCTCTACTGTCATCATTTGAGCAAGACAAAGAATGTTGTGAAAACACTTATTTCCCCTGAAAACAAATCTTAGAGAAAGTATTGACAGATGATATTTTAATTGGTTTGGCTTCTCAAGTGATTAAATAATCATGAAACCTCTTCTGTTTAACAACTGCTTGAGGTACTTTGTATTCCTGCCTCAGAGTGCTGCAGTTTTGAGCTAGTAACAGTGGGATTGATTTTTCCATATCAAACACAATGTTATGGTTCACTGTTTCCATACCAAACTTGTAGCATCTGTTGGCAAACACAAACTGCATCCCTGTGCTATCCAGGAATGCTTTATATGACCACATCCTTCTATTACAACTAGGAGTAGATTAATATTGATTTTTTTTCTCTTCCCAAGATTGAAGGCCCACTTTAACAGCAATAAATTACCCAGCTGCCATATATGGAGATGTCACTCCTCTTTGCTGTTCATGGTAAGGATTATTACTTTGTCTGAAACCCAGTTTCTGATATTTTTAACCCATTATCAGTTTGAGGGGTGAGGTTGCATTCAACTCCAATCCCTTTTATTAGGAGATATCTTCCATAACCCTTTGGATTTACCAATAAAACTCTGGAAAAAGAAATTATCTTTGGCTATAAACTTTAGATGTTGTCTCTCAGGAAAGGGATACAAAACCAGACCAAAGGCATAGCTTTTCCATTCTAGGAAACTGTGGAACACCTGCATGTGAAATACTCTGGGCAGATTTAGCGTGGCTTGGTGGAAAAGAGCCTGGGCTTCAGAGTCAGAGGTCATGAGTTCGACTCCCGGCTCTGCCACTTGTCAGCTGTGTGACTGTGGGCAAGTCACTTAACCTCTCTGTGCCTCAGTTCCCTCATCTGTAAAATGGGGATTAACTGTGAGCCTCATGTGGGACAACCTGATTACCCTCTATCTCCCCCAGCGCTTAGAACAGTGCTCGGCACATAGTAAGCGCTTAACAAATACCAACATTATTATTATTATTATTAGATTTGATTGCTACATTTAAAGAAAGACAGAATAGAGCTGAAGAAAATATGGAGCAGGGAAACCAAGGTGACTAGAGGGATGGAAGAGCTTCTGTATGAGAAACAGAACTCTTCAATGTATAAAGACATAGGCTGAGATGGGAAATGGTTGACGTTTACAGAATCATGAAGGACAATGGCAGAGGGATCACAGAATTACTGTTTACCAACTCTCACAGATTACAGAATTACTGTTTACCAACTCTCACACTGCTTGGATGAGGGTCATCCACTGAAGCTAGAAGGTGGCAGGTTCAAAACCGGGAGGTGGGGTGGGTGGAGGAAGGAAGTTCCTTCACCCAGCAGGTGATAAGCATGAAGAGTTCATTCTCACAGGAAGTTATGCAGGCAGAAAATATCAGTAGATTCAAGAAAGATTTGTGTGAGTTCATAGATGAGTAATCCATTCTGCATTACTTGAGGGAAAGTTAGAGGTGTAGAGGGGAGGTTTACAGATATTCAGTGGCCCATCCTTAATCATGTGGATGGATATCCAGGAAAATAGCTATCACACAGTTTTTCTGAGTGTGCTGGTACCCTCATTGGAGTCAGCATCATAGTCTTAATGGACTATGTATCAGACCCAATAATGGCACTGCTCACTACCTTATTTACTTATGATTTGTCAGTCTGGTATTTGTCTTATTAGCCACACCAGATGCTTAGATAAAAATCTCATTTTCAGGACAACATTGGGCAAAATCTAATGTCAAGGACTTTGCTAAAGTTGTCACAACTGAAAACTGCACACGCTGAGATTCTGAAAGCAGTGGTCATAGAATGACAGGAAGAGTTAGGGTTTTCAGAGCTTATTCTAGGGGAAGAGGATTGGAACCTACTGACTTGGTAAAGGCAGGATGTAATTGGCTTAAAAAAAATCAATGGTAGAAATCCTGCTTGATTTCTGAAAACTAAAAAACAACATTTCTGCCTCACAAACAGGTTTAAAAACTTCCTCTTTTTCTCTGCTTTTGGGGACATAACTAATGTCTGTCCCAGTTGATACTCACTATGGGAGAATTGGGCCCTGTGGGAAAATCATTTTCCCCATGGCTAGGGGTTGCAGATGCCTGTAGTAACTAAGGCAGTGCAAAACCAGGAACTCCATTCTGTCCATGGAATGGTAGCAAAGCTCCCTGAATCTTTCCCTCTTAATCTTTAGAGAAGTTGTAATGGAGGTGGCTCATCATCATCATCCCCAGTATTCTATGTGCCAAGGACTATACTAGATATCTAGGGAGCAAACTAAGAAATAAAACACATGACTTCTGACACTGAAGAGTTTACAGTGTAATGGAAAGAGCCAAAGAGACACAAAATGACAAATATAGAAGAGCTAAAACAACACGGGAAGAATTATAAACATACTTGTGATTGTCTCTATTTGTTGCTGAATTGTACTTTCCAAGCACCTAGTACAGTACTCTGCACACAGTAAGTGCTCAATAAATACAATTGAATGAATGAATGTAGCTATTGCTTACTGAAAGCGAGAAGCAGTGTGGCCTAGTGGAAAGAGCTCAGGATTAGAATTTAGCAAATATGGATTCTAATCCTGGCTCTGGCATTTACTTGCTGTATGACCTTGGGCCAGGCACTTAATTTCTCGGTGCCTTGGTTTCCTCATTGGTAAAATGGGCTGTAAATATCCATTCTCAATTCCCCTTAGACAGTGGGACAGGGACTGTGTCTGGTATGATTGTTATTTATCCCAGCACATGGTAAGTGCTTAAATGCCACAATAATCATTATCATTATTATTATTATTTTTATAAGATCCTATATATGCATATGAGTGTGGCTGAAAAGACAATTAGCCATGTTTTTACAATACATTTTATAGTGTCTCAAAAATTAAGCTAATTCACTGAACCGCAGGTAGCGGGTGACCAAAAATGGACTGCTCACTGATTCACTCTCTGGATCTATTAGATTGAATGCATGACTTTATTATCAAGAAGGTACAAAAAATATTTAATCAAAGCCTTAGATTTTCAGGTCTAGATTTGCTCTTGGTGCCCTTTTTCCTTCTCTGCCCACAGAACAAGTGGTGTTTTAATGTGCAGCCAAGATTTATGATGGCAATGACAGGAAGTCCACACTGTCACAGAAGAGTCCCCCCTGCAAGAACAGTGATAATCTATCATGTGAAAGCCTTCCTCCACCTTTTCCTGAATTAAATTAACCAAACCACCCTCACCATGACTGTCCCTTGCCATTGAATTTCTGTTGTCAGCAATGTCAGAAATTGAAGTCAGCTCATCAATAAACTCAATCATCAAAAAATCATTAAAAAAAATCCAATCAATTCTAGGACCCCCAAGTATCCCTTTGGGTCTCCATCTAGACCGGCCACCTCAGCCTGAAAGGAAGAACTTAGCCTGGCTTACTTGCATCCAATAGGACTGAAATGATCTCTAATTGGATGGAGACCTCCCTGTCCCTTCAAAAAGAGTCTCTGATTAGATGGAGGCTGGCTAAAATGAGTCGATGACCCTGATTGACCTTGGATCACCTGTAGCTTTGTAAGAGGAGGAGCAGAGGGCTGAAACTAATTGAAAATAGCCTTCCAACAGACCAGTTTGGTCTTCATTTGAGTGGGAAGGGTATTTGTTCAAATAGTCTCTGAGTGAATGAAGATTCTCTCATATGATGTTAGCCTCCAATCTCCATTGATCCTTTCAACTGCTCAACACAGAATCCAGAAGGTAATTATACTTATAACAGCATCACTGCATTCAAAAGCCAACCTGTGAGAGGCTGTGGAAGTCTGGAGAGGAGAAGGTACTCAGGAGATTCACTGAATCAATGGGAAACAGTATAGCCTAGTAGAAAGAGCCTGGGCTTACAAGTCAAAGGACCTGGGTTCTAATCCTGTCTCCCCCACTTGTCTGCTATGTGACCTTGGCCAAGTCACATCACTTCTCTGTGTCTCAGTTTACTCATCTGAAAAATGGGGATTAAATCATACTTAAACTGTGAGCTCCATGTGGGACAGGGGCTGTGTCCTACCTGAATACCTTATATCTACCCCAGTGTTCTAGAAGAGTGTTTGGCATATAGTAAGTGTTTAACAAATACCATTATTATTATTTTCCTTATTTTTGATGTGGGCTTTCTGGAATGTGAGTTCTTCAGATACTAGGGTCACATGTGAAATTGTTATGCTTCCTAGAAAATGCTTCAGAAGAGCAAATTTGATTAAATTCTCAAGGAGTACTTATTTTTTAGTGTTTTCCTAATATAAAATAAATTGTAACTTATGAGGTGTAATTGAAGGAAATTCTGGAGGAAGTTGTGTATAAGATTAGGGGGATTATTAAATCAATTTTATTGTGTTTTCAAAACTTAAAAATGGCTTACAGCTATAATAAATTGTTTCAGTGTTATCAACCCATAAATTTTAATAATTTAATAAACATTCTGTTGTAAATTTGGGCCTTTAGCCAAGGCTGAGGGCTGTTTGTGCATGGTGTATAGTGATATGGTTTTAGTTTAATGAATTGTATTTGAGTGCTTATAGTGTACAGAGCACCGTATTAAGTGCTTGGGAAAGTACAACACAACAATGTAACGGACACATTCCCTGCCCTCAACAAACTTACAGACTAGAGGGGGAGGCAGACATTAATATAAATTATAGATACATAAATTCTGTGGGACTGGGATGGAAGGGGTGAGTAAAGGGAGCAAGTCAGGGCAACACAGAAGGGAGTGGGAGAAGAGGAAAGCAGGGCTTAGGGAAGGCCTCTTGGAGGAGATGTGCTTTCAATAACGCTTTGAAGGGTGGGAGAGTAACTGTCTGTCCGATATGAACAAGGAGGGTGTTCCAGGCCAGAGGCAGGAGTTGGGCAAGAGGCTGACAGCTAGATAAATTAGACCAAGATACAATGAGTAGGTTGGCGTTAGACGGGCAAAATGTGGGGGCCAGGTTGTAGTAGGAGAGTAGCAAGGTGAGCCAAGAGGGGACAAGGTGATTAAGTGCTTCAAAGCTGATGGCAAGTAGTTTGTTTTGATGAGGAGGGGGATGGGCAGCCATTTGAAGTTCTTGAGGAGTAGGGAAACATAGCCTGAATGTTTTTGAAGAAAAATCATCTAGGCAGCAGAGTGAAGTATGGACTGGATTGGGGAGAGACAGGAGACAGGGAGGCCAGCAAGGAGACTTATAAAATGATCAAGGTGGGACAGGATAAGTGGATTAATGTGGTAGCAGTTTGGATGGAGAGGAAAGAGTGGATTTTAGTCATGTTGTGAAGATTGAACTGACCAGATTTAGTGTTAGATTGAATAGGTAGGTGAATTAAAGAGGGGAGTCGAGGATAATGCCAAGGTTATGGGCTTGTGAGACAGGAAGGATGGTGGTGCTATATAGAGTGATGGGAAAGTCAGGGGGAAGACAGGGTTTGGGTGGGAAGGTAAGGAGTTCTGTTTAAGACATGTTAAATTTGAGGTGATGGCAGTAGATTCAGTGAGAGATGTCTTGAAAGCAGGAGGAAATGCAAGACCACAGAGAAGAGATCAGAGCTGGAGATGTAGATTTGGGAATCATCCTCATAGAGGTGGTAGTTGAGGTTTAGTAATTCATAAATGAGTTGTTCTCACATTGAACACTGAGAGGATTGGACCTTCATTTTAATGGCCTAAAACTAAGAACCCAGGCAGGCAAAAGTGTCTCAGTCCTTCTCCCAGCCCCATTTTTGCCTCACTTTTATTCCATATTAGTGGCTCATGTATCAAAAAAGGATGTTTATAACTTCTCCCAAATATTTTGACTACTTCAACTGTTTGTAAAAGCAATGTCAGGCTGTAGAGTACTTATTACAAATCAGTCAATGGCATTTTATTGAATGCTTTACTGAATGCAGAGAAGGGCACTAATCTCTTGGGAGAATACAATGGAGTTGGTAGACATGATGTTTGCCTTCAGTGAGCTTACAATCCAGTGGGGGAGACAGACATTTAAAACAAACTACAGGTAGGAGGAGGAAATGAATACAAAGATCTGTAAATAAATGTTGTGCATGTGGAGAAGTAAGCACTAACATGCTGTGGGGGGTATGGAGTCTAGTGCAGAGGTGACATAGGGAAGGAGACAACTGTAAGCTGGTTGTGGGCAGGGACTGTGTCTGCTACATTGTTGTCTGTGCTCTCCCAAGTGCCCAGTACAGTGCACTGCACACAGTAAATGCTCAATAAATACGATTGGTGAGATTAGGCAGGGAAAGATTCCTGGAGGAGATGTGGTTTTAATTGGACTTTGAAGGTGGAGAGAACAGTGGTCTGTCATTTGAAGGGGAGAAAGCTTGAGGGAGTATGTGAGTGAGTTGAGATCAAGGCACAGCGAGTAGGTTTGTTTGCTTTTTTTTATTTCATTTTTATGGTATTAAGCACTTACTATTCATTCAATAGTATTTATTGAGCGCTTACTATGTGCAGAGCACTGTACTAAGCGCTTGGAATGAACAAGTCGGCAACAGATAGAGACAGTCCCTGCCCTTTGACGGGCTTACAGTCTAATCGGGGGAGACAGGCAGACAAGAACAATGGCAATAAATAGAGTCAAGGGGAAGACCATCTCATAAAAACAATGGCAAATAAATAGAATCAGGGTAATGTACATCTCATTAAATAAAATAAACAAAATAAATAGGGTGATGAAGATATATACAGTTGAGCGGATGAGTAGAGTGCTGAGGGGGTGGGAAGGGAGAGGGGGAGGAGGAGAGGTAAAGGGGGGAGAAGAGGGTTTAGCTGCCAAGAGGTGAGGGGTGGGTAGAGGGAGCAGAGGGAAAAAGGGGGGAGCTCAGTCTGGGAAGGCCTCTTGGAGGAGGTGAGCTTTAAGTAGGGATTTGAAGAGGGGAAGAGAATTAGATTGTCGAAGGTGAGGAGGGAGGGCATTCCAGGACCGCGGGAGGACGTGGCCCAGGGGTCGACGGTGGGATAGGCGAGACCGAGGGACGGTGAGGAGGTGGGTGGCAGAAGAGCGGAGCGTGTGGGGTGGGCAGTAGAAAGAGAGAAGGGAGGAGAGGTAGGAAGGGGCAAGGTGATGGAGAGCCTTGAAGCCTAGAGTGAGGAGTTTTTGTTTGGAGCGGAGGTTGATAGGCAACCACTGGAGGTGTTTAAGAAGGGGAGTGACATGCCCAGAACGTTTCTGCAGGAAGATGAGCCGGGCAGCGGAGTGAAGAATGGACTGGAGTGGGGCGAGAGAGGAGGAAGGGAGGTCAGAGAGAAGGCTGACACAGTAGTCTAGCTGGGATATAACGAGAGCCTGTAGCAGTAAGGTAGCCGTTTGGGTGGAGAGGAAAGGGAGGATCTTGGCAATATTATAAAGGTGAGACCGGCAGGTCTTGGTAGCGGATCGGATGTGTGGGGTGAACGAGAGAGACGAGTAAAAGATGACACCGAGGTTGCGGGCCTGAGAGACGGGAAGGATGGTCATACCATCCACGGTGATAGGGAAGTCTGGGAGAGGACCAGGCTTGGGAGGGAAGATGAGGAGCTCAGTTTTGCTCATGTTGAGTTTTAGGTGGCGGGAAGACATCCAGGTGGAGACGTCCTGGAGGCAAGAGGAGATGCGAGCCTGAAGGGAGGGGGAGAGGACAGGGGCAGAGATGTAGATCTGCGTGTCATCTGCATAGAGATGGTAGTCGAAGCCGTGAGAGCGAATGAGTTCACCAAGGGAGTGAGTGTAAATGGAGAACAGAAGAGGGCCAAGAACTGACCCTTGAGGAACTCCAACAGTTAAAGGATGGGAGGGGGAGGAGGCTCCAGCGAAGGAGACTGAGAATGACCGGCCAGAGAGGTAAGAGGAGAACCAGGAGAGGACGGAGTCCGTGAAGTCAAGGTGAGATAAGGTGTGGAGGAGAAGGGGATGGTCGACAGTGTCAAAGGCAGCTGAGAGGTCAAGGAGGATCAGAATGGAGTAGGAGCCATTGGCTTTGGCAAGAAGGAGGTCATGGGGGACCTTAGAGAGAGCAGTCTTGGTAGAGTGGAGGGGACGGAAGCCAGATTGGAGGGTGTCCAGGAGAGAATGGGAGTTAAGGAATTCTAAGCAGCGAGTGTAGACGACTCGTTCTAGGATTTTGGAAAGGAAGGGTAGTAGGGAGAGAGGGCGATAACTGGAAGGGGAAGTGGGGTCGAGAGAGGGTTTTTTTAGGATGGGGAAGACATGGGCATGTTTGAAGGCAGAGGGGAAGGAGCCATTGGAGATTGAGTGGCTAAAGATAGAAGTTAAGGAAGGGAGGAGGGCAGGGGTGATGGTTTTTATAAGGTGAGCGGGAATGGGGTCCGAGGCGCAGGTGGAGGGGGTGGCACTTGCGAGGAGGGAGGAGATCTCCTCTGAGGATACTGCAGGGAAGGATGGGAAAGTAGGGGAGAGGGTTGGTTGGGGGGAGGGGAGAGGCGGAGGGGTGACTTTGGGGAGCTCAGAGCTGATTGTGTTGATTTTTGTGATGAAGTAGGTGGCCAGATCACTGGGGGTGGGAGATGGGGGAGGGGGAGGAACAGGGGGCCTAAGGAGAGAGTTAAAGGTCCGGAACAATTGGCAGGGGTGATGGGCATGGGTGTCGATGAGGGAGGAGAAGAAGTTTTGCCTGGTGGAGGAGAGGGCAGAGTTAAGGCAGGAAAGGATAAATTTGAAATGTATGAGGTCGGCTTAGTGCTTGGACTTTCGCCAGCAGCGCTCGGCAGCTTGAGCATAGGAGCGTAGGAGGCGGACAGAGGAGGTGATCCAGGGCTGTGGGTTAGTGGAGCGAGAGCGGTGGAGGGAAAGGGGGGCGAGAGAGTCGAGATGAGTAGAGAGGGTGGAGTTGAGAGCGGAGACCTGATCATCGAGAGTGGGAAGTGAGGTTACGGGGGCAAGGTGGGGAGAGATGCTTTTAGAAAGATGGATGGGATCAAGAGAGCGGAGGTCTCTGTGGGGGAGTAGCAAAGATTTGCAGGGGGAGGGAGTGTGAGAGATGAGGCAGGTGAGAAGGTTATGGTCAGAGAGAGGGATTTCAGAGTTGGTGAGGGAGGAGATAGTGCAGCGGTAGGAGATGACGAGATCGAGGGTGTGACCGAGTCGGTGAGTGGGCGCGGTATGGTGGAGCAGGAGGTCGGCAGAGTCGAGGAGGGATAGGAGGAGGGCGGCAGAGGAGTCATCGGGTACGTCCATGTGGATGTTGAAGTCTCCGAGGATCAGAGTGGGCAGAGAGAAGGAGGAAGGTGAGGAAGGGGTCTAGGTGGTTGAAGAAGTCGGAGGTGGGACCAAGAGGGCGGTAGATAACAGCAACAAGTATCTGGAGGGGGTAGTAGAGGCGAATGATATGGGTGTCATGGGAATGATATGGGAATGATATGGGTGGTAGAGGCAAATGATACTATGTGTCAAACACTGTTCTAAATGCTGGGGTAGGTACAGATTAATTAGGTCAGAAACATCCCTGTCCCACATGGGACTCACAGTCTAATTAGGAGGGAGAATGGGTATTTAATCCCCATTTTACAGTTGAGAAAACTGAGGCCAAGAGAAGTTAAGTGACTTGCCCAAGGTCACACACCAAGCAATTGGCAGAGCAGGGATTAGAACTCAGGATCTCTGACTCCCAATCCCATGCTCTTTCCACTAGGCCACGAAGGAGTGAAACATGAGGGCATGATTATAGTAGGAGAAGCACAAGGATAGAGTGCCTTTAAAGCTGATGGTGAGAGGTATCTATTTGGATGGGACATCTTGAAGATTTTTTTGAGTGGGGAGATGAGTAGAACTTCTGGAGGCAGTGAGGTCAGCAAGGCATCTGATGCAATAATCAACATGGGATATGACAAGTGCTTGGACCAGTGTGGTTACAGTTGGGATGGAGAAGCGGGTATACTGGAGAAGTTGTGAAGCTAGAACCTATAGGATTTGGTGATTGATTAAATAGGGGGGTTGAAGGAGAAGAGGTGAGTCAAGGATAATACCATGGTTTTGGGCTTGTCCTTCCTGTCTCACCAGCTTCCCACCAGGAGTCATTCTGGGATAATTCCTAGGACCAAATGTAACAGAAGGATCTGTCTGGATGTGCTCTGAGTTTAGAGGCTTTTGTTAAGAGTTTTAATTAAGTGATCATTATAGAAATACGGCTTATGCACCTTTTCTACATGTCTCACTGCCTTCTAAATCACTGTTTTCACTGATGTAAAAAGTTACTTTTTAATCCTTCCCCTTTTTCATACTGCTAAAATGATATATGAAAAAAAATCTCATGAAAGTAAAGTGAATATTTAATTAGCATGTGTGCTCAATTGTCTCATGTACCTCTTATGTGAGCAACTGTGGAAATAGCAAACATACTATTCAAGCACAGTTACAGAAGATTTAAACTCCTGACTTCAGGCTGCACACTCTTGTGTTTGTAAGAAACATAATTTCATGACCATCATAAAAAGATGAGCACAGTGAATTCCAATAAAGGCACTTTCTTTCCCTCCCAACGGTTCTCAGATGAAAGTGGTCTTCACTGACTGCTGAAATTAAAAAACAACAACTCACCCCCCCACCAAAAAAAAAAAACAAAACAAAAACCCAAAAACAATCACTCAAGTGATGGTTTCTCCCTAAAACAGAATGTCTTTAGGGAGCTGTGTGTGCATAGATTTATCCATCGAGGGAGACACTCACACAGCCACTTGCCTCAGCTACAATTTTGCTTAACGAAGAGCTTAATAAAAACCAGCCTTCATGGCTCCTGTGCAGTCACATCAATTAGTTAATGCACAAATACCGAGCTCTCATGTATTATGCAAAAGATTAGTTTTATCATTTGCATAATGTGCTACAAATGACCCACTGTTTCAACTAGTAGAAGCTCTGTTAAATGTGAGCTGAAAGCTGAAATGACGTCAATAAAGTAATTACTCCTCATTTGGCATATCTCATTCATTTTCTGGAGTTCAAGACCCAATGTGTGCTTTACAGTGGTGACAGAACTGCAGACAGACTCCAAATGGTTCAGAAGCCAAGCAGGACTACTATGCAGAGACAGATGGTGTCTCAAACCACTATTTATGGGATTTTCTTTTCAGACACGAATTCATTGTAAACCTATATAGCCAGGAACCTTCTAGTGTAATTTCTTGTGTGTGTGACTGTGTTGGGATGTGTAAGTGTTTGTGTGTATTTTTAGAAGGTGTGTGCATGTTTGTATGTGTGCCTGGATTTATGTTTGTATTTCAGCACTGCAAATACCCCCTCCCCCACTTGCTCAAGAACTGTGACTCCTGCTGATATGTGAATAATGAAGGATGCTAATTTCATTTCTCTTACTCCTTGGGGAGGAGAGTGGGGTGGGGCTGGCAGATATACTCTTCACTATTATTTGTAAGAATAAAGAGTGAAAATATGAATTTTGTCCTGTGAATGTCTGACCGGTTTAGTAGATTTTATTTTGTTTCCTTTTGAGAGAGAAAAGTAAAATTTGTTGTTGATGAATTTATATCTGTGATTTTTGAAACTGCTGACTGTCATCTTCCTTATTCTGCCCTGATGTCAGTATAGGAATAAAAGAAACCCATAATCAGTGGATTCATTAGTAATTACACATAATCACCACCTCCCTGTGTAATATCTACATTGCTCACAGATCTGTATTTGTGTGTGTGGGGGGGGGGGGGGTTCTGTTTTGGCACATTCAGATCAGCAATTTATTGCCAGAGACAGATGGAGACCCTGAAACATTGTTGCTGTTATTGGTGTTGGGAGTTATTTGGAAGAAAAAGTCACATTCTGAAACATGCTTAAAACCCAGACAGGCAAATTGGCTTAGAGAATGGTGAAGGGGATGACCTTGACAATGGTGTTAAGGGAGCGAGCAGATGGAAGAGAGGAAAGGGTCCAGAGGTGGATGGTGAAAAAGCATCTGTGGGTGGAAGTTTGGTTGGAGTCAAACTGTGATAGGAAAAAGCAGCTTGACTACATCTCAGCTAAACTAGGTGAGCCCTCAGGATAATGAGTGAAAGCATTTCACAAAATAGTTATGGTGAGTCTCTGCCTAACCCGAGGTGATCATAAAGCCGTGTTTACAATGTGCCCTGTGTATCCTTGTGCCATCATGAATCAATTAATGGCATTTATTTGAACTCTTATTGTGTGCAGAGCACTTTACTGAGTGTTTGGGGAAGTACAATATAATAGAATTGGTAGATGTAATTTCCCCCTGCCCACAAGGAGCTTACAGTCTACAGGGGATGAGGATTTCATTTCAAAACAGGTCATAGTTCTGATATTCTGGTTTTCCCAGAAATGGGGCAATTGAATTTAGAATGTGGCAGAACTGATGTTTGGGGCACATGGAATCAGTATGAAGGAGACTGGGTCTAGGTATGAGGCTGAAATTTTTCAGATTTAAATCACTCTTGGCATTCTACTTTGCCCACCTCTTTTTTGTTTTGTTTTTGGTCTTACTCCTGTTTTTCAGGAGATGACTAAAGCACAACTTACAGGTCTTTATTAAACAACAAACTAATAACTTCTACATTGCAGACTCAAGTACCACATGACAAAGCTTTTTCTCATTTCACAAAGAAGCAGTGTGACCTAGTGGATAGAGTCCAGATCTGGGAGTCAGAAGGACATGGATTCTAATCCCAGCTCTGCCACTTATCTGCTGTGTGACCTTGGGCAAGTCACTTAATTTCTCTGGACCTCAGTTACCTCATCTGTAAAATGGAAATTAAGACTGTGAGCCCCATGTGGGACATGGACTGTATCCAAAAGGATTACCTCGTATCTACCCCAGTGCTTAGTATAGTGCCTAGCACAGAGTAAGTGCTTAAAAAATACTGTGTTTTTTTAAAAATAGTATAATCTTCATTACTGATTGAGAAAATTCAAACGCTAACACCAGGAGTGGATGCTCCTCACCCTTGATTTCTGCTCATGCCTCTGGGGAAGATTAAGGGGTATGAGATGGGTGTAAATTTCAAAAATCTGGTAAATCATAAAGGTGTTGAGGAAAAACAGCATGTGGGCAGAATTAGTGTTAATAGTGTGAAATGAAGTCATAGATATAGGGACACTGTCAGGAACTATCACTGGGTGGTGGAAATAACTCTCTGGGTGTTTTGAGGAGGATGTGGTGGTGGCAATGAGGTTGATGATAATATGGCTCAGTCCACTCTTACTGATGCTCATTCACTTATTTGTCTACCCAACAATATGTTAAGAATTTTCTAAGATAAGTTTTAAGGAATTCATACCCTGCTCCTTGAGTATGTAGACCTCTTAGATTTTAAATTCCATGTAGGAAAAACTAAGCACAGGCCTGGAAGTCAGAAGACATGGGTTCTTCTCCCAGCTCTGCCGCTTTCCCAAGATGACATAGCAGGCAAGTTACTTCTCTATGCCTCAGTTGCCCTCTCTGTAAAATGAGGATTAAATACCTGCTTTCCTTCCTACTTAGACTGTGAGTCCCAGTTCTGTCTCTGGTATCTCTGTCTTGATTAAATTTGTATATATCCCAGCACTTATCACAGTACTTAGTACTCAATGAGAAGCAGCATGTCCTAGTAGAGAGAGTATGGGTCTGGGGGTCAGAGGACTTGGATTCCAATTCCAGCTCCTCCACTTACCTGCTGTGCAACCTTGGGCAGGTTACTTAACTTCTCTGTGCCTAAGGGAATCTGTTCTCCCTCCTAATTAGACTGTGAGCCCCATGTAGGACCTAATTATCTTGTATCTATCCCAGTGCTTAGTACAATGCTTGACACATAGGATGGACTTTACAAATACCACAATTATTATTATTATTATAGTGCGGGAAGCAGCATGACTTAATGGAAAGAGCCCGGGCTTGGGAGTCAGAGGTCATGGGTTCTAATCCAGGCTCTGCTGCTTGCCAGTTGTGTGACTTTGGGCAAGTCACTTAACTTCTCTGTGCCTCAGTTACCTCATCTGTAAAATGGGGATTAAAACTGTGAGCCCCACGTGGGACAACCTGATTACCTTGTATCCCCCCAGCAGTTAGAACACATAGTAAGTTCTTAACAAATACCACCATTATTATTATTATATTCAGTGCTAATTATTACCATTATTAGTGGTGAAAGTAGTATTAGTATTAGTTAACTGTCTGATCTGATTATATCTCCCCTAGTGTTTAGCACATAGTAAAAACTTAATATAATTGTTATGTAAACTTTCTACTTAATAAGCAGTTGACTAACTCATTCAGAAATAAGTAGCATAGTTGATCTGGGAGAGAAATGTCCTAAAAACTGACCTTGCAATTAAGGTGAAGTTCAAAGAATAAGCTTGAATCCATCTGAAAGAGCACTAATTTCAAATTAAAGCTGTGTTAGCAATAAACAAGTCTTATTAATAATGATAATTGTGGTATTTAAGTGCCTACCATGAGTCAAGCGCTGGGGAAGACACAAGATCATAAGGTCAGATACAATCCCTGTCCCACACAGAGCTCCCAATCTAATGAGGGGTACTGAATTACCATTTTACAGATGAGGTAAATGACACACAGGGAAGTTAAGTGACTTCCCCAAGATCACATAGAAGGCAGAGCTGGGATTAGAACCCAGGTCTTCTGATTCCCGGGCCTGTGCTCTTTCCCTAGGCCAGGCTGCTCTGTATTGTGCCATGAAATGATCTTGCAACTATCCCTGCGACAGTCAGTGTTCTCTTTAATTAGTGATATTATTTCTAGTTCACCTAAAATAGCTGAAGGGTTCTCCTGGGATCTATTCTTGGATATGATTTTGTTTAATCATATTATTAATGATAATACATTTTTAGTTTGGATTATCATCTTTATGCCAATGATTCTATTATTTAAACAAATAATTATTCAGCATTACAATTCCATTTACAACATGACTAACAAATCATTGTTATGTCTTATTCGATGTAAATGACTTCGAAAACACTAATAAAATTAATTGCAAGATGCTTGATTGGAAACCAGAGCCAGTTAAAACAGAAGTTCTCTATCTTGGTATTTGATCATGTGTTACTGGAATAAAATGTTTCACTGCTTATTAGCAAAGGTAGTAGTAATGGTATTGAGTGAGCACCCATTGGGTGCAATGCACTATAATAAGCTCTAAGGAAAATACAACAAAGTGAAACGTACCCTGTTCACAAGGAGCTTGTGTCCGGGGGGGCAGGGGAATACATACATAGAGCTCACTGAATGTGAATGTACAAGTGACTGACCATATGTACACACAAGTGATGAGGATGGGTGTACCTTAGCACTAGAGGTGGCTAGTAGGTATCTTATTGTGTATATATACAGCTTGAGTTATTGGGAAATAATAGAGAAAAACTCAGAGGAAATGGAATTTCAGGAGAATGTTAAATATGGACATTGCTATGGTTGGTCAGATTCACCACACCCCTCCCCTGCACAGCAGTTATGTACTTTTTTAAAACCTCTGTTTCCCTCTACCTGTGACTTATTTTTGTTCTTTCTCCCTCACTAGATTGTAAATTCCTTCAGGGCAAGGGATCATATCTACTAACCTATCTCCTAAATGCTTAGTAGAGTGCTTTGCAGAATTAGTGCTCACTAAATGATATTGATTGATTTTTGGAGAATGAGGGAGTTCCCAGCTGGGGAAACAGCATGAGGGGGACCAAGGGGGAAAGAGTTGAGCTGGCAGGAGGGAGTGTGGTACAGGACCTTGACACTAAGTGGGAGCAGTTCTGATGATGCACTGGGAAACCGAAAGCTAATAGAGAGGTCTGAAGTGTGGAAATGTGTGCAAGTAGCACTTCAAGATGATTCATGCAACAGCATGTATTCTACATTGGATGCAGGGAGATCAGTGAGGAGACTGAAACTATAGTCTAGCCAGATTCCACCAGAGCTTGGACTCAGGTGGCAGCTGTTTGGGTGTAGAGGAAGGGGCAGATCCAGGAGGTGGTGTTGGAAAAACAGGTGGGATTTGGCAGGTAGAAATGTGACAGATGAAAGACAAATGAGGAGTTGAGGGTGATGCTAAGGCTGTGGGCTTCTGAAACAGGGAAGATAATAGACAGGGGGAAGTTGATCTAGGAGGGAAGGAAAGTAGCTCCACTTTAGCCAGGTTGAGTTGTCCTAGAGGCAAGAGGAGATGCAGGATGGCAGGTCAGATGGGAGGTCAGGAATAGAGAGAGAATTCTAGGAGTCATCCACATAGAGGTGGGAGCTGAAAGTATCCAAGTGGATAAACTCCTTGAGAGAGTCAGCAGAGGACCTAGAACAGAGCATTGGAAAAATAATAATTGTGGTCTGTAAAACACTCACTATGTGCCAAGCACTGTTCTAAGTGCTGGGGTAGACATAAGATAATCAAGTCCCATGTGGGGCTCACAGTCTAAGTTGGAGCTAGAATAGGTATTGAATCTCCATTTTGCAGATGAGGGAACTCAGGCACAGAAGAATAAAGTGACTTGACGAAGGTCACAGAGCAGACGGATGGTGGAGGTGCGATTAGAACCCAGGTCCTCTGACTCCCAAGGCCTTTGCTCTTTCCACTAGGCTATGCTGCTTCTCGAAGAATAAATGCAAGTAACTGAAACTTGGTTGCTAAGAGTAGTCATTTCTCATTGTTGACAAACCTGATTTCTTTGCTTTCTGTGATTGTTCATTGCTCAATCTGACTCTGGCTGTATCGCATAGTGAAAATGCAATTGGGGTGTGAATTCACCACAGGCTGTTCCTGCCTGCTTTCTTCCTGTGTTTGGACTGAATAGCCCTTGCTGACACTTGCTCAGATGTAATAAACATCCTTCCAGAGCATTCAGGACTTGAAAATATGAGTTACAATTGCTCTCTTGAGATTTCACAAGACAAAGACTGTTGTAGTCAGAGTCATCAAGTGTTTGTTAACACTAGTTAGGGCCAGAAGTATTCCTAAGTGCTAGCTGCATTAGAACCCTTGCCTGCTGCTAATAAGCTTCACTGGTTCCATATACTGTTGACTTAAGCCAATTCTGTACTTCACCAACCACCCTGAATATTTATCTAGCAGCTCCTTGCCTTTTTGTGGATGTGAGATCAGGCTCTACCATGAATATCACTATCATCAATAGATAGGAGTGCCTTCTCTATGGAGTCAGAGGACCTGGCTTGTAATCCTGGCTCTGCCATTTGTCAATGTGACTTTGGGCAAGTCACTTACCTTCTCTGTGCCTCAGTTATCTCATCATTCAGTCACATTTCTTGAATGTTTACTGTGTATGGAGCACTTTACTAAGTGCTTGGGAGAGTACAATACAACCATAAATACATTCCCTACCCACAGTGATCTTACAGTCTAGAAAAGGGGTAAAATGGGAATTAAAACTGTGAGCCCCGCATGGGACATGGACTGAGTCCCACCTGATTATCTGGTATCTACCCCAGTGTTATTATACTCTAATAGGACACAGGAAGAGCCAGATAGTATAAACACAAGGACAAATATATATATGATCATAAACACAATATGAGTGAATTAGGTGACTGAATAAAAAGTAGTGTTGAAAGTAAAAAAAAATCTACTGGCATGTCATCTGTCCCCACTACAGCCTGGTATTAGGCTCTCCATCTAGGATCCAGGTTGAAAATTCTTAAATTAGATAAGATTAAAATGAGAATTTAATTAAGAACTTGAAGAGGAAAGATCAAAACAGACACTATTAGAGACCAAACTGGTAAGGTAGCATTTAGAGTCCTCACAGATTAACTGATTGGTCATTCAATCAGTTGTATTTATTGAACACTTACCATGTGTGGAGCAGTGTACTAAATGTTGGAGGAGTACAATATAATGGATTTGGTAGACACATTCCCTGTCCTGAATGAGTTTACAGTCTAGAGGGCCAAGCTGAAGGTCTGATTACCAGGCCACACATATAAACTATTTGCTACCTGCAAACTTTCCTTGGGGAAAAGCAGAGAAACTGAACTTGCCCACAGGTTAAGTTCACTACCAAATTAACCCACACTTACTTCCTTATTACCCCAAGTGTAGTTTGGGTAGGGAGAAATATCTTTCTGATTGGGTCTCTGGGTCTCTGGGAGAATAGGCAGGACCTTCCAGCTACTCAGGCAGTTCCAAACTGAGTCTGTTTTCATAGCTCAGCTCCCAGGAGATCTCAACTCTGCCCCCTCAGGAGGACTGAATAGAGCTTTTTATCCTCTTGGCCAAAAAGACAGCCGATTTCCAGAACATCATACTGAGCCGGGGGGGTGATGGTCAGGCCTGAGCAGACTTGTGACTGAAACAGTGTAGCCTTGTGGAATGACCACAAGCCTGGGAGTCAGAAGGACCTGGATTCTAATCCTGGCTCTGCCACTTGCATGCTGTGTGACCTTGGGCAAGTCACTTAACTTTTCTGTGCCTCAGTTCCCTCATCTATAAAATAGAGATTGAGACTGTGAGCTGTATGTGGGGCAGTGACTCTCTAACCTGATTACTCAATCTACCCCAGTGCTTAGAACAGTGCCTAGCATATAGTTAGTGCTTAACAAATACAATTATTATTACTAATAATAATGAATACCACCTCACCACTTTTATCCCACCACATTTAGGTGATCACAACCATCTGTAGCACTTCTGTACATGTCAACTTAGATACTCCATAATTTATGCATTTACTCACCCTTCTATCTTTCTTTTCCATTCTCTTTTTCTTCTGTACATTATTTTGTCTCTCCCCTACTAGATTGTAAGTTTCTTGAGGTGAGCGATTGTGGCTTCAAACTCTAACTCCCTCTCCTAAGTATGATGATCACCAATGGTATTCACTGAGTGTTTACTGTGTGTAGAGCACTGTACTAAGAGCTTGGGAGAGTACAATACAACAGAGTTGGTAGACACATTCTTTGCCCACAGTGAGATCATTTATAATATATAACTTATAGCTATATACATAAATGCTGTGGGGTTGGGGATGAGGGAGAATATCAAATTAGAGAAGCAGCGTGGCTCAGTGGAAAGAGCACAGGCTTGGGAGTCAAAGGTCATGGGTTCGAAACCCAGCTCTGCCACTTGTCAGCTGTGTGACTGTGGGCAAGTCACTTAACTTCTCTGTGCCTCAGTTACCTCATCTGTAAAATGGGGATTAAGACTGTGAGCCTCACGTGGGACAACTTGATTACTCTGTAAATCTACCCCAGTGCTTAGAACAGTGCTCTGCACATAGTAAGCACTTAACAAATACCAACATTAAATGCCCAGAGGTCACAGATCCAAGTGCATAGAGGAGCAGAAGAGAGAGGAAGCCAGGGAAAAGAGGGCTTAATTGGGGAAGGCCTCTTGGAGGAGATGTGACCTCAATAAGGTTGGGGAGAGTGGTGGTCTGGAGTACATGGAGGAGGAGAGGGTTCCAGGATGGGGGAGGATGTGAGAAAGGGGTTGGTGTTGAGATAGACAAGATTGAGACACAGTGAATAAACTGGTGCTAGAGACTGAAGTGTGCAAGCTGGGCTATAGTAGGAGATCAGTGAGGTAAGGTAAGAGGGGATGAGCTGATTGAACACTTGAAAGCCCAGGGCAAAGAGTTTGTTGGATATGGAGGCAGATGAGCAACTCTTAAAGGTTCTTGAGGAGTGTGGAGACCTGGACTAAACTTTTTTTTTTAGAAAATAATAATAATGGTATTTAAGTGCTTACTATGTGCCAAGCCCTCTTCTAAGCTCTGGATCCCTGCAGCAGAATGAAATATGGGCTGGAGTGGGGAGAGGCAGGAGGTAGGGAGGTCAGCGAGGAGGTAGATGCAGTAGTCAAGATGGGATAGGATAAGTGCTTGGATCAGTGTAGTAGCAGTTTGGATAGAGAGGAAAAGGTGGATTTTAGCAATGCTGTGAAGGTAGAACTGACAGGATTTTGAACACTGCTCTCCACACAGTAGGATCTCAGTTAATTTGATTGGCACCTAATTAATCAATCAGTGATATTTATTGAGTGATTAAATGTGTGCAGCGTGCTATACTAAAAATTGGGAGGGTAAAATGCTACAGAGTTTGTAGACACAATCCCTGCCCAGAAGGAACTTACAGTCGAGAGGACAAGTATAAGAGATTGCCCTGTCACCACACCACTGGGACTTCCCGTCAGCCTCTGCTCTGCTCTACCATGGCAGGGACTTTTAGATCATTGGGAAGACAATGATCATGATTGTGACTGTTTATAACTGAGCTGCAAAGAACCTGAAATATTGCTCCTCTAGCCATGTTACCCCATTGATCTTTTTGTATTTATCTTTCTCCCTTGTCTCATGTTTTTTGTGTGTTCTATTGTTCCATCTTTATGTATCCATCACCAGTCCCCTCTATCCCTTTCATTCTTTGACTGTGAACCACTTGGAGGCCAGGGCTGTTGTCTAACTGGTCTCAGGTTCTCAACCTTGTCTATTTCCCCAGCACTCAGTACAGCCCTTTCCACATAATATTAATATAACACTACCATATTTCTGCTGGGTTTTCCCAGTTAAGAACAGGTTTCAGGACTTTCTCAAAGGTTGCATGTTAATTAAAGTAACAAATGATATCAATTTTTTAGAATTGTTTGTCAGTTAATAGTGGATGAGGAGAAACTGGAATAAAGGAGGAGGATGCAGTTGATGGGCGCTCTAATTTACAAAAAGCAACTTGACCCCAAATAGATTTACATGTTATTGAAATCCTGCCCCTAGAAGCTCGACTCCCAGGAGCCCAAACCAGGAACCACAGTCAGTGAAAATTTTTCCTGAAGAATTGGGTTCAGAACTGCATACCAATAAATGTCTAGATTTTAGTCTCAACTTTTACTTTATGTTCCTTTAAGTCTTTTAGCTGGGCTTCTCATCCTAGAGTCCTCTCTGTCTTTACCATTAATATGAATACCTATGTCAAAGTGGGCACTGGAAGTGGAAGTTGGGAAGAGGGCTTACTGGTGTCAGTTTCCTTAGAGGAACCTCTGTAAGGAGGCTGGGGAGTGTGAGATTGATACCAGCAGGTGTTCAGGCCTGCCCTACCCTCTGTGAAGGCCCAAGAGGTCAAGCCTCTTGCAATGATCCCCATTTCAGAAGAAGGTAAATGATACTTGTGAGGCCATTGTTGGGTAGGGATTTTCTCTATCTGCTGCCGAGTTATACGTTCCAAGCACTTAGAACAATGCTCTGCACACAATAAGCACTCAATAAATATGATTGAATGAATGAATAATTGTGGTATTTGTTAAACACTATGGTGTTTTGAGGGACAGTATATGATTCCAAAAGCTGGACAGTGGAAAAAACAGGATAGAAAAAACATCAATTCTTTTGAGATGTGCTGTTAGAGAAGGCATTTGTGAATACCATGGACTGCCTGAAAACCCATGGACTGTATTTTGGAGCAAATTAAGCCAATGTGGTCTTTAGAAGGCCAAATGACTCGACTTAGATTAGCATATTTTGTACACATCATCAGGAGGACTAGTTCTCTGGAGAAGACACTAATGCTAGGAGCAGCATGGTATAGTGGATAGAGCATGGGCCTAGGAGCCAGAAGATCATGGGTTTTAATCCTGGATTTGCCACTTGTCTGCTGTGTGACCTTGGGCAAGTTACTTAACTTGTCTGTGCCTCAGTTACCTCATCTGTAAAATGGGAATTGAAACTGTGAGCCCCACCTGGGACAGGGACTGTGTCCAACCCAATTTGCTTGTATCCACCTCAGCACATAATACAGTCCATGGCACTTAGCTCTTAACAAATGCCATTATTATTATTATTCTTAGGGAAACGTGGAAGAGGCAGACCAGCACCTAGTTGGATAGAAACCATAACAATAATAATGGAAGAACCTTTAGCAAGGTTACAGATTATGGCAGAATATAGGACGTTCTGGAGAAAATATATCCATAAAGTCGCTATGAATCAGAAACAACTAGATGGCACTTGATAATAATGTGCCAAGTACTGTGCTATGCACTGGGATAGATACAAGATATTCAGGATGGACACAGACTGTGAACCCCTTTTGGGACAGGGGCTAAATGCAAGGGAGAGCTGGTATTGAATCTGCAGTTTACAGATGAGGAAAGTGAGGCACAAAGAAGTTAAATGCCTTGCCTGAGGTCATGCCACAGGCAGGTAACAGAGCTGAAATTAGAACCCCGGTCCTCTGTGCTCTTTCCACTAGCCACACTGCTTCTCTGTAGGATTTCCTTCCTGAAATGATCTCTCTCCCAAAGCCCCTGCAAGGGACAGAGTGAAAAATATGTTCCTAGTAGTGAGGGAATGTGAGATGTCCTCCTTGGGTATTTTAACTGAGATGAAAGGGAGAGCTTTCCCTGATCTAGATCTAACTCTGATTGCCCAGAAACTCCTTGCTTTCTCTGTCCCTCCCCAAGGGCTACATTTCAAAGTAAAAATGCTTAGCTTATGGCAACTTTTCAAAATGACCGGCACAGTCACCACTAAGCACTATGCAAGAAGATCCCTGAAGGACAAAAATGAATTGTCTCCTGATACATTGGCTTGGAGTATAGAAACATCTATACACACAATCACATGTACCCCATAGTTGAGGGATATATAAATCTACAGTGTTTACATAAATATATAGTGTTTCATTTTTAGGGCAATATGTTATATCACTTATAACCTAGACACCAGCATCGATTATTCTGACATATAGTCTACAATAGAATAATACATATGTTGCATTTTTTTTCATGGCCAGGAATAGACATGGAAGCTGCCTATTTCCAGCGTGTGATGCATTGGGATTGCTCCTCTTTGAACTGCTTTGGTCAATATTTCACTGGGGTTTTCCAGGACAGTCCCTGGTGGACCTTTGCTGCCAGTGCTGCTGGACCAGGGTGGGACCTGTGGGGCCAGGATAGGCCGGGGTTGGGCTGGTGGGGTAAGTTGAGAAGTCAAGGTCCTTCAGGGATCTTGCACTTGGTGGCTCAGCTAGCCTGGCTGAACTCTCTGCTGCTCCTGCAATGAGAATTGGGTGAATATTTACCTCAGCGATACCTAGTCAGCCACCATGTTGATGTTATTCACTGAATGTTATTCAGATCATCAGCTTTGCTCAGAGGGTCCACAGAAAGTGCTTTGGTGGGTTTGAAGTTTTGATAAGACTTCGACAGTTCAGGAGAGGCTTCCAAGTCTGCAAGAGTCATTGACCATTGACTCTTCGGTTTAAAAATGTTTTTTTTTCCCTCAATCTTGATGACCTTCTGGGTAATCATGCATCTGAGTTGGATGTGGACTGTATTCCTTCTGAAGTTGCTATCGTACTCCGTTGATTATGCTCTGGAAACATGCTCACAAGCTGTTGAGATGTTTCCGAACAGTTTTAAAGACCCAGCATGGCAGTAGAATTAGTAGACGTGATCCCTCAAAGAACTTACATTGCAGCAGGAAGGACACACACTAAAATGCACTTCAAATATAATAAAATAGGCAGAAGTAATAGAGTACAAAATATATACTTAAGTGTTAGAAGGATGTGTGAGTATCAACATGTTTTGGTGGCACAGAAGGGCTGAAGTGGCAGTAAGGGGAATATAAGGTAGGGAAATTTAGACCTTAACCAGGGAAAGCTTCCTGGAGGAGATGTGATCTCAGGCTTTGAAGATGGGGAGAACAGTGGTCTATTGGATATGAAGAGGGGAGGATGTGAGGAAGAATATCTCCATGTAAATTTTTGCAAATCAATGTTTATAGATGTGGTGTTTGGATTTAAAATATGTTTCTCATATAAAAATAAGTACATGTGTAAGAATTCATTACTGAAATGTTTGACTTTCTAGCAGTAGACACATTGGGCTATCTGCCAATTATTGGATGGGATAACTTTCTGTTCAATCACTCATACTGAGTGCTTACTGTATGCAGAGCACTGTACTAAACGATTGGGAGAGTATAATATGACAGAGTTGGAAGTCATGTTCCCTGTTCTTAGCTGATTAAACTGAAGCTATTTCAATCAATCAATCATACTTTTAAGCACTTACTGTGTGCAGAGCACTGTACTAAGCACTTGGGAGACTACAGTATAACAGAGTTGATAGATACCCTCCCTGCCCACAACAAACTTACAGTCGAGGGGGAGACAGACATTAATATAAATAAATTAATTAAGGGTAAGTACATAAGTGCTGTGGGGCTGAGGGAGGGGTGAATAAAGGGTTCAAATCCAAGTGCAAGGGAGACACAGAAGGGAGTGGGAGAAGAGGAAATGAGGGCCTAATGGGTGAAGGCCTCTTGGAGGAGATATGCCTTCAGTAAGACTTTGAAGGTGGGGAGAGTGATTGTCTGTTGGATATGAAGGAGGGTGTTCCAGGCTAGAGGCAGGACATGGGTGAGAAGCCGACAGCAAGGTAGATGAGATCAAGGTACAGGGAGCAGGTTGGCATTAGAGGAGTGTTGTGTGTGGGTTGAGGGTTGGGAGAGGTAAGGTAGGAGGGGGCAAGGTGAATGAGTGCTTTAAAGTCTATGGTGAGGAGGTTCTGTTTGATGCAGAGGTGGATGAGCAACCACTGGAGGGAGGTACTTGAGAAGTGGGGAAGCATGGACTGAATATTTTTGTAGAAAAATGATCTGGGTAGCAGAATGAAGTATGGGATTGGAGTGGGAAGAAACAGGAAGCAGGGAGGTCAGCAAGGAGGCTGATGCAGTATTTCAGACATATGTTCAGTTCAGTGGTACAGTCAAAGCCAGGTGAAGAGTTAAACAATTATAGGGAATAATTCAGGCAAAAATCATGGACCTTTGCTGAATAACTAAGATCTGGGTTGATTTGGAAGGACTTGGATTTTATTGTTTCTCCCTTGAAACTGGCTGGAAGTAAACTATTAAATAAATCATGCTATAATGGAAAACACTTTAATTTTTTTCCTTCCTCTAAATAAAGATTAAACAACAGAGCAATTGAAGCTTCATCAGTAACAGAAAACACAATACTTCACTGGTGCTATTTATGAATTGTTCTGATGAAAGAAACATTTTCCATTTCTAGAGGAAACTATAGTGACTAAAAAGCAGAATGGAGAAAAATACCAACATTTCTTTACAGAGATCAAAATCAAAATGGGAGTCTAGCTACAGATTCTTGGTTTTATCCCAGAAATATGACATCACATTGTATTGAAATGTGTGACCTTTAAAGTATCACAGTTCCAAACATTTTGTCCATGTGTGAACCGTCTTTCAGGATTACAAATCACTAAAGACAGATATAGTCATCTGAACATTGTTTGAGGAAGATGTTTTCTCTCTTCGGTTTCCTATTTACAATTCCACTGGGTTCATAAAATGGTCAGATGCTACAGAGCCATGAACAAACTACAACCCTTTGAATAGAGCCATTCATCTGCTCCTCTGAAGGTTAGTGTTTCCTCTCAGGGGTTGTTTCCCAGATTATAAAAGCAATAATGAATGCCTGTTGAGCATTTGTAATCAAATTACTCCTAATTCCCTGAACTCTTATTAGACTGAACTCCTCCTGGAGTGTCTTAGGTGGCCATTTTACAGAGCCCATGGGACAATTTAGTTAGCTTCCTTCTCCTCCTTTCTTTGTCTTTCTTGTTCTCCAGCCTGGCAGGGTTAACCCTCAGCCTCTCAAGGCAGCTCTCGTTGTATTCCAATTTGTTTTTATCCACCCCAGCACTTACTACAGTTCCTGGCACATAGTAAACGCTTAACAAATACTATCATTATTATTCCTGGATGTAGACTTAGGCATTACTACACTCTCATTCTCTTCCCTGACCATCATGATTGGGTTTAACATTTCCAAGTAGCCTGATTTTTTTTTCCCCCCAAGGAGGGAACACTTTGTTTTAAGGGTGAGTAGTTCCAACTGCTTAGTTCAGCAAGCACAGTCCAAACAGTACATGAAGCCAAACATCCAGCATCAAGCAGGGAATGGAAAAACCTGCCTCTGACCATAACTGTTGTGGGATGCACGCAGGCAAGGGAGACAGTGGTGAATGGGGTCAAATGTTCCATTTGATTTTCCTGTAGCACAGGTCACTGATAAACTCAAGCTATGGCTGCAGGAACGATTTTGAAATGGAAAGTTTTACCTCTTTGGGGGGGAGCATTATGAATTTGATAGTTTTTCCTATTTAAAACCAAGACAATATTATGTAGTTAGAAGGAGCATGGTCTATTGGAAAGAGCACTGGCCTGGGAATCAGAGGATCTGGGTTTTAATTCTAGCTCTGCCACTTCTCTGCAGTGTGACCTGGGACAAGTCATTTAATTTCTTTGTGCCTCAGTTTCGTCATCTGCAAAATGGGGATTCAGTACCAGTTCTCCCTCCTATTTAGTCTGTGAGCCCCATGTGGGATGTGATTATCTTGTATCTACCCCAACATTTAGTACAGTGTTTTTTGAGAGGCTGAGTGTTTTTTGAGAGGCTATGTTTTCCCCATTTTGAGTCTGTCCCTCTTTTTGAGTCTACCACTTGATGGCTTTGACCTTGGTGATTCCTTTGCTCATGAAGAACTATCCCTCTCCAGATATCTGCCCACCAGGATGGTTTCTCTGTTGCACTGATCTTCCAAAAGCCCACTGCTATGTGAATTTGTTTGAGGTGGTGCTTTGCAAGGTTTTTAAACTGTTTGTTCATCTCTTCTGGCTAGCATGCAACTCCTTTCCGGTTACCATACGGCAGCTGCTTGGGCATCCTATTATGATCCAGTCTCCTCATATATTTCAACTTGCAAAGCCACACTGCTGTCAGCATCACTTCAAAGAGAGTGAGCTGACTTCATTTCAGCACCCTATTGTTTGTAATCTTGTTCCGGCATTTGGTCTTGAGTATGGTTCATAGGTGACACTTGTGAAACCACTCAAGAATCTGGATATACCTTCTGTGGTAGATTCAGGTCAGCATAACCCATGGAAAGCGTACTCATGAGACTCGTGTGACTCCAGGGGTCTTTACAATACTTACTTTACAGCTTAATTGATTTATTAAGCACTTTTAAGCACTTACTGTGTACAGAGCACTGAACTAAAGCATTTGGGAGAGTATGATATAACAGAGTTGGTAGGCATGTTCCCTGCCCACAAGAAGCTTAGTAACCTTCACCTTGAAAGAAATGAGAGAGCCTATGTTGCAACAAAAAAACTGCAATAAAAAAATCTAGTGTTGGAATATTTGCAGAGTTAGGCAATCAGCAGTGCCATAACTGGGTCACACCCATGGCCCATCCAGCCTAGAATTCCATTTGCAGCAATAGCACTCGTACACTTGAAGAAAGTGTGTGATGGTTGCCTTTTAAGATAGCTATCCTCTTGGTTAGGAATCGAGTTGGATTATGCTTAGCTTGGAGTTCAGTCCAATGACATGGCAATCAAATGAGTTGTGTAGAAATTCACTGTGTTATTGATAAAGGAAAAAAATGTTTATATTCTCGATTGGCAATCCATTCTTCAACCTCTTTTCAAATTAATTTCATCCAACAATATTTTAGGGAGATTATGTTGTAAAAAGCCTGGGGAAATTAGACCTAAATGTGTGTTTTGCTATTTGTGTAGTCAGGATTACTCAAGCATGCTTTCTAAATCTCATCAAATCCAGTGATAAAGTAGTGGCCAGAAAAAAAACAACCCCAAAACCCCACATGGCCATGAATTTTAAAAAAAAGTGCTCATTGTCCAATGAGCTGTGGAAATGCCCTAAGCCAAAAGGCCTGGTAAGAAGGATGGATCTTCTCTTGAATGTGAACACATTTTTTGGGGAAAGGGCTTTTTGTTTAAAAGGAAAAAATCATTCACATTGGGTCACACTGAGGGACTAGGATTCCCTTAGTGAAATGTATGGGGCTGTAAGCAAATACTGGGTAGGGTAACAATGTCCAAAGACTTCAAGGTCAGACTCAAAGGCCCTGCCTTCTGAGACTCCTCTGAATGCTGACAGCCCAGCTTAGCCCTGGGGGCAGGTAATAAAAACTTGCTGACTGAAAATGAAATACATGCGTGTATAAATCCTCTGTGTTTCTGAGGATTGTGGTGGTTGATCCCCTTTAAAGGGCTCCCAGCAGAAATGGTTTGTTTAGGAATAGCCCCTTCCCCCTTCCAGAGTAGGGATATTTGGGGGACAGACTTAGGGGATGTTCAGGTCTATATCTGTTTTTCTTTAGCTGGTTTTGCTGCCCTCCTTCTCCAATTTCTCTTTCAAAACTTTAGTTTTTCCATTAACCTTCTTCCCCTACCTGACCGGTTTATAGCAATCTACATGCTCAACGAAATTCTCTCTATATAAAGAGCTACCTGGAAAAATAGTGAAGATTCCAACAGCTTTTACAGCGTTAAAAAGCAGATAGTCTGCTGCTACTTTAGAGGGCACTCAATTTTTTTTGACCCATGGTCACTGTCTACATCTGAAATCCTGGACAACCAGCTCTCAAGGCCTCTTGCCGCTCACAGGGCACCATGTTAGAGTACGGATGGCTCAGGGAAAACTGTCACCACTCCTGGCTAATCTGCTCAATCATATGTGCATGGCTCAGTGGAAAGAGCACGGGCTTTGGAGTCATAGGTCATGAGTTCAAATCCCAGCTCTGCCACTTGTCAGCTGTGTGACTGTGGGCAAGTCACTTCACTTCTCTGTGCCTCAGTTACCTCATCTGTAAAATGGGGATTAAGACTGTGAGCCCCACGTGGGACAACCTGATTCCCCTGTGTCTACCCCAGCGCTTAGAACAGTGCTCTGCACATAGTAAGTGCTTAACAAATACCAACATTATTATATGTGCTACTGGCAGTAGGGTATCTGCTTCTCTACCCCTAAACAAAAGTCCTATGCAAGTAGATCACCCCTAGTATCGGTCATTCAATCATTGATGAAACTGCATTGGTGTTCTGTGATACCCTGTGGATCTGAGCAACTTTATTTAGGAATGCAAAGCTCACCATGAATGGGGAAGGGTCTAGGAAAAGTATCCCTATGAATTGCCTGCCTCACCAATCTCAAAATGTTGTCCATCGATATGATTTGAAAGACTTACGGATCACTGTAGCCATAGGAGTGCTGACCAGACCATCATATCAATCAAGGGTATTATACAGAGAGCATTGTACTAAGCACTTGGGTGAGTTGGTAGACATGATCCCTGTGCTTGAGGAGCATATGCTCCAAAACTGAGCTAGTAGTTCAAACATTATTTCAAAAAGTGGTATCTGAATCACCGAGTATCCAGTTTTCTATCATACTCAAGTACTAAGCACTTTATTCTAACTGAATAAAGAAAGCTTCAAGAAGCTCTGTGACATCACTTGAGAACTTTTGGAATGACGAACTCCTGCTATAAGTTACAATGTGAATGTGAATGAGCTTTTCCATGAGATATCATCTGGTTGGCAGCCATCATGACTATGAGAATAATGGGAAGATGAGAGGCATTGAGACACGGGAAGCAGCGTGGCTCAGTGGAAAGAGCACAGGCTTGGGAGTCAGAGGTCATGGGTTTGAATCCTGGCTCTGCCACTTGTCAGCTATGTGACTGTGGGCAAGTCACATAACTTCTCTGTGCCTCAGTTACCTCATCTGTAAAATGGGGATTAAGACTGTGAGCCTCACGTGGGACAACTTCTCACTCTAGGCTTCTCACTCTAGGCTTCAAGGATCTCCATCACCTTGCCCCCTCCTACCTCTCCTCCCTTCTCTCTTTCCACTGCCCACCCCGCACGCTCCGCTCCTCTGCCGCCCACCTCCTCACCATCCCCCGTTCTCGCCTATCCCGCCGTCGACCCCTGGGCCACGGCCTCCCACAGTCCTGGAATGCCCTCCCTCCTCACCTCCGCCAAACTAATTCTCTTCCCCTCTTCAAAACCCTACTTACAGCTCACCTCCTCCAAGAGGCCTTCCCAGACTGAGCTCCCCTTCTCCCTCTACTCCCTCTACCACCCCCCTTCACCTCTCTGCAACTAAACCCTCTTTTCCCCCCATTTCCCTCTGCTCCTCCCCCTCTCCCTTCCCATCCCCTCAGCACTGTACTTGCCTGTGCAACTGTATATATTTTCATTACCCTATTTATTTTGTTAATGAAATGTACATCGCCTTGACTGTATTTATTTGGTATTGTTTTAATGAGATGTTCATCCCCTTGATTCTATTTATTGCTATTGTTCTTGTCTGTCTGTATCCCCCGATTAGACTGTAAGCCCGTCAAAGGGCAGGGACTGTCTCTATCTGTTGCCGATTTGTACATTCCAAGCGCTTAGTACAGTGCTCTGCACATAGTAAGCGCTCAACAAATACTATTGAATGAATGAATGACAACCTGATTACCCTGTATCTACCCCAGTGCTTAGAACAGTGCTCTGCATATAGTAAGTGCTTAACAAATGCCAACATTATTATTATTATTATTACTAAAGAGCATAGACAGGGAAGTGAGGAGACCTGGATTCTAATCCCAGCTCTGATACTAGTCTGTGGTGTGACTTTAGGCATGTCACTTAACCTCTCTGTGCCTCAATTTTTTCATCTGTAAAACTCAGTTACTTCATCTGTAAAGTGGGGATTGAAACTTTGCCCCACGAGGGACAGAGACTTTGTCCAACCTGATTTGCTTATATCCACACCAACGCTTAGTACAGTGCCTCGCACATAGCGCTTAACAAATACCATTATCATCATTATTATTATAGCAAGAAGATACCACTTTTTAGGTTGGGAGCCCTGTGAGGGACAGGAATGGCCTAACTTGTACCTTGCACCTACCCCAGTACTTAGTAGTGTGCTTGACATGTGGTAAGCTCCTAATAAATACCATAATTAATTGAGATACCATCAAATCTGATTAAATATTATTATGATCTGATTTCAATGTATTTTCCCTTTCAGAAACTAGTAAAGGACATAGATTGGGGATGGAGTTTTAAGATTTAAACAGTGGTGGGAGGCTCTTCTCTAATGAAAAGGAGGGAAGTAGGAGAGTAGGCAGCTATAGAAAAGAAGTTTCTTAGAGAATAATTCAATGGGAAATGGTGTGGACTTTATCTTGATGTAAAAGAATGGAAACATCTCAAAGAAACCATGGTATTTGGTCTCGTGGGAAGGGTATACAGAAATTAAAATTAAAGGTAAGGGGAGGACAGGATTTGGGTGGGAAGATGGGGAGTTCTGTTTGGATGTGTTAAGTGTTGGCAGGACATCCAAATGCAGATGAGGAAATAGGAGACTACAGAGAAGGGGAGTGATCAGAGTGGAAGTGGTAGACTTGGGTATCATTGGCCTAGAGATGGGAGTTGAAGCCATGGAATAAATGAGCTCTCCAAGGGAGTGAGGGTAATGGGGGTAGATGGAGAATAAAAGGGGATCCAGCAAACTGAAAGGCATTCATTTCAGTAATCATAATCCCTAATGTTTCACCATCCTTCTAATAACTTGAAAAAATGCTTAAAATGACAGTATTTTATTGCTGGGTCCTTGGAGCAAAATGAAAAGTCTTCTATTTCTATTGTGTTCCAAGTTAAAAGATTGATTTAATTTTCATTTAAGGGAGCTCTCTGCATCTTTCTTCTTTGAGCCAAATGCTATAGAACAACATGCTTTCATCTTGAATTTTCAGTATTTTTCAGAGAGGAAAAAGGGAAGACACACAAATAATGAGGTGTGACATGACTCAACTGAGTGCATAAAGCATCAAGTGTCTCATATTAGCCCTTATCTTGATTGACTAGACTGGGGTCGACCACTGCTCCGTTTCTTTGATAGACAATCCTGTACTACCATTTACCCACTTGATGTCCAACATGCTTTGCTTTTACAAATCAGGAATTCACATTAGACTGTCACTATTTTTCCCACTGATGTTCAACTCTATCTCCCAATCAGCTCCCATTCTCCTGATCCTTCTCTTCTCTTCCTACATTGAGCATTCCAAACATAGATTCCATGCAGTTCTCCATTTAGGCCTTCTACTGACTAAGCCCTAACAGTGGGACATCCCTGTTTGGAGAAGTCTCGCAGCTTTTGCTTTGAGAGTCTTGGTTGATAAATCAATCAATAATACTTATTGAGTGCTTACTGCATGCAGAGCACTACTCTGAGCACTTGAGAGAGTACAACAGAGTTGATGGACAAGTTCCTTGTCCACAAGGAGGTTATAATCTAGAGGGCAAGACAGATTTTGAAATAAATCACAGATAGGGGAAATGGGAGAGCATAAGGATATGTATACAAGACCCATGGGCCTGCAGATGGTGTGAACATCAAGTGCTTAAGTGATGCTGATCCAGGTGCATAGGTTACACAGAAGGGAAGGGTAATAGGGGAAATGAGGGCTTAGGTGAAACTTCTTGGAGGAGATATGATTTTAGTAGAGCTTTGAAGGTGGGGAGAGTGGTGATCCATTGGATATGAAAGTGGGAGGAAGTTCCAGGCCAGAGGGATCACATGGGTAAGGTGTTGGCAGTGAGATAGATGAGATTGCAGTACAGTGAGAAGGTTGGCTTTAGAAGACCGAAGTGTGTGGGCCTCGTTTGTGGTGGGAACTCAAAACTCAATGAGATAAGGTAGATGGGGCAAGGTGATTGCGTGCTTTTAAGCCTATAGTAAGGAGCTTGCTTGTGGAGGTCAGTGGGCAACACATTCCCTGCCCACAAAGAGATATCTTTGAAGGGGGAAAGAAATAATGGAAAGATCAATAATTAAAATGAAGTTCAACAGGAAGATGGCTCTTCTCCCTGAAGATGGTGGATATCTCTTTCTTTGAGTGGCCCAGCCCTGACCCTACAGTTTCAATGGTGGGAAAGTTCCAGGCTGCCCACTCGCAGGCCAAGGAACACATCTGCTGGCCACTGGCAAACTCCTCCCAAGCCCTCAGTCAACCACAAATGTAGCTAACACCTTTCCACCTCCCATTGGCAAGCAGGGGAAGCATCTCTCCAAGCAGACCCCACAAAACCCTGCAGTCCCTATGATGAACTGAAATGTGACACTTTTCAAGCTAAAATGTGTTTAACCTTGGCAAAGCATTACTGCCTGTGCCTTGTAGAAGAGACTTCAAATGTTGATTTTTAATAGAATCAGAAGACCTTTTGAACATCAAATATTTCTTATAAAGATGGGTTTGATAAATTAAGTGTAGGTGAATCAGCAACACAGGGGTTCAATTTCCTCCCAATACAGATTGGTTTGAATACAAAAAAGAAAGCCTGTTTGAAAAAGGATATTCAAGATTTGGCCAGACTTAGAGCACTTGAAAAACGTTGAAAGAGTGGCTGGAATTCAGAATGGTCCTGGCTGACCCATCTCTCAGGAACTTATTCCAAGAGGCGAAGGGTGTAAGAGATGCTACATCAGCCCCTCTCCCAGCAGTAAAATGATGATTCTCCCAGTATTGATTCATTCATTCAATAGTATTTACTCAGCGCTAACTATGTGAAGAGCACTGTACTAAGCGCTTGGAATGAACAAGTCGGCAACAGATAGAGACAGTCCCTGCCGTTTGACGGGCTTACAGTCTAATCGGGGGAGACGGACAGACGAGAACAATGGCAATAAATAGAGTCAAGGGGAAGAACATCTCGTAAAAACAATGGCAACTAAATAGAATCAAGGCAATGTACAATTCATTAACAAAATAAATAGGGTAATGGAAATATATACAGTTGAGTGGACGAGTACAGTGCTGAGGGGATGGGAAGGGAGAGGGGGAGGAGCAGAGGGAAAGGGGGAAAAGAGGGTTTAGCTGCGGAGAGGTGAAGGGGGGGTGGTAGAGGGAGTAGAGGGAGAAGAGGAGCTCAGTCTGGGAAGGCCTCTTGGAGGAGGTGAGTTTTAAGTAGGGTTTTGAAGAGGGGAAGAGAATCAGTTTGGCGGAAGTGAGGAGGGAGGGCGTTCCAGGACCGCGGGAGGGTGTGGCCCAGGGGTCGACGGCGGGATAGGCGAGACCGAGGGACGGTGAGGAGGTGGGCGGCAGAGGAGCGGAGCGTGCGGGGTGGGCAGTAGAAAGAGAGAAGGGAGGAGAGGTAGGAAGGGGCAAGGTGATGGAGAGCCTTGAAGCCTAGAGTGAGGAGTTTTTGTTTGGAGCGGAGGTTGAAAGGCAACCACTGGAGTTGTTTAAGAAGGGGAGTGACATGCCCAGATCGTTTCTGCAGGAAGATGAGCCGGGCAGCGGAGTGAAGAATAGACTGGAGCGGGGCGAGAGAGGAGGAAGGGAGGTCAGAGAGAAGGCTGAAGGAAGCCGACGCCTCCTCCCTTACCAGTGAGTCTGGGGGAGTGGGAGAAGGAGAGGCCTCCGTTGGAGACAGCAGCGGCGGAGACCGTGTCTTCGGGAGAGAGCCACGTTTCTGAAAGGGCGAGGAGGAGGAGAGAGCGGGAGAGGAAAAGGTCATGGACGAAAGGTAGTTTACCTGTAATAGAGCGGGGGTTCCAGAGGCCACACTTGAAAGTAGCTGTGGGTGCAAAGGGGGGAGGGGGGAAAGGGCGGGGGGAGGGGAGGGTTTGGATGGGAAGGAGGTGGCGGGGCCCTGGACGGGGAGAGGGGGATGAGGGGTAGCGGTGGGACAAGAGGACTGGGATGGGGCGTGGGTGGGGAAGAGAGAAGGGGGGAGGGGGTGAGGAGGGGGTTTGGTGGGGGGAAGAGTAGGGGGAGGGGGAAGAGGGGTAGCGCTGGTAAAGTGGGGTTCTAGGGCAGGGGAGGGGAGGGGGGAGAAGACAGAGGAGAGAGCGGGAAAGAGCTGAGTGAGAGAGGGGAAGGGGAAGGGGAGGATAGGAAGGGGCGGGAGGGGGGAGGGGGGGAGGAGGGACATGGCGAGGCCAGAGAGGTGAGTGGCAGCACTGACAACAGTAAACAGTAACAAACGAAATCGGTAATATAGCAACATGATACAGTATGATACAATACAGTAGTGCTAATATAGCAACATGATACAGTATGATACAATATAGTAGTGTTAATAAGCGGGCGATGACCAGGGTCGGGGGTAGGCTCGATTAAGGGGCGACCTGATCAAACTCAAAGTCAGGCGGCTGGTGAGGCCAGAGAGGTGGGTGGCAGCACTGACGACAATAAACAATAACAAGCGAAATCGCTAATATAGCAACATGGTACAGTAAGACACAATACAATAGTGTTAATAAGCAGGCGATGACCAGGGTCGGTGGACGAGCCGACCCTACCCGATCAGACTCAAAGTCAAGCGGCCAGCGGCCGAGAGAGTCCCAGAGCTCATGACCAAATGTCCCTGTGGCGGCGGGGGGGCCCTGAGGTTGTCCGGGATGGGTTGTGGCTGTAGGTGGCGGCTAAGGTAAGGTAACATGGTGAGAACAAGGACATCCCTGTCGCCCGGGGCGGGGGCAGGGGAGATGAATCACCTCAAGGGGGGAGAGGGAGTGAGGGCTTCCCAAGATGGCCACCTCAGGCGGGGTGGGGGCTTCCCAAAATGGCCGCCTCGGGCGGAGTGGGGGAGCGGTTGGGGAGCACAATGTCCCCGGGCCCGAGCAGGGGGACACAATGTCCCCAGAGGACACAATGTCCCTAGGGCCGAGCAGGGGAGCACAATGTCCCCAGGGACGAGAAGGGGAGCGCAATATCCCCGGGCCCGAGGTGGGGGGGCGTGGAATGGGAGCTGGTGGCTGGGGGTCTGTGGGGGCGAAGATCCTTAGTGTCGGAGTTCCCGAGCGGGGGTGCGGAGGTCCAGGTTGGGAAAGGATGAGGCGGGCGCGCGGGTCCGAGCGGTCCGAGGCTCAGCTCTCTGGGGGAGGCCGAGGAGGCGCAGATGAGTCAGCGAGCGGCAGGCGAAGGGTGGGGGCTTGTCGGGAATCGGGGCTGGATGGGTAGAGAATGGCTGTCCATTGGAGATTCTCATTATACCTTAGAGTTGCACCACAGTTGAATTTCTCTGTCTTAGACTACCCCATCAGCTTAGATGCAACACTGGGAAGATGGGGAACCTCTTCCAATTCAGGGAAGACAATCCATCTCCCCCACTTCCTACCCTTCTCCCCATCTTGGCTCTTGCTCATAACTCCCTCCTTTTTTAAAAAAAAATTTCAGTGGTAATCTTGGAAATTATAGACTGGTAAATATCACTTGCATTCCAGGCAAATTAGTAGAATTGATAATTAAATTTAGGATCCATGAGCACTTGGAAAAACACAACCTGTTGGAAGAAAGACAACATAATTTCTGTTAGGGGAAATTCTGCCGCATTTGCCCACTAGATAGTAAACTCCTTGAGGGCAGGGATATTGTCTATTAGCTCTATTGTATGCTCTTAATTGCTGGGTACCATATTCTGCACAGAGTAATCACTCAGTAATACCACTGATAATCCACTGAAATTCTTTGAAGGGGTCAATATGGGTGTATATAGAGAAAAAGCAGTGCTAATATTTAGATTTGTAAAAGGACTTTGCCAAGGTTCCATAGCAAAGACTTTAAAGGCAGGCAAAAGAAGGGTAATCAAGGGCTTGGAGGGACTGTTTTGTCCTGGACAGAAAACAGGCTAAATGATAGAAACAACATGAAGGGGGTAAACAATCATTTTTGGAGATGAAGTGTAAATAATCTGGTTTCCCTGGGGATCAGTGCTAGGACTGGTTTTGTTTAACATCTTCATTAATGGTCTGGAAGAAGGAGTGTTCAGTGAAATCTCCAAGTTTGCAAATGACACTAAGCTGTTCAAGAGGTGAAATGCCAAGCAGATGTTGATAAACTACTGAAAGATCTCATAAAACTTGATGAGTGGGCTAAATAATGACAGATGAGCTACAATGTGAGTAAATTCAAGTAGTGCACCAAGGGAAAAATAATTCAAACTACAACACAATGATGGGTTCAAAGCTCAAAGTCACGACTCCAGAAAGAGATCACAACATGAGATGCTGACTTTTCATTTAGACTGCAGGAGTGAATTTGGGGAGGATGTTTGGGGGGGGGCTTCAAGAGGGGAAACAGAGGTGGTAAGGGAGGAAAAGGGGGTGGGGAAGAGGAGGAGTAGAGAGGATAGGAAAGGGAAATGTCAGTGGGAGGGAGAGGAAGAATGTAGGGCACTTACCCTCCACAACCATATTGTCTCCTCATCCTCTTCCACCACTCAGTGCCGCTGCTGCCACCATTACCAATGAAGAGCAGCAGCAGCTCCAATCAAGTCCCAGAGTGGAACAGCTGAGTTGTAGCAGCAAAGGACAGCTACTCTGGCCTGGGAAGTGGTGCAGTGACTACAGCTCCATGGCATTTACCTTGTTCCTGGATCCCCCACCCCAGGTTGGCTACAGGTTCCAGGATTGTCCTCACTAAGTTCAGGACCAGAGAGAAGCTTTTAGCCCATCTCTGGAGCCCAGTAAAGGTGAGAAGAATCCTTAGGTTCTGGGACTGGGTCATAATCTGAGGTCTGTCCACAAGGGGGAAGAGGTGGAGCCTCTATCTTGGCTCTACTTCCAGTCTCTTTCTACCTCTAACAAGTGGGGGCAGGCTCTTTACAGTGCCTGTCCTGACCAGAAAGTCACCATCAGCAATGACCCCTCTGAGTCCTGTGGCATTAACCTCCCAGGATCTCAATCAGTAGCATTTGTTGAAGGCCTAGAACACCACATTAGGATCTTGGGAGTGTGCAATTAAGTAAGGAATATGGTCCCTGCCCTCAAGAACTTTACAAACTACAGGATAGAGTCACAGACACAATCCATTCATAAATAGTTGAAAGAGGTGAAGAGGCGTGGCTTAGTGGATAGAGCATGGGCCTGAGAGTCAGAAGGTCAGGGTTCTAATCCTGACTCTGCCACATGTCTGCTGTGTGACCTTGGGCAAATCACTTAAACTCTCTGGGCCTCAGTTACCTCATCTGCAAAATGGGGATTAAAAGTGTGAGCCCCATGTGGGATAGAGACTATGTCCAACCTGACGAACTCGTATCTACCCCAGTGCTTAGAACAGTGCTTGGTACCTACTAAGTGCTTAACAAGTATCATGATTATTTTTATTATTATAAAATGATGCTATAGCTGCTGGTAGCAGGAATGTAGTAAGATAGTTGTATAAATGCATATAAATTAATGTATTGAGAATAGGCATTAATGCTAAGGATAAGTGTATAAGCATTAGTTCTATGGACTACAGTTGAATGGATGCAACCTGAAAGGGTGGAGCCTAATCAAGGATTGTCTCCTGGAGGAGGTAGATTTTCAAGAGGCTTTTGCAGATGGGGAGAGTTTTCTTCCAGCAGATTTGAAGGGCTAGGGAGTTCCAGGTTCCAGGGGGCAGCTGTGAACAAGGGGGGAGTTCCAGGTTCCAGGGGGCAGCTGTGAACAAGGGGTCAGAGGTGGGAAAGTCAGCAACAAGGTACAGTTAAACTAGGTTGGGAAAATGAAGAGTGGGAGCTGTGGTGGAATTAAAGAGCCAATAAGAGAGAGAGAGAGCTGATGGAGTGCCTTGACGCCAATATCAGTCAGTGTTATTTTTCGAGTGCTTAACTGTGTGCAAAGCACTGTACTAAACACTTGGTAGAATGCAATATAACAGATTTGGTAGACATTTCCTTCCCACAAAAAGCTCTCAGTTGAGAGGAGGACATTACTTTGAATTTATATGGGGATTTTACTTCAAAAGCACTTTGATATTCGTTATGTCATATTTGTCCTTTGTGAGATAGGGAAAGCTGAGTATCTAAGGCATGGAGAAGGTAAGTGACTTTCCCAAGGTCACCTAGTGGACCAGTAGCAGCCCTGGGATTAGAATATACTTCCTCTGACTTCTAGGCTGGGAATCTATCACAGGATCCATGCTCTTTTCACTACACCACATTATGACAACTTTTCACTTTTGTCTACCATGGGAGCAGGATTTTCTCTGATACTTAGAGAAGCAGTGTGGCTTCATGGAAAGAACATGGGCCTGGGAGTCAGAGGACCTGGGTTCTAATCCTGGTTCTGCCACATACCTTCTGGTAAACTTAGTCAAGTCACTTAACTTCTCTGTACCTCACTTTCCTCATCTGCAAATAAAGGGGAGTCAATATCTGTTCTCCCTCCTACTTCGTTTGTGAGCCCGGTGTGGGACCTGATTATCTTGTATCTACCCCAGCACTTGGCATGTAGTAAGTGCTTAACAAATACCACAGTTATCATTATTATACTTTTTTTCCTACTATAATTGAATATTTTTATACCAATAGCTAGTTACATCCTCCTTTCCAATAAGTATTCACTGCATGTGAGGGTGAATATCTGTGGGGTTGACAAATTGGCCCCTTTAAACAATTCCCACAGGAAAGTTTCATTTTATTCAGAATGGAAATGGAGAAGGAGCTGAAAATACATTATGTGCGGAAAGTGCCTTGGGAAAATAGAAGCAGACCAGAATATACAAAAGATTTACACTTATGCTAATGACCAAACAATTGTAATAAATGTAAATCTTTTGTATATACTGTGACAGGAGAAGAGCATTGTCTTCTATGTTCTGTAATTACTTGACCAAGAAAGACCTTCAAAGAGGTCACATTATGGCTTAATTAATTTAACATTGAGACATGACAGGGCGTATACTCATGGTCTATTAATGTATGCCTTGGGTGCCTTCAACCATTTGAGGTATATATTAATGGCCCACTCAAACCCGCCCTAAGTCACTTACTATCATTATAAAATGGTTCCTTAATTTTCAATTTCATTTTAAAAAGCTTTTTCCATTCATTTGATCATCTGTATTCCTCTACTATGTGAAATAGTTCAGAGAAGGAAAATGGCTTTGTTTTTCTTTGGTGCCCTTTACAATGTAGTGGGAGCAAATTCCTAGGAAATCCAAAGACACTTTCCCATTAACTGAGCTTCGTGGTGCTATTGTTAAAATAACAAGTTAGTAGAATGATAGGGCCATCCTTCTGTTCATTTTCTAAGGATTCCAAAACAAAACCCAGTTAGTCGAGAACTAGATTTTGGAAAACTGGACCCTTCCCCAGACCTAGGGCCAAGGCTTTGTGGGACATGGCCCTCTCTCCACCACTGCCTTTTCCATGCTTTTGCAGTTTGAAAGATAAAGGGACAGATCAGGGCCATGGTGGGTTTGGGCTACAATCCTTCTTCCAGCCCTCCAAATCCAGTTGGAAAAGCGCACTTCTCTTTCCACCTTCCTAGCTGGTGGTGTAAGTTCCTCCTGGAGACTGCAAGCTCCTTGTGGGCAGGGATCACATCCACCAACTCTGTTGTATAGTGTACTTTCCCAAGTGCTTAATTCAGTGCTCTGCACATAGTAAGTGCTCAATGAATACCATTGATGGATTTCCGATACAAAAGTCTGAAAATTCCAGGCTATTTCAGAAATTGAAAGCCATGGAGTGACAAGATGCTTTTTTTCTGAATGCTGGCCTTGAAATCCTAGAAATGATTCCATTACACCTCTAATGACTGCATCGCCATTTCACTATTCCAGATTGAAACTTCACTTACAGCAGTCTGAGGGGAAAAAAAACAACCCACAACTCATTCCTACCATTCTTAATTAACTTAATGTTCATTATTATTCTTAGTGATTTTCCAATGGAACAGGAGGTGTCTGCTCTGGCCGCAGCCCCTCCCCAGTCTAGGCAAGATTGTGTTGAGTGCAGAATAGAGATCCTGGCCTCATTTCCAGGGATGAAAGGAGGAAGTCACATTTTCCCCACCACATTTCAGGGAGTCCTTGGGGTCCAGGCCTTACCATATTGCCAGATGACTTCTTGCCTAGCCCAACTCTGTATTCCAGTAATTGTTGGGGTGGGGAAAAGAATGAAAGATGGTCTGGGGCAAAGGATGGGTGGGAGTCATAGATGCTCCTCTTTTCCCTCCTGTGGGGGGTTTCATTCAGACTAAACTTCACATTGCCCTTCATGACCATGGGGAAGGGGCCAACCTGCTGCCACCCTTTCCAGCTGCCCCCAGATGTAGGTCAACATTTCTCAACTTAGCAGTTAGGATCCCAGGGAGTGGGAAGACATATGTGTAATGGGAGATGGTAGAGACTGAAGGAGAAAAGGTCCAAACAGTTCCAAAACCCCTAAGCCAAAATGGTCCTCCACCTTCCTGATCCCTGTCCAACCATGAAGCCTGTTGTCATCTCAAGAAGATGAGCTGTGGCCTTTGTTGCTGTAGGGTTAAGGAGAGGTGTTGAGGGGTGAAGAAGGAAGATCACAGGAACCCTTCAGGCTCTCGGGAGTAGTCGATTGGCCTGACATAGCCAACATAGCCTTTATTGGTTTGGCCAGCTCAGAGTGAGCACAGTGGTGGCAGGTAAGTGGGTTTGGGGATTGGCCAAGCACGGATACTTCCTTGCCTCCCCCAAAGGGCCAAATGGTGCAAGGTTTGGAAAGTAAACCAGCCCTGGGAATGGCATAGACTACATAACCGGAAAGGACAGTTTTCCTGAAATTGCTGCATATCCCAAGCTTTGGGTTTCATTATATTCCCTTTTTTTTTTTTTGGCATTTAAGTGCTTACTATGTGCCAGGCACTATACTAAGCGCTGGGTTAGATACAAGCCAATCGGGTTGGACACAGTCCCTGTCCTACATGGAGCTCACAGTTTTAATCCCCATTTTACAGACAATGTAACTGAGGCCCACAGAAGTTAAATGACTTGTCCAAGGTCACGGAGCAGACAAGTAGTGGAGTGAGGATTAGAACTCTTGTCTTTCTGACTCCCAGGCCCATATTCTATCCACTAGCCCACACTGCTTCTCTTGAAAAGAACTGAGTCTGAGATCCCTTTGAGACCATTTCATGTTGGCTTTAAGGAGTTTCTAGCTCAGAGCACCTCTGCCTTAGAGACCTGGGCCTGTTTGTTGAAATCCTGCAGTGAGAAGAGGGGTGTGGAGACAGAAATGCTCTCCCCACCTGGGGAAGGGAGCAGTATTTGTCTCCCATAAGTCAAAAGGAGCCCTGAGCCTCCGGTGGGACTGCAAGCAGATCCAGATGCAATCTGATATGATTCACATTGATTTCCCAGGCTTTCACCCCCTGGGACAAGGGCCAATCTGATTTCTTTTATGGGAAGCAGCATGCCTGTGCCTTTCTCTTTCTTGTGAGGACTGCTCTTTCTAAATTGCATTTTATTGTCCACGGGTTTTCTTAATTGCAGCAAATTCCAAGCCTGAATGGGTTCTTTTCACAGCTGTCAAGTCAAGATGGGGACGCGGACCCCTTCCTTGTAGTCTCGCTCCATAGCACCCTCATTTCTAGTGAGGCATTCTACAGCCAGTGCCCAGGACAATGAGCTTCCACCTAGCTGAAGGGGAGAAGCTCCCAGTGGTGCAATTGCAGAGGGGGGTGATTCCTGCCTACTGCTCAACAGACTAAACATTGAAGAATTTTAGGGGACTAGCACCAAAACCCAAATGCTCTGCAATGCAGAATTCCTCCTTTTTCTCCTTCGAGCCCTTAAACACGCCTGTGTGTCTGCTAAGACATCCGCTCTCCATATGTTAGTGGCATCTCAGGGTTTATTAGCCAGCCAAGGTCAGCCGAGTTTTGCCATATTTGCTTTTTATTAGCTGTGGGTACTGTAGACTTCTGGAGCTGGAAATTGCACAGTGCTCCTTATTGGCTTTCAATCACTAACAGATGCTGAATGGTCAGATCATTTCCTTTGAAACTGGCCTGAGGGAACAGAGGAATTCGGAGGAATTTCAGACTACACAGTGCCCCTGCTGCCCTTTACCTTACCTTCTTGAGGCTTTGGAGTATGTGAGTCTCTGGTAATATAATCCAGCTCTCCTGCTGATCCTCCCAAGCTCACTTTCTCACTGTGCCTCCATCTCAGATGTCGCACCTCCAGCCCCTTACACCGGTCTCCCTCCCTGGAGCTCCTTACCTTTTGCATCTGCCAGACCAGTCTCCCCATCTTCAAAGTTCTTCTGAAATCTCACTTCCTTTAAAAGGTTTCCCCAGATTAGTGTCTCCTCCTCACATCATACCCTTCCAGCTACTACCTCATCCTTTTGCACCACTTCAGCACTCAAACCCTTCTGTAACACTTTTGTGTAAGTTGATTTGCAGACTCTATATTTAAGCACTTCTTCCTTCTATTCAAAAATTATTTTCATTCATTCATTCAATTCATTCAGTTGTATTCATTGATCACTTACTGCTGCAGAGCACTGTCCTAAGCAATTAGGAGAGTACAATTCAACAATAAACAGGCACATTCCCTGGCCACAATGATCTTACAGTCTGGGGATGGTGGGGTGGGGAGGGTTGTATCCCTTTTTGTATCCAAATTTTCATACCCAAACTCCTGAACTTTTGTGTCTTCTACCCTGGATAGAAAACTGGTTAAAAGATAGAAAGGAAAGGAACGGATAAGTGACCACTTTTCGGGAAGTGCCCCCAGGATCTGTGCTAATCTTAGGAGTCTAGAATGGGAGCCCCATAGATTCTGAGCCCCCTGAGGGACAAGATCCACATGGAATTCCCACTTGTACACTCTTTCCCAGTGCTTATTACAGGCTCTGCACACAGTAAGTGCTTAATAAATGCAATTACTACTAGTAGTAGTAGCAGTATTTGTTGGGCACCCACTATGTGCAGAGATCCGTTCTGGACCCACAGAGAGCTTATACTATTAGGGTTTGGTTTTTCTTTAGCATTTTCCTAAATTGTACTGTACTCTCCCTAGCACTTAGTACAGTGCTCTGCACATAGTAAGTGCCCAGCCGAATCGACAACCACATGGACTCTGGAGCTCTCCTCCCAGGCGGTGGTTCCTTGGGCTGCCTGCCCCCCGTTTCCAGCCTAGCTCTTTAGCAGCCTTTTGGCCACCGACCGCCGACTTTAGCGGCTTATTGGCCGCCGACCGCCGACTCATCCACGCCGAGACCACCCCCCTCTCCCGGGAAGCTGAGTCTTGTCATCGCCCGGACCCTTGGAGCCATTACCTCGTGGGCCCGGGATCTCTGCTCCCCTGAGGCGCAGCCTCGGCCCACCCGGCCCCGATTCCCGACAAGCCCCCCTTCGCCTACCGCTCGCCGACTCATCTGCGCTTCTTCCCCCTCCACCGGGGAGCTGAGCCTCGGACTGTCCGGACCCGCGCCCGCCTCAGCCTTTCGCAACCTGGACCTCCGCACCCCCGCTCGGGAACTCCGACACTACGGATCTTCGCCCCCACAGACCCCCAGCCACCAGCTTCCAGTCCACCCCCCCCCCCCCCTTCGGGCCCGGGGACATCGCGCTCCCCTTCTCGATCCTGGGGACATTGTGCTCCCCTTCTCGGCCCCAAGGACATTGTGTCCTCGGGGGACATTGTGTCCCCCTGCTCGGGCCCGGGGACATTGTGCTCCCCAACCGCTCCCCCACTCCGCCCGAGGCGGCCATTTTGGGAAGCCCCCACTCTGCCTGAGGCGGCCATTTTGGGAAGGCCTCACTCCCTCTTCCCTCTTGAGGTGATTCATCTCTCCCGCCCCCGCCTCGGGCGACGACGTCCTTGTTCTCACCATGTTACCTTACCTTAGCCGCCGCCCACGGCCGCCACCCACCCCGGACAACCTCAGGGCCCCCCCGCCGCCACAGGGTTATTTGGTCATGAGCTCTGGGACTCTCTCGGCCGCTGGCCGCTTGACTTTGAGTCTGATCGGGTAGGGTCGGCTCGTCCCCCGACCCTGGTCATCGCCTGCTTATTAACACTATTGTAGTGTGCCTTACTGTAGCATGTTGCTATATTAGCGATCTCGCTTGTCATTGTTTATTGTCGTCAGACTTTGAATTTGATCAGGTCGCCCCTTAATCGAGTCTACCCCCGACCCTGGTCATCACCCCTTTTATTAACACGACTATATTGTATCATACTGTATCATGTTGCTATATTAGCACTACTGTATTGTATCATACTGTATCATGTTGCTATATTACCGATTTCGTTTATTACTGTTTATTGTTGTCAGTGCTGCCACCCACCTCTCTGGCCTCGCCATGTCCCTCCTCCCCCCCTCCCCCCTCCCGCCCCTTCCTATCCTCCCCTTCCCCTTCCCCTCTCTCGCTCAGCTCTTTCCCGCTCTCTCCTCTGTCTCCTCCCCCCCTCCCCTCTCCCGCCCTAGAACCCCACTTTACCAGCGCTACCCCTCTTCCCCCTCCCCCTACTCTTCCCCCCACCAAACCCCCTCTTCACCCCCTCCCCCCTTCTCTCTTCCCCACCCATGCCCCATCCCAGTCCTCTTGTCCACCGCCACCCCTCATCCCCCTCTCCCCGTCCAGGGCCCCGCCACCTCCTTCCCATCCAAACCCTCCCCCCGCCCTTCCCCCCTCCTCCCCTTGCACCCACAGCTACTTTCAAGTGTGGCCTCTGGAACCCCCGCTCTATTACAGGCAAGCTACCTTTCATCCATGACCTTTTCCTCTCCCGCTCTCTCCTCCTCCTCGCCCTTTCAGAAACGTGGCTCTCTCCCGAAGACACGGTCTCCGCCGCCGCTCTCTCCGGTGGAGGCCTCTCCTTCTCCCACTCCCCCAGACTCACCGGTAAGGGAGGAGGCGTCGGCTTCCTCCTCTCGCCCCGTTGCCGCTTCCACACTATCCCTCCTCCCCCCTCCCTCTCCTTCCCCTCCTTCGAAGCCCATATCATTCGCCTCTACCACCCACTCCAGTTACTTGTCGCCATCATCTACCGCCCTCCCGGTCCCACCTCCGACTTCTTCAACCACCTTGACCCCTTTCTCACCTTCCTTCTCTCCTTCTCTCTGCTCACTCTGATCCTTGGAAACTTCAACATCCATACGGATGTACCCGACGACTCCTCTGCCGCCCGCCTGCTATCCCTCCTCGACTCTGCCGACCTCCTCCTCCACCATACCGCGCCCACTCACCGACTCGGTCACACCCTCGATCTCGTCATCTCCTACCGCTGCACTATCTCCTCCTTCACCAACTCTGAAATCCCTCTCTCTGACCATAACCTTCTCACCTGCCTCATCTCTCACACTCCCTCCCCCTGCAAATCTTCGCTACTGCCCCACAGAGACCTCCGCTCTCTCGATCCCATCCGTCTTTCCAATAGCATCTCTCCTCACCTTGCCGCCCTGTCCTCTCTTCCCACTCTCGACGATCAGGTCTCCGCTCTCAACTCCACCCTCTCTACTCATCTCGACTCTCTCGCCCCCCTTTCCCTCCGCCGCTCTCGCTCCGCTAACCCACAGCCCTGGATCACCTCCTCCGTCCGCCTCCTACGCTCCTATGCTCGAGCTGCTGAGCGCTGCTGGCGAAAGTCCAAGCACCAAGCCGACCTCACACACTTCAAATTTATCCTTTCCTGCCTTAACTCTGCCCTCTCCTCCGCCAGGCAAAGCTTCTTCTCCTCCCTCATCGACACCCATGCCCGTCATCCCCGCCGATTGTTCCGGACCTTTAACTCTCTCCTTAGGCCCCCTGTTCCTCCCCCTCCCCCATCTCTCACCCCCAATGATCTGGCCACCTATTTCCTCATGAAAATCAACACGATCAGGTCTAAGCTCCCCGAAGTCACCCCTCCGCCTCTCCCCTCCCCCCCAACAACCCCCTCCCCTACTTTCCCATCCTTCCCTGCAGTATCCTCAGAGGAGATCTCCTCCCTCCTCACAAGTGCCACCCCCTCCACCTGCGCCTCGGACCCCATTCCCTCTCACCTTCTTAAAACCATCGCCCCTGCCCTCCTACCTTCCTTAACTTCTATTTTTAACCACTCAATCTCCAAGGGTTCCTTCCCCTCTGCCTTCAAACATGCCCACGTCTCCCCCATCCTAAAAAAACCCGCTCTTGACCCCACTTCCCCCTCCAGTTATCGTCCTATCTCCCTACTACCCTTCCTTTCCAAAATCCTAGAACGAGTCATCTACAATCGATGCCTAGAATTCCTTAACTCCCATTCTCTCCTAGACCCCCTCCAATCTGGCTTCTGTCCCCTCCACTCTACCGAGACTGCTCTCTCTAAGGTCACCCATGACCTCCTTCTTGCCAAATCCAAAGGCTCCTACTCCATTCTGATCCTCCTTGACCTCTCTGCTGCCTTTGACACTGTCGACCATCCCCTCCTCCTCCATACCTTATCTCACCTTGGCTTCACGGACTCTGTCCTCTCCTGGAACTGTTGGAGTTCCTCAAGGGTCCGTTCTTGGCCCTCTTTTGTTCTCCATTTACACTCACTCCCTCGGTGAACTCATTCGCTCTCACGGCTTTGACTACCATCTCTACGCAGATGACACGCAGATCTACATCTCCGCCCCTGTCCTCTCCCCCTCCCTTCAGGCTCGCATCTCCTCCTGCCTCCGGGACGTCTCCACCTGGATGTCGGCACGCCACCTAAAACTCAACATGAGCAAGACTGAGCTCCTCATCTTCCCTCCCAAACCCGGTCCTCTCCCAGACTTCTCTATCACCGTGGATGGCACGACCATCCTTCCCGTCTCTCAGGCCCGCAATCTCGGTGTCATCCTTGACTCGTCCCTCTCGTTCACCCCACACATCCTATCCGTTACCAAGACCTGCCGGTTTCACCTCTACAATATCGCCAAGATCCGCCCTTTCCTCTCCACCCAAACGGCTACCTTACTATTATGGGCTCTCGTTATATCCCGGCTAGACTACTGTGTCAGCCTTCTCTCTGACCTCCCTTCCTCCTCTCTCGCCCCGCTCCGGTCTATTCTTCACTCCGCTGCCTGGCTCATCTTCCTGCAGAAACGATCTGGGCATGTCACTCCCCTTCTTAAACAACTCCAGTGGTTGCCTATCGACCTCCGCTCCAAACAAAAACTCCTCACTCTAGGCTTCAAGGCTCTCCATCACCTTGCCCCTTCCTACCTCTCCTCCCTTCTCTCTTTCTACCGCCCACCCCGCACGCTCCGCTCCTCTGCCGCCCACCTCCTCGCCGTCCCTCGGTCTCGCCTATCCCGCCGTCGACCCCTGGGTCACGTCCTCCCGCGGTCCTGGAATGCCCTCCCTCCTCACCTCCGCCAAACTGATTCTCTTTCCCTCTTCAAAACCCTACTTAAAAATCACCTCCTCCAAGAGGCGTTCCCAGACTGAGCTCCTCTTCCCCCTCTACTCCCTCTGCCATCCCCCCTTTACCTCTCCGCAGCTAAAGCCTCATTTTCCCCTTTTCCCTCTGCTCCTCCACCTCTCCCTTCCCATCCCCACAGCACTGTACTCGTCCGCTCAACTGTATATATTTTCGTTACCCTATTTATTTTGTTAATGAATTGTACATCGCCTTGATTCTATTTAGTTGCCATTGTTTTTACGAGATGTTCTTCCCCTTGACTCTATTTATTGCCATTGTTCTCGTCTGTCCGTCTCCCCCGATTAGACTGTAAGCCCGTCAAACGGCAGGGACTGTCTCTATCTGTTGCCGACTTGTTCATCCCAAGCGCTTAGTACAGTGCTCTGCACATAGTAAGCGCTCAATAAATACTATTGAATGAATGAATGAATAGATACTTCGCCTCTATCCCTCTACCAATAGAACCATCGGAAAAGAAAGATGACAAATACAGAGAGAAAATCTTGAGGGAGAGCAGTGGAAATTCTGAGGAAATGAAAGTTTGTCTATCTATGTAATTCAGACTTTTAAGATGATGCTATTGATACTGAGATTTTATCAGCGCGTGGTTGATAAATCCAGTAGTGATTGATAATCCCTTCTACCTCATGTGCACATAAAGATTGGTCCTTGCTGCACTGTTGTATTTGTTGCCCACGGTGCCTGACATTTCTTTTCAATTGGCATTCTGATCTTCCCAGGGCCTGTGTTTTAAGACTGTTCCTCCATTTCTGATTGCTGCACACCAGGCTTACCTGTCTTCTGCTTCTGTCTGCTAACTGTGCACTGCTATGACACATCATGTGAAGTTTTGCTTCAATATGTCTTTAAAGTATTTCTACATGTATCCAAATTCAGTTCACCCTAGAACAGCTGTTTGAGTAGTCTGCTGTTGTCTATTATCAGCACATGTCCCACCCAGTAGAAGTGTGATCTGATGAGCAGAGTTTGGATGTTAATGGTACAACTAGAAGAAGCTTAGCTGCTTAGAAGAAGCAGCGTGGCTCAGTGGAAAGAGCATGGGCTTTGGAGTCAGGGCTCCTGAGTTCGAATCCCAGCTCTGCCACTTGTCGGCTGTGTGACTGTGGGCAAGTCACTTAACTTCTCTGGGCCTCAGTTCCCTCATCTGTAAAATGGGGATTAAGACTGTGAGCCCCACGTAGGACAACCTGATTCCCCTGTGTCTGCCCCAGTGCTTAGAACAGTGCTCGGCACATAGTAAGCGCTTAACAAATACCAACAAATAATAAAATAATAAAACAACTCATTTTCAGTACCTCATTGTTTATGATCCTGCCTTTTTTTTAAATGGCATTTGTTGAAGCAGTGTGGCTCAGTGGAAAGATCCCGGACTTGGGAGTCAGAGGTCATGGGTTCAAATCCCGGCTCTGCCACTTGTCAGCTGTGTGACTGTGGGCAAGTCACTTAACTTCTCTTTGCCTCAGTTCCCTCATCTGCAAAATGGGGATTGACTGTGAGCCTCACGTGGGACAACCTGATTACTCTATCTACCCCAGCGCTTAGAACAGTGCTCGGCACATAGTAAGCGCTTAACAAATACCAACATTATTATTAAGCACTTACTTTGTGCCAGACATTGTACTAAGTGCTGGGTAGATATAAAATAATCAGATTGGACCCAATTCGTGTCCCACATGGGGCTCACAGTCTTAATCCCCATTTTACGGACAAGGAAATTTGGGCACCAAAAGTTAAATGACTTGCTTAGAATCATACAGCAGGCAAGTGGTAAAGCAGGATTAGAACCCACATCCTCCGACTCCCAGGCCCTGTGATCTTTCCAGTAGGCCAGGTTGCTTCTTCCCATGTTAATGCTGTCTTAACTCAATGTTTAAAGTGTAGCACTTGGGTTGGTGTTCATGGAACTGCAAGTGTAACATTTCAGATGGGTAAGTCTACATCTCACAGCCACAATGAAAGTTAGACAATCAATCAAACAGTCAACCTCTTGTATTTATTAAGCACTCATGGTGTGCAGAGCACTATACTAAGAGCTTGGGAGAGAACAATATAACAGTTGGTACACAGGTTCCCTGCCCACAAGGAGTTTACAGTCTAGAGGGGGGGAACAGACATTAATATAAATTAATATATTACAGATATCTAAATAAGTCCTGTGTGGCTGAGAGTGGGGTGAATAAAGGGTGTAAATCCAAGTGCAAGGGTGATGCAGAAGGGAGTGGGAGAAGAGGAAATGAGTGCTTAGCTGGGGAAGGCCGCTTGGAGGAGATGTGTTTTTAATAAGGTCTTGAGGGTGGGAAGAGTGCTCATCTGTTGGATATGAAGTGGGAGGGATTTCCAGATCAGAGGCAGGACATGGGCGAAGGATCAGCTGCAAGATAGACGAGATCGACTACAATTGCCCCATACACCTTCAATCTGAAGATCTGAAATTCGATGTTTTGGTGGTGCCACATTCAGTCTTTGAGTTTTCCTAAAGGCCCTCTAATCCTTTAGATTCAGTTTTCCATCTCCTTGTCTATTCTTGTGTTACTAGATGGTTTGCCAACCAAGTGGCAGAGTTCAGCGAGTCTACTCAATTCCATGTTGCTGATTGGAGATCCTTGGTTGTGTGTAGGGTTTTCCAGGTGTAGGCTGGTAAATAAGCTCAATCTTCTTTACGCTAATTGTCAATCCATAGCTGATTCTGAGAAGCTGTTCATTATCATCTTGATGTCTTTTTGTATATGCGAGCTTCTGGAGCACAGTCATCAGTGTATAAGAACTCTGGAGTGAGTAATGTATGCATTTTATGCTAAAAATAACTCTATTCATATAGATTACTTTGATATTTTATTCGTGTTTGATATTTTTTCTTCATTTCTATTTTAACTGCCAGATAATGACCCTTATGCTTTGTAGAGGTTTGCATTTTTTCAAGATATAAAAGGTTCCTGTGTAAATATCCTGAAGTAAAACTCACAAAGATTGTCATCGAAATGACCATCTCACCATCTCACAAAGGTTTATTGCCAGGGGACCTTGCTCTCAGTCAGCTCTGGGTCCACCATATAAGGAGTGACCCCTTGATTTCAAAAACCAAGAGTTTGGCTGCATGGAGTCATTGCCATGATCCATCTCTAATGTTTGAGGCCTGATCTTATCTTTTAACTCCATCCTTTTTCCCTGGAAGTGGCAGAAAAAAAGAAAGCAACAGCTCCCCATATAGGTGATGGGGTGGGGTGAGGTGAGGAAAATGAAAGGAGTTACCCTGCTGACCCTGCTATGAATTGGAAATGACTCAATGGCATTTAAAGAACCCTGCTGACACTCAGCTGGCTAAAACCCCATTTCTTTGGAGCCACCATTAGTGAAGGAAGAAGGAAAAAGATATTCTGGGATACATGTTCTCTCCTTCTCTTGACCTCACCTTCAACTCCCTCGCCCCCCACCCCCAACCTACAGGTCCCATCACTTATTACAGCACTTTGTTTAAACTGTTGGCTCGACACCTGGCAGCACCTCAGAGGAGGACTGAGGGAAGGGGAGCATATACATTCAAGTTGCATTTTTTAGCCAAGATAAACTCAAAGCACAGGGTTATAGCCTGAACTGCCAGGAAAGAGAAGAATCCAGCAGGTCTCTCAGAAGAGCAAGGAGTAGTGAGTGATGGATGGAGTATTTCAGGGAATTTGGGATAACCTAGGAGGGGAAAAAATAGAAACGCTGAAACAATTCAATAAAGCATTTTCCCTATAAAGCTTATGTCAGCTGAATTATTCTGGCAACAGAATGTAAATCCAAAATAAACCCCTGGCTTTTGGGTTATTTTCTCTGTCCCCTGCCTACTGGTTACCAAGGAAGATAATGTGTTCTATGAGCTGATCTGTCTGGCTATGATAAACTTTATTAGGGTCCTGGTTGCTGTTCTTCCTTAAAGGCATCATTCTGAGATTGAATTCTATTGGTTTGGTTGGGGAAACTTATGAAACAGTACCCAGCAAGTGGCCACCTGTGAATGAAATAATGCTACCACTCTGCTATTTGTGTTCCCCTCAACTTTCTTGAGTTTTATATACCTGCAGGCTGTCTTCAATGGGAAAAACAGCTCATCCTTTCTCAGTCCACCCTTACAGTCCCCAAGACTTTAAACTCATTATGGGCAGGGGAACATATCTGCTAATTTTGCTGAATTGTACTCTCCCAAGCACTGCTCTGCACATAATAAGGGCTCAATAAATGCCATTGATTGATTTAAATGAATTTGAGATGGCAATGCCAACAAGTTGTTTTTTGCACTCGAACAGTTCATGGAACTGATGCCTAAGATTTTTAACAAAAACAAAATGGACCTGCTCTTTTTTAGTGTGGGCAACCAGTGTTAGACACCCCATTTATGGATGACTTTTTCAGTATTCCCTGTGCCCACACCAGATATTTTCCCTGAGAGCTATGAACAGTGCAGAAAGCAAAGAAAAGTTGAAAGCAAATGTGTAAAACCTCGTTCATTTATGCAGAGAACAGCACTTGCCTGTCCAGCGGCCCACAGAAGCTGGCGCTCCCTTTGGAAAAACCAGGGTTTCAGCAGAGGGAGAGTGTGTGGTGTACTTGATGACCACGAAGCACCTGCTGCAGAGAAGTCTAAAAAGGTAAGCTTTCTTTGTTTCGTGTTGAATGAAAACTGAAAACATTTTCCCAGCACAGTGGCAAAATAAAAATGGGCACTTGAACCACCCAGCCAAAAATGGAGATGAAGAGTGACTCGGAAATGTTTTGAACTCACCCAGTACCATTCTGGAGACAAGAACAACATTCATCATTCATCGACATTAAGGGGCCTACAGCTCACAAGAGAAACAAATGGCTAAGGACAATGAGACCTATTAGATCACAGAGCCACCTGGAGAGACTGTCCTTGCCTTCTTTTTTTGGTTTTATTTTCCCGTTGAGGAAGGACAGAGCCTTTGTTTGGGATCCAGCCCCTTTTGTCATTTTTCTGGTAGATCTGCTCTAAAAGGGCCACAGCAGGGACACTAGGGCCAAGTGAAAGTTTTCTCTCATTAGTTCAAGGGAAGCCAATAAGCTTGAGAGCTATTGAACCGTGTGATAGAAAACGACAAGTAGGAAAGTCTTTTCTCTGGCTTTGTGAGGGAATTGAAAAGGGTCTTCCACGAATGTGGAGAAGAAGGACAATGATGACTTCCCAAGCAGGGAAATCCCAAGTAAGAACAACAGTTTCAGCTCAGCCCTGAAAAGAATAGCATTCTCCTTGATTTGAGGGTATTCAGCCACACCAAAATGGCCCTAATGCCACTCTCAATTGGAAAATGGGACCCACAAGGATTCGAGAGGTTAGTGTGCTCTGAGACAGATTTTAGAGTATGGGTGTTGCTTTTGGACCCATAACAATGAAATGAAACAATCACCCCACTTCTCCTGTTTGAGCTTTCAAGGGCCCCAAAGGCCCCCCTCTGCAGCTCAATCCTGGCTTCTCTCCCGCAGCGGTGGTCTGTCCAGCAGCTTCTGACCCATCTCCAGTATGCCCATGGCAGCAAAGGGATAATAATAATAATAATAATGTTGGTATTTGTTAAGCGCTTACTATGTGCAGAGCACTGTTCTAAGCACTGGGGTAGATACAGGGTAATCAGGTTGTCCCAAGTGAGGCTCACAGTTAATCCCCATTTTACAAATGAGGTAACTGAGGCACAGAGAAGTTAAGTGACTTGCCCACAGTCACACAGCTGACAAGTGGCAGAGCTGGTATTCGAACCCTTGACCTCTGACTCCCAAGCCCGGGCTTTTTCCACTGAGAGGAGCTGTTGCCCAGGGCCTGCTCCAAGACTGACCCACTTCCAGTCAGTGCTCCCTCATTGTGGGCAGGGAATGTATCAGTTGTATTGTTGTGCTGTACTCTCCCAAGCGCTCAGTACAGTTCCCTACACACAGCAAGCACTCAATATGATCAATTGATTGAGAAGAAAGGAGTGGCACCCTTTCAGGCTCATAATAAATAAGTAGACCCAGAGAGGGTAGGTGGCTTGGCCAAGGTGACACAGTGTGTCATTCGGACTTAATGGAGCCAGATGACTAGCCTTAGGTGGGACACTCATCAAAGGCCCATCACCCAACAGGCCTTAGGTCTCACTTTTGTCTGGATTAGAGAGGGGATCTGACTGCTCAAGATGGTCCAGCATCTGGAAGAAGAGGGAGTGAAGGAGAAGCTTGCCCAGCTTTGTGTCTTCCCTGATGGCCAAAGGAGCCACCATCATCTTGGATGAACTAGTCCTACCCAGACAGTTTCTTGGAGTATCTGGCACAGTTAATATGATGTCGGCCGGAGTGCACTTCTAATCCACTGGGAAACTCTTCCAACTCATCACTTGTTTGAGAGAGTGATCCAGGAATGACTTTATGCTGATGACTGCCCTAGGAAAAATTTACACAAGAAATGGAAATGATTGTGAATCACTTTTCAGAGTCAGTGCAAATTTAAGGATTTACAGAAAACCCCAAGAAAGGCAAGGTTATATATCAGCTTATATTCAACCAAAGATTTTAATCAGCAACACCATGATCCACTGATGGGTAAAAGATTAAAAAAACAGAATAAAAAGACCAATATGACTTGTGGGAGATTGACAGGGTGCATTGCCTAAACCTCAATAAAGAGAAAAGTTCACTGAACTAAACTAGTCAACTCTGGAAACCTCAGGGAGGGACTGAGGTCAAAGGTAGTCCAGCAACACCAATTCCAAAAGTTTACTAACCAGAGAGAGGGAGGTAACAATGCCCTCTCCAGAGAATGGACATATGATCCTTTCGACAGTTCAAGTGCCCTGATCATTTTTCTAAAATAAAATAAAATAAAATATTCTGCACTCATCTCACCTTTTCTCAAAAAGCTCCAATGGTTGTCCATCCATCTCCACATCAAACAGAAACTCCTCATCCTCAGCTTTAAGCACTACATACTATATCACCTTTCCTCTCTCCTCTTCCAACACAATCCAGCCCTCGCACTTTGCTCTTCAAACACCAATTTACTCACTGTGCCTTGATCTCCTCTCTCTTGCCACTGACCCCTTGCTCACATCCTCTCTTTGGCCTGGAACTCCCTCTCCCTTCATTTCCAACAGACCACCACTCTCTCCATCTTTAAAGTCCTACTAAATTCACATACATCTCCTTCAGAAAGCCTTCCCTGACTAGCCTCTCATCTCCCCACCCTATTCCTCCTCCCTCCCTTTATCCTTATGCACTTGGTCTCACTCACCCCACCCCTACCCTCAGGATATACTTCTACTCTGCTATTTCCTCTATCGGTAATTTATTTTAATTTCTTCTTTACTCACTGGGCTGGAAGCTCCTCATGGGCAGGGATTGTGTCTACTAACTCTATTGTACTCTCCCAAGTGCTCAGTGCAGGGCTCTGCACACCTTAAGTACTCAATAAATAGCATTGATTGATTGAACCCTGTTTCTCCTACACTCAACCCCTGACCCTAGTTGTTCTTCCTAGGTTTTGAGAGAAATTCCTCTGATCCTAGAGAGGGGCTGTGGAGTAGATAGAAATAATAGGAATGGAAATTAAGTCTTACATAAAGGCTAGAGCTGAGGTAAAAGTGGACCTAAGGGAGTCCTGATTCTCACTGAACTGTTTTGGGCTTATAACTGACCCCAGCAACATTAAGCAAGCACACAGTCACTGACAGGAGTTTCTATTGGCGTTGCTTGGTAGTTTTCTGGGGTTTATTTGTGTCACTGTTTTTCATCACGAAATGCTCTATTTCTGGTTGTCCCTAAAATCCACAGGAGTATTTTCCAGTGCTGCTTTCTCTGTCCTATAGGTCTGTATCTTCCTGGACATGAAGGCTGTCTAGATACTGTAATCTGTTCTCAGCCTTGAAAGATACAGACTTCATGCCCTTTCTGTTTTCTATCAGGAATCACGATGCTGACAAGTAAGTCAGATTCATAACATTAAACACAAGCCGATTGGAGTAACTCTTCCTTCCACCCACCAGGGAATGGCGTGGATTTTCTACTAGGGTTGGGAGTACATCCCTCCAAGTCAATGTTAATGTCAGTGTCAGTTCCAGAAAAAAAGCATACACAGTATCTCAAGCCCATTCTTTTTTATTGTTTTTTTTCCCTATGGTATTAAAATCTTATGCTGCTGAAAGAAGTCACTCCCTTCTTAAACCCAGTTGCTGAACCTTATGTGTGGTTGGGTAGTTACTGGGAAATAAAATCCATGAATCGTTGTGCTGTAATTATTCTTCTGCCTTTAATTATTATCAACACTGTACTCTGTGCCCTCCCACAAAGAGGTAGGGAGGAGGGGAGGGGGAGTGTTCTAAGTTAACATGAAGGCCCGGGATAGGAGCATGGCTTTCATGTGCCACATGTGGACAATGCACCAGCAGAGGAGGTTACCAGCCCTGCTGCAATCAGGGCCAAAACAGGAACAGGGGCCGGGAAAGGTGGCAGCAGTGCCAGGGGCCACAAATGAGTGGCAGATTTGAGATTCTCTACTTGTGCGGTGGCCACGTCTCCACTCCCTCTTGAAGTTCCCCCAGCTATGGCCCAGGATTGTGAAGGAGGTGGAACTGAGGTTGGCTGCTATAGTAGCCAGGAAAGCAGGGAATCAATTATATCCTCATCCAAGCAGATGTCTGGCCAGAAAAAAGATTTGGGAAAGGAAGTGGTAAAGAGCATTCTCTTTTCAAGTATCAGAAGGGGACATTACACATGTTTTCCTGGGCCTGGAGAGGGGGTTGTGGGGAGGGGGGAATTTGGTGTGACGAAACTCTGAATGACATGGGCGGCAACACCCTGAAGCCCCTATCCCCTTTACCACCAGACTTGTTCGAGTGTGAACTTTGTCTTCTATGCTACTCTTCTGTTTTCATTACTTCATCTTTCCTTATGTGTCTGTTGCCAAACCCCTCTTCGCTTAATGTAAAGCTACACTGTTAAAAGAATGTGTTAAAGTATTTCCTTATATCTGATTGAGCAATGTCATAATAGATAAATGACCTGCTACTATTAAGGGAATGCAAAAACCAGCCTGCAGACACACTGACATAGTTGTATGAAGTTCTAAGATCGGGAGAAAAATATTCTGGATTTCCAGACTGACTGTTACATGAAAAACAATAAAGGTATTTTTGAGCGTGAGCCTGGGAGTCAGAGGACCTGGATTCTAAGCCTGGCTTTGCCAGGTGTCTGCTGTGTGACCTTGGGCAAGTCTCAACTTCTCTGTGACTCAGAGAAGTTAAATGGAAATTCAATACCTGTCCCCCCTCCAGACTGTGGGCCCCATGGGGTACAGGGACTGTGCCCAATGTGATTAACTTATTCCCACCCCAGAGATTAGAACAGTTCTTGGCACATAATTAGCACTTAACAAATATATAAGGAAATGCTTTATCACATTCTTATAACAGTGTAGTTTTATGTTGTGAGGAGAGGATTGGATAAGATCAATCGGTCAATAGTACTTAAAGCTCATCACTTTTCCCACTTGCAGGATGGCAGAGCAAGAGAAGAAAGCTTTCATGATGCTTAGGACTGTGGAAGGGTTGTGGTAGTTTCTCCCCTAAAAGTGTTGGCTTAGAATGATGAGGTTCCCTGAGGACTGTGCCCTGTGAGTCCTATTTAACTCGAATCTTGTAATGTTGGTGTGCTGAATTTTAGCTTGTTTTTGTTGTCTGGATTATATTCTTAGTATCTCCTATCCCCAACCCCTCACTTAGATTATAAACCCTGTGTGGGCTAGGGACCCCCAGCTTAACTGAACTTCTCTCCCCTACCCTAGTGCTTAATACTGTAATTTTCATAGAATAAGCCATAAATGCTAGAACTAATAATAATAATGATACTGCATTTTAAGTCAATCTTTGTCAATCTCAAGATCATGATGAATTATCCCAGTAATAATAGAAACAACATGACTTCGGTGGTTCTCTAGTTTCCTTCCCCCTCCCCCCCACCCCTTTTTAAAAAAATCACCACTCCTTCTCTCTTAGGAGGCTAAGACTTTTGACAGCTTTGGCAAAGTTTTATTGGTGCTGTTCCAGGACAGGGAATCAGTCTGATGCAACTCAGACCCCACAGAATTGACTTGCAAAACACAGCCCTGAATGTCAACAGGAGAAAGCCATGGAAGTGATTTCTGCTCTAGGCACGTGAGGCAGAGGCCGGCAGCGCAGTCCCGCTGCACGGTCGGAACCATTAATTAAGAGCCAAGGGAAAGCTGTTCTATAAAGAACAGAGCGTTTTACAGTAAATCTGGGCTAAGTCACTTTTGGCCAATGCTAATACATTATTCCCAAGCCTTGTTAAACAGTAGAGTTTAAAGAACAGCATCACCTAATTTTGGTTTTGAATAATTGATGGCAACTAAGCCAGCCAGAAAAGAACCATACATTTCCTTGACAATGCTTGCTGGCCTCTAATTACTCCCGTAGGCCCTCTCTAGTTAGGGCCGGCTGCTCTCATCCCGTGCCTTTTCTCTGGCATGTGAACAGTAGCTCCAGGGTTGTATTTGGGAGAGAGAGGTTGGGACGATTGTTGCCTTCAAAGCAACAAGCGAAACAAAGCAGGATTCATTGTGAATCCAAAGTTCCTGCGTTTGCTGGCAGGGTGGGAAAAGCAGCAGAAATTGCATGTGAAGCTCTTGGCTGAGGACAATTCCAAAGTGGGGAGAAAAGGGACAGAAACGAGGGTGGAAGGGGCCTTGGAAAGGGAAAAGGAAATTCAACTCTTCTTCATCCAAGCAGCCCAAAGGACCTTAGAAACACAGTGACCAAAGATAGGCATTTCTCTTCTCACAGAAGAATTTAAAGTGCAATTCATTTTCCAACTTGGGAATGATTTCCTGTAATGCAAGGATGACCTTTCTACCCTGCCGTGTTCACAAAGAGTCTTATCCACGGCTACAATTCATCCAACACTAAGAAACTTTGCATAATGCAAGTGGCACTTCTGAATCCATTTCCCTGATCCCTCCCTTTCTGGGGAATTGTAGATGTTACATCTCTAACAGTTTCCATAGAAACAGCCAATTTTGGACTTTTGTAAAGGTGGGGGAAGGGTGATTTGAGAATGATTGACCAGCAAATGGGTTTAAAATGCCTAGCTATTCAACATGTTAATGCTAAAAGAAAGACAGCATATGAAGCCTGAGGGCACCGAAAGGATGGGATTCCGTTTCCCCCTGCCAAGGGCACAGCATAGAGGCTGGGTATGTAAGGCTGGCACCAAAGAGACTGTTGATTTTATAGTACAAAAGACAAACTTCTCCCCATCCCAAGCCTCAGTCCCCTGTGCAAGCCAAGCTGAAGTACAATTTAGTGGAGCACTGATGATGATGATGATGATGATGATAGAACCCATAAAGAATCACCATGCTTTAGCATCTGCACAGTTTTCAAAATGATTTTCCTTCATGAATGCAACAGGACAGAGCTGACCCAAATAATGCCTTGCTGACCTCCCAGTGCTTAGTACAATGCCTGGCACACAGTAAGTGCTTAACAAATAACAAAAAAAGTCCCTGAAAGGAAAGACATGCCCATTTCCCCAGCGCTCAAAAGGAAAGCGAGAGAGCTGATGTGAATAAAGTCATTCATTCATTCCTTAAATTGTAAACTCATTATTATCAGGGAACATGTCTACCAATCCAGTTACATAGTACTCTCCCAAGTGCTTAGTACAGTGCTCTGCACACAGTAAGTGCTCAGTTACTACCATGTATTGATACATGCCAGAGTATTTATTGAGCACCTTCTGAAATTCTCAGGAAGGATACTTTTATTCATATTAATGTCTACCTTCCCCTTTAGACTGTAAGGTTGTTATGGGCAGGGAATCCATCTGCTAATTCTATTGTATAGTACTCTCCCAAGTACTTAGTACAGTGCTCTGCATATAGTAAGCACTCAATAAATACAGTTGATTGAAGCTTCAGACTTGCAATGGAAATGATCTTATGCAATCATAGATTATCTAAGGTGAAGATGGGAGCCTGACCTTTGGTCTTGTTCATTTCATTACAGAAAGTCTGTTTATATTTAGTCTGAGCAAAGGTTTGTCCCCTCACATCTTGAAGTTGTGACATTTTGCCATTTGATATTTTGCTTTTGATTATGTCATCAAATGAGAGGATATTTAGTATTTTGGCAAAAACATGCATATGTCACTCGCTGGCCATGTTATTTAAAACCAGTGCCCAATTTGTTTCAAAATGGTCAATGCCATGCTCTTCAATCAATCATTCAATCAATCAATGGTATTTATTGAACACTATGTGCAGAGCACTGTACTAAGCACTTGGGGGAGTACAGTGCAACAGAATTAGTCACATTCCCTGCCCATAGTGAACTTACAGTCTAGAAAGTGAAATCGAGTTTGAGTTAAGACCATCTATTTAAAAAAAAAATAATGGTGCTTGTTAAGTGCATACTATGTGCCAAGCACTGTTCTAAGCACTGGGGTAGATACTAACTACTCAGGTTGGACACAGTTCCTATCCCACATGGGGCTCGCAGTCATAATCCCCATTTTACAGATGAGGTAACTGAGGCCCAGAGAAGTTAAGTGACTAGCCCAAAGTCACACAGCAGACATGTGACAGAGCAGGATTAGAACCCAAATCCTTCTGATTCCCAGGCCTGTTCTCTATCCACTAAGCCACGCTGCTTCTCACCCGATATGGCCAAACATTGATGAGAAGGAACTGTGAAGATCAGATATTCGCCTCCATTTTTCTCTAAGCCACTTGTGTCAGTGCTGGGACCCATCCCACCATGTCAGATCTCTGTCAGACCAGAGAAAACTGCCCACTCTGACCTTCACAAGCCTGTAATCCTCAAATACAGTATAGCACAAGATGAAAAAACAGAAAAAAATAATTGCAGGAGAAAAAGTCATCTGGGAGATCCCTTGGGCCCAACTGCACCTTGGTAATTTTCCGCCACACACTGTACCTGTCACTTTTACAAATCAATGTGAGGATCTACACTTCAATAATGCAGGGTTGCTTGCAAAGGTTGCCAGTGTGGGCCATGCAGACGAGACCTTTCACGATTTCACAAGAGAACCTTGGTGATGCACATTAGAACCCACACCCTCCTGTATGTCACTTCCAATTTTCTTGATTTTAAATTGTCAGTTAGCAGAACTCACTCCCATATTAACAACTAGGGGTTTGCATCCAAGCCAGGAAAAAAGAAAAAAATCAACTCTGCTGAGAGCTCCGCGAAGCAGCTGTCTTGCTCCAAGGAGAGCCAAAAGAGAAAGAGAAGGCTCTTCATCTTTGGAAAAACTCTGTCACACTCCATGATGGAAAAAGGGCATCTAGCTTGCAGATGGCACCCTTGTAACATAATGGGAAACGTTTTTATTTCCAAAGGCTCCATGTGAGAAAAGGATTTAGACCACATCGTTGGCTGTAAACTTCATGGAAAAAGAATGATTTCAGATCATACATTTTAAGGGAAAAAAAAATCACAATATTTTCTTCAAGTCTTCATTCCCATATGTTCTTCCTCTTCTGTTTATTCAGTGCCAGTTGGAAGACTCTTCTATTCTCCTTTCCTGAATCGATTACGCTCATTATTGCCAGTATGTAATGAACATTTTTTTTGTGTGTGAGCAGTGCACTGCATTGGACACCTACTGTGTACAGAGCACTGTACTGAATCCTTACTATGTGCAGGGTATTTTACTGATGTCATCTGTTGGCAGGACACTGAACACTGAGCTTGGGAAACAGAAGAAGCAAATTTCATTGAAATGGGGAAGAGCTTATAGTTGAATGGGGAAGATAAGAGAAACAAAAGGAAGACAATGCCATAGTTAAGAATGAGCAAATGAACATAAATAATAGACACAAGTGAATAAATAAATGAAAAATAACTAAATGCATGTATGAGTGGCTGGTAGGATGGCATGATAGGGAAGGGATGGGGGATTCATCAGGAAATTAATGAATACCATAAAAAAAAGAAATGAATGCCTCCTATGCATTTTTTTGGGGAGGACACAAGCCCATTTCTCACTCTGACCCACCAATGCAAAGAACGTGAAAGTGTAAGTAGTAATTATAGTCAATTGTGTTAACAGAACTTTAGAAGATTCTTGTTTTTTTTTCAAAAGCAAATCAGCAATTTCAACTCCTTACCAAAAGAAAACCTATCTGTATGCTAAAGGTATCTTCATACCATTTTGCTCCCTTTTTCACTACCAATGTGTCTCAAAAGGAGCAGAAAAATACATTCCATGAGTGGCCCTTTCAAGCTTTCATTGACAAAAGATGCAGTCTTCGAATATTCTTTGAATTGGGAATGCTAGTGTGTAAAGACAATGGTGTTCTCTCTCTCTCTCTCCTTCCACTCTCCCTCCCTTCCTCTCCCCTTCCTCCCCCCCTTCCTCCCCATCTCTCTCTTTTGTTAGGCACCTGAACCCAAGAAATATAGTATTTCTTGCCCAGACAAAAATGTACTTTGTTTTAGAATTAAAAAAAAATTGGATTTGTCCTTTTACTTATATTCAAGGTACTCCAAGGGCTTGCTCCCTCCCCTTTCTAGTTTGTGATATTCTCCAGAGAATACAGGTAGGTGAATAATAACCATCTTTAATCTATGTATCACCTCTGCTCAGCATGATCTCATAGAAGAAAATGGAAGGAATAATCAACCCAGGGCAAGGAGTTAAAAGCTGAATAGAGCTATAATTAAACAATGCATTCACCCGGCAAAGCAAATCATTGCTATTCTCTGTGTTGCCTTTAGGAAGCTCACTTCCATTTGGAAGCATTAGACAGGTCTCCCTGGCAAGGATTCTAAATTATTCTCCCACTCTCCAACCTCATGTCTCTATATTCCCCAGTAAATTCATCTTGAGAGAGGTGTATTTCCCACAAACTTTTAATTAAAATTAGTCAAAGGGACTGCACAGATACTAATAATAGACACCCACCCACACACAAACAGAATATAGCTCTAGCTCATTAAACAGAGTATGTTGCAAACTGCAATCAAAGCATCATTCCTTTGAACATTTAGTTTAATTATGCTACTCTATACTATATGTAATATTTATTCTAGGGGTATGCAACAGAATTTAAGAGGAAAATTTTAATTATGGTAATTATTATTTTGAGCACTTCTTTCTTGAATTTTCCTTTGGAGGTATGTAAGCCAATAGAAAAAAATATTAAGTAGAAAGGGCTCTGGGCATGAACAAACACTTCATTTTTTAATAATCTGCACCATATTCAAGGCTGCTCCTGCTTTAGCATACTGTCATTTCTCTGTTTCCTTCTTACTGTAAAAAAAATCTATTTGCATAATTATGTAGAGTGCAATTTCTCTTTCAGGTTGCTCTTGTCGAGCACTTAGCATTGCATATTTCTGAAGGAGATAAGCTTCTGGTAGAGACACTATTTCCTGGACCTAGGAAAAAGGGAAGAGGTGGCATCTTTTTCTGCTCTCTTGGGTATCTTGGTGAAGAATAAGACTTGAAATGGAAGTGGCTTTGACATGTTACTACTCTGCCCAGTAGAGTCTGAAATGGACTTACTTCATTTCTTATTTGATTTTGAAGTCATGTAAGTCATGTGACAGTAATTAGGAAACGTCCTGTTTATGACATTATTCTATCCTGTAGGGCTCTGGATTGTGATTAAATACATAAAGTGAAATGTAAAGAAGAATAGCCAGGAGGTTACAATTTAACTCTCCCGCCCTTTAAAAGCCGGGCAATGGGTCACTTATCCACATAATAACTCCTGCTTTTCTTGGGGGCTTGCAAAACCTTTGTCTTAAAGGGAGATTAACACATACATTTGTATATCTTTGATCTATCTCTCTCATTCAACCCAACGTCTACATTCTACAACATTCATTCATTCAGTCATATTTATTGAGTGCTTACTGTGTGCAGAGTACTGTACTAAGCGCTTGGAAAGTGCAATTCAATATCTACATTTCTAGAATCTGATCCTTCCTTTCCATGAGCACTGCTGCTTGCACTAGTCCAAGTACTTATTTCCCACCTCGACTACTGCTTCAGCCTGCTTGTGGACCTCCCTGTCACCAGCCCCTTTCCCCTTCAGTCCATACCTCACGCTGCTGCTCAGATCATTTTACTAAAAAATCATTCTGGGCATGTCTCCCCATTCTTCCAAAACCTCTGAAGGTCGCCCATCCATCTCCAAATCAAACAGAAACTCCTTACCATCAGCTTTAAATCGTTCCTCTCCCATGACAGTCCAGCCCACACACTTTATTTCTGTAACATCAACTTATTTACTGCATCTTTATCTTGTCTCTCTCACTGTCACCCCATAACTCTCATCCTCGCTTCTACCTACTTACCAAGAGAAGCAGCATGGCTTGATGGAAAGATAACGGGCTTGGGAGTCAGAGGTCATGGGTTCTAATCCCGGCTCTGCCACTTGTCAGCTGTGTGACTTTGGACAAGCCACTTAACTTCTCTATGCCTCAGTTACCTCATCTGTAAAATGGGGATTAAGACTGTGAACCCCATGTGGGACAACCTGACTACCTCGGATCTACCCCAGTGCTTAGAACAGTGTTTGGCACATAGTAAACACTTAAATACCATGATTATTATTATTACCTGGAACTCCCTTCCTCATCATATCTGACAGACCACCATTCTCCTCACCTTCTAAGTCCTACTAAAATCATATCTCCTCCACTAAGCCTTTCTTGACTAACCTCTCTTCCCCCAACTCTATCCTCCCTCCATTTTGTATTGCCTATGCACTTGGGTCTATATTCCCTAACTACTTGGATGTTCACGCAGCCCTCCCAGAACTTATGTACATATTCTTTCACTCTGGTGCTTCCTTTAGCTGAAATTTATTTTAATGTGGGTCTCCCTCACTAAATTGTAAACTCCTTGAGGGTAGGGATTGTGTCTACTGATTCGATTGCATTGCACTCTCCCAAGAGTTTAGTAAAAGTCCTCTGCATGCAGTCAGAGCTCAATAAATACTTTCGATGGATTGATTGATAACATATTGCTATTATTAAAGTTTTCACTTGGGGTTACTTCAAGTATTTTCATTTTGGCCTTGTCCTATACCCCTATTCTTAATTTCTGTACTGACATGAGACTGTCTTGTATTTTATCTGGGCATCAAAAAACAATGAGTTATTTCAACTTGGGAACTCTCCATGATAGACTTAAGAGATCAATTGCATATATGAATACCTTTGCAACTCTCACTTGTGCTAACAAAAGTTGTCAGCTAAATTCTATGTACTGAGTTTACCATCTTCTGAGTCTAGGGACCTCAAGGCAATTTGGGTTATGCCTCTTCCCTTCATTAAGGCATTAAATCAACTCTCCCCTTCCTATCTAACCTTGATCCTTTCCCACTACAATCCAGCCCATACACTTTACTCCTTTAATATTAACTTACTTACTGGGCCTCTATCTGTAAGACTCCTTCTATTAAGCCCCCCATTCTGTTTAGTGTCCAGAGCCAAGTCAACTTCCTCTATTGGTGAGTAGTGTAATTGTTCCTGGGAGCGTCTCTGCCAATTCATTTGGGGCTGAATCCTTTCAAAGGGGAGCCCTTGCAATGCACCCCCAAATTCTAAGCCCACAGAAGTCGATAGCAGTACTTGGATGAGGGGGGAATTAAAGTGGAGACAAGAGAGATTGTTGATTCTCTTAAGATGGACATTTTCAGACCCTTTGACAGAACAGGCTTGGATTATAAATTGATTCACTGTCTAATGAACAACATAATGTGTTGAGAAGCAGCGTGGCTTAGGGAAAAGAGCATGGACTTGGGAATCAGAGGATGTGGGTTTTAATCCTGGCTCCGCCATTTGTCTGCTGTGTGACCTTGGGCAAGTCACTTAATTTCTCTATGCCTCAATTACTTCATATGTAAAATGGGGATTAAGACTGTGAGACCCACGTGGGGCAACCTGGTTACCTTGGAACTGCCCCAGTGCTTAGAACAGTGCTTGGCACATAGTATTTGCTTAACAAATACCATAATTATTAGTATTTAAGACTGTCACTGAACAAAGACAAACCCTAGAAGCTTCAATAAAAAAGTCAAATGCTAAACCACAGAGTTTCCTCTTTCCATGGTAATTTAGTCTATACATTAACAGTCCGGCTGATGATTCAGTGGAAAGAGCATGATGCCAGGAATGAGGAGACTTGGGTTCTGGTATTCAGCTTCAAACTAAGACTTTAAACAGCTATCTCAATCAATCAATCATAAGTATTCACCTACTGAATGCAGATCACTGTATATTATGTGCTTGGGAGAGTTCAGTAGAAGTAAGAGGTGCTATCCCTGTCCTGTTCACAATCTGGGAAGACAGAATTATTCATGATTAGGAGAGTACAAGACAACCAGTTATAACAACAGAACGGGAAGGTGGATAAGTGAATAGAAAAGAATGTAAACAATTGGGTAAGGAAATTGACATGAATATAAGTATTCATCAATATTGAGGTGGCCAGTGGAATGATATGATCTGGGGAGGAGGAAATTAAGCTTGGAAGGCCTCCTGGGAGAGGTGGGATTTCAGGAGGGCTTTAAAGCTGGGGAGAGTTGTGGTATGGTGGCTTTAAAAGGAAGGAGAGAGAGAGAGAAAGAAATAATTACAGGCAGGGGGAAAAGGGTGAGCAAAAGGCTAGAGGTGGAACAAATGAGAGTAAGGAACAGTGAGAAGCTTTGTTTGGAAGGACTGTAGAGTCAGACTGAAGAGTAGTGGGTGAAGAGAGCAGTAATGTAAGAAGAAAGCAGTGGAAAGTCTTGAATCTAATGACTGGGTCTTTCTTCGTGATGCAGGGGGAAAAGTGTAGCTTTTGGAGGTTTGGGGAGAGGAGAGAGGCTAAATTGGACCCTTGAAGAAAACTTTATTTTAAAGTGTTTGGGTTTTTTTTATTTTTATTTTTGTGGTATTTGTTAAGTGCTTACTATGTACCGGGCACTTTACTTAGCACTGGGGTAGATATAAGCTAATCAGGTTGGACACAGTCCATGTCCCACATAGGGCTCACAGTCTTAATCCCCATTTTACAGATGAGGTAACTGAGGCCTAGAGAGTAACAATAATAATAATGGTATTTGTTAAGCGCTTACTATCTGCCAGACACTATACTAAGCACTGGGCACTGTACTAAGTGCTGAAGTGAAGTGACCTGCTCAAGGTCACACAGCAGACAAGTGGAGGAGCTGGGATTAGAACCCAGGTCCTTCTGACTCTTGGGCCATGCTGCTTCTGGTTCTTAGTTTCCCTCAGTCAGTGGGGAGTTCTTCTGGACTTCTCTTCTAGGTTCGATAGAAGCATCAATTCCCAAACCAGCTGACATTCTAATATTAAATTTGAAGTCCAACAATGAAGTTTCTGGTTCTTTCCTAGAAGAAAAGAACATAAAACCATGAGCAATGACAAATTGGTTCAGACCCATCTAACGTCCCTCATAGTGCCCTCTAATAATCTCTATAGATCTTCTGTACATCATGTATCCAACCCCTTTGTGAACCTATTAATAGTGAAGTGACTTTTGTGTTCTATGAAATGCGGCTTTAAAAACAGTATGCATGTACTTTTACAAAGGTGCTTCTTTATTTCATTGTCTTCAGTGAGTTATGAAAAACTTATAATGAAATTCAGGGTAGAACTGGAAGGTATGATTGTATTTTCTTAGGGAATTACACCTATAATCCTCAATATATCTCACAGATTTGGGCATCTGTTCTGTTAAACTTTTGATTGCTTTAAAATTGCTTACCCACAAAAATCCCTGTGAGTGAAATCTTGGATATCTTCAGTGCTACAGTTGTCAGCTCTAGTTAGAAATAATAGAGACTGACTGTTACATGGTTCAGAGATCCTTAAATGAGGAAGTCAGTGTGGCTTGAAACATCGAAAATGTAAGTGTCTCTACCGTGCTGGGTGACTGGTGTAATTGAACCTCATCAGCTTCTATGGAATTGGATTAGAAACGAGATCGGATCAGGGTCTCACAATTGAATACCACTCTTCTAAAGTAATCTACAATGTTTAGAAAACCAGTGAAGGGGAATTAAATAGAAAACACAACTTGCACACACAGCCTACTGCAAGGTACATGATTCCACCTGTATTGGGTCCCTTCTCATTAGGGCTTAGCCTTTCTACTTGCTCGAGGCGGGTGAGGCTCACTTCACTCACTGCTGCTGGCTTTCTGGGCGTCGAGTTACCCAGTTTCGGGTTGGCAAATGGCAGTCTTCCTGGTTTTAGAGGCATTAATCTCAAACAGTCCATGTATTTGGTGCCCACTTACTGTGTGCAGAGCACTCTACTAAGCACTTGGGAGAGTTCAATACAACTGAGTTGGTAGACACGTTCCCTACCCTCAGTGAGCTTACAGACTAGAGGTACAGCCTTGGATAATATTGTAATTGCATCCTTGGAAAACCCTGCTTTATAGGCAGCCATGTCATATGAGTCACTGAATCAAGGGGAAATAAGAGGTTAGGTTCTCGAGGTTGCAGATTATTTAGGTGTGTCTTTGTGTCTGAGTCTGTCTGCCCTGTATCTCTCTTGCTTCTCTGCATTTCTTTGGAGCTTGTTTTTGCTGCTGTCCTTTGGGGTCAGGGCATCTGCTTCCAGCATGTGTCCCTGAGAGTGGGAATCAGCTTTAGCTTTCTGGTGTCTCTTGGCCTGATGAGAGAAGGAAGATGAAAATGCTAGCTCTCTTCTCTTCCCTCCACTCCCAGCTCTTCCTGCTGTGGCTGCTGTTTCCTAATGTCCGGCACAGCAGGAACAATTCTCAGATAACTGAGATTTGACTTAACCACCAGGTAGAGCAAAAATTTCCTAACTGAAATCAAAACCTTCTTTCCTTTAGAAAACGAGGGGAAATCAAAGGGCTAGAAGTAAGTAGAAATCATTTTTAAAAAAATTCAAGGACTCCCTCCATTCAGCAAGTAGGGGGATGGGGGAGACAAGGAGGCAGGGAGGAAGGATCCTCTGTTTTGTAGAATCCAGTGCTGAAAGTAAAAACTCGAATTGGAACACTGGTGGCTCAGGCCCACCTTCACTGCTCCCCATGCCCCCAGAGGTGAGTGGGTTTTTGGGGGAGCGGGAGAGGGTAGCAACAGTCAAGGCCATGGTGGTGAGCAGGTAGGCTTTTGGAGGGCAGGGGGAGGGAGAGGGTGGCCAGCCAGTCAGCCACTGAAGATGACACAGGATCTTGTGGGGGGACCAAAGGAATGGCAGGCAGCAGGGCCTGGGGTTGGTGGGGGCGGCCCCTAACCACCCTGAAAAGTCTCAAGTCTTTTTTTTTTTTTTTACAACATAGCCAAGTTCAGGCCAGTTTCAGCTTACTTCTGGCACTGGTTGATTCATGAGTGCAAATTGTTAATCTATCATGAAATCTATGTTTTAGGGACCTAGAATCAGCTTCCCTTTTTCCATCCACAACCTGCATATGCCTTCTTGTTCATGTTTGCTGCCTTGAATGAAGCTCCACCTTCAAAAGGTAAAAACATAATAAGCAGGCTGTGGAGGTGGAAGAAAACCCGATGGAATGACTATGGTGTAATGGAAATCAGTAGTCTAATAAAGTTAGAGTCAGGAGCTGCCTCTTTGAAAATGGGCCTCTACTTGATTACCGCTCACCCTTTCTCTTGGGAAATAACCAAGTCAGCACCGGACAAAACCAGCACCAGCTGAAACAAAACACAGAGAAGGCAAAATGATATCTGCCTCTAATGATAGGTGGCTTCGAGGTGATGCAGAAAGATTCCCCACCCACAAGGCTGTCTCCTTGGGTGTGGCTTCTGATTAGCTAATTCACAAGTAATGTCTGCTGAGGGTTAGCAGCTAATCGAGAGTGCTGCTTCTTTTGCTCTTATCTGCTGAGGATTTATAAGGAGCGGGGTTTGCCAACTGCCCGTCAATTCTGACAGTTTTGTCAGTTGCTGCACCTGCTGCTGAAATTGCTAGAGTAGTAGCCTCCCAAAGTCTGGGGCTACCACAGAATTTATGGATATGGAAATATTTTCATGGGCTTTATGGATATGACTGATTTTTGCTCCTTCTTACCAACTGCCCATTAATTTGAATGGTTGGAAACCCTGCTGCAGTCCTTTCAGCGGCAGCTACTGCTGCAGACGCCAGCTGCGCCAGCCCTTTCCATGGGCATTTTCGGTGGGCTCAACTGACTGAGTTTACAAATAGTTGGCAAACCTGATAAGGATTTGCAATTGAAATTATTTGCCATGTGGGTCTCTGCAGCTGCTGCAGTGCTCACCAAGACAGGAATCTTCCTTGGAGTTTGAAGGGAGGGCAACCATGTTTCATTGTTCTCCTCCTACTTAGAGTTAGTAGACATGATCCCTGCCCTCAAGAACTTTACAGTCTAGCAAGGAGCTAGACACTAAAATAAATTACAGAGTGAGGGAAGCTACAGAGTTTAAGGATATGTACTTAAATGTAATGAATAAGGCATGTGAGGGGGTGAGTACAAAAGTGCTTGAGTGGCAATAGAGGGGGAAATATGGTGTATAGATGAGACATTAATTGGGGTAGGCCTCCTGAAGGAGACAAGGAGAGCCGTGTTCCACCAGATGTGTAGAGGGGAAAATATGGTGTGGAGATGAGACACTAATTGGGGTAAGCATCCTGAAGGAGACAAGGAGAGCCATGTTCTGCCAGATGTGAAGTGGGAGGTAGTTCCAGGCAGAAGGGAGGGTTCGAGTACAGTAAGCGCTCAATAAATATGATTGAATGAATGAGTAAGAACGAGTCGTCTACACTCGCTGCTTAGAATTCCTTAACTCCCATTCTCTCCTAGACCCCCTCCAATCTGGCTTCCGTCCCCTCCACTCTACCGAGACTGCTCTCTCTAAGGTCACCCATGACCTCCTTCTTGCCAAATCCAATGGCTCCTGCTCCATTCTAATCCTCCTTGACCTCTCTGCTGTCTTTGACACTGTCGACCATCCCCTCCTCCTCCATACCTTATCTCACCTTGGCTTCACGGACTCCGTCCTCTCCTGGTTCTCCTCTTACCTCTCTGGCCGGTCATTCTCGGTCTCCTTCGCTGGCGCCTCCTCCCCCTCCCATCCTTTAACTGTTGGAGTTCCTCAAGGGTCAGTTCTTGGCCCTCTTCTGTTCTTCATTTACACTCACTCCCTCGGTGAACTAATTCACTCTCATGGCTTTGACTACCATCTCTACGCAGATGACACGCAGATCTACATCTCCGCCCCGTCCTCTCCCCCTCCCTTCAGGCTCGCATCTCCTCCTGCCTCCAGGACGTCTCCACCTGGATGTCGGCCCACCACCTAAAACTCAACATGAGCAAGACTGAGCTCCTCATCTTCCCTCCCAAACCCGGTCCTCTCCCAGACTTCTCTATCACCGTGGATGGCACGACCATCCTTCCCGTCTCTCAGGCCCGCAATCTCGGTGTCATCCTTGACTCGTCTTTCTCGTTCACCCCACACATCCTATCCGTTACCAAGACCAACCGGTTTCACCTTTACAATATCGCCAAGATCCACCCTTTCCTCTCCACCCAAACGGCTACCTTACTGCTACAGGCTCTCGTTATATCCCGGCTAGACTACTGTGTCAGCCTTCTCTCTGACCTCCCTTCCTCCTCTCTCGCCCCGCTCCAGTCTATTCTTCACTCCGCTGCCCGGCTCATCTTCCTGCAGAAACGATCTGGGCATGTCACTCCCCTTCTTAAACACCTCCAGTGGTTGCCTATCAACCTCCGCTCCAAACAAAAACTCCTCACTCTAGGCTTCACGGCTCTCCATCACCTTGCCCCTTCCTACCTCTCCTCCCTTCTCTCTTTCTACCGCCCACCCCGCACGCTCCGCTCCTCTGCTGCCCACCTCCTCACCGTCCCTCGGTCTCGCCTATCCCGCCGTCGACCCTTGGGCCACGTCCTCCCGCGGTCCTGGAACACCCTCCCTCCTTACCTCCGCCAAACTGATTCTCTTCCCCTCTTCAAAACCCTACTTAAAACTCACCTCCTCCAAGAGGCCTTCCCAGACTGAGCTCCTCTTCTCCCTCTACTCCCTCTACCACCCCCCTTTCACCTCGCCGCAGCTTAACCCTCTTTTCCCCCCTTTCCCTCTGCTCCTCCCCCTCTCCCTTCCCATCCCCTCAGCACTGTACTCGTCCGCTCAACTGTATATATTTCCATTACCCTATTTATTTTGTTAATGAAATGTACATCGCCTTGATTCTATTTAGTTGCCATTGTTTTTACGAGATGTTCTTCCCCTTGACTCTATTTATTGCCATTGTTCTTGTCTGTCCGTCTCCCCCGATTAGACTGTAAGCCCGTCAAACGGCAGGGACTGTCTCTATCTGTTGCCGACTTGTTCATTCCAAGCGCTTAGTACAGTGCTCTGCACATAGTAAGCACTCAATAAATACTATTGAATGAATGAATGAAAGTAAGGGGTTGGTGGTGGGAGAGACGTGAGCGAGACACAATGAATAGGTTGGCTTGAGCCAAGTGTGTGAGCTGGGGTTGTCACAAGGAAGAAGGACAAGGAGGAGGGAGAGAGCTTATCGAGTGTCTTAAAGCCAGTGGTGAGGAGTTTCTGCCTGATGCAGAGATAGATGGGCCACCATTGAAAGTTTTTGAGAAGTGGCTAACTTCCTCATCCAGACCCATCCTCTATGCATTTCCTAGTGAGGTAACTGAGGAGGTGACAGGATCAGGAAGGTGAGCAGATCATTCAGGAATGACCTAGCTTTTCGGCAGGCTTTAAAGGAGAGGATGTAGCTCGGTGATGTTGAGGATGATGGAGGGTATTCTGATAGTAGTAATAGTAGAAGTGTGTTCAAAAAATACTGCTACTACTGGAATGTACTATTCTAATTGTAAATAGTTTCTTGTCTGTGTCCCCCACTAGAGTGTAAGCTCCTTGGGGCAGAGAACCTGTCACTTTTCTGTTTTCTACTTCCCAAACACTTAGTGCATACAAAGGAAGCCAGTGGAGGGTTTTGAGGAAAGGAGAAATGTGTGCCAAGCAACACTCTGATCCATTCAGCAACATGCAGAATAGAATGGAGGAGGGAGAGGCTGGAGGCTGAGAGATCAGTAAAGAGGCTGATGCAGAAGTCTAGCTGCAATATGACTAAAGTTGGAGGGACCAGGATTAAAGGGGAGGATAGATCTAAATTTACTCACAACTCCTGGAACTGAACTCTCTTCTCCAGTATTTTTTGAGAACTTACTCTGGGCAGAGCACTGTATGATGCTTTGGCGAAAATGCAAAAGAGTAAATAGACATGATCCTCAAAACCCTCAAGGATCTCATAGTCAGATGCCAGGGCCAGGCAAAGACATGCATGGCTCCTGGGTTATGCTGGCAGTACAAATAAGGATCAGGACTTGTGGGGTCATTGCTATACTAACTTGAGGGGATCAAATCCAACTGAGAACTGGGTAAGCTCTCCAGTGGAGAGCTAACAGAAAGATAACAAATGGCATGAACACTGATAAGGAAGAAGTTGATTTTTCTTTTCACTTCTGATCAAATTCAAGCTGTTTGACCATGAAGAGTTCACCAGGAGGAGTCCTGTATGTGATGGAATACTGGGAAAATGAATTTGAATTGGGGAAGCAAGAGTTTGTGGTTGGCAGGCTGAATTATTTTTGTTCACAAAAGGACATCAAAATACCCTCCCTCCCTTATGTGCCATCATCTTCCCCTTTGGCAGTGGACCATGAGAAGGGGATGAGGAGGAAGAAATAGCATCAGTGTGGAGTTAAAATCTCCAGCAGCATTCCAAAGTATCCACACTATAAGTCCCAAACAGAGACCCAAAACTGAGCGTGTTCCAGCCTGGACTTCAGAGTCTGAGCATTTACTTTGAGAATGCCAGGATAGGTGTCCAATTTAGTCAAGGCTGTGTGTCAATTCCAGGACATTTGTATGTTTCTAAAATTGCCCAGAACAACCAAGATGGTCAAGGACTATCTTGACTAAATTGGGACATTTAATTCACCACTTCTTGCTTAACAATGGACACAATTCTTCATCTGTGGTTTTCACCCCTTTCCTCCCTCTTCACTCACCCCCATGCCTCACCTGGTCTTTGGTGTTGCCGTAATTCCATATTCCAAGCATAATGGCAGGATTACACTCCCTACCCCTTGCTGGTTACCACTTGGAATATCACCAGAATACTGTGCTTCTGTTGGTAAGTCAGGATAAATTGCTGTGTTTTCGTGAAGCAAATGACCCTGGTAAGAAAGTGGCTACAGAGCAGGCATGAAAGAATTTCCCTGAATATGCAAAAAGAAAAATGATGAAGCTGGAAAATGAGATTTGCAAGTTAAGCTAGTATGTCTTTGGATCTGGCTGCACATGTAAAACTTTCAGCAGAATAATATTACACTTTACTGACAATGAAACGTCCATTACACAGAAGAATAATCATTATCATTAAGTGAATTTCCTGCCAAGTACATTTTTCACTGTGAGCAGCTCATCTCTTGGGACATTGGCAAGGTAGTCTCTGTAAAATTGTTTAGAGCAGAGAGAGTCAGTGCATGGGGTGTTTGATTTAGTTGCCAAATTAAAAAAAAAATTTAGAGGAGCAGGTAACCTGGAGGGATTTTTCTGGCCCTTTATATACCATGTGACTTGAATGTTGGAAACAAATACAAGATTATCACCTGGCTAATCTAAAGAGAAGCCCCAGAGTTAAATCAGAAAGTTCCAATTTTGGAAATCCACTTGGAAATATAAAAGACAATGAAGGGTACATATTTTACCATCATACTTTGTGTGCATCAATGGCTACTTGTCAATGTTGATTCTGTACTGCCTGCATGGAGGCAAATTGATCAAAGAGAAAATAAGGATAGCCTTCATAAAAGACACACTTATTCCACTAAAGCTTTAAAGAGTAGGCAAATGTCTGGTACTTTTTTGCTTTAGTAATGTGAACTGTCAGTTTGTTTGAGTTATAGGCATTTAATATTTTCTCCTATATATTGGCTATATGCCATTTTTACAATGATCTCGTAAATACTGCACTCCACACTAGTACCTATTTCAATGGCTATATTTTACTTGCAACTTAATTTGAGGAAAATCCAATTAGACAGTTTCAAAAAAATTCTTGCCTTTGGGCAATTCCTATGGGTTCAAGGTTCCCATGATTCTGAGCCTATCTCATCTTGATTTGCAATTCTCGACTGACTTTTCCCTTTGGTAAGAATGAGGCATGGGTTTGTTCAGAGAGAGCACTCTCCTGCCTCTCTGTATATTAGCCAAAACTTAAATCAAGTCCAAGAGAGAAGAGAACAGTGGAAATAACTGTATATTTTGATTTCTCTTTTTGCTATTCAGAGAGATAAGTGAAAAACAGCATGGTCTAGTGGAAAGAGCATGGGCCTGGGAGTCAGAGGACCTGGGTTCTAATCCTAGGTCCACCATTTGCCTGCTGTGTGACCTTGGGCAAGTCATTTAATTTCTCTGTGCCTCCATTACCTTCTCTGTAAAATGGGGATTAAAATGAGGACTTCTTCTCCCTGGCTCTAGACTGAGAGAACAACCTGTGGGACAGGGATTGTGTCTGATCTAATTGTGTCTGATCTAATTGATCTAATCTACCCCAGCACTTAGTACAGTGCTTGGCACATAGTACTTCACAAATACCAAAATTATTATTGTCATTATAGATCAGGCTAAGAATTATGCCCTTATCTGATAGACCCGGAAACCTTGGTATTCAGGTCTGATCAAGATATTCCCAGCTCAACCTCCTGGTTAAGTTGGGAAAGTCCAGATTGCTGTCCTGGGCAATGTTAGAAAAAGGCATAAATGTCCTGGAATTGAGACTGTCTGGTAAAACCTACTTGCACTGACCCCCCAACTGTACTTGCATATGAAATTTATTACCAAAGTAACAGAGTCAGAAAATTTCCAATAGCTTTAAGAAGGAGATAAATTCATATGTGAGTGGTTAGAGAGGAAAGTTGAAGTGTATGATAATAATTTTAGTATTTAAGTGCTTACTATAAGCCAAGCAATTTATTAAGTGCTTGACTTCATACAAGATAATCAGGTTGGACACAGTTCCTGTTTTACATGGGGTTCACAGTCTAGGTGGGAGGGAGAATAGGTATTTAATCCCCATTTTACAGATGAGGAATTTGAGGCACAGATTAGTTGAGTGACTTGCCCAAAGTCACTCAGCAGGCAAGTGGCAGAGCAGGGATTAGAACCCAGGTCCTCTGACTCCCAGAACCGTGCTTTTTCCACTAGACTACATTGTTTCCCTAACCAGGTGGCTGGATATCCAGGAGAGGGCAACCATCACAAGGTTCCTTCAAACATCCAGATGCCACTGTCAGATTAAATCCTACAATACTTTGGGTTTTGTACTAAAGAAATCTCAGAATGCTGAAGTACTTTAATCCCACTCGACCTCCTTTCCCCTGTCCTGATCCCTTCTCCTCCTCCTCCTCCTCTATACCTACAGTGCTCAATTCACAACCTAGAAAATGGTTTTTCTGCATTGCTTCCCCCAAATCAGCTGTTTCTTGGGACTGAACATTAAAAGGAGGGATGTAGGAAGACCTCCTCACACCCACACTTCCTGAACTCAATCATCCCCAAAGCCTCCAGAAGCAAGTCAGCATTGCCTGTGTATGACTAAATACAGCCTCCTGAGTTACTATCAATTTTTTTTGAGTGACACCACAATACATTGTACCCTAGAAATGAGGAATTTGGAATACAAACTGTTTATTGCTGTAAAATCTAGCAATCTGAACTCTTAGCAGGTCCTATCTTGCAGAAATAGATGCATTGTTTATAAAACTCATCTTTCCTGGAGAAATGGAAAAGAAAAATAAGAGAAAGCTTAGCTCTTAGTCAACATTTAAACTGTCTAATGTTAAAAAAGAGCCAGGCCAAAATACATTAGCAACTCGCACAATTTGGTTAACCCCATCTTGTTATAAGAAGGTTATATAATAAGATTGCCATTTTCACAAATAATCTTTGAGCTCCAAGGACTCCCTGTCTTTTCAAGATTTGGGGCATCTAAAAATAGTGGTGGAAATCCAAAGGTGGGAGTGGTTTTCAACAAAGCCAACTTTCCTACCCCAGTACTGTACCCATCTGTGCCAAGTCCTCTCTGACCTTAGTGGATGGCAATGGAGTACAGTGCAATGTACTCTGATATATACCAGGAGCAGCAATTTCCCAGATGCAGGAGAACCAAACCCCTGTTCAGGAGCTTGAAATGTGGGACTTAGAGTGCCTATCACTGTGGATACCTCACTACCGTCCCTATCTCATAAACTCGCCACCTTGGTATCATCTTTGACTCCTCCTTTACAACTTCCTCCCACACTGAACCTCTGATTTTGAGCTTCATTAGAATCTTAGTAAATAATATTTCTTGGATCTGCCCATTAACATCCAATCTTGTTGCCATCACTCTGGTCAAAGCCCTCACCATCTATTTGAATATCCTGCCAACACCTCAAATTTAACATGTCTGAAACAGAACGCCTCATCTTCCCACTTGAACACTGCCTTCCCCATGACTTTCCCATAACTGTAGACAGCACCATCATCTTCCATTTTTTATGGTATTTGTTTAGCACTTACTATGTGTCAGTCACTGTACTAAGCGCTGGGTTAGATACAAGCTAATCAGTTTGGATGCAGACCATGTCCCACATGGAGCTCTCAGTCTTTTTACAGATGAGGTAACTGAGGCACAGAGAAATTAAGTGACTTGCCCAAAATCACATAACAGACACGTGGTGGGGCCAGGATTAAAATGCAGGTCCACTGACTCCCAGGCCCATGCTCTGTCCACTAGTCTACACTGCTCCCTGTCTTATAAACTCACAACCTTGCCATTATCCTCGACTCATCTCTCTCATTCAACCCACATATTCAAACTGTCACCAAATCCTGTTTCAAGCTTCACAACATCACTAAAATCCACTTTTTCCTCTCGATCCAAACTGCTACCATGTTAATCAAAGCATTTATACTATCCCATCTTGATCACTGCATCAGCCTCCTTGCTGACCTCCCTGCCTCCAGTCTCTCTCTGCTCCAGGCCATATTTCACTCTACTACGCAGATCATTTTTATACAAAACCATTCAGTCCAGGTTTCCCCACGCCTCAAGAACCACCAGTAGTTGCCCATCCCCCTCTGTATCAAACAGAAACTCCTTACCATTGGCTTTAAAGCACTCAATCATCTTGACCTACCTTACCTCTCTGATTTCCTACTACAACTACCAGCTTCCTTACTGGTCTCCCACTTCAAACTTCTCCCATCTTCAGTCTGTTTTACACTTAGCTGCTCTGATAATGATGCTCAGAACTCATCAGAGAGCCATGGGGAGGAGGACACCTAAGGAGACATTTCCAGCATCCCCCAGGTTCAAAGCTGCCTTGGTCTAGGTGACATAGGCCGTTGTGATGAGGTATTTTAAAATGGGGTAGTACAGCAGAAGTCCGGAGAAACAAAAAGATTCCCATAGGCCATTGATCTGACCTACTTTTCTCTCACTGACAACAGCTTTGACCCTGCACTGTTTTTGTGGGTCTGTCCGTTCACTTGGAAAGTCATGAGCAGATGTGGCTGAGTGGAGGGGCCTGCTTCCTGCCCTCCCCTTCTCCCCCAGGGTTGCTCTGGAAGGAACTGAGTCATTTCTGTTTCATTTTCTCCTTGTTTCTAAGTTCCTGGAGAAGGAACCAGGACCTTTACCTTGTTAACTTCCTGCCCAAATAGGTCCTTTGAATACATTATTTTTCTTAGAGTTTACATTGTAACTCAGAATGCAAGGGTTTGGGGGAACATGTTCCTGGATGGGCCACACAATTTTATACCGTTTGCTTAACTAATATGTGAAATGAAATACAGCTTGGAAATCTGAACACCAAAGCACATGGCTTTTACATTGTTCCTTCAAGCCCTGGTAAAGCACTGGTCATGACACCATGGTTCCACTTTCACAAGGGTCTGGCTGCTTCTGACTCACTACTTCCAGTTAGATGGCCACTGGGAGTCTAAAACCCAGTACCAAAGGACATGACTCCTGCTTCTTCTCCTGTCTCAGACAACCAACCACAGGTTGGTTAGAGATAGAGGGAATGACGGGGGGTTTGCCTGGAAGACCCTGGCTTGCAGCTTTAGAATCCTGAGTTCTGGATTTAAGCCACTCAGTTATCTCTCCCCCTCTTTCCTACTACAACCCAACCTGCCTATTTTGCTCCTCTAATGCCAGCCTACTCTTTTGTACCTTTGTCTTGTCTATCTCTCTGCTGATCCCTCGCCCATGTCCTCCTTCTGGCCTGGAACTCCCTCCCCTTTTGAATCTGACAGACCACTGCTCTCCCCACCTTTAAAGGATCTTCTTTGACCTAAGTCTTCATTTCCCCTATCAGCACTCCCCTCTGTATTGCCTATACACTCAGATCCACACACCTTAAGCATTTAATAGTCACCCTTCCTCAGCCCCACCACACTTGCATTCACAGCCTTGCTCTGCCACTGTCCCTATCTGAAATGGTTTTTAGTGTCTGTGTCTTCTAGATTGTAAGCTCCTTGTGGTCAGAGATTGTATTTACGGACTCAATTGTATTGTACTCTCCCAAGTGCTTAGAACAGTGCTCTGCACACAGTAAACACTCAATAAATACCATTGATTAAGTAATTGACTAAAGGACCATGGACCAGAAGAGGCCATAATTCAGTAGCTAGTTTTGATGCCCCAAAATTTGGATTTTAGCAAGTTTTACTCTGTGTGCGTGTGTGTGTTTGTATGTGTGCGTGTTTGTGTGTGTTCATTCATGTTTGTGTGTGTGTGTGTGGTGGAGGGAAGCTATGTATGTGGGTGATCCCAGGCAGTGCGATGTCAAGTCGCCTCAAATTATATTCAAGAAACAAAATTGACACAGGCATCTTAAAATTTTACAGATCAAGAAACTGAGACTCAGAAAGCATGAGACCCCTCCATAATCATGGCCAAAACCAGAGTCAAATCCCTTGATTTTTCAGTATAGAATACTTGAGTCTTTTAGCCCTTTGGGCAATGTGCCTAGTTCTAACTTTTTCCCAATCTACTTTATAAAACAAAATATGAATAGGATACATCCAGTTAAAACATTCATTTTAATATTTTTTTTTTTTACAAATTTTCCTGACATTACGGACCAGACATATAGGCAGACCCTGGATGGTACCTCTCCAAGTGAATATTGGAGACACTCTAGGGAATCCTCCTACCTCTGCTCATTCTCTGCTGCTGAATCACAGATACAGAAACCATTTCAAATGACTTCATCTCTGTAAAAGCATCCAAACCTCACTTCAGTAGTGGAACCTAAGTAGGAAAACAATCATGGAATAATTATTTATGGTATTTCTAAAGTGCTTACTCTTGCCAAGGCACAGTGCTAAGTGCTGGGGATAGACACAAGACAATCAGAGAAAACACATTCTTTATCTTTATCTTTATTCTTTATGAGAAGCAGCGTGGCTCAGTGGAAAGAGCACGGACTTTGGAGTCAGAGGCCATGGGTTCGAATCCCGGCTCTGCCACTTGTCAGCTGTGTGACTGTGGGCAAGTCACTTCACTTCTCTGTGCCTCAGTTCCCTCATCTGTAAAATGGGGATTAAGATTGTGAGCCCCACGTGGGACAACCTGATTCCCCTGTGTCTACCCCAGTGCTTAGAACAGTGCTCTGCACAGGGTAAGCGCTTAACAAATACCAAAATTATTATTATTATCTTATCTCCATTTTGACAGATGAGGAAACTGAGGCAAAGAACGGTGGCAGAGCTGGAACTAGAACCAGGGTCTCCTGTCTCCCAGCCCCATGCTCCTTTCACTAGGACACACTGCTTCCCCATGGAAAATTCTTTTATGCTCACAAACAAGGAATATTGCTTCCAAAATCAATAGTTTCTTTCACAAGTTACCAAAATGAGAACAGAAGTGCAGTGTGGAGGCACCTTTGGATGTGCTTTTTGCATATTTTTTAACATATATAATGAGCGTTTTAAAGAGTGGATAAATCAGTGAGTTCACATTTCATTTAAACTGCTTGGTTTTCCTGTTTCAGTGAAAGGGATTATTATCGAGGACCAATTTGGAATTTTGATCTTGCTCAGAGCTACCCAAGAAATCAAAACCAGAAGCGAGATTTGGATTTCTAATCCTCTCCATAGCTAAGTGGGCAACTTGTAGATCTGAATGAGTTAACATTGAGATCACTTTTATATGCTTATCCGATTGAGTGGCGAGGAACTGGGCACATTTGAGAAAATAAGAAACATGGGAGTTTGGGATTTGGAGGGCATAAGGATGACTTTTAACCTGTGTGAAGTACCATTACAAAGTTAGCTTGGAAGGCAGCACAGAAACTCGGAGCTTATGTACTCCTGCAACACATAGGGGGAGAAGAGAGCAGAGAGGTGACAGCTGGTGGAAAGCCTTGAAGCCAAATGGCTAGGAATTTCTGTTTTAGTCTTTGGGAGCTTTTAAGGAGGGTCTGAGTGTTTCCAATTCCCTTAAAGCAAACTTGATACACTCTTAGACAAGGGCAGATTTGTCACTATGCCTCCCTCAGGCACTAAGCTTATTGCCTGCCCTATGTATGAAAAACAGAAAAGGAATTCTCTCACATAAGCAACTTGCACTGCCCTGGGGATGGGGTCGTTTCCAGACTGCCAGGTTATATGAGGAATCCCTCCACATTGGGCCCTTCAATAATAATCACAGTAATAATAATAATAATAATATATGCTAGGTGCTGAATGTTGTATCAAGCCCTGAGGTAGAGGTAGGATACAGTCCCTTTCCCACATGGGTTTTGCAGTCTAAAGGGGGCTCATAATCTACAAACTATCTGTGCTGCATTAGAAGAAAGTTAAGTGCAGATTAATCAGATTACTCTTAGAAAATTTGATAGGTTTCTTTCCCTGAAAAAATGGCAGCGCTCCCAATTTGCCACTCTGAAATGAGTCCCTTAGGGCTCATTGTAAATTTACTATCATTCATAGAGCTTTATGTGAGGGGTAGGTAAGAGGTGCTCTAAGATGCGGAATTATGACAATAAGATAGACATGCATAGACCAAATTAAGGGATAATAATTGTAATAATAATTGTGGTGTTTGTTAAGTGCTTACTATGAGCCAAGCACAGTTCTAAGCCCTTGGATAGATACAAGGAAATCAGGGTGGACACAATTCCTGTCCCACAAGGGGCTCACAGTCTTAATCCCCATTTTACAGATGAGGTAACTGAGGCACAGAGAAGTGAAGTGACTTGCCCAAGGTCACACAGCAGACCCGTGGTGGAGCCGGGATTAGAACCCAAATCCTTCTGACTCCACTAGGCCATGCTGCAGAATTTCAGCAGTATCACAATAGCCAGTGTGACAGAGGCATATCAAGTTTTATTTTGGTGCCTTTCATCTGGATTTAAGGATAGTTGTAGAAGTAGTAGTAGTTATAATAATGGTATTTATTAAGTGCCCATCAAGTACAGTGCACTGTGCTAAGAGAGTGTACTAAGACAGGTTCACTTTCTGTCATTATAGATCATTTTGAGACCAGCTGGGCCTCTCCTAATAGATCCATCTCAGATTCGAAATCGCGCTGAATAGCACTGTACATCTGTGCTAGTCTCCCAGTAGCTCTAAGTGGAACACTCCCTGGAGAATTAGAAACCCTCCAAAGTCCATCATGGTAGCCCAAGGGCAGCGGGCTCAGGGCAGCACCCTGGTTGCCTAATGGTGAAAGTTTTCCAGTGTACAAGTGGGGCTGACATTTGCATGTTCAAAACTTTGGGTGCCTTCTCCATCAATCCCATTTATGAGTGCTTTTCATTTTGGGGAAAAAAAAAGAAAAGGCAGAAATATAGGAGTACAATACAGAAAAAAAAAAGTCCCTTCCCCCTTCCACATACACATCTACAACCACATTCATAACTGGGTTTACACAGACATGGACATTCACACTCACCCTCATCCACATTTAGAACCACACTCACACTGACATGCACACACATTTACTCACGTCTACGACCACATCCAGATACACACACACACACACACACACACACATATCCAAATCTATAACCATATCCACACTCAGACATGCAAACACACAGACACATTGGGTTTTTGGATCAGAGCCATCCAAATGTGTTTGGATGCCTATTTGAATTTTCCAAAATGTTCATCCAGCTCTATCAGGCTTAAAGAAGTGACACTTGAATCTCACTAAAGCCTGTGGCACCTGAGCCAAATAGGGTAAATACAATCGAAGTTACTATATTCTGTTTTATTATGCAACAAGAATTATTCAGTATAAAAATACAATGAAATGATAGAATTAGGCCAGAATATGTTTCCGGGGTTCCCTAAACAATCCCAAGCACCGGATCACCCTCTATGTGGAAGCTGAAAGTACTTCCAGTATATGTTATATTTTACTTGAGAATTTTCAAGCTTGAACACTGAGAAGAGAATGATTTATGCTACACTCCACTGTTGATTGCTTTTCTCTGCAGGCTTTTTAAAATCAGAAAGTGGGTTTGTAACTGTACTTTTTGTGAGGACAGATAACAATATCAGGAGAGGTTAACCACTTCATGGGAATTAAAGAAGAGGGTGGACTCTAAGCACATTCAAGTAACAAAGCTTTTTTTCTACTTTCAAGCATATTGTCCTTGGGGAGGGTCAATTCATCCTTCAGTGTAATCAATGTAATTTATACACCATATGGAGTTATCCTCACCCCTTTGTCACATAAAACATAATGATCCTTTCTACATCTCAATAAAAAAGCCTCCTGTATCTTTATCAATCAGCCTGACATAGCTAGACTCCCCATTAAATTGATGGGTAAAGAAATTAAAAAGGCCAACAAACCTTCCTAATTCATATACTACTTAATGTTATTGTAAAAACAAAACCTGTTTTTAAAATTTGCAGCCCCTCCACTCTGAAGGATATAAAAATGCATGTCTTTGAAGGTGGGAGCATGGTATTCATGTTTATGTGTTGGTGACTGCTTCATTCACAAATGGCCAAGCCCCAGGGAGAAGGGCAGACACCAGAACTCATAAATATGCAGTGCTTGTCGCATCCCTCACATATGGTTCTCTCTACTTATTGGCGATGATCAAGCCATGTGTCTCTGAATATTATAACATCATACACCCAAGGAGAAAAGGACATTCAAGCACTGGGAAATAATCCTTCTGTTATACTCTGCACTGGTCAGACCCTTAACAGGGTCCTGTGTCCAATTGTGGACATTGCAGTCTTAAGCAGGGTGCAAAATGAAAGGAGGCAAAAGTCACTGAAAGGATGGAAAATGGACCCTGTGAGAAAAGGTTAAAGGAATCCTGTCTGTGTAATCTGGAGAGGAGTAGGCTGAGGGGGAATTTAACTATTGTCTTCAAACCTATGAAGGGTTAAAAGGAGAACCCCTTTTAAACCTTTAGCTGGCCAGGGATTGGATTTGTCAGTAGGTTGGTAAACAAGGGTCTTGACAGTCCGGTTGCTGTTGAAAGTGTCTTTTATCAAAGAGGAAATTAAATAACTTTCCTTTCTTTGTCTCTCATGTATGCACACTTATTGCTGACTACTGGAGTTCACTGACCACAGGACTGACTGTGAATTAGGGTGTGGTTAATGAGACCAACGTGTGACAGAAAATCCCTTTTGCATCTTGAGCATGTAAAAATTTCCCCTTGGGGCAGTGGATTAGTTACCCAGAGTGCCTTGCCTTATTTTTGTCCTGACCTTCCTGTCGGTGTCCTGACCCTCCTGAAGCCATTGCTCCAAGACAGTCACTCCATTTCTGATTGCTGCATGCCAGGCTGACTTGTCTTGTGCGGCTGTCTCCCAGCAGTCCTCTTTTATCCCACATCGTCTGAGGTCTTGCTTCATCGTGTCCTTAGAGTATTTCTTCTGTACACTCATCATAAGATTACTCCATTTGAGCACACTCTAGAGCAGTTGTTTGGGTATCCTTACTGCTGCCCATTCCCCTCCCTTGAGAAGGTGTGATGTGATGAGCACTACTTTAATAAAGGATGCTAGAATGCTATCCTGGAATCTCGGGAACTTTTATTTACCAGGCACCCACACGTATACACTCTGCCCATGTCTACTCAGCCCAAAGGGAAAGGGGAGTTGGTGTTTTCTGTTTTCCTTTGTTCTTTTTAATGGCATTTGTTAAGCTCTTACTGTGTGCCAGGAACTATACTACATGCGGGGTTGGACATGGTCCATGTCACACATGGTGCTCACAGTCTTAATCTCCATTTTACAGATGAGGTAACTGAGGCCCAGAGAAGTTAAGTGTCTTGCCTAAGGTCACATAGCAGACAAATGGTGAAGCGGGATTAGAACCCAGATGCTCTGACTCTCAGACTCGTGCTCTATCTACTAGACCACGCTCGTCTTTGTCTTCTGTTTTAGTGAGGCCAAATGGCCAAGCTGAAAAACTGCAAGTGGATTCCTGGCCCTAAATTGCCAGGGTCCACTGCCTACTCCATCTGACTTAATCAATTAATTGTCAGCTCTCTCCCACGATTTGTGCTGTGGAGCCCCAGCCCAGGCGTTTCAGCCGGTCTGGAGCCCAAGAAGGTATTACCCAGCCTGAACCGCCCTCTCCTTCGGCAGCCATTCTCCCGGGAATGTGAGACTTTTAATGGGAAGTATAAATCTGTCCCTGCTTGACTCCTACAAGTGCTTTTGATCAGGCTCCCATAGAAAGGAAGTTTCAATTAGCACCAAGCTATATTTTTTACTGTCTCCAACCAGTAGTGCTCTTTGTCTGCAGCTGGCATGGCCATTTTGGAGCACCACACCCTTGACAAGTCTACTGAGTTGAGAAGTTAGGTCTCTTCCAACCCAGAAGAATTAGCTCACCAAATTGAATTAGCAGTTGAACTACCTTCATTTATGTTGGATAACTGTTACTGGGACCCTGTGGGCAAGGACGAAGGTCCTGGGCTTTCTGAACTATGTGCCACAAGGGCCTTTAGCAGCAGTAAATCAGCTCTTGAATATAATTCACTTCTCACTCTCCCCCCATTCCCCTGATCCCCCTCCTGTCTCCTACTGTTGTGATAGCTTACCACTTTGCACATGTTTTCCAACATTTAATATACAAGCAACAAGGAGTGGATTGATGGTTTGTCTAGGCCTAGCCCGGGCCTCCTTGGAACATGGCCATCCATTACGCTGTGGCCCTTGCCCCAAGCAGCTGTGTGTTTATCATTCCTGACAGCTCTTGGGAGGGGCATGACTCTGGCTCAGCACCAGCTGTTGGAGTCAATGCAGCTGTGCAGTAAATGGAAACCTTGATGTCTCAAGCATACTCACCATGGAGCCCTGACAAAGTTGTTTCTCTTCTGGGGAAGAATTAGATCCACTTATGACTGGATTCTTTCTGGAGCAAGGAGCGGAGAAATAAGTGTTTGCTGGCTTCAAACTGTGGCAACTGAAAGAGGGTGCCAAGAAAGAATTATGCATAAATGATAGTGTTTAAACTTGTTTTTCTGTGTTTGGATGTGTCTCTGCCAAAACCCTGACAGGGCCTCTTGGTTGGTTTGTTTCAGTGAGAAGCCTCTACACTTCCTGAGCTTTTCATCAGTAATGCAGTGGCTACCAAGTGCCAGATCTATGCAAGGGCTCACATGTTAACCTGGTAGATTAGTCCTCTGAACAAACCAGGTGGGTCCAACGGGTAGGCAGAGGGGAAAGAATCAATTGATCGAGCAATCCTAACATTAAGTACTTACCATGTCTGAAGCATTGCGCTACATGGAAGAAGTAGCAGGATATTGATTCAGACACAGTCCTTGGCCCTCAGGGAGCTCATGCTCTAGGTGGCAAAGGACAGAAACCCAAATGGGGGGATGGGTAGGGAGAGACAGACAGACAGAAAAAGAGAGACAGGGAGAGAGGGAGAGAGAGAGAGAGAGTAGGCTAAAATATCCAGAGGAAAAATGACCAGAGTAACAATAATAGTTCACTACTGCCTGGAGGGGATGGCCTTCAGTAAGATCCTGCTAGTAAGAGGTAAAATTGAAAGCAATATTATGAGGCCTAGCATAGGCCTATCTTTATAAATGCACACTGTGGAAGAGACTTTCAGCCCGCATGGGTCTTTTCAATCACCCTCACACATATGGATAAAATCTCCGTCAGTAGCATCATTTTCTTACCCAAAGGAGCAATATATGCATAGCTAAGTCACTAAATTTCCTCTTTCTATCCCCGTATGCATTGTGCACATGCACATGTGTGTTGGAAGGGGCTGGGGAAAGACTGACAAAGGAGGAAGGAAACCTGTGATTTGACTGCTAGTGTTCATTAGGAAGGGTGCCCTTGAATCCAATCCAAAGTCAAAACTGCACCTGCCTTGACAACCCCTGACTGTGGCCAGAAATGACATATGTAATCCTGCTCCTCCCCGACCCTGTGGGACCTTCTAACAGGTGGTAAGCATCCTGGGATCTGGATTCTTTTCTTTAGGATTTAAACAGTATGGTGCTCTCACCTCTCTCTCCCCCTCTAGACTGTGAGCATCTTATGGCCAGGGAATGTGTCCACTAATTCTGTTGTGTTATACTCTCCCAAGGGCTTAGTACAGTGCTCTGTCCATAGTAAGTGCTCAATAAATACCATTGATTGATTTGATTGGAAAATCTCTTGAACAAAAGGAGCAGTGTGGCCTAATGGAAAGAGCACCGGTCTCAGAGTCAGAGGACCTGGATTCTAATCCCAGCTCCACCACCTGCCTACTATGTGACTTTGGGCAAGTCACTTAACTTCTCTGTGCCTCAGAGTCCTCATCTGTAAAATGACGACTCAGAACCTGTTCTCCCTCCTACTTGGACTGTGAACCCTGTGTGGGACAGGGACTATGTCTAATCTGATTATTTTGCATCTATCCCAGCACTTAGAAAGATGCTTGGCACATAGGAAGCACTTGACAAATGCCATTATTATTATTATTGTTATTATTATTAGGTTAGTCCCCACACATACTGTTAAATATTCAGTTAAATAATAGTAAATCAAACTTAGATCCTGCATCCCCCCAATACCTTTTTCATCTACTCTCCTCCCCAGACTTAAGAGATCAGATTTATTATAGGTGATAAACTCTTTCTCTCTACCTGTATACACACACACACACACACATATTTTCCTCCAGGTAGAGGGCTCCACAGGGTGGGGAAGGAGAGGAGTTCAGGAACTAAATAATATGCTTATATTTTTTGAGGAAATCAGGGATGAAGCAAAAGCAATTCAAAAAAGCTCACACGTACCCCAAGAACTCAATTTTATTGTCTCTTCTTGACTGGGTTCAAATACCAGTGATCTATTTACTCTCAATCCACTGTAGGTTTCTTCAGTGAATCCTACTTCTGAGCAGCTTCCTCTCTTCCATCTTTTCACCTCATTCTCCTATATATATATATGTGTGTGTATACACACACACACACACACCCTTATCAGTAGCAGCAGCCAAAACACCACGCAGGCACCCTTAACTTCCTCTCCCTTCGTGAGCTTTCTGTAACATGTTCATTCTCATCTGCAGTTCTTGCAAGCTACTTCTTCCTTCATTCCCTGCTGAGAACTTTTCCCTCTCAGAATCTCAACCTTCTTCCATTACAGACTTCTCTGGTTACTTCCCCCATTCCTTCCCTTAAAGGGACAATATCCTTCTGTGACAAAATTGGGATCAGAACAAATGCCCTGGGCAATCTACAACTCCATCTTTCCCTACATCAGACCAACCACAGTTCTCCCTAAATTCAAATCTATCCTAAAAGTCCACCTCCTCCAACAAACTTTCCCCATTTATTTCCTAGTGCCTTGACATAATATCCCTTTTGCCAACTGTATCACTTAGTTTATTTATATCTTCCTTAGCACTGATGTATATATATCTGCTCAATTCATTTTTTTACCTCTCTAGTTGTAAATACTTTCATGTTTATCTTCCCCATTAGAGTGTAAGCTCCTTTTTAATGGTATTAGTGCTTACTATGTGCCAGGCACTGTACTAAACACATGGGCAGATACAAGCTAATCAGGTTGGACAGAGTCCCTCTCCCTCATAGTCTTAATCCCCATTTTATAGATGAGTTAACTGAGGCACAGAGAAGTGAGGTGACTTGCCCACGGTCACACAGCAGAGAAGTGGCGGAGATGGGGTTCCTTCTGACTCCCAGGCCTATGAGCTATCCACTAGTCCATGCTGCACTTCTCAATTCCCTACTACAGTGCACCACTTCAAGTGGGTGCTCAATAAATGTGATTACTATTATTTACAATCTAATAGGGTACACAGATATAACATTTATAGTTAGAAGGAAAAACAGATACAAATGATAATGAAAGTAGAAAAAGATGGATAAATGAATAAAGAGTGGAGTACATAAATAAATTCATACATAAGTACATACATAAGTGCTGAGGTGGTGGTTGGGATGAACTGACTTGGGGGAAGAGGAAATGATCAGGGAATGCCTAGTGAAGGAGGTAAGATTTCAGAAGGGCTTTGAAGCTGCATAGCCCGGTATCTCTTTAGCCTTGTCATCTCAACATTTGTCCCACGTGTTTCTTAACTCCTTCTATATTACACAATAAAGGCTTCAATAAGTATCCCTTTTGTCAAGGTTGTGAGGCTCTGCAAAGTGTTTTTAAATATATTGCTTGTTTTGCAGCAACTAGCTCTTTGATGTCAGAGTCGTTCTCATCAAACCATTCATGGTATTTTCTTCTGGAAGCACCCAGATTTAAAGACTGCCTGGTAGAGACTATCCCACAGAGACAGTCAATTGTTGGCCATATTGGTAGTGACAGATGGTCTTATTACCCTAATAGGTCTTCTTTGATGTTGTCACAAAATTCCTTGCACATTTCTTTGTTCTCCAGGAGTGTGACATTCAGCCACTTCATCTGATGCAGAGAATGGTCTGATACATCTTCATTATATACCACATCCACTCCCACTCAAAAAAATGGCTTTTCTTGTACAGAGCAGATTATCCATTTTTCAATGTAAATAATAATAATAATAATTGTGGTATTTGTTAAGTGTTTACTATGTGCCAGGCACTGTACTAAGCATTAGGGTAGATACAAGGTATTTGAGTTGGACACCGTCCCTGTCCCACATAAGGCTCACAGTTTTAATCCCCATTTTACAGATGAGATAACTGAGGCACAGAGGTAACTGAGGTGACTTGCCCATAAACTGAAGTGGAGATAAATTGATCAGTGGTATTTTTTGAGCGGTTAATTTGTGCAGAGCACTGTACTGAGCGCTTGGAAGAGTACAATACAACTGAGTTGGTAGTGATGTTCCCTACCCACAATGAGCTTACAGTCTAGAGATGAGTCTAGATCTTATCTAAGATGTACATAAGATCTTTAACCCAAGATATAGTTTTAGACACATTATTTTCCTTTTTTTATGTTCTCCATTGGCAAACAAAGGGTTTGAGTGTATTTGAGAGTTTGTACCCTATATGAAACCTCTCAGGATCGTACCTGGAGAGTTTCCAGTACTCTACCAATCTCAACTTCAAGAGGGAGAGTCAAACAGAGGCATTCCCATTCCATTCCTAGCTTGGGCAGTGGCTAATGAGTGGAAAGCAATCTGCTACAAGTCAAAATTCACCTGTGCTGGGCAGCAGAGGCATGGGAGAGAGTTGAGGGTGGAGACTCAAGTTTACTACGTGAAAGAAGACAACGTTAAACCACTTCTGTATTTTTACCGAGAAAACTCTATGGATACACTACCAGAACTATTGCAGATAGAAGTGGGTCGTTCTGGGAGAGATGTTTCTGTGGAGTCGATATGGATCGGAGATGACTTGACAGCATAAGACAAGACCCTATACACATATCTGACTGAATCATGAAAGCCTCTTGTGAGCCAAGGGCCAAGTTTGTAGACTAGAGTACCACATCCTACCCTAGGTTCACCTGCTTGGCCATTTTCCTATGTGGGGAGCAACATCACTCTCCTCTGAGGGATACTAATCTGCCTTGTCTGAGAATCAGAGGTTTTCCCATTTCTTCCTCCTGTTTGGAAGACACATCCTGAATGTTAAGGCCAAAGGATTCTTGTCTATCTGAAAGATCCAAATAATTCAGGCCAAAGCGAATTTCTGAAGCCTGAATGATCTAGGTAGATTCAATGTTCAGACATAGCTTTCTTCCCCCAATAGATGTAAACGCCTTGAGGACAAGAGAATATGTTTTCACCTTCTGTCCACCCCAAAATCCTTGGTACACTGCTCTCAGCTTTCAGGGTCCAAGAGGCATAAAAGAGTATAGAGCAAAACACTCCATTTGAAACACAAATCCTAAAACCCAAAGTATCTTTCCAGAGGAATTCGGTCTTGCTTGTTTACGTTCCCTTCAAAGGGGGATGAATTAGGAAGTGCTAAAAGCTTTTGTCATATTTCAGTATTAGGCTGAAATACCAAATTGTGATATGTTGTTGTTGCTGTTGTGGTTTTTAATGGTATTTGTTCAGCTCTTACTATATGCCAGCATGGCGTAGACACAAGGAAATCAGGTTGTATCCAGTCCGTGTCCCACACAGGGCTCACAGGCTAAATTTCCATTTTACAGAGGAAGTTACTGAGGCCCAGAGAAGTTAAGTGATTTGCCCAAGGTCACGCAGCAGACAAGTGGCAGAACTGGGATTAGAATGCAGGTCTTCTGACTCCCAGACATGTGCTCTTTTCACTAGGCTATGCTGCCTCTCTGTTTAAACGGATCTGTTCAAGCAGATGTGGCTTTTTCTTATCACATGGGCTTTGCTGATTGGCCAAGAGGCTGCCTAACTCTCTTACAATCTTCCCTTCCTAGTGAGATATCCGACATTTTGTTGTTGATCTCTTTTTTGTATTCAGAATAGAACTATTCTGTGGCAATAGAAAGTCTGGAGTCTGCGGACAGTTCTGGGCACTCTGCTCGTTTTTCCACTGGAAATCGAACTCCCCAAATGGCCCTTGGCCCATGCGTTTGGTGTTCAGGAAGTGCTGACCAATACTGTGATTCTCAAAGTCACTTCATTCTCTTTCAGGATGCTCAGAAATCATCCCCAATTTCCTTCGATTCAGCCTCTGCATCAAGCAAAATCCGGGATAAGCAAAATCCAGGATGAGATCTGGGCTAGCCATGCCCCCCAAAGAAAATTTTTCATCTCCAAAATCTAGGCAGTCATTTCTTAATGCTGCTAATCTAACTAAAGACAATTTAGGATTATTGAAGGTGAATTAATTTTTAATTTCACCAGCATCTTTTGATTCTACATTCATTGCTTTTTCAAGTTGGTGACAATGTTTCAGAGATTTTTGTCAGCTGGCTAGTCCTCTCTTTTTAATTAAGAATCAATTTCTCATCCACTTAGCTTTCCACAAAGTAGAATTGAATATCCCTCTATTGCCTTGTCCTAAATGGACAATCTATGATCTTTTTTCTGAGTACTCAGTCAAGGGACAAAACACTTGAGTTGTTTTGCTGTAAATTGTGAAATCAGGGGTATGAACTGCATTGGGCCAGGCATCACGGCTATTTGTGCGCCTCTTACGGAGATGGTTAATCGATAAGAGTCCTGTGCTCAGTATTTCCTACACTTTGTTAATTAGGCTGAAGACGTGACATTTAGAACAATTATTCAGAAAGCTGTGTTCAAAGGCAGGCTGACAAACAAACCTCTAAAATCCACTTACACCTCCCAGATGCCAAACGGTTGAACAAGCCCATTAACAGCTCTCTGCCTGTCTGTTTTGGGTTGGGGGTGAGCGGGGGTGGGGCGGGCTGCTAAATTGTGAATCTGCTCAGCTCCTGAGGCAGTCTGTTAATAAAGTTGGTTTGTAGCTGATTTCTGTTCTATTAAGAATGGACATGAAACAGCACAATTTACAACATGTCAATAACCCAAGGCAAAATCACCAGAGAACTGTGCCTTCTTCACACACAAAAAGACCAAATTTCCTCTGAGAAAGCTACAAGGTGGATTTGCACTATTTTTTTTTTCTGGAAATGGCCCTGAACTGAATAATAAGCTTCTGTAAACTTAAGACTTGCTTTCTGGAGTTTCTGTGGAACATCTGTTAGCTGGAAATTTGAGTGTTTTCTTTGTAAGAGCCCCAGAATTGCTAACATCCTTCCCTAGAAGAATCCCTGAAACCCCATATCCTTTGTCAGCTTCAGGAATTCATGATGGAGATATTTTTCCAGAGGAATTTTCACAAGAACTAGTTATTTTGGATAACTGACCTTATCAACTGTTTGCTAGAACTGAGGTTTTGGATAATTAAAACTGAAGGGTAGGGCCAGACATAGGACTCACTAAAACCTTGAAATTCTACAGCTGCAATGCACATATCGAACTGTTTTATGCACTTGACTGAGTATGAAGGATTGTTTTCACAGGCTACACTGTGTTTAAAGACACACACACACACAAAATCAAGGACAAGAAAGTTACTGTGCACTTAAATTGTATGCAGCTACTATATTATGAATGTCCAGGCTTGACTGACTGCATTCCAAAAGATTATATTAGGTAACATTCGATTATAATAATGTTGGTATTTGTTAAGCACTTACTATGTGCCAAGCACTGTTCTAAGCACTGGGGTAGACACAGGGGAATCAGGTTGTCCCACGTGGGGCTCACAGTCTTAATCCCCATTTTACAGATGAGGTCACTGAGGCACAGAGAAGTTAAGTGACTTGCCCACAGTCACACAGCTGACAAGTGGCAGAGCTGGGATTCAAACTCATGAGGTCTGACTCCAAAGCCCGTGCTCTTTCCACTGTGCCACGCTGCTTCTCCTTTCTCCATTCTACAGTAGGTTCTGCCCTGTTACCGGACCCTTAGATTAAAATTTACCACATACCGCGTCTTCTGCACCAAGCTGGGGTGGATGGTTGGGACTGATTGATATTATCTGCCCTATTGGAAGTCTTTTTACGAACTAAACAGTGGTTTTAATTACATTCAGTATATTCAGTGAAGTGGTTTGGCAGTGTCAATTGATTTACTGTGGTTTGTGACATCTGGGTCTGATTTATTGGATTGATGTTGAGAATTGGATTCTGGCCACTTACTCTGTGGGCAATTGTCTGGGTCGCAGCTTACAAATATGGAAGGCTATTCCTCTGTCTGCGATTTCAACTTTTTAACTTTCCCTGCTTTTTTGAGCACAGTAAATTGCTGATTTTGTTGTGTTCAACATTCATTGTTTAAAAACTTCACGTTTTGTAGGTTTTCTGTCACCTGATATGTGCCTCACTCTAACATAACCTTGGATTTAAGCTAATTATTATCATCTGACCTGGAAGTTTTGTGAAGAGGAAACGCATCCTGCATCCTATTCAAGCATGCTGGCCCTGTTCCGGCCATCCAGACAGTTCTGTTGGTAAATGCATTTACTCAGCTGGTGTTTCCCTTTCTAAAATTAGGGTTGTTGGTTTTTGTTTTTTTGGGATTTTTTTAATAAAGCTACAGATTGACTGTGGTTTCCATTGTTTTCAGAGAAACAGATTTCTCCTGTCTCTCAGGGGTGGCGAAATCAGGCTACAGGGCAGTGTAGACACGTGCTGAGTTGTTTGTAAATATTTAAATGACATTTGGGCCAGATTGTCTCCCCGTTTAACTCTGTTAGCTGTCCCATAAAGTTTTAATGTGAGAGGATTTTATCGTGTAATAAATTAGGAAATGGCTGGAATTTTATTGTTCATCTCAAGCCTCAGACTTCTGGCACAATTCTGGAAACATGTCTGGACTGTAGTATTGTGAGGAACTACTCAGAATGTTTTTTTTTGCATTCTAAAGAATGAGCCACACTCTTCCAAATGCCTAAGATCCCCCCCCCCAACCCCCCCCCCCCACACACAAACACACAAACACACCCTTGAGAAAAGGGAAGGGCTGAGGGCACTTTAATCCCAAACTGAGTTGGTTTAAGCTTTGCAGGAGGGATGCAATAACTGGTCCCCAGGGGTTCTGGACAAGGCACAGTGCCTTCTTTCAAGACTTGCTGATGACTGAGAGGTGGGGGTGGGGAGGGTGTAACGTGGGCTCTGCGAAATCCAGAGCACATGGAGATACCACTGATTTTCGAAGGAGTAAACATTCTAGACCAAAAAATTTGTCATGGCTAGAACTGCCTAAACTAAGACTTCTTGGATATTTGTTTCAAGTGGTCATTGATTAACAATGATTTTGGAGGCAAACTGGGTCTGTGGTATGATTTCAGAGTAAACTTGGACAGGGACCATGTCTAATTCTCATCTGTTTGTTCTCTCCCAGTGTTTAGTACAGTGCTCTGCATACAGGAAGCACTTAAATGCAATTAATAATGCTACTACACTGGTAGGCATTTTGACTCCTTCAAAGTGGTGATTTTGAAACAGTGGCCAGCAGCAGGGCCTGTCTAGGCTCTAGCCCTTCTCTAGCACCTCTGTGGGATGGCTAATAGTTTGAAAATCAAAGAATACTAAGAAGCTATTCTAGCATCCATCCTTAAAACAATGTGATTCTTCTTGGCTCTGAAGAGAATGTAAATTCAGGGCTAGGGGATGACCTGAGGCAAAGAGGTTCAAATGACCTCCCAGTTCAAGACCAAAACATCTTTGCACAGCTTCTCTATCTTCCCACATGAGAGATCCGATTCCTCGCCCACATCCTCCCTCTGGCCTGGAATTCCCTTCTCCTTCATATCTGACAGTTCACCACTCTTCCCACCATCAAAGACCTCCTAAAATCACAACTCCTTCAGAGGTCTTTCCTGACTAAGCCCTCATTTCCCCCAACCCTCCCCTCTACATCAACTGTGCACTTGGCTGTATACCCCTTAAACACTTTGATACTCCCCTGAGTCCCACAGCACTTAACTACATACCTTATACTCTTGTCTTATGCTATCGAATCGTCTGCTACCCATAGCGACTCCATGGACACATCTCTTCCAAAATGCCACCTCCAACTGCAATCATTCTGGTAGTGTATTCACAGAGTTTTCTACCATTTTCATATCTATAATTTATTTTAATACCTCCCCCTGTAGACCGTACGCTCCTTGAGGGCAGGAATCACATCTACCAGCTCTGTCATACTGTACTTTCCCAAGTACTTGGTACAGTGCTCTGCACAGATTAGGCGTTAAATCAGTCACTAACATTTATTGAGTGCTTACGGTGAGTCGGGCACTGTACTAAGAGAATACAATACAGTAGAGCTGGTAGACATGATTTCTACCCACAGTGAGCTCACAGTCTACCATTGATTGATTGATGCAATCTCTCAAAGACTTCAAATAAAAATCATAGGATGTACCTTGTTGGATTTTATCAATTAAAATGAACACACTGATTTGCATTCAGAGCTATTCTGGTAACTTGGCAAACCGTGGGTCACAATTGTACATGTTCCATAGAGTCAGAGCTCTTAACCAAGCCAAAATTTCCAAGAGGTCTTCAAGAATAACTCTGAAAACATTAATTTTTCCAGCTACCCTCGCTGAGGTAACAAAATCCACTTATAGTAAAGTCTGTGAAAGAAAAGACTGTAATTCCTTTCAATCTAGTGAATAGTCCTCCCCCATTGACACCATATTAGAATTCAGGATCAGTAGCCACAGTTCAAAGTAAATCTCCAAATGCTGAAATTCAATGGAAAAGTTGATCTGATTTATGGAGCTTGACCTGGCCCTGTCCCTTGATCTATCCTGGAGCTGTTAGACAGCAGGTCATTTCTGTTTGTCCAATCTCCAGTCTCTGGTAACTGGTTACCCAAGTTAAAAGAGGAAACTACTAGTGCTCTCCTCACCTTCAAAGCCATAAAATCGCATCTCCTCCAAGAAGCCTTACCCTTAGCCTCATTTCTCCTACTCCCTCTCCCTTCTACATTGCCTATGCACTTTAGCCACTTGATATTCAACCACCCTCAGCCCCACAACACTTATGTACATAGCCATAATTTATTTTACTGTCTGTCTTCCCCTATAGAGTGGAAGGTCCTTGTGGGTAGGGAATGTGTCTACTAGCCCTGCTGAATTGCTACTCTCCCAAGCGCCTAGTACAGTACTCTGTACACAGTAGCACTCAAAAAATACCATCAACTGAGACAATTGACCTAGCAGCTAGAACAGGTTCCATAATAAAATAATAATAATAATCGTGGGTTTTTTTAGCCCTTACTTTTTATCTTACTATGCATCAAGCATTGGTCTAGGCCCTGGAGTTGATACTTTATAAACTGATCTATCACAGTCCCTGTTCCACAAGGAGCTTGCAGTCAAAGGCGGAGGGAGAACACTAGATTGTTACAGCTAGACCTACTGCAGTCTCTGCAAATCCTTCAACATCCCTCTCCAATTAGGTCAGATTTGCTGAGACAAATGGGCGGTGAACAGGTGGCTCGAGAGCCTCAGTAGCTGCTAACAAAGTGAAGATTAGAGTTAGTGCCCTACCAGACTGGCTCAGAGGAAGCGCATGGAAGACAGAATGTAGCCAACCTGTGGGTCATGTATTGGTGTGACCCCTCACTCCAAGTGCTCTACGCAGGGCCAGATTAATACAGAGACTGAGGGGGATGAAGCTTTTTACCCAGTGAAAAGGGGGTGGCCCCCAATATACCCCACAGTGCCATCCCTTACCATGTGAGCTGCCACTGCTGCAGACACCCCCACCAAAAGTCATCCTCAAACACAACGGAGCAAGAATTTCCCCTCAGTCACTCCCCATGCAATGGCAAGACACCCTCCTCTCCCTGCCGCTCTTGCCTATTACTGGGGACAGTGAGAAGGAGTCACATGGAAGCCTCAGTCCCCAGCCACGTGGGATTCATAGTCACCAGCATGCAAGAGCCGCTTGAGAGCTATGCCGGTGCCACGGCCGTGGCCAAGCCAGTTACAGTGATTCGGGAAGGGGAGAGAACCTGCAGGCCTTTAGGGAGAGAAGTAGGGAGAGGGAAGATCACCCCTTCACCCATTTCTCCTCCCTTCCCTTGCTGCCAAAAGCTCTAAACCCTGGTTTGTGAGGGAGCCGCCTTGGGCGGAGCCACATCAGCTGCAGCCCGAAGAAAGCTAAGGCCCCAAGGTCCATTAGCATGTTAATAGCCCCAACTATTAGCATTAATTAGTTAATGTTAATAAATGAGGGATTAGCAAATGCTAATCGCTGGGGTTTCAGTGAATGCTAATGGTGGGAGCAAAATGACTGGGGGCACACATCACTCCCTAATGGACTGGGAGAGCATTGTGGGCACGAGGGAGGTTCCTCATTGGGTATGTATCTTGCAGAGGGTCCCTGTGTGTGCTCAAACCCAAACACAGATGCACATCCCCTAACCAGGTGCCTTAACCATGTGCGTGTGTATGTGTATATAGGTTTCGGGAGGTGCTTGCCTTCAGGGCAGAGAACTGACTGCAGGGAGAGTGCAGGAACAGAATAATAATAATAATTATGGTATCTGTTAAGCGCTTACAATGTGCCAGGCACTGGTTCTAAGCACTGGGGTAGATACAAGAATATCGAGTTGGAAACAGTCCCTGTCCCACATAGGGCTCACAGTCTTAACCCCCATTTTACAGTTGAGGGAACTGATGCACAGAGAAGTGAAGTGATTAGCCCAAGGTCATACAACAGACAAGTGGTGGAGCTGGGATTAAAACTCATGACCTTCTGACTCCCAGGCCCGTGCTCTATCCACTAGGCCACGCTGCTTCTAACAAAGAACAATCTCCTAACAAAGATCAGAACAAGGAACAAAGACCAGAGAGATGGCTCCAATGTCATCATATGCTCCAGGCCCTTTAGGGGAAATGATATGGCTCTGGTTGTAGGGCAACAAGGTGGGAAGGGTTGGTACAGCCTGGTTGCATACATTTTCAAGTCCTTAGTAGAGGTTGAACTCAAAGAAGACTAAAGGAAGAGTAGGAAATCTATTTAGGCAGCTTGCTTCCTAGAACTACGTTTGTTTCCCAGAGGTCTCTGGGAAATTGGACTATTCTGAGAGATGAGTGAAACAGTCAGAAAGCTGAATGGAGATTTAAATTCAGAAGATGAAGGACTCTGTCTCTCTATCTCTCTGTCCCTCTCTGTGTCTCTCAGCCTCTGTCTCTCTCCGCCTCTGTCTCGCTCCATCCCAGCTGCTCTGAAACACTATTTCCAGCTCCCTCTAAATGGTGAACCATGAGTACATGTGCTCAGGCCAAGAAAACCTGTGTTTATACAACTTGGTCTGAGTATTTAGGGAAGTTTATGTATTTATTGGAGCCCGTATAATTAGTGAAGCGTAAGCTTTTAGATCTGGTATGGCTTCCCCCTTTCTCTCCCCACACATTAAAACTATATAATAATGTTGGTATTTGTTAAGCACTTACTATGTGCAGAGCACTGTTCTAAGCGCTGGGGTAGATCCAGGGTAATCAGGTTGTCCCACGTAAGGCTCACAGTTAATCCCCATTTTAAAAATGGGTAACTGAGGCACAGAGAAGTGAAGTGACTTGCCCACAGTCACACAGCTGACAAGTGGCAGAGCCGGGAGTCGAACTCATGACTTCTGACTCCGAAGCCCAGGCTCTTTCCACTGAGCCATGCTGCTTCCCCTAAGATCCCCTCTATCTAAGATCTCTGTCTTGGTTTGATAATGGCAGCAGCCACCATAGATTTGTCCCTGATTCTTCCACCCATTAACCCTCATAGATCACATTTCACAGAGTGTCACATGGATTGTGATTGCAATTGCAATCCTCTGGCACAGAACCGGAATCTGAGACATTTCAAAGTTCCCAGCATCTCAACATCACACTTCTAGCAATGGCCCTAACCTAAACCTAACTGTAACTCTTCCCCTAACCCCGTCCACTAGCCCTAACGTCCAGAAAGCCCTAACTCCCAGAAATAGGCTTCATTCTCTCCAGATATGCTGATCTTATCATTCGATCAAGAAAATTCAAGGGCATAAAAACTATGATTCTTTGAACAGCTGTGAACAGCACCAGTAGATAAATACAAATAGAAATGCAAACATTTTCATTTCAAGCACCCCAGGCAAATTAGAAGCGTGTTTCTTTCACAGACAGAGTTTTGTGTTAACACCCATGTATGTAACCATTAGAGAAACTGGGTTTCCTTTTGCCTTATTTGACCACTAGGGGTTTTGAACTGTGTGACAAATGATATCTAGTGTGTGGTGGATTCAAGGGTCATATACTGAAAGGCCCATGACTTTTCCAGAGCTTTTGATATGTTGAACAATGGTATTTTATTTGCAAAATTCAACAGACTGGTTTCTGCAATTGATCAAGTTTAATCTCTTTGGAATAAGAGATTGGTTTTCTTAGGTGGGGTCTCTGCCTAAATTCTTGCTCATGGTGTGAAGGGGAAAAGTACTGATGGAGTGGAGGAGAGGGAGTGGAACAGCATGTAACACATTACAACTGCAAACCCACTATCTAAAAGGCAGATTATTCTCTTGTCTGTCCTATTAAAATCATATCTCCTCCAGGAATCCTTCCCTGAATTTCCCCTTGTTTCTCCACCTCTCTTCCCTTCAAGTCACCTATGCACTTGGGTTACCCCTTAAAACACTTTGATACTTACCCCACCCCCAGCTCCACAGCCCTTATGTACACTGTGGGCAGAGAATGTGTCTTTTATGTTGTTATATTGTACTCTCCCAAGAGCTTAGTACAGTGTTTTGTACACAGTAAGTACTGAATAAATACCATTGATTGATGTACATAGGGTTATACTCTGCAGCTTCCCCTCTTTGTAATTTATTTTAATGGTTATCTCGCCTTCTATATTGTAAGTTCCTTGAGAGCAAGAATTGTGTCTGCCAACTCTACTGTATTGTATTCTCCCAAGAACTTAGTACAGAACTCGGCATAGAGTAAGCACTCAATGAATACTACTGATTGATCAATTGATTGACTGATAGGATTTACGCCTCCCCCCCACACCCAATCCTCAAAACGTCTTTCTCCCTGAACCTCTAGGCCTCCCTGTCACCCTTGTCTGTCCTTCACCCAGTCTTTGACATTACAATGTTTACTCTTTCAGGCATGTATCCAGGATGGATAACACTCCATGCCCCCTTCTGATTGCTTGATGAAAGATCACTAGACTGACATGCTTCCGAGGTGCATACTCCAGGTTATTTTATTGCGGTTTATTTTTGTTGGCCACCTAAGAGCCATAATTGGGGAACTATGGGCCTTCTTTGATTAAACCCATATTTCCCTATGCACTTGCTGAATTTGTTTTTCCCTTTGAGAATTGTCCCTGTAAACAACCTCGGAGTCCAGAGCTCCCCTATGGCTTTATTTTCTGTGTGCAGCATGAGCAAACCCCTTGTTTCTGTGGCAGTGGTGTCCCGATGATTGAAGAATTAATTGCAGCATTATGGACTCATTCTTATTGAGTAAAGGGCCGATTCCACTTCAATCTACTAATGTTAAACAAAAAGGGAAAAGTACGAGGGCCGCTGAGCATGAGGTTAGGATTAGTAGTGTTGAACAGGGTATTCAGTGCTACAATTTTGCGCAGCAGTCATTTTGCTGCAGCTGGCAACGTTGGCATAATATGAGCTCTCCATTTGACTTTCCAAACAGGGTGAAGTTTGAATTGAGGGTTAGCAGGAAAGCTTTATTGTAGGGGGAATAGGAAATGCCTGCTAAGCAGATCCAAAGGATCCGGTCTGATAACTAATCTGACTGAAGGTATCATTTTAGTGACATCATTGCAATTCCAGTTAGCCCCCAAGTCAGAATTTCATTGAACTAGGTGACTGGGATGTCAGTATTCCTAGTTCTGATTATCCCACGGAAGCCTGCTGGATTGACCACAGCTCCCTGCCTAGCACCCTCACCCCTGGCCTGCTGAGACTGGCTTAATATGGAGGTTGCAATGATCTCACCAGCATGTGGAACCAGGAATAAAAGATGGGCCACCACCTGAGGTCCCAGGGCATCTTTTCCTTGGATAGCAGCGAGGAGGTGAACACAACTAGAACCCTGCAGGAGGCAGGGTCGGGCCAAGAGCCTAATGATAATTATGATGGCTTTTGTTAAACGCTTACTGTGTGTTAAGAACTGTTCTAAGTACTGGGGTAGATACAAGTTAATCAGGTTGGACATAGTCTATATCCCACATGGGGCTTACAGTTTTAATCTTAATCCACATTTTACAGATTAGGGAATTGAGGCGCAGAGAAATTAAGTGACTTGCCCAAAATCACACAGCAGACAAGTGACAGAGCTGGGATTAGAACCTAGGTCCTTCTGACTCCCAAGCCCGTGCTCTATATACTGGACAAAACCACTTCTCTAGTGGAAAGAGCTTAGTGGAAAGAGTCAATCATTCATTCAATCATATTTATTGAGCACTTACTGTGTGCAGAGCACTGTACTAAGTACTTGGGAAGTACAATACAACAATAAAGAAAGACAATCCTTGCCCATAATGGTCTCACAGTCTGGGGGCTGGGTGGGGAGACAGACATCAATACAAGTAAACAGCATCATTATAAATAAATAGAATTATATATGTATGTATGCTGTGGGGCGGGGAGGGGGGGAAGAGAAAAGGGAGTGAGTCAGGGTGACATGGAAGGGAGTGGGATCTGAGGAAAAGTGGGGCTTAATCTGGGAAGGCCTCTTGGGGGAGGTGCACCTTCAGCAGGGCTTTGAAGGTGGGGAGAGTGATTGGTGGATTTGAGGAGGGAGGGGGTTCCAGGCCAGAGGTAGGATGTGGGCCGGAGGAACTGGAGTCTAATCCCTGCTCTACCATTCATCTGTTGTGTGACCTTGGGCAAGTCACTTAACTTCTCTGTGCTTCATTTTCCTCATCTGTAAAATGGGGATTTAATACCAGGTCTCCCTCCCACTTAGGCTGTGAGTCCTGAGTGGAACAGTCTTGGCAAAGGGAAAGCACTTAACAAGTACAGTTATTATTATCATTATGTAAACCCAAGATTCCTACTTTCAGTTCTTCCTCAAACAGGAGGTGTATTTCAAACATAATTTTTCCTATGACTGACACAGCTAAAGAGAGCAGTGGAGTTCTTTTAAAAAAGTGCTCAAGTCCATTAGCTTCCACAGAGGGCATATTTAGTTGTGTGAGTCATTTGACTCTTTTTAGCTTAAAGTTTCTTCTTAAGACAGAGGCTTTCAAAACACTGGACTCGGAATCCCTCGTGGGTTTTCAGAGGTTGCATCTGTTGTAACTATGGTGACAGCTTCTTTCTTAGGCGTATTAGTCTGGACTTCCCTCAATTCTGAACAGCATATGAAATCAGATTTGATTAAATCAAGTTCCCCTGGTAGAATAGAAAATTGCTTAAACCTTTCTAATTTGTGACCCCTGATTGTACTCTGCTAAATGTGATATCAAGGTCAAGGTCTAACATAAAGTCAGGGAGTAAACCACAAATTCATTACTACATTTTCATTCATGTAGTGACACAGCTGAAATTATGCTCCTGTACCTCTGACCCAGAGTTGTAAAAGAAATCCATCTGTTTTTACCAGGTTATGCAAACCTCTAGAGATTAGATTGCAGAGGTCATTAAGGAAATAAAAGGTCACAATACACACTTACACATCTGTGTAAACACTTTATCCTTGGGATTATACACTGCAGGAGCAATATAGTCCTGTTGGGTAAATAGTAACAATGTTTTAAAAACCACAATGTACAAATTCATTAAGAAGCAGTAGAAATACAGGAAAGCCTTCTATAATTTCTCTCTTGCAGCTCAGAAAATACTTGATGGCTATAAAAAATAATAGCAATTTATTTAATAACAAAAACTATTTTGCATTTACACTGCCTCTGAGTTTTGGGGTACTCAGAGCATATGATGTCCTTTTTTGTTGTTGTTAAACAAATCTCCCCCCATTCCAGTTTGTAGCTAAGAAGAGGATAATTTTCTATTTTACAGCTTTCTCAATTGCTGCTGGGTGGTTTCTTGTTCAAATCATCAAGGCCTATCAAGGATAACTCTTCTTCCCATACCCTGTCCTGGCATGCTGCCAGTTTGGGCCCCTCCCTCCATGGGGTGACTTCTGATATCTGGGGAGACAAAGCTGGTGAAACCAGCCCCAGAGACGGGGAATGAAGCAAAAGGTAAAGAATATTCTCCTCGCCCTGGTGATGGTCGTATTTGTACCGGAAGAACTCTGACAACCTGGCTTGCTAGATCAAACATAATAATGAAGCTCAAAGCTCTTTTCATGGTTGGAGGCATCTTCCGGGCTGGGCTATAATAATCCCGGTTTCTGAGTCAGCCCCTCACCTCTCTGAGAAAATACTGAGCTTCCCTCTCCTGCCTAAGGCTTCTGAGAGCACCCATGGAGGGGAGAGCCACTTTTTTTCACCCCTACCTCATCCTCACCTCAATAATATATTTGGGTGCAATGACGTACCAAGCACTGGACTGAGTTCTGGGGAAAGTACAATGAAATGAAAATTATCAGGGGCACAGTCTTTGCCCTCAAAAAGCTTGCATTCTAAAATAGGAGGGGAGACATGCATGCTTTTATTTCTGTTTCCCTCCAATTAGAATGTAAGATCCGGGCAGGGAATGCATCTTGTGCTTCTATTGTACTTTATCAAGGGCTTAGGACAGTACATCGCACTCAGCAGGCACTCAGTGAATACCGTTATTACTACTACATAGAGAAAATTCCCCTCTCAATAATGGACAAAGTTCAGAAAAATCCAGCAACAATGAGTCAGGCACAACAAAAACAGCTCTTGGTTTGCCTGCTTCATGTGGAGAATCACTGCCTGGTCCCAAAAGTCTATCCCCCACTGACTCTGCCCCTCCCAATGCTGCTCTTTAATTCTCAATGAGGGGAATGTAGCTGAATTGTACTTCTGGGCCCAAACACTGTTCAAAGCCTCCAGTGGGTGTCTTGGACAGAGAAATCACATAACGTCCCTGAATTTTGCTCTGGGTGGTGGTGGTGAGGGGAATCTTTCTCTTCTTCCTCTCTTCCACTCACCCATTCCTCCAGAAATGTAAGGCTGTGGTTTCTCCTGTAAGTAGGTTAGTTGGGGGCTGGAGGGAATGTGGGGAGGGTAGGGTTGAGCTCTTTGTTCACAGAATCATCCTCTCTGGTGAGGAAGTCTCCCTCCTGTTGGTTATTTGTGTCCTGTTGGAGTCAATTCTCCACTGGGAAAGTCAGCAGTAACTTAGTCTGCCTCAAAGTATACTGGACAGGGATAAATCCTGACCTGTTTACTCTGGATTATATAAGCACATCCTGAATTGAATTACTTCCTCTTCCTTTTCTTCCTTGGGGTGATGTATCAGCAGGCAAAGGGCTCAAAAGTCACCTCCAGGATTAAAATAGAAGGTTGAATTTCAGGCTCAGATTCTCAGATTCCCAACATTACTTCCCCTTTCAATTTTGACATTTTGCATTCATCTTTTCCCCCAATTTTCCCTTTAGGATGAAACTTTCCAAATATGATTTCAGCTTCTGGATGGAATTCATTTTGGAAAGTGCAATTAAAGTATGTGCAGGTGTTTAAGTTTCTAGTATCCTTTGGGATAAATCCTACTTTTTCCATTTCTCCAAAGGCAGATTTGTTCCCAATTTGAAGTCAACAGAACTTCAAACTTCAAACCTCGTTTGTAGCTGCAACCACTTAATAAAAGTTACCTAAGAAGAAATAAAAACGTTGAAAATCATAAAGTCATGGTATTTGAATCTTAAACATACAAATGCTGAATTGAGCTACTATGATGGTTGCATTTTGGAATGGTTAATTCCACAATTCTTTTTATCTCAAAAAAAAAAACCACCCCTCCAGGAATTCGATCCAAATACTTTTAGTGATTAAATATTGACTTTGCAGGGTCACCTACTCAAAGGACCCAAGGATTTTAAGACTTTAGGATTTTAGCTTGAGTGGCATTCCCTGCTTTGCCCAACTGCAGAAAGCAAAATCCTAGCATGATTTCTAAACTTTAGTTTGGGGCAATCATAATGTTTCTAATGAGACTATTTTGCTCTTTAACCATGGAGCTCCTTAACCTACCCTGATCCATGATTCTACCTCATAATCCGCTACCCAAGTTTTGATTTGCTCGTCTGTAGAAACTGGATTAGTGCAGTTGCTTTAGGGGCTGCAGCACTCTCCTCTCTCCTGAGATATACCGCTCACACCTTGCCTAACCAACATCGCCACTAGTTGGGACATTATGACTGTAATCTCATCCTCTAGACTGTAAGCTCCTTGATGGCAAGGAACGTGTCTACCAAGTCTATTGCAGTGTTATTCTCCCAAGCACTTAGTACCATACTCTGCACATAGTAAGCGCTCAATAAATGCCAATGATTGACTGATTATGAAGATGGCACCCAAACCAGACCTTCCCAAAATGGCCATCATACAAGTGCAGTGTCAGAAGGGATGGAGTAATGTGGAGTTGGCCTGTAGCCCTCACTCCCTTTTAAAATTTCCCCACTCTCTGAAGGAGAGGGCGGCTGATTGGAGAATCGGGGAAGACCATATGGAGCCACATGTTTGAGATCCCTGCTTGGATCTCACTTATGGCCCCCAGATGTGGAGCTAGCAAAGCCCTTTCTCTGACATCACCATCCCCTTTCCCCACCTCATCACTGATACACGACCTCCCAGGCAAGCATAGTCTTTGGGACACGATAACCTGTTGTCTGTCTGAACTCCAGCAGCCAGTGTAGCAGTAGTAATAGTATTCATTTAACACCCAATAAGTGTAATGTGCAGTACTAAGCACTTTGAAAGAATCAAACTAGCAAAAGATAAATTCCCCCTCTACAAGGAGTTCACATTTCTACTCCTTCCTCTCCCTCCAAACAGCTACCATGCTGGGTCAAGCAAATGTCCTATCTTGACTACTGCATTGGCCTTCTCGTTGACCTCTTTACCTCGAGTTTCTCCCCTCTCCGGTCCACACTTCACTCTGCTGCCCAGATGATTTTTCTAAAACATTGCTTTTCACACATCTCATCATTCCTCAAAAATCTCAAAGTCTCTGCAACAAGCAGAAACTCCTGACCATTCGCTTTAAGGACCTTGATCAGCTCTCTCCTCCTAAACTGCCCTTGTTCCTTTCCCATACACCCCAGCTCACGTGCATCACTTCTCACAAGCCAACTGGGACTCTTTTTCATCTTTCCCACCGCTGACCTCTTGCTCACATCCTAATCCACTGGGAACTCCCATGCCCTTCACAACCAGCAGACTGTTGCTTTCCCCATCTTCAAGGCTCTTCTGAAATCACTGGAGGCTTTTCCTGATTAATCGCTCATCTTCCCCACCCTATTTCCTACCGTCCTGCAACTTCAGCACTTCTCTGTCACCCAAGCACTTGGGGGTATTCATACCCCTCTGGAGCAATAATGTACATATTCCTATACACCATCACTTCCCCTACCTGTAATTTATTTCAGTGTCTGTCTCCTGTGCTAGACTGTAAGTTCCTTTATGGCAAGAAACGTGATGATTTATTCTACTGTATTCTCCCAAGTGCATTATACAGTCTTTTGTTCAGAGTAAGCTCTCAATAAATACTATTGATTGAGTGATTAGTGATATATTCTAAAGGGGGGAGACAGACATCAAAGTAGGTACAAATAGACTAATCAGAGGAAGTAATTGAATGTATGGTAGAGTAGTATATTTACAAAAGTGCTCAGGATGGGTATAAATAAGTGCCTAAGTGTTAGAGATTGTAGGATTGTTGGTGTGTTTGTATGACCAGGCTGGGGACAGGGGATGGGAGGCACCTGTGGGGAGGGTGATGGGAACTAGGGTGCTGGGAACTAATTGGGGAAGCCTTGTTGAACACAACAAGATTTTAGGATGACATTGAATGTGGGGAGCTTGTGGTTAGATTTGGAGAGGGAGGAAGTTTCAAGCTGGGGGAACAGCATGGGTGAGGAGGATGAAGTTGGAAATGGTAAGTGTGGTGACTGTCTCTTTATGGGGATACAGTCCTTTAAATGGCTCAGCCCCAGCTGGAAACAGGTAAGGAATGAGTGGCTGGAGAAAGGAGCTTCAACATCCTTTGGTTCAAAGCCAAAAGACAAAGTTCAGCTGTGGGATCCCTTCCGTCTCCCTTTTCCATCCCAGGTCCCGATAAAACCTGTTGAGGGGTGAAGGTACTGGATGTGTAGGGAATGGGTTCAGGCTCAACTGACTTGGCTTTTGCCAGCAGGAATCGCTAGTGTCTCTCTATCTATTGCTCACTCATGCTCATTTACTCTCCTGTCCCATTCACATAAGGTAGAACAGAGTAGGGTCCCCTGCCATAATGAGTGAACATAAGCAGGGTCAGATTAATTGGAGCGTGGGCCCAGGACTGGATTGTACCATAGCACCCCTCCCCCCCGCCACACACACACACTTTCACATGATCCTTAGTAACATCATTACAGTTCCACCAGCCAGAATGGAGGCAGAGATGTGAGGGAGCGGTGGGTGGCCTTGGTGGCCTTGGCAGCCAGGCCCGGTGGCCTTTGGTTTGGGAGGAGCAGGAGATAAGAGGACTGTAATATTTGTAGTAGTATTTGTAAAACGCTTATTATGTGCCAAGCAATGTACTAAGACCTGGGGTAGATACAAGATAATCAGGTCCTACATGGAGCTCACAGGACTGAATGGTGTTTCCCGACATGTCTCTCCTCTTCCTCTACTTTCCGTTCTTCTCCCAGTAGTTTACTCTTCCAAAAGCAAATGTGGCTGTTAGGTGGAGTTGTGGGGGGAGGGGGAGAGAGGAAGAGGAGTGGTGGGGAATTTCCTCTCTTTCCCCTTTATGAGTGACATCCAGCAGCACAGCGGGGAGACACCCCATGACACCCCATGAGCAGCAGCACAAACACACCATGGGTGTGCCCAAATGAGTTAGTTGCCTCTGCCCCATGGAGATTTCTAACTTTTCATTTTACCTAATCCCCAAACTGCCTCGTAAACATCAAAACTACTACCCCTGCCCCTTCACTATTTCCTTAATGGCCTCCCCCAGTGAAGAAAAAAAATAAGATCCCTAGGGGTAAGGCAGTGATTGGCATCTATTTGTGTCAAGCACTATTCCCACTGATGGGCTAACTGGGAAGAAGGAGGAGGAGGCTGAGGCTTTGCAGACTTTAAAGGAACAACCTCGGAACATGCAAGCTCCCCTCTCATATTGCATATTCACCACAATTCAGAGGGCAGCACCCTGTTTGAGGCCTAGGCACACCGGCACAGGGAGCCTTGGGAAGAACACCATCTTCATAAAGCCCCAGGCTACAGGTCGTCCAATACCCCCCAAAGCTTGGGGCCCTAGGCTACCTGTCAGCTGTGTGACTGTGGGCAAGTCACTTAACTTCTCTGTGCCTAAATTCCCTCATCTGTAAAATGGGGATTAAGACTGTGAGCCCCACGTGGGACAACCTGCTTCCCCTGTGTCTACCCCAGCGCTTAGAACAGTGCTCGGCACATAGTAAGCGCTTAACAAATACCAACATTATTATTATTAAGTCCAGTCGAGCCCCTGTTTTAATCTGGTCCTGAGTGCGAGAGAGGCATGGATACTAGGAAGTCATCCCCACTGACTGAAGCCAAGTCTGTGGGGCACTGCCAGTACCCCAGGCTTCCCCTTTCCCTTAGATATAGCTCCTGCTCCCCTCACATATCCACCCAGCTAGCCAATGGTGGAGACGAAATGTCTTCTCTTCATCTGGGGTGGGTGAGGGGGAAGGGTCTCTGAAATGAGCAGGGAGAAGGGGGGAGTTTAGATTTTTGTTGCCAGGCGGTGGGGCCGGCAGATGTCCCCCTCCCATTTCCTGGCAAGGATGGGAGTCTGATGTAGCAGAGGGAGCAAATGTGTCCATATGCCTGGGGTCCCAAATCAGCTGGCCTTGGGCCCCTGGATCTTAATCTGGCCCTTCCAGTCAGTTCGATTCAGTTTGGCAGGATTTGTGCCAGTCTGGGGTAGCCCCGGGGATGAAAGAAAAGTTCCCATTCTCTACCTGTGTCCGACCTGATTAACTTGTGTCTACTTCAGTGCTTAGAATGGTGCTTGGCACGTAGGAACTGCTTAACAAGTACCGTAATTATTATTACCTTTATTTCCTTTATTTCATCTGCTGCATGTTCTCAGCTTCCCTGAAGTAGTCCAATGACACTCCTTCTCCCCACATGTGCGTGTTTTAGCAAGTCTATCTGTCCAGGTGATTTCTAGGATATTGACTCAGATCAGCATTTCTGCAAGTAAAATCATACCAGACAGTACAGAGAGGCACCTCTGGTGCTTTACAGTGGCCTTGGAACAGCAGAGCTTACACATTAGAGCATAAGCATCTTGTGGTCAGGGTCCATGTCTCATGCTTCTGTTGTATTTTCCTAAATGCTTAGTATGGTACATTATACCCCGTAGGTACTCGGTAAATACCAATTCTGCTGTTACTACTACTGTACGGAGCTGAGCAGATTACTGTGGCCCATTTCAGTATCTAGATGGTTACCCTGCAAAGAATCTCAAAAGAGGGGTCCCATTCTGATGCTTCAGAGTGAACAGTGAGAGGGGAGACAGACAATGAACATGGGAACAACATGGAATGGAGTGACAATTGCTAGCCTGCTTCTCTTTTGGTCAAGCCAACATTTCACAGCTCCATGAGCATTTTCTCCCAATAGTACACCAAGACCAGGCCCAGTTTACTGCTGAACTTTTATTTCCCATCCAGCTGTCTGTTCCAGAAGTTGTTCAGTATGTTCAAACGCTCCTTTTCAGACCTCAGCAAAGCTACTGTGAAATTTACCCAACCATTTCTTTGGAAAAAATTAATCCTTTTAATAACTATAATTAAAATCAGTCTATCTAATGGCAATGACTAAGTAGATTTGGCAGTTTCCTTGAGTAGAAGAAACTAGGAGAAAGGTCTGCACCGAGCCCAGCAGGCCATTCCTCAATGTTTCCCTTATGCCCAAGGAGCCCGGCAGGCCAAATCCACAACCTCTTTCATCTCTTTTCTATCGGGGGAGTCTCTGCTCTTGCCAGAAATGAACAACAAGACCATATTACTGAAGGCCAGCCTCTTTCTAGCAGTAAAACACAATAAACAGGTAGATAAATAATCTTGAGACCGACTGGGGAGAAAGCGGGGAGAGGAGAATGACTCATAAAGTCTGTACCACAGCTCTGTCAGGAAAGTCCCTCCTTCTTTCTTGGCCCAGCCATTTTCCTCTGAAGGTGAAAGTATTCAAGACTTAAATATTTGATGGTTCAAATAGTGCCAAAAAGGCTGTTTTGTGCCTAATCTGGAGAGAAAATGCAACGGGACCCCCAGGAATGGGAATTGGAGCATTAAACCTGTACTCTAAGCAGCAAGAGAGAAAACACCAGGTGGATTCTTGTGCTGGAATCATCAACTGAAAGGATTTGTTTTCCCCTCATTCTGATGGCAGGAATTTTCTGGAAAGCGTTGCCCTCCCCTAGGAGAGAGAGAGGGGGATGAGGGCTCGGCTGAAGGGGAAAGCTCATTTTTCTGAAAAAAAAAAAAAAGGGATAACTTCATGACCTGGGGTTAGCGGGAGGAGTCACTTCATTCTAAATTTGTCTTGCTGAGGAGGAGGGAGTGGGAATCATTCATTCATTCATTCATTCATTCATTCAATAGTATTTATTGAGCGCCTACTATATGCAGAGCACTGTACTAAGCACTTGGAATGTACAATTCGGGCAACAGATAGAGACAATCCCTGCCCATTGATGGGCTTACAGTCTAATCGGGGGAGGCAGACAGACAAAAACAATAGCAATAAATAGAATCAAGGGGATGTACATCTCATTAACAAAATAAATAGGGTAATAAAAATATATACAAATGAGCAAATGAGCACAGTGCTGAGGGGAGGAGAAAGGAGAAGGGGAGAGCAGAGGGAAAGTGGGGGAAAGGGGGCTTAGCTGAGGGGAGGTGAAGAGGGGGGCAGAGAGGCAGCAGAGGGAGTAGAGGGAAAAGGGGAAGCTCAGTCTGGGAAGGCCTCTTGGAGGAGGTGAGCTCTCAGTAGGGCTTTGAAGAGGGGAAGAGAGTTAGTTTGGCGGAGGTGAGGAGGGAGGGCATTCCAGGACAGCGGGAGGATGTGGGCCAGGGGTCGACGGCGGGATAGGCGAGAACGGGGGACGGTGAGGAGGTGGGCGGCAGAGGAGTGGAGCCTATGGGGTGGGCAGTAGAAAGAGAGAAGGGAGGAGAGGTAGGAGGGGGCAAAGTGATGGAGAGCCTTGAAACCTAGAGTGAGAAATTTTTGTTTCGTGTGGAGGTTGATAGGCAACCACTGGAGGTTTTTAAGAAGGGGAGTGACATGCCCAGAGCATTTCTGCAAGAAGATGATCCGGGCAGTGGAATGAAGAATAGACTGGAGCAGGGAGAGACAGGAGGAAGGGAGATCAGAGAGAAAGCTGACACAATAATCCAGACAGGATATTATGAGAGCCTGTACCAGTAAGATAGCCATTTGGGTGGAGAAGAAAGGGTGGATCTTGGCGGATTGGATGTGAGGGGTGAATGAGAGAGCCAAGTCAAGGATGACACCAAGGTTGCGGGCTTGAGAGACGGGAAGGATGGTCGTACCGTCCACAGTGATAAGGAAGTCAGGAAGAGGACAGGGCTTGGGAGGGAAGATACAGAGCTCAGTTTTGGACCTGTTGAGTTTTAGGTGGTGGGCAGACATCCAGGTGGAGACGTCCTGGAGGCAGGAGGAGATATGAGCCTGAAGGGAAGGGGAGAGGACAGGGGCAGAGATGTAGATCTGTGTGTCATCTGCATAGAGATGATAGTTGAAGCCGTGGGAGCGAATGAGTTCACCAAGGGAGTGAGTGTAGTTGGAGAACAGAAGAGGGCCAAGAACTGACCCTTGAGGAACCCCTACAGTTAGAGGATGGGAGGGGGAGGAGGAGCCTGCCAAGGAGACTGAGAGTGAATGGCCAGAAAGATAAGAGGAGAACCAGGAGAGGATGGAGTCTGTGAAGCCAAGGTGAGATAAGGTGTGGAGGAGAAGGGGATGGTCGACAGTGTCAAAGGCAGGTGAGAGGTCAAGGAGGATTAGGATAGAGTAGGACCCATTGGATTTGGCAAGAATCCAATTTCTTGGTCCAAGTGACTCATTTTGCCTCCTCTTCCTGGCTTCCTCTTGTAAATCTGGGATAGTATGCTCTGTGAGACAGCTGTAATTTGCATTTCTACTTCAACTCATTCTGCTGCTGAACTACGATGAAAACCAAAGACCCAGGCATTGACATTTAGACCCCTAAACAGAGTCGAGTAAGCTGATTTAGAAGGAGCATCACCAACAAGATCCCCACTTTAACATGAACAAATATGTTGATGGAAAATGCAAACAGCCCATAAGCCTTACTACTGAATGTGATTAGATGTATTTGAGGAATGCAACACTTGCTTCATTTCTTGAACATCTTTCTCCCTGTCATCATGCTCCTCCCCAATGTTCCTGTGGGAAAGGATAAAATTGTGGTGTTTGTTATGTGCTTATTGTGTGCCAAGCACTGTACTGAGTGCTAGGATAGAGATATGATTGTCAGGTCCCACATGGGGATCACACTTTAAGTAGGAGGGAGAACAGGTATTGAATCTCTATTTTACAGATGAGGTAACTGAGGCCCATAGAGGGAAGTGACTTGCCCCAGGTCACACCTGGATGTGGTAGGTGGCAGAGCCTCTGACTTCCAGGCCCATGCTCTTTTCAGGAGGCCTACTGCTTCTGCTAAGTAATTGTTATTGGTAAATAATTGATATTCCCATTTTTCAAAAGGGTAAACTGAAACACAGAGTGGATATGTATTTATCCCATCAGTCAGAAACAGCTCCAGAGCTAAAACTTGGGAGTCTCCAATGATTTTTCACTCGATCATGCAGCCCCTTAGGTATTTCCCTCTAGAAAATTTTATCATATGTATCTGTTCTTACTCTTTGAAGGTGATATTGCTGACAGAGGAATCCTACCCATGCAAATAAGAGAACTGAAAAGACTGATGAATGGCTGCCACTCAATCAATCAATCATATGTATTGAATGGTTACTGCATGCAGAGTACTGTACTAAGCACTTGAGAAAGTGCAATACAGCAGAGTTGATAGACTCATCCCTGCCCACAACAAATTGCAGTCTAGAGCTTACACTCTATCCTGCAATGTGCGCATGGAAAAATGTAACATTGCTGGCTGGGCCTGTTACTGTTTTTTCACTATGCTTCTTAGTATTCTGTTCTTTACAAAGCCTCTACTCTTGGAGATCAACTCCTCTCTTGACTGCTCCATGCCAGGCTGATCTGTAGGCTCTGGGTGCTCTCCAGACAGTCTTCTGAACTTACTTCAGATCATACTGGAGCAACTTCTGGAACAGGCTGCTGGTTTGGCAATGAAGAAAATTGATAAACTGGACTTGCTACTGGTGTAATATTGGAGGAAAATGCTCATGGAACTGTGCAATATTAGAGAGATTGGGGGACCTAGGGGAAGGGCCAGTAAGTGGGTAGGGGCTGAGGAGGTGGAGCTTGAGGGGTAGACAGGCTGGAGCACAGATGGGGGTGCTATGGCTATTAAATGAAACAAAACTCTAGAAAGTAGTTCTTGGCAATGCCTCAATTACACCAAAGTGGGAAGTAAAGCCTGTTCTCAGCTCTCCTCACACTCCATAAGTGCCTCTGTCACTGACTAGGGCCCCTCTACTGGGGAACCGGTAACAGAATCTTGCTGGAAATGGAAAAAAGTGAGATTCCCAGTAGTTTGCACAGTCAGAAAGCTCACGGTTTTTTTTTTTTTTTGGTTTTTTTTCTTTGAAGTTTTTTTATGGTGTAACTTTGAAGTTTCAATGAAAGAGCAGACAGGCAGGCTTGTGAGCATCAGGTCCCCTGTTTGCTTGTAGTTTTCTGGAGGAATGGCCTCAGATCTAGGTACTTTACCACTTTTCATGGCTTTGACTAAGACAGCAACTGCCTTACAAGTCAGAGATAAGGCCAAGGCTTCACGTTCTGGCTGGTTTTCTTTCTCGGAGGGCTTCTTCCTCACTGGTTGAAGGCATGTTCAGAAGATCATTGTAGTGTTCTGCCATCTATGGAAAATTCCTTCTTTGTCAGTGATTGAGGGTGGTTCCATCTGTGCTCTTCAGCATTTCTGTAGTAATGTGAATGTGGCTATAGAGCTCCTTTAGTGAAGAGTAGAAATCCTGGTTTTGTGGCCATCAGGATACCCCTGGATTTCTTCAGTTTGGGCACCTCCCCACTTGCCGCACATGCTTTTTAGCTCTATCTGTTTGAGTTTGTCCCACTGGGGTTTCTGTTGGCCTCTATTTTGTTATGATCGGGGGAGTCAAGAGTACCGTCTTTTACTTTGTGCATAAAGGCACACTTGGGTTGGAATTTTGAGGAGGAGGGTATGAAGAGGTGTATGGTGTCAAGAGGATGGGACTCCCAATAGCAGAAGACCCCCTACCGACCCACTCTGATTTCTAGTGGGAGCTCATGAAGACCCTGGCTGGGCCCAGGCCCTGATTGGAGTGGGGGGCGGGTGGGGTCCCACAAAGACAAGAAGAGTCTCAGCTCGGGGCCTAATGGATAGAGCACAGCACTGGGAGTCAGGTGATCTGGGTTCTAATCCCAGCTCCACCACTTCCCTGTTGTGTGACCTTGGGTAAGCCACATAACTTCTCAGTACCTCAGTTTCCTCATCTCTATAAGGGGGATGAAATACCTGTTGTCCCTCCCCCTTAGACTGCAAACCCCATATGGAACAGGGACTGTGTCCAATCTCATTCCCTTTTATTTAACCCAGTGCTTAGTACAGTGCTAAGCACAGTAAGCATTTAACAAATAACACTTTTTTCACCTTAAGATCACTTGCTGGGCTTTGGGGCCCTGTCAAGGACAGAGGGGTGAGAGGAGCCTCCAGTTCCCCTAGACAGCCCTCAGCTCATGCTCAGACCACCACCATGCTCTGGGGCTGGGCGAGGGAATTGTGCAATGCCAGCAGGAGGCAAAAGATGCCTTGAACTCACTTCCATCCCAATAACCTCTACAATGTATAGGGTGACTAGTTACAGCTCCCTAACCAAGAAGCAGCATTTCCTAGTGGTTAGAGCATGGGCCTGTGAGTCAGAAAGACCTGGGTTCTAATCCAGGTTCTGCCACTTGTCTGCTGTGTGACCTAGGGCAAGTCACTTAACTTAGCGTGGCTCAGTGGGAAGAGCACGGGCTTTGGAGTCAGAGGTCATGAGTTCAAATCCCTGCTCCGCCACTTGTCAGCTGTGTGACTGTGGGCAAGTCACTTAACTTCTCTGTGCCTCAGTTACCTCATCTGTAAAATGGGGATTAAGACTGTGAGCCCCATGTGGGACAACCTGATTCCCTTGTGTCTACCCCAGCGCTTAGAACAGTGCTCGGCACATAGTAAGCGCTTAACAAATACCAACATTATTATTAACATTATTATTCTCTGTGCCTCAGTAACCTCAGCAGTAAAATGGGGATTAAGACTGTGAACCCCCATGCTTGGACAGGGACTGTTCCCAACCTGACAACGTTGTACTTACCCCAGATCTTAGTGCAATGCCTGGCTCATAGTAAGTGCTTAACAACTACCATAAAAGAAAAAAAAACACCTGCAGAAAAGCTAATGGATTTACCCCCACAGGGCCAATCCCATGGTGATGATGATCCCTCTCCCCCAATCCCACTCCATTTCTTCCATGGAGTTTGCACCCCTGTGAGGAACTGTAAAAAGTTGTCAATGCATTTTTTTTTGCTGCCCTGCAAGTAGTGTTTTAATCCCTGCGTGATATTTTTCAAGAAATTGATGCTGGGTTAGAAATTTCTACTTGCTTTCCTTTTTATGTAAACCTGGATGTTCCAACTTTCCATGAGGCTTGTTCAGTTTGGAAATTATTTCCCTGATATCAAACTGTTTCTTTAAATATTTAAGTTCAAGGCATTTGGCTCCTGCTTGCCCCAGTGGGGTTCATATCTTCACACGATCAAAATTGCCCATGGACCTTGGGAGAGTGCCAGAATAGCCCTTCATACTGTATCTAATTTGAAAATGTTGTTTCCTTCCCGGGTATGAAAAAACCACTTTGCCATTTATCTCTCAAAAGCTCAGATACTACTGAGCCCAGCTATCTCCAGCACAAAGAGAAACAACCTTTTTAAAATTCATGATAAGATGCAGAAAGCACAAAAGGAGATTCAGGGGGCACTAGCCCATATCCTGGACACCTTTCTGTTTGCAGCATTGTAATTTCAGTACCTACAACTTTGGATTCATTGGTTATTTTAGAAACCAGTTCAATGTCCTATGGGGAAAGCAATCATGGAACCTGTTTTAAAGCATTTTAGAACGATAAATTCTTGATCCATAATCATAAGAATGAAACACTGGGTGACACTTTACATTTGAATTGGCTTTCACAGAATTTAGAACAAAAGCTCCCTCCATTTGCTTTCTGAGAGGAATGCAGGAAAGCTGATATTTCCCATGTGGAAGGAAACTCTGTTGTATTTCACCTACGGCCACTGACTGATCACATCACATTAGTTGTGATTCTGTTTGTTTACAGCAGTCATGGCTGCATCAGCAAGGGACAAGCAATTATGGGGAAGGGAATTTTTCATAGAATTTTTGTCCCAATCTGCCCAGGGCAAGTCTAACATTAAACCCCAATTAACGTTAGCAGGGATTGTGCTAGGCAAAGCATACAAGCACTGTTGAGCTGGTGTCAGCACTTCCACCTGATTGACAGAGAGTTTGGGGGTTTTCTGCCCTACCTTCCCTCCAGCCCTATTTCCCAACTCAATTGCTACCCTGGTGTGGGGGTGGGGAAAGGGAATAACTCTCCAGAGCCTGGTTGGCTAGGCTGGTGGAGAGAGGGAAGTGAGGCACAGCGTTACTATCCCCTCAAGGCATGAGGTGCCTATTGGGTATGCTTCTGGGCCAATCAGGAAGTGACCAGAGGACCCAGTCCACTACCAAAATCCCCTTGTTTGCGTGGGGCCAAGCTCTCATTTTCCACCATTTCCCCCATGTCGGTTCCTGCTGAATTGGAAGAAAAAAATCGAATTGCAAATCTCCCTGTGGTTCGCTGGCTAACACATCAGATATCATTAGCACAATTTAGACAGATGGAATCCAGGTTTGCCCCATGCTGACACGGCCAATGAGTGAGCAAGATGAATAGAGAAAAGCTGATATAAAATGCAAAGCCTTGAAAATGGGTCAGCAATCCTGGGAAACGTCTCACTGTTCACTGGAACAGACGGAAATTCTTCTTTCCTGACATTCGCCCACCCCCAGCCTCCCCGCCCCCACCTACCCCAAGACCTTCTTATATCAGGGTAACACCCTGGATAAAGCAAGTTGTGTTTCAGAGGCAGGGTGTACTACTGAGACCTGGGATTTGAATGTAGTGCCATATGGAAGAAGAAAAGGGGATGTTCATGAAGATTCAAACCTAAAGTAGTTTCTTTGTTGCCCAAACTAATAAACAAAACCAAGTGCCACATTGTTCTGCTGACATGGAGGCCCTGGGTCCCTCTGGGCTTTCAGGTCATTAACACCCAAATGGAGGATGCACAGCTGGTGTCCCTGGGAGGACACCTGTGCCCTCGTTAATGAGAGTTCCGAGCACTTGGATGCTCCCCTCCTAAGAACACGCTATTTTCAGAGACATCTTTTGTTCTAAATCTTGTGAATGCCAATTCGATGGTGGGAGGTTGAAAGATGACATTCAGGAATGGGAAAGATGCAGTTAAGGATGTACAGAATCCACTTGAAAATGGTAATGTTCCACTTTCCCAGGAGGATCACCTCTTCAGACTTCTGACTTTGTGCTGTTCCTTAGGTAGCTCAGGTGGGAGGTACTTTTGATAGATAGTTTACTCAACTCAGTTGACCAATATGCAGTGCTGACTGGGTGGTCCAAAGCACGCTGTCAAATACTGAGCTAGGGTCTTCACAAAAGAGGAAGATTCCCTGGTATGTGCAGACTTGCCCCATTATTTCCAAGTGGAATGTTCTGGCTTATTGGTTGAGACCTCCTGGACAGAAACCAACCCACTGAAACAATTCAATCCCACATGTTTCTAATGGCAAGACTGAAACCACCTCACTTTGAGCTAGAGAAAGGGAGAATTGCAACCCGGTCCTTGGGTAAGACATATTTACTGAGTGCTTATTGTGTGTAGAGTACTGTACTAAGCAATCCAATAGAGTTGGCAAGTATGTTCCCTGCCCACGAGGAGCTTACAGTCTAAAGGGGAATCGTTAAATGGATCAGCCGAAGTTTTGTTTCAGGTCTCGACAGGTAGCTCTTAGTTTCCTGTGAGATTGTGTCTGTCTGTGGGTGAGGGTCCTGAGTGGCCGGGGAGCTAACCAGAGAGTCTTGATATGTTCTTTTCTATTGTGCTCTCCCAAGCACTTAGCATAGTGCTCTGCACACAGTAAGCCTTAACAAATACCATAAAAAATGAGTACGATTGATTAATGATCTGCTACTGTGCTAGTTGATTCTTCTCTTTCAGGTGATATTGGCTAGTCCTTGCAAACAGGCAGAAAACAATTAGAGGGAAGCTATTCATTCTCGGTCTCCTTCACTGGCTCCTCCTCTGTCTCCCATCCCTTAACTGTGGGGGTCCCTCAGGTTCAGTTCTGGGTCCCCTTCTAGTCTCCATCTGCACGTACTCCCTTGGTGAACTCATTCACTCCCATGGCTTCAACTACCACCCCTATGGGAATGATACCCAAATCTACATCTCCAGCCCTGATCTCATCTCGCATTTTCTCTTGCCTTCAAGACCTCTCTACTTGGATGTCCTCCCGTCACCTCAAGCTTAAGCTGTCCAAAACTGAACTCCTATCTTCCCACCCAAACCCTGTCTTCGCCATGACTTTACCATCACTGTAAACAGCACCACCAACCTTCCTGTATCACAAGCCTGTAACCTTGGCATTTTCCTTGACTCCCCTCTCTCATTAAACCCACACATTCAATCCATCACTGAGTCCTGTAGGTCCCATCTTTACAACAAAGCTAAAATCTGCCCTTTCCTCTCCATCCAAACTGCTACCCCATTAATAGAATCACTCATACTATCCTGCCTCTAGATTACTGCATCAACCTCCTTGCTGATCTCCCAGCTTCCTGTCTCTCCCTACTCCAGTCCATCCTTCACTCTGCTGCCCAGATCTTTTTTTCTACAAAAAGTTCAGAACATGTGACCCCTCTCCTCAAAAAACTCCAGTGTTTGCCCATCTACCTCTGCATCAAACAAAAACTCCTCACCATTGGCTTTAAAGCATTCCACCACCTTGCCTCCTCCTACCTCACCTCACTACTCTCCTTCTGCAACCCAGTCCCATACTTTGCTCCTCTAGTGCTAACATTCTCACTGTGCCTCGGTCTCACCTGTCTCTCCGCTTACCCCTGGCCATGTCCTGTCTCTGGCCTGGAACACCCTCCTTCCTCAAATCTGACAGACAATTACTCTGCCCACCTTCAAAGCCTTATTGAAGGCACAACTCCTCCAAGAGGCCTTCCCAGATAATGCCTGCCTTTCTTCTTCTCCCACTCCCTTCTCAGTTGCCTTGACTTGCTCCCTTTGTTCTTCCCCTCTCCCAGCCCCACAGCACTTACGTACATATATGTAATTTATTTATTTGTATTTATGTCTGTCTCCCCCCTCTAGACCATAAGCTTGTTGTGGGCAGGAAGTGTGTCTATTTTTGTACTGTACTCTCCTGAACACTTAGTACAGTGCTCTGTGCACAATAAGTACTCAATAAATACAATTGAATGAATGAATGAATGAAGGAGGGTTTTTCTTGTTCCTGCCCCAGGAATTTTTCTTTCCATGACTGTAATTCAGAAGGCAAGCACTCTTGATGGCCAGGTTGTAAATGAAACTTTCCCTGGGGAGCTCTGTTTTTTCCCTATGAGTAGAATTCTCAGTTCATTCATTCATTCAATTGTATTTATTGAGCACTTACTGTGTGCACATCACTGTTTAAGTGCTTGGGAGAGTACAATGTAACAATACACAGACACATTCCCTGCCCATTTCTCAGAGCTTCCCTGGGTGGTAGTAGGAGGCAGTAGGAGGGACCATGGAAAAAGTTGGCTGTGAAAAATGTCAATCAGGCAGACAGTACCGACATCAGGTCCTTGCAGGTGCATTAGTGATAAACCCATACCAACACATTCATTTTGTGTGCCTGAGACAAGCCTATAGACGATTACTTTGCCCTGTGCAAATTCTGATCAAAAAATGGATATTCTATTAGGAAAATCATCTACAAAAATACAGTTGAGGGAGATTTCCAATCCAAACCTTTCATCCAATAAATTGTCAACTTCTTGAGGGCAGGAGTCTTGGCTTTTACTTCTATTGAATGTCCTCAAGAGCCCAGTCCAGCTCTCTGCACAGTGTAGGCACTCAGTATGGTGCTCTTATCACCAACAGAGGGTCTAATAGAGAGCTCTGCAATGGTAGATGCTCAATACATGCTGTGAAGATGGTATTTGTTAAGCGCTTGCTATGTGTCAAGCACTGTTCTAAGTGCTAGGGTAGATACAAGGTAATCAGGTTGCTTAGAACAGTGCTTGGCACATAGTAAACACTTAACAAATATCATCATCATCATCCCACATGGGGCTCACAGTCTTAATCCCCATTTTCAGATGAAGTAACTGAGGCACAGAGAAGTTAAGTGACTTGCCCAAAGTCACACAGCTGATAAGTTGTGGAGCCAGGATTAGAACCCATGACCTCTGACTCCCAACCCTGGGCTCTTTCCGCTAAGCCATACTACCTAATGCTGATGATGATGATGATGATGTAGATGCTTGGGTTTTCCTCTTGAGGAACTATCAACAATCCAGCTGATCATGCTGAATAAAGTCACAGACAGAAGACAGAAGCCCAAGCCCAGTAAGACTGGACCAGGCCCCTGAAGGATAAAGATAAGGCTCTTAGCACAAAGACCTTCCCCCATGGGCCTAGTCATTGGAACCCCCTCTGTACACCACCACCACCACTACCATGCTGCCATGTGAACTTCCAGCTTTTCTATCACCTCTGCATCCCATTTGGCTGAGGGCCCTCAAGGTGAGAAATATTTGTGAACTCAGTCTCCCAGACACAAGTGCCAAACCCCAGAAAGTTATGATGCAACACTGCTCAGATTTCACAGCTGTGCAGAAATTCACTAAATTTGCTATCTGGTGTGAAATTGAATTACCATAGCAGACTGGGGAGCATCGGGAATAAAGTTGGGGCCAGGAAGAAATTTTGAAAAAAGAAAAACCCAAAAGAGTGGGCAAAAGAAAGGAAAAGAAGAAACCCAGTACATGAGGTAGACTGTTCCAGGTAGGAGAATTTTCTAGGTTGCAGCAGCAAGCAGCAACATATTTCATTGACCTTCATTTTCAAAGATGCTGCTACTGACAGAAATCAGCAAGTGTAACTAATCAGTCAATTAATGGTACTTATTGTGTGCAGAGCACTATACTAAGCATCTGGGAGCGTATGATAGAATCGGTAAGCACGTTCCCTGCCCATAAGGAGGTTACAGTCTAGAGGGGGAGGCAGACAAAATAAATTATGGATATGTATGTAAGTCCTTCCTGTGAATCGATGCCTTATCATGGCAGGAGAGTTTGCATATGCTGAAGAAGCTTAGAGCTATACCATATTGGGCTACTCATAATGGAAAGGTCTAAGCCAAAGCATCAGACAAAGTTGATTCTCCTGTGCTGGGCAGTAGTGGCTTGCGAAAGAATCAAAGGCGGGTGATCAAGTGATCCAAACGTTGATCAAAGACAATGGCAGAGACTCAAGGTTTACTGCTCAGAAGAAGGCAATGGTAAACCACTTCTGTATCTTTACCAAGAAAACTCTACGGATAACGACCTTATGACAGAAGATGGGACATTCTGAAAGGGTGTGTCCATGGAGTCGTTATGGGTAGGAAACGACTTGACAGCATTTGAAGAAGATGTATGTAAGTGCTGTGGAGATGAGGGTGGGCTGAATACCCAAGTGCTTAAAGGGTACCGATCCAAGTGCATAGGTGGTGAAGAAGGGAGAGGGAGTAGGGGAGATGAGGGAAGGAGAGGTGATATTAATGAGTCTCAGAAGGTGGGGAGAGTGGGGTCTGCCATATATGAAGGGGGAGGCAGTTCCACATCAGAGGGAGGACATAAGCGAGGAGTCGGTAGTGAGACAGATGAGATCAAGGTACAGTGAGCAGGTTGATATTAGAGGAATGAAGTGTATGGGCTGAGTTGTAGTAGGAAATCAGTGAGGTAAGATGGGAAGGGGAGAGCTGATTGAACGTTTTAAAGCCGATGGTAAGGAGTTTCTGTTTGATGCCGAGATGGTTGGGCAACCACTGGAGGTTCTTGAGGAGTGGAGAAACATGGACTGAGTGATTTTGTAGAAGAACGATCAGGGCAGCAGAGTGAAGTATGGACTGGAATGGGGAGAGACAGGAGACAGGGAGGTCAGCAATGGGGCAGATGCAGTAGTCAAGGTGGGGTAAGATAAGTGCCTAGATCAGTGCAGTAGCCGTTTGATGTGCAGCTGGTCCCAACCAGCTTGTGGGACAGGAGAAGATAGAGAAAAGTTTAATGGCAATAAGTCTGACATAACACTGTTGATGCTAATTCTGATGACAGACAAACTGCACTGTTCCAGTCAGCATCTTTTTCACCTTGTTTAATGTTTTGATTTTAAATTCAGTTCGCCACTCTTGTTTTTCCCATTGTTGCATTCTGGGCTGTATAAAGAAAAGTAAACATCTCAATCGCACTCTTTAATTTCTTTTCATAAGTCCACCTGGCTACCTCAAAATACAATTTTTTACTTTTAAACTGAAAGATGATTAATGAATGGCTATGTCTTTTGCTGATAAATATCTGAAGTATTAGCTGGAAAGTTTCGTTTTCAGTAATCAGGTTAAGAAGAACTGGAGAGTCTCTGTGCAGGCTGGCATTCTCCCTCCCTGCCATATGTTGGCACTAAATGGTCCAGGCTCTCCTCTCTCCAGCAACAGAGGTCCCTGTGCTTTGGCAGGCTAAGTGCGATTAACCAGCTCCTTGCGTTAATGTTGCTGGCAAGGCTGCTGCTCCAACTTTAGCAGGGCAGATTGGAGAGGAAAACAATAGCTAGTGTCTGGTTGTGCACCCAGAACTGGTGGAAGCTCAGGTTCTCCTGAGGCAGCCCTTACGCCCGTTAGTACTAAATGTGCTGTTTCCATGTGTGGTTTTCTTCAGGTGGCCACAACAGCTTGGAAGAGACCCAATCCCATTAAGACATCATTGAGCAATTTAACTCTCAGTTTTTATTTTCAATTTTTTATCCAAATATCTTAGAAGAACAAGATTCCCAAAGGGAAATTCTGAGGGCATGAAGGTTTTGTAAAGCCATGTTTGTGTGGGAATTTCAAACCAGCAGACTTTCACTACCTAAGTCCTTTCTCTTTGCCCTTGGACCTGATCTTTGTCTGACCCAAGTACCATAGGTACTACCATAGGGAAGCAGCGTGGCTCAGTGGAAAGAACATAGGCTTGGGAGTCAGAGGTCATGGGTTCTAATCCTTGATCCGCTGCTTGTCAGCTGTGTGACTTTGGGCATGTCACTTAACTCCTCTCTGCCTCAGTTACCTCATCTGTAAAATGGAGATTAAGACTGTGAGCCCCACGTGGGACAACCTGTTCACCTTGTATTCCCCCAGCGCTTAGACCAGTGCTTCACACATAGTAAGCATTTAACAAATGCCATCATTATTATTATTATTATTATTGAGTCTTACAATACGCACTGACTTCTTGGGCACTGCTGGTTAAGGAATTTCAGTTTTGTCTTTAAAACTGTTTTCTCCATGTATGGCCCCAAGTCTTATCTTCTATTTTGATAATAATAATAATTGTGGTTTTGATCTGCCTTAAGGTTCGCAAGTTTCTTAGAGCTCAGGATTCTTTTCAAATCTTCTGGCTCTGCCACTTGTCTGCTGTGTGATGTTGGGCAAATAATTTAATTTCTCTTTGGCTCAGTTACCTCAACTGTAAAATGGGATTAAGACTGTATGAGCCCCATATGGGACAGCGACTATGTCCAACCCAATTAGTTTGCATATAATAATAATAATGTTGGTATTTGTTAAGCGCTTACTATGTGCCGAGCACTGTTCTAAGCGCTGGGGTAGACACAGGGGAATCAGGTTGTCCCACGTGGGGCTCACAGTCTTCATCCCCATTTTACAGATGAGGTAACTGAGGCACCGAGAAGTTAAGTGACTTGCCCAAAGTCACACAGCTGACAAATGGCCGAGCCGGGATTTGAACCGGGATTTGCATATACCCCAGTACTTAAGTACAGTGCCTGGCACGTAGTAAGCCCTTAACAAATACCATTACAAAAAAATCAAATGGTTTTAAATTTAAAAAAAAAACACACCACACATTTATTTTCTCTTCCCCTTAAAAATAAAAAGTCAACCTCAGATAACTAACAATGATGATCCTAGCTGTGGTTTTAAATATAACATTTCTTCTAATTCCCCAGCACCTCTAAGAAAGCCTCTTGAGGGAAAAAAAGTGCTCTAAAACTTCAAAGTATTATTACTACACTGTAGCAGAGAGATTAATGTCATATACAGCCATAGAAAATCCAACCTGGTCCACTAAGGAATTGAGGCTATTAGGACCAACTGTTATATCGCATTCCCCCAAAATGCTTAATACAGTGCTCTGCACACACAATTCACTCAATAAATACCGTCGATTAATAGAACCAATGATTTCCTAATCATCCTCATGCTTCTGATGGTGCTGATAATAGTAGTGCTAGTGATGGTGGTAGTGGTGGTGATGTGGGTGAAGATGATGACATCTTCATATCTGCCAGACAATTATTTTCCCCACCTTCAGAAGCCTTATTAAAGGCTCATTTCCTCCAGAAACCTTCCATGACTAAGCCCTCATTTCCTCTTTTCTTGTTCCTTTCTGCGTCACCCTGATTTGCTCTCTTTATTCACCCCCTCTCAGCCCCACAGCACTTATGTATATACCATAATTTATTTATTTATTTATATTAATGTCTGTCTCCCCCTCTAGACTGTGAGCTTGCTGTGAGCAGGGACTGTGTCTACAACTCTGTTGTATTGTACTCTCCCAAGAGCTTAGTACAGTGCTCTGCACACAGTAAATGCTCCATAAATGTGATTGATTGATCGTAACAATGTCAGCCTTCAAAGACTGCAAGTGAGCAGGTGAAAACAGCAGAGATAAGTAAAAGTGGGGAAGATGGAGGAAGGAATGGGAGAAAGATGCATAAACAAATGGGATACAGAAAGAAAGGAAGAAATAAGAGATTCTCAGAGAAAGGGGAGGATCTGGAATGGGCATGCTGGGGGAAAGAGGGGAACAGATAGGCAAAAAGAAAGTGGCAATAAGAGGGAAGTACAAAAGCCCCATATCTTTTTAATGGGTCCTAGCGCGAATAATGATCCTAATGTCACAGCCACCATCTAGTCACTGTGCTGTGGAGAAGCCTCAGTGGAGCAGTTGCCTAGACAGATTTGGAGTTGTGCTTCTTGTTCTCTGTCCGACACCTGGGACCCAAACTGGCTTGTTCGGAGGTTGGGTAGCCAACAGCGTATCTCTGCCTGCAGCACCAGTCAGCTTTGGCTATGCTTACAGAGTGTTTCTCTAAGTGCTAAAGAAGCTCTCTAGGAGCTGATGGAAGCTGTCAGTTCCCCTGTGAGATGAAATGAAGATGCTTACCAGAACAGAAAAAGCAGAAGAAATCTGCTCGACTGGGGCCATGTGTCTGGCTTGCCACTGTCCGAACAAGGAGCTAGGTGAGATGCTAAGTGATAGGCTTGTTGTTCCAGAAGCTAATCATTTCATTGTCCCTAGAAGGTATCATTTTGGGTGGCTGTAGGTTAAACCAAATTGCAAAAGAGATCTGATCAGGTAAGACTTCTGTCTCCCCTGGCTCAGGTTGGTTGGGCAGTTACACACAATAGCAGCCAATCAGGGGTGTTCTATCTAATCCACCTCTTCAAATTCCAAACCCAGGAGACAAGTAATGAATAATTCACAAAGCAAACATTCATAAAAGCATAGACAATCAGAAATATCATGACTGGGTCAGACCAATGATCCATTGAGCCCAGTATTCTGCCTCCAAGAGTGGCACCAAAGGACATTTGGAGGGACTGTATAATGGATGACCTCCTGGACACCCATCCACACACGTTTTTATTTGTTAGTGATTCATTTATTCATCCTGGTTTATGATTTTTATCTATCCTCTCCCTTAAACCTATAGTATATTCAGCTACTTGTGTCTGCCTGATTCTCCCATTAGATTGAGAAACAGCCTTGCCTGGTGGATAGGGCACTGGCCTGGGAGTCAGGGGATCTGGATTCTAATTCTGGCTCTGCCACTTGCCTGCTGTGTTATCCTGGGCAAGTCACTTAACTTATCTGGGCCTCAGCTCCCTCATTTGTAAAATGGGGATGAAATACCTGCTCTCCCTCACCCTTAGACTCTGAGCCCCACATACAAGGGGGTCTGTGTCCAGCCTGATTATCTTATATCTACTCCAGTCCGTAATAGAGTGCTTGGCACATAAGTGCTTACAAATACTACAATTATTACTACAATTAATGTTATAAGCTCCTTGGGGGTCACTTCACTTGTCTGTGCCTCAGTTACCTCATCTGTAAAATGGGGATTATGACTGGGAGCCCCATGTGGGACATGGACTGTGTCCAACCTGATTACCTTGAAACTACCCCAGTACTTAGAGCAGTGCTTGACACATAGTAAGCACTTAACATATACCAGAAAAAAAGAGAATAGGAACTGTATCTTTTGCTTTTATGGTACTTTTCCCAAGTGGCTAGCCGAGTGCTCTACACAATGCCTTCTCAGGACCTACTGGTAATGATGATAATTGCTATGAATTCCAGCATCCCTAACTTGTTCCTCTGCAGCCCCGTCTTAATTCTTTTCAACCAATTTTCACATGACATGGGATGGTAGGCAACTTGGTTCTGTTCAGCAGATCATTAGACTCATCTCTCTCATTCAACCCACATAGTCAATCTGCCACCAAATCCGGCTGGTACAACTTTCACACCATCGTTAAAATCCAGCCTTTCCTCTCCATCCAAACCACTACCATATTAATCCAAACATTTATCCTTTCCCACCTCGATTACTGCATCTCCCCACTCCAGTCCTCTCTTTTCTCCTTTGCCCGGTTCATTTTTCTACAAAAAAGTTCGGGCCATATTTCCCTGCTACTTAAGAACCTCCAGTGGTTTCCCATCCATGTCCGCATCAAACAGAAACTCCTCACCATTGGTTTTAAAGCACTCTATCAACTTGCTTCCTCCTACCTTACCTCCCTGATTTCCTACTACAACCCAGCCCTCACACTTCTCTTTTCTAATGCCAACCTACTAACTGTACCTCAGTCTCAACTGTCTCACCTTCGACCTCTCACCCACGACCTGCCTCTGCCTTGGAATGCCCTCACATTTCATATCTGATAGATGATCACTCTCCCCACCTTCAAAGCCTTATTAAAAGTACATCTCCTCCAAGAGGCCTTCCCTGACTAAGCCCTCATTTCTTCTCCCACTCCCTTCTGTGTTGCCTTTGTTCTTGGATTTGCACCCTTATTTACCCCTTCCTCAGACTCACAGCATTTAAGCAGCATGACTCAGTGAAAAGAGCACGGGCTTGGGAGTCAGAGGTCATGAGTTTGAATCCCGGCTCTGCCACTTGTCAGCTGTGTGACTGTGGGCAAGTCACTTTACTTCTCTGTGCCTCAGTTACCTCATCTGTAAAATGGGGATTAACTGTGAGCCTCAAATGGGACAACCTGATTACCCTGTATCTACCCCAGTGCTTAGAACAGTGCTCTGCACATAGTAAGCGCTTAACAAATACCAACATTATTATTATTATGTACATATCCATAATTAATTTATTTATATTAATGTCTGTCTCCCCCTCTCTGTAAGCATGTTGCTGGTAGGGAAAGTGTCTGCCAAATCTGCTATATTGTATTCTCCCAAGAGCTTGGACTGTGCCTAACCCGATTTGCCTGTACCCACCCCAGTGCTTAGTACAGTTCCTGCACATAGTAAGCGCTTAGCAAATACCAGTTATTATTACCTGTGCAGTGCTCTGCACACAATAAGTGTTTGACAAATACAATTGATGGATTGATTAGAGAGGTTATTTCTCTTTGGGTGGGCACATGCAGAATAGATGGCCATAACTTCCATTCAATCAGTGACCAACACAGATCCTCATTATTGAATCTTTTAGAATAGTCAGTGAGTTCTGAAGGCTTGTGATGTGAGGGAAAAGTCCCAGACTCTCAGGCCTCTGTAGAAGTACACTGGGTGACCATATAGAGCAGCATCTCCAGGGCTGCTCTGGACAAATCACAGTGCAAGGAAGCAGCTAATTGCTGAACTTGATTGCAACTGCTAATCACAGGCAATGGGAAAAAGTGTGGGAAATTAATTAGGCAAAGACCTTCAGAACAGCAGCATGAAGCCACCAAGTGACCTTTATTTACAGTCAGTTAAACAGAAGTGTGACTAAAAATGCCACAGAGCCAATCAGATTATTAATATTGATTGCTTAAAGAAAATGAATAATTTAGCAGCCAAGTCAGAATAAATATCCAGTGGCAAAGATGAAACAGCACACGGCTTGCATTTCTAACATTCATCCATCATGTAGCAGTGCCCCAGGCTCGGAAATGGAGAATTTCCACCTTCACGAAACACAATTAGTTTCATGACCCAGCACGATCATTTCAGTTCTGCCTTGAGGAGTGTTTTCCAATAACAGAGAGAGGAGCCATTTGGCTTCTGAAGAACAGCTTTGGTCAAGATTTTCTCCAGCTAACTCACAAATAGCTCGGGAAGAGTCACCTTTAGCTGTTTAATCTGTATAAATTCCAGGAGCTGCACTGCCACTCCTCTTCAGGTTTGGCCCAAAGGCATTTTGACCCTGGGAGTTCTTTAGGGGTTTGTTCTCTACTCAGGTGTCCAGTGAAGCTGGGCAGGGCTATCTGGCTACCAGTCACTATGACTTCCACGCCATGGATTCCCAAGGGCAGGGCAAGGGAACAGCATCCAACAGCATTGGACATGTTCCAAACCCAAAGTTCTGATACCTTTTTCCTTTGAAACACCTGGCCTTCCCAGAGGACTTGGTTCAGGCCTGGAGAAAGCTATACAGTAATTGAAGATCAGGATGTGGTTCAACAGTGCCCTTGAATGGCTCTGAAGCAGGAGCTCCTATTTTGGTTAGCTGACTCTGGTCTGGTAGATTTAGCAATCTGTGTTTATGGAGGAAGTGATTTGGGATTCCCCAAATCACAAAAATCCATTCTGGTTTACTTTGTCAGTGAAATTCAACTCCATTGCCTCAGATTAATATAGCAAATTACCTGGCAGAGCTAGAGGCAGGCCCCCATTTCTTGAAGTCAGTAAACGTCACTTGTAAACCAATCAATATAGCAATTCAAATCATTCATCTTCTCTACCCAGCACAGGCATTAGTATTCATTTTTGGCCTATTCTAATTCATTTCATTCATTTGCTGTAGCTAGATGAAATGTTAGCTTTGTCTCACACACATACTAGTAATAAATGTCAATGTTGACCAGTCAATCAATTGTATGTATTGAGTGCTTACTGTGTGCAAAGCACTGGACTAAGCACTTGGGAGAGTACAATATAGCAGAGTAGGTAGACACGTTCCCTGCCCACATCGAGGAGGCATCTAGAGGGAGAGACAGACATTAATATAAATAAATAAATTACAGGTATGTACATAAGTGCTGTGGGGCTGAAAGTGTGCAGATACATGTCCTGAGCACCTTCTGGACTAACAGTAATATAAGTATTTATTTAGCACACACTTGGTGGAGTGTACTGTACTAAGCACGTGGAAGAACAAGAAAAAGAAGTGACATGTAGCCCAGAGGAACCTTTCATTCTAAGGGGTGGAAAGACATAGCAGTATTTACAAGAAGAGCTGTCACGATAAATAATTGAATGTTCAATTGAATAAGCATATACAGAAAAGTGCTGAGGATGGGTATAAATAAGTATATGAGAGCTAGAGATGGCTGATTGGTTTATACAACTTAGGGCACTGAAAGTTAATTAGGGAAGGCTTATGGAAGGAGGTGGGATTCTAGGAGGGCTCTGAATGTGGGGAGAATTGTGGTCTGTCAAATTTGGGGAGGAAAGGAGGGAGTTCCAAACCAAGGGAACAGTGTAAGTGTGGGGACAGGGAGGGGAGAGTTGAGAGCAAAGTGCAGAGCAAAAGAGCATGAGTTGAGAAAGAACAGGAAGAGATGATGGGGAAACTTGGTGGAGAGCCTTGAAGCTGATTATAAGGGGAATGTGTTTGAAATGAGAGACAGAGGAAGCCAGTGAAGGGTTTTGATGAATGGAGACATATGTATTATTTGGGTGTGTATGTGGAGTTTGAGGTTCTGGCGGGACATACAACTAGAGATGTCCTGAAGGCATTAGAAGATGAGGAATTGTGGGTCAGATGAGAGGTTCAGGCTAGAGAGATAGATTGGCAGTCATCTGCATGGAGGTGGTAGCTGAAGCCATGGGAGCAGACGAGCTTCCCCAGTGATTAAATGTAACGCAAGAAGAGTGGGGACCCAGAACAGAGAGCCTTGTTGGATGCCCAAGGTAAGAGGATGAAAAGCAGAGACAGAATCAGTGAATGAAACTGAGGAGTAGTCAGAGAGATAGAAAGACTGGGTGCATGTCAGCAAAACCGAGGGCAAGTAGTGTTTCAAGGAGGAGGAAGTGGTCAGAAACAGCTTGAAGGTAGAGGATAGGACTTAATATAGCCCTTTGGACTTGGTTGTAAGGAGGTCATTGGTGACCTTAGAGAAACCAGTCTTGGTGGAATGAAGGGGTCGAAAGGCTAACCATAGTGGGTCAAGAGAGTTTATTTATTTTGTTAATGCAATGTACATCGCCTTGATTCTATTTAGTTGCCATTGTTTTTATGAGATGCTCTTCCCCTTGACTCTATTTATTGCCATTGTTCTTGTCTGTCCGTCTCCCCCGATTAGACTGTAAGCCCATCAAATGGCAGTATCTGTTGCCGACTTGTTCATTCCAAGCGCTTAGTACAGTGCTCTGCACATAGTAAGCGCTCAATAAATACTATTGAATGAATGAGATGAAATGAAGGCAGTGGGAGTATAACCTGCTATTAAGAATTTGGCTAGGAATAAGAGCAGGGAGATCAATCAATCAATCAATCCATTGTATTTATTGAGCCCTCCTGTGTGCAGAGCACTGTACTAAGCACATGAGAGTTGATATGATACTTGGAGGGAGCCTTGGGGTTGAGAGAGGGTGTTTTTTTAGAGTAGGGGATGACTTGAACATGTTTGAAGCAGGGGAAGAGGAGACAGAAGCACTGGAGAATGAGAGGTTGAAAATCACAATGAAGCAGGGGAGGACAGTAAGAGCAAGAGCTTTTAGAAGGTCAGAGAGGATAGGTTCAGAGGAGCAGATAAAGTGGGCAGACCACTGTCCTGAGCCTACCTCCTGTTCTGGGATCAACGTCAATGAGTGGTTTTCAGGAGGATGAAAATTCACTTTATGTCTAAAGCCAGTAGCCAAGGGTAATCGAAATAGCAGTTAGAAAAATCCTTAGACCTCTGCCAAACACCTCCATGCTACAAAAACACACAGGAGAAGCCTTCTCTGTTTTAGTTGTGGGCACTGGAGGGACAGTGCAGGCCTTTCTCTCAGGTTCCACAAGGGAAAAAAGTCATAATTCACAAGCCATATTCTATTGCTTCTAGGATAATTTGTTCCAGTGTATTTTAAATGAATCTGTTTAACTTTGGATTTTTTAAACATAACCGTTGCTCAGCGGAAATGACAAAGGGAAACCAAAGAGATTTAATTAAGTGCCAGCTTAGAACCTTAATCACATTAGATGTTAAAGTAATACAGTTTTTATAGAGGTGTGCTGAAATGGTTCAGGTAATTGACAAATGAATTACCTCAAGCAGGAAGATTATGTGGGGATTTTGTGGGCTGCTGTTTGCTCCTCGATGATGCCAAACTGGCTGCAGTAACTACCCTCCCGAAAATTAGTTGTTCTCGATTTTTCACAACAGGCCCATAGAGAGTTTATTTTAGATTCAAGAGCCCACACAGGAGGCAGGAAACACGCTACAAAATGAGCGGAGGCCTTTGAAAGGAAAATACCTGTAATTGAGTGTGGGGGTGGAGGGAGTGAGGGGGAGAACTCTGTGTGTGTGTGTGTGTGTGTGTGTTTTCACTGAATGGAACCAGTTCTTCCTGTAGCTTAGCGAAGCTTACCATATTAACTCCACACCAGATGTAATAGAGGATGCTGGCAGGACAGACAGATTCTAAAAAACATACCGAGAAATCCCCAGGATGACTGCTTGAGAAGCAAGAGGAAGAGGAAAGGCCTTGAGGTGTGAAAGCTCTTCTCTGTCCAGTTCAGATCAGCTGGCCACAAAGATTTCCCATCGTGTGGCTGGCCACAAAGATTTCCCAGGGTCCCAGTGAGCCAGCTCAGCCCAGGTAGTGAGGGATGCATTGTTGTGCATACAGTTGTGGTGTATTTTACTCCTTTGCAGAAAGCAAGCTCTGTTATTGCAATAATTCCTTGTATTAGATTGTAATGCAGCAGCATCTTTAGAATGTGTAAATGTGATGTTTCTATTCCCTCTCTTTGTTTATACCAGATTAAAACATGATCCCCATTGACTGGAGCCTGTAATTGAATCAGGGCTCTGCTCCCGCCACTGAGCATGAGGGCCACGCTTGAGTGGTACAGGAGTATGAGGAATAAATCTCCTCTTTGATCTTCGATCTGTGACTGTGAATTTTGGTCAGTGCTATACAGGAAACCCAGTAACGATGATGGGTGATGCTAAAGGAATGTAGAAAAAGAGACTCAAGGCCTTCAAGGATACTACTAATAATGGATTTGTAGAGCAGTTTGGTTTTCCCCAAGCCCTTTCACGTCCAGTTATCTCATTTTATAGCACAGGAGCAGGAGGATTTTTCCCAAACTAATAATGGATTTTGTCAAGGCCATTTTTCATCAATTTCATCTCATTTTCATTTGCCTAGAGGCTGGGGAATAGCTAGGAGAGAGATCCCCAAATACAAATGTACTATGATAAACCACTATGCTCTTTGGTAGATGTTCAAACCGCAACACAGTTTTGAATTGGGAAATACTTTCCTTCTACTCTTTGCATGCAAGTCACAGTTCCCTTCCTAGCTCCAAAGTAACCCTGGTCTCAAAACACCTGGCATAGCTACCATGCCAACTGGTGCTGCTGCAAACCAATACTCGCTGAAACAATTGTCTCGGTGCTTTTACGAGGAGGTGGGTTAGGCCCTGCTTGATATTTTCTTTAGCAAGCTTGAATTCGTGTTATGAAAAAGCAGCTAAAACTGAATCCAAGATTTTCTTGGGAAATAATGATGCTTATAAAAAATCTCAGGCATCGTCAGCTGCCCAAGTGCTAAATGCATGAGTAAAGTTTGTCCTCAGACGCATGCACTTTCGTGCACAGACATTGGAGCAGGTAGGAATGATGAAATCCCCTCTCCAGTGATTACAGAATGAAAGATTGACCTCAGTGGAGTGAGTTTAGACTAGAGGTTCCTGAGAAAAACTAGAGGTGGGTGGGTGGTGGTGACTTCACCTTCTTCACCCTGGGTCACCGCTGATGGTGCAATGACCATGTATACATCACATAATTCCAATAGGAGTTTGATCATATCCTCAAGTATTCTTGCTGCCACGCATAATCAAGGGACCCTGCTGAGGTGAGCCCTAGGTTATCCTGCTAGCTTCAGCCCCATTTTGTTTGTTTGAATCCACACCAAGGCTTCATCGTGGATCTCACATCCATGAATTTAGCCAATGAGATTTTTGAAAGCGCCACATCCTGTGAGAAAAAAATTCATCAGCTCACCTCCTTTCATTTGTTTTGACTTGATCTGTCAATCAATTAATAGTGTTTATTGAGCACTTACTCTGCGCCAGCACTGTACTAAGTGCTTGGGAGAGTACAGTGTGGCAGAGTTGGTAGACCCAGTCCCTTCCCACAAGGAACTTCCAGTCTAGAGAGGATTTTACAATCTAGAATCTTTTATTCTACCACCCTCAAGTTCCAATGGGTTCCCTTTTGCCCTGGTGGTGTGGGATTGGTCAACTACAATTCCTCGTTTGCCCTGTCCACACCCTCTGTGCTTTTGTAAACTTCACTCATGTTCTCCCTCCGCCTATCTCACTCTCTTTCAACTAATAGTGGTAGTAGGCTGCATTTATTGAGGACCCCCTGGGGTGCAGTCCATTGACCTAAGCCCTTGAAAAGTACAAAGCAAGTGAAGAGCAAGCAATCTGTCACAGACTCTCATGTTGGTGGCCTTGTACTAGATAATGGATGGAGAAAAAGCCATTAGATACTGCTCTAATCTTCAAGGAGATCACAATCTAAAAGGGTAGACAAGACACAAATTATGATTCAAACAAATGCCCTTTGAGAAGGAGCCAGTATGCTTGAGCAGAAGGAGGGGGAGGGGAGTTCATGGGACTGTAGACCTTCTTGAGTCCATAGGCAACTCAGTTTCACTTCTGGTTTGTGTCGATATCCAGCTCCTCTTGTGCCTGACTGGAGAGAGAAAGTGCCTTTGGTAGTTTCTCCTGTTCCCATCAGGAAAGGAATGATAATAATAATAATAATAATAATAATAATAATAATAATGGTGTTCTCCTGTTCCCATCAGGGAAGGAATAATAATAATAATAATGGTGTTTGTTAAGCACCTACTATGAGCCAAGTACTGTTCTAAATGCTGGGGTAGATACAAGGTAATCAGGTTGGACACAGTCCCTGTTCCACATGGGGCTCACAGTCCTAATCCCCATTTTGCAGATGAGGTAACAGAGGCACAGAAAAGTTAAGTGACTTGCCCAAGGCCACATAGCAGACAAGTCGCAGAGCTGGGATTAGAACCCAGGTCCTTCTGACTCCCACGCCTGTGCTCTATCCACAAGGCCATGCTACTTCTCAAGCAGACCATTTCCCCTTCTCCCCTCAAGGATTAATACTAGATTTGATCCCAGTGAGTCCTCAAGGAAAGTCAAAATTCCACAAGAAAGGAACCTGAATGGGCAACAGGGGGTCTCTAAGCTTGTCCTTTGGAATTCTCCTGATTCAGCAAAGTGATTACATTTGGAGTTTAAGCATGACTAAAATGTGAAAGGAAAGTGGAATTCAGTAATTGCTTGCTGATTTTAGTGGCAATGTCATTCCTGTGGAATGTAGTCCCTATCTGTCTGCATCTTTCTGCAGGACTTGGGCTAATACCATATTCACATCTAGTGATAGAATCAGGCTTGTTTGGACTATTTTCCTTCTACGGGAGGCAAGTAGGAAGGGAAGATCCTTCCCTCTTTGCCCCAGGAGATTTAGTCATTGAACGCAGCCTCTTTTCTTTGAACCATTTTAACAGGGGAGAGTTTGTCAAGTTCTCCAGCTTGTCTCACTTAGTCTTACCTGGGCCTGCTCACTTTGGTTTCAAAAGGAAATTGAATGCCCGAGGACCTTCCCTTGAGGCTGTGATGACCACCATTTGTACAGCAAATTCAGGCCACCCACAGGGCTGAGTCAGTCAGTCAGTCAATCGTATTTATTGAGCACTTACTGTATACAGAACAATGTACTAAGCGCTTGGGAGAGTACAATATAACAATATAACAATGTGTCTGTTACACATTCCCTGTCCACAATGAGCTTACAGTCCAGAGAGGGAGACAGACAATAATTGAGGGTGAGTTCAAGCAAAGATGCTGAGCTCCCTGAGCATTGAAACCTATGAGAAAACTCCTGGTAGCCAAAGCTTCCCCTTTTCTCACCCACCCACACACCTCCACAGGCAACTTGGGGAGACAGACTCCCAGTCATACATCACATCTAGAGACATGAAAATAAGGCATTCTGGTGGCCCACCTATTTGTGTACTTCACAAACCATAGGTAGAGGAGAGGAACAGAGTGGAACCACAACTTCAATCTGAACCAAAGTGGAGCGGAGAGTAACAGAACAAGGAGCACCGACAAAACCAAGATAATTAACATCTCCAATTTTTCCCAAACTGAACCCATTTTCAATGATTCTCCCCATCATCGGTGGGAGTGAGGGACATTCTACTTTAGCTGAAAACCTTATAATAATAATGTTGGTATTTGTTAAGCACTTACTATGTGCAGAGCACTGTTCTAAGTGCTGGGAGAGATACAAGGTAATCAGGTTGTCCCACGTGGGGCTCACAGTCTTCATCCCCATTTTACAGATGAGGGAACTGAGGCACAGAGAAGTTAAGTGACTTGCCCACAGTCACACAGCTGACAAGTGGCAGAGCCAGAATTTGAACCCATGACCTCTGACTCCCCAGCCTGGGTTCTTTCCACTAAGCCACGCTGCTTTGTTTTCCTGTTTGGCCTCCTCGGTGACCTCCCTGCCTCCTGTCTCTCTCCTCTCCTGTTCATACTTCTCTTTGCTGTGTGGATCATTTTTCAAAAAAAAAATTTAGTTCATGTCTCCCCACTTCCTAATGTTGGTATTTGTTAAGCGCTTACTATGTGCTGAGCACTGTTCTAAGTGCTGGGGTAGACACAGGGGAATCAGGATGTCCCACGTGGGGCTCACAGTCTTAATCCCCATTTTACAGATGAGGTAACTGAGGCACAGAGAAGTTAAGTGACTTGCCCACGGTCACACAGCTGACAAGTGGCAGAGCTAGGATTCGAACTCATGACCTCTGACTCCAAAGTCCGTGCTCCTTCCACTGAGCCACGCTGCTTCACTTCTTAAAAACCTTCACCAGTTAGCCGTCCACCTCTGCATTGAACAGAAGCCCCTTACCATAGACTTTAAGGCCCTCACTCAGATTTCCCCCTCCTACCCTACCTCACTGATTTCCCGCTATAACCCAGCCCACCCTCTTCACTTCTTTAATGCCAACCTACTGATTGTACTTAAGTCTCATCTCTCTCACCTCTGATCCTTTGCCCACATCTTCCCTCTGGCCTGGAAATCCATCCCCCTTCACATCTGACAGACCATTACTCTCCCCACCTTCAAAGCCCTCCTATAATCACATCTCCTTCAAGAGGCTTTCACCACCTAAGTCCTCATTTCACCTATTGCCTCTCTCTTCTGCAATGCCTTTGCAGTTGGATTTGTAGTCTTCAACTATTAGAGAAGCAGCATGGTTTAGTGGAAAGAACACGGGCTTGGGAGTCAGAGGTTGTGGGTTCTAATCCTGGTTCCGCCACTGGTCAGCTGTGTGACTTTGGGCAAGTCGCTTAACTTCTTTGTGCCTCAGTTACCTCATCTGTAAAATGGGGATTAAGACTGTGATCCCCATGTGGGGCAACCTGTTTACCTTGTATCTCCCCCGGCACTTAGAGCAGTGCTTGGCACATAGTAAGCGCTTAACAAATACCAACATTATTATTACTTGATACTTATCCCACTCTCAGCCCCACCACACTTATGTATATATCCTTATTCCTTGCCATTATCCCTATTGGTAATTTATTTGAAAGTCTGCCTCTTCCTCTAGACTGTAAGCTCCTTGTGGGCAGGGATCTTGTTTACTAACTCTATTGTATTGTACTCTCCCAAGTGCTTAGTACAGTGCTCTGCACATAGTACGTGCTCAATAAACAATAATAATCATAATAATGGTATTTGTTAAGCGCTCACTATGTGTAAAGCACTGGGGTTAGTTTAGGCAGGTCCCACACAGGACTCACAGTCTAAGTAGGTAGGAGAACAGGTATTGAACCCTCATTTCACAGTTGAGGAAACTGAGGCACAGAGAAGTTAAGTGACTTGTCCAAGGTCACACAGCAGGCAAATGGCACAGCCAGGATTAGAACCCAGGTTCTCTGACTTCTAGGCCCGTGTTTTTTCCACTAGCCCATGCTGCTTTTCTTTGATTGATATTCAGGATCCCTGCTTAAGTCAATCCATTAATGGTATTGATTGAGCACCTACTGCGTGCTAAGTACTGGGTTAATCTCTTGGAAGAGTATAACAAAGCAAGACACATGGTCCCTGCCCTCTAGGAGCTTCCAAAGGCTTTCCTTCTCTATCTTCGTGGAGATTGGGTAGGTTGTGCTGTTTTCAAACATGATCATGGGAACCCTATCCTACAAAAACCCTCCCTTGAACCCACAGCCCTCTCCAGTTATCTCCCCATCTCCCTTCAACCATTCCTCTCCAAACTTCTTGAGTGCATTGTCTACATCTGCTGACTCCACTTCCCATTCATTCATTCTATCGTATTTATTGAGTGCTTACTGTGTGCAGAGCACTGTACTAAGCACTTGGAAAGTACAATTCGGCAACAGATAGAGACAATCCCTACCCAGTAACGGGTTCACAGTCTAGAAGGGGGAGACAGACAACAAAACAAGTAGACAGGAATCAATAGCATCAAAAAAGAGTTATAGATATATGCACATCATTAATTAAATAAATGGAATAATAAATATGTACAACACTCTTCAACACTATTGACCATCCCCTTCTTCTAGAAAGACCGACCTTAGCTTCACTGACAGTGTCCTGTCGTAGTTCTATATCTCTAGCTGCTCATTTTCAGTCTCTTTCATGGGCTCCTCCACTACCTCCTACCCTCTAACTGTGGGAATCCCTTAAGCCTCACTTCTGGGTCCCCTTCTATTTTCCATCTATACCCATTCCCGTGGAGAACTCATTCACTCCCATGGCTTCAACTACCATCTTTATGTGGTTGATTCCCAAGTCTTCATCTCCAGCCCTGATCTCTCTCCTTTTCCACAGTTTCCTATTTCCTCTGGCCTTCAGGACATCTCTACTGGAATATCCCACTATCTCAAACTTAACATATCCAAAGCAGAACTCCTCATCTTCCCATCCAAACCCTGTCACCCCCCAAGTCCAAACTTCACTCTGCTGCCCGGATCATTTTTCTACAAAACCATTCAGTCATTGTTTCCCAACCCATCAGGAACCTCCAGTGGTTGCCCATCCACCTTTTTATCAAACAGAAACTCCTTACTATTGGTATGCCCCCTCCTGATTTCCTACTATGTCCTAACCTGCGCACTCTGCTCCACGAATGCCAACCTACTCAACTGTAACTTGATCTTGTCTCTCAGGCCACTGACCCCTTGCCCACCTCTTGCCTCTGGCCTGGAACTCCCTCCATATTCATATCTGACAGATATTCACTCTCCCTGCTTTTAAACCCTTATTAAAAGCACATCTCTTCCAAGAGGTCTTCACCAGTTAAGCCCTTGCTTTCTCTTCTCCCACTCCCTTCCGTACCACCCTTGCACTTTGATTTGCACCCTTTATTCACCCCACCCTCAGCACCATAGCACTTCTAGACTGTAAGCTTGTTGTGAGCAGGAAATCTGTCTCCAACTCTTTTAAATTGTACTCTCCCAAGTCCTTAGTACAGTATTCTGCACACAGTAAGTGCTCACTCGATAAATATATTTGATTGATTGGTTGTTGTGGGGCCTAACAGGCCAGGACAACTGAATGGCTCAGGAACCTTTTGGAATCTGAGAACTATTCAAGAAACATGGCAATTGTCTTTTTGAGAGAAGATAGTCTCTGACCTTTCGGCAACAACCGAGAAAGAAGGGATACATTTAATGCTTCTCCAAGGAGAGGCTAGGTATGCTTTTCCCCTACTCATTTATCCCTGCAGCGTCCAGTCTGTGTTATCCAAAGTCTGTTTGCTCTCACCCTCTTTCTGCTAATAGTTTTCTTTCTTTAGAATATTTGACTAATAGAAGTCCAAACTAGTGTTGGCAGAAGAGCTTGAACTAGCAATGTGGTTCCAGCCTGCTGCTGCCTCGGCAAAGCTATGCTGTCTATTTTTCATAACGGGCTACATGTGTCTGCAGTGGACTAGAGTCTGATGCTGGAGGAACTGGCAAAGGCCAATGGGTTCCAAGTTGCTGCAGCATCCTTAATGACATCAATGAAGGGAGCTGGAAGTATCAAGTCTGCTATCACAGAATAACTGGGACTAAGACATTCACTCCATTTTTCCCTATGTGCTCTTTGGGATAGCTGTGATATGACCCCAGAGGAAGCAGGGGCTTTCTACTTTGTCTTCTTGAGTTCAGGTTGCGGTGTGTGCACCTGATCTGCCTCCTTACACACCAGCCACCAACCTGTGAAACATTGTACCTTTCAAAGGAATAGGAGGCAATACCCAGACAGTTGAGCAAGTCAGGGCCAGGTGGAAAGAGAAAGCCAGGAATGGCTAGGTTTTTTCCTAGAGAGTTGTTAGTACGCCTTTGCCACTGCCCTGGAATAGCCAAGGGGACATACCTAGTGGGGTGTGGCATGTGTTTGTTTTTGAACAGGCTGCATTGCCAGGCACCACCAATGCCAGTGAACTAAAATCCTTCCAGATACCTTTTCCGAAAGCTGATTTTTGGTGCAGAACCCTTCCTAAATCACACCCTTCTTGAATAAACAGCCAGAGGGGTAGAATTTGAAAACAGAATATGGTTTTTATGCACTGGGGTTATGATTTTGTAAATTAGATTAATCCCAGTTGCCTTTCGTAGTATGGGTGATTTATCTCGTGCACTATGAATGAAAAAAACGAGCAGTCTGATTTTCCTTAATCTCCCTCTAACCTTCTTCCTTAAACAGTGTAGCATTAGCACCATGTGACACTATGAACTCAGCTTTTAATTATAGCAGTCCCCTGTTTACATGAACTTTAGTTTGCATTTCAGGAGCCTTATGGAACAATTCCTGTGGCTGACCTGAGCGGAGTGGTGAATTTCTTCATCAAGTGAGTATTGATGAGCTGAAAAGTTCAGTGAACAGGAAAATTCTGTTGCTTTTATTACCAATGTGACAGGTTACTTTATTACCATGCCTTTCACAGCAATTTCCCAGTTACCCTGGTAACGGATTCAGTGAGGTAATGGGATCACAGGCACTGGAGCAGAGGAAAGGCAGGCTGAGAGCTCCAGGAGAAAGCCATCTGCTCGCTTATGTTCTGGGGGCTGTTTGCTCCCCGAGAGCCGCTGACAAGCATTGTACTTGGATGCAAATGAGGCAGGTTAAACCACAGGCCTGCTCTATTTAGCTGTACTCTGGTGATTTGTCTTTCTAATTCTATTGAAATAATAATCAGGATTTGTTTCTGATTAATTAACTAACCTTTTGGTAAAAAGATTAGATAACGAAATTGCTGCCTATTCAGAGATAATGAGATTTTTATTACTCTGTCAAAAGAAAAAAAGTACATTTATGTGTCACCAGCCCCAGTGTCAAGGGAAAAAAAAAAGATTTAAATCTTTGTCAGACACGTATTTTCCTCAACAGATTAAGTGTGTTTAATTCCACAGGAACCTCATTGACATTAGGTTTGTAGTCTTTCCAAAAAGCTGTTAAAACAGCAAATAAAGTAATAAACACGTTGAGACCAACACTCCCCCTTTGGGGTGCTAATTTGTCTAAAAATGTCTCCTAATGAAAGAGAAACCCTTGGAAATTCCGGCACTCAGTACCCTGAGTGGGTGGGTATTTGTCGAAGTGTGAGTGTGGGAAGACAGCACTTCCCACAAATCTCAGGGGAGTCGTTCAAAGACACATGGAGGAAAGGTCGCTTTTCACTGCTGCCAGGCAAAATCTTCTGCAGTCCAATCTAATCGCTTGCCAGTGAGAATTGGACCTGGGGGGTTGAGGAGGTGGTTAGGGAAAGAGAGAGGACGAGGGAGTCATGCCTGGGTGTGTGTGTGGCGTCAGGGGGGTGGGGGAGGGCGGGTGTCACTGGGCCAGAGCCAGTTGGAAGTGTTAGACAATGAATTAGTCCAGCGGGGAAAGCAGATGGGAAGGGAGGCCTAGTGTGCCTGTTTCTGGGTCACAACAGGTCAGTTCGACCTCCTCTTCGAAGACGCCCAGGTCATGCCAATCCTTGGGTGAGGAGGAAGGGACTTCCCACCAGCTCCTCTCTGTTCCCTGGGGTATCCTCAGGAAAGTCTCCCCGAGAACCAGGGTGTCTGGGATGCCAGCAAGTTAAAGCCTTGCCTTTTTAGAGCTGAAGGCTTCAAAGGGGTGCAACTGTGGAACTGATAGTGAGGTCCCTGAGCTTTACCTGTCTGTGACTGGAAACAGAATGGTCACCAGGCAGCTGGGACCAAGGGTTCTGCCTCATCCTGCTGTTACGGACAGCCATACTTGGTACCTTATGCCCAGGCCCAAGAAAAGGGGTTTCTGGGAAAACATCTTTTCAGGCATACAGCTTGGGAAAGAGGGGGGTGGGGGGCCTGCAGAGTTGTTGCTTAAAGTGAGTGTACAGCTGCTTTTTCAGGTTCAAGAAGACCCCTACACCTCTCCTAACACTTTGTGCCCACACCCCCAAAATATTTCCAACTCTAAATTGGGTGTTTCTGATTACACAGCATATCAGAAAGCAATGTCTCACCATATGTTCCTCTGACTTAGTGTTTTGCCTCTGATCCCTGCTTGCCGCTCACTCTCCCCATCCCCTGCCCCACCTTGCCAGTCACCAAACTCCTTGTCCCAGTCTTCATTCATTCATTCATATTTATTGAGCACTTACTGTGTACAGAGCACTGTACTAAGCATTTGGAAAGTACATTGCAGCAATAGAGAGAGACAATCCCTGCCCACAACAGGCTCACAGTCTAGAGGGATCACTTCTGGGTTGGGAGGAGAAGCAGCATGGAGGAGTGGATAGAGCACAGGCCTGGGAGTCAGAAGGTCATGAGTTCTAATCCTAGTTCCGTCGCGTGTCTGCTGTGTGACCTTGGGTAAGTCACTTTACTTCCCTGTTCCTCAGTTACCTCATCTGTAAAATGGGGATTGAGACTGTGAGCCCCATTTGGGACAGGGACTGTGTCCAACCCGATTTGCTTGTATCTACCCCAGCACTTAGTACAGTGACTGGCACATAGTAAGCATTTAACAAATACCATAATTATTATTATTATCAACCTCCCTGCTGGTCTCATTTGCCTCCAGCCTCCCCCCTCTTAAGTACCCCTTACATGTAGCCACCTGGATCTCTTCCTAAAATGCCATTCACAACACATCAGCGCCCTCCTCAAAATTCTCCAATGGCCTCCCATTTCTCTCTTCCTCAATTAGAAACTCCTAACCATTGGATTCAAGGCTCTCCACCTATGCTCACCCATCGGTTCTCTTCTATTACATCCCAGCTTGCATCTTTCACTCCAACCAAGTTGATTTTCTGGTTGTCCTCCACTCCAACCCCATTGCTCAAGGCCTTCCTCCTATCTAGAACTCCCTCCACCTTCAAAGCCACCAAACCTCAGCTCTCCCTATTGCCAAAGTGCTCCCACTTCCTCCAGGGGGCCTTCTCCAGCTAATCTCTGCTCCCTTAATCATGACACCCCATCAGTCACCCTTGACACATCTGCTTGTGGGTTTATTTCACTCACTCATTTGTTCTCTTTTTTGCTTACTGTTCTTATTACCAGCTGAATCTAGATTTCCCCTCTTGTTCCCACTGCACATACATCATCTGTGTCTGCCAGGCTTCCCAATTTGATCCTAAGTTCCTTGAGGACAGGGACGGTGTCTTTTTGTCTTTTACTTCTGTTATATGTTTCCCGAATTACTTATCTGGTGCACTGTACAGAGCTGATGCTCAAATGCTGATGAGGATGACCATCAGTATAATGGATGATAAGAAGAAAATCAACCAGATGCTAATAAATGATTTTGATAAAGAGGAAGAAGGATTGTTTCTCTTTTTGCAGACAATGACACTCACAGCTCTCCATGTTCCTGAACAAAAACATGACTTCATTTTCATGGAATTTCTTTTGTGCCTCGGAGCAGCCCCTGTAATTGTTCACTTCAATTACAACATTACTATTTTAAACCGAAACCCATTTTATCTGCATGCCAGCTTCTTATTTGTTTTACCAACTATATCTATTTCCATTACTGCAAGGCTGATGGTTTGTCTCAAGAGGAAATCAAATCCATTAATTCCGAAATTTCAAGCACGGCTGGTTCTGCCATAAGCAGCATTTCTTATGCTAATAGCAAATGTGCTGAAACTGAAGAGAACTGACACAGCCCTGGTTTTTATCATAACTTAAGCATTTATGTAAAAAGGCAAATCTAATAGTACTCGGAAACTGTAAGTGTTCCTATCTATAATTCACTTGGCTGAGAGGGGGACAGGACGCTGGTTTGTGTAGCTCGAGTTTCAATCAGGCTGCCAAAAGGGTTTAACTTACCTGACTCTTTCTATTTACGAAAAAGATTGGTATGCGAGTGAAATGGAGCCCCAAAACTGCCTGTTTGCGGTCTCCTTTTTGTTTGTTTGTTTTTTGTTTTGTTTTTTTCTGGAAGGCAGGAGTGTTGTCTCCACCTGCCGAGCCAGGGAACTGGTATTTGGCTTCTCCCCTGGCAGCTTCGCCCCTCGAGTCAACGCTGTCGGGAGCGTGTCTGGCGCCACAGTCCGGAGGAGGCGAGTCGGTCCCATTCGGTTTCTCGTCGAACAGCCTTTGTTTCAGCCCCAACCCCTGGTTTGTGTTTGTGTGCTCGATTAGATAGCTTAGCCAGATAGGCTCTGACTTGGACCCAATGAAAAGAAATGAATTGGTCCAGAAATGGTGACGGGTTTATGTCTGGGGACAGGGTGGGAGATCCCTATCACCAGTTTGCCTCGGCATCTGGGGGCCTGGGTGGCAGGAGGTAGCTAGGGAGAAGGTGCGAGAGAGCCTTTGCTCGCCTCGCTTTCCATGCTTTCCAGTCCTCCCTTTTCCATTCCTCCCTCCCGCCCCCTGCAAAATCCTGCAGGGCTGTAAATCAGCTCTCGTTGGGAACTCTTAGCCACTCGTGGCTGATCATCTTTGGAGCAGCAGACCAGGCTTTTAGGGATTGCTGAACCATGAAGAGGACCTGCTTAGGGGTTTGAGGTGAGCTAGGAAACCCAGGGTTGCTATTTGGAGATGATTTGGCTTTCTTCTTTCCTCGGCCCAGTAGCTCATTATTTAGCTGATTAAAAAATTCCAAATGGAGAAGTCTGCCACGAGAGAAATCGCCCTTCACCCGTCATCTTAATGAGAGTGTCTCTGCTGACGTAGTACATGGACTTGCACAATCTGACACTAATTTTGCAGCAGAGGAAAGATTTACTAACTGTACACACCGCTTTGCTTTTGTTGGCAAAGAGACTGCGATTCTTTTCTCCAAAAACAAACTCTAAATCTTTTGTAAACATGCATTATTCGCTTGACACATTGTAAATGGATCCCAGTTTGCAACACAGGCCCTCTTCACTAGTATGTAAACACTTATTCACTGAAAGGCTCCCTTTAAATTGTAAATGAATATATTTCAGCTGAAATGCCTTCTACCAACATGGCCAGTGGTATAAATCTGGCCATTTATGCTGATTACTAACTAGAGAGAAATGTGCTGGTCATTTGCACAAAGCCGTCATAGTGGGAGAGAAGTCAATGTGCTGTTTTATTTTTCCTGCGTTTGATGAGTGTTAACAAGAGCCCCATTTGCGAAAACCGAAACCCAATTCAGCTCTCTAATTGGGGCTGGGCTGGGGTGGGAATGCTACTTGACAAGCAAGTACACTGTGGGATTTTGGAAAATTCTCTCAATTTGCCCCTCCCTGCCTGTTCCCCACAAAGATCCCCTTACTGCCTTCCCTCCCCCCACCCCACCCCAGGTAAGCACATTTAGCTAGGGTAAATTAGAGCCAGTAGGCAAAAACCGAAAGCTATAACGGGTCATTCTGGGCCCTGCCTGAGTGCAAAGCAGTTGAACTGGGTTGCAGTTAGTCAGTTTGTTGGAGTATGTATGTGTGGTGGGGTTTCCATTTCTTCCCACTATGTGTCCTTTCATTCCCCACCCTGTCCCTTCCTTCTCTGCAAGAGGGAGGGAGCCAGAGATACCAGGAGGGCAGCTCAGCTTCAGAGGACTCTGGGTTCTCACCAGCAGTGGCTGCAGGGCCAACCATAGCTTCCCTGTGGAGAGAGGCTGCTCTCCAGTTCAGGCCCCAGCAGTAGCCCGGAGTAGAACCAAACTTAGTCTGACAAAATGCCGGTTAGGAGCGTATGGTGAGGTTGCGGCAATCCAGCACACACTGTTTTGTGTGTCTTCGCTTCGTAAACCTCCACAGGTGCTCCCCAGGCTGTGGGGCCTGGACTGGGGAGTTAGGGGATATCTGCCACTTGCTTTATGTGCCCTAGAGGAGAGGAGCTGTGGCTCCTGACTTAGTATGGCTCCTTGGACCAGATCAGATATTGGTGTGGGTGGACCCTAGGTCTTGGGTGGATGGGGTTGAAATGAGGCGGCCATATGATTTTGTTTGAAAATCAGGATCATGGGTCCCAAATGGCTCAGCACTCACCTCTCGGGTGTGTGAGGATGGCCATGATCTGCTCTGTAGTGCCCCAGCCACCAGAGCAGGCAACACCAATTGAGCCACTATTAGGGCAGGTTGGGCTTTGGTGGGGATAGGATGGACCAGACCAGGGCAAGCCCTACAACAAGCACAGGGGAGGGGAAGAAGGAGAGCAAGAAAATGTTACCAGACCCAACTGGGACCTAATGACCAGATTTTTGAGTCCTGGCCCTGCCTTTGTAGTAGTAGTAGTAGTAATACTGGTAGTAGTACTTGTAGTGGTAGTAGTAATAATAATAATAATAGTATTTAAGTGTGTACTATGTAGCAGCCACTGTACTAAGCGCTGGGGTGGATACGAGCAAATCAGGTTGGATACAGTCCATGTCCCGGGAGGGCTCACAGTCTCAATCCCCATTTTACAGATGAGGCCACTGAGCTCCAGAGAAGTGAAGTGAGTTGCCCAAGGTCACACAGCAGACAAGTGGTGTAGATGGGATTAGTAGTCATGACCTTCTGACTCCCTGGCCCCTGCTCTATCCACTAGGCCATACTGCTTCTAGTTGTGAAGCGTCATATTAAGTACTGAAAAAGAAATACATAGATCAGTCAATCAATCATATTTATTGAGTTCTTACTGTGCAGAGCACTGTACTAAGAGCTTGAAAGTTAGTAAACATTGACTCTATTTATTGCCATTGTTCTCGTCTGCCTCTCTCCCCCAATTAGACTGTAAGCCCATCAAAGGGCAGGGACTGTCTTTATCTGTTGCCAACTTGTACATTCCAAGCGCTTAGTACAGTGCTCTGCACATAATAAGCGCTCAATAAATACTATTGAATGAATGACTAAACATGTTCCCCACCCAAAACGTGCTCACAGTCTAGAGGATGAGACAGAGACTTAGTCTTTGGCCCCCAGTGAGCTCACAATCAAAAATAAGGGGGTAGGGAGTTGGCCCCAGATACAGAAGGAAAGGTGAACAAAAATCTAAAAGAAAGGGCAACGATAAATACTAGAAGAGCAGTAGGATTGCAGGCTCCCCGCGGCTCAGACTGTCAGTCACAAAAGTCACAGCTGCATCCATAGCAGTGGACCTTCTCAACGTCTTAAAGGCTGCAAAGACCTCGTGCTCCTGCTGGTTGGGTCCTTCTTAGGCTGGAGCAGGGGCTGATGGGAGCCCTAATGGCTTCTCTCCCACATGGTGGGCTCTGGAGGTTAGTTGTAAGGGGTGTGGTGGAGGGCTCATGTTACTGCTGTGACCCAAGTGACCGAGAGCCAGTTAGGGTGTCCCCCAACTTTTCCTTCTCTGTCAGCCTTTACCTTCCCTGCCAGCACCTCTGTCCTTGTTCTACCTGCTTGTCTGCCCTCATCACCATATAGATTGGGCATGCTTCAGCTCAGAGCCATTTGCAGCTATGGAGGAGGGTCAGAGAGGTAGGAGCCCAGGAGCCCATGGCTGCCTGGGGTGTAAGGGAGGGAGTTTGCACAGTTTGTACTCACCCACTGGAAGCCCCACTGCCCCTTCCAGCTCAGAGAATCTGAGTTTCAAGCCCGATCAATCGGTCACTCAAGAAGTAATATTCATTGAGCATCTACTGTATGTGGAGCACATTAGGAAGAGCTTGAGAGAGTGCAATAGAATTAGTAGATATGATCTCTAGCCTAAAGGAGCTTACAATCTTGTAAAGGGAGACAGACTTTAAAGTAAGTTGCAGAGAGGAGGCACAGAGTATATAAGATATAGACGTAAGTGCCACAGGGAATTGTGAGTAGTTAAATGCTTAGGTGGTACAAAACTGCTGACATGGCAGGTAAGGGATCTAAGGGAAGGAGATTTAGAAATTAATTGGGGAAAGCCACCTGGGGGGAGGTGTGGTTTCAGAAGGGCTTTGGAGATGGGGAAAGTAGTGGTCTGTCACGTATGAATGGAGAGGGGGCTGGGGAAGGAAAGGCAGCAGGGAGGTCACATGCAAGAGGTGGACAATAGGAGAGGTGAGGAGGCATAATGATTAAATTAGCTTCTTAAGAGGAATGAAGAGTGTGAGCTGGGTTGTAGTGGGAGAGGAGAGTAGATAAATATGAAGGAAGGAGCTGATTAAGTGCTTTGAGGCCACTGTGAGGAGTTTCTGCTTAATGCAGAGAACAACGGTTTTTGAGAAGTAAGGCGGCATGTGCAGAATGACTTCTACAAAAATGATCAAGGAACCAGACCAAAATAGGGACTGGAAAGGGAAGAGACTATAGGCAGGTTGATCAGTGAAAAGGTAGATGCCAGTAGCTGATCTGGGATGTGAGAAGTGTCTGGATCAACAGAGCAGTCATTATGGTGGATCCTGGAAATGTTGTGGAGGAATAACTGGCAGGATTTGATAACAGACTGAATTGGCGAATTGAAAGAGAAGCAAGAGTGGAGGATAATGCTAAGGGGAGGGCTTGATGGACAGGTAGGATGGCAGCGGCTGGAAAGCAGGGGGGAACTGTAGGGGAGGTGAAAGGGGAGAGCTGATAAATGCATGTTTTTCTACTTCAGCTGAAGCCAGCGCAGAATTAGAGCAGGATAGAAAGGGCAATCTTAGCCTAAGATCTCTGTCACTTCCATCCAACCCTATCTGTGCTATTTCCCTCTGGAAGCCTTCAAGTCAGTGAATATAAACAGTGGGATGGAAGCAGGGCAAGGGGAGGAAGTAACAGGGAGGGAAATGACTTCGCTGTAGCAGTTGGCCATAAATCAGGTTGGGCTCACTGATCTCGAGCTACATCAGCAATTAGTGCATGTTGCATCCCCAGATTTTATGTATTATGGTTGTTTGCACAGTAACCCTTTACAGAATGTGACAAAAGAAAGGAAAAGACATCACCCTCTGTCTCCTGCCACCATGTTGTTTTCCTTCTTGTCTAGATTAGGAGGCAGATCCACCCTCTACAGGTTTTCCTCTTTGGAAAAGGAAAGAAACTGGAAGTTCTCCAATATGGATTGCCCATGAAACTCAGAGCTTTAGGATTACAGTGAGCGAGACCTACCAAAACTCAGTTTTATCAATCAATGGTATTTATTGAGTGCTTATTGTATGCAGAGCACTGTACTAAGCACTTGAGAGAATACAATGTTCCCTGCCCACCACAGTTTTCATAAGACTTTTGCTGGCAGCCACCTATTTCTTTAATCAATTGCTAGGGCAAACAAGTGTGTTTTCTGATGAGAGTTAGTACTGTGCTGTATTGGCACCCCTCAGCTCAAGAGAATCAAAGCAGCTTTCCAAAGCACCTCACTCATTTCAACTATCTGGATTGGCCCCATGAATCATAATACACAAATTGAAAATCAGCCTGGACTGAAGATGGATCAACCTGAGACACGTCATATTGGAAGATCTGGATCGTGTATCTGAGCTTAAGGCTCCTTTTCTCATCCTTCAGATCATAGTGACATTTTTCTAATGTTATTTATTAAGCATATACTATGTTCTGGGCACTGAACTAAGCACTGGTATAGATACAAGACAATTAGGTTGGACTCAGCCCATGTCCCACATGGGGTTCACAGCTTTAATCCCCATTTCCCAGATGAGGTAACTGAGGCACATAGAAGTTAAGTGACTTGCCCAGCATCACACAGCAGTCAAGTGGCAGAGCCAGGATTAGAACGCAGGTCCTCTGACTTCCACTAGGCCATTCTGCTTCTCTATTCCATCTCTTATTCCATCTTGAGGGCCCTTTCTCCCATTACTCAGGGTCCTCTTGTGGGGAGAAGAGAGTTCTGGGAATAGAGCTCACTTTGGGTTGAAAGAGTAGAGTGCTCCAGTTGGCAAGAGGATTAATATGAATACTCAGTTCAACGGCATCAAAACAAATTCAGTCTGACTCAGTCCCCTGTGCAGAAATCAACAGGCCAGTGTATTCAAGAAGAGCAAATAAGCCAAAAGAAACAGATTTATTAGAGGTGGCATATATAATAGACATTTAATTCACAAACTCGATTGACTCAAGGTTTAAAAGGGAAAAAATGAACCCATGACAAGGGGTGCAGTATGCATTTCTGCACCCAAGTATGTCCCCACCATCCTCTTGCTGGCCAGATTTGACCCACTTTGCTTAGACTGCGCTCTTTGGGAAGCTGCTCCTGCTCTTTAGGAATCCAGACTTGGGGTTTAGGGGCTTCCCCTTTCTGCCTTCCACCACTCTAACCTCTTCTAGGGTGCTGCCCTCCTGCTGCTGCTTTCCTGGCCGCCACCCCTGCCTCCGCCTCCATCAAGTCTTTTGCTGGTCCCCTTTGCTCCTTGGTGGGAGGGTCTGGGCCTGCTGGGCTGCTCCATTCAGAACTGCAATGTCTACCTGATTAAAGCAGAACCTCAATCACCAATCACGTTGCCCCCTCCTACCTCACCACGCTATTCTTCTACTACAATCCAGACCACACACTTTGTTCATCTATTGCCAACCTACTCAATGTACCTCAATCTTGTCTGTCTCGCCACCGACTTCTCACCCATGACTCACCTCTAGTCTGGAGCACCCTCCTTCCTCATATCTGACAGATAATTACTCTCCTCCGCTTCAAAGCCTTATTGAAGGCACATCATCTCCAAGAGGCCTTCTCTGACTAAGCCCTCCTTTCCTCTTCTCCCACTGTCTTCTGCGTTGCCCTGACTTGTTCCCTTTGTTAAGGGCTTACTCTGTGCCAGGCACTGTACCAAACTCCGTGGTAGATATAAGAAAATAGATACAATCTCCCTTGTGGGCAGGAAATGTGACTCTTAACTCTGTTACATTGTATTCTCCCAAGTGCTTACAGCATGCAGTAAGCGCTCAATAAATATGATTGATTGATTCATTTCCTCCATCCCAGTTCTGCAACATTTATGTGTGTATCGTAATTTATTTATTTATATTACTGTCTGTCTCCCCCTCTGGACTATAAGCTTGTCGTGGGCAGGGAATGTGCCTCTTTATTGTTATATTGTACTCTCCCAAATGCTCTGTACAGTGCTCTGCACACGGTGAGTGAAGTGACTTGCCCAAAGTCATCCAGCAGACAAGTGGCAGAGCTAGGATTAGAAACCAGGTCCTCTGACTCCCGGGCCCATGCTCTTTCCACTAGACCACACTGCTTATTCTCCCTATCGCAGAGGGGAGGGCCAGGTTGGGATATGTCCTTGCAAGATGCCCATCACAGATTTAAGTGCCCTGCATGGGGCCAGCCTTTTCACATCCCTTTGGTGCCCAGTGGCACTAGGGGAGGTCAGCTGGGGACAAAGTTGCTGCTGTGTGCTTGTGGCAACTCTACTGCCAGATGAAGTCCTGCCTGACAGCCCTTTTGTGTATCCTAGCAACATGGCTACTAAAAGAGTGTGTCCAGAACACTCAGGCTTAGCCCTGATTCCCACAGGGCTACTTCAACCAGCAGAGGCCCCTTGAGGTCACCCAGAACCCTTTCCCTTAAGCTGCTGCAGGGTAGGAGACCCTGAAGGACATAGAATTGTAATAATAATTATACTCATTCATTCATTCAATAGTATTTATTGAGCGCTTACTATGTGCAGAGCACTGTACTAAGCACTTGGAATGTACAATTCGGCAACAGATAGAGACAATCCCTGCCCAATAACGGACTCACAGTCTAAACGGGGGAGACAGACAGCAAAGCACAACAGAACAAAACAAAACATCATCATCAAGATAAATAGAATCATACAGATATACACATCATTAACAAAATAAATAGGGTAATAAATAATATACATCAATATGCACAGTGCTGAGGGGAAGGGGGAAGAGCAGAGGGTGGGAGGGGGGGAATGGGGAGGGGAGGAGGAGCAGAGGGAACGGGGGAGTTCAGTCTGGGAAGGCCTCCTGGAGAAGATGAGCTCTCGGTAGGGCTTTGAAGAGGGGAAGAGAGTTAGTTTGGCAGATGTGAGGAGGGAAGACATTCCAAGACAGCTGTAGGATGTGGGCCAGGGGTCGTCGGCAGAAAAGGCGCGAATGGGGGACCGTGAGGAGGTAAGCAGCAGAGGAGTGGAGTGTACAGGGTGGGCAGTAGAAAGAGAGAAGGGAGGTGAGGTAGGAGGGGGCAAGGTGATGGAGAGCTTTGAAGCCAAGAGTGAGGAGTTTTTGTTTCGTGCAAAAGTTGATGGGCAACCATTGGAGGTTTCTGAGGAGGAGAGTGACAAGCCCAGAGCGTTTCTGTAGGAAGATGATCCAGGTAGCGGAATGAAGAACAGACTGGAGTGGGGAGATCAGAGAGGAGGCTGACACAATACTCCAGTTGGGATATTATGAGAGCTTGTACCAGCAAGGTAGCAGTTTGGATGGAGAGGAACGGTGGTCAAGTGGAGTGGCTTGGGGAGAAGACACACACATTTATATTTTATGAGAAAAAGGGCTTAGTCGGTCAGATGTTTGCCATTTGAACCTGGGGCAAACAATGGGGCAATGGGGCAAATACCAGGGAAACCACTTAACTAGTATACCCTGATTAAGGCATTGTATAAACAGTAAGGTCATCTTCAAAAGAGGATCAGTCAGTTGCAATTATTGAATGTTTACTATAGGCAGAGCACTGAACTAAACACTTGGGAGAGTACAATACAACAGAGTGGGTTGCCCAAGAGGAGTTTACAGTCTAGGACTATTTACATTTGTTAGTTTAACTTTAATGAATAAAGGCTCTAGAATTACGTGTTAGTTTATTATGAAGTGACAACATGATTCATGTATGCAACATCTTACTAGATGGATTTTTTTTTAGGTGTGCTTCAAGTGCAATGTATATTTTTATGGTAAAATATACTAAAGTTCACCCTAGTCGATACAAAAATAAGCAGCGATATACTATGAAATAAACAAAGTCTGAGTATTTCTAAGTGTTTGATTCTTAAAAAAAGGGAAAAAAAAGGGTATTTTGGCCCAAATCAAGTTAGAAAAGCAAATGGGTCTCTCAGGATCTGCCCTTTCAAACTGTTAACATGAAAATGCATTCTCTTTGGCCTAAAATTACTGCTTGCATATGAGAATCACAACTGTTTGGAGAAATAGGTTAGAATACTGCCCAATTTAATTTGGGTTTCTTGGATATAAATCCACCCATCTTTACCAAAAGCCATTGGTGCCATGTCACAATAGCTAGTGAAATACATGCCTCTCATGGATAGGTGCTATGGGGAAATGGCGAAGAGAGGGAAAATATGAATCAGAGCTTTTATTTGTTTGAAGCTGGTACCAATAGTGTTAGTACCTCATAAAGCTAGTATTAACTTAAGCGCTCTTAGTACAGTGCTTTGCACTCAATAAATACGATTGAATGAACATGAACATGGCACGCTCACACTTGGAATACTGTGTGCAACTCTGGTCATTTCCTATTAAGGGAAGAATAGAGATGGAGATGGTACAGAGTGGTAGTTAATGGTGATAGTAGTAATGGTATTCATTAATTCAAGGCATTCACTGTGTGCACTGTATTGTACTAAGAAGTGCCTCTGGCCCCTAAAGAGCTCACAATCTAAGAACCAGGGGGAGAAGGGGATTAGTAACAGACACAATCAGAAAAATAAAGCAAAGATAGCATCTAAAACAGAATGCTTCATTTTCCCATCCCAATCCTGTCCTCTCCATCTTTTCCACCACCGTGGACAATGCCACTGTGCTCCCTGTCTCACAAGTTCAAAACCATGGCATTAAGCGAGTCATCTCTCCCATTCAACCCACACGTTCAATCTGTCACCAAATCCTGTTGGTTCTACCTTCACAACATTGCTAAAAATCTGCTCTTGCCTTTCCACCTGAACTACTACTATGTTGATCCAGGAACTCATCATATCCTACCTTGATTATTGCATCAGCCTCCTCACTGATCCCCTGCCTCCTATCTCTCCCCAATCCAGTCCTTCTCTCCCCAGCAGTCCTTCTCTTCACATCTCCCCACTCATCAAAAACCTTCCGGGGTTGCCCATCCACCTTCACATCAAACAGCAATTCTTTACCATTGGCTTTAAAACACTCGATCAACTCATCCTCTCCTATCTTACCTCGCTGATTTCCTACTACAACATAACCCACACACTTCGCTCTTCCAATGCCAACCTTCTCACTGCACCTCAATCTCATCTATATTTCTGCCAACCCCTTGCCCATGCCCTCCCTCTAGCCCGAACTCCCTCCCCTTTCATATATAACAGACCACCACTGTCCCCACCTTCAAAGCCTTATTAAAATCACCTCTCCTTTGAGAGGCTTGGCCTGCCTAAGCCTTTATTTTCCCCACTTCCTTTCACTTCTGTGTCGCCTATGCACTTGGGTCTGTACCCTTCAGGCACTTGATATTCACCCCATTTCAGGCCCAAAGCACTTATGTATATATGTAGGAGTTAATGTCTGTCTCCCCTCTAGACTGAAAGGTCCTGGTGGGCAAGGAACATATCTACCAACTCTGTTGTATTGTTCTCTCCCAAGTACTTAGTACAGTGCTCTGCACACAGTAAGTGCTCAAATATCACTGGTTGATTGAAAAGCAGGGATTTGGAGAAACTTCCTTATAAGGACAGACAGAAAGAGGTAAGACTCTATAATCTGGAAAGAGACGGGGTTGTGAGGGGATTTGACTGAGGTTTACAAAATGATGAAGAATGTGGGCAGCATGAAAATAGAAAGCTTATTCAATAAATCACTCACACTAGGGGGAAGGGGCACAATCTGAAGCTTGAAGGTGGTAGGCTCAAAATGAACAAGAGGAAACACTTCTTTGTTCTCCAAGTGTGCAGTCATATAGAATTTATCACAGTACACTGTGTGGGCAGAAAATATCAAGAGGGCTGCCCATGATAGATTCTTGATGGAAAGTCAAGAATATAGCAGGGAAAGTGAAGGGTGTTAGATGGGGCATCCCTAGCCAGGAGGATGCCAAAGGAGGGCAAACAATACCCAGTTCCTCTAAGCATTCTGTTGCTATTGTTGGAAAAAAAATCAACAGGATACACCATGTTTTTAATCTTTTGAGAGATCTGCTACATGGTAAGCTCGTTGTGGGCAAGGAACGTGTCTACCAACTCTGCTGTACTCTCCCAAGCACTCTGCACACAGTAAATGCTCAATAAATATCACTGATTGATTGGTTTTACTCACAGGGGATGGGCATGGTAGAGATTACTGCCATCAGAGATCCTCCAAAAGACTCATTTAAGGAATACATCTTTCCCCATAACATTTTTTAACATTGCAAAGTTCCAAACTGAACTCGACAGGATCTACCTCAACATAACCTCCTCCTGCCTCCCATCCCAAAAAAAAAAAACCATCCACTTCCCATTCAATCCATGGATGTGATTAAATGCCGTTAAGTCTAGTGCTGGATTTGAAGTCTCCTTATAAAGAGAGACAGAGGGCTCTTCAGTCGTCAATGATATGGCTGAGATGGAACCTGGTAAAATGCATACGTGTCAAAGAAAATACATTAGTGTGCATATATGTCCATCTCGAAACAACTGTGTAAAAGCCCACTCGCTCATATACCCAAAGCCCTAAAGCCTTGGAAGGGATTGACTGCATATCTGTGAGTTTCACTGCCGTCTTTGAATCAATTAATCAGTCAATCGTATTTACTGAGCACTTACTGTGTACAGAGCACTGTAACTAAGTGCTTGGGAGAGTACAACAAGAGTTGGTAGACAAGATCCCTGTCCACAATGAGCTTATAGTCTTGAGGAGGAGACAGACGGCAATATAAATAAATTAGGGACATGTACATAAGCGCAGTGGGGCTGAGAGAGTAATGAAAAAAAGGTGCAAAACCAAGTGTAAAGGCGTCACAGAAGGGAGGCCTTTCAGTGCTTTCTGTAAATCCTTGGTAGGGCCTTCAGAAATCTGGCAAATATATTTAAAATAATAATAATAATAATGTTGGAATTTGTTAAGCGCTTACTATGTGCTGAGCACTGTTCTAAGCAGTAGGGTAGATATATAGCATTTGTGCTTACTCTGTGCCAAGCACTGCACTAAGTACTAAGATACATCCCCGATAACCAGGTCCCACATGAGGCTCACAGTTTAAGTAGGAGGGAGACCAGGTATTCACTCCCCATTTTGCAGATGAGGAAGCTGAGGCACAGAGAAGCGAAGTGACTTGCCCGAGGTCACACTACAGGCAAGTGGCAGATCTGGGATTCAAACTCAGGTCCTCTGACCCCCAGGCTCGTACTCTTTCCATTCGGCCATGTTGTCTCTCAAGGTGTGGAGTGAGCCAGGGAGGAGACCCCAAGAAGCTAGCCCCCCCCCCCCCCCCCCCGCCATGCCTCTGGGGGCGCTTGAGATGCCTTGTGGAGCTGCTGCCTGGATCATTCTTCAACTGATAGCCCTGGATTTCTGCATCTGTCTGCCTCTTTCGCTCTTATGCTCGAGTTGCTGAGCACTGCTGGCGAAAGTCTAAGCACCAAGCCAACCTTATTTACTTCAAATTTATCCTTTCCTGCCTTAACTCTGCCCTCTCCTCTGCCAGGCAAAACTATTTTTCTTCCCTCATTGATGACCATGCCCATCACCCCCGCCAATTTTTCTGGACTTTTAACTCTCTCCTCAGGTCCCCTGTTCCTCCCCCTCCCCCATCCCTCACCCCCAACAATCTGGCCACCTACTTCATTACAAAAATTAACGCTATCAGATCTGAGCTCCCCAAAGCCACCCCTCCCCCTTGTCCAACCGTCCTGCTCCCAACCCTCTCCCCTACTTTCCCATCCTTCTCTGCAGTATCCTCAGAGGAGATCTCCTCCCTCCTCGCAAGTGCCACCCCCTCCACCTGTGCTTCGGACCCCATTCCTGCTCACCTTATAAAAACTATCACCCCTTCTGTCCTTCCCTTCTTAACTTCTCCCACTCACTCTCCAACGGCTTCTTCTCCTCTGCCTTCAAACATGCCCATGTTTCCCCCATTTTAAAAAGACCCTCTCTTGACCCCACTTCCCCTTCCAGTTATCGTCCTATCTTCCTCCTACCCTTCCTTTCCAAACTCCTAGAATGAGTCATCTACACTCGCTGCCTTGAATTCCTCAACTCCAACTCTCTCCTGGACCCCCTCCAATCTGGCTTCCGTCCCCTCCACTCCACCGAGACTGCTCTCTCAAAGGTCACCCATGACCTCGTTCTTGCCAAATCCAATGGCTCCTACTCTATCTTAATCCTCCTTGACCTCTCAGCTGCCTTTGACACTGTTGACCATCCCCTTCTCCTCCACACTTTATCTCACCTTGGCTTCACGGACTCCATCCTCTCCTGGTTCTCCTCTTATCTTTCTGGTCATTCACTCTTGGTCTCCTTTGCGGGCTCCTCCTCTCCCTCCTATCCACTAACTGTAGAGATTCCTCAAGGGTCAGTTCTTGGCCCTCTTCTGTTCTCCATCTATAGTCACTCCCTTGGTGAACTCATTCGCTCCCACAGCTTCAACTATCATCTCTACGCAGATGACACCCAAATCTACATCTCCTCCCCTGTTCTCTCCTCCTCCCTTCAGGCTCATCTCTCCTCCTGCCTCCAGGACATCACCTGGATGTCTGCCCGCCACCTAAAATGCAACCTGTCTAAAACTGAGCTCCTTATCTTCCCTCTCGAACCCTGTCCTCTCCCTCATTTCGCTGTCACTGTGGACGGCACTACCATCCTTCCCGTGTCACAGGCCTGCAACCTTGGTGTCATCCTAGACTCTGCTCTCTCAATCACCCTACACATCCAATCCATCACCAACACCTGCCAGTCTCACCTTCACAATATCGCCAAGATCCGCCCTTTCCTCTCCATCCAAACTGTTACCGTGCTGGTACAAGCTCTCAAAATATCCCAACTTGATTATTGTGTTAGCCTCCTCTCTGATCTCCCTTCCTCCTGTCTCTCCCCACTCCAGTCTATTCTTCATTCCGCTTCCCAGGTCATCTTCCTACAGAAACGCTCTGGGCATGTCACTCCCCTCCTCAAAACCTCCAGTGGTTGAAACCTCCAGTGGTTGACTATCAACCTTGGCACGAAACAAAAACTCCTCACTCTTGGCTTCAAAGCTCTCCATCACCTTGCCCCCTCCTACCTCACCTCACTTCTCTCTTTCTACTGCCCACCCCATACACTACGCTCCTCTGCCGCTCATCTCCTCGTGGTCCCCCGTTCGCGCCTGTCCCGCCGTCGACCCCTGGCCCTCATCCTACCGCTGTCCTGGAATGCCCTCCCTCCTCACATCCGCCAGACTAACTCTCTTCCCGTCTTCAAAGCCCTACTGAGATCTTACCTCCTCCAGGAGGTCTTCCCAGATTGAGCCCCCCCTTTCCCTCTGCTCCTCCTCCCCTTCACTTCCCCCCTCTCCTGCCCTCTGCTCTTCCCCCTTCCCCTCACCTCAGCACTGTGCATATTTGTATATATGTTTATTACCCTATTTATTTTGTTAATGAGGTGTATATCTCCATGATTCTATTTATCTTGATGATATTGTTTTGTTTTGTTCTGTTTTGCTTTGCTGTCTGTCTCCCCCGTTTAGACTCTGAGCCAGTCATTTGGCAGGGATTGTCTCTATGTGTTGCCAAACTGTACATTCCAAGTGCTTAGTACAGTGCTCTGCACATAGTAAGTGCTCCATAAATACTATTGAATGAATGAATGAATGAACTGTGTAGGAAGAGGGATTTCATTTTATTGTTCAATTGGAAAGTCATCCACCCAGAATAGAATTGGTTCTTAAAAACAGTGTGGCCAACTTGGCAAGGCATCGAGACATCATGCTCAAGACCTCATACAGATTGTGGAAATGTGCATCATTGTATTTCCCCAGCTTAATGAGCTTTCTCTTGAGGCTTGTTCTGTGGAGCACATTCCCAGTTGCTTCAAAAGATTCTGCTGAGCAAAAGCATGGAAACACAAGACCGCCTGTGAAAATATAATATATATTTTAGCTGCCTTGGCTTTGGGAGATGACACTATTGATGATGAGATCCTATCAATGCTTGCAGGTATGTCTGAAAAGACTCTATCCCTCATTGTTTGTATGTCAAGCTAGGTCCTTGCTGTCCTGATGCATTGTCTCATACAAGGAAGGCCTAGCTCTATTTTCAAGCCTGCCTCTTGGTGTCCTAATCTCTTTGCTCCAGAAATCAGCCCTTCTCTGGATTGCTGCCCACCAGCCTGGTCTGTCTTCGGCAGTGGTCTCCCAACAGTCCACTGCTTGGTCACATTTTTGAGATTCTGCTTCACAGTTGCTTTAAATCAAATACACAACAGTGTCCCTTCCAGGTGAAGCAGCTTCGACTTGGTGTCCCACCCCGATGAGAAGCAATGTGGTCTAAAGGATAGAACACAGGCCTGAGAGCCAGAGGACCTGGGTTCTAAACCCGGATCAGCCACTCGTCTGCTGTGTGACCTTGGGCAAGTCACTTCACTTCTCTGTGTCTTGGTTACCTCATCTGTAAAATGGGGATGAAGACTGTGAGCCCCATTTGAGACAAGATGGTGTCCAACTAGATTATCTTGTATTTACCCCAGCACTTAGTAGAGTGCATGGCAGCTAGCAAGCACTTTTAAAAACCAAAAAAAAAAAAGCTCCAACAAATGAACAAGCAGACAGAAAAAAACCCCTTCTGCCCTGCCTGTCTTCCAGGTACACCCAACTCCCCCCTTCTCTCTCAACCCCAAACTCCACTAGCTCCACCCACCCTGCAGCACTTTGAAACTTCTATTCCCTGCAGCTTCCATACATGCTTCCTACACCCAAACTTGGCCACCTAGCTCCACAATTTCCTCTGCGCCCCATCACCCCCCTACTCCCCTACTAAGCCAGGTCTGAACCTGCAACCAGCCCCACTCCACCATGGCTTTTATTTTTCAACTTGTTTCACTTGGATTTCACTTATCATAGTGAAATATATCGTAGCCTATCATAGAGAAGCAGCATAGCCTAGTGGATAGAGCATGGGTGTGGGAGTCAAAAGGACCTGGGTTCTAATCCTGGCTCCGCTACTTGTTTGCTGTGTGACCTTGGGCAAGTCACTTCACTTCTCTGTGCCTCAGTTACCTAGTCTATAAAATGGGGATTGAAACTATGAGCCCCATGTGGGACATAGCCTGTGTCCAACCCAATTTGCTTGTATCCACCTTAGTGCTTAGTTCAGTGCCTGAAACATAGTAAGTGCTTAAGAAATAACATAGTTGTTTCATGAATTCCTCTCCTCCCCTGGCCTGCTCCCCTCCAGCTGGGTGCCTAAGGTCTTAGGAGCCACACAGGGCATGAAAGGAGTATCTTTGTATTTGAAGATGATGCTATTGATGGTGAAATCCTATCCATGCATAGAGATATGGCTGAAAATCCCAAAGAGTCACTGACATGCTATTCCACACTGCAAGTGTGGAAAGATTGTCCTGTGCCACACAGGTGCACTCACCAATTGCAGGGTAGTGATACAGTGCTGCTTCTACTAGGCCACAAGAAGCAGCATGGCCTAGTGGAAGGAGTATGGGCCTGGGAGTCAGAGGTCCAGGGTTCTTAATCCTGTCTCTGCCAATTGCTTACTGTGTGACCTTGGGCAAGTCACTGAACTTCTCTGTGTCTCAGTTTTCTCAACTGAAAATTGAGGATTCAAGAGCCGTTCTCCCTCTTACTTAGATTGTGATACCCATATGGGACTGGGACTGTGTCCAAACCGGTTAATTTGAATCTACCCCAGCACTTAAAACCTTGTTTGACACATAGTAAATGTTTAAGAAATACTGTGATAACAGTGATCATCATCATCATCATAGCCCTAACTGTTTGATTGGGGCTGTGGTCTGGACTGATCCACATAGGAAGCAACCCTCTAGGACTCTGAAAGGGTAAAATGTGACCGGGGAGAAACTGGCTCCTAGCTATGGTCAGCCTGTACAGTGCACTTGGGACAAATCATCTTACTGGAGAATACTCAGTGCCCTTTCTCTGCCCTTCCTAATTGGGAAAATGTTGATGGGAAAACCTGGACCCGAAGATCACCCTTCCCATCTGGTGCTGGGCTTTTCTGTACTGATGCCATGACGAGTGATTTATTTCCCCTTCATCCCCAACAAGCACGGTGGCTAGTTATCCTCAGGGAGTTTCAGAATGTCAATAGACTCTCTCTTCATCACACCATAATGTCTTCAACTGATGCAATTTTAAAGACAGAATTTAAAGTGCACTTCAGAGCACTGGCCTCTGAGAACATGATAAATAACCAAGTTGTTCCCTGCACGGCTAATCAAGAAACAAACCAAACAACTGGGGTTTCCAGCTGTCAGGGATTCAACTAAGAATCCTGGGCTCTGCTGGAGCCTGGAACAAGCTAGGCCCTGGAAACTGTGCCCACTGTCATCTGGAGCAGTACGGAGGGGCAGAGATTGGCCAGGGCTCTAATCGTGATCCTTGGGCTGGCTGTCCAGGGCAAACCGGGCAGAAAGTGAATCCTACATGGACACCAACTACCCCGGGGAGAAAACAGTTTCAGAACCCTTATTTTAATGACTGGAATTTCAAGTTCCAAAGGGATTGGCCAGGCTGACTTAGGTTTGGTGGAGGGATGGAAGAAGAGATTGCCTGCAAATTAGGCTTCTGGTAAGCCACGTAAGTCAAATGTCAGAACACACAACATTAAGTGGAGAAGGTGACCCAGACATAATGGAATAGGAGTCAGAGGTCCCTTTTGGGCTTCCATTCAAGACTCTAAGCTCATTGTGGACAGGGAGTGTGTCTGTTTATTGTTATACTGTACTCTCCCATGTGCTTAGTACAGTGCTCTGCACATGGTAAGCACTCAATAAATACATTTGAATTGATTGAAGATCAGTACTCTGTAGAAGCTCTGCAGAGATGGTCTTTGACAGTAAGGGGCCTAAGAGTGGGAGTGGTAGGAGATGGGGTCCAGAGCACTGATGGCCTTACCTCTTCCTACCTGCAATAGAACTGGTTTTCAAGACCCACTCTATGCAGCATGGAGGCAACAGACTGAAAGATGGCTTTCCATCAGAGATTCCATCCACTCTATGACAGTAGTCTAAGGTCAACTGAAGGCTAGACTGTAAGCTCATTACAGACAGGGAGTGTGTCTGTTTATTGTTATATTGTACTCTCCCATGTGCTTAGTACAGAGCTTTGCACTCTTCTGTGCCTCAGTTCCCTCATCTGTAAAATGGGGATTAAGACTGTGAGCCCCACGTGGGACAACCTGATTCCCCTGTGTCTACCCCAGCGCTTAGAACAGTGCTCTGCACATAGTAAGCACTTAACAAATACCAACATTATTATTAGAGGAGCAGCGTGGCTCAGTGGAAAGAGCCCGGGCTTTGGAGTCAGAGGTCATGAATTCGAATCCCAGCTCTGCCACTTGTCAGCTGTGTGACTGTGGGCAAGTCACTTAACTTCTCTGTGCCTCAGTTACCTCATCTGTAAAATGGGGATTAAGAGTGTGAGCCCCACATGGGATATCCTGATTCCCCTGTGTCTACCCCAGCGCTTAGAACAGTGCTCGGCACATAGTAAGCGCTTAACAAATACCAACATTATTATTATTATTCATTCAATAGTATTTATTGAGCGCTTACTATGTGCAGAGCACTGTACTAAGCACTTGGGATGAACAAGTCGGCAACAGATAGAGACAGTCCCTGCCGTTTGACGGGCTTACAGTCTAATCGGGGGAGACGGACAGACAAGAACAATGGCACTAAACAGCGTCAAGGGGAAGAACATCTCGTAAAAACAATGGCAACTAAATAGAATCAAGGCGATGTACAATTCATTAACATAATAAATAGGGTAACGAAAATATATACAGTTGAGCGGACGAGTACGGTGCTGTGGGGATGGGAAGGGAGAGGTGGAGGAGCAGAGGGAAAAGGGGAAAATGAGGCTTTAGCTGCGGAGAGGTAAAGGGGGGATGGCAGAGGGAGTAGAGGGGGAAGAGGAGCTCAGTCTGGGAACGCCTCTTGGAGGAGGTGATTTTTAAGTAAGGTTTTGAAGAGGGAAAGAGAATCAGTTTGGCGGAGGTGAGGAGGGAGGGCGTTCCAGGACCGTGGGAGGACGTGACCCAGGGGTCGACGGCGGGATAGGCGAGACCGAGGGACGGTGAGGAGGTGGGCGGCAGAGGAGCGGAGCGTGCGGGGTGGGCGGTAGAAAGAGAGAAGGGAGGAGAGGTAGGAAGGGGCAAGGTGATGGAGAGCCTTGAAACCTAGAGTGAGGAGTTTTTGTTTGGAGCGGAGGTCGATAGGCAACCACTGGAGTTGTTTAAGAAGGGGAGTGACATGCCCAGATCGTTTCTGCAGGAAGATGAGCCGGGCAGCGGAGTGAAGAATAGACCGGAGCGGGGCGAGAGAGGAGGAAGGGAGGTCAGAGAGAAGGCTGATAATAATAATAATAATATTATTATTATTAAGTGCTCAATAAATATGATTAACCGACTGACTGCTAGGCACAAGCAGGATGGGTTGGAGGGATAGAAAAATAAAATCAAAGGCATATAGCTTTGCCTCTAGATTAAACCATGGTACCTCTTCACCTAGAAAAGTCTCTGCTCTTCTGGTAGCTGCATTGTAGGAAGGACAGACTAGAGCTGGACAAAGTCCAGGCCCTTCGACTTTCGACACGTTTCCAGGTGCATGGAACATCACTGCTATTGATGATCGTAACAGTATTGATGAGAAGGTACAGAGAAAGACACCTAAAATGATTAAGAGTAGAGCAGCTTCAGCATGAGTGAGGCTGAATTGGTTAGGATGTTTCAGTCTGGAAAGACACCGGCTGAGAGTATATAAACTCATGTGGTCTAGTGGAAAGAGCACGGGCCTGGGAGTCAAAGGACCTGGTTTTAATCCTGGCTTCACCACTTGTCTGCTCTGTGACCTTGGACAAGTCACTTAGCTTCTCTGTGTCTCAGTTACCTCATCTGTAAAATGGAAGTTAAGACTGTGAGCCCCACAGGGGACATGGATGGTGTCCAACCTGATTAGCCTGTATCTACCCCAGGGCTTAGTACACTGCTGGGCACATAATAAACACTTAACCAATCCCATTAAAAACAAACAAACAAGGAAGGGTGTGGACATGGCAAAAAGGGAAGTGTTGTTCCCCAAATCTCCCACCATTTGGATGAGGGGGGCATTCACTGAAGCTTGAGGATGGCCAGCTCCAGAGAAATAAAGGGAAACATTTTTTCCTCTAGTGGGTGGTAAGTATGCAGAATTCATCCCCACAGGAAGTTAAGCAGCCAAAGATGTCAGTGTGTTCGAGAGGGGTTTGGATAGATTGATGGTAGAGAGAGAAGTCTGGAATGTAGAGGGGAAGGTTAGGGGTGTTAGATAGTCTATCCCTAACCATGAGGATGAATGTCCAGGAGGGCAAACCATTAAATGATTTCTCCTGTAGCCTGTTGCCATTATTGGAGACAAAATATTAGGCTGGATGAACCATGCGTGGGTCTGACCCAGGATGATGGTGCTCAGGGTCTGATATTCTTATATCTACATCATTCTGATAATAGATATGGCAGAAAGGGATCATCTGTATGCTTCTGGATAGAACCCAGAAGCCTATGGGTAGAGGATGTCAATAGTGTTGAAAAATTTGTGGAGTTACCCAACAGGGCCACTAAGCTCCAAAACACAGCCCAAAATGTGTTACTTCAAAAGCAACATCTGGACATGTTTTTGCTGGTACAGACCCTCACAACACACTCTACTAGGGGCTATCCAAAGTGAGTTAAAAAGAGTCAAAGGCTTGCCTCCAGGAAATCAATTACCTATGACAGCCATGTCGAGCCTATGACCTAGGGGCTGCATGATATCCACTGTGGGCTTATACAGCGTGGCTCAGTGGAAAGAGCACGGGCTTGGGAGTCAGAGGTCATGGGTTTGAATCCCGTCTCTGCCACCTGGCAGCTGTGTGACTGTGGGCAAATCACTTAACTTCTCTGTGCCTCAGTTCCCTCATCTGAAAAATGGGGATGAAGACTGTGAGACTCACGTGGGACAACCTGATTACCCTGTATCTACCCCAGTGCTTAGAACAGTGCTCTGCACATAGTAAGCGCTTAACAAATACCAACATTATTATTATTATTAACTGGCCACAGCAGGTAAGTGAAACAAGAAAAAAGCTGTGAAAGTCCCCAATCAATCAATCGTCTTGAACACCAATTGTGTGAAGAAGGCTGAACTAGGCCCTTTGGAGAGTACACTTAGTATGCATGGCCCATGTTTTCAAGGAACTTAAAGTCTAGTAGAGGAGACAGGCAATAAAATAATTTGCAGGTAGCAGGACAGGGGAATACATACATAAGTGAGTGTTAAAGGCTTCAGGAGGTGGTCATTTCAGAAGTGCTCAGATGTTGCAGAAATGCTTATTTGGCAGTTGGAGGCATATAGCCTGGTGAAAGTAGAAATTACTTGAGGAAAGCCATTTGGAGGAGATGTGATGAGGAGGGCTTTGAAGAAAAGGAGATCTGAAATCTTCCTCTCTAGTGGGTAAGGACTATGTCTACCAACTCTCTTGTACTGTACTTGCCTAAGTGCTTAGTACAGTGCTGGGCACACAGTAAGTGCTCAATAAATACCATTGATCTGTGGTCTGTCGATTTTGAAGGGGGCAGGAATTCTAGGCAGGGGGAAGGGTGTGATCAAGGGGTCAGCAAGGGGAGAGACTAGAATAAGGCACAAGGAGTTGGTGAGCTTGGGAGGAGTGAAGAGTGCAAACTAGAGTGTAGTAGGAGAAGAGAGTGGACCATGGACCGCTACCTTCTTCTGGAAACACTATCTAACCTTGGTTTTTCTGATACAGTTCTATCCTGGTTCTCCTCTAACCCTGTGGTCTTTTTCACCAGCTCTTCCCCTCACTCCTCTTAACTGTGGTGTTTAGGTTCCTCTTCTCTTTTTAATTTACATTTGCTACCTTGAGGAGCTCATTCACTCCCATGGCTTTAACTACCAGCTCTACGCAGATCACTTCCAAATCTACCTTGCTAGCCCTCTCTTCTCCTCTGCAATCTTGCATTTTCTCTTGCCTCCAGGACATGTCCCGCTTGTATCTCAAGCTTGATATTTATAAAACTGAAGTCCACATCTTCCCTTTCCAGTCCTCTTCTCCATCTAACTTTTCTATCACAGTAGACTCCCTCACCATCCTCCCCATCTCTCATGTTCATAACCTTGGCATTATCCTTGACTCCTCTCTCTTTTCCAAACTGCATTTCTGGTCAGTCACTAAATCCTGTTGGTTCTTCCTCCATAACATTTCAAGAATCTGGCCTTTATCCCAACAGCCATATTGCTGGTCCAGGTACTTGTCATATCCGGCTTGAACTCCCGGCCTCCAGTTTCTCCTCTCCTCATTTCATACTTTGTGTACTGCCTGGATCACTTTTTCTAATATATTGTTCTGTGCACATTTCCCCACTTTTCAAAAATGTAAAAAATGACAATAGTTAAAAGAATAACTATAAATAATGCAAAACAGGTAGATGAATAAGTAGTTATGGTCCCCTCTAGACTGTAAGCTCGTTATGGGCAGGGAACATTGCTCATTGTTGTATTGTACTCTACCAAGCACTTTGTACAGTGCTCTGCATAAAGTAAGCACTCAATAAATGCCAGTGATTGATTGACTGATTGATTAGTCAGGCTATTATCCATCAACTTGTTATGGGTTTTTATATGCTGGAAAGCACTCACTTCCCATGTTTAAGAGTGCTGGCTTAATTACATGGAATGTCATCACTTTTCTTGCCATAAAAGGACAGTTATAAGAATTTCCATCCAGTGACCTGACATACTATTCCCTAAATTCTTTGTTTAAAAAATCTGAAGATATTAAAAACATCTTTTGATTATTTCCTGACCCAGCTAACCCCAAACCCTTAGGTTTGCCCTCTCCTTTCAGTTCTCAGTGGCGCATTGCCAGGGCCGTTGCTTCCATCTCTGTTTTGCAGGCTCTGTACTGCACTGGAATTCTTATTCTTCAATTCTGTATTCTGGTTCCTTTGAGATTTCACCTCCTGAAGATTCATCATTACTCTCTTCAACATAGTGGGAGTATCTGTTGGGAGATTCTGACTGTTAACCCTAAACTATCTCCAGTTTAAGGGTAGGGGTTGGGGAGAGGATTCCCATTATTATTTGGGGGCATAAATGTAAACCACTCGTTGCTAAAAGAGAAGCTTCCCTTCGGTACAGGTATTTCTTCAAGTATAAGGCCAAATCCTTAAAGCAAAGCCAACACAGTGAAATGACTTCCTGACAACAGGGGCGATATTACATCAAGATGTCCCTATTTGGTGAGTCACTGAGTGTTCGTATTGAGTCAAACTTGAACTGGAAGGTCACTCTGTGGGGTAATGGCACTGTCCAGGGGTCAGCTTCAGACAGTAGTAATAGTATGTACATATCTTTAAATCATACATTATACATTACCTATTTATTTATATTAATGCCTGTCTCCCCCTCTAGACTGCAAGCACATTATGGGCAGGGGATGTGTCTGTTAGTTCTGTTGAATTGTACTCTCCCTAGCCCTTTGTACAGTGCTCTGCACACAGTAAGTGCTCAATAAATATGATTGATTGATACTAGTAGTATTTTTAGCAGTAGTAATAATGATATTTATTACGTGCCTACTGTATTTAGAATACTGTACAAATATACAGATGAAAATAAGGCATTATAAGAGAAAATAATATTTGCTAAGCACTTCCTTTGTGTCAAGCATTGTATTAGTTCCGGGGTGGATACAAGGTAATCAAGTCAAATACAGTTTCTGCCTTACATGGATAGCTACATAGGAAAGAGATTTAATCTCCATTTTACAGATGAGGAAACTGAGGCACAGAGATCCTAAGTGACTTTCCCAAGGTCACAAAGCAGGCAAGTGGCAGAGCTGAGATTATAACCCAGGTCCTCTGCCAGGGCGCTGGTGTTTCCATTAATGAAAATATGAAAACAACATTCAAGACAAAGTTCAGTGTCCAACAAGTCAAGTGGCAGAAGGAAATGATAAAGGCCTCAAAGTGAAGTCTCCCAGGTCATCAGGAGTCCAGTCTCATCTAAAATCTTTCTAAGTTCTAAAATTTGTAGAGGCCTTATGCTGCTGCAGTTTAAAAACCTTACGGCCTTGCAGTCACAGGGCATGTTGGGAGCAACTGAGGAAACTGACTCAGAACTAAAATGTCAGATGGAATAGAGGGAGCAGTAGTGGTTAAAACTTTTGAAGTTCCCAGCCCATGTTAGAAGCGCCACCTAGTAAGACCAGGGACTTGAGAGGGCTCCTAACCTTTGGAGCAAGGGGAGAAGTTAGGATTCTCCTTGGAGAAATACTCTCTGTTCGGGGGTTTGAATAGAACTGGGCTATGGGAGGGGGCTATTGCCCCAAGTCAACCCTGGCACAAACTACCTTTACTGGGCAAGATTCCAGCTACTGGTCTCAAAATTAACATTAAGGGAGGCAGATCTAAATTCAGTCCACTTTCCAGTAAAAGATAAACACGTGATCATTTTTGCAACCAGTCTAAGACTAAAATGGAGAATTTACAACCTTATTCCAGTGTTGAAAGAATAAAGCTAAGATGATTTCATGATAGAAAATAGTATTATTAGATTCAGAAGTATTTATATTATTTCCACATATGGAAAAGAGAATGAGCTAAATTTGAAGACCTTTAATTCCATAAATCCCTGCTGCTGAAATGAATGTTTTTAAATGTTAAATTTTTTTTTTGGTCAGGAATTACAGAAACCTGGTTGCATCTGTCAATGACCCTGATTTTCCGAGAGGTAATTCCTCAGGGTCCAGGTACATTGCGATTCTGCGAGCATATGGCTAACAATATTATTCAGTAGCTGGCCAAGAAAGACTGCCTAAGGATCATGCGAGCAATAGAGAGTGGATAAATTTTTAACTTAATTTTCATGTTCTGCTTACTCACCTTTCTTCTTGAAGATGGTGATAATAATGGCATCTTTAGAATTTGGTGACATTTCCTTAGTTTCCATATGTTGGAGAAGAACTTACACAGGTTTCTGATGAGAACATCCCCTCCCTGATGGTAGATTTGGCCTGGCAGAGTATCAAATCTGGGAATTTCACTATAATAATAATAATATTGGTCTGACTGTTGGTGATAAATTGGTATGAAGGCCATGCCCTCAAGTTGTGACAAAGAAGTTCTGGTCCATCATTTCTACACTGCTCTTGGGGCTTATTTCCATGGTTTTGAATCCCTGAGTCCACCATTCTAATGCTGGTACTGTTAACAGGTTGCCCTTCCAGGAATGTACACCTCAGTGTCAGACTAGTGTATGGTTTCTCTGGAAGAATGTATTTTTCAGCTGCTCAACCAACTTCATGAGGGGGGAAAAAATGCTACATTGATCTTTTTTTTCCATTCCCTATGAACAATGATTTCCTAGGCTGTGTATTCATAAATTCAAAATTTTAATCAGGAAAGGCTTCCCCAGGTCTCCACAATTATTCATGCTATATTAGGGTCTGCACAGCCAATGAGGTGTCGGGAACTGAGGCAGAAACCCAGATACGGCAGGCAAGGGAATATATTTTGCATGAATTACTTGAATAAATGTCTCAATTCTCTGGTTGATTTGACTCCGAAGGCCTGGCCAGCAGATCGGCCTGGCTGAGTCCCAGGAACAGTGAAACACAGGTCTTTCTTCTTTCATTGTATCCCAGACTGGCATGTAGCAGACTTGCTGTCCACACCCACTGTCCTTGCTTTTATTGCTATTTCTCCCAGGGATTGCGTTTTCAAGCAGGAACAAATTCAAATAACTGAATGTCAATTGCATAGAAAACTACTGCCCTAGTGTCATGGTTCTACAGGCAGTCCTCGATTTACAATATCATTTCAACAAACAAAACTACCAATGTTTCAAAATTTACACCGCGCTTCAGCTTTACCACACACCACTTCTACTTTACGATATTAGCCTCTTTTATGGCACAAGTTCTGTTTACCACCTACACTAGAACACTTCACTAAAGTTTAAGATAGATGGTTTGACTCTTTCTGGTGACTCTGTCAGATGTTCTCCTCTCTGCCCCCTTTATGTCCCTTGGCCTCTCCAGCTCTGCTCTGTACCCATCTAAGAATTTCTCTTTTACTATCTTCAAGTTGTTTACACATCTTCTAGAAGCTCCAAGGTATTCTTCCCATTGGCCCTGAATTCATTCCCATAACCTCACTGTCCCTCTCCAGGCCTCCCCGCTCCTCCCCACCACAGGGTTCTTTTTTATTTTTTTTTACCATAAGGTATGAACTTTTTCATGCCCGGCCTAACCCCATTCCTAATTGCAGCAACCTTCACCAGGACCTCCATAGCCATAGGAATTGGGCTGCATTAGGGCAAATTTAGGGGAGGGGAAGGATGGTGGTGGGTACTGCCTCCACCCCAGCCAATAAAACCCAGTCCCCTCTACTCTGGAGGCATTCTGGGGGAAGAGGGCAAAAGGGGCTTTATAAGGAGTAGGGACTGGCCCAGCCATGCAACAAGTTTAAAAAATTCAGAAATCAAGGTCAGGAAGATGTGGGATCTGGGATAATGGTTGGAGATTTGTGCAGGTGGTCACAAGGGAGCTATGGGGAAATGGGAAAACAGATTTGAAAACCACAATCTGGGGAGGAAATTGAAAAGAGGAGGGCTGAGCAAGAGAGGCTGGGGAGAGGGATGGATATCTGATTGCCAGATGGGAATCATCAGGGAAGGTTGACGCATCCATTGTACTTCTCTAGACTGTAAACTTGTTCTGGGCAGGGAATGTGTCTGTTATATTGTTAAATTGTACTCTTCCAAGAGCTAAGCACTGCTCTGCACACAGTAAGTGCTCACTAAATTAGATCAACTGACTGACCAATGAAGTCAAATTCAGCTACCCTATTGTGGAATCTCTCAAGTTAAATATAAATACATTATTGTTGCTATATTAGTCATATAATTGATTGAGTGCGCAATCATGAAAATTTAAGTAAAAATAGAGTATCCAACCTTGGTTCAGAAACTAATCCCCAATTATAGCATTGTTTCCATGAGGAAATTGGTTCTGACTTACAATATTTCAAAGTAAGATGCAGATTTCAGAAACCAATTGCTTCATAAGTCCGAAGACAGCTCATATTGGGAAACAGAAACAGTTCTGCTTTTCTCTTGAGTATGCTGAAGCGGTGGCAGTCCTCAGGATGTCCTCATTAGGTACTGGATCATTTAGGGTTGATTTTTGTGCTGAAAATAAGTGCAAATTAAAATTAATGAAATGCCCACTCAGTGATTCTATTCAGAATTGCCTTTGTCCCAGGGAAGGGAATTTTGTCATTCAAGCTAGAAGTTGTTGTTAAATAAGTTTTGGTGTCTTGTATCTCTCCCAGTTTAAGGTGCCCTTTGGAACATTTCTCAGTTCCATTAAGAACCCAGATAAGCAAAAACAAAACAAAACAAACAAACAAAAAAACCCTGCATGAATGACCTTTCCTAACATTCCAGTTTACTTAAAAATACTAAACATATGAAGTAAGGCTTCTGGAAAATGGTCTACAGGGAGAGAGAGAAAGAGCATGTGAGAGAGAGTGAGAGAGAATGATGGGCTAATAGATTTTCATGGCCCAGAATTTTCCTTCTACTATTCTCCTCTGAATTGCAATGATTTGTAATCTTTGAAAAAGCTGAGCCATTTCCATAAAGTGATTGTACCAAGTAAATACAAGGGAATCCAATATGCATTTTTTTGAATCTATTAATTTGCTGACTAGGCTTGGATCCTTTTCTAATTAGGTCTTTATATTTGCCAAAAGTTATCAGAACCTGCTAATACATCTGTCACATTCATGACTGAATATTTTAAGATACAGGGGGAATGCATAAATGCAGATTAGATGATGGCCCAACTCTCTTATCAGCAAGTAATCTGCGTTGAAAGTTGCTAACCATTATTTCCTTAACCATTTCTATTTTCTGACTGCTTTGCTATTTATCTGTTTTTCTTCTCTAGGCTAGGATTCCATCCAATGAAAGTGAAATCTAGCTTTGATCCTTCCATCTGTTTTCTTTGAAACTCGAGAACATTTGTTTTTTAGTGTCATTCGGAACACTTTAAGTCATTTCCCTCGCTTGTAAAGTACTTAGTTTGTTTTATATCTACACAAGCCAGAAGGTAATTTGCCCAACTAGTAGGGCCTGTATAAAACAAGATGGTCATCCATCTCTACATTCATTAATTCGCATGGTAATAGATTTTGCAAATCTTTCACCCAATTTAAATAGGCTTAGTTTCAGAGAGGAAATTAATATAGGTTAAAGGAAACTAATTTAAATAGTATCTCATTGTTTGTAGAAGAATTCACATCCTAATCTTAGATCAGAAAATATTATTCTCTGGGGCCAATATAGCAGAGGAAAATGTGTTTCATCAAATTGAAATGAATAGCAGATATTTATATCAGGCAGAGCTTCCATGTGTTGGGATGACAAGGGTGTGGGATAGAGAGCTAGAGGGAATACTGTTTGAGGGAATACTGTTTGTGAAAATGGGAAGTAACCAGAAAGCTTGAGGTGAGAGGGACAATGTGGTAGGAGTCTTTTGACAACGTGGTAGGAGTCTTTTCCAGACCCCCAAGCCAGGAAGAGAAGGTAGCTGAGAACTACTTTTGCCAACCCATGAAAACAGCTCTGAGTCAGAACCTTCCCTGATCCTAGCCATCATAGTTTAAACATGATCCAGAAGGATTCCCAGCCTTCCTGACAGAGATACTTCCAGCTAGTGTATCCCGAGATTACTGAGGGAAATCCATGCCACCATTTTGTGGCTTAAAGATCTAGCCCCTGAAAACAGGAATCTTTCTGGGTTTTGTTAACCTGTTCTGCTCTAAACTGGAGCTGGTATTTATTGCTGGTGTATGGAGGGGTGTTTCCACATGCCAACCCTCCCAAGGTTAGCATGGTCCCGCTATGAACTTGAGCTCCCAGAATGCAGACAAACAGTCTTCCCCTTTCTATGCTAGAAAGCAGTAAAAAAAATTTAGTTAAAGGCAGATAGCTACAGTAGCAATATGCAATTTTAAACACAATTAGAATTCTACAATCTTACAGTAGATAATTAAGCTGCAGCAGTACGTGGTCAAAAGCATGTACGAGCAAATTCGATAAAATGCAAGACTCTCCCTAGTTATTTCATTCTTCTCTATACAGGGGTCTCAGTCAATCAGTCAGTCCATCAATGGTACTTACTGAGTGCTTGCTGTGAGCAGAGCTCTGTCCTAGGTACTTGAGAGAGTAGAATAAAATAGTTGGTAGATATATTCCCTGCCCACACGAGTTTACAGTCTGGAGGGGGAGTCCTTCCAAATGTTTTCATAAACGACTTAGCTCTCTCTCCATGTGCTTAGGCCTCCCCACATGGCTTCTTCAACTCCTCCAGAGCTTTGGTTTTTCCCAGTCTAATTTTATTGTCAAAATCAAGAGAGCTCCTAGCCCTAGGGCTCTTTTTAGATCCTGATTTGCTCTTTGCCCCGTGACCCAATTCCTCATCTGGTATTGATTGGTTCAAATTCCTAGAAGCAGCGTGGTTCAGTGGAAAGAGCACGGGCTTTGGAGTCAGAGGTCATGGGTTCAAATCCCGGATCTGCCATTTGTCAGCTGTGTGACTGTGGGCAAGTCACTTAAGTTTTCTGTGCCTCAGTTACCTCATCTGTAAAATGGGGATTAAGACTGTGAGCCCCACGTGGGACAACCTGATTCCCTTGTGTCTACCCCAGCGCTTAGAACAGTGCTCTGCACATAGTAAGCGCTTAACAAATACCAACATTATTATTATTATTAGATGCCATCATAACCTCTCTAGAAGCTAGGTAGTAGCCAGTTCAGGTGAAGAGGAAGGGGCATATCCAGGAGCTATTATGCAGGGAGAACTGGCAGAATTTGTCAGTAGACTGAATGTGACTATGATATGGAAGAATCAAAGATTTTCAGGCTTCTAGGACAGGGAAGGTGATGATGATGATGACAATGGGAAATACACTTTGAGGGGTGGGATCAGATCTTCTAACTCTATTGTACTCTTTCTCCCAAGCACAGTACATTTCTCTGCCGATAATAGGCACTCAGTCAATACTATGGATTGATTGAATGATTGATGATGGTGATAGTAAAAGAAAATCTACTTTAACTCTTACCATTTCTTACAATTTTGTGTTTATGAGTTTGCATATGGATGGATGAAATTTTAGCTCTCAGCAGTCTGGTCAGATCACCACAGGTTTCAAACATCTCATGTGATTAGCCCAATCTGATCCAGTTGTCCAACAATTTGGGGGGGGGGTGGAATTTTGCTAACTTCTTCCTCAATAAAAGGCCAAAATACAGAATTCAGTGAGCCTCTCAGCTATCTCCTCTAAATTTCTGAGTGTATAATTTATCCCATGTTCACTAAGTAGCTCCACTGATCCCTTAACCAGCAGCATTGTTCCCATTAGACACACATGGTCTGATGGTTCTTTACAGAGAATAAGAGAGTAAACTTTATGACCCTGGGAATCCCAAAGAAAATGTGTGCTTGTACAGATCAGCAATTTTTCTATAATAATAATAATTTGTGGTATTTGTTAAGCTCTTACTATGTGTCGGGTGGTGTACTAAGCACTGGGGTGAATACAAGGAAATCGGGTTGGACACAGTCCCTTTCCCACATGGGGCTCACAATATTAATCCCCATTTCACAGTTGACATAACTGAGGCTCAGAGAAATGAAATGACTTGCCCAAGGACATACAGCAGATAAAATGGAGGAGCCAGGGTTAGAACCCAGGTCCTCTGACTCCCAGGCCCATGCTCTGTCCACTAGCCCACACTGCTTCTCATCCATATCTGCTTCTATATAAACTGAATGTAATTAAATCAGATTGTTATCTCATTTGAACCCAAATATCTGAAATGAGGTGTTTCTCATAAACACTTTGTTTTGTGGCTGATTGAAATGAATCCAAATCCTCAATTGGTTCAGGGTATAGTTACAGGGAACATATTTTCCTGCACCATGATGCAGGATGAGCAGGGCAGGATTTGGGGATAGATGTTGGCTCTGCCTCAATTTCTTTGTTCACCAACTTGCCCCAAACTCCCTAAGCAATAGGGCAGCAAAACAGATTGTCACTAGGATGGACAGCACTGCTTTGGAAGAGATGGCTGACTAGAATAATGCTTTCACAAAAGCTGTCTTGTCAGTGAGTGGCAGATGATAGGGAATCTTATTTCCTTCACTTACGAGTTCCCCTTCTAGTAAGGCTTTTAAGCCCAGAACCTGTATCTTTCGAGCAGGCTCAGAAAGAGTAAATGAAGTACTGTAAGCTTACATCAGACTAATTAGTCTGAGGGATAAAAATGGGGGGGAAGAGGAGGATGTAGGGGGGCACTTTTCAGGTTGCTTTGTGAAAGGCAGTTAGCTTAATTAAGCCAACCACTAATTGTTAAATATTTTTCAGGCATTAACACAGCTACTCTGACTGTAATTAAATTTTGATTTTAGTGGTATTTGCAGGGATTAAAGTCACAATCTGCCGAGGTGCTGGGGTTAGTTAATATTCACTTCACTGCCACAGCTGTCCTCCATTACATTACAAAGGACAGAAAAAGAGACAGCAGAGACGGTGAAGTAATGAGAAAGCTATTCATTCATTTGAACCAGCTCCACACTGTAGCCCCATACAAATGGATCTGATCTGCATGACACACAACTAGACATTAAATCCTATTTCATTTGTTACAAAAAAAGGCAAGACTGAGCCCTACTGCATTTTTTATTTTTACTCTTAAGTATTCTGCTATGTATCAAAAACATAATCATATGATTATTTGATTTTCATATGATTCCATTTAGGTTGAGTTTCTAGGCTCATTAACTCTATGGGAGTCCACACGGATTGGAAACCAATGCCTGCTAAACTATTATCTGTCCCATGTGCATGTGATTGAACCTTCCCATCTGGGGTGGGGATTTTAAGTCTCCAGTGAAATCTCTCCTGGTAGGAGCAATGCATTGAGTTTCTTCTCAACTGGAGGTTATATGGATAGGAAAATGGGAGGGTGAGGGTGGGGGACCTGATTGTACTGGAATGGTGTGGGAACATTCTAGCTGCTAATTCTAAGCAATCTATCTAATTGAAGAGCTCCAAGGAACACCCTCTAGTTGCTTGCCATTTGGTTGTTTAAAATGACTCTGTCATCGGGCAGGAAAATCCACAAAGCCCCATCCACCTCCTCCAGTGGCCTGGCTGGAGACTTATGAGTAGGTTGGAGGCTACACTAATATCAGTGCAAGCATTTTTGAATGTGAAATTGTAAGTCAGTCAATCGTATTTATTGAGTGCTTAATTCACTGATTCAATCGTATTTATTGAGCATTTACTGTGTGTGCAGAGCACTGTACTAAGCACTTAGGAGAGTAAAATTTAACAATAAACAGACACATTCCCTGCCAACAGTGAGATTACAGTCTAGAGGACGAGCTGACAGTCTAGAGGACGAGCTTACAGTATGACTGTCCGTAGTAATGATATTTATTAAATGACCACAGGGAGCAATGCACTTTACTATATGCTTAGGAAAGTACAACAGAAGCACGAGACATGTTCCCTGCCCACAGGGAGCTTATGATCTAACAGTGAAGGCAGGCATAAAGATATTCACAAATAGAGTAATGAGAAAAAATTGCACACATAGTAAGTGCTCAATAAATATGATTGGTTGACATTGGACTATATGTATAAACCCAAGCAGATGGTTTTACATAAATATGTAAGGGATAGAGATGGCAGTTTGGGTCAGTGCCACTCAGGATACTGGGACGAAACTCAGGAAGAACTGTTGGAGGAAGTAGGATTTTTGGAGAGCTGTGAACATGGGGAGAGCTGTGCTCTTTTGGATTTGTTGGGAGAGGGAATTCTAGACCAGGAAAAAAGTGTTAGCAAGGGAATCAAGGCAGGAAAGTCAAGCGTGAGTTACAGTTTGGAAAGAATGAAGAGAACAAACTGGGAAGTCACAGATGAAGAGAGCTGATATTTAAGAGGGTGAGAGTTGGTGAAGAGCCTTGAAGGGATTGTGAGGAGTTTTGTTTGATGCAGAGGAAAACAGAAAGCCATTGGAGGTTTATAAGGCATGGAGAGATGTGTGCTGAATAATTCTCAGAGAAGATGATCCATGCAGCAGCATGGAGTATAGGAGGGAGGGGACAGAGGACTGGGGGCAGAGGACCAAAGGAATTAACCTCACCCCAGGAAATAGAAATCAAAAAAAGGAAAGTCCACCAATGGAGTTCAGCTGGAGCAAATCTCTTTACCTAGAAAAGGGAGAAAGGCTTGAGTTTCATGTAATAGGTACCACTGCATGTGAAGTTTTTCTCTTGGCGCAGTGGAAAGAGCATGGGCTTTGGAGTCAGGGCTCATGAGTTCGAATCCCAGCTCTGCCACTTGTCAGCTGTGTGACTGTGGGCAAGTCACTTAACTTCTCTGTGCCTCAGTTCCCTCATCTGTAAAATGGGGATTAAGACTGTGAGCCCCACGTGGGACAACCTGATTCCCCTGTGTCTACCCCAGCGCTTAGAACAGTGCTCTGCACATAGTAAGTGCTTAACAAATACCAACATTATTATTATTATTATTATTCTCTGAGAAAAAGTGTTTTATTGTTGGGATTGATGAATGAAATCAAGGGAGAAAATGAGGTAATTATCCAGGTAATTCAAAGTATTTTTTTTAAAGACAACCTTTGTCAGAGTAAAATTGATTTTCTGTTCATGCAGCTCAAATTTACTGAATACTAGTTCACTTTGTCTCCAATGATGGTATTTGTTAAGAGCTTACTATAAGCCAAGAATTGTACTAAACACTGGGGTAGATACAAGGTGGTCAGGTTGGAAACAGTCCATGTCCCATAGGGGACTTACAACCTAAGTGGGAGTAGAACAGGATTTGAATCCCTATTTTACATATGAGGAAACTGAAACCCAGAGAAGTGAAGTGACTTGCCCATGGTCACAGAGCAGCAGCATGGTTTAGTGGAAAGAGCATGGACCTGTGAGTCAGAGGCCCTGAGTTCTAATCCTAGCTCCTCCATCTGTCTCTATGTGGGACCTGATTATTTTATATCTGCCTCAGTGCTTAGTACAATGCTTGGCACATAGTAAGCACTTAGATACTATTATTATTATTATTGTGTGGAAGAGCTAGGATTAGAACTCAGGTTCTCTGACTCCCAGGCCCTTGCTCTTTCCACTAGGCCACGCTGCTCCAAGATACCCACTTGATCCATGGTTTCCTTTCATTTGTTGTCCAGTTTGAGTGGCAGAAACCTTTTCCATTTATGATGGATTTCAAAGTTTGGTTACCCTTACACAGTAGCATTTTTGTCTCTTAATATATCTTAATCAAATGTAATTTAGTCCTTGCCCCTTTTTTCTAGAAATTCACTGTCATTCCTGATCCAAAATATATCTTTACATAAGATGTTCAAGGAATTGTGGATGCTTGGCAAAGCTTTGGCTTAATTTTCTGTTTCCTCAATTTAATGAATTAAAACTACTACTAATAATAATAATAATAGTATTTGTTAACCACATAGTAAGTGCCAGACATTGTACTAAGTGCTGGGGTGAATACAAGCAAATTGTGTTGGACACAGACCCTGTTCCTCATGAGGCACACTGTCTTAATCCTCATTTTAGAGATGAGGGAATTGAGGCACAGAGAAGTGACTTGCCCAAGGTCACAAAGCAGACAAGTGGCAGAGTAAGGATTTGAACCCAAATCCTTCTGACCCCCAGGCAGGTGCTCTGTCCACTAAGTCACACTGCTTTTCTAGTTTGTTACTAGTGGATACTGAGTTTTTTATGTTTTCTCACAGCTGACTCCTCTTTTTCATTTTAAGGAGAAAGAAGCTTCTCCAGTAAAGCAAATTGGAAACTAGGTGAAACTGACAGAAACTGGTAGAAACTGGGTTTGGGAAAATCAAAGGAGGAAGGGCCACTCTTTTGCTGGTAGCCAGGGAGGAGAAAGAATATTCTGAGTGCCATGCTGAGAAGCCTGAGGCCTGTCACTGATGTCAGAACTAGTGTCCCCTTCACCAGCTCCTACTAGCTCTGCCTCCACTCTACTACCTCCATTCTACCTGCAGCTTGGCCAAACACCCAGACTGAAAAGAGGTGGCCTGAAACAGTGCTGTGAAACTATTTACATATCAAAGGACGTCTGTTTACATGTCCACACAACCACTTGTTGACATCTCAACACACACTCCCCTATTTTCTCTCAAGAATCCTAGATTCCTCTGATTGGGTGTGTTACTTTTCACACACCTGGAAGGACAGGCGATCAGCCTGGCAATTAATAGCAGGAACACCAGATTAAGCTGCAACTACTCCAGATAATCTCTCTTTAAGCCTCTCTGACCTCACCATATCCCCTCAAACCCCTCCCTCTAACCACCCATCCCTGTCCTTTTTTCCCCCCCACTCAGCGTCCCCATAAACTCAATGGCATCCAATCTGCCCCCACGCCCCGTGCTATCTCCTCTCCCCTCCCCATTTCCCCGCTCCAAAACCTTCAGCCAAGTGCCACCTGTGGAGTCCCCACTCCATCATGGGAAAGCTTCCCTTCGTCCTTGACCTGTTCCTGACCCACTCACTGCTCCTCTTGCCATCACTGAGACCTAACTCTCCCTAGATGATTTTCTCTCCTGAAAGGGCCACATCATCTCCCACTCCCCAAGACTCACTGGGAAAGGGGAGGCATGGGCTTCCTTTTTGCCTCTCAGTGCCACTTTCCTACAATCTCCACCATCCCTCTTCTTCCTTTTCTTTGAAACCCATATCATCCTTTTCCACAACACACTCCAGGTACTAGTTGCTGTCATCAACTGTCCCACAGATCCCACCTCCAAACTTCTGAAGCATTTCGATCTAATTCTCACCTTACTGTCTTTCTCCATCCCAACACTGATCCTCAGGAACTTCAATATCCACATGGACGTTTCCAGTGGCCACATCACTGCCTGCTTCTTCTCACTCCTGAACTCCACTGATCTCCTGCTCCACCCTACCTCATCCACTCACCAACTTGGGCACACAGTGGGTCTCATCATTTCCAGTCTCTGCACAGTATCTACCCTCAGCAACTCTGAAATCCTTCTATCCAAACACAACCTGCTTACATGCCTTCTCTCCCACACTCCTCCTCCCAGAAAATCTGTCCTGTTCCCCACAGAGAACTCCAATCTCTCAACTCCTTCCAATTTTTCAAATTCATAATGACCCATGTGGACTCCATGCCTAAACTACTGTCTCTTGATATTCACATCCATGTCCTAAACTCTGCCTTCTCAACTGGACACAACTCCCTCACTCTCTTATCCCTCAATTGATCTCATTTCACCAACCAGGAAACAGCATCACCTGGTGGAAAGAGCACGGGCATGGGAGACAGAGGATCAGGGTTCGAATCCCCACTTGTCTGCTGTGTGACCTTGGACATTTCACTTTTCTGTGCCTCAGTTACCTCATCTGTAAAATGTGAGCTCTACATGGGGCAGGGACTGTCCAACCCGATTTGCCTATATCCATGCCAGCACTTAGTACAGTGTCTGACATATAGTAAGCACTTAACAAATACCATAATTATATTCATCCTTACCTGCTTAAATTTTGCCCTCTTCTTGGACCGACAAAAATACTTCTCCACTTATTGACCCCCATGCCCATTGCCTGTGCCAGCTGTTTCAAACTTTTAACTCTCTCCTCAAACCTGCTGTCCCTATGCCATGCCCCTAAAGACCTTGTCACTTATTTCATCAAAAAAATTGAAACCATCAGGCATGACCACCCTAAAATCTCACCCAACACCTCTCCAGTCCCACCCTTCTCCTGCCCCCTCTTTGACTCTCCCATCCTTCCCTGCAGTGTCTCAAGAGGAAATCTCCCACCTCCTCCTGTATTTACCCCAGTCCTTAATACAGTGCTTGGCACATAGAAAGTGCTTAACAAGTATTATTATCATCATCATCATCATTATTATTATTATTAGTCATAATAGTAGTATTACTCTCCCAAAAACTTAATTACAGTGCTGTGCATAGAGTAGGTGCTTAATAAATACCATTTGTTGATTGACTTATGTATACCACCTCTCTTCCCTGTCATCCTAACTCCAAATCCTAGCCTTGGTGCCTTCCAGATCCATAAGTGAATGTAAACTTCAGTGTCCACACACCTTAGCCACCCTGGAGAATCAAGAACAAAAGGAATACAGTAGAGACTGTGAGAAAGAGAATGCTCGTCTAAACCCAAGGAGGAGAGAACTCAGGGGAAGACACTGGGGAAATTATTGAAATACCTGAGAGGTGAATGAATTTGCTTTTCCCAAGTATAAAAAAAAACACCTTTTCAAAGAAAAGCTTTTTTAATATTTCTAACAAGTCCTACTTGAAGAAAAAAGGAATATTACAGGATAATTCATACCAGAACTATATAACATAAGTAAATGAACAATAAAAATGATAAATTGGGTAATAAAAGAGATTACAGAAATAATGCTTTCACATATTGGGAATTCATTAAATTGACTTCCCAGTGTAATTACTTTAACGTTTCTATCTCTGATTCAGTGCAGATTTTTAGGTCATTAAATTAGATAGTAAATATTACCCATTTTCAGGGATATCATTTGTGAACCACCAAAATTTCCCCAATAGAGGAAACATGTGCAGAGGCCGGTATTCTCTGTGAGAAATCTTAAGATGAAAGGCATTTTTTAGGTTTGTATTGGAAGTCAACTACCTTTGGAAAGAAGCCATTCCATCAATACTAATGGTCCTTAGCTAAATATACAGCAGGCTTGGGTAATACAGGGCAAGATTACACCGATCTCTGATATTGTGACACCACTATTAGTGTCCACTGGAAATGATCAGTCTCAAAAGCATTTCCTTTCACTCAAATGAAAGGAGAAATTGATTTTGAGATGATCAGAAAAAGTGCACTGTTGTGATCCCCTGAGTTACTGGGAAGCCCAAGAGAAGAGGCTCATTTTTCTGGGATAAATTTTCTTCTTTCGCATTTACCTGTGATTTATACTGGCATCTGGGTGACTCTCTCCATTACTATAGTAATCAAAAAAATCAACTTTTCAAACCTTCCCCAAACCACCTTAAAAATATACTGATACAGCAACTTTGTAGCATGGACACTGAAACATGGAGAAAAATTATTGTCATTCAATAAATCAGTGGTATTTATTGAGCACTTACAGTGTGCAAAGCACCATACTAAACTCTTGGGAGAGTACACTGTAATAGATTTGATAGATACATTCCCTGCCCACAACAACCTTACCTGACAACAAGACCCAAAGGATGTTCATACTACTGTTGTTATGCATGGCACTGAATGCCTGTCCTGATTTTCACCCAAAAAGTTCCACCCGTTCCCTCATGATAAAAGCAAGCTATGGCAAAGTGGCATCCAAACTACCTAGATGGCTGGAGAACAAAGAAACCTGCAAGAGACTTCATGACAACATTAAAACTGTCCTTTCTGAATAAGAAATGGCATCTGCTCCAACAAATGTGTCCAACAAAGGGTGTCTTTAAATGGTATTCTCTACCAGCCAGCTGTTGCTAGAGCCTCCCATTGGGAATAAGAAATGAACCATGGTCCTGATTCTTTGGGACTAAGAATAGAAAGCTTTTAAAATTTTGGAGGTTTCCAGAAAAAAAAAAAGGGATTGGTTTTTTGAGAATGACTCTGGGTTCAGAGTTACTTGTAACAAAATAAACATCTTAGTGCTGACTACCAAAAACCAAGGACTTCTACACACCATTGAAGAAGTTAGGTGGCTCTCTACATGCTCTCTCACATCACTTCTGCAGAGTGAAGACAGCTTTTCTCATCAGAGATAAGAAGGGAATCCCAATATCCTTCTATATTCCTCTAGACTCTAAATTGACTGTGGGCAGGGAATGTGTCTATCATCTCTGTTATATTGTACTCTTCCAAGAGCTTAATACAGTGCTCTGCTCACAGTAAATACTCAGTAAATACGATTGATTAAATATGATTGATTGATATTCCATATATTCTACGTTCTATTTACAGACACTTCTGTCTTCACCCTCACACATCTTCTATTATTCATTCATTCGTATTTATTGAGTGCTTACCGTGTGGAAAGCACTGTACTAAATGCTTGGGAAAGCTCACCTCCTCCAAGAGGCCTTCCCAGACTGAGCTCTCCTTTTCCCTCTGCTCCCTCTACCCCCCCTTCACCTCTCTGTAGCTAAACCCTCTTCTCCCCCCTTTCCCTCTACTCCTCCCCCTCTCCCATCCCATTCCCTCAGCAATGTACTCGTCCGCTCAACTGTATATATCTTCATTACCCTATTTATTTTGTTAATGAGATGTACATCACCTTGATTCTATTTATTTGCTATTGTTTTAATGAGATGTTCTTCCCCTTGATTTTATTTATTGCCATTGTTCTTGTCTGTCTGTCTCCCCCGCTTAGACTATAAGCCCGTTAAAGGGCAGGGACTGTCTCTATCTGTTACTGATTTGTACATTCCAAGTGCTTAGTACAGTGCTCTGCACATAGTAAGTGCTCAATAAATACTATTGAATGAATACTATACAACAGCAGACACATTCCCTGCCCACAATAAGCTCACAGTCTTATCAAAGAGGAGGCCCTGGAAAGCATACAAAACTGCCAATATCCAAGAACATGGCACTTACCCCACTATTGAGAAAGTCAACGATAGAGTCAGAGCCATGACAAATAGCAAAGCATCTGGTCCTGATGACATCCCTGTTGAGATTAAATGCAAGGAAGGGATGTCCTGTTGAAAGAAACAAGTTTTTCCTCAACATATGCAACACTAAGGAGATTACACGGGATCTCAAAGATGCCACCGTCATCACCATTTTTAAGAAAAAAAGATCCCTCTCTCAAGGAGCTTACAGTCTAATGAGTTATCAAATACCTGCTACACTCAGGTCTTTCACCTTTGTTCTATTCAATATATTCTATGCACACTGACTGGAGGATACAACAAGGAAGCTGGATGCTGGCAGAGTTTGGCAAGCACTGTCAATCAATCAATCATATTTTTTGAGCACTTACTGTGTGCAGAGCACTGAACTTAGTGCTTGAGAGAGTACAATATAAAAGAGTTGGTAGACACATTCCCTGCTCTTTATGAACTGATGATAAATTTACAACAAAAAAGCCCACCAATAGAACAGGTTGTACAACAGAAACCTTTCTCACAAACAAATACTCTCATGGTAAAATGAAATAAAATACCATCACAGAATTCTGCTACTTATGAAACACACAGACCCAGAATCCAGTGCTAGATAAAAAAGTAGAAAACAGAATGAAGGCCAGCACATTCTTTAGTGGGGTGTGAGGAATGGAGTGGCATGAGTGTCCATGTCACCTGTGGCTTAAGTTCAAACCAAAGGTCTAAAGACCTGGGCAGTGCTAGGTGATGTTCTCTGTGGTTGTGAGATCTGACCCCCACATACAATGCCACATCTAACTCTCCACATCTAGTGGATACAGCACGGGCCTGGGAGTCCAAAGGTCATGGGTTCTAATCCCTACTCCACCATTGTCTTCTGGGTGACCTTGGGCAAGTCACAACGTCTCTGGGCCTCAGTTCCCTCATCTGTAAAATGGGGATTGAGACTGTGAGCCCAACATGGAACAGGGACTGTGTCTAACCCGACTATCTTGCATCTACCCCAGGGCTTAGTACAGTTTCTGGCACTTAGTAAACTGGAGTTTAACAAATACTATAATTATTTTTCTGTCAGGATCACTAAAGGGCCATACGCAAAAGCTAGTGGCAAGGCAGGATTGGAAACAATGAATCTCTGGTACAAAATCAGTTTCCTAGCATTGCAATTATGTTCACCTCAACATGGCCTCTCTGGGTGTGACATGGGAGGAGAATGAATGAGGGTATTACTATCATTTATTATTTATTCAATTTGTTAAGCACTTATTGTGTGCAAAAACTATGGTAAGCACTGGAGAAAGGAACAAGGATAATCAAGACCCAGTTCTTAGCTTACAGTCTAGCACCAGAACACAAGGAAAGAATAACTTAATAAAGCAAAACCAGTGAATTTAATAAAACAATGACAACGATAATAATATGAGCTAGAGTACATTGCTGCTAAAGGAACCATTTTCAAGCTCCTCACTGTTTCAACCCATCTGCCAGAGTCTAACCGTTACAGCCTCCCAAAGTTCCATAATTTAAAAAGATAGATAACTGCTTCACCTGCTGCTTGTCCCACTCTAGTGGGTCAGAACCTGATCTTAGGGGTAGTAGGCAAGAAAGATCGGAAGCAGTGTAGACTAGTGGAAAGAGCACAAAACTGGGAGCCAGGAGACCTGTGTTCTAGTCCCAGCTCTGCCACTTCCCTGGTGTGTGATCTTGGGCAAGTCACTTAATCTCTCTGGCCTTAGTTTCCTCATCTGTAAATTGGGAGTAAAATGCTTTCTCTCCTTACCTCTTAGATTGTGAGCTCTGTGAGGGACAGGGATTGTCTCTGATCTGATTATCTTGTATCTACCCCAGTATTTCACACTGTGTTTGGTAAACTTTTCACATGCGTGGCACACTTAATAAGTACCATATTTATTATTACAAAATGGTATGACCATGGAGGCAGATTAGAAGGTTCCCTGTCTATCCCTTTCCCCATTACTATCTGATGAAGCAGGATTATGAGGTAGGTCCAATTCCATTTTGCTATCTACTTGTTGCGAAGGAAGCCCTTCAAAACATTGAAAACTGGCCAAATGTGAGGAATGGCCTTAGCCACAACTTTTAATGATGCAGCATGGCTTAGTGGAAAGAGCACAGGCTTGGGAGTCAGAGGACATGGGTTCTAATCCTTGCTCCACCACTTGTCTGCTGTGTGACCTTGGACAAGCCACTTAACTTCTCTGTGCCTCAATTACCTCATGTGTAAAATGAGGATTAAGGCTAAGCCCGATGTGGGACAACCTTATTACCTTGTATCTACCCCACTGCTTAGAACAGTGTTTGGCACATAGTAAGTGCTTAACAAATACTATATTTATTATTATTACTATTACTTCAAAGTCCTAAATAATAGTAAACCACCTGAATCTAATGACATTCTGTAGAAATCAATCAGAAAAGATGGGAGAGATAGATGTATCTATATGCATGAAAGCCCTGATAATGTTTATAAGTTTCAGAAATGGACATCGACATGAACGTGGGCGGGTTTTGCAATTTAAAATTGCACACTGGACTATTGGATACAAAGAAGCAGTATGGCCTAGTGGATAGAGAATGGAGTCAGAAGGACCTGGGTTTTAATCCCAGCTCTGCCACTTGTGTGACCTTAGGCAAGTGACTTCACTTCTCTGTGCCTCAGTTGCCTTGTCTGTAAAATGGAGATTAAGATCATAAATCCTATGTGGGATAGGGACTATGTCCAACCCGATTATCTTATATCTACCCAAGTGCTTAGAACAGTGCCTGGCATATAGTAAATGCTTAACAAATACCATTTTAAAATGAATAAATAAATAATGGGGCATGACTAGACTATAGGGCTGTAAAAGGAGCATGCATTGGTGTTGCATTGGAGCATCTAGATAGCACACACAATCACATATCTCATCCCTCCACACTCTACATGTCTTTGTTTCCAGCAAGAACAGTAGATAGGAAAAGTAGGAAGACCCAGATTTGTAGCTTTTTTTTGTGTGGTATTTGCTAAGCGCTTACTAGGTGCCAAACACTGTTCTAAGTGCTGGGGTAGATACAAGGTGATCAAGTTGTCCCACGTGGGGCTCATAGTCTTAATCCCCATTTTACAGATGAGGTAACTGAGGCACAGAGAAGTTAAGTGACTTGCCCAAGGTCACCCAGCAGACAAGTGAAGGAATCGGGTTTAGAACCCATGTCCTCTGACTCCCAGGCCCGGGCTCTTTCCACTAGGCCATGCTGCCTCTCTTATCACTGGGAAAAGATGCTGGGAAGAAGAGACAATGGGCAGGGCTGAGTAGAACAAAGGGAAAAGAAGGTGTTCGGAAGTTTAAAGAAAATGAGTCCAAACCCCAAGAAACCTTAATAAATGTCTTGCCAGCTTTCTTGTTTTCCTTTGCAACCTGCGCAGAGCCACCAGATGCAACAGGGACTTCCACTGCCAAGCATACATGGCTTTTCTAAGTGTGTGCTACCTCTCCAGGGTAGCATGAGGAATGCTAGGTTCCCACAGTCAGGACACATTTCTGATTGAATAGCAGAGAAAATAGGTGTGTAAAACACATGTAATTGGAGAGCACATACATCACAGCTACCCTCGGGGGTAGTGAAGCATAACACTCCATATTTAACGGAGTAAAGACATATTCCCTCCCTTTACCGAAAGAAAAGTCTAAGGAAGCAAGGAGAGTGAGACCTGAAAAACCAAGTGAAAAAGCAAGATAAACTGAAGCACTTACAATCCCTTGCGTCTCCTCCCGCCCCTATTTTAATTTAGTAATGTTTTATTCTACATGCCTCTGTTCCCTGGGAGTTTCCACACCAGTGTTAAATTACAGTGAGATTCACATGAATATCAAATGCATAAATTAGGATCTCTGCTGAATCCCAAATGAGAAGAGTTTTTTTTTTGTATGTTAACCTTCAAGATGAGTCAACCTGCTTCAAGTAAAAAAAATCCCATTTTCATTCGGAAAACTGACTTAACTTCCCTCGTACAAGACAGTGGAGTAGGGATGGGTGAAAGGAGGAGAGTAACAGAAACGAAACTCTCATTGTGAGAAGAAGGGAAACCAAGCTCCCAAATGTCTGGTCCCCTGACATTTGCACATACCCCTTTTACATCAAGGGATGACTTGCCTTGGGAGAATTCAGTTCTCACCTCCAGATGTTTAGGAATGATAATAACTGAGCAGTAAAATCCCCAATAATAGTGAGAATCAGACTAAGGCATCAACAAGGCCACCACTGACTGATTTCTGGGTTGAGTATTAGGTGTTCCATGTTAGGAGTCGAGTCGCGCTCCTTGCTATGGTTACTCAGAAGGTTCAAAACAAACCAGTTTAGGAATTTCCATCAAAGAGTTTCAGCCTTAGGAAGCTCTAGTTCTAAGCAAGGTTGGATGCTCTTCTCTGGGGGCTGGGATAGTTCTCTCTCCCAGGCCTTGGGTTGGATCCTGAAAAAAATTCCCTTTGGTTCCATAGAGCATTCCTTGGGGCCTGTCTGAACCAAACAGAAAATGGGGAACTGGGCAAGGGGAGGAAATATAAGCCCTTGGGTTTCGAGAAGGCCTTTTCAGGGGACTCAAGCTGGCTTCTCAGGGGCATCCAAAAATAGATGAAATTTCTTCCTTTAAATGGTCATTTTCCATTTTTGCCAGAGTTGAGAGTTGTGGTTGCCAAGCCCCAGCCCTCAAAGTATCTCACCCATTCTCTTCCTACCCAGGCAACCTTGTTTCATAACAGGCCCAGAAGCACATCAGATGGTTAAATCTTCCTCTTTGATTAACTTTCGCTCAAAGAGGTTGTTATTGTGCTCTCAGCTCTACCAAATTCCTTATTAGCATTCAAATATCAGCAACCTATTGAAAAGAAGCAGCATAGCCCAGTAGATAGAGCACGGGCCTTGGATTCAGAAGGACCTGTGTTCTAATTCCATCTCTGCCGCTTGACTGCTGTGAGACCTTGGGCAAGTCACTTACCTTCTTTGTGCCTCAGTTCCCTCACTGGTAAAATGAGAATTAAGACTGTGAACCTCATGTGTGACATGGACTGTGTACAACCTGATTAGCCTGCATGTATCTCAGAGCTTAATACAGTGCTGGCACATAGTATGCACTTAACAAATACAAACAAAAAAGGATTAAAAGAACAATCAATTCCCCTGAAATACCAGAAAATTTCTAAGGCCTGGCCAGGCATACTTTCCCTGTGGTTTCCCCTGTGATATTCAGGGAGGATGGAAACAAAGAGAACCCTACTAAACTCAAGAGAAAGCACAATTGCTTTATAGAACATCAGAAATAGGCTCTAATAGATCTTCTTCTGGAGAGATTTTCCTTACTCGGTCAATCAACCAGAAGTATTCATTGAGCATCTACTGAGTGCAAAGCCCGATATTAAGCCCTGGGGTAAATGTAACAGATGTAAGACACACATTACCTGCCCTCAAGGACCTTACAATTAAATAAACTATAGACTCTAAATTCCCTCTGTGGAATAAACACCCATGAGTGTAGTTTTTGCAATCAGATCACTGATTGTTTCTACCTTTCAAAACCTGCCCAGAAGCATTAGTGAATATCTGATGCCACTATACCTACCTCTAAAACACACCTGCTAGGCTACAGTAATCTGTGTAAATGCCTCAATGAGGAGAATGGAGGATTCTATAAGGACCTAGACAGATTCATCTCAGCTGTGCCGATATCGGCCAAGCTGATTGTCATGGGAGATTTAAAGGCACATTTAGGCCGCGATAAGGAAATGTGGAAAATCTTCACAGGGTCACACAGGATTGGGAAGCTATGGAGCACACTGTGTGCCTTCCACTCAACGAATGCACTAAAATGAAGCTATTTATCTCCAGCACATTATTCTGCTTTCTGAAGAAGAGAAAAGCAATTGGATGCACCCAAGATCTAAGCAGGGATGCCTCACTGATGACTCTATCGCTGTCCAACACTGAGACCTGAAGGATGCTCACATTAACAGTATTTGTTAAGCGCTTACTATGTGCCGGACACTGTACTAAGCACCATGCAGTAGAAACATTCCAAACTATCACTAATGATAATCAATCAATGGTATTTATTGAGCACTTATTATGTCCAGATCACTGCAGTAAGCACTTGGGAGAGTGCAATTCAACAGAATTAGCAGACACGTTCCCAACCCGTAGTGCACTACAAAGAAGTATTCAAACAGACCAGGCAACTAAATGTCAAACTCCTGGAAAATCAAGATTCATGCAAGAAGTTTCATGACAGCATCAAAATAGCCCAATTAGAAGAAGAAACCCATCTGCATCTACCAGTGAGAGCAGCAAATGCCTATCATTCATTCATTCATTCAATCGTATTTATTGAGTGCTTACTATATGCAGAGCACTGTACTAAGCACTTGGATTGTACAATTCGGCAACAGAGACAATCCCTGCCCAACAACGGCCTCACACTGCAAACAACCATGTGCTGGAGGACTGGTGGATCACCAGAGTAACACCCGTCTAGCTAAAGGCTTCAGAGATGCCAGTGGAAATAATAGACTGGTAAGGCACACTTCTATATGTGACCAATTGAATCTACACTCAAGTTTAGAATCAGTAAGCAATTAGAATAACACCAGCTGTTGCTGGAGGGACAGTATGTTTCTATCAGTATAGAAAGTTGGCTAGAAGGTAAGAAGCAAAGGCTCAAGTTAAAATAGTCACTTTTCAGGGTGGAGAAGTGTAAATAGTGGGATCTTCAGGAAATCAATGGTAAAACTGATTTTAATACATTCAAAAATGATCTGGAATCAATCATTCAATGGTATTAATTAAGCACTTACTGTGTGCAGAGCTCTGAATTAAGCTCTTGGAAGAGTACAATAAAACAGAGTTGGAAGACATGATTCCTGCCCACAAGGAGCTTACAATCTAGGGGGAACTTAACTGTGAGTCACCCAAAACCAGGTCACCTTCTCCTTTTGATATTCTGAACTAAGTATCAATGACATTCACCATGGAAAAGTTCCTAGCTTATATTTACCCCACCACTTGGAGCATAGAAAACACTAACTTCTCATCCATCCTTGGGTCAAATTTGCAGAGTCACTTTTCTACTTCTTCAATTCCAAGTACTGATGATGCCAGTCGAGTAGAAAGGGATATTGATTTCACTTATTTTACAACTTGTATACCTATTTACAGAAAGCCAGGCTGGTAAAAAAAATAGGTGGGCAGATAACTTTTGATACATATTTGCAGAGCTGCCCTGTGCTATCTGATCTCCCATATACACACTGATAAAACTAACCTTTCATGTTCCTTCCTTCCCCTTCCCTACTATGTCGCCCATGTATCTGAGTCCTCACCCCCTATGATACTCATCAAATCCGCAGTATCCACAGCACTTATATACAATTTTTTATACTCAAAATCTTCCCCTACCTGTTGTTTATTTTAACTGTCTGCCGCCCCCTCCTGAGTGCAAGCCCTCCAAGGGCTGGTATTGTGTCCACTTATTCCATTTTACTCTCCCAAGTGGGAATTGAAACCTCAAAATTTGCAGATGACCCTAAAATCCCTCTGGGTGGTGCAATGCCATGAAGACAGGTAAACTCCAGGAAGACCTCATAAAACTAAGTGAGTGGGTTGAAAGATGACAGGTGAGCTTCATTGTGAGTTGGGTGTGAGTAATAATAATGTTGGTATTTGTTAAGCGCTTACTATGTGCAGAGCACTGTTCTAAGCGCTGGGGTAGACACAAGGGAATCAGGTTGTCCCACGTGGGGCTCACAGTCTTAATCCCCATTTTACAGATGAGGTAACTGCGGCACAGAGAAATTAAGTGACTTGCTCACAGTCACACAGCTGACAAATGGCAGATCTGGGATTCGAACCCATGATCTCTGACTCCAAAGCCTAGCCTCTATCCACTGAACCACGCTGCTTTTCGTAAGTGTGAGGTATTGCATCGATGGAATTATATAACGATAAGCTTGGAGGTATCAGTCACCTCCTAAGAGACCTTGGAGTCATTGTTGAATTTTTTTTCAAATTACAGTTTTAACTTGAGGCAGCAGCTAAAACGGATAAAAACTGGGTGCTAGGCATCATCAGAAAGGAAATAAAAAGCCCACCAAAACAAAAGGCACATTTTTATCACTTTAGGAAATCATGGTCTCTCCACACCTGGAATGCTGTGTACAGTTCATTCAATTCATTCATTCATTTGCATTTATTGAGCACTTACTGTGTGTAGAGCACTGGACTAAGCCCTTGGGAGAGTACAATACAACAAGAAACAGACGTATTCCCTGCCCACAATGAGCTAACAGTCCAGAGGTGGGGAGACAGACACTGATATAAATAAATAAAATTACAGATCTGTACATAAGTGCTGTTTTGGTTACTACATCTTAGGAAGAACAGAATTCAAATAGAGATGGTCTAGTTAAGGGCAGGGAATGGAGCAGCCTCTGTATGAGGATAGAGTTAAAGAGTTAGGACTCTCCAGTTTGGAAAGATACAGACTAAGAGTAGAAATGATTGAAGCTTACAAAACATGAAGGGTGTGGGCAAATTGAATCATTGCACATCAAATTCCACACTACTAAGATGAAGGGACACCCACTGTGGAGTTGGTAGATTTAAAATCAACACAAGAAACACTATTTCACCCAGCAGGGAGTGAGCATCGAGAATTTGTTACCATAGGAAGTTGGGCAGGCAGAAAATGTCAGTAATTTCAAGAGGGATTTACATAAATTCTGTGATCAAGTATCATGATGGATTACTAGAGGGAGTTTTAGGGATGTAGAAACGGAAGTTAGGAGTGTTAGATAATCCATCCTTAATTATGAGAAAGATGTCCAGGAAGACAAATATCATGTTGTTCCTCCAAGCATCTCATCACTGTTGGAGACAAAATAACTGAGATGAATGAGCCATTGGTCTGATTCAGTGTTGGCCTTGCTCTTGGTCTGATGAAAGAGGAAGGTAGGGATGAGGAGAGGACAGAGAAGGAGAGAACAGAAGAGGGGAGGGAGGAATGGAAAGGAAGAAAACCAAAGGGAGAGAAGGAGAAAAAAGGGAAGAAAAGTTTGAGAAAGAGGAAGATGAAGATGATGCTCTGGGGCAGTGGAGTGAGCGGGGAGAAGTAATGAAGTGTGGGAGGAAATCAAGGAGAAGTGTGGAGGAAACAATGACGGTGGAAGTTGGTTGAAGAGATTGTGAACAATCAGTGAGAGTGAAAAGAGGTGGATTTCAACCCTTTGATGATTGCTTTGATTGTGGACAGTGAAAATATCATGGATTGAGCCTTAGAGGAATATTTTTTTCGATGGTTTGGTCTCAATGTCCTTTATTTTTGAGGATTTTTAACAACTCCTTTATCCCTGCAGAATTAAGCCACATACACATCACACCCTACCCAACCTTGGTTCAATACCTGGTGACTGGGAAGCAAGCTACTTCTTATTTTTCCATGAGCAATAAGGCTGTGCGTGCCCAATCCATTAGCAAAACTTCCAAGATAAACTTCTCACATGGCCTGCCTCTGATCCCCTTACTCTTGACAAAGGGTTCTAGGAAGCATGATGGGAGGACACTCTCATTTATACCTCAGACTTGTTCAAAACGTTGCCTTGCTTGGGGGTGTATGGTTTTTGAGGAAATGACAAACATATGAAACATTTTCCGGCAGGAAGTGCTCTGTGAAGTCTTCCATTTGGTCACAATAAAAGCTAGAGCTGTGTGAAACTGGACGGTATCAGCTGACATTAGTTTTTTTGCAAATTACTTCCCTTGAGGTTGCCCTGTACTCCTTTAATTTAAATGAAGCCTAGACCTCAAAGTGAATGTCATCCAGAATTTTGAACTTCATCCTGGTTTCAAGTCAAAGCCACCCAGAATCAAATTAATTTCCACACTGGTCTTTTTCAACACGCTCAATAATCTCTCCCAGGTGCCCTGGCTTTGGGCACATTTACCGAAAAGTTCATGAACTTTAGCAATCCCAACCAGAGTCCCCAATTTGCAGTGAATGCCTATAATGTGCAGAGAGCTGTACTAAGTGCTTGGGAGAGTACAATAGACATGATCCCTGCACAGAGAAACTTACAATCTAACATGAGAAATAGGCAGTAAACAGACAAAAAGATGAATTACAGTTAGGGGGAATAATCAACTATGAAGCTATGCCCATAAATGATGTGATTTGTGTGAGTACCCAAGTGCTTAGGAGACATGGAAGTGCTGAAGTGGGAGCTGTGGGGACAGTAGGGTGGGAAGATGATAGATTAATCAGGGAAGACCTCCTGGAGGAGATGGGATTTCAGACAAGCTTTGAAGATGGATGTGAAAGGGGAGGGAGTTCCAAGTAGGAAGTGAGGGTGTGAGCAAGAGGTCAGCTATGGGAGAACAAGGCACAGTAAATCGGTTAGGTTGAGAGGAATGAAGTGTGGAAGCTAGGGTGTAGAGGAAGAAGAGAGAGGGTAAGTATGGGAGAGAGTTGATGGTCAGGAGCTTCTGCTTTAAGTAGGAAGGAGTGAGCAACCACTGGAAGTTTTTAGAAGTGGGGAGATGCGTTAGAAAATGATCTAGGCAGTGAAGTATGGATAGCATGTGGAGAAGCTGGAGGCAGGGGAGTCAGTGAGGGGGCTGATGCAATAGTCAGGCCAGGATATGAGAAATGCCTGGGGTAGAGTGTTGGCTGTTTGGATGCAGAGGAAGGGGTGGATTCTGGAAATGTGGTGGAGGAAGAATTGAAGGATATAGGGGTTGAAAGGGAGGGAAGAGTCAAGGATAATGCCATGGCTATGGGCTACAGAAATGAGGAGAATGGCAATATTCTCAAAGGTGATGGGAATGTAAAGAGGAGAAGAGTATCTGGGAGGAAGATGAGGTGTTCGATTTTGCACATGTTTACCTAAGATACTGGCTAGACATCCAAGAAGTGATGGCATAAATGCTGGAGAAAATGTAAGATTACAGATAAGGAGAAAAGTTGGGACTAGCAAGGTAATTTTATAGCTACTTTATAGCCTGCTTTATAGCGTTGCTGTTGGTCCACTGGAAACAGTACTGTTCTGGGAATCAGAAGACTGAGCTCTAGACTCATATCTATAAATAGGAGATTGCTTTCTGGGACATCAGTAGTGAATGTTTCTGTTAGCTAGATCACAGCCAGAGAGGTATGTGGTTAAAAACCCTCCAGGTATGCATAGTTGAAAGCTGGAAAGAGAATTGCAGGGATGCAAAAGATAAGAGCAACTACCTAACCCAGAGTGCCAAGGGGCTGGTTTGTCTAGATCTCCCAGAAGCCACTGGGACCTTCTGGGAGGACTTTGCTTCCCCTGCCAATAATGGAACAGAGCTGAATTTTCCTCTGGGATGTCTCTGCAGGAAGCCTCAGCTTGTTGGGATCCTTTGATTCCCACTGGTAGGTAGATGCTTCCCTGCTCCTAGATCTGCTACAGTCTGGGACCCTAAAAGGTGGTTAGCCATGTGGTGAGGTCATTTTCTCTCTGCTTAGACTATATGTGAGTTAAAGGAATCTAGGGTGAACTAATTTGGGTTATTTCAGTTTTCCACTTTCTTTCCCAAGCAGGCAGTTAGACTAGGCACTCTGGTCTAAGGACATGGTAGATAATTTTGTGTATTTCAATGATAATATCTGGTCAAAGCACAGTGGCAAAGCCCTGGCCTTTTTATCTCTGTGTTGATACTGTTTTCAACTGTGATATTGATTGAACATTGACTTTGGACATTGCCTGGCTTGAAAGTCTAGTTCAGCATGATAACCAAGACCTTTGCAGAGTTAGTGATGAGATCCTGGCTAGTTTGCCTAACCACATTTTTCACCTAGATTGCTCTGAATATACGATGGCCCCTATTTTTGCTATTGACAGTCCTATTTCAGTGTTCTACAGCTATGCAACCCTAATCTCATAGAGACTCATGCTTCTAAATTCAATAGTTTCCTTTTATGGTGTTTTTATGGTATACATTAATAACAATAATGGTATTTTTTAAGCATTAAGTGCTTTACTATGTGCCAGGCACTGCTCTAAGCACTGGGGTAGATACAAGCTAATCAAGTTGGACACAGTCCATGACCCACATGGGGCTCACAGTCTTAATCCCCAAATTACAGATTACAGTTACAGATGAAATGACTGAGGCACAAAGAAGTTAAGTGACTTGCCCAAAGTCACACAGAAGACAAGTGGCAGAATGGGATTAGAATCCAGATCCTTCTGACTCCCAGGCCTGTGCTCTACCCACTAAGCAACGCGGCTTCCCATGGTGTTCTGTGCTGTGGACAGTCCCAGCAAGAATCCTGAAAAATAGCTGTCTAATGTGGTTGGCAAAAAACATAGTGGCTAGCAAGGCAACTGTTTGTTGAGTTATTGCACTAAGGCATGGTTCTGATCTTATGCTGCAGTCACTTAGGTCATAAATGGATCCTACATGTCAAAAACGTTTGATTGCACTTTTTAATGTCCTGTCCATCCCTTCCCACCTACTCATTTTTGGCACTCTGTGTCCTAGCAAGAACACCACTGGCAGGAGCAAGAGAGTGTGAGTGGTGCTGTAAAAAACACTATCACGCTATTCAATTCCTCCATTCAGGAATCAGTTCCTTTGTTCCTTCATAGCATTAGCTCTCTAATTAATCCTTCAAGAGAGACCAGTCTCAGGATAGAGGCTCATCTGTCCTTCTCAGTGGGAGACTCCGATATCATTGATTTACTCAGCTAAGTCATCCTGCTAATCAATCAGTCAATGGTATTTGTTAGAGCTTTCTGTGTGCAGAGCACTGAACTAAGTGCTTAGGAAGGTACAGTATGAGAGAGTTGGTAGAAACCATCCCTGCCTTAAAAGCTCATGTTACTGAGAACAGCTTGACCTAGTGGAAAGAGCATGGGCCTGGTAGTCAGAGCCTGGGTTCTAATCTTGGCTCTGCCAAGTGACTTGGGCAAGTCACTTAACTTCTCTGTGCCTCAATTTCCTCAATTGTAAAATGAGGATTTCATGCTTGTTCCTCTTCCTACTTAGACTGTGAACCCCATGTAGGACTCTGTTCAACCTGCTTAACCTGTATCTAACCCAGCGCTTAGAACTATGTTTGACTCATTGCTTAACAATGACACAATGCTTAACAAATGTACTAACAATGATAATAATAATAATAACTGTTATACCTTTATTCTTTCTCCTGCCCCCCTCTATTTGTAAAATCATGAAAATCTGTTATTAGATTGTCAGCCCCTTGAAGACAGAGACTGTCTTTTGTTTTTGTTGTACTCTCCCAAGCACTTAGTATGGTGCTTTGCCCACAGCAGATGCTCAATAAATTCAGGGTAAAACAATCCAAACTACAACTACAGGATGATGAGCTTGGCGTAATGAGTGATGATTCAGGAAAAATATCTCAGAAACTGTTCTTTTGAAGCATCAGCACTACGTGCAGTACCAGCCTCAAAAGACCAACTGAATGCTGAGCATCATCTGGTAGGAGATAGAAAATGAAGTCAGAGGCAGAGTCTCGCCACTGCAGAAACTCTGGTGCACCTAGCATGGCCTAGTGGTAAGAGCACAGGTTTGGGAGTCAGAGGTCATGGGTTCTAATCCCCGCTCTGCCACTTGTCTGGCTGGGTGACCTTGGGCAAGTCGTTTAACATCTCTGTGCCTTGGTTTCCTCATCTGTAAAATGGGGATTAAGAGTGTGAGCCTCATGTGGGACAGGGTCTGTGTCCAACCTGATTCCCTTGTATCTATCCCAGTGTTTAGAACAGTGCTTGGCACATAGTAAGTGCTTAACAAATGCTGTAATTATTATTATTATATTGTGTGCAGTTCAAGGTGATCGGGGGAGTGTAGTAGCTTTCTTATGAGGACAGACTGAAAGAATTAGAACTCTTCATTCCATGTGATTGAAGTTTACAGAAGCGAACAAGAGTGAACCAGGAATTGTTATTCATTGAAGCTTGAAGGTGATAGATTTTAAAGCAACTAAAGTAAACTCCTCTTCACCCAGAGAATGATGGGCATATGGAACTCATTACTTACTATAGGAAGTTTTGCAGGCAGAAAATATCAGTGGGTTCCAGAAGAATTTGAATAGATTTGGATGTGTGGTCCACAATGGGCCCCTAGAGGGAAAATGGTAGGTGTAGAGGGGAAACTTGGAGATGGTTTGATGGTCCATTCTTGCCCATGAGGATGGATGTCCAAGGGAGTAAACCATCTCATAGTTCCTCCAAGCACACTGCCTGACACAGTCTAGGGCTCAGTAGTAGTATTACTGATGGTCTCATCTTCCTCAAGAGCAGGAAATCTTATGGATGCCCAAGTAATAAGTGCTGATGTCTCTATTTTCTTTAGTCTTTAAACTATGACTCTTCCTCTTCCCCATAGATGTCTCCTGTGGCTGAATGATTTAATCTTCCAAGGACTTCCTATGAAGTCTCAGGTTTTTGTTCTGCTTCATAACAGAAATGACACATATAATAATGACAGTGTGATGATATTTGTCTCTCCTTAAAGAGTTAAAAACCTATAATTCGTCCCTGGGAACCAGTGACTGGTATCTACAAGACGGTTCTGAAGTTTTGATTTATTAAGAAGAAATAAATGAACCTCCAGCAGCAGAGGGAGATGGCTATTATTTGACAGGTGGGATATTTTTCAGGCCGTCCCTCACTTTTCATTGTCTTTTTTCACACTCGCCTCTCTGAGTCAAGGTTAGAGAACATCTGGCAGGAGCCAGGTTTTTCAGGCTCATTTCCAACTCTCCGCCCTCTGCTCCTGGCATTGACCACTGATTCATGTGTTCTGCTGTAGAACAACCATAATGGGCTTTGAACTGTGCAGTCAACGGGAATTCTCCAGGATGCAGAACTAATTCTATACAGATGACCCAGCCCTTTAGCTGCATTACCCAAATGATGCCCTTGGAAGAGCTATTAAAAAATGAGGAATCAAACCATATTGAATCTTGGGTGTATTTCATTTGCCTGTTAAGTCAAAATCTCTCATTGATGTCACTCTGTATTTTAGAAGGTCAATGGAAAGTCTGTTGGTGCAGTACCTCGGCTACTACCACACACCAGGCTTCGGCAGAGGTAATCCTTGTCTTCTTTCCATGATCAGTGAAATACTTAGTTCCCAGCTGGAATGGTATAATCATTTCTTTCTGCTACTCAATGTTTTCCCGTGAGGTATCTCAATTCCACCATCCCTCTCAAAATATCACGTCAACTTAGAGCTCACTGACAATTCAGCCCTGTCTTATTAAAAATGGGCTTTTTTTAAAAAAACAACTGAGTCAATTGAATCTGGTAGAGAAAGGAAAAGCATAAATATAAATAGATAAGAGCTCAACTAAAGAATGCACCCATAGGTTAAAATCCTATCCAACCCCTGCCATTCAGAAGGAAGTGCCGTGAGGTCAGAACCTGCTGACCTCGGGGAAGTTGTTGCATTGATGATCTGGATATCCAGCAGGAGATGAAGCCTATCTCCCATTATTGGGGCAGAAGTTGGCCAATAAAAATTATTGTAAAAATCATCTTGAGGATAAGAAAGCCAAAGCCAAATAATAATGATGTTGGTGGAGATGGGGAGGAAAGGTACACTCAAGGATTTGAGGGCCAAATTACAGAACTTCCTCAATTTTCAGTGTCTGATCATAAAGGCCAACTCCAGCTATTTCTACATGGCACCCGAAGACTATCATTGGCAAATTGCTGTGGAATCTAGAACTACAAACATGGACCTCAGGGGATTTTTTTTTTATCCAAAGATCCTCTGGACCCATGTAGGCGGTGCCAATTATTCTGTCAGGTTTTGCACATAATGCTCTTTGTGGAAACTCAGGCCTGTCTTGAATGAGGCTCCATATGAGTGTCTACCCAACAGAAGCAAACCTATTGAGGGGGAAGAAAACCAGTGCATAAGGCTCTGAATTCACCATAGGCTTCACAATTAATCATTGTAGTGGAGATGATGTTGAAGCTGCAGCTGCTGCTACTGATGATGATGCTTCTGCTTCACCTTTGTTTCCTGCTTTGTTTACAAACATTTGTTTCTGCCCTATTAAGGAGAGTTTTCCAGACAAAAGCCTTTTGATTGGCTGTCTAGTGGGTCACCTCCACACCTGCCTCCTCTTTTACACCCTCACCAGCAATCTGTGTAGACAGAGAGCAAAGAGGGAGAAATTCTGAATTAACAATACCAAAGAGTTTGAGACCTCTAGAACCAGCCTCTCTACAGAGATCAGACTTCAGGCTGTTGTGCTTGTAATTACTCATATTGAACTGGGGGAATAGATGAACACCTCTTACTGGAATCAAAGTAGCTTTCAGCCCTAGTGGGTTGATTATGTTTCTGTTGGGAGCATTTCTGTAAAATGAGGGGTATTTGCCTGAAGAGAGTCATGAGAGGAGCAGACAAATGGATAGTGCACATTTTCCTGTTTCTTCAAGGGACAGTGAAACTCAGGGTGATGGGAACTTTATGACCAAGCTGGCTGCATCATGTCCCTCTCCCCTTAGACCTTCTAGCTCTGAATCCAGAAATTGTAAAGGCATTGCTGATTTCAAGAAAAATCCTGAAACATGAAGGCTTCCTAACAATGCTAACAGTTTGGGCTCCCTTATCAATCAAACCTAAAAAGATGGGGAAACTGCATGTGGACTGCTGAGGGAGGTAGGGAGGATTAAAGAAAAAAATGGGGAGAGGGCAGATTTGCCATCTCCCCATCTCTGTTCAAGTCCAGGAATTCCTCATCCCACCACCTGCTGAAGCCATTTGCTCAGGAAGGAGAAATTTGGGATCAAAGTTGGGCCTACATTATACCACATTCAGTGTTATAGCAGAACATTTTATAGCAAGAACCGAATCCTGGTCTAGCTACAGGTTTTTTTAAAACAAATGGTATTTGTTAAGCACTTACTATGTGACAGGCACTGGGGTGGAGACAAGAAGCAGCATGGTCTAGTGGAAAGAGCATGGACCTTCATTCATTCGTTCAATTATATTTATTGAGCGCTTACTGTGTGCAGAGCAGTGTACTAAGCGCTTGGAATGTACAAATCAGCAACAGATAGAGACAATCCCTGCCCTACAACGGGTTCACAGTCTAAACCTGGGAGTCAGAATGACCTGCGTTCTAATCCTGGCTCTGCCAACTGCTTGCTGTATGACCTTGGGCAAGTCACTTAACTTCTCTGTGCCTCAGTTTCCTGAACTGAAAAATGGGGGTTAAATACCTCTTCCCCCTCCTACCTGGACTTTGAGCCCCATGTGGGACAGGAACTGTGTCTGACCTAATTAACTTGTACCTACTCCAGTGCTTTGAACAGTGATTGACAAATAGGTGCTTAAGCATCACCATTAAAAAAAATCATCAGGTTAGACATGGTCCCTGTCCCACATAGGGCTCACATGTCCTCTCTTCTGCCTGGAACACCCTCCCTCTTTACATGTGGTAGATCACTGTTCTCCCCATCAACAAGGCCTTTCCTCAAATCACACCTTTTCCAGAAGGCCTTTCCTCGTCTCCACACCACATCTTCCTAAAATTGCCACTTCAGCACTTACACATCACCTCAGTATTTGGGTACTAACACACCCCCATTGCCCATCTGTATGTATCTTTACAGTCTATTATTTCTTCCTACCTGTAATTTATTTTATTCATTCATTCATTCAGTAGTATTTATTGAGCGCTTATTATGTGCAGAGCACTGTACTAAGTGCTTGGAATGTACAATTCTGCAACAGATAGAGACAGTCCCTGCCCATTGACGGGCTTACAGTCTAATCGGGGGAGACAGACGGACAAAAACAAGACAATTTTAGTGTCTGTCTCCCTGCTATATTGTAATCTCCTTGAGGGCAAAGATGATTACTCAGTCAATCAATTAATCAATCAATCATTCATTCATTCAATTGTATTTATTGAGTGCTTACTGTGTGCAGAGCACCGTACTAAGAGCTTGGGAAGTACAACTCAGCAACAAATAATGACAATCCCTGCCCACAACGGGCTCACTGTCTAGAATCATGTTCATTGAGCACTTACTACATGCAGTTCACTGTATTAAGTGCTTCGGAGAGTACAGTATAACAGAGTTGGTAGACATGTTCCCTGCCCACAATTAGTTTACAATCTAGAGGATGATACAGACATTAATGTAAATCAATAAATTACAGATATGATAATAAATAATAATAATATTGGTACTTGTTAAGCACTTACTATGTACAGAGCACTGTTCTAAGCGCTGGGGTAGATACAGGGAAATCAAGTTCTCCCACATGAGGCTCACAGTCTTAATCCCCATTTTACAGATGAGGTAAGAGGCACAGAGAAGTGAAATGACTTGCCCACAGTCACACAGCTGACAAGTGGCGGAGCTGGGATTTGAACCAATGACCTCTGACTCCCAAGCCTGTGCTCTTTCCACTGAGCCATGCTGCTTCTCTGTGCCATATGTGCCATAGGGCTGAGGAAGGGGTGAATAAAGGGTGCAAATCCAAGTGCAAAGGTGACACAGAAGATGCTGGATCATCCATTCCCCATTCTCTTCCCAAATCCCAACCAGATAGGTGATGAGCCTAGATTTGATGCTGGTGCCTGCATTCTAGGACTTCATTCTCTGTAATTCTGCTTTGGCGTTTAATGTTAAGTATTACAGATACATAGCATTGCTGAAACTGCTCTAGAAATTGAATGAGATATTTGTGATAGATTCAAATTTCACAGCTATGAGACTGTGAAGAAAGTTGAACACTAATTGCCCTGCTTATCTTAAGTTTTGTCTGTATTTTGATGCCATGTTAGTGCCATACTCTCTCTTTGAGTTTCCCAAAGGCATAATAGATTCTTCGATTCTGTTTTCTACCTCCTGGACTTAAACATTAGTAATTCCATCTCCTTTCAAAATCACATGTTCTTTGCTCTTTAATATGTTTTTCATTCTAGTGACTAGTTGTTAAGTAAGAGCTTAACAAATACCAACATTATTAGTTGTTACACTAAGGATTAAATTGGCCACCTTAGCCAAGGGTCCATAGAAAAACCCAGTTATGAAGACAGTAATAATGATGGTATTTGTTAAGCGCTTACGATGTGCCAAGCACTGTTCTGAGCACTGGGGTAGATACAAGGTAATCAGATCGTCCCACGTGGGGTTCATAGTCTTAATCCCCATTTTATAGATGAGGTCACTGAGGCACAGAGAAGTGAAGTGACTTGCCCAAAGTCACACAGCTGACAAGTGGCGGAGCCGGGATTAGAACTCATGACCTCTAAAGACAAGGAGGAGCCATATAATTATGCTAGTTATGCTATTTGTTAAGCACATATTATGTGTCAAGCACCATTCTAAGTACTGGGGTAGATGTAAGTAAATCAGGTTGGACACTGTCCAACATGGGCTGACATTCTAAGCAGAAGGGAGAACAGGCATTGAATCCACATTTTACAGATGAAGAAATGGAGGCACAAAGAAGTTTAGTAGCTTATCCAAGGTCACACAGCAGACAATTAGCATAGCTGGGATTAGCTATGAGAAGCTGAGAAGCAGCGTGGCTCAGTGGAAAGAGCACGGGCTTGGGAGTCAGAGGTCATGAGTTTAAATCCTGGCTTTGACACTTGTCAGCTGTGTGACTGTGGACAAGTCACTTCACTTCTCTGTGCCTCAGTTCCCTCATCTGTAAAATGGGGATGAAGACTGTGAGCCTCTCGTGGGACAACCTGATTATGCTGTATCTCCCCCAGTGCTTAGAACAGTGCTCTGCACATCGTAAGCGTTTAACAAATACCAACGTTATTATTATTATTAGAACATTAGGTCCTCTGGCTCCCAGGCCTGCACTCTATCCACGGGGCCCTGCTGCTTCCTTATGTGTTTTCTGTTGTGTTAAAAAAAAATGAACTTCCTTTTCTAATGGCACACACCTTTTAAGTGGGCTTCTATTAGAATGTAAGTTCTCTCTGTCAGACAAAAATAAGTTTATGGTTTGTGATGTTCCTAAGAAAATCCTGATACCTCAGAAGATTTTTGCTTCATTGTCAAGGCAAAAGAAATAAAGCAATTTACTTTGTATTTGCTTAAGTAGAAGTCAACTATTGACCTTCCTACCTGGTCTATAGACTCCTGTTAACCTTGTCAGGAGGAGGGTGGTGATTTTGAGAGTTATGGTTGTTAATGGCCATTGAATGCAGCCAGCATAGGCCTCTGGCTCCCTGGTGTACAGTGCAGCTCTGCCTTTTTCAGATCACAGGTCATTCTTGGGTGGTTGCCAGAAAATTGCTACAAAATGAATCATGCAGGTCTGAGGTGCTTTTTCTGTTTGAATTTATCAAGCCGGAGCTTGTTGACATGAAAGTGGATGAAATTGTTGTACACTGAGCTCTAAAAATCCTGCTCCAGGCTTAGTGGAGAAGAGCTCAGGTTATAAATAACAAAGGGAATGTTTGCTCTAGCAGCACCTGTGCTATTGTTTAAGATTCACCAGTAATTAACTGAAATCCTACTATCAGCATCTGAGGAAACAGTGAAATATTGCACTGCCCTGACAATCTACTACAGGTGATGATCACAGGAGGTAATCCTCAACTACTAGATGGCTTGCTCTGATATAGGAGGTTGTTGCATTGGCCTATTAAATATTATAACTGGCAGAGATAGTGAGGTGTCACTGTTACTGTGCAGATCAACAACAATAATTGTGGTATTTGTTAAACACTTACTCCTGCCAAGCATAGTAGTAGATACAAGATAATTAGGTCAAATACAATCCCTGTCCTACATGGGGCTCACAGTCTACATAGGAAAGAGAAGAGGCATTGAATTCCCATTTTACAGATGAGGAAATTGAGGCACAGAGAAGTGAAGTGACTTGCCAAAGATTACTCAGAAAGCAGGTGGTAGAGCCAGGATTAAAACTCAGGTTGCCTGACATCAGGCCCAAGCTCTTTCTCCTAGGCCACACTGCACCTTCCCATCAAAAAAGGTTGATGTCACATTGTTTTTTCCTTTTCCTTCAGGGTCTTGTCCAAGGAGACATATCTGAATACAGATTGACTTGTAGTCCTAAAGGAAATCTGTGCAGCTAGCTGAAATTTATAAATTGTGGTTTTCACCAGAAAAAAAAAGATGGTACCACTTTCCAGGGTGACTGTAAAGCACTAGGTAATTGGATAAAAGTATGATATACAGAATTAAGGAGTAAAACAAACCTGCTAAAAGACCTTCTGGCATTTTAAACTTACACTAAATGTTCTACATCATGCACTCTCCATCGTCCCCCTTACTCCAAGAAACTCACGTACACAGAAAGCGAGATGACAGAACTGGTTTAATCGCAAAGATTTCCCCTTTTATAATATTAGGATATGAGAGCTTAGACCAGAGTGGTGGCTATTTGAATGGAGAGGAAGGGGCAGATCCAGGAAATGCTGTGGAAGAAAAAACAATGGGATTTAGTGACAGACAATGTGAGAGTTGAAAAATGGGGAAGAATCAAGACTAATGCCAAGTTGCAGGCTTCAGAGACAGGGAGGATGGTGGTATTGTCAGTTCTAATGGAAAAGTTGATGTAGAAGAGGATTTGGGAGGGAAATACATTGATTTTAAGGTTTCTGTGAAAAATCCATGTGGAGATATTATGGATTCAAGAGGGATTGTGAGATTAAAGAGGAGCTGAAAGGTTTGGGCTCCTGAAGTGCTAGTTGAAGCCATGGGAGTTGATGAGCTCCCCCCAAAAAAGAGTCAAAAGTGAAAAGAGAAAGGGACTGAGAACAATCAATTGATCAGTCAGTCAATCAATGGTATTTATTGAGTGCTTATCGTGTGCAGATCTTTGCACTAAACATTTGGGAGACTGTGATGAAGTTAGAAGATATTATTCCTACTCTCAAAGAGCTTACAATCTGGATAGTCATGAGGGATACAATTAAGGGTTGAGAGGGAGAAGAAAAGCCAGAGAAAGAGACAGAAGAGCAGCCAGAGAGTTGAGAGGAGAAGTAGGAGAAAACTGTGTCAGTATAATCAATTCATCAAAAGTATTTATTGAGTGCTTACTGTGCACAGAACACTGTGCTAAGCATTTGGGAAAGTACAATACAACAGAGTCGGTAAACAAAATCGTTACCCACAACGAGCTTACAGTAAAACCAAAATTAGATAGTGTTTCCAATAAATGGACCCCATTTACGAAGGCAGCCCAGAGGTTGAGAAGGATTGGGATAGAGAATTAAGTAAATTAGCAAATTTTTTCGGAAGACTGTAAGCTCCTCTGTAGACTGTAAGCTCCTTGTGGGCAGAGATTTGTGCCCACCAACTCTATTTTAGTGTACTTTCCCAAGTGCTTAGTACAGTGCTCAGCACACAGTAATCACTCAAGAAATACCATTGACTGATTAAACACTTAGTGCCAGGTACTGTGCAACACAGTGTTGCAGGGTGACAGAAACAGGCACATACCTGCTTAGATCACAAAATTAGGAAGCTGTGCTCCTCTAGGCAGCCCCAGAGGCACATTACTGCAAGCCCTGGAAGACCAGGGCCGGGACAGTGCGAGTCAAATTTATGTGGGACAAGAGCAAGTTGAAAGCACAACCAAAGGGTTGTTTTCAGAACTCAGTGAACTCAGAACTCAGTGGCCAGTGGTGGATCAATGAGTGTATCCACTTATATCTTAATGATCACTCTGACCATCTGGGAGCTGACCCTACCAAGGTTCAGCCAAATCAGAATACAATCCTGCCCGGAAGTCTCCTCTTTGACAGCACGTACTCTCTTCGGAGATGCAGGATTTGACATTTCTTCCAGTAAGGCTCTTGGCTCCATTGGGGTGGGGGTGGGCAGGGCCATGGCTGTAATTCAGGTCACCCCCAGTATATCTGGCCCCAGAGTGGAATTCCTTCTGGCTTTCCGGACTCCTGATACAGCTCTCAAGCCAATGTATGGAGGACCTAAATGCCTGTTTGAATGTTGGATTGAGCCAATGTTCTCTGCCACTGACCACCTCCTGAAGGACCACCTCCTGAAGAGTAAAAGTGTGCTGGGAAGCAGCATGGCCTAGTGGAAAAAGCACCGGCCTGGGAGTCAGAAGGACCTGTGTTCTAATCCCCGTTCTGCCACTTGTCTGCTATGTGACTTTGGGCAAGTAACTTCTCTGTGCCTCAGTTACTTCATCTGTAAAATGGGGATTAAGATGGTGAGTTCCACATGGGACATGGACTGTGTCTAACCAGATTAGCTTGCATTCATTTCATTTTCATTGAATCGTATTTACTGAGCACGACTGTATGCAGAGCACTGTACTAAGTGCTTGGGAGAGTACAATGTAACAATAAACAAACACATGCCTGGCCCACAACGAGCTCACAGCCTGAAGGGGGAGACGGGTGCTAATATCAATGAATTAAAGATATGTGCATAAGTGCTGTGGGGCTGGGAGGGGGGGATGAATGAAGGGAGCAAATCGGGGTGATGCAGAAGGGAGTAGAGAAAATGAAGGCTCAGTCAGTGAAGGCCTCTTGGAGGAGATGTACCTTCAAGAGCTATTTCCCCATGGAATAAGGGAATCAATCACTCAGTGGTATTACTGAGCGCTTACTGTGTGTAGGGCACTGTACTAAGCACTTGCATCTAACCCAGCATTTACTACAGAGCCTGGAACATAATAAGCACTTATAATAATAATAATGAAATAGCCTCCTTTCTTCCAAGACCCCAGGATATGAATACACTCGTGAAAAGTGTAATTTACCTGTCAGGCCCTCATGGTCTGAAAGAGTAGATGTAGCTTTCTACAGGCTGGGAGAGAAGTTCATTATGTCCAACCCCAAGTTCCTTGGACTTCTTTCATGTTAAATGTCTGTTTTCCCTCATTCTTCATCTGGTCTTGTCAACAGTCATTTTAGACATCCATAGAAACATCACTGTTGGGAAGGAAAAAGACAGTTATGCCACCTAACCTAGTCCCCTGTCAGGATTGAATTGATCCTTTCTGTCTGTTTTCAAGTACTTTGTCCAGTCAAGTTTTAAATGACCCAAGCAATGGGGTTTCCACTACTCCCCTCGGGAAGCATTGCCACAGTCTAATAGATCTCACTGCTTGAACATTTGCATTCGACAACAACTCTTTCCTGAAAATGTGTCAAAAACTCTTCAGGCTGAGTCACTCAAGCAACCATGCCTGGCTGAGGATTCCAGGTTGATTGAGAATAGCAAGTAGCTCATCTTGAAATTATTATTTACCTACTGCCCAACAAGTCATTATTCTCCTTGATTAAGAAAATGGGCTAGACTCGTGAGCTGTTTCTCATCCTCTTCCCTGATAATTCTTTACCCTTTATTCATCCCACCCTCAGCCTCACAGCACTTATGTACATATCTGTAATTTATTTTAATGCCTGTCATCCCCCTCTAGACTGTAAGCTCCTTGTGCGCAGGGAAAACGTCTACAAACTCTGTTATATTGTACTCTCCATAGTGCTTAGTAGAGTGTTCTGCACATAGCAAGCATTCGATAACTACCATGATTGATTGATTTCGGCCTTTTTCTGTATGTTGGGGATGCTCTTTTAACCTTTGATGCACTTCTTATATTGGGAAGCAGCATGGCTTAGTGGAAAGAGCATAGGCCTGGGAGTCAGAGGGCCTGAGTTCTAATCACAGCTCTGACACTTTTTTTAATGGTATTTATTAAGCACTTACTATGTGCCAGGGACTTTACTAAGTGCTAGGGTAGATTCATGGTAATCAGGTTGGACAAAATCCCTGTCAACATGGGGCTTACAGTCTTAATCCCCATTTTACAGATGAGGTAACTGAGGCACGGAGAAGAGAAGTGACGTGACCAAGATTACACAGCAGACATGACAGAACCAGGATTAGAACCCAGGTACTTCTGACTCCCAGGCCCATGCTCTACCAGACCACAATGCTTCACTAGTCTGTGTGACCTCAGGCAAGTCACTTAACCACTCTGTGACTCAGTTCTCTCTTGTGTAAAATGCGGGTTAAGACTGTGAGCCCTATTTGGGATGTGGACTATGTCCAATCTGATTAGCTTATATCTACCCCAGCAGTAGATATAGTACAGTGCCTGACACATAGTAAGCATTTAGCAAATAACTTCAATCAATCAGTCATATTCATTGAGTGCTTGCTATGTTCAGAGCACTCAACTAAAAGCTTGGGAGAGTACCATTCAACAGAATTAACAGACATGTTCCTTGCCCCAAATGAGCTTATTAATATGAATAAATAACTTATTATATGTGTATATATATATATATAAACCTTCCTCTCCCCAGTCCCTACAAGCCCTAATTCCTTCTTGTTTAGCATCATGGCCTAGTGGCTAGAGCACAGGACTGGGACTCAGAAGTACCTGGGTTCTAATCCTGGCTCTGCTACTTGTCTGCTCTATGACCTTGGGCAAATCACTTAATTTCTCTGTGTTTCAGCTATCTCAGCTGTGAAATGGGGACTAAGACTATGAGCCCTGTGAGGGAAAGGGATGTTTCCAACCCGATTTGCTTGTATCCATTCCAGCACTTAGTACAGTGCCTGGAACATAGTAAGAGTTTAACAAATGCCACAATTATTATTATTATTACTTATCTGTATACTCAGTTCCCCAAATATCTATTAGCTCTTTCACCTTGAAATGGCCCTTCAGGGTTCTATTCTATGAGTACAGCTCCCTTGCCCAACTGCAGCCAAGTGTCCTGGCCTTGAGCATATGTGCAGGAGTCCTGGAAACAACTTGGGGTTCCTGGGTCTCTGCCTGCGGAGGGACCACCTTAAGATTTCTTTCTTTATTCCGTGAAAGGAAAATTCCAATTCTAGCTCCCTGATCCCATTCAATTGCCTTAGCCTGGAATTTCCAACCCAGGAATGAATGATTCATTATCCTGTGTCACCATAATCTGCAGAGGAATTGAAATTTCTAGCCTCCCCTTCATGCTGCATGTTTTTTATTGTTTGAGATGGAAACATACCCATGTCCACCTTTCCACCTCTCTAGGAAATTTCAACCATTAGAAACAGTTTCATGCCCGGGCGCTTTCCCAGGGGCCTGATATTTTTCCCTGGAACTTTTCCCCTCAGGTTGCTTTTCTATTATATCAGTCCCCACCCTCTGACTTTTTTATATGGAAAAAATTCTCCTTCACGGGGAATGATCCAAGAAAATTTAGAGATCCAAATAAGGGATGAATTCTCTTCAGAAATATTTTAGTAGATGGATTTCTTGAGAAAATTTTCCTGGAGCATACTTCGTAAGTTTCTATTTAAAGCAAGTGAGGCCTATAACACTTTGTCCCTTCTTTCAGTATTAGATTACACACTCCTTGAGGCAGGGATTTGACCTATTCTTTAACTTATATCCCAAGAGTTGTTGCATTTGCTGATTACGGCCACTGATGCTTTTTGAAGTACTTCCTCTTTCTATCAGCCACCCCATTCTTTGATTATTTGTCAACTGCTGTTGTTTCTGCTGTATGACAATTTCACCCAGCTTTACTGGCTCTTGAAAATGTTTGATCAGAACTCCTAGCTTGCATAAGTCCCTTTTCAGCGCACCATAAGGCAGATGCTTGGGAATCCTGCTATGATCCATTCTTCTTATGTGTCCCACCCAGTGGAATTGCGCTGCTATGAGCGAGTTCTCCATGGTGGTGCTCTGATTGCGTTTCAAGACCTTGTTATTGGTGATCCTGTCCTGCCATTTGAGTTGGAGCATGAATGGTGAAACTGCTCAAGAGGTTAGATGGTTGTAACCTGTGGAGCTGGAAGGACTTCCCAGTAGTCCAGATTGCAGATTTATATAAAGGATTAGATACAAATACAGCTCTGCTGCCCAAATAGGGTCTAAAACTTGATACCACATTCATGCCGTGCTCTGTCTGCCAATCTAAAGAAACACTGGAGATTTTAATTTAGTCCTCAACTTCTTTTTCTCTCCCTGCACTGTGTACTGCAAAATTGATTTACGACTTTGTGTGGCTAATGAAAATGTTTGGTTGTGTGTGGGGTTTACCTACTGTGGGGTAATTCATTCCCTTAGTCTTCTTCAGGCTTATGGTTGGTTCATGGTGCTGTGCCAACTTTGCATGTTTTCTAATTTGTGCCCACCCAGAGGGCAATCAGTATATGGCATTTCCTGGATGATGGATTCAAGGACTTTCAATAGTGCTGGTAGTAGGGTGAGTTGAAAATTTTTCCAGAAGGATAGGAAGGATATTTTGATACCTGCTACCAGGTTGTTTGGCTGATTTGGCAGAAAATGTTCTTTGAGGCAAAGCTCAGGTAAATGTCTGGACCCTGCAGAACTTCCTCCCCTAATTCACCCCTAACCACCCTCACCCTCCCTTAGGGTTTCACCTATAATGCTGTAGTGTCCAAGGAGGAGAAATCTGCCCTCTGCACCACACCAAACTCCAGACTTCTCCTACCCTGTTCAGGTCTCAGAATGGTTCCTGTGCAGCCTGGGCCTGTCCTGCCCTGCTGGGGCCCAAAGTCAAGCCCACTGCCTTCACATCCAGAATTCTCAGGGAAACACTTGTGAGAAGAATGGGAAAGCAGCATGGCCTATTGGAAAGAACAGGGGCTTGGGAATCAGAGGACTTGGGTTCATTCCTTTGGTTTTGTTAAGGCTTAGTCAGTTCATGGCACTGTGCCACCTTTGCATGCATTGGGCTGACAATCATCAGCCCAGCTCCAAAGGAGGAGGAGGCCAAATCCATCTCACCACCTGCAGGGAATCCCATTTTCTGTTTCTGTACCCACTTTCCCTGGGTCTCTGCCTTGGCTCTGCATGATATTCAGGTGCTGGACAATAGGAGCTGAGCTGCAGCTTAAGCTCATTTCTTGCCCAATGTCAGAATTGCATGAAGTCCCCACTGTCCTCACATCCATGGTTCCCAGTGAAACAACTAGAGGAAAAATTGTCAAGTAGCTTGGCCTGGTGGAAAAAGCATGGGCCTGGGAATCAGAAGATGTGGGTTCTAATCCCAGCTCTGCCACCTGTCTGCTGTGTGTCCTTGGGCAAGTCATTTAACTTCTCTGTGCCTCAGTTTTCTCATCTGTTAAATAAGGATTCAATATCTGTTCTCCCTACTACTTAGACTGTAGGCTGGGTTAAGTATAGGGATTGTGTTGGATCTGATTTTTTTTTAGCTACACCATTCTTAACACAGTGCTTGGCATAGAGTTGAGCACTTGACAGATATGACAGTTATTATTATTAGAATCTGAGATAGGTCAAAGGGAAGGAGGAAGTGGTCAGTGTGGAGGAGCAATGTCACTGAGCAGGAGCTAGCCTGAATGCAGGATAAAGGATGGCAAACCAGACACAAATGATATTTAGGAAAGACTGTTTGTGGATAAAACATCATAGAAATGGCATCTGGGTGCCACAGTGCCCCTTCAAGGAAGGGGATAACATCTTGGAAAATCTAAGGAAAAATGAGTCGTGATTTCTCATGTTTCCATTCAACTTTGCTATCTGTAGCTTATATGATCTTAGCCAGAGAAACGTGTTGAGATCCACAACACCATGCTTGAAATCAGTCAGTCAAGGAGTCAGAAACACATGGAAGCCCCCTTCATTCCTACAAACAGGGAGAACAGACAGTGCAGAATCTCCAAGGCTGTCCTCCATGCTTCTAAAAGGGGAGAAGCAGAAGGGAGAATCACCCATATCCTTCCACCTCCCTGCCCATCTGACACCCAGCGCAATCTCACAGGCTGTCTTGTGTACAGCCTACCCCACACAGTCCCGCCTCCTTTATTCTTTACAAATTGCATTTGCTTTCAGGGACATCACTAACCCAAGTCCTAAGAGATGAACTCAGCAGCATTTGAAACAAAGCCAAAATGGGGGGAGGAGTATTCCGGGGTGAAGAGGAGACTCTCTGAGGGCAGAGGGAGAGAGAGGAATGGGCATGAAGTCAGGCTAATTGTAGGAGAGTAAAGGTCAACCGAATCAATTCGCAACATGATGTACAAAAGGCCATTACCACACTCAGAATTTCTCTGCCTATTTCAAACACAATCAGAGGGAAGAGGTGCCTAATCACTATGATTAGGAATGGAAAGATGCTTTAGTTTCAATCTTTTGGCTCCTTCATTTCCACTTAACGTGAATGATGAGGAGTGAGGGATATTTTTTGTTTGTTTACTTGCTTTGAAAATCCTGACAGCTTCACTGGTTTCCTGGATTTATGGCACAGATAGTGTTGAAAGCATCCCTCTAAAGTGAGAGCCTTCTGAAATCAATAGAGCAGTATTTGTAATGACTCTCTTTTTTATTAGAGAGCACTTCATTATTATTTTTATTATAATGTTATGGGGCGATCTAGAAGAGAATTCATCATTCCTGGATTGGAAATAACTCTCTGACTCAGTAGCACAGATGGCTGCATCGGAGTGGATTGTAATAACTCAACGTGGGAAGGACCCTGCCACTAAGTAAATGTAAACAATGATGTACAGGCAGGAAGCCATGAAAAATAAGGTGGTCAAGGCACAGGGGCCAGGTCTGTGGAAAGCAAGTGATCCTAATTTAATTTGCCTGAGATTTTTACTGGGAGCCATTGGATGGATTCAGGCCCACGCTTCTCTTGGTGACAACCTGTGACTTCCTGGTGCCAATTTTGACACTCTTGGGCCACAGTAGAGGGAAGACACAGGCCTGCTCCTCACCCATGAGGCAATAGACACTCTGGTCATAGTTCTAAGAAAACAGTCAGGGTTATGAAACCAAAAGTAATGGTTGCAGATAAAAAAACAAAAAATCCAACATGATTAGAGCCTGCTTTGGCTTCTTTTCTGTCTTTGCAAACTCACAGATAAATCAATTCATCAATTCATCAGTGATATTTGTAAAGCACTTTCTGTGGGCAGTACAATGGAGTGGGTAGATATGTTCCCTACCCACAAGGAGCTTACAGTCTAGAGGGGGGAACAGACATTAAAATAAACTGCAGTTAGGGGAAACAATAGAATATAAGGATATGTACATAAGAACTGTGGAGCTTGGCCAGGGTAGGGGAGAGTACCAGAGTGCCTAAGGGGTAAAGGCATAAGAGCATAGATAACACAGAGGGGAGGTTGAATAGGGTAGGAAAATGAGGTCTTGGTCAAGGAAGACCTCTTTGAGGAGAAAGATTTTACTAGGGCTACTCACCCATGAATTTCTCCAAACCCCTTTTAGACTTTCTGATATTTTCTGCCTACACAACTTAATGTGGGAACAAATGCCATAAGAGGATGACAGCTGGTGTAGAGTCTTGAAGCCAATGCTTAGGGGTTTTGTTTAATGTGAGAAAAAATAAGGAGCCAGTAGAGATTTTTGAAGAAAGGAATGATTTGTTCCAAACGATATTTTAGAAACCTGATCCGAGCAGCTGTATGTAAGGATAAACCAAAGAGGGGAGAGGCTCAAAGAAAGGAGAACAGTAATCCAGCCAGAATTAACTGTGATGGGATTGCACTTTAGTATTTTTCATCTGTTTAATCAAATCATTTCTTCTATGATGCCTGCTTTCATTATGTGATGTGGGTGGAAACGTTCTTCCCATCACACAAGTCTGTCTGGATACAGCACAGCACAGTGTTGAAAGAAACAGTTTGTGCATAAGCACTGCACTGGTCAAGGTAGAAGTATGATCATGCAGGTTTTTGTGAATTCATGAGGTTCGGTGGGAGCATAACCCCTGTGTTAGAGAAGAACTGACTGAGCAGAAAGGTGGCTGTCTCGTGCTGTGAGAAATGAAGATGTGTACATTAGAGGAGCAGAGGGAGAGGGAGGGAGATGGAAACAGAGACACACAAATGCCATTCATCCCTATTCATTCACAAAGGCACATATGCTCACCATAGCAGATGTCCTCAGTTTGTAGCGGACGGTTGCTGGCAGAAAGTAAGAAATTACAGCTGTTGCTGCCACCAAAGGAGCACTAGATCTTAAGAGTTCCTGTGGTGGTGACCAGGGGTAGCGCCTGTAAGAGCTGGTAAGAGTGAGAACTGGTGGGTGTCAGTGGTAGTAGGGACTTCAGTGTCGGTGACTGCACTTTGTCTTATTATTTCTTCCCTTGCTATGCTGGGCTTCCTGTAGCACACCACCACTAAGGTAGGTCTTGTTGACCATAGCTCCATCCTGACCATTCTCCAGGATTTCCCCTGCCATCTGACTCTTATGGAAACTGGTGTTAGAGTTGTGCTGGTGGCCAGGTGGGTGAGAGGAAAGAAGAAAGCTAGTGACGTTGACACTGGATCTTGAAGCGTTATCCAACCTTGGCTTCACTGACATTATCATCTCTTGGTTCTCCTCCTATCTCTTAGTCCCTTTTGCAGGTTTCTCTGCTGCCTTTGACAATGTGCGGGGTCCCTCAAGGGTCAGTATTGGGTCCCCTTATATTCTCCACCTACACCCACTCCCTTAGAGAACTCATTTACTCCCATGGTATCAACTACCATTGTTGTGCAGATGATTCCCAAATCTACACCTCCAGCCCTGACCTCTCTTCTGTAGCAGTCTTGCATCTCCTCCCGCCTTAAGGTATTTGTTGGTATTTGTTAAGCGCTTACTATGTGCCGAGCACTGTTCTAAGCGCTGGGGTAGACATAGGGGAATCAGGTTGTCCCACGTGGGGCTCACAGTCTTAATCCCCATTTTACAGATGAGGGAACTGAGGCACAGAGAAGTTAAGTGACTTGCCCACAGTCACACAGCCGACAAGTGGCAGAGCTGGGATTCGAACTCATGAGCCCTGACTCCAAAGCCCATGCTCTTTCCACTGAGCCACGCTGCTTCTCCCTGGATGTCCCGCTGATATCTCAAACTAAGCATGACCAAAACAGAACTCCTCATCTTCCTGACCCCTCCTCCTCCCGAACCCCTCCTCCTCGTCCTCTTCCCGACCCCTCCTCCTCCCGAACCCCTCCTCCTGTTCCTATTCCCGACCCCTCCTCCTCTTCCCGACCCCTCCCCCTCCCGAACTCCCCCCATCCTCCTCCAATTCCCGACTCCTCCTCCTCTTCCCGACCCTTCCTCCTCCCGAACTCCTCCTCCTGTTCCTATTCCCGACCCCTCCTCCTCTTGCCGACCCCTCCTCTGCCCAAACCCCTCCTCCTCCTCCTGTTCCCGACCCCTCCTCCTCCCGAACCCCTCCTACTCCTCCTATTTCCTACCCCTCCTCCTCTTCCCGACCCCTCCTCCTCCCGAACTCCTCCTCCTCCTCTTCCCGACCCCTACTCCTCCCGAACCCCTCCTCCTCCTCCAATTCCTGACCTCTCTTCCTATTCCCGAACCCTCCTCCTCTTCCCCACACCTCCTCCTCCCGAGGCTCTGTCACCAAGGCTCAAGGTTCCCAAGGTTCTAGGTTCCTGAGGATCTAGACTGCCAAGGCTCAAGGTCCCTAAGGCTCTAGGTTCCCAAGGCTCTGTCACCAAGGCTCAAGATTCCCAAGGTTCTAGGTTCCTGAGGCTCTAGACTGCCAAGGCTCAAGGTCCCTGATGCTCTAGGTTCCCAAGGCTCTGTCACCAAGGCTCAAGGTTCCCAAGGTTCTAGGTTCCTGAGGCTCTAGGTTCCTGAGGCTCTAGGTCCCCGAGGCTCTAGGTCCCCAAGGCTCTATCTCCAAGACTCAAGGTTCCCAAGGTTCTAGGCTACTGAGGTTCTAGACTACTGAGGTTCTAGACTATCGAGTTTCTAGACTATTGAGGTTCTAGGTTCCTGAGGTTCTAGTCTTCCAAGGCTCAGGGTCTGTGAGGCTCTAGGTTTCCAAGGCTCTATCACCAAGGCTCAGGGTTCCTGGTTCCTAAGTTCCAGACTCCTGACATCCTGGACTCCTGAGGTTCCAGGTTCCTGAGATTGTGAGCTCCTGAGTTTCCTGAAGTTCTGATCTCCTCAGGTCCCCAACCCCTGAAGTTCGGGGCTGCTGATGGTCTGGCCTCTTGGGGTGCTAGCCTCCAGGTTCCAGGTTACTGATCTTCCAGGTTCTTGAGGTTCTAGATTCCTGAGGTTCCAGTCTCTTGGGGTACTAACCTCTTGAGGTCCCTGAGGCTTAAGGTTCCCAAGGATCTAGGTACCTAGGTTCTAGACCACTGAGGTTCTAGACTGCCGAGGTTCAAGGTTCCCTAAGCTTCTAGGTTGCCAGGACTCAAGGTTCCCATGGCTCAAGGTTCCTGAGGCTCTAGGTCCCTGAGGCTCTATTGCCAAGGCTCGAGGTTCCCAAGGATCTAGGTTCCCGAGGCTCTGTCACCAAGGCTCAAGGTTCCCAAGGCTCTAGGTCCCCGAGGCTCTATCGCCAAGTCTCAAGGTTGCCAAGACTCAAGGCCTCAGGGGCTTTGTCACCAAGGCTCAAGGTTCCCAAGGTTCTAGGTTCCCGAGGTTCTAGACTGCCAAGGCTCAAGGTCCCTGAGGCTCTATGTCCCCGAGGCTCTATCGCCAAAGCTCCTGTATCCTGCCATATACTGGGGAGTCAGTGCCCACAGTGTTCATTATAGCTTATATTTCAGCCTCCTAAAATTCCCTACTGACACATTTCACCATAGACCTTAATAATGGCTGTTACAGAGCAACATTGTTCTAAGCCACCGGCCCACCCATAACATATTGAATAGCAAACATTCTCTCAACCAAGGATGTGAGATGCGTTTCAGGAATCAAACACTGTATCTCTTCCATATGGTGGGGTTTCAATCCAAGCATGACTCTTTGACCAGAAAGTGCATGTGGACCTAAAACCAAGCCGGTCTAGAATGGCATTTTCCATTCATGATGACAACAAATGAAAGCACAGAAAGAGAAAAGTTACTCAGCCAGATTTGGAAGGACTTAAAATCTTGCCAGAGAGCTGAATGGATTCTGTGCAATGAAATCCACTGGTCAGGCAATCGGGACTTACTCAGAATTAAAGAGGCTAAATTTAAATGTTGCCCGTCTTTGTCTCTCATAACTATCATGATATATGGGGGCTGAGACTTATCGAGACAAGGAAGAACCAGACATGGCTCATGCCCTCAAGGAGTTTGCATTATGTTGGGATGGGAGAGACTAACTCAAACACACAAATACATGAATATTGAACTCAAGGCATCTAAATGTATGATATTGAGGCAGAGAAGTGGTGTGGACTAGAGGAAAGAACACTGGCCTGGGAGTCAGAGAACCTGGATTCTAATGTTGGTTTGGCCACTTGTCTTCTGTGTGACCCTGGGCAAGTCGTTTCAGTTCTCTGGGCCTTAGTGACCTCATCTGTAAAATGAGGATTAAATCTTACTCCCTTCAACTTAGACTGTGAGTCCCTTGTGGGACAGAACTGTGTCCAACCTGATTATCTTATATCTATCCCAGTATTTGGTATAGAGCTTAGCACATAGTAAAATGCTTAACAGGTACAGTGAAAAAATGTGTTTCCAACTGGGTCACTGTCTAGAAGTGCTCAGATTGGCTCAGAATTGGTGATGGGTGGTGTGATTGACTGGGCAGGCTGGTGCCCAAGGTGAGTATATGTGGGTACAACGTATGGTCCCTTTATTCCAATACAATGCACGCCTGCCCACCTCAGCCCTGTTCTTGGAGAAACAATACTATGGAAATAACAGCAGTGATAATAATAATATTTGTAATATTATTGATTGGTTGACTGGCATTTCCACAGCAGCATGGCACAGTGGAATGAACACAGGCCTGGGAATCAGGGGACCTGGATTCTAATCCCGGCTCTGCCATTTGCCTGTTTGTGGCCTTGGGCAAATGGGGTAATTTCTTGGTTTCTTCATATGTAAAGTGAGGATTAAATAGCTCTGGCCCACGTCCTACCTCTGGCCTGGAATGCTCTCTCTCTTCATATCCAACAGATGATTATTCTCCCCACCTTCAAAGCCTTATTAAAAGTACACCTCCTCCATGAGGCCTTCCCCAACTAAGCCCTCATTTCCTCTTCTCCCATTCCCTTCTGTGTCATTCATTTCATTCATTCAATAGTATTTATTGAGCGCTTACTATGTGCAGAGCACTGTATTAAGCGCTTGGAATGTACAATTCGGCAACAGATAGAGACAATCCCTGCCCATTGACGGGCTTACTATCTAATTGGGGGAGACAGACAGACAAAAACAATAGCAATAAAAAGAATCAAGGGGATGTACCTCTCATTAACAAAATAAATAGAGTAATAAGAATATATACAAATGAGCAGATGAGCACGGTGCTGAGGGGAGGGGAAGGGAGAGGGGGAGGATCAGAGGGAAAGGGGGGGAAAAGGGGGCTTAGCTGAGGGGAGGTGAAGGGGGGGCAGAGAGGCAACAGAGGGAGCAGAGGGAAAAGAGGAAGCTCAGTCTGGGAAGGCCTCTTGGAGGAGGTGAGCTCTCAGTAGGGCTTTGAAGAGGGGAAGAGAGTTTGGCAGAGGTGAGGAGGGAGGGCATTTCAGGACAGCAGGAGGACATGGGCCAGGGTCGACAGCGGGATAGGTGAGAACAGGGGATGGTGAGGAGGTGGGTGGCAGAGGAGCGGAGCCTACGGGGTGGGCAGTAGAAAGAGAGAAGGGAGGAGAGGTAGGAGGGGGCAAGGTGATGGAGAGCCTTGAAGCCCAGAGTGAGAAGCTTTTGTTTCGTGCAGAGGTTGATAGGCAACCACTGGAGGTTTTTAAGAAGGGGAGTGACATGCCCAGAGCATTTCTGCAGGAAGATGAGCTGGGCAGCAGAATGAAGAATAGACTGGCGCAGGGAGAGACAGGAGGAAGGGAGATCAGCGAGAAGGCTGACACAATAATCCAGCCAGGATATTATGAGAGCCTGTACCAGTAACATAGCCGTTTGGGTGGAGAGGAAAGGGCGGATCTTGGCGATATTATAAAGGTGAGACCGGCAGGTCTTGGTGACGGATTGATTGTGTGGGGTGAATGAGAGAGCTGAGTCAAGGATGACACCAAGTTTGTGGGCTTGAGAGACGGGAAGGATGGTCGTACCGTCCACAGTGATAGGGAAGTCAGGAAGAGGACAGGGCTTGGGAGGGAAGATAAGGAGCTCAGTTTTGGACATGTTGAGTTTTAGGTGGTGGGCAGACATCCAGGTGGAGACGTCCTGGAGGCAGGAGGAGATACGAGCCTGAAGGGAGGGGGAGAGGACAGGGTAGGAGATGTAGATTTGTGTGTCATCTGCATAGAGATGATAGTTGAAGCCGTGGGAGCGAATAAGTTCACCAAGGGAGTGAGTGTAGATGGAGAACAGAAGAGGGCCAAGATCTGACCCTTGAGGAACTCCTACAGTTAGAGAATGGGAGGGGAAGGAGAAGCCTGCAAAGGAGACTGAGAGTGAATGGCCAGAAAGATAAGAGGAGAACCAGGAGAAGACGGAGTCCATGAAGCCAAGGTGAGATAAGGTGTGGAGGAGAAGGGGATGGTCGACAGTGTCAAAGGCAGCTGAGAGGTCAAGGAGGATTAGGATAGAGTAGGAGCCATTGGATTTGGCAAGAAGGAGGTCATGGGTGATCTTTTAGAGAGCAGTCTCGGTAGAGTGGAGGGGACAGAAGCCAGATTGGAGGGGGTCCAGGAGAGAATTGGAGTTAAGGAATTCTAGGCAGCGAGCGTAGATGACTCGTTCTAGGAGCTTGGAAAGGAAGGGTAGTAGGGAGATAGGGCGATAACTGGAAGGATAAGTGGGGTCAAGAGAGGGTTTTTTTAGGATGAGGGAGACATGGGCATGTTTGAAGGCAGAGGGGAAGAAGCCATTGGAGAGTGAGCGGTTAAAGATAGTTTAGGAGGGGAGGAAGGAAGGGGCGATGGTTTTTATAAGGTAAGCGGGAATGGGGTCTGAAGCACAGGTGGAGGGGATGGCACTTGCAAGGAGGGAGGAGATCTCCTCTGAGGATACTGCAGGGAAGGATGGGAAAGTAGGGGAGAGGGTTGGGGGTGGGGGAGGCAGAAAGGGGAGGGGTGACTTTAGGGAGCTCAGACCTGATTGTGTTAATTTTCATGATGAAGTAGGTGGCCAGATCATTGGGGGTGAGGGATGAGGGAGGGGGAGGAACAGGGGGCCTGAGGAGAGAATTAAAGGTCTGGAACAATTGGCGGGGGTGACGGGCATGGGTGTCAATGAGGGAAGAAAAGTAGTTTTTTGTGTACGCCACCTAGGTAACAGAATTATCTAGCATTGTTTAGTTCTCTATTGCCAATATACAATTTTGCTTGTGTGTATGGCTTCCCTGAGAAAGGCTTATATATCACCTCGGTTTTCTTTAGATGTGTCATCAGCCCTTATTACCTGGCCAATTTGGTGAAATGGGAGGAAGCAGCATTGCCCAGTGCATAAAGCAGAGCCGGGGACCCACAGGACCTAGATTCTACTCCTGGCTTTGTCACCTGCCTGCTGTGTGACCTTGGAGAAGCCTCTTTACTTCTCTGTCCCTCAGTTTCCTCAACTGCAAAGTGGGGATTCACTACCTGTTCTCCCTCCCACTTAGACTGTGTCCAACCTGATTAACTTGTGTCTACCCCAGGGCTTAGAACAGTGCTAGGCACATAGTGCTTAAATACTAAATTTTTAAAAATTACAAAATTAAAAATAGAGCCCTAGAAGGGAATGGTAGTTTACTTAAGAGAATAGATTTAAAGAATTAAGACTCTGAAGATGGTGACTGAGAGAGGGACCTGTTTGAAATGTACAGAATTCTGAAGGGTGAGGACATGGGGAATAAAGAATTGTTGTCCTCCCAAATCCCACACCACCAGAACCAGTGGACACAAATTGGAGATAGAGGGTGGAAAGTTCAGAACAAACAAAATAAATCAATTCTTCCTCTGGAATGTAAGATCCTGTGGACAGGGAACACATCTACCAACTCCATTGTATTGCACTCTTCTAAGCACTTAGTACAGTGCTCTGCACACAGTAAGTGCTAAATAAAGATTGAAGTCCTCTGGCTCACAGGATACCAACTGCTCTAGAAAACCCAAGATAAACTCAGTCTTTGCAAGGAAAATTAAGCCAATGGCATAATGTAAAGTAAACCCAATTACAAAACAGGAGCCCAACAACCTAAGACTGTAAGTCCTGTAGAATGTAAGGTCCTTTTGAGCAGGGATCACATCTACCAAATCTATTGTATTGAGCTTTCCTAAGCACTTAGTACAGTGCTCTGCACACAGTAAGCACTTTATAAATATCATTGATTGATTGATTGATTACTAGTGTCATCAATCAGTCCCATAGTCTTTCTAGCCTGGTATTCTGCCTCCTCTTTGTGGGCAGGAAACATGCCTACCAACTCTGTTATAGTGTACTCTCTCAAGTGCATAATACAGTGCTGTGCACACAGTAGGTGCTAAGTAAGTATGATTGATTGATTGGCAATTGCAACAGGGAGCTTGGAAGCACCATATGATGGTTACCTTTATGGTTAGGGATGGACTATCTAACACCACTTATATTCCCACTACGTCTCTAACTTGATGAGTTAACTTGACCCATCAAGGACTTCTTGTCCATGAATTTATCCAAACCCCCCTAGAATCTACTGATAATTTTTCCTCTATTAATCCCTAACTATAGTGAGCAAATCCCTTTACAGGATGCAAAAGAAATGCTGCTCATGAATTTTCTCTGAGCTCTTCACTCTATGAGTGCTGATGGAGTCTTTGGGGTGCAGGGGGTGGCATAAAAATAATTCTGTTTCAGTCGAATCTTGTGAATGGTCTCACATAATTTAGCATTCCTGTTTTTTGTCTGTTTAATCCTAACCTGAATTTAAATCATTTGGTATTACTCCAGGACAATCATCCTATGTGTTTGCTGAATAAAATTATTTGAGAGTTATTGCACCTGGCCAATTCAAGAATACATATTTACCCTTTGTATTCAAACATGATATTACTGACAGCAAAGATTCCCCATGAATGTGCATGGCTGAAAAGGCTAGTGTGGAACCCACAGTCCTGATCACACCATGACACCATGCACACAAAAAGACTCTCCTTGGTTGTGCTGATGTACTTGTTGTTTGCAGGTCCTGGTGCTATTTTCAGCTTTGCTCCTTTGTCTCACAATCCTCTTGAAGCTTCTGCTTAAAAACAGCTGCTCCTACCTTGATTGTAGTGAATTTGTTTAGCCTGTGGGCCACAGTTTTTCCCTAGCTTCTAACCACCATGCCTTACTGTCTGAAGCTTCACTTAAATGGAAACTTAAAAGGCTTCTTCAGTCCCACTTGTTCTCGGAGGCTTGATTCCAGCTCACCATACAGCAGCTTTTTGGGTACTCTACTGTCATCCTTTCTCTTCACATGGACAAAGGTCTGAGTGGCAACATGAGTCTAGGACGTGCTCTCCCCCCTGGAGCTCAAGGCCCGCTGCTTTGGCGTGATGCTATTCAGCCCTTATACCATCCAGGCACTCAGTAGTCCATTCTCCAGTACAGTGGAAGAGGGTCACCACTTTAGCACCAGGCCTGTCCAACTTCTAGAACTTTGGGAAGCCCATGGCTGCTGCCTCTTGAGCCTCCTCCCCAAGTGCTGCAGGACACTCTAGGTGGGAATTCCCATTCATTGCACAGTAGGGGATGGGCAGGGACTGAGTCACATGTGGTTGGGGCCCATGAGACTACGGGTGTGGGGGTCCTCAGCACTGCAGGAAACTACCAGAAGGCCTACTTCTATAATCTTTAGAACCTTGGGGAAGATGCTGCATTTTGTTACCTGGGGCAGTGGAAAGTCTGAGGATTACCTCCTCCGAAATCAATTATTTTACTTCTTTGGATATTGTCCTCTTTGTTTCCTGACCGGGTGGCTTGTTGTCATTTGCAGTCCATTGGTACCGTTGACTTTATCTGTCTACACTCACGGAGATTGTGAGCCCCACGTGGATTGGGATTGTGTCCAATCTGAGTATTTGTAACTACCCCAGCACTGAACACAGTGTTTGGTACTTAGGAAGTGCTTAATAAATGCTACAACTAACAAATATGAGAAGCAGCATGGTTAAGTGGAAAGAGCACAGGCTTGGGAGTCAAAGGACATGGGTTCTAATCCCAGCTCCACCACTTGTCTGCTGTGTGACCTTGGGTAAGCCATTTAACTTCTCTGTGCCTCAGTTACCTCATCTGTAAAATGGGGATTAAGATTGTGAGCCCCATGTGGGAAAAACAGTGCTTGGCACATAGTAAGTGCTTAACAAATACCATAATTATTTATTATTATTATTATTATTATTATTAAAATCTGACCAAGCACAGCTGTACTGAGGTGAGCATAGCTTTAATGCTAGGAGACTGGCTTTGCTCCAGGATGCCGATACTTGTGACACTGTCTTGTTTTGCTGCAAGTGTTGCTTCAGATCAATTAATCAATCAATCTCATTCATTGAGAGCTTACCATGTGCAGAGCACTGTACTAAGTACTCGGGAGAGTACAATATAACAAAATTGGTAGATACGTTCCCTGCCCACAATGAGCTTATAGTCTAGAGGATTGAGTCATTTTTCTTTAAGCAGTTTTGGTAGTGTTGGTTAGGCATATCCAGTACCTTGATGGCTGACTAGTAAAGAGTATCCTGGAAAAACACACATTTGCTGTTTACATTGGTGTTTGTAATTAATCATATGTATTTACTGAGTACAGTGTAACAGACAAATTCCCTTCCTACAATGAGCTTTGGGCGGGCAGAGGGGTTGGCGGTCTTTGCTTACAAGAGAGCTGCTAAAATGTTGCCGTGAAGCTCTCTGCAGGCTTCTCCATTCTCCAAGATCTGAGTGCCTACATTGTGTAAGACTATGTGCTGTGCTTAGGAAAGTGAGTTAGAAAGCATCTGGCCCACAAAGAACTCACAGTCTGGTGGGGGTTGGGGGGGGGGGGTCAGGGAGAGGAGAATGTAAGCATAATGAAAGTTCAACATTAGGAATTAACATTTCGACAATGAAATAATTGATCACTTCCAGTCAGATTAGGAGGGCCAGTATCTCCAGTTGGTCTGATTGCAAATCCAACATTTGAGTGAAGTCTCTAAGAGGAAGGAAGGCATTATCTGTAGATGGTGATAGTTGCAGAAAAACCTTCTGTGCTCATAGAAGGAGCATGCTGTGCACAACGTTCTTCCTGTCAAGGTAAGAATTAAATTCTGCCCCCCTGAGCCCTCCTTCTTCCCCTGTTGCCCCATTTTCCTCATTCTCTGAGCCACTAGCACAACTTTCCTCCCCCCTCACCCCCCCCACACACACCTTGAGCCAGCACTCCTCTCTTGCCACACTGGCTCAAATTTTTTCTTTAAACAATTGTTTTTTCAATACCTAGCTACTGCTGCTGCCACCGCTGCCCATGTTCTGAGACTGCCAAAGCTGGGTGGGTGGGGGCGTACAGGGTGGGGGGACAGACAGGGACAGAATGAGAGGGATGCAGGGAGGGCAGGAAGTGGTAGAAGAGAACTGGGAGGGTATCATCCCTACCTGAGGGGACTGTGAGCTGGGGAATGGGAAGGGAACAATAGCAGTAGCAGTATGGACATTAGGTTACAAAATTTTTTAAAGAGCCAGAGATCATTATAGATGTGGGACCATCCCATTGAGAGGTGGGGGGAAGGGAGGGTATCATGGGAGGATTATGGAGGGCAGGGGGTAAGGGGTAAGTGAGTTCAGGGTGAAAGGAAGGAGGCAAGAAGGCTTCACCAACAGCTGAAAGGGTTGGGGAAAGGGAGTGGGGACAAGGAGGACTTAAGTTCCTAATCACAGGCATATCCAGTAACACTGGAGCACAAGTCTCTTCATCAAGAAATTAATTTCTCCAGGTTTTTGTGGAAATGCCTGTGGTGAGCCAGAGTGACCCCATCTGGTATTATCTGACCCGAGGAGCAACAAGGCCAAAGGACTATTTAGAGGAAAAACTACATTATCTTTCTGAGGCGTTTTGAGGACTGTTGTTGGAGGGGAACTGAATTGTTTTGCAGAGGGCTTAAGGAGGGGCTAAATTGCACTGCTGGGCAGGAAGAGTACTGCTGGATGGGGATATGCCAGAGGGGGAATAAGCCCTAGGGGAGGGGTCACCTACTTCTTTGGTTTACCCTATAGAGATTGGAAGACAGCAAGCTATCCTGAGCAGTACCCCCTGCTGCAACTTCCCCCCTCGCCCCCGAGAATAGAATTAAAGGGGGAAAGAACTGGCCCTCTTTGCCCGGCTTGGATCCACCTAAGCCATGCATTGACACCTTCTGCTGCCATGGCCAAGCACTTAAGACTTGAACCAGGATGACGACCAGTTGTGGGCAGTGCGACTCCTTGAAACTCCTCCAACTTTGGGATTATCTTCACCAAGACATAGGGAAAACCAGTTGGATGGGTAATTATAGATGTGGTACTTTGTGTGTGTGTGTGTGTATATGAGTGTATGTGTGTGCGCACACACGTGCATATGCGCCTAACCCCTTCTTTATTCATTCATTTAATAGTATTTATTGAGCGCTTACTATGTGCAGAGCACTGTACTAAGCGCTTGGAATGTACAAATTGGCAACAGATAGAGACAGTCCCTGCCCTTTGACGGGTTTACAGTCTAATCGGGGGAGACAGGCAGACAAGAACAGTGGCAATAAATAGAGTCAAGGGGAAGAACATCTCATAAAAATAATGGCAAACAAATAGAATCAGGGTGATGTATATCTCATTAAACAAAATAAATAGTGTGATGAAGATATATACAGTTGAGCGGACGAGTACAGTGCTGAGGGGGTGGGATGGGAGAGGGGGAGGAGCAGAGGGAAAGGGGGAAGAAGAGGGTTTAGCTGCGGAGAGGTGAAGGGGGGGTAGAGGGAGCAGAGGGAAAAAGGGGGAGCTCAGTCTGGGGAGGCCTCTTAGAGGAGGTGAGTTTTAAGTAGGGATTTGAAGAGGGGAAGAGAATTAGATTGACAGAGGTGAGGAGGGAGGGCATTCCAGGACTGCGGGAAGACGTGGCCCAGGGGTCGACGGCAGGATAGGCGAGACCGAGGGACGATGAGGAGGTGGGCGGCAGAGGAGCGGGGCGTGCAGGGTGGGCAGTAGAAAGAGAGAAGGGAGGAGAGGTAGGAAGGGGCAAGGTGATGGAGAGCCTTGAAGCCTAGAGTGAGAAGTTTTTGTTTTGAGCGGAGGTTGATAAGCAACCACTGGAAGTTTTTAAGAAGGGGAGTGGCATGCCCAGAATGTTTCTGCAGGAAGATGAGCTGGACAGCGGAGTTAAGAATAGACTGGAGTGGGGCGAGAGAGGAGGAAGGGAGATCAGAGAGAAGAGTGACACAATAATCCAGCTGGGATATTACAAGAGCCTATAGCAGTAAGGTAGCCGTTTGGGTGGAGAGGAAAGGGCGGATCTTGGCGATATTATAAAGGTGAGACCGGGAGGTCTTGGTAACGGATTGATTGTGTGGGGTGAACAAGAGAGACGAGTCAAAGATGACACCGAGGTTGTGGGCTTGAGAGACGGGAAGGATGGTCGTACCATCCACGGTGATAGGGAAGTCTGGGAGAGGACCGGGCTTGGGAGGGAAGATGAGGAGCTCAGTCTTGCTCATGTTGAGTTTTAGGTGGCGGGCAGACATCCAGGTGGAGACATCCTGGAGGCAGGAGGAGATGCGAGCCTGAAGGGAGGGGGAGAGGACAGGGGCAGAGATGTAGATCTGCGTGTCGTCTGCGTAGAGATGGTAGTCGAAGCCGTGAGAGAGAATGAGTTCACCGAGGGAGTGAGTGTAAATGGAGAACAGAAGAGGGCCAAGAACTGACCCTTGAGGAACTCCAACAGTTAAAGGATGGGAGGGGGAGGAGGCGCCTGCGAAGGAGACCGAGAATGACCTGCCAGAGAGATAAGAGAAGAACCAGGAGACGACGAAGTCCATGAAGCCAAGGTGAGATAAGTTGTGGAGGAGAAGGGGATGGTCGACAGTGTCAAAGGCAGCTGAGAGGTCAAGGAGGATTAGAATGGAGTAGGAGCCATTGGATTTGGCAAGAAGGAGGTCACGGGTGACCTTAGAGAGAGCAGTCTCGGTAGAGTGGAGGGGACGGAAGCCAGATTGGAGGGGGTCCAGGAGAGAATGGGAGTTAAGGAATTCTAAGCAGCGAGTGTAGACGACTCGTTCTAGGATTTTGGAAAGGAAGGGTAGTAGGGAGATAGGGCGATAACTGGAAGGGGACGTGGGGTTGAGAGCGGGTTTTTTTAGGATGGGGGAGATGTGGGCATGTTGAAGGCAGGGGGGAAGGAGCCATTGGAGATTGAGTGGTTAAAGATAGAAATTAAGGAAGGGAGGAGGGCAGGGGCAATGATTTTTATAAGGTGAGCTGGAATGGGGTCCGCGGCGCAGGTGGAGGGGGTGGTACTTGCAAGGAGGGAGGAGATCTCCTCTGAGGATACTGCAGAGAAGGATGGGAAAGTAGGGGAGAGGGTTGGGTGGGGGGAGTGGAGAGGGGGAAGGTTGACTTTGGGGACCTCAGACCTGATTGTGTTGATTTTTGTGATGAAGTAGGTGGCCAGATCATTGGGGGTGAGAGATGGGGGAGGGGGAGGAACAGGGAGCCTAAGGAGAGAGTTAAAGGTCCGGAACAATTGGCGGGGGTGACGGGCATGGGTGTCGATGAGGGAGAAGAAGAAGTTTTGCCTGGTGGAGGAGAGGGCAGAGTTAAGGCAGGAAAGGATAAATTGAAATGTATGAGGTCGGCTTGGTGCTTGGACTTTCTCCAGCAGCGCTCGGCAGCTCGAGCATAGGAGCATAGGAGGTGGTCAGAGGAAGTGATCCAGGGCTGTGGGTTAGTGGAGCGAGAGCGGCGGAGGGAAAGGGGGGCAAGAGAATTAAGATGAGTAGAGAGGGCGGAGTTGAGAGCGGAGACTTGATCATCGAGAGTGGGAAGTGAGGGCGGGGGGGCAAGGTGGGGAGAGATGCTTTTGGAAAGACGGATGGGATCAAGAGAGCAGAGGTCTCTGTGGGGGAGTAGCGAAGATTTGCAGGGGGAGGAAGTGTGAGAGATGAGGCAGGTGAGAAGATTAGCTCTTTAGCAGCTTTTTGGCCGCTGATTGCCGACTCATCCACGCCGGGACCGCCTCTCTCTCCCGGGAAGCTGAGCCTTGTCACTGCCTGGACCCTTGGAGCCATTACCACGTGGGCTCGGGATCTCTGCTCCCCTGGAGGTGAGTTTTGGACTGCCGGTCCCCTTGTTCCCAACTGAATCGGCCACCACATGGACTCGGGAGCTCTCCTCCCTTGCAGTGGATCTTTGGACTGCCCAGCCCCCATTTCCCGGCCAGCTCTTCAGCAGCTTTTTGGCCGCCGACCTCCGACTCATCCATGCCAGGACCGCCTCTCTCTCCTGGGAAGCTTCTTTAGTAAAATAAAGCTTTCTGCTGTAGCAGTGGTGTTTGGTTTTACTTTTTGTAGCATGTCATTTGAGCACCCGAATTAAAAAGGAAGTCAAATCCCTGGTTAAGGGCTCATAGGTCGAGTGCCTGCTGTTGTGAGACAGCGAGAGCGATGCCCGGGTGGAACTCATGACAATATCACTATGTTAGGATCAGGTCCATCTAATTTCTGTCAGTGGCACCGGGTTGACTCCTTCTCTATCCAGTTCTTGAGCAATGAGGGGCATCTTTCTTGAGGGATGACTGTTGTCATCACCATCACATGGCACCCTTGGGTTCCAGATGCAATGATTACTTCCCCTGAATTTGCTGTTTATAAAAGGAGATAGCTGGATAGTGGTGCAAGCAGACTGACAGCAGACGTACCAAGTCCTCATCCTTTTAAAAATATTAGTTCATTCAACTGTATTTATTGAGCTCTTACTGTGTGCAGAGCACTGTACTGTTTGTAGTATAAAATATCCTCTTCTTCTCTTCAGAATGGGGACTCTATGGGTAGGACTGTCTCTCTCTTCTTACCCTGTACTCAGGGAATGAAGCCAGACTTCCCAACCTTAAGAATGTTGGGAAGATTTGAGGTAGTTGTACACAAGGACTTTTGTGTGGAACTGGGAGGAGTCTGAGGACTGCCCCTTTCAAAAGGACTGCTTTAGTTACTTATTTTAATGGTCTTATTTTAATGGTTTAATTTTGATTATGTAATTTTCAAAGATCTCTTTTGTCATTGGTAATTTCTTGAGGTTTGTAATTCATTCTTATTATTCTATGTGTCTGTTTTCAGTCACTTAGATTATCAGACCTTTGTGAAAAGGAGACTTGGGTGTGAGCAAATTATCTTGTACTTAACCCAGCACTAGAACAGTGCTTGTCATATAGTAAGTGTAATAATAATAATAATAATAGTGAAAGACATTTAACCTACAGCACTTCTCTCAACACCAACACATCTAACCAGACTTCCATCATTGTAGTGTTTCTCTGGTGTGTGTGTATGTGTGTGTGTGTGTTCTGAGCTTTGGCTGAGCTTTCTAATTGCAACCCGACATTCTGTGACTATTATCTTATAATTCTGCATTTGTCTTCTCATTCAGAGGAAAGCTGAGAATGTCAGTGTACTTGAATCGGGATCACTTGCACAAACACTCATTTAACTGGAGCTCTGCTTTTTTTACTGAGGTCACTCTCTCGCTTCCTGCATCCTGTTTTCTGGGCCTTTTCAAACTTCCTATCAGTTGTTGACATGGATTTGTTGGTGAACCAGCCCTGAGAGACTCAGAAGCCAATTTGTGGTTTAAACAGGAGGTTATTTATGGAAGCAGTGGCTTACACTAGGATGTTCCACTCTGTACCACATGGATCTTAATTGTCAGAATGTTGCTTCGGGAAAGACAAAGCGTTCATTGCATTTATGTTCTGCCAATTCCCTCCCTGTTCTCCGCCCTTCCCTATTCTTTTAGGTTTGCATGAGAAGCTACACAAAAGGATAAAGAAGCACTTTTCACCAGAAAACAGTGATTTAGGTACAATAATTTGTACTTTGTGTCATATTATAACAGTGAGTGTAAATTTTCCTTTGAACCATGTTTTATTAACGTTTTTTTTCTTTTTTCCCCCACAGAGTTACATCAAAGGAGTCTATAAATAAGTGATGTGTTCAGCCTGCCAGCTCTTCCATGCATACCAATTACCTCTATTGGTTTCAGGACACGCAGTCAGTACTTTAAACAACCCAGATAATATTGCAAACTGAAATATTCAACATCTCCATCTTGGTATGCTGCTGTCACCGTGCAGGGAGTGATTATAATTGGTAATCAGTTTCACTGCTGGCGAGTTGAGTGGCATGCTGCATTTTATATCCATGCTTATGTCAAACTCAATTAACATGCTAACACCATGTGTTTCAAAGACACCAACCTAATCTCAGAGAACAATGCATTTATTTATTTGATGTTGAAAATTCTTACATTTTCTGAAGAGAACTTGAGGTACAGAGATCTGTATCCAGACCAAAACACTTCTTAAGGAGTGTCTCAAAAAAGGCACAGGAACACATTCCCAGTTCAAAACAGTTATTGTAAGTGGGATATGTCAGGGTTGGGAGAAACTGCAGAGCTGAATCTTGAGGCTTACAGAAAAACCAAAAAAAAAAAACCCAAAGCATATGATCCTTTTCCTTTCCAGAGATTGGGGGCATGCATTTTTGAATGAAAAAGGGCATAACATTCCTGGAGGAAGAGTGATTATGAGGTATATATTTATGATCCCTAATTACTTGCTTATGTGCTTGCCTCTTTTTCTTTCCCGAGGAGGACAGCATCAAGGAAGAAAGCATAAGAGTGAGCCTCTATGCAACTCAAGCAGATTTGTTCTGGATAAATAGGACAAATACCCACACACTCTGCACCAACCTCTCTGGTAACCTTCCACAAAGAGCAGGTCATTAACCATGTCACATTCTTACTACTCTTGTGGGGAAGAGACCTGCATTGCTAGAGGTTAGGTGGAAACTGAAAACCACAAGTTTCTAGAAATTTGCTGTGACAGATTGACAACTTGTTCAAACTAGTGATAGGCAAACGTCAAAAAATTTAGAGTTCAAGCTTTGGCTGAGAAAAGGTTCCCAAATCTCAATGCTCCTCTGAAGCTTTTACCACCATCCTAAACTCTCTTGTATTCCTTTTGATGTTTTCTTCTGGCAGTCATCACTCCTGCTAGAAGCACATAATGTGTGGGACAGATCATTAAAACCCCTGAGGGGGAAACTAGGTTAAAATCCTTTTGAGCGGAAAATAGATTTAACTAGAGATTTGTAGATGAGAAGTAGAGACAATTTTGATGGTGTTGGGGGAGAGGGGGTACAAGATGATTTTCTTGTGCAATGAAACCTGTTTTCTCAATTCTGGTGGGAGCAGTTTCTTGGACTCACGTCAGTGGAGTCCATAATGACAATGAAAGCTCAGTTTGGGGAGAGAAATGCTCCTCTATTGGACTTTGGGCAGTGCATTGCAGAAATAGTTATATAGAGCTCCGGCTCCAAGTCTTCAGGCCCTCTGTGCCTTGACAGTCCAGGACAAGGTTTAGAGGGATGACAGGAATTTAATCTCACATAATAAGCTGACAGAGTGTAATTAGCCCAGGGAGAGGAAAGTGAGAAGGGCCTAAAGTGAAGAGGAATATCCAGGATGAGTTTCCATGTACTGCTGCAGACTCTTTGGCCCAAAGGAGAGTTTTCAAGATGTGTCTTTTAGAAGTAGCAGTATTTATTGAGTGCCCACTGAGTGTAGTGCACTGTATTAAGAGGTTGCGAAAGTACAAATAAAGAGAAGGAACCTACACCCTAAGCGGGGAGACAAATATAAAGCCACTTAAGAGCGTAATCAAAAGTCACAATGTAAACGTATATGCCAGTGCTGAGGATGGATGCCGATAAATGCATAGTGCTAGAAATGGCTGTTGGGTATGCACAGTTTGGGAATAAATCCGGGAAGGTTGGTTGGAGGAGATGGGATTTTAGGAGGACTTTGACTGTGGGGAGAGATGTGATTCAACATGTTGGAGGAAGCAGCATGACTTAGTGGAAAGAGTCCAGGCCTACGAGGCAGAAAACCTGGGTTCAACTCCCACCTCTGCCACTTGGCTGCTATGTGAACTTGAGCGAATCACTTTGTACTACTGCATAGTACAGTGCAATAAGTACCCGCACTCAGTACAGTGCCTGACACATAGTGAGTGTTTAAAAAATACCATTTAAAAAAAAAACTTCTCTGGGCCTCAGTTACTTCATCTGCAAATTGGGAATTCAGTACCTGTTCTCCCTCCCACTTAGACTGGGAAGCCCACGTGGGACCTGATTATCTTGTATCTTCCCCAGCCCTTAGTACAGTACTTGGCACATAGTAAACACTTAACTAATACCACTATTAGGAGGGAGTTCCAGGTGGTGGGAATTGCCTGGGTCAGGGGACAGAGGTGAGAGATTATCTTCTTTAAGCAAAGGCCAACTCTCCAGAAGGAAACTAATTTCATTTTTTTTCATTCCCTTCCACAAAAGTCAAGAAAGCTCACAAAATATCTTACCTTTCTCATACAGTGGAGCCATCTCAGATGAAAGCCATCATTTTAGGTGATTGATTTTAGACCCCAGCCTATGTTTGAGCTAACCTCACATGGATAAGGTCAATTGATTTTTGTCATGGTCGCATGTACCCATGTTGCATTTCCAAAATGAAAGTCCAACTTGGTGATGAACACAGGTGCCTTCATACCAGAATTGAAAATGGAGACAATCCAGGATGCAACAGCTAAAAATTCCTCCAGAAAGTCTATCTGGGGGAATCACAACCACTACCCCTAGCAGGAATAGGCTTAAAGGGGCCTCCTTTTATAGGTTTTACTGAGAGCCTTTGCTGGGGTTTCAAGTCGCAGTACCTCTGGCAATAAGAACTGAGCTGTGGCACGGAACAGACCGCGTGGCTTGGGCCTAACTGAACAAACCCCATTCATTAAGGACCTCTTTATGTGTCTTCTCCCTTCGCCTGAAGAACATGCAGGCACCCATCAGCTTCAGCTCTCATTTATTTTTTGCTTGTGCCACTACCTGTACCGTAAGAAAGGGAAGAAAGCATCGGGGTATTAGCAATGTTAAACACTGCCAACAGGCTGGGCACCATTTGGAGTTTTGATCAGATTCATGGAGTGTGGTTATTTCAGTGCATTTCTATTTCAAGTAAGTGAGCTATAATAACTATCTTTTTAGCAACATAATATCAGAGGATTGTATCACTGCACGGTGCCTAGCAGTAATAATATTGAGTCATATTGAGTTGTTATCATCTTGAGCTCAATATTAGAGCAGGGGGAGCTCATATCCAAACAGGGACACATATGCGCACTTGGCGGAGATGGGGAAATATATCCCTCAGGGCCCTCTGCAAAGATGTTAGTGTCCAGCAGCAGGCACTCTCTGTCAGAAATTCTGCCTCCAGCACAGCCTCCATCACTCCACTCTGCTCCCCCTTACGTCTTCACCTCAACCCAACACAAAGAACCATGCTGAGAGGGCACAGCCGGTGACAGAGGAGATTCCGCTCGAAGACAAGCTTGGCCAATGAATCTTGAGCTGTCTTCTTCATTCATTCGTTCCTTATCACTGTTCCTTTTAGCAGTGGAGTCACGAACGAATCAGGTAGACTTCAGTCTCATGGAAAACCCAAACCTTTGTTTGGAAATTGGGGTTTTCAAGCAACCCGCGGGACCACCAAGAAGCCCGTCTCGGAATCAAAATGTGCAGGACAAGGGGCAGTGTCCACTTGGGATCACGGGCAGTTTGGCCTAAAAAATACATTTCCTCCCATCGTTTTCCAAAGGAGTTTGAGCAAGTGCAATCAGAAAACAGCAGCCCAGGCCACAACGAGTGAGTTCACAGATGAGATTCAAAGCCCAACTTCTCATTTGGGATGCTATCGCCCGTCTCATAACTAACACTGAGCAAAGGCACTGGTTAGGAACACTTCTGAAACCCTGCTGGCAAAGAGCGCGCGGGAAGTGCACTGTCATTATAACTGGGCCATGGTGTCTCTGGGACCACGAAGCTTTGCTCAGTGTTGGGAAGCCCATTCTATCAAGCTGCTAAGCAGTTAATAGCCTGTCATACACATCTGTGTTTACTACCATCAGACACTTGCAGCTGTTCACTGGGTCTATGGGCCATGGTCAGCATGTGACGAAGCTTGTTATTAGAGAAGCACAATTCCTTCATGAAAACCACTGGAGTTTTTCAATCTGGGGTGCCCAGGCTCCTTCACAAGAATAAGGGGTTGTGTGGTAGCAATTGAAAAGTGATGTTTTTATTTGGAATCCTTTATTTGGGCCTTTGTGGGCCCATGCAGACTTGGAGAATGGAAACTCCCCAAATCAATTCATTTCCTTCTGAAGGAAATGTATGTTTTCCCAGAATCCGGTACTATGATCCCCTGCCCCCCATCCTTCCAAGTCCACACTTAAGACCACGTAAAAAACTGTACCTTGTCCCTAAGGATGACAGGCCCTGGGTTCATCCCTAAGGGTGCTGAGATCACTGGGAACCAGGGTAAAGGGAACATGGTGGTAATTTTTCTACCTGGGGAAGCACTTCCACCAGCTCCATTAGACGATTGTAAGCAGCCCTTCGGTTACTAGAAGAGAAGAATATGTGCCAGAATGTCTTCAACCCCTTGCAGGGTCTGAGAACCTCAGGTACCAGGGGCTTGGGCCAGCCTCCGGGGTAGGGGCGTGGTGGGGGGTGGGGGGGTGAATCAGGACAGTTGGCTTGAACCTTGGTTCCATGGTATGCTTCTGGAGAATCTTGGGACAGTTCCCTGAAACAGCAACACTCCCAAACCATGGCAGACTCACCTGTCTTTAGGAAAATCTTCACAGATGAAGATGCTTAGATAAACCAAAGTGTAAAATACTTCAGTAGCGCAAAGAGGCAAACAATCAGGAAGAGGGACCAAGCAGTGAAATCACCAAGTTCATGGGTTAAGGTCTTCTGAGTGGTGAAATGCCATGCAGATGGGCACCAATTGCAGAAAAGCCCCATGAAAAGGAGTGAGTCTGTAGGAATGTGTCAAATGAGCTCCAGGGGACGTTCAAGTTAACGTACCGAAATCTATGCACCTAGGGAAAAGTAATCCCAACTCTAACTTCATGTTGAGAATACCACCAAATCAGCCAACAGATTTCAGAGATAATTGCTGACTCTCCCCCACAAATCATTGGTTTGTTGTTCAGTGGCCACCAAAAGAGCCAGATGAACTTTGAGCATCAGGAGGAAGAGAGTAGAAAGCAAAAAGAAGGCAGAGTTTGGCCACTCTGCACAAGTGCAGTAAGCCCACTCCTGAAATACTATGAGCAGTTCAGGTGGCTATATCTTACAAAGGGCATGATAGAGCAGGAGAGGCCTCAGAGAATGGCAGGCAGGATGTTGATGAGATGGAGCACTCTGTGTTCAGGAATAGACTGAAAAGACTAGGCACAAGAGGGGATGTGATTGAAATCGGCAAGACCATTAAAGGTATAGTTAGAGTAAACCTGGAGCTTCATCATTCCCCCAACACCATGATGAGGAGCCACCCACTGCAGCTTCAAGATAGTCATTTCGAAGTCAGTCAGTTGGTCAATCGTATTTATTGAGCACTTACTATGTGCAGAGCACTGCACTAAATTCTGGCTCTTCTTCATCCAGAGTGTAGAAAGCCTAGGAAATATGTTCCTCACAGAATAGTATGTAATCGGATATAAGAAAGCCAGCACATCCTTTAGGATACCATCAAATAGAGTGTAGTGACAGTGTAGAATTAGGTGCCAGATGAAGCTAATGGTCTGCAGAGCTGTAGTGCTCTCCAACCTTCTCCACTGCTGTGGTATCTGGACCCCACTCAAAGGCTACATTTGACTTCTTGAGAAGTTTCATTAACATCATTTATGGGCCACAAACTCAACACCAAGTGGTCAGAGAGGATGCTAATGATGGAGTTCAGGAACCAAGTCAGTCTTCTAGCACTGAAGCTGTGCTCATCTCAACACAGCTATGCTTTGTGGGACACATGAGGCGAATGATGGGCAGTAGGATACTCAAACAGCTGTTTTATGAGAGCTAAAATTGGGGAACTGAAAACAAGTAGAACAGAGGAAACCTTTTAAGGACACAGTACAATTGTAAAGCCCTAGATCATGCTCCTTCCCAGCTAAAAACTGGAAGTCAATTGCTCCAATAGACCAGACCGGTTATGTACTGCAATCAAGAAAGGAGTCGTTCTTTTGAAATTGAAGCTTAGTAAAGATCGTGGTACAAGGAGCCCAAAGCCAAAGCAGCACCATGTGCTGAAAACTTCAAACACAACAACACAACAAGGAACAGCCTTTTTTCACGTACGGTGTGGCTGGGTAGGCAGTTCCTGCATTGGCCTTTCCAGTCAAACATGCACATGACAATAATAATAATAATGGTATATGTTAAGCGCTTACTATGTGCCAAGTCCAGTATTAGGTGCTGGGGTAGATACGAGGTAATCAGGTTGGGCACAGGCCCTGTCCCACCGGGGGCTCCCAGTCTTAATCTCCATTTTAAAGATGAGGTAACGGAGGCACAGAGAAGTTAAGTGACTTGCCCAAGGTCACACAGCAGACAAGTAGTGGAGCAAGAATTAGAACCCACGTCCTCTGGCTCCCACACCCGTGCTCTTGCAACTAGACCATGATGCTTCCCAGCAGGTGAGCTTCACCATGAGCTTCACAGCACTTATGTACATCTCCATAATTTATTCATTTATTTATGCTTGTCTCCCCATCCAGACTGTAATCTCATTGTGAGCTGGAAGTGTGTTTTCCAGCTCTATTATAGTTTACTCTCCCAAGCATTTAGTACAGTGTTCTGCACACAAAATTGTTTGACTGATTGATAGCATCTTCAAAATTGAAGGACAACAATGTTTCTGTGTGTGTGTGTGTGTGTGTGTGTGTGTACGCGCTTGTGAAATTCTTAGCTTCAAAGTAGATTGAAGCAAATTCATGGATGAGCATTCCAATATGCGTCGCTTATAATAGGTTACTAAAGAGAAAGTTAGGGGTGTTGGATGGTCATCCCTAAGCATGAGGATGGTTGGGATGAGGAAAGCCAACATGTCGTTCCTCCAAGCATCCCGAGCCTCTAGAAGAGATACAGTCCTGGACTGGGTGAACCACTGTGTTGACCCCCAGTGGAAAGGCTTGTGGTTCTTTTCTTCTTCACAAACTGGTAATTGATGCTCAACATTTCAACATTTAACTATTATTAGGCTCATTTCCAAATGGGGCCAAAATCTTGAAACTGCACCCTGTAGGAGAAAAATGATGAAGACATCAGGCCTAGGAAAATCACCCTAATTTACTTGATCGCTTATGAAATTATTTCATTAGCTCCATACAGATTTGCAGTTAACAATGAAATGTCACATACATACACACTAAATGTATAGAGCAGTAATAATGAGGCTACAAGCCAGGGAGGGAGACTTGATGGATCACAGAAATAATCACTCTATATTACCACTACAAAAATCAATACAACAAAAATGCTACTCTTTTTAAGTGTCATATTACAATAATGTTTTGCTGAAGACTGTAGTCTGCATCCAATTTGAAAAGGCATCTGCTCATGTTTGCTTAAAACAAAAGGGTGGTTGACTTAATGAATTATTTACAGGCATGCAATATGGCAACAGTATCATTATGAACTCTCTTCTAAGATCTCCTCTGGCTACTCCTGGCAGGGTGTCAATATGCTTGTTTTTATGGTAGGTGCATGAAATTACAAAGCGATTCTCTGAAATGAGATGCTGACATTCAACTAATGTTAGCGAAGTCAATGAAGAGAATCACAGTGACGTGATCATTGAAAAACGCTTACTTCTCATTAACAACAGGGAATCTAGGCATAGCATTTTGATCCAAGAGGGCTATGTAACCATAGGAATTCTCTAGGACCATGAAAATAGGCCCAGGTTTCTGGGCCCCAGACCTAGAGAAGGTGATGAATGAAAATGGATTTGTGGTGACATCTGCTTAAGTGAAAGAAACACCCTTCAGTTTCCTGGGAAAATGTCTTTCTTTATTGGGTGTCTCTAAATATACATCTCCTAGATGGGCTTCACTGACCCCTGCTCCCCTTTTGATTATATTCAGGTTTCAATTCCAAGGAATCACTGTCATTACTAGGAATGCTCAAACTATTTTGCTACAGACAGATGCTTGGGTTCATTTAACCTAGAGTTTTGGGGAACATCAGGGTGCTAGTCCAGGAGGGGGCAGGAAGGAAGAAGCAGCACTGGAAATGTAGGTGGGTGCAATGCAGATCTGGTGGTCAGAGCAGAAATTTGGAAGGGCAGACAATTTTTTTAAAAAAAAAATTAGTCAACTGGGCACCTCAGCTGTTTTTTAAGGAACTTTTTCAATAGAATATATTTTAAAAATTGGGACCTTGTCCCATTTCTCCCGTTCTTGATCATTATCACCATCATCAACATCATCATCAGTATTTGTAGAGTGCCTATCGTGTTGAGTGAGGGAGCATTCAGTAAAAGATGTGGTTTCTGCCCTTGAGGAGCTTACAATCTAATGGTAGAGACAGGTTCACCCAGATGTTATACACATAGTGGGAATAAGAGAGAAAACACAGATACAACTGGTAAAACCAAAGTAAGTGATAAATGAATGGATGAATGAATAGATCGAATTAAAAAAACTGACATACACAGATATTGGATGAGGGGATTACTTGCCAGAAAAGTGGAGGAAGTGGGGAATGGCTGTTTTTTGTTGGGGTTTTTTTTGGAGGGCTTTGAAGGTGGGGAGAGATATGGCTTGGTGAGTTTAAGGGGGTGGGAGAGTGTGCAAGCTGGGGTGCAGCAGGAAAAGAGAACAGAAGGGTGGAAAGGAGTTAGTTGGTAGAGAGCTTTGAGTCCAATGGTGAGAAATGTTTGTTCACTGCAGAGAGAATTGGGTAGGCACTGGAGGATTTTGAAGAGGAAAGTAATGCATTAATAATGGCATTTTAGGAAGATGAAGCAGACAGCAGTGCACACAGGAGATGTCCCATTCCATCCTGGGTCAGACATAAAGTCCATTCAGCCCAGAACTCAACAGGGATAATAGAACAGTTGGAGGAACCATGTGATGGTTGCTTGCCTAGATGTCCATCCTCATTTCTCCCTCTCTAGGCTGTAAGCTTGCTGTGGGGAGGGAATTTATCTACTAACACTGTTATATGGCTATTCTGTACTCTCCCAAGCACTTAGTACAGTGCTCTGCACACAGAAAGCACTCAGTAAGTATGAGTGATTGACTGATGATCAGGGTTGGACCATCTAACACCCCTAACATTAATAATGATAGTAATAATAACAATAATTCAACTTGCAGATGTACCATGAGGAACCCTGGGTTTATATCATGACAGAACTGTGCCTTTGGATTTGTCTTTTCTCCTCTTTCTGAGGATTCCCAACATTTGGTTGGCCTTTTTGGCCATCACTACATATTTAGACCAACGATTCTAGGGGCATTCAGTAATGACTCCAAGATCCTTTCTTCAGTCAGAAGTGATAGCCTGATGGAGCTGAAGTGTTTGTTGTTTTCAAGGCAGCCTCAAAAATCTGATCTGATGACCCTCATCTTTGTGCTTGCCTTGGGTTTGACTGAGAGCTGTCAGTGGGCCATAATTTTCATGCCATTGAAATCAAATCAAAATGCAATGAAGATCAAATGTCAACAAACACATCACCCAATGCTTAGCCTTTGACAACCCAATAAACAGAAATCAGTCGTTAACAGGAGAAGTAGGTGATCTTGTAAAACCAGTCAACTTGAGTAAGTAGAGGAATCAGAGTGGAAAAACCCAGCAGACCTCTGGAACTTCCTAGGATATTGTACTTCCAGTTGGACCTGGACTGTGCTCACTGCAAACAGTTGCATCTCCTTATGCCAGTGTAGTCAGATTGGAGTCAGTGAGCACAAACATTTGATTTTCAAAAATAGAAAAATAAGTAAAGGTGAAAAATGACAATGGGATAAGGCAGTGGGGAGTGGGGAGTGGGGAGTTGGATGGTTCACAGGAGGTGGGAGAGATGATTGGATTCCTTTTTTTCCCCTCAAAATAAGGTTCTTCTGATCAATAAAGTGATGAAAGTATCTGAATTGCCAAGGTGCATGGCATTAACTCAGATGGGATGGAAAGAAGATGAAAAAGAGCCGGTTGGACTGCTTGCAAGGAGGTTGGGGCTAGCATCCTTGTTCTTTGATTTATTGACCTATGTCCATTTTTTCAAATGATTGAGGTGTTGATAGATCTATTTTGCTTCTTGGAATTGTTGAAAACTGAAATTCTTTAAAAGAGAATGCAATATAAAATCTTGATGAAGCTTTCCAATATAGCGAAACAGTTTGTTGCATTTCAGGCAATTTAGTACAGAAAAGTACTTGGCTAAATCTGTATGCCTACAGTATTTTTTAAACGGCTCTTTTAGAAAACTGTCCTTGTCGAGGAAAAGCTGCAGCAGTGTTCATCATGGCACTGCTGGTAAATGGATGGGAAACTATATATATATATACATGGAGTTAATTATGATACCAGGGAATGGAGGACTGGACATTGGGTAATTTGGAGGACTAGAGCTAAGAGACTAAAATTCACAGCCTGCACAAACAAGACCTTGCAGCAAAAAAAAATAAAAGACAACTGTGCCATTCTTGGATAGTGGGTGATTTGGGAGGGGCTGAAGCTCAGAGGCAAAACCTCACAGCTGGCACAAATAAGGCCAGACTGCTGATAAAAGGAAGAAATAAGCAGACCTCGAGGCTGGGTGATGAACCAGAAGAGGAGTGAGACAAAGGGAACGTTCACTGGAGTCGACCTGAATTAACTTGGCTCAGGCACAACTGTGCCTGGGCTGCCACTGTGCCAACTCCCTGGGGGAGTGGGGAGACAATTGAGTAGGGGTCCAAGGAGGATGATAAAGATGAGGGAGGGAGGGAGGAAAGGGGTGTGATGGGGGAAACTGGGATGCTGGCTGCAGCCAGCTAGGGGTGGGAAAGGGAAAATTGAACTCTAAGAGTGTGTTTGGAAAAGTAATTTGCAAATGCTCCAAGTTTTCACTCTTGGAGCATTAGCTCAGTGTGGCGGCTTGCTCATGGAAGAGATAGGGATAAAAAGAGCTACATGCTAATGGAAATGTGATGATCATGTGTGTGTCTCCGCTTCAGTCATGGTGCAGCCCAAAGAGGAGCAGTAATACACTGATTCATTCCAGGCCTAATTGGCACTTAAAAAAACAAAACCTATTTAAGCCTTGAATGAACCATGCCTATTTGGAGCTGATGAAAGAATGACTGTTTTTCCTTACAGTGTCGGCTTGTCCCTCTCTTCCCCTCTCCACCAAAGACTCTGTCACAAACAAGTACCAGATTTTCATTTGGGGTATGGGGGCGAACCCTGGGACAAAGCTTGGAGAGTCAGAGTAAAGTGTTAGAGGAAGGAAAAAAAGGGGCGAAAGAAAGGAAAGGAAAATAAAAGGGGTAGAGAGAGGGAAAGAAGCAGGAGGAAGAAGGGCATTGGAGAGAGAAAGGGAAAAAGGCACTTATTTTTTTCTGTCAAACCACTGCCTCTTTGTCCTATTCCTTATCCTCCTCCACTTCCTCCTCTGTAACCAATTCCTATCAAATGGCAGCAGCTCTTGTGCTAGCACAAGACAGGTTAGTTGAGCAGGAGCTTCTGCCACTTGGTTAGTTGCTGTTTCATCTGCAGAGAGCAAGGAATAGAACCAAGATGTTGACTCTACTTCTGGCCCCATTTTAGCCCCAAGGAGTGGAGCAGGCCAGCAATGGCCACCCACCCTGCTTAAAAATCTGTGGGGGCTAGAAGCCAAGCGTGTGGGGGTAATGAATCTCTTACCCTATGAGGTTGGTATCCCTTCTCTATGGTTTTCATTATTTAGAAGCTATTGTTTTAACACACACATCTGACAAATGCTTAGTACAGTGTTCTGCACACAGTAAGTACTCAATAAATACCATTGATTTGTTGGTCAATTGATTGATCTGCATTTAGAACACAGGTCTGGGAGTCAGAAGGACCTGGCTCTGCCACTTGTCTGCTGTGTGACCTTGGACAAGTCACTTAACTTCTCTGTTCCTCAGTTATCTCATCTGTAAAATGGGGATTAAGATTGTGAGTCCCATGTGGGACATAGGCTGGGTCCAATCTGATTAGCTTGAATCTACCCCAGCGCTTAGTACAGTGCCTGGCACTTGACAAATACCATTAAAAAAGCATTTAAACAAATCTGGGAGAATATAAAGCAGCTGAAAGATTTGAAGTCCTGTCATCATTACAGAGAAATATTTTGAAATTACTCCTATTAGCTTTAGCTCCCCCACTCTACATAGTTCAATTTCCATTGTGTTTCAAAGCAGGTCACTTGTGGGAAGCATCTGATATTTCCCACAAGTGTTAGGGGTTTGCAAAGCAAGGAGTCACACAGGAGTTCTTGGCTTAAAGAGGTACAGTATTGATGGTCCAGGCCTTTGGAAGACCCAGCCAGACTGTGGAAGCCCTAGAGCTGATTCAGAAATGCTTTTCTCTCTGAGATTGCAAATTGGCTTTCAACACACAGGGCAGGGCACAAGAAGACAATGCCAGAGGACAATAAGACTCTGAGAGTGCTCCCAAGGTTATTACTTTCTTTCTTTCCCTCTGGGCTGGAGCATTCTGTAAAGGAGAATGGCTATTCTCCCGAATCAGCAAGCCAAACAATGGCTGAGACTAAGGGTCAAACCAATTGGGTGGTTTCAGCTCCAAGACACATTGTGGAAATTCAAAGGACAGTCCAGTGGTCTGAGAGGGACTAGGTGGGTATGGAATTAAAACCAGAATGTTCTGTCACAGTTTTCAGAGAAAATCACCTGTTCTACCTCCCGTTCACCAGTTCATAGGTGTAGAATTTGTGTGTGGCTGAGAGAGAGAGAGAGCATTTCTGTGATAGCCAGAGTAACAAGAGTCAGAGATACAAGAGAAATGATGGAGGACGGGGAAGAGAAGGAAGGCTCTGAAGCTCAGGCTATGGAAACTGGACGGTAAACTCTTCCATTTTATTAGAGGTCCTTGAGGACAAGGAATGTTTGTTTTACTTCTATTATACTCTCCCAGGTGTTTAGAGCAGTGGAAATATTCAAATGTCTAGTTGGAGATGACAGTTTGTTTTCAAGAACTGTGCCTGAAGCAGGGAAAAACATCAGGAATGCCCCAACGATGACTTTATTTGTCCTTATGCCTTTCTACTCCCTTTACTATTGATTTTGCTATCTTAAATCCACCCATTGTCTCTGGCTTGTCTATAATCTATTTTTCTATTTTAAGTATCGTTCTCTCTCACCTAGGTTGCATGGATTCTGTCTGAATTCTCTTATATTTTATTCCCCCTCCAGCACTTGGTACAGAGTTCAACACAAAGCAAGTGCTCAGTGCTACCATTAGTACAACTAAAACCACTCCAGTGGTCTGCACTCAGTAGGTGCTCAATATATACCATTGATTGATTGCAAAATTGATTGAACAGGGCAATATGGGGAAAAAAGGAGACAGAATAGGAAGAAGGGAGTAGAAAAATGTGAGGAAAGGCTGGGAAAGGACATTATGCCTGTTTGCTTGTTTTCATGTCTGTCTCTCCCCTTCTAGACTGTGAGTCCGTTGTGAACAGGGATTTTCTCTATTTGTTGCTGAACTGTACTTCCCAAGTGCTTAGTACAGTGCTCTGCACACAGTAAGTGCTCAATAAATAAAACTGAATGAATGAATTATACGATCTTTGAGGGCATGCATCATGTCTACCAACTCTATTATATTGTCCTCTCCAAAGCACTTAGTGTAGTGATCTGCACACAGTAAGCACTCAATAAATACCATTGAATTGATTGATTGATCCTTCCCTGGTTCCATGGCTAGATACACTTACTATTAGGTCTCCTGTATGAGTCATACATTTGACTTCATGACCCCTGGACACAGCGCTTTCTGTTCCAAGAATGGACCAGGAAAACAAGGGAAGGAGGATGCAGGGGCACACTTTCTTGGGAGGGTGCTAGCTCACCCTCATCCATACAACCCTTCATATTCACACACACACACACACACACCCCACACAGAGATACTCACTCCCTCACTTCAATCAATCGAGCAATCAATGGTATTTACTGAGCACTTACTATGTGCAGAGCACTATACCAAGCCATTGAGGGAGTACAGCGTAACAGAGTTGGTAGAGGTGATCCCTGCCCACGAAGAGCTTATTCACTTTCCACTTTTCCCCACACATGCACTTTTCCTTCTGCCATATTCTTCTTCTCCCCAGTTCACACACTTAGAGTCATACAGACTCCCATAGTTCCAAGGATTCAGTGGAGGTGAAAGTGCAGAGGAGCCCTGGGTTGGCCTGCTTAGGCAGGCAGAACAAAGGAGCCAGTTGATCACCATTTTCCATTTCTGCTCCCATCCTACTGCTAAAAACAAGGCTTCTTCAGCACCTCCCCTCCTCCCTTCTTCCTCCTCTGAGCCCAATAATCTTTGCCAAAGACAACTGCCTTGGCCGGTGAATACATTTGAGTCCTGCACCTCTGTCGTTTCTTGTTAAGGAAGCAATTCATTCAGTTTGGAGTCATTAGAATATGAAAACTGCCTGAAGGGGGAGAGGGGCACTGCTATTTAGCATGGTTCATTGGAAAGAGCCTGGGCTTGGGAGTCAGAGGTCAAGGGTTCTAATCCCAGCTCTGCCACTTGTCAGCTCTGTGACTTTGGGCAAGTCACTTCTCCTCTCTGTGCCTCAGTTACCTCATCTGGAAAATGGGAATTAAGACTGTGAGCCCCACGTGGGACAACCTGATCACCTTGTATCCACCACCCAGCGCTTAGAACAGTGCTACGCACATAGTAAGTACTTAACAAATGCCATCATTATTTAGCAACCTCCTAGGTTCCCAGCCAACACGAGTGCAGCTGCAAGGGAATCCAGTGAGGACCCAAAGCTCCAGCCTGACTTGGCTGAGAGTTTGACTCAATGCAGCGACTTTTCCCTCTCCTCCCTGAGCTGTTGTTGGAGGCTGTTGCCATCTTCAGCCTTCCTGACTTTAGAAAGTTCAGGGATTGTCTCTGTTGCCGAACTGTACAATCCAAGTGCTTAGTACAGTGCTCTGCACATAGTAAGTGCTCAATAATAATAATAATAATAGCATTTGTTAAGCGCTTACTATGTGTGAAGCACTGTTTGAATGAATGAATGGAGAGTGAAGACACATGGCTGCGTGGTTTGCAACCAGAACACCAGCTTCTTGAAGCCCCACTCAATGGGGGCCAAATCTAGAAGCCCAGGGCTTTGCAAATGGGCCTTCTTTGGACTGGTTCTTTGATGTGTCATGGAAATGAGGAGCCTTCCTGCACCAATAGGGGGAGTGTTGGGGGGGCGGGGTGAGGGGAGAGGAGGGGGCCTTTGGCTACTCCACAGGCAGGAAAGGGGCTGGTTCAATTAGTGCAGTTGAGGCCACAGCCCATTCAGAGAGCTTGGGCTGTTGTGTTGCTAATGGATAGAAAACACTGAAAGACTTCCCAGTGATTGATTCCAGCACTGTCCAGAAGCACATCCATCACCCAGCTGCTAATCCAGGGGAAACACCCATGGGGAACTTTTTCTTATAACGATGTGCACAATTTTTCTCCTTCTCTAGTCATTGCAGATGTCCCATCTGTCCAGGCATTTTGCTGGTTAAATCATCTTTTGTTAACCTCTCAGGATCTTTTTCAGGGTTTTGGAGAGAGAGTGGGTGACTCTTTCCTTTACTGTGGCTTTTTTCATTATTCTCTTCAGAACCCCCAAGAAAATGCCTGTGGCAGTTGTTTCTGGGCCATTCCTCCACAGTAATAACTACTTCTGCCTCATTTCTCAAAGACAAACCTCACATCTAACAGGAGGAAGAGGCATCTTTGCCTCCCCAAAAGAGCCAGTCATTTCATTTCCATTCTGCTGGCAACACAGTTTGCTCTCTGAGACTGAAACAGCTGGGATGAGAATGATGGGTGTTCCCAACATCTGTTCCATTGACTTTCTCGGCCGTTCAAAGGGTGGGAAAGCCTCGCATGGACCTAGGCTGTTACATCTAAGTTAGGCTGCCCATTTTTCAATTTCTACCGAAGGCTGGGAGCTACACTCCAGAAGAAACGCAACTCCATATCAGTCCTTTTCTCTCATCAAACCACTGTTCTCTTGGTATAGACGTCAGGTTGCTTGTTCATCTCTGTATCACGATGGCCTGGTGGAAAGAGGACAGGTCTGGGTGTCAAAGGTCCTGGACTCTAATCCCGGTTCTGCCACTTGCCTGTGTGACCTTGGGCAAGTCACTTGACTTTTATGTGCCCCAGTTTCCTCAATAGTAAAATAGTGCTTCAAAACTTGTTCTCCCTCTTTTTTAATCAGTGGGACAGGGAATGTGTCTGATTTGATTTATTTGTATGTTTGACACATAATAAGCACTTAGGAAATACAGTAATAATAATAATAAAAACAGTAATAATAATAAACAATCTTAGGCCTTCTGTTCCTCCCTTTGGACAACCATTTATCATCCTGAAAACGCATGGACCTCCAGTTCATACCATGGCTTTACATGGTGGCAAAACTCAGCCTTCGGTTAGGTTTTCTATATGCTCCCTGATTTACTGAGTATTTAGTAGGTATTTTTGGCTGCTGTCAAATCCTGAACCAATGATTCCAGAGAACAGTCAACAAGAACTCAGAGACCTCTTGAGCTGTGACTGAGAGCTGTGATTGAGAGCTGAGCCCATCATCATGCAGTTGGAGTTTGGGTTATTTTTCTCTCAGTGCATTACCTCACACTGGCTCACACTGAAACTCATCTGCCATTTTCCAACCCACTCACTCAGCTTTATGAGGCCTTCCTGAAGCTTGTGCCCATCTGCTTGGCATTTCACCACCCAAAAGAGCATAGTGTCATCTGCAAACCTGATGATTTCACTGCCAACTCCCTCTTTCAGGCCATTTAAGAAGATGTTAAATAAAACCAATCCTGATCCCTGGGGGAGCCCACTATTTGCACTTCTCCATCCTGAAAAGTGGCTGTTTGTCCTTACCGTCTGGGTCCCATCTTTTAGCCAGCTTTTTATCCATGGCAGAACATTCTCTTCATCCCATGATGATCAGTTCGTTTGTTTTTTTAATAAGACTTTGGTGTGGAACCTTGTCGCAGTCATTTGAAAATCTAAATACATTATGTCTGCTAATTCTCCTCTATCTACATGCTTTGTAGATTCCTTCAAAGAACTTCAGAAAATCTGTGAGGCACGAGTTCGCCTACTAGAAACCATGGTATCTTTTCCCCAACAGATTGCTGGTTCCAAATTGTTCTCTGATCCTAAACTTAATTATCAATTCTATCAGATTACCAGGTATAGAAATAGGACATAGTCTGTAATTCCCCCAAGAACCCTAGAACCCTTTGTGCAGATGGAAGTTATATTAGCAAAGCAGCATGGCCTAGTAGAAAGAGCACAGGCCTGGGAGTCAGAGGACCTGGGTTCGAAATCTGGCTCTTCCACATGTCTGCTTTGTGACCCTGGGCAAGTCACTTAACTTCTCTATGCCCCAGTTACCTCATCAATAGAACAGGGATTAAATCCTACTCCCTCCTACTTGTACTGTGAGCCCCATGTGGGACGGGGCTGTGTCCAACCTGATTATTTTGCATCTACCCCAGTACTTAGAACAGTGTTTGGCACATAGTAAGTCCTTAGCAAGTACCATAATTACTATTATGATTGGTGATTCACCAGTCTTCCAGTATAGTGGCTGTTTGTAATAGTAGGCTACATGCTCTCAACAGGAGCTCTGCATTTTCCCTTCAGAGTTCCTTCAGAACTGTCAGATGAAGGCCATGTGATTCTGGAGATTTGTTTGCTGCAGCAGCAAGTGGTAAACTACTAACATTGCCTTCCTGTGAGATTATGTGTTCTGGCTGAGGTAGGGACCTAGTCAGAAGATGCTGCTGGTACCTATGCTTTAGGTAATAATAATAATTATGGTATTTGGTAAGTGCTTACTATGTGCCAGGCACTGTACTAAGCACTGGCGTGAGTACAAGCAAATCATAGGTACTTAAGTATTGATGATCGCTCTGGGAATACAGTACCAAACAAGCAAAAATTACTAAAAGAATGACGTTGAGACCCAAAGTGGTTTTGCTATAACAGAGCCAGGGTATGAGATTTCAGCTACTGAGTTGGAGATCCAGGTATCCGAACCAGTCATGTATTGGTACCCAAGTTGTCTTATTCTTCTTGTAGAAGGTGAGATCGCCCAAGCCCCTACCTATCCAAGTCATTTCTACCCCACAGTACCTTCACTTCTGCTAGAAAATACTCTCCACAGCCCCCTGCTCTACCTAGTATTTGGACCAGTAATTGACACTCTAAGTAGACTGCAGATGGACAACTTGCTCACAATTATATCTCCACAAACTCCCCCTGAGACTTGGCCCCTGAACAGCTGCAGATACAAGTCCTTTCTGCAGGGCTTAGTGGGCTCTATTTCTGCTAGGGTCCTGTACTCTTCTCTTGTCCCCTATCCCCCTACTCCTGGGTCTCCCCGCAAACTGGAGAAGCAGCCTGGCTCAGTGGAAAGAGCACGGGCTTTGGAGTCAGGGCTCATGAGTTCGAATCCCTGCTCTGCCACTTGTCGGCTGTGTGACTGTGGGCAAGTCACTTCACTTCTCTGCGCCTCAGTTCCCTCATCTGTAAAATGGGGATTAAGACTGTGAGCCCCACGTGGGACAACCTGATTCCCCTATGTCTGCCCCAGCGCTTAGAACAGTGCTCAGCACATAGTAAGCGCTTAACAAATACCAACATTATTATTATTATTATTATTAACTCTCCTAGAAGCCTCCTCCTGCCAGGCCTTGGTAGTACAGGTAAATACCATTAAAAGTAGTGGATTATTATTATTATTATCATCATTATTGTATTTGTTGAGCAATTATTATGTGTCAAGAACTATTCTAAGCACTGGGGAAGATTCAAGATAATCAGGTCAGATACAGTTCCTGTGCCACATGGGACTCACATTCTAAGTAGGAGAGAGACTAAGTGTTGAATCCCCATTTTACAGATGAGACACAGACAAGTGAAGTGACCTGCCCAAGGTCACACAGCAGGCACATGGCAGAGCTGGGATTAGAACCCAGGTCCTCTGACTCCTGGGCTCTTGCTCCTTTCATTAGGCCATGCTGCTGCCATTCCAGGGTTCCGAGGAAAACAAATCTGAGGATAAACAAAAATAAATATTTAATATTCTGACTATGGACTTTTTCTGCAGAAGGTGACATGTCAGCTTTTCCCCACTTTCCATCCTACTAGATTTATTTTGGAACCAAAGAGGTATTTCGCTGTTTTTTAGTCATCAGCTCCCCATGGAGCATTCCTTAGATGCCTGGGCCCCTCGGTGAAGGATAAATGATGGGATCCATTGAGACAATGGGGATGTGCTAGGATCCAGGGTGCCACCACTTTCTAATAATAATTGTGGTACTTGTTAAGCACTTACTATGTGCCAAGCACTGTACTCAACACTGGGATAGGTACAAGATAACATGGTCAAACATAGTCCTCGTTCCACGTGGAGCTCACAGTCCAGATAGGAGGGAGAATTGATCCCCATTTTACAGATGAGAAACCTGAAGCAACAAGAAGCTAAGTGCCTTGCCCAAGGTCACTCAACAGGCAAGTGGCAGAACCGAGATTAGAACACAGCTCCTCTGACTCCCAGGCCACTATTCTTTCCACTAGGCCAATGCTTCCTACTTGTTGACACTACCTGTTAAGCTTCAAGCTCTTTGCTCAAAGCCATTCAAGAGCAATCAACCCGTCAATCAATCAGTAGTGTTTATTGAGCTCTTATTCGGTGTAGAGTACTGTACTAAGCTCTTGGGAGAGTACAGCAGAGTTAGACACGATGCATGCCCTCAAAGAGGGCAATCTAGTGGGGGGAAACCAACACAAAAATAAATTACAAGTAGAGGGAATAAATGAGTATAAAGATTTGTAAATAAGGGCTATGGGGAGACGGGTGGGGTGAGTACATAAGTGTTGGGGGGAGTTTAAGAAGGATCCTTGAGCTCTGTTCTCCAAGAACGTAACATGTTTCTTGTTCAGTATTCCACTGTGCTGCCTTCATCTCTAAAGGATGAAATTATTCTCTGAGTTCTTTGACACATTTCCTAATAATTTGAAGTTTCTGACATTTGTGCACTAAAGAGTGTGTGCTTGTAAAAACTCAATGAATCTTTTTGGCAATTGTCCTAAACCCGTAGAGCTTTAGTTCACCTCCCAAACACACTGCTCCCAGTGAAACCCAGAGTCGTACAGCATCATTAAAACAGGAGGCTCTCAAGATAGTTCATGCCCTGAATGTAAGCAGTAGGCTACCCTCGGAGCCACAATCAGAGAGAACTGGCATCCTGTTTTCTTAACTGAAAAATTTAACTTGCTAAGCAGGAGGGGATGAACCAACTGGGTTTCAGAAAAGGAAACAAAGCCCAACATGCTTTCAGATTGGCTTGGCTGTACAAAGCTTGCCTATGGAACACAGCTGCACCTCAGTTAACACCGGGAGGAAGGTAGAGATTATCCCCTATTGAGTCCGTGCTCACCATCCAGAGACTGAACAATTGATACCAAAAAAGAAACCATAACATTCCTGTTTATTATTACCTTAGCTGAGAGGTGCTGACATTAAACAGTTCGGCACGGCTGTTATAAATCAGAAGGCTGGGTGTGTTCTCAGCATGGGAATATGAAGCCTTGGTAACAGCGCTCATCAAAGCAACCAGCTGTCAGATTTCTTGAAATGAAATTCTTATTACTGTAGCATTCACTAGGCAGTTACTATTAAGATATTTTTATATGTGAGCCATTGACATTTGCTATTGCTTTTTAATATGCAAAGTATGTATGAATGTAGCTAAGTGGTTGTGTGGATTCTGGTCTGCTGTCCCCTTTTTAAAGGTTATGCCGAAGGCAGAGGTTACAGTCCAGGATGAAATGCATTTTCTCTTTAAAGTTAGGAGGTTGGAATCAAGAATGCCAGCACATCCTCTGGGAGACAGAAAAAGTATGGCAGCTCCAGACTAAACTAGAGGTCTACAGAGCTGGAGGGCTGACCGACCTGCACCACAATTCTGAGAACTGGACTTCCCACAGATGTGATATCCAACTCCTTGAGCAGGAGTTCCATCAGCATCATTTACAGGCTATTCTTAACATCGCTTGGCAACATCATTTTGCGTGGCCTAGTGGATAGAGTATGGGTGGTGGAGATAGAAGGACCTGGTCTCTAATCCTGGCTCCTCCTCTTGTGTGCTCTGTGACCTTGGGTAAATCACTTCACTTCTCTGTGCCTCAGTCACCTCATCTGTAAAATGGGGATTAAGACTGTGAGCCCCATGTGGGGCATGGACTGTGTCCAACCCGATTAGCTTGTACCTACCCCTGCACTAAGTACAGTGCCTGGAACATAATAAGGCCTTAACAGATGTCATAAAAACGAAGAAGAACAAAAACAAAAACACTGTGGCTGCCAGCTCCAAGGGATGAAAGACTGGTTAGCTGAACCTCAAATTGTTCCTGTGACTTTCAGAAGCGCTAAATCTAAAAGACACAGGATGGAGGCAGAAATCTCCTGAGGCAGTCTCAATAATAATAATAATAATAATAATTGTATTTGTTATAGTATTCTCTTCAGCTGAGAGTGTCCCTGCAATGGCTATAAAAGCTGTTGGCAATAAGACCCTGGTGTTCAAAGCCAGAAGTCAAAAAATGAACGACATATCACAGGCCCCAACTCTTACACCTGCCACCTGGCCGGTGAAGGCCAGCCCTTTTGAAAATGGAAAACAACCATAAAAAAAGAGGGAGACTGTTTTGTCTTCCCCTCGCCCTACCCAATCCCCCACAGGACTAGGTTCAACCCGTCAACCCCATGCCCTCCCACAGAGGACTTGGACTAGCCAGTTTTTGTCTCCCTACTCTTCTCACACCCAAACAAGGATTCCGGTCAAACTGTCCCCTACACATGGCCCTGTGACTGGTTGTGAGCAATTGGATACAGTGTCTTGCATTTCTTCAAGAACTCAAAGGGCTTCCACACCAGTTTGATGATTCTCCCCATTTACAGGTGGGGAAACTGAGGCCCAAAGAGGAGAACCCTAACGAAAGGAGGAAAGGGGTGGAAATGGGGCATTCAGGGAACATGAAGGCTGTTCAAAGTCTTCATCCAGCAGTCAGGAAAATACAGGAACTTAAGGGGTATTTGGACCAAGAGAAAGAGGGAAGAATGGGGGCCAGTCAAGGATCATGCCAAAATGAAAGACTCAGCTAAGCCTTATTGCTTCCAAGGCGCCGGGGCTGGGATTCTTGGGGCTGCTCAGAGGATTACATTTTTGCCTGCTCTGAACAAAGGAGCACAGCATGAATGAGAGATGTTAGAAAACAAAATCCTTCCTAAAGGTTAAGCAAACTCATTGCCCCAATTTCCAGCAGAAAAACTTGAATCTGAGAAACAATTCTCCCTTTCTCTCCAGAGAGAATATTTTGGCTGACTTGCTCCATTTAATTCATTCCCACTCCCAGACCCACAGCACTTATGCACATATCTGTAATTCATTTATTTATACTAATGTCTGTCTCCCCCTCTAGACTGTAAGCTCATTGTGGGGAGGGAATGTATCTGTTTATTGTTGTATTGTACTCTCCTCAGCACTTAATATGGTGCTCTGCACACAGTAAGCGCTCAATAAATGTGAATGAATGATTGACTGACTGACTGATTAGCCCACCTGCAAGCCCCTTTGCCACCATCCCCCATCCTTTCTACAATCAGATTGAAAATATCCTTCTGCTCTCCTATGGAGTTATTTGGGGACAGACTGTTCATTTTAATAACGTGGGAGAAAAACCCTTCCAACTTGCTTTTCCAACTTATAGAGGGATTTTGAGAGTTATGAACAGCTTCATTGTGTGCATTTTGCTCTCTTGCCACAAACAAAGAATTCACTGGCATGGTCTCAAAAAGACTTTCCAATCGCTCAGGAATGAGAATCTGTGTGCCTGCATCCTCCGATTCGTGCTCTGTGGACATTCCTCTGGGGAATGTTGTTCAAAGGTGTCTGATGTGGCATGGTTGGGCCTCCATGAAGACAGGGACAAAGAAGGGCACCCTCTCCCACCATTCATTTCCTCCAGGGGGGTTGACTGATCCCTCTGGTTCCAAAGGAGAGGTAAACTTGGTTGTTTAAGGGATGCATGTTTGTCTAAACAAACATACCTACCCTATCACCCAATCCCAAGGAGACATGCCTTTAAGCTCTATTTTTACTCTCACCCTGGGTAGACTGAGTGGACTATATTGAAATTCCCTGTAGGGATGAAGATGTGTGGGTAGCCTGTTTCACAACATGGTCTAATGGAAAGAGCACAGGACTGGGAATCAGGAGACCTGGGTTCTGATCCCATTTCTGCCACTCGCCTGCTATGTGACCTTGGGTAAGTCACTTCACTTCTCTGGGCCTCAGTTTCTTGTCCTCCCTGTCCTCCCTCCTCCTTAGACCGTGAGACCCATGTGAGACAGGGGCAGTGTCTGATCCAGTTGAACTGTACCAACCTCAGTGTTTGGTACCTAGTGTTTAAACAATTGCGATGATGATGGGGATGGTGAAGATCGCTACGGCTGTAACGTCAAAAGAGGCCCAGAAAATGCCCTCCTATTGACCGCATCTGAACGGACCAAGCGTATTTTTGAAAGAGAACGTTTTGATAGGCCTACACCCGGATGCTAATCAGTTCTACTTGTTAAACGGTGACAAAAGTATTACCATCAAACCCTCACAATATTAGCTGGCTAACACATCAGGTAGCATAATTAACAACCAAGCAGACTGCCATTAGACTTGCCCCATGCAGACCCAGCCACTGAGGGGGCCGCCATCTGCACATGCCTGCAATCATTTGGTACACACAATCTGTACCCATGAGGTAGCCTCCGTCTGGCAACTCCCCTGGCGACCGCAGCCCAGTTGGAAACTTGACCCTTAAAGGTATTAGTTGCATGATTGACTGACTAATGATGATTGACACGCACATATAATTAACTCTTTAGTCTCAACAGTTTATCAATCCTGAAATGAGATGCATATGCTTCTAATCTTGCAAAGCACGTTAGCCTGCCTCCGCCCCAACTGTCCTGTTCCAACAAACCTTAGCATTAAGCTCATAAACGTTTTCCGACATTTGCAGTGACAACTAGGTGAGCTATTTTCAAGCACTTTCATAAGCACATGGAATTTCCATACCATTTGGTGTTTCCCTCTGCATTGAAAAACACCAGGCTTTTAGCCTATAATACAGCTTAAGTCATCCCCAGATAAATGTGGTATCTGGGGCTTTCTTTTCAAGACCATTCTCAAAATCTGTTTGACTAAAAATGCATATTTTCACCTAATCATTGAAAATGAGCAATAATACCCTGCGGGGCACTTCAGCTGGGTTTGAAGGTGCCAGGGCTGAAAATGGGAAGCAAGATGAGAGGGGGAAGGGCAAGACGGGTGACAGGTGGCCATCAAGTGGGGCAAACTCCTGCCTCCACCCCCAGTTCTGGCCCTGCCTCACCTGCAATCAGAGCTGGTGGCCAGGCCCTTTGCCTCCGGCCCAGGAAGTTCAGGAAGCAACAGAGAGAGGAAAGAGGTTAAGAGAGAAACAGGGACCTGGGCTTGGCTTGCCCGTGACCGGAACATTCAGTGCCTCTGCAGGTCTGTGCATGGCCCCTGAAAAATAGCCTTGGATTAATAATTTAGATCCTTATTATGCCTCCAATTTTCTACCATATTCTCCTAAATAGACATTATAACGAAGGGCATATTTTATTTACAATTATAGTTTATGAACCCAAATGTAAGCCGACAGTAATGAGAAGATGGTGTCGCTAAATCTATTTTATGGAAATTGCAACATTAAAACTATTCTAGAAGCTCTAAGGGCAGTTAATGAACCTAATACCAATATTCTTGTTAGAAATGCCTGACTTAGACCCTGATCTTCTGTTTAAGCCTTAATGATGATCACCTCTTCATAGTTTAATGTGTTTATTGTTTCTCTTCACGGTGCTGTGATTAGAAGAGTTTATCTTTTTTTTAGCGTATCCAACCAACCTGTTTTGAATGAAAAAGCAGCAGATCTTCGGCAGAAAACAAAACAAAAAAATCGGTCTCCCCAGCCATTGCTGGTTGGGCACACAGCAGTGGGAAATAACAATAACATAATGTGCATAGTTGTAACTTCTCTGGCCGGAGCCATGATGAAAGGCATTTGTCAGTGTTTCTTTTGGAAATGATTATGCTCGGGTCCTCATCACCCAAAATGCCCTCTTCTAGGGCTTTCTACTGTCAGACAGCTTGAAATCAGAAATGTGAGGCTTATTGTGAGGATCCATTTAAAGGCTGCCACTGCAGCAGCAAGAGAAAAGAAACCTGAACACTGAAGGGATAATAGTAGCATTCCTGGTGGGGTCCCACTCTCTGGCCAGGGGAGGGAGAAAGTCTCCAATTGTACACTGGCACATCAGGCCCCGGCCACCTTTCAGTTTCCTGGCTGAGGCTGTCCTTCGAAGGACAGTGCCCTGCTGCCTCTCAGATACATAGCCTTCCCCTCCTGAACAGCCACCTCCTCTAACCAATCATCACCTTCCCTGTCAGTTTTCCTGACCACTAATCCTTATAGTGTCTATCCTGTGCTTTGGCCCATTTGTTTTTATCTTTACTCATTTTGTTTTTTTGCCTTACTCTTGCTGATGACAGTGGTGTCTATGGTTTTCCTCCTGCAGGGAACTTGTCTACCAGCTCTGTTATATTGTACTCTCTCAAGCGTTTAGTATGGTGCTTTGCACACAGTAAGCACTCAATTGCTCCCACTGTATGCACACAATATGTGTCTGTCTCCCCTGTTTGATGGAAAGCTCCTTGAGGACAGGGACTGGGCCTTCCTCTCTTAGTGTATGCTCCTAGGCACCTAGAAGGAGTGCTCTGCACATAATGGCTGCTCAGTAAATATTAATAAATGAATTATTTTAGGAGCCTGGGTGAACAGTCCTAGCACATGGTAGGTGGGGGAGGGGTGGATTCTGAGCCTCAAGCTACCATATGTGACCTGACACCTGCTCCACAGCCACTCCTAACCTACCCCCACACACGCACACTTAAAGCCATGTTTCTCTATTTGTCCCACAATCTGATTTAATAAGATTAAGCTTAGTAAATTGATTAAAAGCCTATTTGTCTCGACAGTCAATCAAGACAAGCCTTTTGAAGGCATTAGAAGGGGACGAGATGAAATGTTCACATGCAGTGTTGTGTGTAACAAATTTGATGCTTAGAATGTCCCCTGGAATGGAATGGAATGGGAGATTTCTTTGCGCTGTGTCCTTGCCCCATTGTACCACTGGATATTTTTTGACACTAGCCATCAGTGGCAGATTTCCCAATTTGCCATCTGGGCCCTCACTTAGCACAACGCTTTTGTTCTGAGGTGGGGAAGGGATGGCAGTATTTCAGGAAAAAAACAAAAACAACTCGAAAACTGTTTTGATGAACAACCCAAGGCTGCTGTACATATCTTATTCCTCCTTACTGGAAGCTCCTCGTGGGCAGGGAACGTGTCTACCAACTCTGTTATATTATACTCTCCTGAGGGCTTAGTACAGTGCTCTGCACATGGTAACTCCAGTGGTTGCCTATCGACCTCCGCTCCAAACAAAAACTCCTCACTCTAGGCTTCAAGGCTCTCCATCACCTTGCCCCTTCCTACCTCTCCTCCCTTCTCTCTTTCTACCGCCCACCCCGCACGCTCCGCTCCTCTGCCGCCCACCTCCTCGCCGTCCCTCGGTCTCGCCTATCCCGCCGTCGACCCCTGGGTCACGTCCTCCCGCGGTCCTGGAACGCCCTCCCTCCTCACCTCCGCCAAACTGATTCTCTTTCCCTCTTCAAAACCTTACTTAAAAATCACCTCCTCCAAGAGGCCTTCCTAGACTGAGCTCCTCTTCCCCCTCTACTCCCTCTGCCATCCCCCCTTTACCTCTCCGCAGCTAAAGCCTCATTTTCCCCTTTTCCCTCTGCTCCTCCACCTCTCCCTTCCCATCCCCACAGCACTGTACCCGTCCGCTCAACTGTATATATTTTCGTTACCCTATTTATTTTGTTAATGAATTGTACATCGCCTTGATTCTATTTAGTTGCCATTGTTTTTATGAGATGTTCTTCCCCTTGACGCTGTTTAGTGCCATTGTTCTTGTCTGTCCGTCTCCCCCGATTAGACTGTAAGCCCGTCAAACGGCAGGGACTGTCTCTATCTGTTGCCGACTTGTTCATCCCAAGCGCTTAGTACAGTGCTCTGCACATAGTAAGCGCTCAATAAATACTATTGAATGAATGAATGAATGAAGTGCTCAATAAATACCACTGATTGATCCAATGGCTGTTTCCTCCTTGCATGTTATCTGAGCGCAGGGCAACACAGTAACAAATGCGGCAGGATTCCTCACACGACTGTGACGGCCCTCAAGTGAGCTCACTCTGGAGGTGGAGGTGACGTTCCTTGGGTTGGGGTATTGCGCCGGTTTGAATAATGAGAGACAGGAAACCAAGACAGAAGGGAGCCCGGTGTCATCTGCAAGCCGAACTAAACAGTGCACACAAAGATGTGCGGTCATGGAATTCTTACCATCGAGCTCCAACGACTTCAGCACCTTTGCTGAAAGGGAGGTGTCAGTTTCCAACTCAGTTCATAATGTCACAGTCATAGAAGTAATGGTATTTTTTGAGCATTTGCTTTTTGCAGGTACTGTGCTAAGCCCTGGGATGATATAAAAGAAGTGGAATGCAGACGAAACCCCTGTCCAGAAGGGATTCAAAATCTAGGTTGGAGAGGACAGAAATAAAAAGAGATCTAGAATATAGACAAGGCAAAGACAGTGGAGGCATTTAGAAAACAAGAATCAAAAGCAAAGGGAGTATAAAGGTATAGGAACAAATGAAGAGTTCTGTTGTGCTTTCCCATTCCAAGCACAGTGCTATGTTCCTGATGGTCGAAACGTAATATACGTTTTAACAGTAAATAACAATGCTATCAATCAATCATTCAAACCATGGTATTTATTGACCACTTTTTTGTGTGCAGAGAACTGTACTAAGGGCTTGGGAGAGTACAATATAGGTGAGTTGGTAAACACATTCCCTGCCCAAAATGAGGTTACAGTCTAGAGGAAAGCTATAAAACTGGAACTGTTATCATGAATCAACTAAGAAACAGCGTGGCTTGGTGGAAAGAGCATGGGTTTGGGAGTCAGAGGTCGTAGGTTCTGTCGACTCCACCACTTATCAGCTGTGTCACTTTGGGCAAGACATTTAACTTTTCTGTGCTTCAGTTACCTCATCTGTAAAATGGGGATTAAGACTGTGAACCCCATGTGGGACAACCTGATTACCTTGTATCTAGACCTTAGAACAGTGCTTGGCACATAGTAAGCACTTAACAAATACCATCATCATCAACTAAAGGGCACCAACAAATGGGGAAGCTTCAGGCTGGCATGGTCCCCCTCCGAAAGTCTTATGTGGAGGAGGGCATTTTTCTAAACCTGGAAATTTGGGGACACAGTCCCTATAGCAAAACAGGAATTCTGGAGAAGCAAGGGGCTCTTCATACCAGCTCCACCACCAACTTCATCTTGCCCATAAACATCTTCTCAGTGGTTTCCACCCTCAATCAGTTCAACCCAGTTTAGCCTCCAAGTGGGGATGGGGCAGGCAGCCTTTAAAATAGCTAAAATACATATCCTGCTGACAGTGGAAGACTCTGATCAAAAGTACTATGAGAGTAGGCTTCCCTGGATATTAGTCATTCAGTTGTTAAAGTGTTTACAGTACCATTTGCCAATACCCTGGGTGTCTGAGCGGCCCCACCCAAGGAGTATCTGTTCATCCTGAATTGGGAGGGGGCGGTGCTAGATAAGATTCCCTAAAAAGTGCCTACCTCACCCAGAGAAGCAACGTGGCCTAGGGGATAGAGCATGGACCTGGGAGTCAGAGGACCTGGTTCTAATCCCGGCTCCACCGCTTACCTGCTGGGTGACCTTGAGCAAGTCACTTAACTTCTCTGTGACTCAATTGCCTCACCTGCAAAATGGGGATTTAATACCTGTTCTCCCTCCTACTTAGACTTTGAGTCCCATATGGAATCTGATTGATGATTTTGTATCTACTCCAGTGCTTAGCACAGTGCTTGGCACATAGTAAGCACTTAACAAAAACCACAATTTTTATTAATAATGATAATAAGAAGCAGCGTGGCTCAGTGGAAAGAGCACGGGCTTTGGAGTCAGAGGTCATGAGTTCAAATCCCAGCTCTGCCACTTGTCAGCTGTGTGACTGTGGGCAAGTCACTTCACTTCTCTGTGCCTCAGTTCCCTCATCTGTAAAATGGGGATTAAGACTGTGAGCCCCACGTGGGACAACCTGATTCCCCTGTGTCTACCCCAGCGCTTAGAACAGTGCTCTGCACATAGTAAGTGCTTAGCAAATACCAACATCATTATTATTATTATTTTTAATAATAATAATAAACCAAACCTAGTCACCCAAGGACAAGAACTGCTGATCTTTAACCTGGCAGTATGAAGAGAAAGAAAAATCTACCAAGCACCAAGGAAATAACAATTACATCTTGGAACATTTTGGAACATCTTGGAACCAATTCACGACAATGAGAACAGCAAAAAGCACTCATGTGATAAGAAGAATGGCACTTGTGGTGCATAAAGTAGCTAGATACAGGCATGGTATCACAGTATCGAGTGAAACAAGACTTCCTAATGCAGGATAGCTCACAGGTTCAGGAGCCGGATACTCTTTTTTTCTTTTTTCACTCTAAACAAAGATGCATGGGGATAGACTTCATTCAGACAATCTCTGGTTCCAAGCCTTCCTAATCTGACCAGAAGAATCAGGGAGCAGCTCATGACCCTACGCTTGCCCATGCCACAATCATCAGTGCTTATGCCCCCTGATTCAATAAGGACCTGGACAGACTCATCACAGCAGTAGCAATGCCTGACAAGCCGATGCCCATGGACAATTTCAATGCACATGTGAGCAGTGATGCTGAAATATGGTGAAAAATCATCAGACGAGAAGGGACTGGAAAATTAAAAAGTAAAGGCCTACTCCTGCTCAGCGAATGTGCCAAACATCAGCTTGTAATCACTCGCACAGTTTTTCACTTAAATTAGAGAAGGACATCTTGGATGCACCCAAGACCCAAGCAGCTACAGCTTATTGGGCATATCATCGACTGACAGCAAGACCTGAAAGAGGTTCCTATTACTTCTGCAAGGTGTAGCTCCAAGTGTTGAGCTGATCCTCCATGCCTAAAGAGCTGGCAGTATGGTGCTTCTTGTCGGAAATGACAGTTTCCCAGTCTCCTTCCCCAACTGGGTCCTCAGTTTCTCCAGGATCCTCAGATTAGGACTTCAGAAACAGGTGTGACCATAATGTGATGGGCTTCATGAGCATATACAATCTAGTCCCCTGGGTGGTGGACTCCAAAGCAGTAAAACCAAATCATAAAATTGTAAAACCTGTTTCAGATTATTCAGAGGAGTGTAAAAGTCAGCCCTCCTCCTGCCATTCCTAATTGTCCAGGTATCCCGTTTTCTGCCAAATAATCCAATATACCAACCCTGGTTCATTTGAAGTCAATTGTAAGGCCGCTGTAAGCTCAGTGTGGGCAGGGAACGTATCTGCCAACCCTGTTGTGTTGTACTCGCTCAAGCGCTTAGTATAGTGCTCTACACACAGTAAGTACTCAATAGATATGATTGATTCTGTTTAGAACCATTTTGAGGTTTCACTATATTTGACTATATTTTCAGTGTTATAGTTTGGCTGGCATGTGGCCAGGGAGACCATATTCCCACCTGGTATTAGGAGGAAAATGAATGGGACCATTCATTCATTCATTCATTCATTCATTCAATAGTATTTATTGAGTGCTTACTATGTGCAGAGCACTGTACTAAGCGCTTGGAATGTACAAATCGGCAACAGATAGAGACAGTCCCTGCCCTTTGATGGGCTTACAGTCTAATCGGGGGAGACAGGCAGACAAGAACAATGGCAATAAATAGAGTCAAGGGGAAGAACATCTCATAAAAACAATGGCAAATAAATAGAATCAGGGTGATGTACATCTCATTAAACAAAATAAACAAAATAAATAGGATGAAGATATATACAGTTGAGCGGACGAGTACAGTGCTGAGGGGGTGGGACGGGAGAGGGGGAGGAGGAGAGGGAAAGGGGGGAGAAGAGGGTTTAGCTGCAGAGAGGTGAAGTGGGGGTAGAGGGAGCAGAGGGAAAAAGGGGGAGCTCAGTCTGGGAAGGCCTCTTGGAGGAGGTGAGCTTTAAGTAGGGTTTTGAAGAGGGGAAGAGAATTAGATTGACGGAGGTGAGGAGGGAGGGCATTCCAGGACTGCGGGAAGACGTGGCCCAGGGGTCGACGGCAGGATAGGCGAGACCGAGGGACGATGAGGAGGTGGGTGGCAGAGGAGCAGAGCGTGCGGGGTGGGCAGTAGAAAGAGAGAAGGGAGGAGAGGTAGGAAGGGGCAAGGTGATAAAGAGCCTTGAAGCCTAGAGTGAGGAGTTTTTGTTTTGAGCAGAGGTTGATAGGCAACCACTGAAGGTGTTTAAGAAGGGGAGTGACATGCCCAGAACGTTTCTGCAGGAAGATGAGCTGGGCAGCAGAGTGAAAAATAGACTGGAGTGGGGCGAGAGAGGAGGAAGGGAGATCAGAGAGAAGGCTGACACAGTAGTCTGGCTGGGATATAACGAGAGCCTGTAGCAGTAAGGTAGCCTTTTGGGTGGAGAGGAAAGGGCAGATCTTGGTGATATTGTAAAGGTGAGACCGGCAGGTCTTGGTAATGGATCGGATGTGTGGGGTGAACCAGAGAGACGAGTCAACGATGACACCAAGGTTGCGGCCTGAGAGACGGGAAAGTTGGTCGTACCATCCACGGTGATGGGGAAGTCTGGGAGAGGACCGGGCTTGGGAGGGAAGATGAGGAGCTCAGTCTTGCTCATGTTAAGTTTTAGATGGCGGGCAGACATCCAGGTGGAGACGTCCTGGAGGAAGGAGGAGATGTGAGCCTGAAGGGAGGGGGAGAGGACAGGGGCAGAGATGTAGATCTGCGTGTCATCTGCGTAGAGATGGTAGTCGAAGCCGTGAGAGAGAATGAGTTCACCAAGGGAGTGAGTGTAAATGGAGAACAGAAGAGGGCCAAGAACTGACCCCTGAGGAACTCCAACAGTTAAAGGATGGGAGGGGGAGGAGGCGCCTGAGAAGAAGACCGGGAGTGAATGGCCAGAGAGATAAGAGGAGAACCGGGAGAGGACGGAGTCCGTGAAGCCAAGGTGAGGTAAGGTGTGGAGGAGAAGGGGATGGTCAACAGTGTCAAAGGCAGCTGAGAGGTCAAGGAGGATTAGAATGGAGTAGGAGCCATTGGATTTGGCAAGAAGGAGGTCATGGGTGACCTTAGAGAGAGCAGTCTCGGTAGAGTGCTGGAAAAGGGGCAGGCACATTGACCAATCAGCCAGTTCCTGCAGGATTCCACTAATGAGAAAGGAATTCAGCCAAGAAGGACAAAGTTTTTGTCCTTTTTTGTTAGGTTGGTTGCTTTTTTTCTTCCAGAAAGATTGTGTCCTTGTGTGACGCCTTAAGATTGACCTAGAACATCCAGCCAGATGGCAGTCGCTTTCTAATTGGCTTGGAGCTCACCCAATTCATGGCTAGTTGTCCCAGACAGATATGGCCACTGTCACAGTTCTCCTCCTTACTTTGATTGAAACAACCACACCACAAAATTACTCTATTGCTACTTGAAGCTCCCCCTTCTCCACTGTGGGACACCATTAATCTCCTTTCTATCTTCTTGAGCCAAAAAACATTGGATGAGAACAAACACTCTGAATTTTGCAATGCCAAGAAAAGAGTCAATTCAGTGTGAAAAAGCAGCTGTTTTGTTGCAAATAAAACACATTTTTCTGAGCACAATGGCAACATTTTTCCTGGGGCAGATTTGAGATAATGTACAGTTTTAGCCATTGCAAAAATGCATGTTCTAAAGCTTAGAGAAAACCTGTATATTTGCTAATAAAAATGGCAACATTTCAGGGAGTATCCAATTCACAAACCATTACTAATATCAGCAAACGTATTGAAGTTGCAAAAAATAACATTGGACATATTTGTCTATTTTGTTTAATGCTACATTGAAATGATAAATGACCATGTGAAATTATGTTAAAGCACTTGTCTTCCTAAAGATGTCAGGGCTTTTGTCATTTTTCATCCCCATCATTATAGTTACATGATCACTCTAACAGTAATGATAAGCATTTTAGTTCTTTTCATCTTTAAAGAGCTTTACTAGCTTTAGCTTATTAATTAATGCCGCAGCTTCCATTTGGAAGATTATTTTTTTGCTACCAACACTGCTTTGGTTATTTATTCCAGCATTTATGCTGTCAAATTTGTTTTGAGTTATTGTGTTCATTATAAATCCACTATTGCTAGGAAACACATAAGCTAATAATTTTAGCTTTATAAATTAATTTTTGGTCCAACCGACCTTTAACACTAAGAGCTTCCTTTTTTTGATTTGATTTGATTTTAATCTAGCAGATTCTGGAACCTGAAAGCTTGGAATTCTCCTTGCTCTCAATCAATCCAACAATCAATAAATAGCATTTGAGTGCCTGCTACATGAAAAGCACTGTAGAAACCCCTTGGAAGAGTAAAGTAAAAGTAGTAGACCTGATCCCAGGTGTCAGTGGGCTTACAATCTAGCAGGGGAGTCAGACATTAAAGTAAGTTTAAAGATAGGAGGAAGTAATAGCATATATATCTGTATATGTATATATAAAGATATATTCATTCATTCAATAGTATTTATTGAGCGCTTACTATGTGCAGAGCACTGTACTAAGCGCTTGGGATGAACAAGTCGGCAACAGATAGAGACAGTCCCTGCCATTTGACGGGCTTACAGTCTAATCGGGTGAGACGGACAGACAAGAACAATGGCACTAAACAGCGTCAAGGGGAAGAACATCTCGTAAAAACAGTGGCAACTAAATAGAATCAAGGCGATGTACAATTCATTAACAAAATAAATAGGGTAACGAAAATATATACAGTTGAGCGGACGAGTACAGTGCTGTGGGGATGGGAAGGGAGAGGTGGAGGAGCAGAGGGAAAAGGGGAAAATGAGGCTTTAGCTGCGGAGAGGTAAAGGGGGGATGGCAGAGGGAGTAGAGGGGGAAGAGGAGCTCAGTCTGGGAAGGCCTCTTGGAGGAGGTGATTTTTAAGTAAGGTTTTGAAGAGGGAAAGAGAATCAGTTTGGCGGAGGTGAGGAGGGAGGGCATTCCAGGACCGCGGGAGGACGTGACCCAGGGGTCGACGGCGGGATAGGCGAGACCGAGGGACGGCGAGGAGGTGGGCGGCAGAGGAGCGGAGCGTGCGGGGTGGGCGGTAGAAAGAGAGAAGGGAGGAGAGGTAGGAAGGGGCAAGGTGATGGAGAGCCTTGAAGCCTAGAGTGAGGAGTTTTTGTTTGGAGCGGAGGTCGATAGGCAACCACTGGAGTTGTTTAAGAAGGGGAGTGACATGCCCAGATCGTTTCTGCAGGAAGATGAGCCGGGCAGCGGAGTGAAGAATAGACCGGAGCGGGGCGAGAGAGGAGGAAGGGAGGTCAGAGAGAAGGCTGACACAGTAGTCTAGCCGGGATATAACGAGAGCCTGTAACAGTAAGGTAGCCGTTTGGGTGGAGAGGAAAGGGCGGATCTTGGCGATATTGTAGAGGTGAAACCGGCAGGTCTTGGTAACGGATAGGATGTGTGGGGTGAACGAGAGGGACGAGTCAAGGATGACACCGAGATTGCGGGCCTGCGGGACGGGAAGGATGGTCGTGCCATCCACGGTGACGGAGAAGTCTGGGAGCGGACCGGGCTTGGGAGGGAAGATGAGGAGCTCAGTCTTGCTCATGTTGAGTTTTAGGTGGCGGGCCGACATCCAGGTGGAGACGTCCCGGAGGCAGGAGGAGATGCGAGCCTGAAGGGAGGGGGAGAGGACAGGGGCGGAGATGTAGATCTGCGTGTCATCTGCGTAGAGATGGTAGTCAAAGCCGTGAGAGCGGATGAGTTCACCGAGGGAGTGAGTGTAAATGGAGAACAGAAGAGGGCCAAGAACTGACTCTTGAGGAACTCCAACAGTTAAAGGATGGGAGGGGGAGGAGGCTCCAGCGTAGGAGACCGAGAATGATCGGCCAGAGAGGTAAGAGGAGAACCAGGAGAGGACAGAGTCCGTGAAGCCAAGGTGAGATAAGGTATGGAGGAGGAGGGGATGGTCGACAGTGTCAAAGGCAGCAGAGAGGTCAAGGAGGATCAGAATGGAGTAGGAGCCATTGGATTTGGCAAGAAGGAGGTCACGGGTGACCTTAGAGAGAGCAGTCTCGGTAGAGTGGAGGGGACGGAAGCCAGATTGGAGGGGGTCTAGGAGAGAATGGGAGTTAAGGAATTCTAGGCATCGATTGTAGACGACTCGTTCTAAGATTTTGGAAAGGAAGGGTAGTAGGGAGATAGGACGATAACTGGAGGGGGAAGTGGGGTCAAGAGCGGGTTTTTTTAGGATGGGGGAGACGTGGGCGTGTTTGAAGGCAGAGGGGAAGGAGCCCTTGGAGATTGAGTGGTTAAAAATAGAAGTTAAGGAAGGGAGGAGGGCAGGGGCGATGGTTTTAAGAAGGTGAGAGGGAATGGGGTCCGAGGCGCAGGTGGAGGGGGTGGCACTTGCGAGGAGGGAGGAGATCTCCTCTGAGGATACTGCAGGGAAGGATGGGAAAGTAGGGGAGGGGGTTGTTGGGGGGGAGAGCCAGGATTCGAACCCATGACCTCTGACTCCAAAGCCCGTGCTCTTTCCACTGAGCCCTGCTGCTTCTCTATCTACTAGGCCATGCTACTTCCAATTCATCCTTTAAAACAAAATGTTTCAATTCATGCATTAATAAGCCTAGATATAGTTGTCCTTGACATTTAAAAAAGACACCAGTAATGGTAAAATTCACTTATGAAGCTGTGTGTGGCTGAAGAGGTCAATGTGGAACCCACAGTCCAAGTCACATTATGCCAACAAAAAGTCTGCCCCTTTTGAGGTAATATTTGAAAAATAACTCAAAACCTAAAGACTTCCCCTCTTCCTCTGATTCCCCCTCTTCCAATGGCCCTCAGTATCTTCTTCTTTGAAAAATGTAAAAATACAGAATCGTCTAGCTGGTCAGTTTCTGCCCAACCCCAGGCCTAGGTTCTTATATACTTTTCAGGACCTGACATTTGTATCACACTTTTATTTATCCAAAGTGATTTCACATAATCAATAATAATAATAATAATATTTTTTAGGCATTTACTACATACCAAGCACTGTTCTAAGCACTGGTGTAGATACAAGATAATCAGGTCAGACACAGTCTCTGTCCCACATGGGGCTCACAGTCTAAGTAGGAGGAAGAACAGGTATTTAATCTTCATTTTACAGCTGAGGAAGCCAAAGCACAGAGAAGTTAAATGACTTGCCCAAGGTCACACAGTAGGCAAGGGGTGAAGCTGGCAGTAGAACTCAGGTCCTCTGATTCCAAAGCCCGTGTTCTTTCCTCTAGTCATGCTGCTTCAGTTATCTTGTTTTAGCCTCACAGCATCCCTGCGAGGTAAGGAGAGGGAGAGAGGCATTGTTATCTATTATTTAGAGATGAAAATACTGAGGCACAGAGAGTCTGCATCAACCAAGCAATCAGTCAACTTGCCCAAGGTCACCCAACAGGCCATAAGCAGAGCTGAGACTAGAACCTTGGTCTCTTGACTCCCAGACCCATGCTCTTTCCACTAGGCAAAATGGATTGTACTTGGTTTAGGAAATGTCAGTGACCCATGTGCCTTAACAGCCAGATTTTCATGTCACACCTGTTTGCCAGGTCTTTTCCAGAGCCTAGTTTGAATATCTAGTCCCCAGCCATGTATTCTGACAACTGGCAGGCTCATTTTAAGAATTCTATATGCTACTTATTTTGGGAAGTGATTGCTTGGGGAGCTGTTGAGCACACTGAATGTATCATTGTTATTTTTTCACTAGTATTCATTCTGCCTTAAATGTGCATGGAAAACCAATAATCAGTTATTTTATTACTCAAACTTGAAGACTCACAAATGCATGGAAGGGGAAGCTGGAATCCAGTACATTTCCTGTAAATAAGGGGAAGAATTGAAACAACAACCAAAAGAGATAAAAATTAAGCAGAATCCCGCATAGTAATCAAGGGTCTTTGTGTCAGAAGGAACCGCTGTGGCCTTTCCAATCAAGTAAAGAAGTCGAAACATTTCATTAGAAGAGATTGCTAAAATAGTTGAATACTGATTGATTAATTAGGAGACTGTTTCTGCATTTGCCACAGTAAAATGACTGACTGCCCATCCTTTGTCAACCAGCAAAGTAAAAAACATGTCATCCAATGCAGAACTCTGGCGTTGACAAAATCCGTGGAAAATGGATGCCTCCTTGGTAGCTGGCCTGACACACACTTCTTCAACACTGGGAAGCAGATGCATGCTCTTCAATCAATCACTCAATTAATCACTAGTATTTATTGAGCGCTTTTTGTGTGCAGAGCACTTTACCAAGCATATTGGGAGAGTATAATAGAGTTGATGAGACACGTTCCCTGCCCTTACTGCCCATCCACCTCCACATCAAACAGAAACTCCTTACCATAGGCTCTAAAACACTCAATCACCTTGATTCCTCCTACCTTAACCCCTTGATTTCTTACTACATCCCAGCTTGCATATTTTGCTGCTCTAATGCCAACCTACTCCTGTGCCTCGATCTTGTCTATCTCACCGCCAACCTCTCGCCTACCTCCTGCCTCAGGCCTGGAACTCCTGCCCTCTTCCTATCCAAGAGATGATCACTCTCCCCACTTTCAAAGTCTTATTAAGAGCACATCTCCTCCAAGAGGTCTTTTCTGACAAAGCCCTCATTTCCTCTTCTCCCACTCTCTTCTGTGTTGCCCTTGCCCTTGGATTTGTACCCTTTATTCACCCCTCCCTCAGCCCCATGATATTTGTGAATACATCTGCAATTTATTTATTTATAGTAATGTCTGTCTCCCCCTCTAGACTGTAAGCTTGCTGTGGGCAGGGAATGTGTCTACCAACTCTATTGTATTGTGCTCTCCCAAGTGTTTAGCATAGTGCTCTGCACATAGTAAGTACTCAATAAATATGATTCAATGATTGATTGATTGCTACGTCCCAAAGGTAGGAGGAAATGCAAGATGGCAGAGAAGGAGAGAGTTCAGCAGCAGAGAAGAAGTGAGATTGGGGCTGGAGAGGTAGATTTGTGAATGTTCGGTGGAGAGATATAGTTGAAGCCATGGGAGTGAATGGGTTCTCCAAGGGAGTGGGTGTAAATGGAGAATAGAAGGGAAATCAGAATTGAGCCTTAAGGGGCCCCCACAGTTAAGGGTTGGGAGGCAGAAGAGGAGCTGGAGAAAGAGACCAAAAAGGATCAGCCAGAGAAGTAAGACAAGAACCAGGAGAGAACAGTGTCAGTGAAACCAAGGTTAGATAATGTATCCAAGAGAAGGAGGTGGTCCATAGCATCAAATAGATGTAGAAAGATTGGAATGGAGTAGACCCCATTGACTCTGGCCAAGAGGAGGTCATGGATGGCTTTGGAAAAAGTATTTCAGGGGAGTGGAGGGGACATAAGCCAGATTTCAGGGAGAAGAGACCAGTTGACTTTCCATTCCCCAGTCTTTGAGGATTTCTTTTTGCTCTAGTAGCAGAGGTCCTGTCTCAAAACTTCAGTCAGCATCACCAGTCAGTAGTCCTTTTGGATCTCAGTTGGTATCATCACTCTATGAGATACTATTACACCGCTGCCACTCCAAAGCCAACAGTACAGTTGACTGGCTTCTGACTTTGATTTTGTGCAACCACTCCACCCACCCATCGCAATCTAGATCTCAATAAGCCTTCTGGGGACCAAACTTGCCTAGGTTAAATACCAAAAGGTACAGTTTCCCCCAGGAACAGTTTGAACCTGACATTACCAGAGGTCAATTTAAAATTGACCGAGCCTTCTTTTCATCCTGATACTTTTGACTTATTACCCTAACCCCCAAGTAGACTTCTTCCTTGTTACCCAATCAGTGGAAGATTGAACATTAAATGGTGACTAAAAGAGACAAAACAAATCCACACCCCATTCTGCCCCTGCCCACATTTTCATTTCCTTGTTCCTGTGAAACATACATGAAGCATATGCTCATTAGTTACAGGAACTAATTTAAATGGTAATGTTTTCAAATGGCCAACATCAAATAAACTTAGGGAGTAAACATCATTGCAACATGGTAAACAAGCTATGAAGTGCAGCTGAGTGTGAAGATGATTATCATGGGATCGGGTCTGTGAGCGCTGGGCAAAGAAACCAAAGTACTCCCAGATAATAACACTATTTTCTCCCACAATATTCCAGATTACTTCTCCCTCAGCTCTGCTGCTGCTGCTCTCCACTTCGATAATATCATCCATTTGTACAAACGATTCCTCGGATTTGGCTGGCATGTCCATTGTCTATCAAACCACAGGAGTATACATGGGTAGGTATGTGAGGGGAGTGGGCGGGGGGGAAGGGGGGAGGGAGGAGAACATACAGAGATAGAAAGGTGAAGGTGTAAATTATGGGTATGTTAATAATATATTCAGTTGCTGCAATATGTTTGTGAATTCCAGAATAGTCATTGATTTCTTGCTGCAAGTAGAAGCCATTAAGTGAAGCACATGAAATTTAATTCACCCTTCCTCTCTAAGGAGGATGGATAGCGATGCTGCCACTATGCTTAAAGTTAAACATGGTGACCAGTACAAAAAAAGGTAGTCTGGTGAATTTTTGAGGAAGGTTCTTCATTATTATACATTAGAGAAGAGTTGAATTGATTTAAATGCCAGACATTTTCAGTGTTTTTTGGTCAGACAAACTTGCAATAGTATGTATTTATCATCTTCCCATTGGATATTTATCAGAATTTTAAAAAGTTAAAACTCAATCCCTTGCCATGGAAATTGCTTTGAGACATTAACCAATGAAACGAGAACTGACCTATAAGTGGCAGTATGTGAAAAAGGTTTATCTTGAAACCCAATTCTTTCAGGTGTCAAACACAATAGGCAGTTGAGGCTTTCTTTCAAAAGTACCCTCCAAGTCTGTATTACAAGGTATATGGGTGTAGTTTCACCCTGAGTTTTATGTGAAGTGTCCCTTCTGTAGAATTCTAAGAAATAGAAGTCTAGGAAAAAGTTTTTTCTTTCAGCCAAATTGTTCAGGTCTCCACAGTGGTTTTCTTTCCAATCTATAGGCCTAAGGCAGGTTACAACCACTCTATGCTACGATAGCCCCAGTGAAACCACCGATATTGTTTGAAACCTTATCCCAGGTTACAGACACTCCATGGTTCGATCACCCTGGGGATACAACCTGGGACTCAATGAGGAAAGGTTGGGGAATCCCACAGAGGGAGGTCTCCAAGGACAGACCCCATCCTATGCATACTTTCTGGATGCAAGAAAGAAGGGGAAGGGCTTGAAGCCTCAGAAATTTCTGGGCCTCAAAGTCATTTCCAAAACTGCCAACCAGTGCTAATTGTAGTCACAAGCTTCAGGGCTGTCACCATCTGCCTAAAAGAATGGGGAACATTTCCCGCCAGGTCAGAGGACGATGACTTCTGGTTGCTGACAACCATACCTGGGTCAGATTGGGAGGGCAAAGTGCCCCTTCACATTTCTTGTTTCCTTGCTCTAATTAGATGGCAGGCATTTCAATTACATCCAAACTAAATGAACAACAATTTAAAATTACCTTCAACTGTCCCACAGGTTTCTGAGTCGGGTCTTTTTTCCAATGTTTTTAACGATGCTTTAATTTCACCCATAGAATGGCCTTTTCTGTTGTTTTGGGAAAAATTTTCCAGTTGAACACACTCTCTCACTTCTGTTATTACACCATCTCTGATAAAAGACCACTCTAGCCTGACTCCTGGTTTCATTAATTCTATTACGGTTACCCTTCTAGCGACACTGCTGCCCAGGACTTGGCAGGGAGTGAGCAGAGAGTGTGTCATTAAAGTCTAATTCGGATCATTATATTCTCGCCTCTGAGTTTATGCTACTTTAAAAGTGTTATTTGAGCTGGAGGAGCATTCTGTAACCTTCAGATTACTGCTGGGTGGCTTCTGCCGAAAAGGAATTACCAATGCATTAAATTTGAATTAGCTCTGAGAAATCATGCAGATGTATGCACAGAACATTATAGCAATACTGTCTCCAAGGCACAGCAGAATTGCTTTTATGCACTTTTAAAGAATCACTTGAGCAACCCTTAAATTGCACACATGATGAAGCTGAGCCAGCGTTTTCCCTCTAAAAAGGCACTGGCCAAACAAACCATCCGGGGTTGTCTTTCAGGCAAAACTGATCCCAACCTGGCTGCTGCTACTGCTACTGCCTTTTACACAGGGCTTGGACCTACTGGGGTAGAGCACACTGGCTACCACACTGCTGAAGTGTCACTCAGGAAAATAGTTATGAATTATGCAGAGGGTCACATCCTCTTATTTACAACTCACTGCCAGGATTCGCCTCTAGATGATCTTAACCTGTTCCATTTTTTTTTTCCTGGTAGCAAATAACTTGTTGAATAGCTTCGGAAAATGGCATTTATTGACATTCTACTTTGCTCCTATAATTTTAGATTACAAAGCAAGTGAATGAAACAGAATAGATTGGCTACCAGTGAAATTAAACCCGAAACTGTTATTGCAGGAAAAATAGGCCGCTTTCACTGCTGAAGGTCTGGGATTTCGAGGATCTCATTGCTTCCATCTTCTGGAGGAAAGAATGGGGGTGGGGGGGCGGGTGAGGGAATAGGAGCAGGAAACTGGAATCCATTCAGGGGAGTTGATGTGTCTGTGCCAACACTGGCAAGATTGTCCTGTCAATAGGCGCCTTGTAAAGAGAGACTTTCAGAAATGTCTGGAAACTACTGACTAGGAATTAGTGTTTTCTTGGTAGATTTTGCTCTATTTTTTTTTTTTAAGAATCTTTGGCCTAGACTACAGTGGCAAGTTATCTGGGTAATTCAGGCCCAAACATACTATTGGCTTTGAGTATCTAGATGTTTGGGACCAAAAAAGGAAATAACCACATAAGCAAGGACCAAATGTGTGGTCACATCTACTGGAGCAAATGGAAAATGTGTTTAAGAGTCCTTGGAACCTATGGATTCTGATGGCAGTGTGTGGGGGTGGTGGCATTCAGAGGAGAGGTGATGGCATTCAGTTTCTGTTGCAGATAATAATTATAATAATGATAACATCTGTTGAGGGCTTACTATGTGCCAAGCACTGTACTAAGAGCTGGGGTAGATAGAAGATCATCGGGTCTCACATGGGGCTCATCTAAGTAAGAGGGAGAGCAGGTATTGAATCCCCATTTTGCAGATGAGGGAACTGAGGCACAGAGAAGAGGGATCATGGTTTAGTGGATAGAGCACAGGCCAGAGTTAGAAGGACCTGGGTTCTAATCCCAGCTCTGCCACATTTCTGCTGTGTGACTTTGGGCAAGTCACTTAACTTCTTTGGGTCTCAGTTACCTCATCTGTAAAATGGGGATTAATAGTATGAAGCCTATCTGGAACAGGGACTGTGTCCAACCTGATTGACTTGTATCTACCCAGCTCTTAGAACAGTGTTTAGCACATAGTAAGCACTTAACAAGTATCATGTGCCCAGGATCACTCAGCAGGTTAATAAATGGTGGAACCGGGATTAGAACCCCTCTCCTCTGATTCCCACGCCTGTGCTCTTTCCACTAGGCCACCTGGGCCAGACTACCTTTCCTGACCACTGCTGCTGCTATAGGTTCCTCGAGGGACCAAAATGCAGGGTCTGTTCTGAACAAGGCTTTACCAAGCCACAGATGGCTTATCCCAGAGTTGGGGGTATTGGTGGGTTACCATTGACACAGCCATGTCTAACCCAGATACAACCTTGGGAAGGAATGGCACTGTCTCCATCCATCTAGGCAGCCAAGTCCCTGAAATGGGTATACCCTCAGAGAGCTTGACTTTGCCTGTGTGGGAAAAGCAAATTCTCTTCTTTGAAATGAGAGCAATAGGTGTGATGATGATTGAGACTGGAGATAGTTCAGAATAACAAATTGTTACTGGTCCATAGTTTGTTACAGACTCTCTTTCTTGCCATCCTGCAATCATTAGAAAAATGATTTATAACTCTTTTAGTCTAATTAAAAACAGTTTTTTCCTTCTGAAGGCACAGGGTCACCCGTTACAGGATAGCAACCATACCAGCTTTGCTAAGAGTTAAAAGAGTTTCCTAAGGAGAACAGAGAACATTTATGACTATATTACATATCATTTTTTCCAAATTTAATGAAAAGGGATTCATCACCTTCTCTTCAGACCCTTATCCACAAGAAATCTTCACTTGTATTTACCGTCATGACCTAAATCTAAACATGTCTAACACTAAGCTTAATGTCTTTTCCACAGACAGTTCTCCCTTCTCCATACCCTTGCCCTGCCAAGAGCTTCACTGCCCCATGAACAGATTTCAGACTCAGTAGCCTTAGGGCACCAACGATTTCTCTCTCTCTCTCTCCTTTGCCCCAACATTCAAGGTTGCTCTCAGATGTCTCTGCTGAGTTATTTAACAGAACATTCACCTCCCTCCCTCCCCAGCTCATCTGGAAAATGGGGATTAACTGTGAGCCTCACGTGGGACAACCTCATTCCCCTGTATCTCCCCCAGCGCTTAGAACAGTGCTCGGCACATAGTAAGCGCTTAACAAATACCGACATTATTATCCTCTCAAATGAGCACAGTCCCCGGAGACAAGGCAGAGCATCCAGACTATGGTGGGGAGCTCCTATCTGAGACTGACTTGGGGAGATGGGAGACCACTGCTGGAGGTTGGTGGGGGAGGGGGCACGGGGGATGCATATGGGTGTGAGAAGAGCCACGGAGGCCGAGCAAAGCAACCCTGATAACTTCGGCCTTTAATTCTGCCTCCAAGGGGCCCTGCTGTCGGCATGCTGTGCACAGCCACACGCAGCCTCCCTGGGAACCAGCACCAGGTTTCCTCTGTGTTATCGAGGATACTCCATCCTGTCCTGCTTCAAGGATACTCCATCTCCTCCTACTTTTCACCACCCTCGAGGGAAAGAGAACAGCCCCCACAGCATGAGGCCTCCACAAAACCTCAGGAAGGTTGGTGACTGCTCTAGTAGTTGCTGTGGCTATGGGTGTGCCTTGGACTCTGAGCCACCAGGACCCTGAAATTCTGCTCCTCTAGTCACAGAACTCTAATGATATGGGGGGTTTTTGGATACTTGCCCTCATGTCTAAACCTGTTTTAGTGTTTTATTGATTTGTCACTCCTGGTGGCTCAGAGTCCAGCCCCTTTTCCCCCATTGAGACTCTCAGACTGTGAGCCCCCATTCCTTCCCCCCACCGAAGGACAGGGATCATGTGTAATTCCCCCTCTTTATTCTTTCCCAGTGCTTAGTACAGTGCTTGGCAGATAATAATCACCTAATAAATACTGCTGCTGCTGCTGCTGCTACTACTACTACTACTACTACTACTACTACAAGTCTGGATGTCCTCAGGAAAAGCTAAAGATCAGATATGATTATGGGGACCCCTCTGACTCTTCACTCTGGGTCTTAGTAGAATCCATCAGCTGGTTGGAGGAGGTCCTGGAGATTTGGGGCAAAAGAGCTTGCCTGGATGGGTGGGGATCAGGAGCAGGCCCAGGATACTTGGCTTTTGCCAGTTGGAATCACTGCCCAAACTCAGCTCTTCTCTGCATATCTCACTCTCTATCGTGTGTATTTGCTCTCTTTCTTTCTCACTCTCTCACTCTCACTCTCTTCTGCCTCATCCAAGTGGTGTTTCCTGGAGGGCAGGGGAGGAGGAGTGTTGGAGAGGTTTCTGTGCAAGGTTCTCTCTTTCTCCTTCAAAACAAAAGAGAGCTGTGACCTTGGGTTTCCATGCCTACACAGAGGAGCAGTGGCCATCTGATTGAAGCGGTTGGCGGTGGTGTCGAGGTGCAGCCCGGTCTGATGACATCATACTTCGTATGACATAATGGCATCTCACACTGCACAGTGTGAGGCATGGCGCAACGCCACAACACATCACGTGGACAAAATCAATTAGCCTGAGACACATAGGAGGATTAATCTGACCCTCGAGAAAGCAGTGGGTGAAGAGCCTAGAAGCACAGGGTTAGAAGTGTGGTTTTGGTCCATGGGGTGTCCGGTGCAAACTGGTGGCTCTAGGCCTTCACGCTCCCTCATTTCTTGCCTCTGGCCAAGGGTGCCTTGGACTCCGATTTACTGCATGGAACAGACAAGAGGTCTCTAAAGGCAGGCTGTGTGAGACACTGAGCTAAGAGCTCTGGAGTTTGACCAGGAATAAACCTTCAGGCCAGAAAACCAAGATAAACTCCCCACTCGCTCAGGCTCACATTTCTCCAAAACCCACAATAACTGGAATGCCACTCCCTGAAGCTGCAATACCTGATGCAGCTATTTTCCTCTGAATCCCAAAGGGTCGTGATAAACTGCATCTGCAAGATTTGTCTCATCTGTCAAGCACACGTTGCTTCTAAATCAAATGCTGAAACATGCCTTATTCAGTCCAAAGTAAGCAGAATGCTGTAATTTATAATCATCTTGAAGCCCCACTGCAGCAAAAAGAAAGCAGACTATTAAATTTTAATGCCTTCCCGAGCTATGAGAAGCAGCTTTCTGGCCACATCTGAGGTAGAACACTGTTTCTTCCACCATTTTGGTACGCCCCAACGGTCCCTTCGTGTTTGCCAACGTTTATGGAAACTAATGGAAAAGGCGATTCGGCCACGAAACGTTGTCATCAGTGAGGAAGTTATCTGGAGCGGAGGGGGATGGCCAAGGTTCTGCTCCTCACCACCCTCCCTCCCCCCTTTTCGCTTTGAACAATTGTCTGTTGTTCTAGAAGCTGGCTCCCTGCAGCCCAGCTGCTAGCAAATATTCATCGGGGTGTCATCTCTGGTTAAAGTCTCGTCCCACACACCTATTCGTCTGTGGTAAGTGAACAGCAGCATAAGCTCAAATTAAGCTGGCATGAAAACAGCCACTGTTAATAATTTCTGCTGTGATTCAACTTAGCTTTGGATAACAGGTGAAGATGTTTTATAACTGAGGCAATTACAGCTCCGTAAGCCCTTTCTGGCTGCCTGTTTAATCAGAGGAAGCAAATGCACTAGCTCCTGGGGTGTGGAAGGGCCAAGCCCATCCACCATCAGGCCAAGCGCATTCGTTATCTGCTAGATTGAACAAACTGCCTGTCAGGGACAGATGCTCAGTGCAGTGAGGAGAATGTAAAGCATTTGGATGGAAGTCAATGTGCTTTATCTCAACTTTCCTCAGACCTTTCCAGTCCAATACAAATCTTATAAACCTGCCTTCTCTTGATTAGAAGAGGAACTACACAGCCATTTGTACATATATTATAGCTGTACAGTGCAGGTCTTACTCTGCCATTTAAAACAGGCACGATAAAACCGTGGAGGGGAACCTTCCATACTCTGCTGGCCCAGTTATTTTTATAACCATTTTATGACCAGGAATATGCTGGAGAAGGGTACTGAATTTTAAAAAGGCTCCAGTGAATGAAGGCTCTCACTAAATGCTTTCCATCATTTCAGATATGTAAAAATCATTTGAGTTTACTGATTTCTAAACATTTTTAATTGAAATACTGAAGTCAAGGATTCAGAGAGGGGAAATTAATGGCCAGAAATACAAAGGCCAAAGTTAGCATTTTCCTTACAAAGGGAAGATGTGTGTTTGTCCGCTTTGGTAACATTGGATGGAAGTAAGAGCTAGCGTTCTTCCATCTAGAGGGGAATCTCTTCTACCATTATGAAAGTGATTTTTCATGTCAAATCTGCACAATTCCAACTCTATCAAAAACATAGTTGTGTGCTTCCTAATTGTGTGGATTTTCAGATGCTCCATTTCCAACCAAATATTTTTCCTCTACTGCCGAAAGAAAATCAAGCAGTCTAAATTGAATTTTTATACATTACAATTTCCAGAAATGTAGTTCTTAATGGTTCCTGATGTGCCTAAAGGCATGAATGTTAAACTACTTTTTTTAGAAAAAGACTCCAGGAAAATGAAACAAGTCCCTTTTTTATGTCACCAACATTGAATTTCTATTGTATGCTTTAACTTACCTTCTTGGGATTTCCAGCAGTATATTTTCCATAGATCGCCTGTAATAACCAATGTGTTCATAGACTACATTTAACAGGGAAATAATTACAGGTCTATGCATCTGTATTCTAAGCGGGGCAGTTATAACTAGAAACAACAATCCAAAACCCCTAAAGGGATGAATGTGTGTGTGTGTGTGCCTACGCACCACGAATGCCCATGTGTAAATGCATGTTGTGTTTTTTTTATGCATAGAGAAAATGTTAGAAGCTTGGCTTTTTTTTTTTCATGATTGCACAGAAGGGTAGTTGAGAATGACTTATTTCTGCTTTCTGTTTTCTAAGTACAGTATATTAGATTTTTCATGAAATGCTGGGGAGTTGTGTTTTCTTGCCGTCAGCCTTTTGGCGGGGAGGGGATAAGAGCCTGGCTGAGTTGTTAAAGATCACATGAAAGTCATTTAGGATTGGATGCTATGTTTCCCCCATTCTTTTGGGGCTGGCAAATGCTGGTTTTCTTTCTAACCTCATTTGCATGTACGTTTCTTATTTATTTACTTGTTCATGCATTTACTTATTTGTTTAGTTAGTTGCTCTTGACAATCTCCCATCTGTCCTCATGGCAGCTCTCCTCTGCCCACTGCATCTCCTCCTGACAATTACGGCTGCTGCTTTATCACTGAAGCTTTTAGAGTCTGGGTAACATTCGGCTATTCTGCCTCCTGAAACCGTCTTTACAGATTAGTGTAATGTTAATACGTCTGGCTCCCTGCTTTTGACCTGGAGTGGAATACAGTGCACTACTGGAGCAGATGGAATCAGAGTTTCATTGGGAAACAGTGATTGGTTGGCTGCTTGCCAAATTTCAGTGCCAGAGGCTGTATGAGCTCCAGTTAAGGAAAGCAGTCTTGAATCTATTCTCTGCTCTTGGAGAGAAAAAAACAAAAGTGTCACATAAGTTTGCATTGAATCAAAATATGTTTGTTAAGATTGTTCATCTGCAGATGTTTACACGACATTCTGAAAGTAATTGAATCTTTTGGTGTACAATGGAGACATCTTTATTCAGTTTTGCTGAAAAAAAATTACACAAAAGTGAGCCCCAGAAAGGAAAATGAAATGAACTCCATTTAACCTTCTGATTCAACATAGATCTCACCACAAGAATAATACAAACATGGGCTCCTAGACAGTTTAAAGTCAATCTCCTTTTCTGCAAGTGCAGCCAGATTTCAGGAGGGGGTTTCAGAAAAACAGATGCCCAGAGTCAACATTTGGATGACACACTGAAGCCAACCTGAAAAACTCAAAGAAATTTGGGAGGGAAAAACATTTAGGCTGGCCAAGAGAAGGGGGTGGGGGGACAACACACAGATGAGGCAATTATCTTGAGAATTCCGACCCAAACATCTGTTAGAGAATTTGGGGCCTGAAGTAGCCATGTCGACAGAATCATCCAGATCGTTGCTCTGCAGTCCTCTTCCCTTTTGCTGTGAAAGCAACACCTAAAAATCCCAAGATATAAAAGTCAACGGGCCAGTGGACGTTTTCCATCTTACCTGGAATTCAGAAAGCCCAAATTAAGTGCTTTAATAACAGCCGTGGGAAGGCTACCTCTCATGATGCGTCTTGTGCCCTTTTTGTTCTGATAGAGATGCATTTTCAGCTCCCACCCTTAGTGATATTAATCCACCACGTTGTATTTCTAAGTTGGTCTGAATCATACTTTCTTCCCAAGAACTGGGTTTCCACAGCAGTAAAACATATGCTGTTTGCTGCCTAAGTAGATGGGTAATGTAAGCTGTGATGTGGAGAGTATTTTTCCTCTTATCCTTTCTCTCTGAGGGTGTAGTTACAGAAACATATATATGTGCTTTTATCTGCGATAAGAACTACCATCTGCTAGCTGAAATGTGCACAGCTTACCATCTAAAGTGCTTATCCATATTATGAAAACACACAGCTTTTGTGTACGTTAAGGATTCATATAGGCAGCATTCTAATAAACCCAAGAATTAGCTATTTGAATATGTCAAATGGATGTAGAGTAGAACTGCAATTACAGACGAGAGAGAGATTAGGACTGGCCCATTGCCATGTGTGTATTTACGCCAGGAGCAGTATTGTGACCTTTTAATATCACATTATTTGCAACCTCCCCCAGCAGATAATTGTTTGAAATAAATGGAGTCTTTTGGATGAGGGAAGGCCTTTGTTTCGTTCTGGGAGTGCCTGCTTTTATGCAGGCACTCCCAGTTGGTCTGGTGCCTGTGTGTGAGTGGAGGGAGAGATGGAGCCAGAGCCGGAGAGACAGAATGTATAAATTAGAGTTACTTCGACCTTTAATCCAGGAGACCATGCAAAGCAATGCACCAGGAAGGTTGTTTGTTGCTGTCTAGAGACTGATAAGCTGTAATAAAGGTGCACTCAGTTGCAATTCATCTAAAGCTTCCCCTGCTATCATCCTCTTTTTTCGATTTTTGTTACCTCGAGTGCTTATCTAAATCCCTTTCAGTGCCAGCCTGAATGCACTTTGTACTCTCTCCAACTGTGACTGGTGCTGTCTGTGTGCATCAGTGTGCTTCAGCCCATACTCCTCTCTGGTTTGACAAGACCTGGTGCCAACACCTCATTAAAGATCAGCCACAGAACTCTCTGCTCTGTCTTTATCAATGGCGGGCTCTGTCCCTAGCTTTCTGCCTAGTTGAGTTTTGAATGACATGAGCAGCACTTGAGGTTCCACATATGCTCACCCCAGCCGTGCCTGTCCCGGGGACTAGATGCGGCATGAGCCACCTCCAGAAAGATGGGAGTGATTCCACAATCTGGGCTATGGAAACATCGTGTGGCTCATTTTTCAAATTGCTTTCTTGGTCCTCTGCCCCTCATGACTCCGTGTGGGTAAGGGGTACGGGGAGGGCTGGAGGTGTATCTCTTGGTAACAAACTTCCAGATCCATTAGGAATCGACGTGATCGGGATTCAGCACTTCTGCCTCATCGCCTGTTGCTCTGTGTTTAGCATTACCTGCCAGAGGCAAGTCTGAAATTAGGTCGTGGGCTGGGAACCTGTCTTGTGCTTCTGCTATACTTTACCAAATGCTTAGTTGAACGAATTTTTAAATACAGGAACCTTCATCGTGGGGTGTTCTGTTTAAACTGGGACCGGAAGCAAGAAAGATCTGTAAGCCCAGAGTTCTCTGGGATGTAATAATTCTGTTGTCTGTTAAGTGCTTAGCATATGCCAAGCATGGATGTTCCATGATTCCTGCTCCTTCCCTGAACTGGGAGTCTGGGTGGCCCTGGGTTTAGGGACCCAAGGCTGAGTGAGAAAGAGCTTGTTGTCCTTTCTATGGGCTGTTTTCTCAATCAATTGATTAATCAATCATATTTACTGAGCACTCCTGTATAACTATTCATTCATGAATTCATATTCAACTCTTGTTCTTTCAATGTTGTGGGTTTCTCAATTCATTGAGAAGTTTGAACTCCAGCCTGGAGATTTTTGTGTTTGTGCATGAAGCTGGTTTATTGAATGAATGTGAAGTCAGCATGTGACCTGCAGATGGCAAGAAGCTGAAGTATTCCAAAGAAGAAAGGAACTGATATTAAATAAGTGAGAATGAGACCTTGAGCCATACCACCACTGAAGTAGACTAATGGACCATCCGGACCAGGACTTTGTCTCTAACAGAAGTTATGGGATCACAATCATACTTTGTGATGATTGTCCTTTCTTTTTTCCCTTCTCCCCAACAAAATAGAAGTTATCCCAGCCTCTTTAGCTACCTGGGAATAAGACTAAGGTTAATTCTAATCATTCAATCCATTGATAGTATTTGTTGAGAGACTGCTGTGTACAGAGGACTCTAGTAAGACTACAGTAGAAGAAGACACACTCCCTGCCCTCAACGTCCTTACAGTCTAATGGAGGAGGCAGGTACAAAATTATTTAGAGATTAGAGGAAGAAGGGAGTGGAAAGATGGTTAGGTGAATAAATAAGTGGTGAAATAGCAGAGTACACAAATCAATATGTACAAAAGTGCTGCAGGTGGGTCTGATTCCAGAAGCCTGAGGTGCTAATTGGGAGGCTATGACCTGGGAAGAAGACAAATTAATCGGGGAAAACCTCTTGGATGAGGTGGGATTTCAGGTGGCCTTTGAAGCTAAGGAGAGCTGTGGCCGATGAATTTGAAGAGGGAAGGAGTTTCAGGCAGGACGCGGGGAGTGAATGAAGTGATTGGTGGCAGGAATGTAGAAAATGAGTCTCAGTGAGTAAATTAACTTGGGAGGAATGAAGCGTGCAATCTGAGATGTGGCAGGAAAAGAGAGTGGATGAGCAAGAAGGCAAAAGTTGACGAAGGACCTTAAAGCCAATAGTAAAAAGTTTCTGCTTGATGCAGAGAGGCATAGGGAACTATTGAAGGTTTTTGAGGAGTGGAGAGACGTGTGCAGTACAACATTTTAGAAAATAAGCAGTGTGGACTAGAGAGGGGAGAGGCTGGCTCAGACAGTTGATCAGTTCATTGACCAAATAATAGTATTTCTTGAGCATCTACTACAGATTCTGTTCAGACCGCTGAACTAAGCACTTGGAGAATACAATAGAGTTTGTAGACATGATCCCTGTCCTGAAGAGGTTTGCAATCTATTGGGCAAGACAGATACCAAAAGAATTTACAGATAGGAGGAAGAACAAAATATTGATATGTATATGTTAGTGCTTAATTAGTAGGCTATGTTAATCAGTAGGGTCAGACATGACTAAATAAGTGCATAGTTGTTGCTGAAATGCTGAAATGTTAATTGGGTGGTAGTTGGGAGGATATAAGTTGGTGCCAAGCAGGAGGTCACTTTATAACACCAGAAAGTCCTGACAACAGGGTACCAAATTCATTTTGCCAATCAATTAATGGTATTTCCTGAGCATTTGTTGTGTGCAGAGCACTGTACTAAACACTTGGGAAAGTACAGTTCAACAGAGTTGGTAGACATGATCCCTGTCCACAAGGAGCTTACAGTCTAGAGGTCCCCAAATCTTATCATCAATCATGCTATGGCCCATATTTAAAGCAAAGCAAACAGACATCTTCTTAAACAGTTAGTAATTCATATGTGTGGGTATGGACCATGGTTCTTAACAGTGGAATTGGATCTACCTTCTGAAATGTTTCATCTTTTCATACTAATGGGTTGGGGCTATTTCAGAAGAAAGAGACAAGAAGGCAAAAGAGAAAGCAGAACAACCACACCAAAGGAAAATCTATCTGTGGGCCCAGTATGGCCGAGACAGGATCCCACATTGGCCTTTTCAGCCCCACAGGCATGTATAGGAAAACTTTACCATCAGTGGTGGGTCTTCTTTGAATACGAAGGAGACCTATATATACTCAAGAGATGGAGGTGAAAGTATGGGTATTAACAGTAACAAAGAATATTGACTCTCTCCCCTTCTTGCCCCCACCAATCTGTATGGGAGGCTACAAATGGCTCTTCACTCTCAGTCAGGCTAAAACCAGTCTTTTCTAAGCATTAACATCTTTTCTCACTTGGTTTGTTGTGCCTTATATAGGCAAGCATAATGGAAGTGAGGATTTGAGCATTCATTAATCCAGTTGGAAATTCTTAGCTGAGGCTTAGCAGGAAATCCTCAATTGTAGAATCCTTCTGCTGCTTCTGTTTCCCTTCAGGTAGGGCCCTTCTACCTGGACAGAGTTCTGTCTGCTGGAGAAGCAGCATGGCCTAGTGGAAAGTGCACGGGCCTGGTAACCAGAGGACCTGTGTTCTAATCCCGGCTCCGCAACTTGTCTGCCATGTGATCTTGGGCAAGTCACCGAACTTCTCTGTGCCTCAGTTCCCTCATCTGCAAAATGGGGATTCAATACCTGTTCTCCCTCCTACTTAGTCTGTGAGCCCCATGTGGGACCTGTGATCTTGTAAATACCCCCGCACTTAGTACAGTGCTTGACACATAGTATGTGCTTAACAAATACCAAAATTATCATTATTATAATAATAATAACTGATTGGAACAACTTACTGTAGGGAAACCCTGCTGAGATGACCCATTCAATCAGCAGGCCCAACAGAAGTGTTAAGAGGGAAGCAGGTTGCCTAGCAAAAATACTGCCACAGCCTTGGAGGCTCTGATGTCCCCTTCTGTGTCCTTTTCTTCCCCTTCTCATTCTCCTCCTCTTCGTTCTCCTCCTCCTCCTCCTTTTGTACCCCTTCTCATTCTCCTCCTCTTCGTCCTCCTCCTCCTCCTCCTCCTTTCATTTCTAACCCCTTCAGTTTGGCAACTAGTAGAGTCTTGAAATCCTAAGAAGACTCTTCATTCTACTCAGAGATTCTCTATCCTCTAAGCTACACCCTGGAAGTAACCAAAAACAAAAGATAAGACTGACCTGAGTCTCTCATACTTCATAAAGCCACCAAAAAATCTGAGCCAGAAAGATGCAAAATGGATTTCTCTCCAAAGATTAGGGATTCCTTACTGAATTTAGCAGAGCACACAGTTGTCTAAACCTCAGATTACTCATGCTAAAATGTAGAAAAGGTTTTCCTGAATGGAGAGACTGAAGCTGCTTTATAATTACACCTCAATCAATCAATGGTATTTATTGAGTGCTTACTGTGAGCAGAGCACTGTACTAAGCACTTGGGAGAATACAATACAACAGAGTTAATAGACATGTTCCCTGCAGTCTAGAGGGAGAAACAGACATTAATATAAATAAATGAGTAATGGATATGTACATAAGTGTTGTGGGGCTGAGGGCAGGGTGAATATTAAGTGCCTAGATGACGCAGAAAGAAAAGTGAGTTGGGGAAAAGAGGGCTTAATTGGGAAAGCCTCTTGGAAGAGAGGTGACCTTTAAAAGTGGAGAGAGTGGTGGTCTGTTGGAGATGTAAGGGGAGGGAGTTCTAGGCCAGAGAGAGGACGTAGGAAAGAGGTTGGTGGCGAGCTAGATGAGATCGAGGCACAGTGAGCAAGCTGGTGCTAGAATCACTAAATTCTTTTCTACCCAAGGAAACCCAGAGGAATCTGGGGTCAGTGGCCATGTTACAAACATGAACAGCTGCATTGCTAATGTTCCTGTAGAATGACAGTCTAGTACAAATTGCCTGTGGATTTGTGTTGATGGCCTGCCAGGCAGGAGCACTGTTTTAGCCATTTCAACTCATGCACATAGAAAGCACATTATACTGAACTGTCCAGATTTGATTGAGTGAGAAGGAGGTTAGGTTTATCAAGGACAGTGATGTTGAGTACAGTGTAAACAGGCAGCGATAGAGCAGGAATACAGGTGACTTACTAAAAATGACTAACTCTTATTGTTCGCTATTTGTTAGAAATTACTATTGACTGAGCCACATTGATTGTTGTGAGCTGGTCCCCATCAATTAGAAATGGTAAAAGTGATTACTCTTATAAATTCATGCCTATGAGGAGGGAGTTTCTAAGTGCATTTTGGATGAAATCTTAACTACAAGCCAACTCTGCGGGCTGATCTGCGGGGCCGCTGGTTGTCCCAGAAAGAATATTTCCGGCTCCATCCCTTAACACTTCAAATCAAGAAGAGGGGGAACTCTGTTCCAAAGCGCTTACCATTATATATTCAAAGAAGAAAAGACTGCCCTGTGGGTGGTTTGAACTCAGGTTAGAAACCTAGGAAAAATCATTTCATAACAATAACTTGGCCACGGCAATGCAGGTTGGTTTCACCTATTGCAGAATCTGATGTCAGTGTGGTAATTACCAGGCACAGTCAATAATTCCTCTCCTCAGTATAATTGCAAATCCAGTACAACCATGACCAGAGCTAAATTGCTTCGGAACAATCAATAGGAATCGTCTGATTGCATTCCCCAGTGTATGCATCAAATATAAAGAGGAAGGCTGTTCGCTCAAGCAAAAGGTCAATTTTACAAATAAAAAAAAATACTACAGTATGAACCTCCCTCTTGGTTTCATGTAGCTCCAAGTAGAAGAAAACTCTTGGTTAAAAATGGAAAGGAGGGATGAAAGGAAATTTGCATGTAAACAAATGGTACTGCCAGCCTCTGTGGGGTCTAGCCCACTACACAGCCAAATGACCAAGTAAGCTTCCATGATCCCCTCCAAGTTCTGTTTGACTTCATTTGGAAAAAAAAAAAACTGCTCATCTACCCAGTGGTTAACTCCAGTCATTGACAAGGTTAGTTGCCTGATTTTTTTTTCTCCAGGATGCTATACTCTTTTAAAAATTGAATTAGATGTGAATGTCTAAGCAGCGGCGGGATGGGGGGAAAATGCCTTCTGCTCTCCTCACACATGGGTGGGAGTGAGAACATACTGGTCTCCTTGGCACCTGGGTTCTTGGATTTCTGCTGGTTGGCCAAAAGGCCATCCCTGCACACCAGGAGCAAGGAAGGCCAGGGCAGCAGGCGCACACATGCATGGACTTGCACGCACACATGACAGATGGATATGGGAAGCAGAAAACCAGGCCCAATATCTATTGTTTGAAATAACTTTTATGCCCTCATTGTTGTCATTGTGGCTTTGTTCTGAACTTCAGAGAATTCACCAAAAGTTACCTTTCCCTTGAGCATGTTGTCTCTCAGTATTCTGCTACCTCCATATCCTGCCCCATAACCCCCACCCCATTCCCTCCTTGACTCCATTTCTGGGGCAGGCATGAGCGTCAGAGAGAGTGAAGCTGAGGATAAATTTGGAAAAGAAAAATCAAAGAACAATATCCTCAGGATAGTGTGAACTCTTAACCGAACAACTATGTAAGACTAGATGGGACCGCCCATTTATAGGCACACACACATTTTCCACTGCACCTAGAATGTTCATGTTTCCTACATCTGTTTGTCAGTTAATCGTATTTATTGAGCACTTACTGTGTGCAGAGAAATGTATTAAGCATTTGGGAGAGTATAATATAACAATATAACTCAGGCTTGTGGCCTGTATCCTCCTGGAGCTCACTGCATCACTGAGACTTCAGTTCTTCTATATTAACCAATCAATCAACAGTATCTATTGAGTGCTTTTGAATTGAGAGCCTTGTACTAGGCGCTTGGGAGAGTACAATTCAATAGAGGTAATAGACATGATTCCTGCCCACACAGAGAACTAACCCAAGGAGTGGAGTTTTCAGACAAAATATCTACTTTGGCATAAGATTATCATCCCTTCTTCACCATACATATTGTAAAGTAAATAAGACTGCACTATGCTGCATCTCTAGTTAGCTATTCCATTTATTGAATGTTTACATCTCTGCAAAGTACTGTGATAAGGGCTGGGGTAATTACAGGCTAGACAAATCAGAAACAGGCCTTCTCCCACAAGAGGTTTACAATCTAAGGAGAAGGCCAAACATGCAGAAAAGAAGAATAAATGACTAACAGTGGGATCATTTAAAATGCAAGAATCAAAAATTAAGGGCAAAGAAAGGAAGAGAAATAGTGTAATTGGGGGAATGGGACAGTCTTGATGTTCTCCCCACTACAAGACTTGAACTTCGGATCCAAAATGCCACAGCTGCCCTTAACAGTTGGCCACCAAGTCCTGCAGAGGACTCCCACAGTGACTCCCACAATGGCACCCACAGTTATGATGAAGAGTGGGGAGTAGGTTTTGGGCAAGAGAGGGCACAGTGGCTTTGCTGTATTCAGTCTATCAGTGGTATTTATTGAACGCTGACTGTATGCAGAGGATTGTACTAAGCCTGTTGGAGAGTGCAATTCAGCAGAGGTGGTAGACATGATCCCTGCCCACTTGTCTGCTATGTGACCTTGGATAAGTCACTTAACTTCTCTGTGCCTCAGTTACCTCATCTGTAAAATGGGGATTGAGATGGTGAGCTCTATGTGGGACAGGGACTATGTTCAACCTGATTAATCTATATCTACCCCAACACTTAGTACAGTGCCTGACACCTAGTAAGCACTTAGTAAATACCAATAAAAAAAGAGAGAGAGGGGAGAGTGGCTCCCAACAGATCCAGAGCTCCTGGTGTCCTGGAAACTAGGACCTGGCTTCTGGAGTGCAGGTGACTCAGGATTTGTGTTTCCTCAGCTTCCCGCAGATGCAGGCCCTATAGGTGTTTCCCTTAATAATAATAATGTTGGTATTTGTTAAGCACTTACTATGTGCAGAGCACTGTTCTAAGTGCTGGGGTAGATACAGGGTAATCAGGTTGTCCCACGTGAGGCTCACAGTTAATCCCCATTTTACAGATAAGGTAACTGAGGCACAGAGAAGTTAAGTGACTTGCCCACAGTCACACAGCTGACAAGCTAGATGTGCCCATCAGGCTTGGGAATTGGATATACCAGTGAAGCGAGGTTCCCCTTGCTTAGCACAGTACTCTGCATATAGTAAGCGTTCAATAAATGTGATTGACTGATTCCCCTAATTTTCCTTCTGCACATCCCAGTCCCAGTTGCCCCCAGCAGGGTCCAGATCCTCCCAATCTCTGTGGGTGAGGGACACAGACACTACCTCGAATGTCACCAATGCCTGAAGCCTGACTTTCAGAAGTTCAGCTGCCATTGCCTGGTCTCCTGGTCTCCTGGTTTCCCCTCTTGGGGAAGGGCGGGGCCCTGTGGAGCAGGTGGGCGATCAGCCAACATTGAGGCTGCATGGCACCTCAGTCTGAAGGGAGCCATGCTCGGTCCCTTTTGGTGAGGAACTGATGGGAAAAGTAAGGAGTGCCTCTTGTCCTGCTCCCAGAACCTGGACTTCCTGTCTAGGTACACAGGACTGAACTGTTGAAGTCCAACCCACTCTCCCTGTAAATCCTCCAGTGTTGCCACCTCTTGGCACCCTCTGAATTCTGATCACGTATAAGATTTCTGTTGTACTCTCCCAAGTGCTTAGTGCTCTAAACCTAGAAGGCACTCAATAAATGTTATTGATTGATTGATTGATTGAAAGCGAGGTTGTCACTGAAGGCTGATCTGATTTGTAGCTAAAAATAATAACTGTGGCATTTGCTATTTACCAAGCCGTGAGGTGGTTACAATCTAAGTAGCTCCTGTCCCACATTGGATTCCCAGGCTAACGTTGAGGGAGAATAGGTATCTTAGCCCCACTTTACAGATGAGGCAACTGAGGGCCAGAGACGTTCAGTGACTTGCCTTATGTCAGTGATTTTCTGATGGCTTAGTATCACTCTGATTTTTGTTTACCAAGACCTGGTCTACCGCTTTGTACTTCACCTGATAGTAGGAAGAAGTGTCCCAGGGAGCCAAACTGAAGCCAGGCATCCCAGTATCTGGTGCCAGATTTTGAGAGTGCCCACCTCTTCCCCACCCTCAGGAATCCTCATCCTACCCTGATCTGAATCAGATGGACCCAGCCACCCTGAAATGGGAAGGAACTACTGTCATGACAGATGAGCAATCGTCTGCAAAAAGACACCAACTCCCTCTGCCCACTTACCCGCTCCTCTGTCTATCCGGGTTGCTCCCAGCCCTCTCCCTGACTGCTATGAATGACATTCCGTATCAAGCAAAAACTCCTCACTTTTGGCTTCAAAGCTCTCCATCACCTTGCCCCTTCTTACCTCACCTCCCTTCTCTCCTTCTACATCCCAACCTGCACACTCCACTCCTCTGGTGCTAACCTTCTCACTGTGCCTCATTCTCACCTGTCCCACCGTCAACCCCTGGCCCATGTCCTACCTCTGGCCTAGAATGCCCTCTCTCTTCAAATATGCCAATCACACTTCCCCCTTTCAAAGCCCTACTGAAGGCTCACCTTCTCCAGAAGGCCTTCCCAGACTAAGCCCCCCTTTTCCTCTGCTCCCCCTCCCCTTCCCATCGCCCTGACTCGCTCCCTTTGCCCTCCCCTCCTCAACACTTGTGTATATATGTACATATTTATAATTCCATTTATTTATATTAATGATGTGTATATATAGTTCTATTTATTTATATTGATGCTATTGAAACCTGTTTACTTGTTTTAATGCCCCTCTCCCTCCTTCTAGACTATGAGCCCATTGTGGGCGGGGATTGTTTCTCTTTGTTGATGAATTGTACTTTCCAAGTGCTTAGTACAGTGCTCTGCACACAGTAAGCACTCAGTAAATACGATTGAATGAATGAATGCGTGGATTTTGAGGGCTGTTGGTTCCTAGTATAACTCCTGGAAGGTCCATCTAGGGCCAGAAGTATTGTAACAAGTCCTCCTCAACCCCATATGGCACCCACCCCTTTTACACTGCATCCTCCTCCCGGGTCACCAGCTGTCTCCCTCCCTCCCCTCACCCTTAGAGCGGGATCTCATTTCTGCCCCTTGGAGCAACCTGCCATGTACCTTCAGTCTATAGTACCATTCTGGTGAGTGAAAGATTCTCATTCTCCTCCCCAGGCTCACCTCTGACTCACCTGCCCTATGGACCAGTTTCATTGTTCTCAACCACAGCTGTTCTGCAGTTTCAATATAGTTCTGAGACTGATCTTTCAGCTACACCAACTCTGAAAGCTGTCAGTTTGAATTGCTTGCTTTCCAATCCTTAATGTTTCACTCCCTTCAGAGCTCCCCATCTGCTAGGATTTGGCAGCTCAGGTAAATGTATTTTTTCAACTTTCCTTGGTTGTTCAGTCTCCCGGCAGATATTGCTTTGCCTTCCTCCAGACATCACCCACTTGGACAGGAAGGTATTGATGCTGAAGTTGATGGATCTATCTTGTTTCCTTGCTGTCTGTCATCCTTTTATGTTGTTCTAGGAAAGGATTGGGCAGGGACATCTGTAATGTCAGGATCTGTGGTGCTTTTTCTTCATTCCAGTTCATTCCTGGGGCCTTACCATTAGCACCCCCTCTCAGGTTCACACCTGGAGAGTTTCCAGTACTCTACCAGTCTTGACTGTGGTAGGGATAGCCAAGCAGAGGCAGACCCATTCTATTCCTAGCTTGGGCAGTGGCTAACAAGTGGAAGGCAATCTGCTACAAGTCAAAACTAACCTGTGTTGGGCAGCAGCGGCATAGAAAAGAGTTGAGGGTGGAGACTCAAGTTTACTGCGTGGAAGAAGGTAATGGTAAACCACTTTCATATTTTTACCAAGAAGACTCTGGCTGCACTACCAGAATTATTGCAGATGGAAGTGGAGTGTTCTGGGAGAGATGTGTTCTGGGAGAGAGTCGCCTATGGGTAGGAGACAGCTCGACAGCATAAGAAAAGACAAGAGTATTAGCACTCTTTCCCTGAAACTAAACCACACCTTTTCCCACAGGATGGGCAAATACCTTCTTCCACAAAGAGTGACCCCAACATGTGTTGCTGTTTGCTTCTTCTGGATCTATTCTGACAACCCAAACCGGGACTTTGACTCCATGAGAGTTAGGATGGGAGGGAATGCTTATGGGGCCAGAGGTCCTCAAGGATCAGAGGCACTCCTAAAGGGAACCAAGGGAGCTGCCAAATATTTCCCTCCAAGCATGTCCAGAATCACCTGGGAGAGAGGCGAACTAGGATCAACATTTTGTTTACGAGAAAGCACACCAACATAATGCTTCTGACAGTAGAGTGACACTAGCAACACACAATGATCATTTCTTCTTTATTCAAGAAAGAGGAAGATTTCAGTGGGTGCTTATACTTTGTCATGATTAATTCTGCCACTGTAAAAACCAGTTGGTTGAAGAGATGATAAACAGTGCCAATTCTGACCTTTCCCCAGCTCCCTCATTCCTTGCTGTATGTCTCTGGTGGTAGAGAATCCCCCCTAGAATGTAAGCTTCTTGTAGACAGGGAACATGCCTACCAACTCTGGTATATCGTACTCTCCCAAGAGCTTAATACAGTGCTCTGCACACAGTAAGCACTCAATAAATACCATGGATGGATTAACTGAAAGAAAATCCCACTTTTTAGCCATAGAGAATCGAACTGAACTTTTAAGACAATAAGGGGGTCCATGTTCCTAGAATCCTCTTAAATATAGACTCTGGTACCCAAACTATGTCTTTTCCATGTCAGTCACCCATTACAGGGAGGGGGCACAGGAGTGACAACTTCCACTATCATGGGCTCACCTCCTCCAGGAGGCCTTCCCAGACTGAGGCCTCCCTTTTCCTCTGCCCCTCCTCCCCTCCCCATTCCCCCTACTCCCTCACTCTGCTCTACCCCCTTCCCCTCCCCACAGCACTTACGTATATTTGTATATATTATTTATTTCTCTATTTTATTAATGATGTGTATATATCTATGATTCTATTTATCTAATTTGATGGTATTGATGCCTACTTGTTTTGTTTTGCTGTCTGTCTCCCCCTTTTAGACTGTGAGCCCATTGTTGGGCAGGGATTGTCTCTATCTGTTGCCAAATTGTACATTCCAAGTGCTTAATACAGTGGTCTGCACACAGTAAGTGCTCAATAAATATTAATTAATTAATTAATTAATTAATTAATTAATGGGCCCAGGCAACTTCCATCTGAAGGAGAGAAAGAGCTGTGGGCTGTTGACTAATATTTGCAATAAGAAAGAAATCCAGATTATAACAATCTCTTTCTAAATGACATTCTAAAGATCCCTGGCCTCCTACTTTTTTCAGCTATTTCTTTCGCAGTGTTCTATTTCCTGCTGGTCTCTTCCTAATTTCAGACACTGCCATTCGCTGCCTTTGGAAATAGCCTAGTGAAAGGTGATTGTGTAGCCTGTAGAAAACTAAAGTTTCAATAAAAATTCCAGACGAGTATTCTGGCTGCCTGCACTGCCATTTTCAGGTGATGGATATCTTTGGAAACCATATATGGTAGTCCCATTCCCCAAACTGTTCCCTCAGATTTTCCTCAGCTGGAAGGTCACTGAGATAGAGTTCTTTGTGTAGTCAGTGAGGGTGTGGAGCACAGAGGTTCCCAAGATAGCTGTTTTTGTTCCACTTAAAACATTTTGGAATGGTCTTTGCTTCTCAGCAGTTTTTAAAATAGAGCTGATATCCAATTTCAGTATTGTTTGGAAAACTTTTCCTGAGTGATTCAGAGGCAGTTGTCCATATTTCACCATCCATACTAGACATGTAAGTTTTCCAGCAAACTAATTACTAAGCCTCAGTCTGGATCAAAATGTACTATTAGGACATGGTGTACTACTAATAATAATTATCATTATTAGTATTATTATTACACCGTGCCCTAACAGTACAGTTGTTTCTACCCCAGTTCTTAGCACATAGTGCATGTTTAATAGTGCCCTAATAATAATACTTATCATAATTAGCACTGTTACTAAGGCATGTATTAAGTGTCTACTACCTGCTAAGCACTGGGGTAGAAATGGGATTTGGGGATTGGACACGAGTTCTGCCCCACACGAGGCTCACAATCTCAATCCCATTTTACCATCTGTTTTAACTATTCTAGACTCTAAACCCCTCTACTCCTACTCCATTGTATTGTAGTCTCCCAAGCCCTTAGTACAGTGCTCTGGATATGGTAAGTTCTCAATAAAGATCATTGATTGACTGATTTAATGATTAGGAAACTAAAGCCCAAAGTGATTAAGTCAATCAATCAATCAATGGTATTTATCGAGCATTCACTGTGTGCAGAGCACTGTACTAAGCACTTGGGAGAGTGTAATACAATAAAGTTGGTAGACACGTTCCCTGCTCCACATAGACCTTACAGTCTAGAGGTGGAAACACACATTAAAATGAATAAATTACAGCTATGTACATAAATGATGTGGGGTTGAGAGTGGGGTGAATACCAAGTGACTAAAGGGTACGTATCCAAGACGTTGGTGATGCAGAAGTGAGCAGGAGTAAGGGAAATGAGAGCTTAATCAAGGAAGGCCTCTTGGAGGAGATTTGAAGGTGGGGAGAGGGGTATGTGGAGGCAAGGAGTTGGCAGCAAGATAGATGAGCTCGAGGCACAATGAGTAACATTATAGTGGTATTTATTAAGCGCTTATTGAGTGCAAAGCACTTTTCTAAACTCTGGGAAAGAATATATGGGTGGGAAATAGACACTTCCCCAGCCCTCAAGGGGCTTCACAGTCTAAGTATTAAAGGGAGGAAAGGGGACTGGTGAGATGCATAAATGTAATAATAAAAACTCTGAAATAACATAAGAAAGGACAAATACACACTAAAGTAAAAACAAACATAGTAGGGTTTAGTAGCTTCAGGAGCAAGAGGTTTGGGGTCTTTGTGTCTCAAAGTCCAACATTTGCAACCTGCCCACTAAGTTGACATTAGAGGAACAAAGCATGAAGACTGGATTGTAGTAGGAGATCAGATAAAAGAGGGTAGGAGGGGGCAAGGGGATTGAGTGCTTTAAAGGAAGGAGTTTCTGTTTGATGCGGAGGTGGATGGGCAGTGGTGGAGCTGAGACTCGACTTGGGGTCTCCTGACTGTCAGTGTCTTGCCCCTTCTAAATAGGACATGGTAGGTAGTAGCCAGAATGAGGAGAACATGGTATAAGCATAGCCTTCTCATCCTTAAATAGGCCACCTGAATCATCATTGGAGAAGCAGCGTGGCTTAGTGGAAAGAGCCCAGGCTTGGGAATCAGAGGTCAGGGGTTCTAATCCCGGGTCCACCACTTATCAGCTGGGTGACTTTGGACAAGTCACAACTTCTCTGTGCCTCAGTTCCCTCATCTGTAAAATGGGGATTAAGACTGTGAGCCCCACGTTGGATAACTTGATGACCTTGTATCAACCCCAGTGCTTAGAACAGTGCTTTGTACATAGTAAGCAATTAACAAATACCATTATTATTATTATTTCCTTAGGAAAGCTTAGGTGACCATGAATGTTATGACTGTACACATGCTCATCCTTTTGTGAACACAAAAGATAGATCACAGGACTGCTAGAAATTGGTGCGTTACTAAATATGGCTTGGACTTAAGCCAGATCTCTGGTTAATACTGGGCCATTTGTTCTGAGAGGGGTCTTGTCCCCTCTTCCACTGCACCAATCAATCAATGGCTTTTATTGAGTGCTTATTGTGTGTACAATACAATACAACAATACAACAGAGCTGGTGGACGTGTGCCCTGCCCACAAAGAGCTTACAGTCTAGAGGAGGAGACAGACATTAATATAAATAAGTAAATTCTGGATATGTATGTAAATGCTGTGGGGCTGAGGGTGGGCTGAATAAAGGGTGCAAATCCAAGTGCAAGGGTGACATTGTACCAGGCTTAGTTGCCTGATTCTATTACAATAATAATGGTGGTTTTGGTTAAGTTTTTACTTTATGTCATGCATTGTACTAAGCACTGGGGTATATATAGGATAATCAAATCAGACAATGTCCCATTATCACACAGAGCTCACAGTCTAAAGGAGAGGGAGGCAGGTAGTGAATCCCCATTTTGCAGACAAAGAAACTGGAGCACAGAGAAGTTCTCCCCCTCCCTGCTTCTTGTGGGCAAGGACTGTGTCTACCAACTCTGTTGTATTGTATTCTTCCAAGCTCTTAGTACAGTGCTCTGCACACAGTAAGCACTCATTGAATGCCACCGATTGACTAATTGGTGCAGTAAGCTCTCAGTAAATACGATTAAGTGATTTGCCCAAGGTCACACTGCAGGCAAGTGGTGGAGCTGGGATTAGAACCCAGTTCTTCCATCACCCAATCCCATGCTTGTTCCACAATGCCCACTGCATCTCTATAGCTGGTAACACACTGGAAGGATGTCACAGGCACATGACAAGCATAGAAGCATAGTTGGAACTTGTCTACTATTTGAAAGCAACTAGGAAATGCGACAAAAGTTCTATTTTAAAGACAATAGTTTTCCTTTCTTTCAGACCAATGAATATTTTTCCCCCAACTAAGCTCCTTGTGGGCAGGAAACATGTCTACCAACTCTGTTATACTGTATTCTCCCAAGCACTTAGTACTGTGCTCTGCACACAGTCAGTGCTCATTAAATACAATTGACAGATTGATTGAGTTATCCTAAAGAATTGGGATCTGAATAGAAGCATGGCTTCTGGTGGGTGGGGCTCAGCTGGGGAGCTTTGTTTTCCTGCAAAGAAACACCTTCTGAAGGAGACCAGAAGCCTGAGGAAATGAATCCATAAGCTGAAGGGAAATCTATAGGATGGAGAAATTGTGCCTTCCAGCTCTAAATGATCCTGGCAATGGAGAGGGTGAATGAAAAAAGAAAAAGCAATAGGAACTTGCAAAAGAGAAGGGAAAGATAGCTAATAAAGGACCTGTCTCCATGAGATCTATCAAATCAAGACCAGATGCCTGGAAATTTAATTATTTTCACTTAAGTTTTTCGAGCCACAGGTCTCAAATCAATTTGTGTGGAAGCCATGTTTTATTACAGTGTAATGTTCCTTAATTTTTTGTGAAAGGTTATAAAGATTTTAATGTGTTATATAAACATCTTCAGAGCATTTTGAACTTGGTTTTGCCAAGCCACAAACCATTTTAACTCTTGGCTCAATCAGCATTCTCTAAATTCTGGAAAAGGTTCATTAACTTTTTGTGACAACCTTTCATGGTTACTAAGCCAGAGGCCAGCTGTAAATCCAGTTAGTCCTATAAGAAAGTGTGATCTCCAAAAAGTCCAGCATTTGACCTCTAGGTCCATAGCTCAAAGTACTTACAGAGTCAAGACCTAAGTGCATAGACATTGCAGCAGTGTGGGAGCGAATGAGTTTCTCAAGGGAGAGGGTGTAGATGGAGAATAGGAGAGGACCCAGAAGTAAGCCTTAAGGAAGGTCCAGAGTTAAGAGGTGGGGGAGGTAGAGGAGAAGCTGGTGAAAGAGACTGAGGAGTGGCCAGAGAGGTAGGAGGAGAACTAGGAAAGGACATTGTCAATGAAGCCAAGATTTTATAGTGTTTTAGGAAGAAGGGGCAGCTAGGAGCATTAAGATGAAGTAGAAGACATTGAATTTGGCAAGAAGGAAGTCATTGGTGGCCTTGGAGAAGGTCGTTTCTGTGGAGTGAAGGAGGTGAAAGGTAGTTTGTAGAGGGTCAAGGACAGAGTTGGAGGAGAAGAGGTGGAGACAGCAGGTGTAAACAAGTTGTTCCAGAGGTTTGGAAAGGAATGGTAGGAGGTAGATGGGGTGATAGTTGGAGGGTACATGGAAGTCAAAAGAGGGTTTTTTTAGAATAGGAAATGGACATGGGCATATTTGAAAGCAGTGGGAAAGGAGCCATTGGAAAATGAGCAGTTGAAGATGGAAGCCAGGGAAGGAATAAAGGAGGGGACAGGTGTTTTGATGAGGTGCAAAGGAATGGGGTTGGAGGCACAGGTGGAGGAGTAGATTTGGAGAGAAGACAGGAGATCTCTTGAGATACTGCTGGGAAAGTTGGAAAAGTCAAAGAGGAGGCAGGAGGAAGGAGGGGCTGGAGAGGGGCAGGGGAGATTTTAAGGAGTTCTTGCCTTATGGTTTCAATTTTCTTGATGAAATATATGGCATTATCATTAGGGGTAAGAGATAGGGGATGAAGGAAGATGGAGGTGTAAGGAGAGGGGTAGCATTCAGAGACAGCTGGTGCAGGCAATGGCCATGGAATTCAATAAGGATTGAGAAGTATCGTTGCCAGAGGAGAGGGCAGAGTTACAACAGGTGAGGATGTTTGAGATGAAATGAAGTCAACTTGATATCAAAATTTCTGCTAGGAGTTCTCCATGGTACAAGCCAACAAGCAGGGGAAGCATACTGCGGAGGCGATACAAGGCTATGGGTTGGTGAGACTAGGCAGAGTACTGGTAACTCTCCAGTTGTGATCCTGGGTCTAGGTGGTTGAAGAAGTCGGAGGTGGGACCAGGAGGGCAGTAGATGACAGCGACAAATATCTGGAGGGGGTGGTAGAGGCTAATGATATGGGCTTCGAAGGAGGGGAAGGAGAGGGAGGGGGGAGGAGGGATAGTGCGGAAGTGGCAATGGGTTGAAAGGAGGAAGCCGACGCCTCCTCCCTTACCGGTGAGTCTGGGGGAGTGGGAGAAGGAGAGGCCTCCGCTGGAGAGAACAGTGGCAGAGACCGTGTCTTCGGGAGTGAGCCACGTTTCTGAAAGGGCAAGGAGGAGGAGAGAGCGGGAAAGGAAACAGTCATGGATGAAAGGTAGTTTATCTGTAATGGAGCGGGGGTTCCAGAGGCCACACTTGAAAGTAGCTGTGGGTGCAAGGGGGGGGGAGAGCGGGGGGAGGGGAGAGTTTGGATGGGAACGAGGTGGCGGGGCCCTGGATGGGGAGAGGGGGATGAGAGGTAGCGGTGGGACAGGAGGACTGGGATGGGGCGTGGGTGGGGAAGAGAGAAGGGGGGAGGGGGTGAGGAGGGGGTTTGGTGGGGGGGAGAGTAGGGTGGGGGGAAAGAGAGGTAGCGCTGGTAAAGTGGGGTTCTAGGGTGGGGGGGGAAGGGGTGAGGAGGCAGAGGAGAGAGCGGGAAAGAGCTGAGCGAGAGAGGGGAAGGGGAAGGGGAGGATAGGAAGAGGCAGGAGGGAGGAGGGGGGGAGGAGGGACATGGTGAGGCCAGAGAGGTGGGTGGCAGCACTGACAACAATAAACAGTAACAAACGAAATCAGTAATATAGCAACATGATACAGTATGATACAATACAGTAGTGTTAATAAGCGGGCAATGACCAGGGTCGGGGGTAGGCTTGATTAAGGGCCGACCTGATCAAACTCAAAGTCAGGCGGCTGGTGAGGCCAGAGAGGTGGGTGGCAGCACTGACAACAATAAACAATAACAAGCGAAATCGGTAATATAGCAACATGGTACAGTATGATACAATACAATAGTGTTAATAAGCAGGCGATGACCAGGGTCGGGGGTCGACCCAACCCAACCTGATCAGACTCAAAGTCAAGCGGCTAGCGGCCGAGAGAATCCCAGAGCTCATGACCAAATGTCCCTGAGGAGGTTGTGGGGGCCCTGAGGTTGTCCGGGGTGGGTTGTTTCCCCTACCTCTAGTTTATTTTAATATTTGTCTTTCTGACTAGATTGTAAGGTCCTTGAGGGGAGGAATTGTGTCTCCTAACATTATTGTATTCTCCCAAGCATTTAGCAAGATGCTCTGCACACAGTAAGCACTCAATAAATTCCATTGATGGATTGATTAGTAAGATGTTAAAATGTATGAGGGTGGGCCATAAGCTGTGCTTCTCCACTACCCAACAGCTGCAACACCCTCATAGGGAGCCCGAGATTCTCTAAGAGATCCCTACTACCTAGTTTTATTTGGGGGTACATAAGCAACACCATCCTGGAACAGACAGGACTCGGCCTCTACTAGTAACTTGAGGATAGTAGGTAGAAATGTATAGGATTTGCCCTGCTGGACATCCATCCTCATGTTTAGGGATGAACAATTTATTATCTCTAACCTTTCCGTCTACATTCATAACTTTCCCTCTAATAGTCAAATCTATTTTATCCCTCTTTAGCCTTATAAAATCCTTAACTTTCCCCTCTGAATCACTAACTTTCTCTCTGGAAACCCATGAATCTATTACCCATGAATCTATCATCCATGAATCTATCATCCATGAATCTATCCAAACCTTGCTTGAACTTGCAGATGTTTTTGGCTGCACCACTTCCTGCAGAAATGACTTCCATATGTTTACCCCCCACAGGGTGAGGAAGTCTTTCCTTTTGTCCATTTTGAATTTACCGCCTCAAGCTTCATTGGGTTTTGGTGGTGTAGGATTTGGGGGAATAATAATTCCATGTTTACCCTGCCCTTCATGGTTGTTGAAAAAATATTGCATCCTTAGCCCTTTGTTTCCGTACAGTTGTTCCTGGTACGCAGTCGTCATTTTCGCTTCAAAATGCAGTATCTTTGCTTTTCCTCATGAGCTAATAGCCCACTGGGGTTCTCGGCCTGGGCCGCCCAGCCAAAGGTTGCCCAGTGATGAAGGGACCTCAAGATGGTCAAGACAGAGAGTCAAGTTGAGTCTAAGAGAAAGAAAAAAAAATCCTCCTTGACCTGATTTATCTGGATTCACTATCCCAACAGTTCTAAGAGATGACATAACCTGATGAAAACCTGAACAAATATAAGTGAAAAGGTTGAAAACAAAAAAAGTGACTGTTTTGTCTGTTTTTTTATATATATAAACTTGGAAAACTTGGATTGCTTTTTGCTTTCAGTTTTAAAGAACTGAATATTCTAATAAGAGTAGAATTTGCCTAACTGTAACATAGGACATCGACTGAGACTTATTCCTACCTTTTATCATCTATTTCCTTTGCTTCTAAAATGCTCTGGCTGCATGATTACCACCAGATAAACAACCCAAAACACTTTAGTATGAAGGGAAATCATGAAGCCTGGTCTCAAGGGAACAAGAGAATGAAATTTACAGGACAGAACAGTGAAGCCCTTTTTCTATCTGCTGCTCTGCCTCCCCTCCCCTTACCACAAGTACCATTTACATAATTTAAGTCCACATGCCACTGCCTTGTGTGGTGCCTGTCCTTGCGGGCAAAGCGAAGTATGGTCTTGATCAATGTGGTTTTACAATAGACCGTTGAGAGACGAGAGGCAGAACAATCAGAGTGATCTGAAAATCGGGATATTGAGAGGCAAGGTTGAAGACAAACAAAAGTCCCATAGGGGACAAAAGTACTAGTACAACTAACTAGATACACAAACAATGTGGACTGGAGTGTCAACCATATAGCAAACTTCAGCCACTCTCAAACTCATTGGTGTGAGACTTTCATCATAAGTGAAGTCATCTTTAAAAATGCAGGACAGTATATATGTCTACATAATAATAATAATAATGTTGGTATTTGTTAAGCGCTTACTATGTGCCGAGCACTGTTCTAAGCGCTAGGGTAGACATAGGGGAATCAGGTTGTCCCACGTGGGGCTCACAGTCTTAATCCCCATTTTACAGATGAGGGAACTGAGGCACAGAGAAGTTAAGTGACTTGCCCACAGTCACACAGCCGACAAGTGGCAGAGCTGGGATTCGAACTCATGAGCCCTGACTCCAAAGCCCATGCTCTTTCCACTGAGCCACGCTGCTTCTCATATATACATATACTATACATACATACATACTATACATACTACACTATACATATACTATATACATAGTCATATATATACATATACACACACAAATATATATAATTTGTATATATATCCTCTCAATCTCAACTACTGTTTAGTCCTCAATTTTTTTCAACTCTCTCCATTAGACTGTAAGCTCCTGGAGGATCTTGTCTTTTACTCTTTCAGTTCTCCTGTCTCTCAAACAGTGCTCTGCACACAGTAGACACCTAGTCAATTATGGCAATGGGGATGATGAGGATGTTGCAACCAGCAAAGGCTTCAGAAAGGTTGAGAAGCAAGAAAGTGGGTTCAAAAGCAACAGTTTTTGAAAATGGTAAATGCTAACCTAAAATCATCCAAAAACACCCAGCATCTGGGGGGAGTATAGTGCTTTGTAAAGCTTTAAACTGTCAAAGGGAGATTTTTCCAGCCACTTAGGATGCTTTCTGTAAGTTGTCCATAGCTCAGCTCCATTGTTCACAAAGCCAGGTGGTAAACCATAAATAAGGATAAAGATCTAGTATTGCAGTCATCAAATATCCATTTCTTTGGGCACTTGAAAGCTGCGCTTAATTCATCATCATCATCATCAACTTTATTATCATTCCTTTGTCAACCTTCTTGATACAGGGAATATCCCACATTCCCCAGCATCTCATGATGGATCTAAATTGTTGGCACTGGCAAATGTTTATTAGGAGCTTTCTGCTTAAGTGTCTGAATTTTTAAGATGTTATGGGACAAGACCCGATTTCCTTCCCTCTTAATTAAAGACAGCAGTGAGTTCTGGAAACTGTGTTTCTAAGTGCCCATACATTTAGAGCATCTGCAAATTTAAATTCACTAGTTGAGAAGGTCCTAGTTGAAGCTTAAAATGGCTGAAGTGGAACTGGATTCCACCCATTCAATAACTGAATTCTGGTCCAGGTGAGATTAACTGATAGATAGATGTAGGAGAGAAATATTGGGAAGACTGTTGGAGTGACAATGAATCTTGATTGTTTCCCAACTTACCCTTAGGGGCTCTGATTGGTATGCACTACTGATGACCATTCCTTTCATTTCACCCTAGAACTGACAAACGATGGTGAGGAATTTTGATGGGCGCTGATATTTCAAAAAGGTCTTCCACAATACTTCATGATTGACAGAGTCAAAGACCTACCTGATGCTGTGACTATAAACAGGATATAAATATAAATGTCAAGGATATAAAGAGGATATAAGTGATATAAATCTCAAATATAAAGAGGTTTATGTTGTTCTTGGCATTTTTCCTGTAGGTGGCCTGCAGTGCAGACCAAGTACTCTAAATCCATCCTGAGTTTCTGGGAAAAGAATCTTCAGTGGCAGAATGGAGTCAAGTCAGTATGATGCTTGCAATGATCTTTTTGACGATAGACCAAAAGGTGATAAATCTGAAGTTCTCACCTTCAGGTCTATTTCCTTTCTTGAAATCGTCGAGAAATGGATAACGATGATGATGATGATGATGATGATGATGATGATGATGACAATTGTGGTGTTTGTTAAGCGCTCACCATTTGCCAAGACTGTACTAAGTGCTGGGGTAGTTACAAATTAATCAGGTTGGTCACATCCCTGTCCCACATGGGGCTCACAGTCTATGTATTTTGTTTTCAATACCTTTTCCAACGATGGCCATATCTATCCCCTCGTCTCCCATCTTTTATTATTTAAGCCCTCATTGAGGGGAGTCTAGAGGAGTCTAGAGGAGATCTATGGATGTCAAGGAGAGCAATCAGTGTGGTCTAATGGAGGGAGCACAGACCTGGGAGTCAGAAGGACCTGGGTTCTAATCCTAGCACTGCCAATTGCTTGCTATATGATTGTGGGGAAGTTACTTAGCTTCTATGTGCCTCGGTTTCCTCAACTGTAAAATGGAGTAACTGTTCTACCCCCAACTTAGACTGTGAACACCATGCAGGACAGGGACTGTGTCCAACCTAATTAATGTGAACCTTTCCCAGCACTTAAAACAGTGTTTGACATATAGTAAGCACTTAACAAATACCATTAAAAAAATCATTGCATTGTTCCTCTAAGCATCCTTTGGAGATCTTGTTGGAGACATAATGCTGGACTAAATTAACCCTTCCTCTGACCCTTTAATGGCTTTGCTCATGATTTTTTGGTCCTATATCATCTCTAAGATTCTCTGAGATTTACTCATCACTCCAGATCTTCTGGATGAAAGTTCCTCCTTTTTTCTTTGAAAATACAAGTGAAAATCCTCTCTGCCTTGTCATCCCTCATCTAGTGGATGAATTTCCTTGCTTCATCAAGAAATGGTGCCATTTTGAGGGGGGTTTTTTTCTGACTGGATGCTATGTAATAGAATTAGATGCATCACCATCTATCGGTGAGTTATGGTATCGGCAAGATTCATTCATTCAGTAGTATTTATTGAGCGCTTATGATGTGCAGAGCACTGTACGAAGTGCTTGGAATATACATTTTGGCAACAGATAGAGACAATTCCTGCCCAATGACGGGCTCACACTCAGATGCTCTTTCCTTAATGATCTACAGCAATGGAGTCCTCACAATCTCCCTGCATAACCCCCTTCTGACCATAATCCATCACCTCAGGGTGGCACATACTGGGGTGGCATAATGTCTCTGACCATCCCAAGATGGTCACCAATTGGGACATTCATTATTATCAAGATGGCCACTGAGCTTGCTCAAAGTCACCACCACCATCCCACTGGTCTCCCACTGTGTATTCACAGTAACCATCTCCAGTTTCATTTTTTCATAGATCCTCTACTTCCCCACCCTCTAGGTTTGGGTGAGAGGTCCTCTCACGGTGGTAGGGTGGGGAGAGGATGCACCTAGGCTCAGCTGTCCCTGACTGGAGATTCCAAGGGTGCAAAGGATGCAACTAAGCCATTCCAAGCTGGGGACTGGGGGCTGAAGAAGGTGGGGTTGGAGGAGCAGATAGCTGGCTGTTGGCATGCCCTACCTGGATCAATCCGGGGACACTGAGACCTGAGAGAGAGTGGGATACCTGCAGGGCAGGATAGGGGAGCTTTCTGCACTGGAGGAAGATGTGAAGTCTGCTCCAGATCAACTTGGCTTTCCCCTCCTGGGGCCTCCAGGGTACATGGAATGGATGACAAGCCATTCCAAGCCCTCATGTGCTCCCAGTAAGGGTCCCCAGGAGGGAAACAGAGAAAAAGAGCCAAGAGCAGTAGACTGTAGGCTGGGAGGAGGGGAAAGTGCAGACCCAGGAGTGACAGCTTCAGAAGCATGAGCCACTTCTTCAGAAAGGACTCAGAGACTGAGCCACAAGTGTTGCTAGTTCTGCAGCCCAAGGTAGAACTGTGGGCAACTCTGCAGCTCAGGGCAGGAGTAGAGTTAGAGTTAGGATCACTAAGTCTGAAAATCACTGTTTCACCATGTGGCAAAATGGCACGATCTGATGATGTGCCAAGGCTTGTCAAGTGATGTCATCACATTACATCAGGTACACACCACGTTGTGTACCATGTGAGGGGCAGCACAGAGTGCTTGATTGGCTAAATACGGCTGTGTCTCCCTGTGTGGCTTGTTCCAGCGTTTTGCCACCCAGGAAATCAGGATGTTCATCCTTTTTGCTGTCTGAAATCTCTCCTATTTTATTGTAAACCTATTTCCCTTTAGTTCAAGTTTTTTAGACCAGTTTTAGTAAAACTGGTCAGTATCCTCCCTGTTAAAATCCTTCATAACTTAGAAATTGATTTTTAGTCACTATCTACACAATGGTCTACCCAGTGAGCCCAAAGTGTTCCATGTCCTTTAAACTGAAGTTTTCTCCAATCATTAATCTGAAGAAGTTTAATCCTTGTGTGCTGGAACCAGGGAGAATTTTAGTGGCACTGAAGACCCATATGAGTAAAGAATGTCAGTTAAATGTTGAATCTCCTCTGACATCTTTTCATCACATATTCATCACATCATACTTCCTTCTTTGGACCTCAGTGTAGCTTGCTGATGTTTTCCTTTTTTTCCCCCTGGAATTAATATCACTCTGCTGGGCACAAGAGATCTTGCCCCTGCTATTTCATAGTTTTTGGATCTTATGTTGTGATTTCAGGTGGAGACTCCTAAATACTCTTTATGGGCACTGATTTCCCTAGACAGTATCCCAAATGTTACTGACTTATGCAGGGGTCATCAGTAATGGAGGAGTCCTGTTCGGTTGGCCCCTTGAAACCTTTGGAATTTGTCTTCTCTCACTGTTGCTTTTGAAAGCCCGTCATTTGGAAATCAGGTTTAATGACAACACAACTGAGTGAACAAGGCAGGGCTCAGTCCAGGAATTCCCATTCCTTGCATGTCATGGGTAATTTGGGCTTCTTGGCCCAGGACAAATTAATCCAATCCCCTGCTTACAATATGGGTGTTGCCATATGGGTGCCTCATTTTTATTTTCCTGTTGTGGCATAAAGTTGATGATAACCATTCTCCGTTCTGGGTATTGACTCAGAAGTGGGGCATCATTGGTGTTAACCTTTCCTTCTTGATGACTTCATTTCAGAAGTTTGCCCTTTCCAACTCTGCTGTTGAAGTCACCAAGCAGGCTAAGCCTGTCTCCCTTCAGAACACCAAAGAGGACATGGCCAAGGTTGTTCTAAAATTCCTCTTTGGTTTCATTGGCATCAATAGGCATTCATGCATCTCCACTGATGACTATGACTAGATGACTCTGCCAGTGGAAGGAGAAAGTCATGAGGCCCACCCAGTTCTCCTGTAATGTGAGGGTTACATTCTTGCTGAACCCTGCAGTAAGTAAAATCCAGGTTTGTTGTACGGTGCCTGCTGTTGCATAAGTGGGCCCACAACCATTTCTTGCAACGCACCATTTTTCTATATCCAGACAGAGAGACACACGTTGTCAGATCATTACCTAATTCTGCTGTCCCATTCTGCCCAAAACATGTAGTGAGAACATACGTTCTGGAAGAACTGAGTGCACTCACTGATTCCGGCTAAGAGCTTTGTTGGCTTCAGAATCTGTTCTCTGTGAAGTTGCCGTTCCTTTTCCAGGATCTCCTGGCAGAAGAAGCTGTAATCACTTTCCTGCTCTTTTAGTTGCCCATCTCCTGTATCGATATCAAGGTTAAGATCACTCGATTCCGAGGATTGTGATTTCAGTGCGGTCTTCTGGTTATTTGCCAATCCCACTATCCAGATGGACCTGACTGAGAGAGGTCTTAAAATGATGCTTGTTCATCACTGCTGATTCTTGAAAAGCAAAGTTTCTGGGTAACTTATTCAAGTGTAGAGAGGCTACTGGTCTGTCAGTTATCCCAAGGAACTTGGTGAGGGCAAAACATTTTGCAGATGGCAGGGCAAGCCCAGCAATTGGAGACTAACTCGTGTGGAGGAATTCCAATGCCTGATTCTACCTTTTACTCTGGGGGAAGGAAGAGAGAATGCACACCCATCTCTCCTGAAAAGCACATATATGCAGCCATGTTGCGGCATGTTCACATGATCTCACACCTCTTCCCTGCCTCCCAGGGGAAGGAATGGAAGGGATTAGTTAGGTCACTACCATTTAGAAGCAATGAAGATTTGGATTTCTACCAGTCCTAGCCAAGGCCTAGGCTGATGTAGACTTTGTGCTCTGTTTCTTCTATCCCTTTTCCCCCTGCTCCTTTTCCCTCCCCCATTTCCTCTCCACACACATCTCAGACATTTACAGATAATAATAACTGTGTTATTTTTTAATCACTTACTATGTGTGGAGCACTGTACTAAGCTCTGGGGTAGATACAAGATAATCAGGTTCCATGTGGTCCTCACAGTCTAAGTTGGAGGGAGAATGGAAAATCACCATTTTGTAGATGAAGGAACTGAGGCACAGAGAAATTATTTGCCCAAGGTCACACAGCACGTAAATGGTGAAGCTGAGATTAGATTCCATTTCTGCTGACTCCCAGACCCGTGCTCTTTCCATTTGGCCATGCTGGTTCTCAGATGTAATTTAAAGCAGATTCCCCAAGCAAAAGGGAAACTAGTCCTCAGCTCAGTATCAGACAATAAAAGCAGTCAATTTTGAAAACTCCTCTCTAGCTTGCAGGATTTTGATTCAATTGAAAATGTAGACATTTTGTAGCCCCTAGTAGCAAGAGATCAAAGAAACAAGGACAAAGAGATGCCAAAATGGGAAAAACATTTGGGGGCAGTAAACCAATTAGGGGCCATGTGGAAGTAATCAAAAATCAGTCAACAGACCAAATAAGACTTTATGAAATGAAAATATGGACCAAACTGAGACATTTTAAAAAGGTTAGATGCTATTGGATACCATATGTCTCCCATAGACATTGAGAGCTAGACCATTAGAAGAGCTGAAATAATTCATAGTGGATAAAATGCAGAGGGGTTTCCTTGGCATTGGCACAGTTAGGGATGCCAAAGTTCAAATTGTTGCCTGGAGATTAGCCAAGCCTTAAATGACAGAAAATCTTGTCATGACTACCTTAAGTAATGGGATTTTGGAAGATTCATAACAAGGGTGGCCCTCAACAGTGAAAAAAGGTCAGCTGTTTCACTCGTAAACATTTTGTTTCTACTTCATTTAGAAAAGTGGGGTACTAGTGTTTTTAAGTTTATTGGTTTTATCCCAAGAAATTGTGTTCAGGTAAGAAGTGAAGTTAAGGGAGCCAAGGACCCATTCTGATTGAAATCCTCTGTTGGAGGATAGAATTCTGGCTCTCTTCTAAATATAGGGCCAGAATGTTGGATAATAAAGCCGAGACATCCACATCAGGGTTGCCGCTTCTGGGGGGCCCTTTGGGGAGAGAATGAAACACCACAACCCTAGATAAACACAAGGTTTAAACTCTCAAAGCAGATCCCAGGAGGATGAGAAAACAGGCAACAGATGTGACCTGAACCGCACCAGCCAGAGGACAATAATACCGAGGCAATCTAAAAGGCTGTCTCTGCCTGGATTCCAGGGATGTTCCAGAGATGAACTTATTCCAGTTAGGATTTCACTGGAGCAGCTGTCATCTTGTTGATCCACTTTTGTATTTCTCCCCACTTATTCAAACTCTTTCACTTCAGGTTTTCGAAATGTGCCAGCTTCACAAACAGATCAATTCAATCATATCGAAAACAGTTGAACTTTAAATGATAATTCCACCAAGAAAGGCAGATTTTTGAACCTCTGTGACTAATTTGTTTGGTTGAGTTTTGCATTAGTTGCTCTGCCAAACACTCCCACACTTTCAGCAGTACAGTACTCTGGTGTTCCAGAAACCTGATGGCCATCTGTTTAGCTTGTCACTGAAGCTCACTTTTCCACCTCCCTTGCAGAAATGAATGGCAGGTTATCAGGCTTACTTGCTACACAGAGGAGTCCCGGAGAGCGAATCCAGCTCCCCTCTGGATCATGAAAATCCCATTTGGAGGCTGGTAATGTGCCTGATGCTTTCTCCCAGCAGGCTGAGCCACCACTTGGAGAGAGAGAGTTCTGCTAATTGGCACTTCGGATGTTTGGTTGCAGCCTGGCAGTTGCAATAGCTGGAAGCACTAAGGTTGTGTGTCCCATTCCCCCTTCCCATGAGCCTTTAAAGAGAAGGAAGGAAAATGGAGCCTGGAGTACACCTGTCTCCAGCCGGAGAAATGGGTCACAAAGAATTACTTCCAGAAATGAGTTGTTCTCCAAGATCCCGCTGGTCTTAGGCTGGAGAGAGCACCGGAGCAGGGACAGGTGCCAAGATGGATGGAGTGCATGAGCAGAAGCAGAGCCTGGAAGCAGCGGGAGTAAGCATTGACATGTCTCTCTAGTTGTCTTGTTGAAAATGGAAATGACAAAAGTTCTACCCACCACTGGTCCAAGAGCTATCAGTCCTCTTAGGGGCCACCAAAAGGTCGTGTGATTGGTCACTCAACCGATTGGCCACATGATCTGTCAAAATTGAGAGCTAATTGGTTAAAATAGGCATCAGTCTGTCGATGTTAACTCTTTTTACCCCTCTCTCCCCTGCCTCTCCTCTCTTCTTCCCCTCAGTATCTTCCCTTTCTCCTCCCCCTCCTGTCTTTCTGCATTTCCCTTCCATTTCTCAAGGCCCTTAACTGCCCAATTTCCAGAAGAGAGGTTCATCTTGGAAGTTCTGAAGTCCACATTCTCTCCTCCAAAACTCACACAAACAACCAAGATAAGCAAGGGGATAAATTTTCCAGTCCGGAAAGAAGCAGTTTGGAAGGGACTTGATTCATGAAGGATGTAGCCACATAGAACATGGAGTCAGAGGTCATGGGTTCTAATCCCGGTTCTGCCACTTGTCTGCTGTGTGACCTTGGGCAAGTCACTTCACTTCTCTGTGCCTCAGTTACCTCATCTTTAAAATGGGAATTGATACTGTGAGCCCCATGTGGGACAATCTGTTTACCTTGTATTTACCCCAGCGCTTAGAACAGTTAACCCAGTGCTTAGAACAGTGCTTGGCACATAATAAGTGCTTATCAAATACCACAATTATTATTATTATCAACAATAATAATAATAATGTATCATTACCCAAGTCATTACTTCATCAGGATTAGGAAGTACTCTTTGAAACTTGAAGGTGGTAGGTTGGAAACAAAGAAAAAAGAAATCTTTCTCACTCAGCAGGTGGGTTGATACATATTAATCAATCAATCAATTGTAAACTCATTGTGGGCAGGGATTGTATCTGTTATTGTTGTATCATACTCTCCCAAATGCTTAGTATAGTGCTCTACACACAGTAAGTGCTCAATAAATACAATTAAATGAATATATATTGAGCACTTACTGTGTGCAGAACTCTGTACTAAGCACTTGGGTGAGTACAATACAACAGAGTTGTTAGACACATTTCCTGCTCACACTGAGCTTACAGTCTAAAGGGGGAACCCTCTAGACATATGGGACATATGTCATACGGAACCCATCTCCACAAGAAACTGTGTCGTAGAAAATATCAACAGGTTCAAGAAAAGTTTGGATAAATTCATGGATGAGAAGTAGAAAAAAGGAAAGTTAAGCATTAGAGTGAAAGGATTAAAGTTGTTAGATAAACACACACACATATATGTGGGCTCTGGTGGTGAGATTTTATGTGGATGTAGCTGAAAAAACTTTCCTCTACCCTGTGCACTGGCTGAACCGTGAATCTGACATAGTTACGTCAGTTCTCATGGTCTAATGTTTTTACATGGACACACACGCACATGTTTTGCTGATTATGGGATTGGTGAATATGTCCTTGGGCCCTGTTGGGAGAGGAAAGGCTCCAAAACTGATCATGACTTCTCCACCTGCCTGGCATGTACCTGAGCCCAGGATATTTCATGTATTGATGTATGGAAAGTTTAACTGCAGACTTTTGTAGCAGTGTGTGCCATGATTTTTTGAGGAAGTTCCCTTATGCATATTGATTGACTGATTGATTATCCCCCTCTGCAGGGCCAGTTAGTTAGTGAACATTAAAGGAGGGTTCTTTCTTCCCTTTTGTTCCCTTTCAATGAGACTTTTTTATAATACTTCAGACTGATTTTGCAGTAACCAGTAAAATTAATTAATGGCTTCTTATGTTGTAAATGATGTTTCACTGTGGTACTTCTGGGTAAAAGATAAATTCTCTTCATTATGGTTCTGGTAGCAGTTTCTCAAATGTTAATCAGAGGTGAAGATGAAGTTCTGAAATGAGTTTCCTTCATCATTACCTCCCCATCAAGATCACTGTGGCCGGATATTGCCAGGTCTTCAGAGTCTGTCCCCTTGGCAAATGTCTAACTCAAGGACTCATCTTGAAACCTCCGGGGCATGGGGAGAGGTGCAGCTGCTTCTTGCAATATGTTCTTTGCCCCAACACTCAGACAAACGCTCACCTCTTTGGTTCTTGCTTAGAGTCACCTGGGTGTTTGGGGTGACACCCTCTGAGTAAAACCAGTTGCATAGGTCTCAGAGCCTTGTCCATTGCCAAATTTAACTCTAAATATTGATCCTGAATGTCACCTGGAGGATTTTGAACTCTGCCATTCTAGCCTGACTTCTCATTTCACAGAAGACAGGGGAGTCCAGAAACTCCCTTTCCTCCCTGGAGCTGGTGAGGAGAAATCATAATCAAAGTTCCCCTCCATAACCACTGATTGATTGGAAAATCATTATCACTAATACGAGGGAAGGTTTGTCACTCCTATGTGAGCATGGGTGAAATGGGGTCCACGAGGGACCTTAATAACAATAATAATAATAATAATAATAATAATGGTATTTGTTAAGCACTTACTATGTTTCAAGCACTGTTCTAAGCGCTGAGGTAGATACAAGTTAATCAGGTTGGACACAGTCCCTGTCCAACACGGGGCTCACACTCTTAATGGGAATGTGTCTGTTATATCGTTATATTGTATTATTATTTATAATAATAAATAAGCTCTGAGTACGGTGTTCTGCACACAAGTGCTCAATAAATGCAATTGGCTGACTGACTGACTGACTCATCTAAATCTAGAACACAGAAGAAAAAGATAGACGGGGCAGCACATTTGGGAAGAGTCATTGGTTGGAACAGAAGGATGGCAGAGAAAGCTGAGGGGGAAAGGTCAGAATGGAAAAATAGAACAAAAGGGATGCATTTTCTTGGCATTATAGATAGGAATGTTAGAGATGCAGTCACTATATTTGGGAACTGTGCTTCAGTGGAGTTCAGTGTTTAGAAGAAGCAGGAAAGCAGTGTGGCCTAGTGGAAAGACAAAAACAAAGAACTGGGAATCTGGAGGCCTGGGGTCTAGTCCCAACTCTGCCATTGGCCATCTGTGTGACCCTGTGCCTTCATTCTTTATCTGTAAAATAGGGATTAGATACCAACTCTCCCTTCTTCCCAGATTGTGAGCTCTGGGGCACAGCGGCTCTGTCTGATATGATATCTTGGTATCCTGTATCTACCCTGATGCCTATGAAATACCATCAAAAAAAAGAAACAGAAAACAGATGTTCCAGATGGCAAAAATAATTGACAGACCTGGTGCATCTTATCCTACAGGCAAGGTTGTCCCAAGTCCAACAGTTGCCACAGCCACAGCCAAAGACTTCCCTGCATTTGAAAATGTATGGCAGCAACATTGCTTGGTGCCAATGGATAGGCAAGGCAAATTGGGAGCAGAGACCCATTTTGACAATGGGAAGGGGGGAAGGAGGCAATTGGGACAGCACGTGACTCTGGCATTAAAGTGCAGGGACCTGGTGGTGTGGAAGAAGAAGAGGTGCTGGAGCCCTGAACTCCTGATGTTATCAATTCTGCTCCGTCTCTGGGTTGGATACCCTCATAGCCTTCTGAGGGTGCCAAAAATGAGGGGGGTGTACCCTGATAGACATCTGCAGCCACTGCACTCCCTGTTCTCCTCCTCAGGCAGGTGTCCTTGGAGGAAAGCTGCAGTAATGATAGAGAGAAGCCCTCACCAGTCTCTCTAATTAGAGTCCACTCACAGGCAGGTTTGTTCAGCAATCTCATCTGTAGCCTTGGGAGCTGCAGTGGTTATAAATGGAGAATTCAATTTTTTATTCACACACACACACACACACACACACATGCACACACACGGCATATATATATGACAGAGGCTGACTGCATGCAGAAGAAATAGAGTGTTGCTACAAAGATGGAACTCAGTTTAGAGACAGCCATTTCCTGACACTGAAGCTACAGCCCAAATCTGGATTTCTCCCTTGGTGTTTTGCTACTGTACAAACCCTAAAGCTAGTCTGCGAGCATGTGGCTTGCTCATTTGCTTTCGATCCTTTTAATGCTTATCTTCATTTCTCATCTAACTTGGTTTCCAATTTCTTAGCTTGCTGCACCTCTCAAGAATGAATGGGGCCCATGACCCCTTTAGGGCAATTGGGGGATGTCAGACTCCTTTGGAGAGTCCTTCCTTCAGAATGTGCCACTGCCCTTGGGAAGGGCTTGGAGTGCCACAGGAAGCTCCCACCAACAGAGTGGGAAGGAATTCCGTGTCAGAGCATTTCTCCGACCATTTTCTTCCAGAGAAACTCAGTGTCATTTTCATTCATTCATTCAATAGTATTTATTGAGCGCCTACTATATGCAGAGCACCGTACTAAGCACTTGGAATGTACAATTCGGGCAACAGATAGAGACAATCCCTGCCCATTGACGGGCTTACAGTCTAATCGGGGGAGGCAGACAGACAAAAACAATAGCAATAAATAGAATCAAGGGGATGTACATCTCATTAACAAAATAAATAGGGTAATAAAAATATATACAAATGAGCAAATGAGCACAGTGCTGAGGGGAGGAGAAAGGAGAAGGGGAGAGCAGAGGGAAAGTGGGGGAAAGGGGGCTTAGCTGAGGGGAGGTGAAGAGGGGGGCAGAGAGGCAGCAGAGGGAGCAGAGGGAAAAGGGGAAGCTCAGTCTGGGAAGGCCTCTTGGAGGAGGTGAGCTCTCAGTAGGGCTTTGAAGAGGGGAAGAGAGTTAGTTTGGCAGAGGTGAGGAGGGAGGGCATTCCAGGACAGCGGGAGGATGTGGGCCAGGGGTCGACGGTGGGATAGGCAAGAAAGGGGGATGGTGAGGAGGTGGGCGGCAGAGGAGGGGAGCCTACGGGATGGGCAGTAGAAAGAGAGAAGGGAGGAGAGGTATGAGGGGGCAAGGTGATGGAGAGCCTTGAAGCCTAGAATGAGAAGCATTTGTTTCATGCGGAGGTTGATAGACAACCACTGGAGGTTTTTAAGAGGGGGAGTGATATGCCCAGAGTGTTTTTGCAGGAAGATGATCCGGGCAGCGGAATGAAGAATAGACTAGAGTGGGGAGAGACAGGAGGAAGGGAGATCAGAGAGAAGAGTGACACAATAATCCACCCGGGATGTTATGAGAGCCTGTACCAGTAAGATAGCCGTTTGGGTGGAGAGGAAAGGACGGATCTTGGTGATATTATAAAGGTGAAACCGGCAGGTCTTGGTGATGGATTGAATGTGTGGGGTGAATGAGAGAGCCGAGTCAAGGATGACACCAAGGTTGCGGGCTTGAGAGACGGGAAGGATGGTCATACCATCCACAGTGATAGAGAAGTCAGGAAGAGGAGAGGGCTTGGGAGGGAAGATAAGGAGCTCAGTTTTGGACATCTTGAGTTCTGGGTGGTGGGCAGACATCCAGGTAGAGACAACCTGGAGACAGGAGGAGATACGAGCCTGAAGGGAGGGGGAGACAAAAGGGGCGGAGATGTAGATTTGTGTGTCATCTGCATAGAGATGATAGTTGAAGCCATGGGAATGAATGAGTTCACCAAGGGAGTGAGTGTAGATGGAGAACAGAAGAGGGACATTTTTATAAGGTTCAACTAGAACAATAAAAAAGGTAATTACTTTTATTCTGTTTACATACCATTAAAATTGTGCCGCATACATTTAGGGAAAAAAGCTTAAAAATAGTTGTGAACCGCAAATTTAACCACAGTTTGGAACAAGATAATCCCCAGCTCCTTCTAACTGCTTAGGACCTTTTCCAAGATACACTTCCCTGTCTCCTGTGGTTTACTGCTTTATTAGAGCCGGGCCTGCTAGTGCTGCTCGAGGTAAGAGTCTGTCAGCATTTCCATTATAAACCCTTTGTTCATTCGGGAGTTTAGAGCTCAACTGTTTAAATGTGCTCTGAGACAGAATTTAACAGACAAGGATTCAACCTGAGAAATAGTTCTCTGTCTGGGTGGGTGAGTGGGTGGGTTTGGAGAAAGTGTTTCCTTAAGAAAAAGTACCTTTTAAAAAATTCACAGCCATTTCCAAACTGTGCAAAAAGTGCAAATGAACTTTTCTGGAGCGAGATGATGTCAATCACATTTCTACTTTCATTCAAGAAAGGCTTTTTCAGAGTGAAGCTTTGCGATCCATTAAGTCATAATAAGGTCAAGGAGTTTGGGGATTTGAAAAAAGGAAAGACGTATGAAAAAGAACGAACTCATTAGCATTAGTAAATAGGCTCTTGGGCACACAAAATTGGCTGAATTTGTAACTCCGGATGGCATTTCTATTGGCGTCAAGCTTAACACAAGGCATCTGTCATGCACACTGTGACCCCCCATTATAAAGTGGCTCATTATTCCATGGAAGCTAATATAACATTACTGCTTTATGGAACCTGGGGTTTTCCAGAAAAATAAAGTTTGGAATTCCAGGCTCCAGGAGGGGCTGGAGAACACCTACTCCCCTCATTCCATCCTCCCCTCAATTTCATGCTCTTTTCCTGGAGGCTGGTAAGAATAGGGAGTGGGGCAGCTCAGAGGTTGGGTGGGCGGAGTACTGAATTAGGCATTGGGAGGAAGGGGAGGAAATCCTGAGCATAGGAAAAGCCATCCCCCATCCCTCTTGAGATCAGACAGCTCACATAGGACTGGGGAAAAAGAATTCCACACCCCCACTCCCTCTTGATGCCCAGTAATAGTGGGACCTGATCCAGGACTGAAACAAAGGGACCCAGTATATCCTGTTTCTAGTCCTACTGCAGTCAACTTCTGGGGACCTGGAGCCCCCACAAATGTAGTGAAAATGACTAGAATTTCTCAAGTCCAAAGTTGACTAGGGGAGAAACTTCCAAGCCAATGGTCCAAGTTTTTATGTGATTAGGAGGGAAATCCAGGAAAAAGAGACCAAAAAAAAAAAAACCAGAAAGAAATCAGAAAATGAAAGAAAGAAAGGAAGAAAGAAAGAAAGAGAGACAGAGAAGTAGAGACCCAGACATGGGTAATTGATACAGGCCAGGAGATGCCACATGCTCTCACATCAAGCTCCTGCACCTTGGCTCACTCACACAGATATACTTGATGTGAAACCTAGCCAAAGTGGCAAGAGGAGATAAACCTAATAGCAGCCAAGGCCAGCAGTGGCCACAGCCGGCTCTCCAGTGTCCCAGGGCTGGCCGGCAGCCTTGCTCTGGGATTGGCAGAGACAGGAGTTCTGAGAGCCAGTGGCTGTGGCTGCTGGGCTCATCTGCTATGGGAATTTCCCTCTTCAGTGTGGCTGTGATGAGAGTCCAGACTACTACTAACTTCCAGACATTTTCACTGCCACTGCACTGTCTCCTCCACAGCCACCACAGGCGAGAGTGGGCATTTGGCCCGTGCTGGTCTCTGGCATGTAGGCACTAACAAGACGTTTGGCTATATTAGTTGTATCTAGGGTGGCCTGTCATCTGGTTTCATACCAGACAGTCTGGTTTGCAGCTGGACTATCCCTTTTCTGTTTTTCAATTTTAGGTGCTGAGCCTCCTTCCACCACAACTCCTACTACAAAGTTCCATGGCTCAAAAGCTATGCCAGACGCCACAGGGTCTGGCTCCGGAACATGTGGGGGAATCAGGGGGGCCCCTGGTGAAACACTTTAAGTTCTTTGGGAAAAGAGCAGCCATGATGTCATCGTGTTACAGTGCATGCCCAGAAGAAGGCATGTGATGGCCACTGCACATGAGAGGGTCATCGGTGGCCACCCAAGTATATCGAGCCTGACCAAGTTGTCTTTGTGGATAACTGGAACTTTGGGCCATTGGAAAGTTTGAGGATAAAAGGAGATACTTTTTGTGAAAGCACTTTGGTAAAATGGTCTGTTATTATTGTTGTTGTTGCAGTTATTATAATTATTATTATGATGATGATGATTACTTCAAATTTGAGCACCTTCCCTTGTCCTCTTTCAGAGACCTAGAGAGTGTATGAGGGAGATGGAGGTTCTAGCTTGCCTTGGGCCCCAAAGTGAACATGAATTGAACATGCTACAGTACAGATGCAGAAATCCAAATATATACAACAAGCAAGATCAGCTACAAGTAGGTACAAGATAGGTTGATCAGTTTAACCAAGATACTCCCAATTCCAGGACATTTGTGTATTTTTCTAAAATTCCCAGGGGCAGCCTACGAAGTCCTGGATAAACCCAGATGTGTGGTGAGCCTAATTATAGTGGACCCTAGGGTCTCTAAGTAGGATAGCCACTCATCCAGTTTTGGACAAGGCAGTCTGATTATCAGCTGTCTGTCCCCTCTGCAGTAGGGATAGAGCACTGGGTGCCTTTCTGTCCAGTAGTTTCATTTTAAGCACCCAACCTCACTCTGTCTCGGCTCCTGATGCTGAGTACTGCAATTTTAAAGCAATATGCCCCTGCTCACAATGACCTGGGAAGAAAATGCAAAGGCTCTGCTGCAAGTGGGGTAGTGTGTGGGTCTGGAGAACTGTTCTAGGTTTGGTGAATTTAAAATTGCCAAAGTACATTGCCCTATGAAAAATCAGTGGCCTCAAGGTGATACATCGCAGGCAAAGAGCATCATGACTATTTGTTTATTGCACATCACCCACCCAACCCACTGAGGGATCCAAAGACAATTAAATAAGCAAGAAATCTGTTGAAAATAAGGGATCATCAGATCCAAACTCCTTTTTTGGGGCACAGAAAGAAAGGGCTAATGGACAAGTATGAAGAATATTGGCCTGGTTTAGAGGGCAGAGAAGATCCTTAAAGGACATGTCAAAACAGGTCAACCCTCTCCATAAGACAGGATATCCAACTCTGAACGAGAGTAACCCTGATAGTTTTCCAGATTTTCCAAATCTTTGTGTTAAAGAGAGGCATAGGGTAGATTAAGGGAGCACTGGATTCGATTTCAGGAAACTTCAGATCAAGTACTGGTATTTCCATTAACTGTGAAGCTTCAGGTAAATCACTTAACTCTGTTTCTTATTAATAACTTTCAAGCCAAGATGGTCCCAGATTTAAAATGATCCCCCTTAAATGTGACCTCTCTAAATGTAAAAAGAATTCTCTATTCCCCACACTTTTGGGCTTCATTTTCAATCTTTTGGTCTCCAAAAGTTACTCCTGTTGGTGACAGAAACTGAGAAATAGACTTGTCTGCATCCCAGGATTTTTTTTGAGACATTAATTTCATGTGTCTTTGCTATTACAACTGCAATAATGGAAGTATACTTCAGGAATGATTAACAGAAACAGTTTTTTTCTAAACAGTACTTTTCTACTCAGCAAGTTTTTTTTTTTCCATTTAGATGAAAGTTGAAAAGAAATGGAGGGGGATCCAGTGGAGGAAAGGGAGATGGGGGGAGGGGGAAGAGGAAAATGGCGGGGGGCAGGAGGTGGGGGAGAAGAGGAGGGAGAAAGGGAGAGAGAGAGAGTGAGAGAGAAAAAAAATCTCACTGGAGAAGTAGTGGTAGATAGAAACCAGTAGTGGAAGTAAACTGGAACTCACTGGGACAGGGCTCCATTAAGAAAATGAGATCAGGAATGTTCATCTTGGCTTCACCAGAGCTGCACCAGATATCACAAATCCAAGAGGGGAAGTGTAAAATGCAGGCACAGTGTAGCAATTATGCAACACTGGTGCACTACAGCACCCTCTGTTCTCTCAGGGCGTCCTATGTGACTCCTGGTAGTAGCTAGGAGGCCAGAGGGTGGCAATAGACTGGGGAACTGAGTGGACAGCAAGGAGGTGCCCAAGCGGCCAGGCAGCCACCGCCCCCTGCAGTACTCAGTCCTCACAAATTTCTGAGGAAAGGTCAGTTCCTTCCTCCTCACATCTATGACCCTGTAACTCTCTTACTGCCACTACCCCTAGGTGCTTGTGGTGGGAGCTGAGGGAGGTTATTAATGGGAGGAGTTGATCAGACAACTTATGGGGAGGAGGAGGGAGAACTCTGGTCAAGGTTTGGGGTGCTGGTCCAGCCCTCTAGCCCTTTTTTGACCAGGAAGTGAGGGACCGTGCTCCCACTGTGCTGTGGGGAGAGCTGTTCTGTGTGAGGGAGGAAAGTGGACATGCAGAGGAAAGCACTGAAAGGAAAAAGGACACTAAAAAGTAACAGAGCTACCCAACAAAACAGCAAGAGTTACTGCAAAGCTTACTGCACATGATGTGCTTCCTGTTTAGGTGAATCCCTCCTCTGTCCCACCTGGCACAACCCTCTCCAATCTTTTAGTAGAGTTTCCTGACTCCATTCCTACATCCCAAATTTGCCCACCTCCCCACCTATCCACAGCCTCCTTGCAATCCCCTTCACCCCCGTGTGGGCTGGCCCAGCACCCAGAACCAGTCCAGCTCTGTTTTTTTTTTCCAACTACTTAATTTTTAAATGAGGTGCCTCCACCCCCAGCTGTATCCATCCCCTCCCTTGCTTGCAACATCCACTTCCCACAGCCTTATCCTGGCCAAAGGGGGTTTTACATCCCTGGTCACAGCCATATATCCAGGAATATGGAATGGTGTGCCCGAATCACCTTATCAGGAAGTAAAGTTTGTAAGGAACCTATTTTTATAAACCTATTCCAAAGTCAGAGAAACCCCAGAGTGGAGGTAGGAAGATAGGTTGAGGCATCTATTCTAGTTCCCTCAACCGTAAACAATTTGGGGACTAATGCAAACCACCTGGCTGGACCTTGGTATTTCAAGCATCAAACAAAGGGGCGAATACCCACTGAGAGAATAAATGAAACACTTTAAGTGAAGCACAACACCCTTCTGAAGGAGCATGACTTCAGCAACCTAATTTAGAAACCACAATTTTCCGTGGCTGTGCATCACACTACCTGTCATTTCAAGCTGGCTGTGCTCTCGCTAGTTACCCTGGGCACTCTGATTACATCACTGTGCTCCATACTGTTGCTCTATCAGAAATTCAGCAACAGCATAGGGAAAGCCTATTGGAACAGTGAACGTGTTGTTCCGGCCAATGTTAAACAGTTACAGTAACTCATATTACAGGAAAGTTCTTTATAGGTAAGGGAAATTGATTTCCCCACATATTTGTTCTTCGGTGCAAATTTCAAACTTTTTTTGTTTTTGTTTTTATTGTTACGAACCTTCCAGAATTTCACCCACTGTGATGGAAGCCACAAAGATTCTAAACTGCTTTTTCCCCTAAGCCCTTGGTTTTACCATTCACACTTTTGCCCACCACACTCATGTTGGGAAAGAGACAGCTGTCCTGAATTGGGAATTATAAATTCTGGGTTCAAATCTGCATTTTGGCAGACACTGATGCTGTTCTGTGTGTCCTTGGGCAAGTCTCTAAACTTCTTTGGGGCTCAGTTTCTCCATCTGTAAAATGAGGAGGATCATACTGTCATTCCCTCTTTTGCAGGGCTTTAGAATAAATGGAGGAGATAATAGATGGGAAAGCACTTTGAGCTCTTTGGAAGAAAGGCACAATATAAATTACTGTTGTTCTGCTTATCAACAATGCTGCAGGAATTTATTTCTCACCTCTTTCGGGAAAACATAAATCAAACACTGCTATATCCATAGCTATGGAACTATGCATTAAACCCAGGCATTATAGCTCATGGGCCTATAAATTACATGGTCATTTGTTGTGCTAATTAAAATCATTTAATGCTGAGGTGGATATTTGTGGGTACAGATTATGGAACATGTGTAAATCTTTCTCACTGTAGACTTTGTTGAACATGCCTTCCACCATTGTGGAGGAGGCCCTTTGAGCCACAGAAAACCAATCTGAAGTATGGCTTTAACTCCAAATTATTACTAACTTATCTCTGTGGGGTCAGAGCCATAAAAAATAGTAAAGCATCCAGCCAGAACCGATGACATTCCTGTAGTAAATGAGGGGCAGACCTGTCAGTCATCTGCACAAGTGTTTCCTCAATAAATGGGCTTCTGAAGATGCCACTAGACTCACCATCTTTAAGAGGAGCTGGGAGAGAGTTAACAGTGAGAACTACAAGAGATTCATCACTGGCAAGATTCTAGCCAGTATCCTTCAGCCCAGGCTTCTGAAGAACAGTCAACTGTGAACTAGCTGAATCCCAATGTGGCTTCAGCCCAAAGTGCAGCAAGGCCAATATAGGAGAAGCGTAGAGAAGACTAGACTAGTAAATAGTGCTAGACTGTTAGTTTCTTGTGGTCAGGGAATGTGTCTAGCAACTCCGTTATATTGTACTCTCCCAAGTGCTCAGTACAGTGCTCTGCACACATTAAGTGCTCCATAAATACCATTGATTAATTGATTGTGGAGAGCCACCCCAAGACCACTATACTGTGCTCAGAGACCTCACAATACTATTTACTATAATCAATATACTTGGACTGTGGCAAATTTCCAAGCAAATTCAGTTTTCTTTAGAAATTCATTAGGATCCTTGGCCTAGTCTATGACATTATGTTTGGATAAATTAGAGTTAAAAGTGGCATGGCTGCCTCTTTCTCTGTCACAGATGGAATGAAATAGGCCTGTGTGATCTATCCAGTCCTATTTAGCCTATTCCAAGCAAAGATGCTTGAGGCTGCAACAAGAGATAAGAAAGTTAGGTTGGTTTGAAATCAGAGATAGGTCCTTATGGATCTAACCCCTCAGCATTGCAAGGATCTACCTTAAGGTGCAAACAATTCAAAAGAGAATGTCAGTCACATATCAGTCTTCTCAGTCATACTTGTATGCATGGATAGGATCTCACTTTTAGTATCATCATCTTCAAAAACAGAGGCTACAAATATCAGGTTCAGCAAGGCCAGAAATAAGCTATTTTTAAATAAGTCAGTGCAGGGGTTCCAGCTCCATGAGGTGAGAGAGGCCATTGCCCCTATAGGACTGACATTGAGGAGACTGACCCCATGAGACTGATACAGATTTGGGGACAAGACAGAAGTTGTAGCTAGTCCAGGCAGGCCATTGGATCCAGAGAAGGGCTGGAAGCAGAAGCAAGGTGGTAGTGCCAGTCTTTGGCCACTGCCTGCCAGTAAACTGGAGTTTGGCTCTCCAGTCCGGCCCTAAGCCTTATGGGGTTTCTTTTGTCCTCCCCAGGCTCCAGGGCCGGGGCAGAGGCTCCTCTCTTATCCAGCGCCCAGTGGGAACGAGCAGTATGTTCTCTTTACTGTTCCCCCGACCCCCTCCACCTACTACTCACACACACCATGCTGCAATGACAGCTTGGTAGTGGAAGGTAAATACTCTTTTTCCTTCCTCTCCTTCCCTGCCTCACCCATCCTTTTCCTCTCCACCTCACCTCTTTTCTCTTCCTTTCCCTTTTTCTTTGCCTTCCTCTTTTCTTCCCTCATCCCTGCTCTCCCTCCCCTCTTTTCTTCCCTCTCCACCCCTTTTATCCTTTATTTCCCCCTTTTATTTTTCCTTTTCTTCTTTTCACCTCTCCCCCCTCCTTTCCTCATCTCCTCAAATCCCCACTCCCACCCCCCAAATTCATTACCAAGCTCAAAATGAAGGGTTGGCACAAAAATTCTAAGTTTCAGGGGGAGGCTTCAGTTTGTTCCCTCAAGCCCCACAGCACTGAAGTACATATCCGTAAAGTATTGATTTATGTTAATGTCTGTCTCCCCTTTGAGACTGTAAGCTCATTGAGGCAGGGAGTGTGTCTACCAACTCTGTTATAGTCTTATACTCTGTTATAGTCTTATATTGTGCTCTACCAAGCGCTTAGTACAGTGCTCTACATGCAGTAAGAGCTCAATAAATGCAATTGATTGATTGATGCTGATCTCTCTAGTAGAAGTGAATGCTCAAGTTAAAAATGGAATCTACCAAGGACCAGGAAATTATATGTTAATATAATAAAATCTGATATTTTACTCTGTGAAGAGCTAAAACGCTTGGTAATACCACTGGGATCTGTACAAAGACTTATTCAGTGAATTTCTAGCTTCTTTTGTTGTATTTTGCTCATCAGGGACTATTTGCCTACTTAAATTTCCCATATCTTAAAAAATGGAATGAATAAAAACAGTTTTCTGAAGAAACAATGAGAAGGGTTTTTGAGAAAGGGAAATTGTTATTCAAGAAATAAGTATCGCCATACAAGCAAAGACAATAGTGTGTGTGTTGGTGGATACAGCCATGCCTACTTTTCCCTTGAATTCTAAAGTCTTCAGACCTTTGTATAATGTATCCATAGTGGTCATGTGACCATTTCTAAACTAAATCCTAACCACCAAGAAACAAAAGCTGAAGTAGTATAATAAAACTTTTTATACATTCATTTGGGATAGCTATTCCAGTTACCATTTAAATGACCAGTTTAAGGATATCTTAAATTCTCAGTATCTTTAAGTCATGATGAGGCTCTGCATTTTATCATTTCATCTTTGCTATAGGATCCTATGGGATTCAGTGTTGATGAACAGGAAATGTTCACTAATGTAACCTGCTGGAGTAAATAATGTGGCAACAGGACTAGCTACCACAGTGAACCAGTCTTGTTGAGACTTTTCCAGCAGAAGAATAACAATCCAACAATATAAAAAGGACTAATTCTTCAAGCTAAAGTGAAAAAAAAAACACCCTCTCCTCTCTCTCCACCACCTTTCAAAATCACTTTTCAACACAGATTTTTACAACTGGCCCTAAAACCTAACTAGTGCAACTTGGCTTCATCTTACCAGCAATATGGCTAAACAGTATGGCCTAGTGGAAAGACTAAAAGGACAGGGAGTCAAAAGACTTGGGTTCTAATTTCAGCTCTGCCACTTCCCTGATGTGTGACCTTGGGAAACTCACTTAACTTCTCTGGGCCTCGGTTCTCTCATCTGTGAAATAGGGTTTAAATATCTGTTGTCCCTCCCCTTTAGACAGGGAGCCCCTTTAGACAAACTGATTATCCTGTATCTTCCCTAGCACTTTGCACTTGGTAAGTGCTTAACAAATACCACCATTACTCTATGGAGTCATGTATTTTGCTTTTAAATAATGTGCACTGTTCTTGGGCCTCCTTCCTGCTGCTCCTAGGCCCAGTCTTTGGGATGCTGCATGTCTTTACTGAGAAGCAAGCCAGACTGTCTTTTTTTCTTCAAGATTTAACTACCCCAGAGTGAGCCTTGTTCACACTTCACTCTTTTGCTTATCTCTGCTCTCTACCCGCTGCTATCATACTTGCTGCCTGCTTCTGAAACTTTCCTAACTCTTAAAGGTATCTGAGAATAATTGTGGTATTTGTTAAGTGCTTATTATGTGCCAGTAACTGTACTGAGTGCTGGGATAGATACAAGCAAATCAGGTCCAACACAGTCCCTGTCATTCATTCATTCAATAGTATTTATTGAGCGCTTACTATGTGCAGAGCACTGTACTAAGCGCTTGGAATGTACAAATCGGCAACAGATAGAGACAGTCCCTGCCCTTTGACGGGCCCTGGAGGCAGGAGGAGATGTGAGCCTGAAGGGAGGGGGAGAGGACAGGGGCAGAGATGTAGATCTGCGTGTCATCTGCGTAGAGATGGTAGTCGAAGCCGTGAGAGAGAATGAGTTCACCAAGGGAGTGAGTGTAAATGGAGAACAGAAGAGGGCCAAGAACTGACCCCTGAGGAACTCCAACAGTTAAAGGATGGGAGGGGGAGGAGGCGCCTGAGAAGAAGACCGGGAGTGAATGGCCAGAGAGATAAGAGGAGAACCGGGAGAGGACGGAGTCCGTGAAGCCAAGGTGAGATAAGGTGTGGAGGAGAAGGGGATGGTCGACAGTGTCAAAGGCAGCTGAGAGGTCAAGGAGGATTAGAATGGAGTAGGAGCCATTGAATTTGGCAAGAAGGAGGTCACGGGTGACCTTAGAGAGAGCAGTCTCGGTAGAGTGGAGGGTACAGAAGCCAGATTGGAGGGGGTCCAGGAGAGAATGGGAGTTAAGGAATTCTAAGCAGCGAGTGTAGACAACTCATTCTAGGATTTTGGAAAGGAAGGGTAGTAGGGAGATAGAGCGATAACTGGAAGGGAAAGTGGGGTCGAGAGCGGGTTTTTTTAGGATGGGGGAGACGTGGGCATGTTTGAAGGCAGAGGGGAAGGAGCCATTGGAGATTGAGTGGTTAAAGATAGAAGTTAAGGAAGGGAGGAGGGCAGGGGCGATGGTTTTTATAAGGTGAGCGGGAATGGGGTCCAAGGCGCAGGTGGAGGGGGTGGCACTTGAGAGGAGGGAGGAGATCTCCTCTGAGGATACTGCAGGGAAGGATAGGAAAGTAGGGGAGAAGGTTGGGGGGGCCCAGTTACAGATGAGATAACTGAGGCACAGAGAAGTGAAGGTCTCACAGCAGACAAGTAGCAGAGCCAAGTATTAGAACTCAAGACCTTCTGACTCCCAGGCCCGTGCTCTATCCTCTACGCTGTGCTGCTTCCCTCACCCCCAGTGACAGAATAGAGTTCATTGCTGGACAATTACATATAGAATAGGAAGCTCTGAAAACTGGACAGCCCCATCCTTACCTTAGGGTATTTTCGGTACCCTATTTATTTTGTTAATGAATTGTACATCGCCTTGATTCTATTTAGTTGCCATTGTTTTTACGAGATGTTCTTCCCCTTGACGCTGTTTAGTGCCATTGTTCTTGTCTGTCCGTCTCCCCCGATTAGACTGTAAGCCCGTCAAACGGCAGGGACTGTCTCTATCTGTTGCCGACTTGTTCATCCCAAGCGCTTAGTACAGTGCTCTGCACATAGTAAGCGCTCAATAAATACTATTGAATGAATGAATGAATCCTTGATGGAGCAAATATAATAATAGGAGTTACTTGTTAAAGGAGCAGATGTCGCTTTTCTACTACCCTCAGAAATTATTTATTTGAACCCTCCTCTAAAACTATGTAAAACTACCCTGCCGCAACCCCCATGTGCCCTACTCTCTCTTTCCCCTCTCTTTCTCCTTCCCAAGCTCATATTCTAACTATACCTTGGTCTTGGTTCTCCTGCTTCTGCCCCCTTGCCCACAGTGCTCCCTCAGCCCAGAATCCCCCCTTTCTACAAAGTCTAACAGACCACAATTTCCCCATATTCAAAACTTCCCTAACCACCTCCCCCAACAAGGCTTCCATGGTTCATTATCATCTCATGTGTCATAGCAACCTGATAGCTACCCCAGTACTTACATATTTATTTTGTCCTTCCTCTGCACTAATGGGTATATGTATAATCAATTATACAGCCATTAAGAAGCAGTGGGGCCCAGTGCATAAAGCACGGTCCTGGGAGTCAGAAAGACCTGGGTTCTAATCCTGGCTCTGCCACTTGTCTGCTGTATGACCTTGAGCAAGTCATTTAACTTCTCTGTGTCTCAGTTACCTCACCTGTGAAATGGGGCATAATATTGGGAGCACCATGTTGAACATGGACGGTGTCCAACCTGTTTAGCGTATATCTACCCCAGCGCTTTATACGGCGCCTGGCACATCGTAAGTGCTTAACCAATACCATAAAAAAAGGTTTAATCTGATTACTCTATTTGTAAATATTTTTCTGTTTCCCCCCAGGGAAGGGAGTATGTCTTGTGCATCTGTTGGACTTTCCCAAGTGCTCAGTGAATTCTAATAACATTACTGTTACCAATCCCTTTTCCGTGGTGGTCTCCGGTTAACCACTTACCATAGCGCTCAGGGACTCTGCTCTCTATGCACCTCTGAAAGAGAGCATGTTTCTAGGGAAATAGAAAGTCATGCCCAATCAGCTTCTGCTGGTAGGAGGATCAGTTCATGTAAACCCCACTCTAGGACTGTAAGCTTGTTGTGGGCAGGGAATGTGTCCGTTATATTGTTATATTGTACTCTCCCCAAGTGCTTAGTACAATGCTCTGCACTAAGTAAGAACTCAATAAATATGATTGACTGACTGACCCTAGATTTGGCCCTGTTCCAATCCCCAGCCTCACATCCCTGAACAGAGTGTAAGAAGGGAAGGAGCAGTAGGGGGAACAAATTTTCCCTATATCAGCCTGACAGTCTCCATGGGCTTTGTTCTTCTTCCCCTCCCACCCAGGTTGGGGAATAGGACTCTGGGCTTCCAACTCTGAAAATGGAACGTTTGGGCCACAATTGTGATGGTGACTTATTTTTAACCAAGTTGCTTTCCATTACTCTTTGCTGTCAGTTATTAGATCATAAGAAAAAAGACAACCAAAAAACTCTGGGCCTGTTTTGCCAAGATCTTTTTTTCCCCGAGAATTTTTAAGCCCATGCATATGGCAAGGGAAATTTAATCCGTATGTTTCTGACTCATTTACACTTAACTCATCAAAATGTCCTTTTCAAAAGAGAACTGACATCCAACAAGCCTTCTGAACCCTTTTTCTTAGAAATTTTAGTCCCATTTTGTAATCCATAAAGCAGCTCAGATCTCCAAAGTTCAAGGATGGTTCATCAGCAAACTTTCATTCTAAACCTTGCAAAGCAGACATGCTGCAGCCATGCTCCTCTCAGAACACATCCAGGATGTTTGGACCTGATATGAATCATCTCCGCTGCCACTTTGTCCACAAGCAGCAGGCAAAGAAACAAGTGGGGGAAAAAGGAGGAAACTAACAAACATCAAGTGAATCATTTCTCAAAAGACTCTTTCGACCCTTGATTTAGGCATTGTTCAGCTCAGACTTTCTGTCAGCCAAACTGATTTCTTCACTCATATCAACACTCTTTAGTGCCAGATCATATGGATTTCTTCTTTTTGTTCTCTCTTTCCCTATGCTAGTAGCACATGCATGTCAATCCTTGAAACTGAATTGGATCAAAATTGATTTGGTCTAAGTATCAATCAGGATCAGGTCCACCAGGATTGACTGGTACTTAGTCTGTGCAGAACACTGAGCCAGGAACTTGGGAACATAGGGAAGTGTGATACTTTGTGTATATCTAGTCATCCTTTGTTTTTGAAGATAACACAACTGAGAGTGAGACTCTTTCCAGGCACACAGGTGTTTCTGAAAAGACTGATGCACAACTGAACAATCCATTCCGAACTATGTGCACGTAATTCCTTGCTATGCTGATGTGTCTGCTCCACATCAGGTCTAACTCTATTTTAGCATTTCAACTCAAAGAGGAGAGTCCCTTTTCTGACTGCTGCCCCACCTCCACCCCAGGCCAGTCTGTCTTCTGCAGTGTCTTCCACCCTAAAAGTATAAAAGATTTCTAACTGGAATGTCACCCCAGCGATGAGTGGGTTTTCAGGGGAGCAGTGGAAGATGTGAGTGGAGGTGGTGGTGACAACCATGATAGCAAGTGGGTTTTTGAGGGCCAGGAGGGTGCTGTTACCTTTCCCACCCACCCCTGATGTCCCAGAACAGACATTCTAACACTTTTTTCTTAAACCACAGCTGAGTTCTGGCTACCTTTCATCACTTGGGGGTCTTACAACTGGTCTAGTTGCATTATGGCATCCCAACATGGTGCTCACCCAGGTGACTGCTTAGTGATCAGTAATGACAAGCTTAGCCTCCACTTGCTCTATTGCAAACTCTGAGGATATATGGCCATTGAATGCACTGGGGACTTGGGGAGCTCTTTTGCTAAGGTTCATAGCCCCTGGAATTTCTCTGGCTCTAAGTTTGAAAGGAGACTTAACTGTTGAATTCTGTTTAGCACTAGCTAATAATGATTCCCTTAACCCAAGGGGAAAAGCTTTTGAACATATTTAAAAGTGTACATATGGTTTCTTGGACATCAAATAGCTCAAATATCAAGACAATATTTTGATGAGTTAAGTGTAAATTAATTAGAAACATGTGAATTAAATTTCCCTTGAAGCACAGATGGGGTTAGAAACCTAAAAAGAAAATTGCTTGAAAAAACATTGCTTGGCTTTTGCTGCAATTCCAAGTTTAGAGGAATAGTTTGTGATTTCTTTTAAACTTTTGCTCCCTATCGAGTGGGTGTTTTTTTTTTGATCTGGAATAGTCCATGTGAAAAAACAACCCTCAGGCAGGATGGACTGTATGGTGTTGAAATTATACCAAAAGGACCATGTTGAGAGTATTTCTCTCAGCGAGCTCGTGGGAGCACCCAGCAACACTCTTTGGCAAGTACTTTTCCACTCTTCTGTCTCTGGAACTAATGACCTGAACTGTGGGGGTGGGTGTGGGGGTGGAGTGTGACTCCTGGCTGCTTCTGTTTGCAGAATTATGTTTTTAGGAAAGGACTGCCACTTTTCTCTTCCAGGGGCATCCTGCCCTCTTCTGCCAGGTGTGGACCATTTAGGTCAGGCAAGGGAGAAGACTCACGGAGATGTGGCTACACAGTAGTAGCCGCGCTAAGTTCCTGCACCCAGCTGGGGTGATCCTTTATTTGCCAGAGAAAACAGTAACTACCAGTGTGGCACAGTTGAGAGGCAAGGGATGAGACAGAGACAGAGATGAGACCTTTTCCATCTAAGAGCTCCTATCTCTGTGAACCCTCAGGGCTTTCACTGGCTCCAGGTTTGGGAAAGAAAGGAGAGGGGGAGAGATGGATAGATAGAGACTGTGATTGATCCTTCTTATTTTTAACAATGAAATAGCAGTAAAATCCAAGGTCCCTTCCTTCATGCCTCCCACTTCCTGTTTCCTGTTTCCTGTGAAGACTGGCAACCTTGAGGTTGTAATCCTTTATTTTCCTTTTTCTTTTTATTTTATTGCATCCCCCACAGATTCCTTTTCTAGTAGGAGACTATCTCCTCTGGCTTGGTTTTTCCCATGGTAACATTCAATTTAACTCTTTGCTCCCCTCCCCCCAACCACAGACCATTGATAAACCAGTCTATTTTTTTTCTCACTTCTGTCTTAATTCATTTTTCCGTACTCTCTATATTTGCCCTTGTTTCTATCCACCCTTCTTTTTTTATTCCCCATCATTTTCTAGACTTCTAATTCTTTTCTTCCTTCTTTTCTGCATCTCTCTAATCCTAGCCCTACTACTTGCCTGTGGTGTGACCTCAGGCAAGTCACTTAACTTCTCTGGGCCTTAGTTTCCTCAACTGCTAAATTGAAATTCAATACCTGTTTTCCCTCCTACTTAGACTGAGTCCCATGTGGGACAGGGACTGTGTCCAATCTGATTAACTGCTATCTACTCCAGCACTTGGAACAGTGTTTTGTAACAATAATGGTATTTGTTAAGTGCTTACTATGTATCAAGCTCTGTTCTAAGCACTGGGGTACATACCAGCTAATCAGGTTGGACACAGTCCTTGTATCACATGGGGCTCACAATCTTAATCCCCATTTTACAGATGAGGCAACCGAGGGACAGAGAAATTAAGTGACTTGCCCAAGGTCTCACAGCAGATAAGTGGCAGAGCCGGGATTAGAACCCAGGTCCTTCTGACTCCCAGGCTCGTGTTCTATAGGCCATGCTTGATGCATAGTAAGCTCTTAAAAATACCAACAACAACAGAAAAACCCTCATCATCTCCACCCTTCTATTTTTTCCTTGTTTCGTGTTCCTGCCTTAGGTTCAGAGGGTATCCTGGCAGGTTCACTGAACTACCATCTCTCCAGAGACTCTTGTCTGGGAAGAAGCCTCAAAATACAGGAATTGAAATCAGGGTCCCCTCCCTGGCTCTCCTCCTTTGGCTCAGGGAATTCAGGCAATCAATCAGTCTATCCATCAGCCAAGAGTACGGAGTGCTTACTGTGTGTAGAGCACTGCAGTCAGCACTTGGGAGAGTACAATAGCTGTAGGAGTGATGAGCCCTACAACTGTTAGAGTCAGTGACTAGAGGAGGAGCAGCAAGTAAAGTAGGCAGGAAATCCGGGCATGGTTTATGTTCAAGTTGAGTGGCTATTTTTTATGCAGTTGCTCCGTTCTCCTTCACTGGCCAGAATGAAACCTGGCTAGGCCTTAAATATCCAGGCTGTACTAGCCGTATTCCATATTTAATTTCAACTGGCCTGGAAATGTTAGTACACCAACTTCCTCTCGAAAAGGATATGTCATGAGTCAGACTACTGAGAAATCCTCTGGCGGCAATTGATTATTTATTCATTTTGCATGAGTTATACTTCCAGGTCTAATACACAAGTTTGAAGGTGTCCCCACAGTCCTGAAAGCCTCGTATGCATTCATCAGTGTGCTAGTCAATTAAACCAAGAGTAATCAGATAAGGTTGTTAATATGGCTGACATCAGTGCAATTTCTTTGCTCCTCCTCATATGATTAATTACAACTAAATTGATGCTACCAGCAATGATTCATTTACAACTTAGGTGCAAAGTAAATTAACTAAGCAAATTGGAATTGGCGTTAACGGTTGCTTAAACCTTGACAAAACACCGCAATGATTTTTAAATTGGGCATTGTTTTAGATCAAATAAGACTGACTGGACAGAAGAATTTCCAACCAGACTTTCAATGTAAAATCATGAAGTTTAGTATTCTGAGACAGTCTACATGCAGTATGCACAGCCATGTTCAGCTATCTTTTGTCCGGTAATGCTTATAAGGTGTACTGCAAATGCAGTACACCTGGAGGAGATGTGATTTCAGAACGGCTTTAAAAATGGGAAGAGCAATGTTCTGTCAGAAGAGGGAGAGAGTTAATTCCATGCAAAGTGCAGGATACCAACAAGAGGTCAGCGGAGGGGAAGATGAGAATGAGATGCGGTGAGTAAGGTTAGCTTGAGGAATGAAAAGTAAAAGCTGGAGTGTAGTGGAAAAAGAGAGTGGATGAGTAAAAGGGAGAGAGTTGACTGAGTGCCTTAAAACCAATGGTTAGGAATTCCTGCTTGATGTGGGAAGGAATGGCTAAACCTTTGAGGTTTTAGAGGAGAATGATATTTTAAAGAAATAGTCTGGGCAGTAGAGTGAAGTATGGACTGGAGAGGGAAGACACTGGAGACAGGGAGATAAGTGAGGAGCTTGATGCACTAGGCAAGCTGAGATATGACAAGTGTATGGATCAACATGATGGCCAATTCAATAGAGGGGAGGGGTGGATCCTGCAAGTATTGTTGGGAAAAAACCATAGGATTTGGCGACAGATGGAATATGGGGGTTGAAAGTGGGAGGAGTCAAGGATATTGCCAAGGTTGCAGACTTCAGAGATAGGGAGGGTGATAATGTTGTCAACTGTGATGGAAAATAGGTGGAGGAGAGCATTTGGGAAGGAAAATGAGGAGTTAAATTTTGGACATATTGAACCTGAGGTGCCGGGGGACATCCATGTAATGATATCTAGAAGTCAGGACAAAGTGTAAGATTGCAGAGAAAGAGAGACACTAGGGCTAGTGAGGTAGATTTGAGAATCATCTGCAAAGAGATGATAGTTGAAAACAAGGGAGTGGATGAGTTTTCCATGGGAGAGAAAAGTGAAAAGAGAAGGTGAACCAGGAGAGAGTCTTTGTGGAAAACCACAGTTAGTGGGTGGGAGGCAGAGGAAGTGCCAGCAAAAGAGACTGAGAAGGATCAGTCAGAGAGGTAAGATGAGAACCAGAATGCTGCATCAAAAAAACTAGAGATGATATTTCCAGGAGAAGGGAGTACTGCCAGAGGGCCAGGGACTGTGTCTACTTCACACCTATGTAGTTTTCCCAGTGCTTATTACAATGTTCTGCACAAACAAAGCACTTGATAAACACTACAACTACTCCACAGAGTCAAAGGTAACCAAGAGGTCAAGGAGGATTAGGACAGAGGAGAATTTTATAGATTTGTCAAGGAGGAAGTCATCTGTGACTGGAGAGAGCAGCCTCAGCAAAAATCAGATTGCAGAGGGTCAAGAAGGGAGTTGGAGGAGAGGTGATGGAGGGAGTAGGTGTATTAGAGGAGTTTAGACAGGAATGGAAACAGGAAAGTAGGGAGGTAGCTGGAGGTATATTGTGGAATCCGGAAAAGTTTTCTTTAGGACAGGGGAGATGCTGGTGGGCTTGAAGTCAGAAGGGTCAGAGCCATCTGTGAGACAAGTCGATCAATCAGTCATTCAGTCATATTTATTGAGTGCTTACTATGTGCAGAGCATTGTACTAAGCACTTGGGAGAGTGCACTATAACAAAATAACAGAGTTGATAGGTACAATTCCCTGCCCACAATAAGCTTACAGTCTAGGACCCCTGCCTAAAATATAAATACAGCAGCTCTAAATATCACTGGCCCCAATCTCTCCATTTGATCCCAAACACATATCTGCATCACTTTCACCACTTCCAGATCTTTTTCTTTTTAATCACACATTTTCTTTTCACTGAATTCTTGTTGTGAATAGCTAGTTCTGCCTGTCCTTCCCCTGTGTAACTGGAAACTTTGTTGCTAAACCTCTCTCCTTATTTCCCTCCTCCCCTTGTTAGGAACAGAACTGGGATTAGGACGTACAGCTCCTGAGTTTGCAATCTGTTAATCATCCCCTGAGCCACATGGCCTCCTGCTGTCTAAACCCTCGAGGATGTAATGTATTACACAAGCATGGAAGTCCCTGAGCACATGCCAGGAGTATAATTCCAAGCAACCCCCATGGACAGTTTCTCTTGTGGTCACTCTTTTAAAATTAAGCCACACTCCCATTATGAATGAGGCCCCAGCTTCCTTCCCCAGACCCCACCCCTCATCTCTACACCTAAAATTTGATTGTGTCTGACCTAGAGAAAAGTTAGGTTTGGTTGCACAGTGAGCATGTGGTGGCAATGAACATTTGCTCTTGTTTTTCAGGACAGGTTAGGGCCATGCACAAACATATAAGCACCCTCAGGACTTCCCCTGTAAATGGATGGTCTCCCTCAATGAAGAGGAGCTGCAGAGATCAGGGAGGGACATGAAACTCTGACCTTCAGTTTGCTCATTGACTGAGAACTATACTTTATTTCCACAGTCATCCCAAAGTGAATCTCTCATCACTCATCCATCTCCAGACAGTTGAGTCCTGAATGGCTGATTTATACTGATAGAGCTGAGTATCTCTTCATGAACTCACTTACTTCATTTTTGGGTCCCTCTGCGTCCTTCTTAAAGCCAATGAACAAATTCAAAGCTGCTCTTATTTATTTCGGATTGAATGACCAGAACACCCAAGATGAGCAAAGCCCTTGTGATAAGTTGAATATATTCAGGAACATCTGGGTGAGGTTAGCCCCACAGCTTGGGGACATCTGGGCGATGTTTGTGTCACAGCTCGGGAAGTGGAACATTCCTAAAACTGACTTCAGATGAGTAAATTGTCCCCTTCGATTGCTGGCAGGCAAACCTGGGGAGTATGGAAGCAAGTGGGATCTGGCTGGACCTTGCATGCCATAGACTGCAGGAGTGCAGATGGGATAGCAACCAGATGGAGAATGTGAACTCAGCCGGAGCTGAGTAAGAAGTCAGGGGCCAGGGGAGTAACAGGATAAAAAAAAATCCTCATTAACTGGTAACTATTTCACTAATGGGCCCATGGTTGAAGACCACTCAAACAAAGTCTGTTGATACAACTAAGAACTTTTTATTAAGAGTAGATCTGGGCAGCTCTTTGTGGATTGAGTTTGTGCTCAGTTGAACTCCAGTTTGATCAGCATTCACTTCACTAAACTCTCTCAATCCCTTGAACTGATGCAGATGAAGAAACCCATTCATTTATCCAAGGAGAGGCAGAGGTGTCTACAGCCCTCCTGAAGAATTCAGATTAAGAACAGGGGTTGTACTGTGCCAACCAGAAACCTCATTACCCAGTGCCATGAAAGTGGAAACTTCCCAGCACCAGTGCTCTTTAACTCTTCCACCCTACCAGACTCAAGGTTGAGCCCAAAGTTCCAAGGCCCAGGAGCTACTTGCTGATATGAATCCACATCTTTACCACATGTCCCATGCAAAACATGCAAAAATTGCTTGAGACAAGAATGGCCAAGAGAACTCACAATTGAATAATTTGTTCCTTGGATTTCAATTTCAATTTTCTGAATCTTGTTTATAATTGCTGTGAACAGAAACAGCATTTACTCTTGTTTAAGTCATAACAGACTTACTGGCAGTGCTGTATTTCCCAACAGGCCCCTATAGGCTCAGCCTAGAGCAGCTCTTTTTCATGGGGGGAAAAAAAACCTCGAGGTGAAATATTTTCTATTAAAAATATAAGGCATTGGTATATATTTATTTTCAATTGCATGGAATCTGAGCACACTTCCACACAGGAAGTTTGTGGAGCCCAGTGTGGTGAGATTCCTTAAATGGCCATAGCAGCTCCAAAGAGCTTTTTGGTTGGTTGGTTTTCACACTGAAGGGCGGCAATAAACTCAGTGGCTAACCTCTTCTGGACCGTAATCTCAGTGTGGGCAGGGAGTTTGTCTACCAACTCTGTTGAATTGTACTCTCTCAACTGCTTAGTACAGTGTTCTGCACACAGGAAGCACTCAATAAATTGATTGATTAGTGCCACCCCAACTGACTTGAAAACATGAGTTTGCTTAAGAAAGATAAAATGCCTTATGATTTCCTTGATGGTATTCATTTGAGTAACAATAATGACTATTATGGCTCAAACCATGTAGTTAAAACCAAAAGAAAAAAATCTGCAGTTGGAGCCTGAGAATGCTTATTGACCATTTGGTGGTTTTCTTTCCAAGTGAAAACAGATTTTTGCTAAGATTTAATTTAGCAAAGCCATTTCCTTTTACCTTGCTATAGGGTGCTATCAGATAGCATCAAAAAAAATGATCAATTTTGACACAAGCACTTAGAATAGCACATTGCACCCAGTGGACTCTCAATAAATACCATTATTAGTACTTGGCTCTTAGGCCCTGTCAATAGGAAACAAGTATTTCTATTAGCTGACTGCCTCATTCAGAGCTGCCCTCTTCTCCTCAGCTCATGCCCTTCATTCCTTACACACAAATCTTTACCCCTGCACATGGAACTCCCTCCTTTCCCACCTTCAAAGCCCACCCCCTGGAGAGGCATTCCTTGATCAATCTATTTCCACCTTTATGGGCAGGCTACCTGACTAGGCTAGGAGTTAGACCTACTCCCAACTCACCCCCTGGGCCCCTGAGAAACAGCATGGCCTAGTAGAAAGAGCATGGACTTGGGAGTCAGAGGCCCTGGGTTGCAATCCCACCTCTGCCACTTGTCTGCTGTGTGACCTTGGGCAAGTAACTTCACTTCTTTGTGCTTCAGTTCCCTCATCTGTAAAACAGGGATCAATACCTCTTCTCCCACCTACTTAGACCGTGAGCCCCATGTGGCACCTGATGGTCTTGTTTCTACCCCAGAGCTTAGTACAATGCTTGGCACATAGTAAATGCTTAACAAATATTATTATTATTACACTCAAAATTCAAAGTTGGCAATGAATCAATAAATATTCTGTTGTATTTTCCCGAGTCAGTCAATCATATTTATTGAGCGCTTCCTATGTACAGAGCACTGTACTAAGCACTTGGGAGAGTACAATATAAAAATATAACACATTCCCTGCCCACAGTGAGCGTAAAGTCTAGAGGGAAAAGTACTGAGCTCATCCAGGATGCTGAATATATTATTCTGCCTGTAGCAGTTAATAAATAGGATTGATTGATCGATTGACATTCATGTCAGCCTTCTGGGATACAAGTTTTGCAGGGAGACAAAAATCAGGAGATTTGGGGAGATTTTATTTTAATACAATCTAATAAATGACTAAGTACTGACTATTAAAATGGTTAAGGGCTAGTCAGATTGGCAGCATCTTTCAGAATTTTTTTTCTTGCTTTGCTTTAACTTGTGTCAGTAAGTTGAATGAGGTCACATGAAAATGGTGAGTGTGGTATGCACCAGCAAACGCTAGGCCAATACCAAGGGTCAAAGCCCTCAAACCAAACAATTTTCCCCAAATATGGATTTCCATCAGGCTTTCTCTCTTAAGGTCCCACCTGACCTTCAAATCTACCTGAAGTAAACAGAAGGAATAGTCTCTGGTTAGAAGAAAACCTGGCTGTTGGGACAAAGAGATATTAAACAGGATTGATTTCTCAGAAATCAAAGGCTACCAAACTTCTACCAGGCCTCTAAAATCCAGATGGGCCTCCATTCAGCCTGCACCCCCTTAGCCACACCTCCTTCACTACAGCTGATCAACATCATTAAACTGAGCCCATAACCACCTGCCTTCAGCAAAATAACTCCAATTCACCCACAACCATGGATTCTCCTTGTAAGTGACAAAAGCTGAATTTGAAGGAGAAGCCTACTCACTTAATTCAGTGAATTTGGGCCACCTGGTGTGTTAGAACTATTGTTTTGAGGAAATACAGTCACATGTTACCCATTAATTTGTGGGATAGAAAGTCCCCCCATCTTATGATCTGGCGAACCTTTTCTCCCATGTTCTAGTATCTTTTAAAGCAGTTAGGCTGACACACGGTTTTCTTTGTGATACCAAAGTGCTTTCTGAATTCATCTGTACCCTTGAGCTGGGACTGCAAATTTCAGGTGTGTGCCAAGGTGCAAGGAGATCTATCCTGGCAGCTGATTCTTACCCCAAGAATGTTTCCATTTTGCTATTTCTCCAAGGAGTTTAGCATTTTTTTTCCTGGGACTTCTAGATTTGAGGATTCAAGGGGCGACCTTTCTTAGCCTGGCTCTAGAACATGTCAGCAAGACAGAAGGCATTCTTAGAACAGAGTTTTGTGAATCTAGCATGATTTCTGCCACTGCTGTCGGTGGCAGTGAAGTTGCAGGATAGTGGTGGGGATAGCAGTGTCAGTGCAGTAATAGTGTCAGGGCAGAGTTAGTTGTGACACAGGGGTGACCATAATGGAGGAGGTGGGGTGACAGTAAAATATGCAAACCAAGCCACACCCTATATTCATTCATTCATTCAATAGTATTTATTGAGCGCTTACTATGTGCAGAGCACTGTACTAAGCTCTTGGAATGTACAAATCGGTAACAGATACAGTCCCTGCCCTTTGACGGATATTCTTGGTGGTTGTGGGGACTGGTTCTCAATCTTTGTTTCCAATAGGTGTGTCCTGAAGCACTGAAGGGAAGTTTCCAGCCAAAAAAAAACAGGTGGTCAGCAATCAAAGAGTAGTGTGTAAATGTTGAATGGACAGATTGAAGGTTAAGGCCCTGAACCAGGATGTTAGAGATAAGGGTCCGAAGGAGAGGGTTAAAGACAAGCTGCTATTCTGGTTTTGGCCACTGACACCCCTCTCCCCAGCCAGTCAGATTCACACCCTATTTGTCTTTAACTCTATTTGAGAGAGGTAAATATTTGGAATATTTGATACAAAAGAATACAGAATGGAGGGAAACACCTGCCTTGTGTAAACAGGGCCACAGATGGTTGATTTTACTAACTTTTTGGGGGGCCACATGTTCTGTTGAATAGAAGCAGGTGACAGAATGAGTCTTTTCCTGGATGGCTGGTCTTCAGCACAACAGGGTCAAAGTGGATAGGATATGCATGATGGATTCTCTGTCCTGTATGACTGGTCTCAATAAGGAGGTTTATTTATCTGACTTGGCAGCAAGCATGATTAGTCCCAGAACGGGCATTGTGGAGGTGAGGTGGGAAGACATTCTCTTCCTCCCTCATTTGCTAAAGAGAGGGTTGGAAGAAACTCATTTTCAAATGAACCGTATAACCATCCCAAAGGATCCTCTGAATTGAAGTTGGGGCTGCACCCACATCTGCCATCCTGGAGCAGCTGGACACACAAGCCCGTTTGAATTTTCGCCAGCCTGGAGAGGTAAGGCACTTGGTGAAAAAGAGAGAAAGATGACTCATTTTTCCCCATCATTACTGTTTCTAAATTGAATATTTCTCCAGGAGTTTTTGACTTTTGCAGAAATGTAACATTAAGTAAACTCCACACCTTCTCCCAGTGTTATCACCAGACTCTGGACTTTCCTGGGCTCACTGCCATCTTACTTCTTTCTCTCTGCTTTTCCATCTCGCCCTCCTCTTCCTTCCCTCCCTCCCCCCTCCCACGTTGGGCACACGTCAGTCCATCTGGATGTCCTGGAGTGGAATCCCACACCTAAAAAACAATGTGGCTATGGCAGCTGATGTTGCCACTCTGGAAAAGCCAAAGTCCAGAAAGCAATTGGCTCCAACCCATTTGCGTACAATGTAATTTTCCAGTAAATCCTCATAGATAAAGGAGATAAAGGAGAGCTCCATCCCCTATCTAACCTCACTCCCCTCCCACTACAACCCAACCTTCACACTTTGCTCCTCTAACACAGACCTAGTTACTGTGCCTCGACTTGTGCCTCTCTCACATGGGGGTCCCCTTGCTCATATCCTCCCTCCCCATTCATATCTGACAGACCAACACTCTCCCTATCTTCAAAGACCTACTAAAATCACATCTCCTCCAGGAAGCCTTCCCTGACTAAGCTCTTATTTCTGCACCTTATTCTCTCACCCTCCTTCATCATTTATGCTCTTGGGTCCAAACCGCCTAAGCATTTGGATGCTCACCCCATCACCACCCCCACAGCACTTAGGTACAGACCCTTATACTCTGCCACTTCCCTTGTCTGTAATTTAGTTTGGTGCCTGTCTCCCCCACTAGGTGTAAGCTCCTCGAGAACAGGGATCATGTCTACCAATTCTGTTGAATTGTACTCTCCCAAGAGCTTAGTACAGGGCTTACACAGTGGACACTCAATAAATACCATTGCACAATTGTTGAGCAAACTGTTCTATGGTAGGTTTGGTATGCTGTCTGCACCAGCTACCAGGAACAGAAGAGTGGGCTGAAGTCCTTACTGGATGTTCCTCCCTGCTACTCTGTGAGGCCAACTCTACTATCACACATTTGAGCCAGGAAACAATGGACACCCAACAGGATTATTTACTGCAAATACTTGTAGAAACGTGGGAAAATACCTGGGTTTTAATGGTGATTGTGGAGGAGAGCAAGTGAAACCAAATGTGCAATGTATTCACCATTTCAGATTGCACTGATTAAAACCCTGCTTGTCGTACTATACATCATTGTACTGTAGTTATAGTAAATGTTCCTTGTAATGCATTTTCAAGTACAAAAATTGCTTCAGAAAAGAGCATTTAGGAAACTAATTCTATTGAAACCAATGAAGTGTTGACACATTGGCTGATGCGGATTTGTTTAAGGAGGCTTACTGTAGGTTATAAAAGTCCAGCCCTCAAGGCCAAACTCAGTGACTGCTTGGAATGAGGACTGGGAGAACACTGCAGCAGTATGCTCAGCAAGAACCCCTCATTAATCCTTTCCTGTAATTCGACTCGATTCCCGATTGCCAGGCTCTATAGAATTTCAAACCTGCTGCCAGCACAGGAACTAACTCCGAACCTATTCATTCCTCAATCAAGGCATTTGTACTGTTTGCTGATTTGTCTGTGAATGGTTACACAGTGTAAATCTGGGCTGAAGAGTGTCCTTTTCTTGTCGGCCAAATTGTTCTTGGCTGATGGGTTCTGTAATGGGTTAGAAATCATCAGGGTTTCTGACACCCTCATCTTGCCGAATGGCTGTGACCCTTTGCTACAGTCTATCTTGGGAAGGGGAAAAGAGGAAAAAGGATTTGCTGCTGAAAAGAGAGATGCGTCATCTAGTAGCAAGCTGTTGATTCACTTCGAACTAGGTCGGGGGCTTCTCTCGAAAATTTCAGTACCTGAAGCCTCTGATGGAGTTAAACATGAAAACACAGCCCTCCCTGCTTCCTAAATGGCCTCTCAATAATAGTAATAATTGTGTTTGTTAAGCACTTATCCTGTGCCAAGCACTGTGCTAAATACTGGGGTAGATGCAAGATCACCAGGTGAGACCCAGTCCCTGTCCTACATGGGGATCCCAGGCTGAGACAGGAATACAGATATTGAGCTCCCATTTTACAGATGAGGAAAGTGAGGGAGAGAGAAGTGAAGTGACTTGCCCAAGGTCACGCAGCAGACACGTGGTAGAGCTGGGATTAGAACCCAGGTCCTCTGACTCCCAGGCCTGGGTGCTTTCCATTAGGCCATGCTGCTTCTCTGAGCTAGAAGGGGTTTGTTGGGTGATTATTAAGGATTATCAAGTAACCCAGTGATTAGCAGAGCAGGAGCAGCCAGTTTTGAACAAAGAAATTTATGTCAGCAATCTCACAGTGGTATTCCGTGAGCATTTATTTTGTGCAGAGAACTGTCCTGAATGCTTGGGAGAGGACACTACAACAGAGTGCGTAGACAGCTAATGCTACTTCAGCCCGGGATGGTCTGTGCAGGTGTCATGAACTTGGATTCCTTGAAGCAGGCACCTCAGCTAGGCCCTGCCTTCTACAGTGTAGTGAATTGGCCCACTTTGGAGAGTGGGCTGCACCAGATAACTGGGATAAGGCATCTATGATAGCATCTGTGCAGTGGTAGCAGGCTTCTGAGGCAACTGGATGAGACTCTTGTACTCTCTTATTGCACTGCAGGAAGAGGAGGGGAGAGGAGAAGGAGGACAGGGCTCCTGGTTGGTGTGTGTTTCTGGGCCCAGGCATAGTTCAGGGGGTTTTCTTACCCCAAGGATAAGGCTTTGGGGCTCCACTACAGCCCCTGCTTTTACCTCCCCCTTCTGTCTCTTACTCCTGTTGCCCTACCTTCTTCCCCCTCCCAAACCACCCAAAATAATATTAGTAAAGCAGACTATCAGCCGACGCAGGTTTTCTTCCCTAAACATGTCCAATCGATCACAAAGAGTATTTGCCTTCCAACAGGAGTTGTAGCACTGCAGCCAAAAGCAAAGGTGGCTGCAGAGAAGGTTGTCTGTGGTATTAAAAATGATGGCATTTATTAAGAGCTTTGCTCCATTTCACTGAATGGTTCTGATTTTAACGACTGAGTCTTTCTCTGCTCCCAGTTCTCCCTCCCTAAGGGCCTCACCCTGTGTTTCCAAGTGCCAAACTGATCAGGTCAGTAGTTTATGGTGACCTCATCATGCCCTATATGTCCCCTAGTCAAGTTGGGTAGCTGGGTATTGGGTGACTCTGTCCAGGGGGCCGGGGAGGGTAAAGGGGGGAAAGTTGCTTGTTGCTGCTGAACCCACATCCTGAACTCTGCCTCACAAACTCTACACTCAGTGTTTGGATCCTCACGGTGGGCTGGGCCAATTGACATCCCTCAGTTTTTCCCAGGGGCATTGGCTACAGTTAATTAGTGTGGTCAAGTCTCAGAGTAAGAGAGGTGTGTTTTCCTGGACCAGAGTTTAGGGTTTCCTGCTGATTGCGTTGACAGAGTTGGGATCAGTTTGACCCACTACCGCAGTAGTTATCCTTTGATCCGGACCGTGTGTAATTGGACCCGTTCAGATGGCTTTCCTATAATAGCCCAGCAAGACAAAACCAAATCAGCTCCATTTATCTTAATGGGCTTTTTTTTTTTCAGACATGAGGCCTTGCCGATCTTTTGTAGAGAAGAAAAAGGAATCTGTGTATCTGATGGGCTTTGAAATACCATCTGGTGTTTAATGTTATTGTGCTCTGTTCTCATAGTGGTGTGCTGAATCATATCTTAAAAGTTCAACACCCTTTCACTCCCAGTCGCCATTCAATCCGACTGTGTCATTATCAAAGATTTGGATTTACAAAATGCTGCCTGCAAACAAAGCCGACTTAACAGACCCTTCTCCCTGAGGCAGACTTTGCTGACTGAGAGGAGCCTTCAAGTGTGAAGTCTGCTGGTCTTACATATTTCCCTACCATTTGGTTGCTCAGCAGAACTTTTATCCTCTAATATGACTGGTTGGATTATATGCTCATGGATGGAAAAAGCCACAAGAGAGGGCTTCTACAAGCAGACACAAGTCTTGGCAAACCTGGGACCTGTCTATGCCCCACCCATAGGTATTCCTTTGGTGGTACATGTGCTTATTTTGAGAGCTAACTAATGCTGTGTTGAATGCTTCTGCTGATCTTGAGTCTAGTGTTTTTACAATGAAAACGTTGCTTCTTCTTTTCTTTTAATAATGATCACAAGTGTCTGTAGGAATGGCAACAGTAAAATATGAACTAAAATTTGCCCAAAATGCAGTTTTGCTTTTTAGGCTCAGTGAGCAGCTCTTTTGAAGGGATAGAACTTTCCTTGACTGCTGTATATAGAGAGGAGATCAGCTTTTGATTGTTGTTTTAATAAACTGGAAATCTGCCCACATTCTCGAGGCAGAGAAACAGCACATCAATGCTGGCACAGTGAATCCAGCCCTTGTTGGAATTTAAGACTGAATTTAACCTCCTCCCCTCTCCTCCCTCCTCTCCCCCCCCCCCCCCCCACTTCTTTCTTCTCTGCATACACAGCCTCTTTTCATGGAGTTAACACAGGCTATCTTAAACAGCATGAACTAATAAAGAACGTCATTTTAAAAAGGAGACGTTTTCACAAATGCTGGAATGTGGGGGCATTTCAGCATGCTTTCTATGGCACTTAGTTTAAGAGGGTGGTGATTAATGAGTTTATGTTATCTATCAAAATGCTTCCATCATACTGCTGGTGTGACGCAGGATTTATGGTAATGAAAAACCTGCAATCTGTCCCCAGGATCTAAATCTATCAGGGCCACATCCATACCAATAACACTAAATGGTCTATTTGTAGGGAGCTGATGGCAAGATAGGGGTGCCGACTCCATGGAGGTCAGGGAAGCTTGGATGGGCCTTTATAGCTAACCTCCTCCTGTCCGTTAAGCTGGAAGTGGAGGCAAAATGCCAACCTTTCAGTGTGTCCCTTGCCAGCAGGCCAGTTTCCTCACCCCAGAACTTGGCAGCATTCTCCCCATAACACTGACATCCATAAGGGCTCTGGGAGAGAATCTGGGACCCCATATCACCTTGTGGCCCAGCCGGACAGTCCTGCAGAAAGGCCAAGGTGAGAGAGACCAGTGGAAGAAGCTCTCTGGCCTGGGAATGTGTATTCTGGGCACTCTAGCCGGGGATGGACTTCCTGCCCAGCCCCAGATACTTTCTCTGGATGCCCACAGGATCCATGTGGGCTGACCACTTCCCCTCCAGGAGCCCTGCCCCATGTTCACTTTCCACCTGACTGCTCAAAAAGAAAAGTTGGCCATCCTGGAAAAGACTATTCTGAGGAGATTATGTAATAGCAGAATAGCCCATTCTGGAAATCTAGACTGGAAATGATTTCTTGTTCAATTTATGGTGCTGACAAGCACCACTTTCTCAAGATCAATCTCTGCAGGCCAGGCCGATGATGGCTATCAGTAGTGCACGGCACTTTTTCCATCATTTTCTGGAAATCCACGTTTAAGGGTCGCGCAGGTTTCTACTGGAAGGATCGGTAACTGGAAGGTCTTTGGCAGAGAGAGAGAGAGACACTCCCCAACACCTTGCCTGAGCCCAGGAGGTGCCATCTGGCAGACAGTGGATCCCAAAGTCACAGGGAAACATCCATCCCCAGCAAGAGGAAAAGAACATTTGGTCCAGGCAACCCTTCCCTGTGCCCAGAGGTTGCCCATTTGGCAATTTTTCACTCCATTAAGCAAAACTGAAAATTCCACAGGGTGCCGGGCCTACATAAAAAACGTGTAAGTAGGGATTGCCAAAAAAGGAGTGGTGGCTGCTGAAAAACCTGCGGGGTTGACCAATCAATCAATCAATAGTGTTTATTGAGCATTACTGTGTACAGAGCACTTTACTAAAGGCTTGGGAGAGTACATTGCAACAGAGTTGGTAGATGAGATCTCTGTCCATAAGGAGCTTCTAGTCTATAGAGGGAGATACACATGATAATAGATTAAGAGTAGAGGAAAAAGAGTATAAGAATATTTTTTATGGTATTTGTTAAGCACTTACTATGTGTCAGGCACTGTTCTAAGCACTGAGGTAGATGTCAGGTTGGACACAGTCCATTTCCCACATGGCACTCACAGTCTTAATCCCCATTTTACAGATGAGGTAACTGGGGCACAGAGAAGTGTAGTGACTTGCCCAAAGTCACACAGCAGACAAGTGGTGGAACTGGCACTAGAATCCAGGCCCTTCTGAGTCCCAGGCCCGTGCTCTAATCACTAGACCACGCTGATTCTCCATTCTTATTTATGAAAGTATTGTGGGACTGGGGTGAGTATGTAAGGGTTACACAGCTAAGTGTATGGTCAGTGCAAAGGGGACAGCCGATAACATGGACCGACTTGGGCCAACAAACCTTAACCGAGAGAGACCTAAAAACACAATAGGCTTCCTTCCCACACTTCCCTACCCTCCTCCCCGCCCCCGAGAAGAGAGCAAGCAAGCAGCCACTGGGCCCACTTTCCAAGTTCCCAGGTTAAGTCCTGAAGAAAGAATGATTGGAAAAGCACTTTCTTCAATCTGGAAAGGCTCAGGCTGAGAGAAAATAGGATTGAAGTTTACCATCTCCTGAAGGGTGTGGACAGGGCAAACATGGGATTGTTATTCCCCGAAGACTATATCACCAGGAGGAAAGGACAGTCAGTGAAGCCTGAAGGTGGTAGGTGGAAAACAAACAAAAGGGAAACACTTCTTCACTCAGCAGGTGTTAAGCATATGGAATTTATTACTACAGGAAGTTTGTGCAACTGGAAATATCAGTTGGTTTAAGAGGGGTAAACTCATAGATGGGAGGAAGATGAAAGTTGTGGCTGTGAGGGGGAATTGATAGAATGCTGGAAGAATCAAACGCAAGAGGTTGGGGTGGACTGAAGAGGCAATTGACTGTTGGCCACTCTGGGCTCCCCCAATTCTGCTGCCTATGTGATCTCTGGGGACTGCTCTGATATCCTGTGGGCAGCCATGGGGTGAGGGACTCCACCAGGGTGGCGAGAAAATCCAATCAGGTTGTTGTACTGGAGATGCTGGAGTTGAGACCGAAGTTCATTTTATCTGTACTATAAGGCAACTGCTAACGTTTCGTGGATGTTTAGAGTGTAGTTTACCCACTGGCTCTCTGGGCCCAAATAGTATTATTTATTTGAAAAATTATCTTCATAGACCACACTTGCCCATGGCACATATGGCTATGGAGCCCAGTTGTCTCCCCTTGTGGACTGGGACAGAATCCTGGCCCTGTGGGAGAGAAACTTCATCTGCCTGGGCAGATGCTAAGCCATTGTCCGTGGGCAGAAGAAGCTCCACCTGGGAAGAGGGAAAAGCAGCGAGGCATTGACCAAAGGCATTCTGCCATTGTGATTATAGGTTAGCTTCCACAGGACCTCTCCCTGTGTGATACCTTCTGGACCCATGCTTGAAAGGCTTAGGTGGAATGGGCTTGTTGGGGCCACTGGATATGGCTATTGGCTATTGCAGTGCTGACAAGATGGGCCAGAGCTCCACATGCAGCTCTATTTAAAATAAGTCCAGGTTGCTTTCTTCTGGGTGGGGAAAAGTAGGGTCAATAAAACTGAACTAGCCTACTCGTCTGAGAATTGCTTAACACCCTTACCACCGAAGGACAGTATAAATGCCTAGTGAAACAAATGTGACAGTCCCACTGGCTTTTTAGTCAGAGTTTCACATGCACTTTTAAGATTATATTTTGGTCAATATTGAAATGCTTTTGGGTCATGTAAACTGAACTTTTATAGATTTTAACATGTAGCCTACATAATAGTGTTAGAGAAGGATTTTTTTCTCAATTTTTTCTTTTATTCCTTCCCCACCAGAATCTCTTGAGAAATATAAAAACTTGTCTCTTCTTGAACAGTAATTAGAGGTTTGTACTATCAACTAACAGGATCCGAAAGAGGCCCCTGCTGGCTATGTTCTCAGCCCAGCGGACAGCTTATTGCCTGCAGCCAGCGCAATGTCGAAAATTCCCATTTTCCAAAAGCTCCTCCTGTCTGAATGCCGATGAAACCATGGATGTAATGTGCCCGGATCCCCCGGCACCCCCTCTCAAGTGGGCGCGCGTGCGTGTGTGTGCGTGTGTGTGTGTGTGTGTAGAGGTGGGAGCCTACCCATGTGTGTCCACATCTGTCCGTGTGTGTGTTTGCATACAGAGTGGCTTAGTGGCAAGAGGCCGGCCTTGGGAGTCAAAGGCCATGGGTTCTAATCCCGGCTTCGCCACTTATCAGCTGTGTGACCTTGAACAAGCCACTTCACTTCTCTGTGCCTCAGTGACTCCATCTGGAAAATGGGGATGAAGCCTGTGAGTGCCACATGGGACGACCTGATTGCCTTGTATCTACCCCAGCACTTAGAACAGTGCTTTGCCTATAGTAAGCACTTAATAAATACCATTATTATTATTATTATTCCATGGTCTAGCTAAAGAGGCTTGAAGGATGTAGGAAAAGCACATGGTAAAGTGAACCCGGAACTATAGCCTCTCTCTTCCTATTTAGCTGTTTTTGTATTCAAAGATGATGCCACTGACAGGAAAAGTAATCTATGGATGCATGTGGATACAGCACAGGCCTGGGAGTCAGAAGGTCCTGGGTTTTAATCTCAGCTCCACCACTTGGCTGCTTTATGACCTCGGGGAAGTCACTTCACTTCTCTCGGCCTCAGTTACCTCATCTGTAAAGTGGGGATTAAGACTGTGAGCCCCATGTGAGACACGGATTGTGTCCAACCTGATTAGCTTAATAATTTTGGTATTTGTTAAGTGCTTACAATGGGCAAAGCACTGGTCTAAGCACTGGGTAGATACAAGGTAATTAGGTTGTCCCACGTGGGGCTCACAGTCTTAATCTGCATTTTACAGATGAGGTAACTGAGGAACAGAGAAGTTAAGTGACTTGCCCAAAGTCGCACAGCTGATGGAGAAGCAGCGTGGCTCAGTGGAAAGAGCATGGGCTTTGGAGTCAGGGCTCATGAGTTCGAATCCCAGCTCTGCCACTTGTCGGCTGTGTGACTGTGGGCAAGTCACTTAACTTCTCTGGGCCTCAGTTCCCTCATCTGTAAAATGGGGATTAAGACTGTGAGCCCCACGTGGGACAACCTAATTCCCCTATGTCTACCCCAGCGCTTAGAACAGTGCTCGGCACATAGTAAGCGCTTAACAAATACCAACATTATTATTATTATTATTATTATGATTAGTGGCAGAGCCAGGATTAGAACCCATGACCTCTGACTCCCAGTGACTCCCAAGCCCGTACTCTTTCCACTGAGCTTGAATCTACCCCAGTGCTTAGTACAGTGCTTGGCACACAGTAAGTGCTTAACAAATCCATTTTAAAAAAAACTGAGTGGCTGAAAAGACGAATGTGGATTCCATGATCCCAAACACACTGTGGGCACATCAAGGGCTTCTCCCTTGTTGGGCTGTTGGGCTTATTCATGTATTACCGAATTTATTGAGCACCTATATTGGGCACAACATCCTACTAGACACTTGGGGCTATATAAAGAAGATGAAAATTAAAGTCAGTCCCTCCCCGCCAAGAATAATTTAAGGAAAAAGCAAACATGGAGCAATTAATAGTGAAACATCAAATCTAATATATGGGGAGACCTATTTTGTTCCTTATTCCCTTCTTATTCCCACTTCCTCATCCCTAGCCTGGTAACAGAAAAATTCTCAACATTCTAAATAGTTAGGCATCACATTTCCTGTGCCACCCACCTGCTGGTGAGGTCACTGTGTTCACAGCAGCTTAAATTGTTCAGTTTTTGCCTCTCTGCCTCATCATTCTCTTAAAATTTCTGCTCAAAAAGAGCTTCTCTTTCTTGGTTTCAGTGTGCCAATATTGTCTGTCTACCACAGTCATCTCCTAACTTTCAACTGTAATGCAATGTTTTCCAAGGCTTCACTTTATTTCATCCTTAAATCACTTCCTCTCTCCCTTGTTTCAGGCACGCCACACAACAGCTCTTTGGGTACCCTCCTGTCATCCATTCTTCTCATATGTCCCCTCCAGAGAAGCTGTGTTAAGATGAGCAGCAGCTTGGTTTAGTTGATAAAGCACAGGAGTCAGGAGGACCTGGGTTCTAATCCCAGCTCCACCACTTGTCTGCTGTGTGACCTTGGGCAAGTCACTTAATTTCTCTGCCCCACAGTTACCTGAACTGTAAAATGGGGGTGAAAACTGTAAGCACCATGTGGGAGAGGGACTGTGTCCAACCAGATTAGCGTTTATCTGCCCCAGTGCTTAGAACAGTGCTTAGCACCTATTAAGTGCTTAACAAATACCATAATTACTATTAATGCTAGTAGCCTGACTTGTCCTAGGATCTGATCATGTTTTGCCACTTAATGTGGATAATAGCATGGATGGTCAATAGATTCTTCTCCCAAACACTCCCTATTGGGCAACCCTCATGACTTGGGGTTTGGGAAGGTGACATCATCAAGGCTAGTTTGAGAAAAATTGCTCCAGGTAAGAAATACATCACTAGCAACTTGCAACTCCTCATGATTAAAACAAAATTGAGGATTGTGAAAACCTGCAATGGGATACGTAAATCAAACTAAGAAATGTGCATCACCAGTGGTGGGATACCAAAGCAGAAGAGATTCAGGGATGTGCTGAGTGCCACCAAACTAAACTTTTTTAGTCATCATTGAAAAGAAGCAGCATGGCCTACTACATAGAGCACAGGACTGGGAGCCAGAAGGACCTGGGTTCTAATTCCAGACCTGCCACTTCTCTGCTGTGTGATCTTGAGCAAGTCACTTCACTTCTCTGTGCCTCAGTTACCTCATCTGTAAAATTGGGATTAAGACTGTGAGACCCATAGGGGACATGGACTGTGTCCAACCTGATTAGCTTGTATCTATCCCAGCACTTCGTCCAGTGCCTGGCACAAAATAAGTGCTTAACAAATACCATTAAAAGAAAGCAAATACCATGATGAGTCCCCTTCATCACAGACAAAGAGGAAATCCTATACAAGTGGAAAAACGCCCAACAATGATAGTCTAAACATGCATGTTCAATGTTGGTACTCCAGCAATAAGCCTATTGCTTATTTGTGTTTGTAGAAGCATTCTTTTCTTTATCATAGTAATTCAGTAGAGGGAGTTCATGATGATAATGATGATGTGATGATGATGATGATGATGATCACACTGATGGACTCTCCCACTAAGAATGATGGATGATCCTCCGCCCAGGAAGCCTTAGAACCAAAGACCTTAGGGGAGGAATTGATTGTGGTGATAGTTTGAGCAGCATTTGCGCAATGCCACTTGCACTCTCACATCCTTGACAGTAGGGTCCCCGCTGGGGCATAGCATGCAACAGAGTGCAAGTAAGTGAATAGAAATATAGTCCAGTGCCAAGTTCACACAAAGATTTTCTTATGTGCAGGATCCATTTACAGTCCAAGTAACCCCAGGATGAAGGTGATGAAACTTCATTTCACTTCATAATGCCTCTGGACAGATTTGGATTAGGAATTCAATTTCTGATAGCTACCATTCTGAAGAGGTAAGGCCTCTTGGTATGAAGGGCCTACTGTGTGCAGAGCACTACACTACATTATTGGAGAGTATAATCAAATTAGTAGGCACGATCCCTGCCCTCGAGGACTTTACAATCTACTGAAGGAGACCAGTGCTAAATAAATTATAGAGGAAGGAAGAAGGAATAGGAAATGTTTCTGAGGTACATATTTTGCATATATTGTAACATATTTTGTAAGAAAAGTACAAAAACGCTACAAGAAATTGGGAGTACTTAAGGGCTTAGGTGGCCCAAAAGTGCTGAACAGGAAGTTGGGGGATATAAACAAGGGAGATTGTACTCTCCCAGGTGCTTATTACAATGCTCTGCACTCAGTAAGCACTCAGTAAATACGATTGACTGACTGACTAGCAATTAATCAGGGAAGGCCGCCTGCACAAGTTGTGATTTCAGAAGGGCTTTGTTGTATCCAGCAGCTACCTCTGTGACCCTGTCCTTCCTTAGTGCTGCGATATCAACCCCATATCTGGCCAGTTCACGTGCTATAGATGCTGTTTTTCTTTCTGGACAAGGATTGTTCTCATTGTCATGTAATGTCCTGGTTTTCCACTCTATGCTGAAATGCCAAGATAGATCACACTGTAACCATGGTTTACAGATAACGAAATACAGATCAGCTGATGTTTTACTAAAGTCATACAAGAATATCAGCAATGCAAACACACAGTCAGTGCTTCCCAAGAACTATAAACAATGAAAGAAAGAGACCAGATGAGCTTTCAACTTGTGTGCAAGTTTGGACATACTGCCTGGGCTATGAGGAAGCAACCTGTTCTGCCTTCAGAAAATTTGTGAATTCCTGGTGAAGACTGATGTCTGAAATAACCTGAAAGAAATTATTAGATCTAGCAAGTCTTGGCTACTCTTCCAAATGTCATTCTAAAAATGGTGAAATTATATCTTTAGACAAAGTTATTTTCCAAAGTGCAATACATAAAAATTGAGGGAGATGAATTCTTGTTAGAACAACAGTGTTTGCTCTAAGGTGATTTATGTGCTCTGCAGTAACATTCCCTTTCCTGTTGTTAAATGGGACAGTTTCCTCCCAGCATTCCTCATCCTCCTCCTCCTCTTCCTCCTCTTTCCTTAATCAGTCATTATCAAATCCTTCCATCTTGTTTCAATAATATGGTACTTAACCCCTTTTTGATGTTCATTCATTCATTCAATAGTATTTATTGAGTGCTTACTATGTGCAGAGCACTGTACTGAGCGCTTGGAATGTACAAGTCGGCAACAGATAGAGACAGTCCCTGCCCTTTGACGGGCTTACAGTCTAATCGGGGGAGACAGGCAGACAAGAACAATGGCAATAAATAGAGTCAAGGGGAAGAACATCTCATAAAAACAATGGCAACTAAATAGAATCTGGGTGATGTACATTTCATTAAACAAAATAAATAGGGTGATAAAGATATATGCAGTTGAGCGGACGAGTACAGTGCTGAGGGGGTGGGACAGGAGAGGGAAAGGGGGAGAAGAGGGTTTAGCTGCGGAGAGGTGAAGGGGGGGTAGAGGGAGCAGAGGGAAAAAGGGAGGAGCTCAGTCTGGGAAGGCCTCTTGGAGGAGGTGAGGTTTAAGTAAGGATTTGAAGAGGAGAAGAGAATTAGATTGTCGGAGGTGAGGAGGGAGGGCATTCCAGGACCGCGGGAGGACGTGCCCCAGGGGTCGATGGCAGGATAGGTGAGACCGAGGGACGGTGAGGAGGTGGGCGGCAGAGGAGCGGAGCGTGCGGGGTGGGCAGTAGAAAGAGAGAAGGGAGAAGAGGTAGGAAGGGGCAAGGTGATGGAGAGCCTTGAAGCCTAGAGGGAGGAGTTTTTGTTTGGAGCGGAGGTTGATAGGCAACCACTGGAGGTGTTTAAGAAGGGAAATGACATGCCCAGACTGTTTCTGCAGGAAGATGAGCCAGGCAGTGGAGTGAAGAATAGACTGGAGCGGGGTGAGAGAGGAGGAAGGGAGATCAGAGAGAAGGCTGACACAGTAGTCTAGCCGGGATATAGCAAGAGCCTGTAGCAGTAAGGTAGCCGTTTGGGTGGAGAGGAAATTGTAAAGGTGAAACCAGCAGGTCTTGGTAACAGATAGGATGTGTGGGGTGAACGAGAGACGAGTCAAAGATTACACCAAGTTTCCGGGCCTGAGAGACAGTGATAGGGAAGTCTGGGAGAGGACCGGGCTTGGGAGGGAAGATGAGGAACTCAGTCTTGCTCATGTTGAGTTTTAGGTGGCGGGCAGTCATCCAGGTGGAGACATCCTGGAGGCAGGAGGAGATGCGAGCCTGAAGGGAAGGGGAGAGGACAGGGGCAGAGATGTAGATCTGTGTGTCATCTGCGTAGAGATGCTAGTCAAAGCCGTGAGAGCAAATGAGTTCACCAAGGGAGTGAGTGTAAATGGAGAACAGAAGAGGGCCAAGAACTGACCCATGAAGAACTCCAACAGTTAAAGGATGGGAGGGGGAGGAGACGTCTGCAAAGGAGACCGAGAATGACCGGCCAGAGAGATAAGAGGAGAACCAGGAGAGGACGGAGTCCGTGAGATAAGGTGTGGAGGAGGAGGGGATGGTCGACAGTGTCAAAGGCAGCAGAAAGGTCAAGGAGGATTAGAATGGAGTAGGAGCCATTGGATTTGGCAAGAAGGATGTCATGGGTGACCTTAGAGAGAGCAGTCTCGGTAGAGTGGAGGGGACGGAAGCCAGATTGGAGGGGGTCCGGGAGAGAATGGGAGTTAAGGAATTCTAAGCAGCAAGTGTAGATGACTCATTCTAGGATTTTGGAAAGGAAGGGTAGTAGGGAGATAGGGCGATAACTGGAAGGGGAAGTGGGGTCGAGAGGGGGTTTTTTTAGGATGGGGGAGACATGGGCATGTTTGAAGGCAGAGGGGAAGGAGCCATTGGAGATTGAGTGGTTAAAGATAGAAGTTAAGGAAGGGAGGAGGGCAGGGGCGATGGTTTTTATAAGGTGAGCGAGAATGGGGTCCGAGGCGCAGGTGGAGGGACTGGCACTTGAGGGGAGGGAGGAGATCTCTTCTGAGGATACTGCAGGGAAGGATGGGAAAGTAGGGGAGAGGGTTTAAGGGGCGGAAGGGAGAGGCGGCAGGGTGACTTTGGGGACCTCAGACCTGATTGTGTTGATTTTTGTGATGAAGTAGGTGGCCAGATCATTGGGGGTGAGAGATGGGGGAGGGGGAGGAACAGGGGGCCTAAGGAGATAGTTAAAGGTATGGAACAATTGGCGGGGGTGACGGGCATGGGTGTCGATGAGGGAGGAGAAGAATCTTTGCCTGGTGGAGGAGAGGGCAGAGTTAAGGCAGGAAAGGATAAATTTGCCATGTATGAGGTCAGCTTGGTGCTTGGACTTTCGCCAGCAATGCTCGGCAGCTCAAGCATAGGAGCGTAGGAGGCGAACAGAGGAGGTGATCCAGGGCTGTGGGTTAGTGGAGCGAGAGCGGCGGAGGGAAAGGGGGGCGAGAGAGTTGAGATGAGTAGAGAGGGTGGAGTTGAGAGCGGAGACCTGATCATCAAGAGTGGGAAGTGAGGACGGGGGGCAAGGTGGGGAGAGATGCTTTTGGAAAGACGAATGGGATCAAGAGAGCAGAGGTCTCTGTGGGGGCAGTAGCAAAGATTTGCAGGGGGAGGGAGTGTGAGAGATGAGGCAGGTGAGAAGGTTATGGTCAGAGAGAGGGATTTCAGAGTTGGTGAGGGAGGAGATAGTGCAGCGGTAAGAGATGACGAGATCGAGGGTGTGACCGAGTCGGTGAGTGGGCGCGGTATGGTGGAGCAGGAGGTCGGCAGAGTGGAGGAGGGATAGGAGGCGGGCGGCAGAGGAATCATCGGGTACATCCATGTGGATGTTGAAGTCTCCGAGGATCAGAGTGGGCAGAGAGAAGGAGAGAAGGAAGGTGAGGAAGGGGTCTAGGTGGTTGAAGAAGTCGGAGGTGGGACCAGGAGGGCGGTAGATGACAGCGACAAGTGTCTGGAGGAGGTAGTAGAGGCGAATGATATGGGCTTCGAAGGAGGGGAAGGAGAGGGGAGGGGGAGGAGGGATAGTGCGGAAGCGGCAACGGGGTGAGAGGAGGAAGCCGACACCTCCTCCCTTTCCGGTGAATCAGGGGGAGTGGGAGAAGGAGAGGCCTCCGCTGGATAGAGCAGCGGCGGAGACCGTGTCTTCGGAAGTGAGCCATGTTTCTGAAATGGGGAGGAGGAGGAGAGAGCGGGAAAGGAAAAGGTCATGGATGAAAGGTAGTTTACCTGTAATGGAGCGGGGGTTCCAGAGGCCACACTTGAAAGTAGCTGTGGGTGCAAGGGGGGGGTAGGGGGGAAAGCGGGGGGAGGGGAGGGTTTGGATGGGAAGGAGGTGGCGGGGCCCTGGATGGGGAGAGGGGGATGAGGGGTGGCGGTGGGGCAGGAGGACTGGGATGGGGCATGGGTGGGGAAGAAGGAAGGGGGGAGGAGGTGAGGAGGGGGTTTGGTTGGGGGGAGAGTAGGGGGAGGGGGAAGAGGGGTGGCGCTGGTAAAGCTGGGTTCTAGGGTGGGGAAGAGGAGGGGGGAGGAGGCAGCAGAGAGAGCGGGAAAGAGCTGAGCAAGAGAGGGGAAGGGGAAGGGGAGGATAGGAAGGGGCTTGGGAGGGGGGGGAGGGACATGGTGAGGCCAGAGAGGTGGGTGGCAGCACTGACAACAGTAAACAATAACAAGTGAAATCGGTAATATAGCAACATGATACAGTATGATACAATACAATAGTGTTAATAAGCGGGCGATGACCAGGGTCGGGGGTCAACCCGATCAAACTCAAAGTCAAGTGGCTAGCGGCAGGGAGAGTCCCGGAGCTCATGACCAAATGTCTCTGAGGCGGCACCGTCCGGGTGCGGTTGCGAACGTAGGCGACGGCTAAGCTAAGGTAACACAGTGAGAACAAGGACATCGTCGCCCGGGGCGGGGGCGGGGGAGATGAATCACCTCAAGGGGGAAGAGGGAGTGAGGGCTTCCCAAAATGGCCGCTTCAGGCGGAGTGAGGGGGCGGTTGGGGGGCACATTGTCCCTGGGCCCGAGCAGGGGAGCACAATGTCCCCAGGGCCGAGCAGGGGGGCAGAATGGGAACTAGTGGCTGGGGGTCTGTGGGGGCGTGGAGGGGCGGGGGGGAAGATCCTTAGTGTCGGAGTTCTTGAGCGGGGGTGCAGAGGTCCAGGTTGGGAAAGGATGAGGTGGGTGCGGGTCCGGGCGGTCCAAGGCGCAGCTCCCCAGGGGAGGCGGTGGCGGCGTGGATGAGTCAGCGAGTGGCAGGCGAAGGTGGGGCTTGTCGGGAATCGAGGCCGGGCAGGCCAAGGCTGCCCCTCAGGGGAGCAGAGATCCCAAGCCCACGTGCTGATGTTTCCGAGGGTCCTGGCGGTGACAAGGCTCAGCTTCCCGGGAGAGAGAGGTGGTCCCGGCGTGGATGAGTCGCTGGTCGGCGGCCAAAAAGCTGCTAAAGAGCTAGCCGAAATGGGGGCTGGGCAGTCCAAGGAACCGCTGCAAGGGAGGAGAGCTCCCGAGTCCATGTGGTGGCCGATTCAGTTGGGAACAAGGGGACCGGCGGTCTAAAACTCACCCCCAGGGGAGCAGAGATCCCGAGCCCACGTGGTAATGGCTCCAAGGGTCCGGGCGGTGACAAGACTCAGCTTCCCGGGAGAGAGAGGCGGTCCCAGCATGGATGGGTCGGCGGTCAGTGGCCAAAAAGCTGCTAAAGTCGGCGGTCGGTGGCTGTAGGGTTGCTGAAATTATAACCAAGAGGACCTGAATGTGTGGGAGAGTGAGAAACAGAGACATGGAGAACACAAAAAAAGAGAGAGAGAGAAAGGAGAGCAAGAGAGGAAGAGAAAGAACTAACCCCTCACTGAACATTTGAAATCCAAATGAATGGTGTTGATTTGGTACAGATATGAATCTGTTTTTATACAAGACAGGCTGGTTTATATTCAGTTTAATAAAGAGCTATCATATAGCTAAGCCCATACTTTATAAGACAGGAGATAGATTGGCACTTGTCTGTTACACAGAAGGGACTGTTATATTTTGAGAGCATGACAAATGACATCACTCCAACTCCTTCATCCCGTGGAACCTTCTTAGGGAAGGGGAGGAGGACGGGGGAAGTAGCCACATTACTGTAGGACTGTCTGCTGGGAAGCAGGCTACAAAATGGCCTCTCTAATAGCACCATACATTGCAAATGGCCAACAAAATGCTGACCATCAACATCAGGAAGGTGATAGTCTTGCTCCAGATAAATCATGATACCCTTCCACCCAGAATACTGCATGCATTTCTGATTGTGGCATCTTAAGAAAGAGGAAATAGTGCTAGAGAGGGACAGAGAAGGAAAACCAAGATGATCAGGAGAATGGAGAAGCTTCCATATGAGGGTAGACTGAAAGAGATCACACTGTTCATTTTGGGATGACTTCCTGGAACTCCATGCTCTCTCAAACCACTCCCTGCCCCTCCTTCAGAGCCTATCTAAAAAGTCACCTCCTCCAGGAGACATTCCTTGATTAACCCTGTGACCTTCCCAGGTATGCCATCCCATCAGTCACCTCAGCATTCATTATGCATTTGTTCATTCATCCAATAAGATTTCTTTCCTGTGTGAGGTGCTTGAGGGAGTACAGTGAAAGTCAAAGCTATGGTCTCTCCTCGCCAATCTAACAGGGGAGAGAGGTGGCATAAATTGTATACATATGTGAGATCAGGTGGAAAAATCTAGATACAACTAGTAACAGCAATAGTATGGAAAGTAAATTAAGTAATAAGTAACCTAGTAAATAGAGTATGTAAATAGAGTTCAAGTATCTATTCTTTCCCTCTTAAATATTATATATTTGTCAATTTATGTCTGCTTGTCTCCTTGATTATTCATTCATTCGTATTTATTGAGCGCTTGCTGTGTGCAGAGCACTGTACTAAGCACTTGGAAAGTACAGTTCGGCAACAGATAGAGACAATCCCTACCCAACAACGAGCTCACTGTCTAGGAGGGGGAGACAGGCAACTAAACAAAACAAGCAGACAAGCATCAGAAGCATTAGACAATCAGCTCCTCAAGGACAGGGATCACGTCTTTTACTTCTGAACAGTCAATCAATAATCTTATTTTTTAAGGTATTTGTTAAGCACCTTCTATGTGCCAGGAACTCTACTAAGCACTGGGATAGATGCAAGCTAATGAGGTTGAACACAATCCATGTCTCACATGGGGTTCATAGTCTTCATCCCCATTTTACAGATGAGGTAACTGAGACAGAGAGAAGTGAAGTGATTTGCCCAAGGTCACACAGCAGACAAGTGGTTGAGCTGGGCTTAGAAGCCATGTCCTTCTTACTTCCAGGCCCATACTTATCCACTAGACCACACTCCTTCTACCAGACAATGCTGCTTCTGCTTCAATCAGTATTCCCCAGTCACCTAGTATGCAGGCATGCAACCCAACTTTCATTGCAGGTCATATATTTAAAGAATTAATTTAGTTGAAACAAGGCACATAGAAACTCTGCATGTCTTCAAGACCTAACTTAGCCCCAGATCCCTTTCCCTCCCTCCCCCTGCATAACCAGGCCCATTTTTATGTGGCCAGAGCTCTGGCTTGAGCAGTTGAATCTCCATTCTGGGCAGAGTTGGGGGAAAAGGCCCCTTTGCTCATTACCTTCTAGGTCAAAGTGTTTGTCTCACAGCACTCTTGCAAGCACTCAGTTTTTAGAGCAAGAGCTAAAACTCTCTGGTGTTCCAAATGCCTACTGCACAATTTAAACAGGGGCAACCATATGATTGCCAGTCTCTGGAGTGCAGATTTATGTGCCTCTGGCTCAGTCTCGTGTCCTACACATAGTAGCCACCCAGAACAGGACTCTGCCCACGGTGAGTGCTTACTCAATCTTGAGGATAATGATGCTGAGTTGGTAGTCTCAAATCCAAGACAACCCCTGTGATTTTGTTTGGGAAACCAACAGAACGGACAATTAATTTCCTCTTCCTGGGGGCCCTGCACGGGAGCCATCTCAGCTTCAAGCTTCAGGTTCACCCCGGCTAATCGTGCTGCTCCCCTGTCAGTCAGCACATGGATGGATTTTGTTGAAGCAAGAATTGGAAAAAAAAAAAAAGGTTACTTGAGGCACAATAGCTCAGGAATGGAAATTTCCATTGCTCACCCTTTTCACCAAGACCACCTTTGTGACTCTTTCTTGAAGGAAAATAACACTAACTTACAGCCACAATCAATAAAGGAAAAGAGGTGGGGAAAGAGAAGACCCTGTTCTAAACCTTTCACCCTTTTATCTGGGTAAAGTCTCAGTGACACCTCTTCCCTCAACTACAAACTGCCAAGTCTTTCAGGATGGTCCTGCATTTTCCAGCTCTGCAGGAATGTGCTTGTGACGAGCACATTCCTAGCCAATGGTCAAATGTTACTGATGAAAGAATAAAGTAAACCCCAGCAACCTCTCCACCGCAGCTAAGGGCATATACTTGCTTTTCCTGGAGGGGGAGGTGGGCAGGCAAGGACCTCTCCCCTGACTCCTCCTTGTGAGATTTTTATCAGTTGAATGGCTATGTTTGTCTCAGTTTTTCCTCTAAACCCTCCACCTTTTTGCCTTAAAATTACCAAGCTAAAATTGGCCACTTGGGGTAAAGAAATTCACATTCTGTATCTTGTCCTGTCGCCTGTCCCCTAGGGTCTCTCCAGATCTCTTCTCGACTACTAGTTCAAGATCAAGCATGGAAAGGAAAAATGCATTTACCTTTTCTTGCCCTTTTTAGTTGCTTAATTTCCTTTTTCTGACTGCTTCTAGGCTGACAGTTAATCTGAATTTTCAAAGACCCAGTTACAAATTCGGTTTCTCCTCACACCCACTTTAATATCACCTTTTTCCCCTGGCATTTCCACTGTCCTACCCTTAATAAACCTCCAGCCTAATCTTAGTTTGTGTGTGTGTGCGTGTGTGTATGTAATTGTCCTTCATTTTCCAAGATGATGTTACTACCTACATGTTTGTGTGACTGAAAAAGTCAACGCATGTCTTACAATCCATCCACACTGTGTGAACATAAAGATAATTCCTTACTTTGCTGACGTGTTTAGTGCTTGCTGTTTTCAAGAACAATCCCAGGGATACCAATGTTTACAAAGCCTTCAGTTAAGAAAAATGACCACTCTCCTGTTTGTTATCTGCCATGCTGATCTGTCTGTTTCAGTGGTCTGCCAAGAGTCCACTATAGAATTGCCTCATTTGAGGTTGGCCTTCACTATATCTTTTAATTTTTGAATACGCCCTCCCGACTGACATGTGTCTTTGTTCACACTTCATTGCACAGCAACTCATTGGGTATCTTAATATCATCCATTCCCCTCACATGTCCTTCCCAGAAAAACTGTGTTGCTGTGAACATTACCTTAACACTCATTGACTGCATTCCAGGACCTGTTGTTAAAAATCTTAGCCTATCATTTGATACTGAGTAGGGCTCATAGGTGAGAGTGGTGACACTGCTCACCAGAAACTGAATGTGTCTTTCATAGTGAGTCCCAGTTTTACAGTCATATAGAAGGCTAGGCATCACAACATCAAAACTTGATACCACGTTATCTCCAAATTCTGTCTATCCACCAATAGTCACTCTTTTCTTTTCATTATTTTCTAGTTCTTTCTCTACCTAACAATGAATAGTTTGCTGCCTAAGTATCAGAATTCTGTGCCAGCATGAAAATCTTTTTTGATGGAGAGGATGAGGGGTGGGGGCGAGGGGCAGGGGTGTTCCCTGATATAGGTTAATACACAAACTCAATTTTCTTCAGGCTACTGTCACTCCATAGGGCTTTGCTAATACTGTGAAGTCATTCAGAATCATCTGCATATCTTCTTGGTGTGGGCCTCAGGAGCACAGATGTTATCATACAGCAGTTCTTGGGTCGCTGCTTTGGTCTGTTGAATTGGAAGGCTTTCCTGGTGGATCAGAAACATGTTCTGGCTTTAGCTTCCAGGTCCCTTGGCACATTGTACAAAGATGGAAAGTAAAACAGGTTCAACCAGATTGGAGCTACCCCACAGCCCTGGTCATGTCAGACAGGGCACCGTCAACTCTGATTAGACCAACCATACTAATGCAGAGTAGCCTGAGGATCTTGCTTAGTAGTTGTCAGCCCTGGTCTGTTGATGGTGTCAAATGTTTTAATAAGGTCAGTGAACAAAGTATAGTGCCCCTGAGAGTGGGGCAGATGTAGCCTGGGCATTTCACAAGGCTGGACTAGTAGAACTCTAGAGCAGTAAGCATGATTTCAACCTCCAAGGACTGCCTGGCCTGCCCTTCAGTGTTAATGCCCACTGCTTTCCTTCTCCAAAGATATGTAGCTGGTAATTATGGTAGCCAATCCATATCTTGCACCCATAGTGAGAACTGGGCAACATCAACACTCTGTAGACTTTAGGAGACGACCTTTTAGCCTGACTGAAGATGCAATACTGTTTTCTGTATGATTTAGTAATCATCACCTCATCTAATAATAATAATAGTAGTATTTGTTAAGCACTTACTATGTGCCAGCCACTGTTCTAAGCACTGGGGTAGATGACAATAATGATAATAATAATGGTACTTGGTAAGCACTTACTATATGCCAAGCACTGTTCTAAGTGCTGGAGTAGATACAAGTCAATCAGGTTGGACACGTCCCTGTCCCACATGGGGCTCACACTCTTATCCCCATTTTACAGAAGAGGTAACTGAGGCCCAGAGAAGTTAAGTGACTTGCCCAAGGTCACACAGCAGATACGTGGTGGAACCGGGATTAGAAAAGGGGTCCTTCTGACTACCAGGCCCATGCTCTATCCACTAAGCCATGCTGCTTCTGCTGCCCTTCAAGAATACAATCCAGGATTGTATCCATGAGTGTAAACCATCGCCCCTGCCCTCCTCCCTTCCTTAACTTCTATTTTTAACCACTCAATCTCCAAGGGCTCCTTCCCCTCTGCCTTCAAACACGCCCACGTCTCCCCCATCCTAAAAAAACCCGCTCTTGACCCCACTTCCCCCTCCAGTTATCGTCCTATCTCCCTACTACCCTTCCTTTCCAAAATCTTAGAACGAGTCGTCTACAATCGATGCCTAGAATTCCTTAACTCCCATTCTCTCCTAGACCCCCTCCAATCTGGCTTCCGTCCCCTCCACTCTACCGAGACTGCTCTCTCTAAGGTCACCCATGACCTCCTTCTTGCCAAATCCAATGGCTCCTACTCCATTCTGATCCTCCTTGACCTCTCTGCTGCCTTTGACACTGTCGACCATCCCCTCCTCCTCCGTACCTTATCTCACCTTGGCTTCACGGACTCTGTCCTCTCCTGGTTCTCCTCTTACCTCTCTGGCCGATCATTCTCGGTCTCCTACGCTGGAGCCTCCTCCCCCTCCCATCCTTTAACTGTTGGAGTTCCTCAAGGGTCAGTTCTTGGCCCTCTTCTGTTCTCCATTTACACTCACTCCCTCGGTGAACTCATTCGCTCTCACGGCTTTGACTACCATCTCTACGCAGATGACACGCAGATCTACATCTCCGCCCCTGTCCTCTCCCCCTCCCTTCAGGCTCGCATCTCCTCCTGCCTCCGGGACGTCTCCACCTGGATGTCTGCCCGCCACCTAAAACTCAACATGAGCAAGACTGAGCTCCTCATCTTCCCTCCCAAGCCCGGTCCGCTCCCAGACTTCTCCATCACCGTGGATGGCACGACCATCCTTCCCGTCCCGCAGGCCCGCAATCTCGGTGTCATCCTTGACTCGTCCCTCTCGTTCACCCCACACATCCTATCCGTTACCAAGACCTGCCGGTTTCACCTCTACAATATCGCCAAGATCCGCCCTTTCCTCTCCACCCAAACGGCTACCTTACTATTACGGGCTCTCGTTATATCCCGGCTAGACTACTGTGTCAGCCTTCTCTCTGACCTCCCTTCCTCCTCTCTCGCCCCGCTCCGGTCTATTCTTCACTCCGCTGCCCGGCTCATCTTCCTGCAGAAATGATCTGGGCATGTCACTCCCCTTCTTAAACAACTCCAGTGGTTGCCTATCGACCTCCGCTCCAAACAAAAACTCCTCACTCTAGGCTTCAAGGCTCTCCATCACCTTGCCCCTTCCTACCTCTCCTCCCTTCTCTCTTTCTACCGCCCACCCCGCACGCTCCGCTCCTCTGCCGCCCACCTCCTCGCCGTCCCTCGGTTTCGCCTATCCCGCCGTCGACCCCCGGGTCACGTCCTCCCGCGGTCCTGGAACGCCCTCCCTCCTCACCTCCGCCAAACTGATTCTCTTTCCCTCTTCAAAACCTTACTTAAAAATCACCTCCTCCAAGAGGCCTTCCCAGACTGAGCTCCTCTTCCCCCTCTACTCCCTCTGCCATCCCCCCTTTACCTCTCCGCAGCTAAAGCCTCATTTTCCCCTTTTCCCTCTGCTCCTCCACCTCTCCCTTCCCATCCCCACAGCACTGTACCCGTCTGCTCAACTGTATATATTTTCGTTACCCTATTTATTTTGTTAATGAATTGTACATCGCCTTGATTCTATTTAGTTGCCATTGTTTTTACAAGATGTTCTTCCCCTTGACGCTGTTTAGTGCCATTGTTCTTGTCTGTCCGTCTCCCCCGATTAGACTGTAAGCCCGTCAAACGGCAGGGACTGTCTCTATCTGTTGCCGACTTGTTCATCCCAAGCGCTTAGTACAGTGCTCTGCACATAGTAAGCGCTCAATAAATACTATTGAATGAATATTGAATAAATGTCCTGTAGCGAGAAGCTGCAGCACACTGTGCCCATGAAAATATAATAGGGCCTCTTCTCCCGCTAGATCTTAAACTCCTTGAGGGCAGGGATTGTGTCTTCTAATTCTAGCATACTCTTCCAAGAATATTAGTGCTCTGCACACAGTAGATGCTAAACAATAACAATAATTATGGTATTTGTTAAGCACTTATTATATGCCAAGCACTGTTCTAAGCTCTGGGGTAGCTACAAGTTAATCAGTTTGGACATAGTCCCTGTCCCACATGGGGCTCACAATCTAAGTAGGAGGGAGTAGGATTTAATCCTGATTTTACACATGAAGGAATTGGCACAGAATAGTGAAGTGACTTACCCAGGGTCTCACAACAGACACGTGGCGGAGCCGGGATGAGAACTCAGGTCATTTGACTCCCAGGCCCATGCTCTTTCCACTGGACTACAAACACTACAGATTGACTCTGGCCCCTTGCCATATGAGGACAGCATTGTTTAATCACCAAAGGTTAAAAGGGGAAAGGTATAATTTACTGCTAGCAGGAAATGTGCTCGAGTTGTTTTTGCCATAGTGGTGATGATCTGAGCCGGTACACATTGTGAAACAGCTGGCAGGGATAGCAGGTGCAATTTGCGCTCAGGGAACCAAACTTCAGCAACAGGAGACACCATTGTGCTCTAGGCTCTTTTGTACTTCTTTATTTATTATGATCCTCTGAGTGATTTAGTTAAAAGTAGGGGGTCAAGGGCGAGGGGGAGTCTTTTCCACTTTCTTGCAAAAACTGGGGAAAGAACAAAAACAAAAAAAGAAGAAAAACAAATCAAAGAACAATACAAATCCAAATTGTATTCTTCTTTCACCCAACAAGACAAGACTAGAGACATAAAAGCAGCAGTAACATTAGAGCAGGGCATATACAGGGAAGAGTGTTGTTTCAGAGGGGCGCACAATCAATCGGTGGTATTTATTGAGCACATACTCTGTGCAGAGCATTGTACTTCATGCTTGGGACAGCACAATAGATAGGTAGACCTAATCTCTGTGCTCAAGGAGTTTACAATGGAGCAGGGGCGGGCAATAGACACTGAAATGAATTACATATTGGGGAAGCAGCAGAGTATGAGGATATGTACCTAAGTGCTGTGTGGGGCTGGAGGTAGGGTGAGTGTCAAAGTACTCAGCAGATAAGGACTTAAGTGCCGTCACCAGATAGTCATTTCTAGCTCTGGGCAGATCTGGAAGGCCTGATCTCAGCAGTTGTCTGACTGCAAGACCATCCACCGACAACCACCACTCTGAGGAGAAGCAGCATGACTTAGTGGAAAGAGCAATGTCCTGGGAGTCAGAGGACCTGGATTCTAATTCTAACTCTGCTTTCTGTGGGACTTTAGATAAGTCACTTGACTTCTCGGTACCTCACTTTCCACAACTGTAAAATGTGGAGTAAATACCTGTTCTCCCTCCTACTTAGACTGTGAGCTCCATGTGGGACAGGGACTGTGTTCAACCTGATCAACTTCTATCTAGGACAGTACTTGACATAATGATGATGATGGTATTTGTTAAGCACTTACTATGTCTCAAGCACTGTTCTAAGCACTGGGGTAGATTCAAGCTAATCAGGTTGGACACAGTCCCTGTCCCACATGGAGCTCACAGCCTAAATCCCCATTTTACAGATGAGGCAACTGAGGCCCAGAGAAGTGAAGTGACTTGTCCAAAATCAAACAACAGACACGTGGCAGAGCAGGGACTAGAACCCAGGTCCTTCTGATTCCCAGGTCCATGATCTGTCCACTGGGCCATGCTGCTTCCTAATTATAATGATGATAACATAATTATAACAATAGAAATAGTAGTAATAATAATAATGAAGAAAGACCTCACCAAAAAAAAAAAGCTGCATGGTTTTCTGCGAGCCATCCATCTTCAGGTTGTACAGCTTTGACCAGTGCTGTGGCATCGACTCCACACCAGGCTAGCCATGTGCCACAAGGGCCTCCCTTCCTGCTGAATGAGGGCTGTTTCATCACCAGGTGATGCTTTACAGAAAGGGTACAATATACAAGTGACACCCATAGAGAGTGAAGAAGTGGGAGAGAAAAAGTTAAATCTGTAAAACATTAAAAACCACACACTCTACATCATGGAGCCAGGAGCAGGGGAAACATGCTTCCCCTAGAAAACCTGCTTTTTTCTGGACACGCCAATTGAAAAATACATGGAAAAGAGAAATGTTTTCTCACTCTTCTTTCTCCTGGATCCAGTTTGTATACAGCTATGGAAGGAGACATTGACTTCAGAAATACCAAATACAGGCAATTAGAAAGGGTTCAGGATGAAAGTTGTAGATTGTGAAGGAGCAAGGAAGAAAAATGTAAATTATGTAGGGTTTATTGATGCTTTAGCACTAGCAGAACTTAACACTTTTTTTCTCCTTAGCCAGGAATCATGGGGCAGGGGAACCACACTTCCCCAGAAGACACCCTTTCCTGGGCTAAACTAGTGGAAAGATAGAGAATTTGAAGAAAAAAGCAAGCACGAAGAGCCTTGGGCAAGTCACTGAACTTCTCTTTCCCTCAGTTTCCTCATCTGTAAAATGGGGGTTCAATAGCTGTTCTCCCTCCTCCTTAGACTGTGAGCTTCTCATGGAACAGGGATTGTGTCTGACCTGATTGTCTTTCATCTACACTAGTGCTTAGTCTCAGTGTTTGGCACATAGTAAACACTTAACAAATACCACAGTTAATATTGTTAGCATTATTGTTAAACCCTTATTATGTGCCAAGCACTGCCCTAAGTCCTGGAGGAGATTCATGAGATCCAGAGCAAATAGTGGTCAGAATAAATAACTGAGTACACATTTAAGCATGAGTGCTATGGAAATCATTAGACAGAATACCAGTGAGGAAACATAACTGGAATAAAGATGCCATAATTCTGTGTCGACACTGAGGATTTGTGGTTGCACCTAGTTTCCAGAATACACTTATTATTATCTGAGAAACCTTAAGTTAATCTATAAACCAGTCCATAGATTGCAGCATAACCTCCTGAGAAAGGGTCTCTGGGGCACCCTTTGGGGACTTCTTTTCCAAAGGAATGGATGTATAGTCTCACCTTATGAACCATACCTTCGCCTGTTATGTTTAAAGAATGTTTCTCTCCTTGCCTAGAGGTTCCTCCCAAGTGGCACCTTGTTTCTTATTCATTCTGGATTTTACCCCGAGGCACACATCCTACATCTTTGTACTCATCTTTAGTAAGATGGTTACTTTTCACTTTGAATGGAGTTTCCCTTTGTTTCCTTAAAAATCATCCATTTTTCCCGAACTGCTTTGTTGATTAACCTTCCTTTCTGGGAACCTTTTTTTTCTTTCATGAGTCTCAGTGTTTGGTTCATTTACACCATACCTGATGGAAAATGATGGAAAAAGTCTTTAGATGTTGGTAAATTCTCTCAATGATCAAGTGCATGTAATGATTCCTAGAACCCAGGTACACTATAGGTCTGTGGTAAGCTAATCTACAACTCCCACAATAAATGAAAGACTTCATGGAAACATTTGTTTGGTTTCTTCCAATTAAAACATTGGCTTATGATAAGCCCTTCCTGCTCCCCCCTTTGACTGATGGGAAAATCTGTCTGTTGAGTTTTCCCCAAGTCATTAATGAGGGAAGTGGGAAGTGGGGAAGGCAGTTTGGAAGTACCCGGGATAGTGTTTGAGCAGAGTCTCATGGCCACCTATCCCAAACCAGTGTCCAGGCACTGTCATCAACCCAGTGGGGGAAAAAGAAGGGGAGAGCAGTGGGTCTGGAGCCTAAGGGGGTATCTATGGAGGCTCCTCCAGAGAGGAGAAGTGACTCCCCTGGGAATTGTGGGGCACACTGCTCTGAACCACCAACTGCCTACCCTGATTTGCTTGCAGAGTGAGTCCCACCCTGCCCCTTCCCTGCCCTCTCTTCACTACCAGCACCAAAATAGAGTCTTAATCCATTAGGGAAAGGGAATAGTTACTTCAATAAGACAGCTCAAAAATGGCCAGTCTTTGAGAAAGTTGTTAAATTAGGGGAATCTCTGTCCATAAAGTTGTTTTGGCTTCATGGTACACACGACTCTGATTAAATAGGGGAATCCCAAACTATTCAGGTTACTGCAAGGTATTCTGTAAGTCTTAGTACTGCCTAGTCTTTCAGTTAGATCTGGCAAGTCCCAAGGACAGCATAGACTGGAGCCTAAAACCATTTTGGAGAGCTAATGACTGAAGATGTTATGGGGCAGATGCTTCTGGAGACCAATCCTCAGCAAAGATTTACACGCAATGGAGAGAGTACTGAAGCTCTGGGTAATTGCTTCAGCCAGATTTTCATCCATCTTTGTAGAATCAATAGAATTCAATAAGCAGAACCCACAAGGCCCTGGCCTTAAAGTATTGTTGAAGATATCTTTGAAATCCAATTTTGTCATCTGAATTATACCTAGTAACAGTCCTCGTAGTATCATATGCAGCATCTCGCTTCCATTTTGGTTAAGACAGTTCAAAAAATATTCTAATAGTAATATCAAGAGGTCCCTGGTGAGAAGCAGCATGGCTCAGAGGAAAGAGCACAGGCTTTGGAGTCAGAAGTCATGAGTTCGAATCCCAGCTCCGCCACTTGTCAGCTGTGTGACTGTGGGCAAGTCACTTAACTTCTCTGTGCCTCAGTTACCTCATCTGTAAAATGGGGATTAAGACTGTGAGCCCCACGTGGGACAACCTGATTCCCTTGTGTCTACCCCAGCGCTTAGAACAGTGCTCGGCACATAGTAAGCGCTTAACAAATACCAACATTATTATTATTATTATTCTTGGAGATCATGGAGACCCAGAGCCCTAATTTAGTGCCAATTTTGCCCAGGGATTAGATAATAAACATTATTTTGAAAGGTCTGCAGAACCTGTGTCAGTCAATCAATCAATGCTATTTTTGAGTTAATATAAATAACTCAAAAAACTATTATTTATATTAATGTCTGTCTCCCCCTCTAGACTGTAAACTTGTTGTGGGCAGGGAATGTGTCTTTTATATTGTTATATTGTACTCTCCCAAGCACTTAGTACAGCTCTCTGCATACAGTAAGCACTCAATAAATACGAGTGACTGACGGAGTGCTGTGTGCAGAGCACTGTACTAAATATTTGGGAGAGTACAGTACAATAGAGTTGGTAGACATGATTCCTGTCCTCAAGGAGCTTATCTATCAGTCAGTCATATTTATTGAGCACTTACTATGTGCAAAACACTTGACTAAGCACTTGGGAAAGTACAATACAACAGAATTAACGGGCATGTTCCCTGTCCATAATGAGCTTACAGTTTAGCTTGCAGTCTAGTGGGGGAGATGGACATTAAGTATGTTGAGATCTCAAAATTAAGGAACGATAGACTGCTTATCTAGTCCAGCCCCCTATCTCCTGATTTATTCCAGGGCTGGTGGTTAAGTTTAACTAGGGTATGTAGAGAAGGTTTCAGAAACATAACTACATATACACTGTCCCACTTTTGGCAGATAATGCACGATGGCACTATAAGCATCCCCGCAGAGGCCTCTGTTCAATAATCCATATAGCAATGAATTCTACCATTCTAACAGCTCTTACCCAGAAAGTAGCTTGGTTTAGATGATGCCTTGTAGAGTCTTTTGAATTGTCCTTTCTCCTGTTGAATAAGAGGTTTTCAGGAGCTGGCAATGCATTGAAACTATTGGCTGAGAGTAGTTCCCACCTTAGTAAACCAGAGTAATCAGTTCTGCTAAAACACAGTTTCCTAAATGAATAGTTCCATCTTTGAGAAATTCCTTTGGCTACCTACAATGCCCCTTTAGAAGCCTAGAACAATAATAATAAGCATTGATAAAGTGTCTTTCATCTTCAAAGCACTTCATGAACTAATTAATTTTCCTAGCCCCTCCTATAAAATTATACACAACCCTCCCATTCTGGAGATGGAAGCAGCAAGAATGCTCTGAGAAGTCATGAATCTTTAAATGGAATCCAGTCTAATTGGCTGAGTAAAAATAATGTCCAAACTATTAGCTTCCTAGTGCGGGTGGAGCAATGAGGCAGAAAACTCAGGAATGTACAACAAACCCCAAAGGAATGAACAACAAAGCTAAGAATACAATTTGGACATCCCATTCTGCCAATCCCAACCTTCTCCTTGGGCAATTGCCCAGGGTAGATCATCCTGTCATGATCATCCTATCATATATAGATGGGCAGAGAATTCTGAACATCTGACAAACCCCTCCTCTTAAATGACAAGATCATTTTCCACAACTCTGGAGCCTTTTCCGGGGTCATACTATGCTTTCTTCAGAGATCAAAAGATTTCAAATGAATTAATAAAGTATTCTGTTTCCAGTTCCTTTAAAAAAAAATAACTTGAGGGTACTACACATTCATCATACCCAGAGGGAGGAATGGACACAATGGCTCTTACTATAGATATTAATGAGAAGAGACCAAATGATTACAATAAATGCTGTATTTCAATGGGACAGTTCCTCTGAAAGCAACATATCCAGGAAATTCTCCGTCAGATGAAATTGTTATGTTTAAAAAGTTAGGATCATCAGGTTTAGCTGCTATAAATCTGGATATTCCTTCACTTGAGTATCCCTTTGAAAAGCTCTTTGACTAATTTACGTAACCATCCTTGAGCACCTAATCTGAATAAATGGTTAATGAAGTTCTCTCAGTTTTGAAATGTTCAAACTTTAGCCAAGACACTTACCCACTTGTATGCTTCAGATTTCTCAGTCTTTAAGGGACTCCTAGTACTGTTTTTTTCCTTCTTCAGAAGAGATCTTGAGTGTAATAAAGAAACATGATGACTAAGACATTTTAAAATTCTTGGAAGCCAGACACCACTCACTACAGCAAAATATTTGTTTACTGACATCAGTTAACTAAGTACTAGCTCTTGTAGAAAGTTGAGGAGTAGGGTTGAACATGTCTCTAGCTGTCCTTTCAATTCAGAGATGATGCTACTGTCAGTAAGATTTGATCACTTGGTGTGGCCGATCAAACCGATGTGTGACTGACAATCGCTTCTGCATCTGCATTTCATTTAATGATGAATGTGCTTCTGACAACGTGCCAAGCAAGGTACTAAGTGAAGAAAGGCAGAAAGAAGGACACTGATCCTGACATGACCCCACAAGGAGATCATAGTTTGAAAGGCAATGGGGAGAAGAGACATTGGGAAAGAACTAAATAGTCAAATTTGGTTTTAAAAAAATCAACATCAGGGGAGGAATTAGTCCTTCAGTTCTTCACGGCTCCTGCCAGGCTCATCCTCTATCCAAACTGGCAAAACGTTAACATTCCATCAATCAACCACTGGTATTTATCACTCAACCAATCAATCAATCAATTAATGGTATTTTGAGCACTTACTTTGTGCAGAGCACTGTACTAAGCACTTGGGAGAGTACAATATAACAGAGTTGGTAGGCATGTTCCCTGCCCACATCGAGCTTACAATTGGAGAATCAGAGTGGCTTAGGGGGAAAGAGCATGGGTTTAGGAGTCAGAGAACGTGGTAATCCTGGCTCCACCACTTGTCTGCTATGTGACCTTGGGCAAGCCACTTAACTTCTCTGTGCCTCAGTTACCTCATCTGTAAAATGGGAATTAAGGCTGTGAGCTCCACGTAGGAAAACGTGATTACCTTGTATGTAACCTAGTGCTTAGAACAGAGCTTGGCACATAGTAAGCGCTTAACAAATACTATAATTATTATTATTAGAGGGGGAGACAGACATCAATATCAATGAATAATTTAGAATATATAATTTATAGATTTGTACATAAATGCTGTGGGTCTGAGGGTGAGGTGAATATCAAATGCCCAAAGGTTATAGGTCCAAGTGCATTCACAATGCAAAAGGGAGGGGGAGCCAGGGAAAAGAGGGCTTAATCAGAGAGAAGATGTGACCTTCATAAGGCTTTGAGGATCGGGAGAGTGGCAGTCTGGAGTATATGATGGGGGAGGGAGTTCCAGGCTAGAGGGAGGATGTAAGAAAAGGGTCGGTGGTGAGATAGAAACAATGTGGCCTAGTGGAAAGAGCACAAGAGTCAGAGGACCTGGGTTCTTATCCCAGCTATGCCAATTGCTTGCTGTGTGCCCTCGGGCAAGTCCCTTCACTTTTCTCTGCCTCAGTTTCTTCATTAGTAAAATGGGGATTCAATACCTGTTCCTCCCTCCTACTTAAATTGTGCACCTCAAGTGGGACAGGAACTTTATCCAAACTGATTAACTTATGCCTACCCCAGGGCTAAGAACAGTGCTTGACACTCAGTAAATACTTAACAAATACAATAATAATAATAAATATTGGGGCACAGGGAGCAAGCCGTTGTTAGAGGAATGAAATGAGCAGGCTGAGCTGTAGTGGGAGATGAGCAAGGTAAGGTAGGAAGGGCAAGCTGATTGAGTGCTTTAAAGCCAATGGTCAGGACTTTCTGTTTGATGAGGAGGTGGATAGGCAACCAATGGAGGTTCCTGGAGGAGGTAGATTTCAAAAGAACTTTTAAGATGGAGAAGGCTGGACTCTGGGATCTGGACTATGGGATATTAGAAGGGAGAGGGAGTTGAAGGTGGGAGAAGTGAAAGCAAGCTTTCTTTCTTCTCATCCACCTTTTCTGCATGAAACAAGAGTGGAGAATGTGCCGTTGCATAATCTCTTGGTCAGTACAGCACGGTTGCCTTTCAGCAACTTTAATGAGTGTATCCAAAGCCAAAACAGCCTGTCCACAAAGCTGTTTTGTCCTCCTCACAATTTTTTTTTTCCATCACTGACTTAAGCAATGTCCTTCAATACCCTGGAATTCAAAACATTCTCCATTAACTCTGCATCAGCAACTGTACATGTCACTTTACCCCTTTCTCAGCTTCAATTGACTCTTTTACCTCATTTTCATGAAGCTTTTTGATGGGGTGTGAAAAAGAAGCTTCCCTCACTGTCTCCTGAACTTATGCTAGATACTTTATTTTTCCTCTTCCTTTAAATCTTTCACATTTATCTTAATCAGAAGACACTTCTGCAAATATAATACAGGTCACAATTTTATCCAAGTTCTCCTCACTGTTTCATTTTTAATAGAATTTCTGGCAAGAGCCACATTGAAAATTGTATGCTTGTGCTATACTAAGACTGAAAATCTTGCGCAACCATCCCAGTTTCAACACTCATCTTTTAGCACTCTATTGAGATAGTGCTATTGAATTTTAATGCTGGTATTTCTCACTTGGAGATAATACTGCAAAGTTGACTTTGGCTTAAACACCTCCCTTCCTCTCCTCCTTATCTTTGGATGGATTTTGACAGATTTGGATAGAGTGATTGAAGTCCACTTCCATTTATCATTAAATAATTGCAGATCTTAAACACCTCCAAGCCCTGCAAACAAGAACAACAGGACAGAAAGAGACAGTTTTTGTATGTCCACAGTGCAGATAGGACTTTTCAGTCACACCTTCCTCAAGTCCTGCAGAGACAGCTATGTGTATATGTATAAATATAGAGATAGATAGATACATACATACATACATACATACATACATACACACACACATATATATATATACATATAAAATATATATATATAATATACATGCTTCCACATGATATATTTTGTCACTTGGCACATAGCAATTAGACAGCCAGTCCTATAGATTTGACATTATTAAATTTGACATTTTTTGACATGGTAGGTTGGACAATGTGAGGGAAGCAACATGGCTCAGTGGATAGAGCACAGGCCTGGGAGTCAGAAGGACCTGGGTTCCAATCCCGGCTCCACCACTTGTCTGTTGCTTCCTTGGGCAAGTAACTTCACTTCTTTGTGCCTCAGTTATCTCATCTGTAAAATGGGGATTGAGGCCATGAGCCCCACTTGGAACAGGGACTGTGTCCCACCCGATTTGCTTGTATCCTTCCCAGCACTTAGTACAGTGTCTGGCACATAGTAAGCTCTTAACAAATAACACAGCTATTATCATTCACTAGGCCACACTGCTGCTAGAAAGTAACTGTACTTTCAAGGAGCATTCATGCTGGGGATCATAGTGTTTTGCTACATCAACCCATGAGATTTTATTCAGAGGAAAATAGATTGCACATCCTGTTGTCGCCCCAGGGCTCCCAAGGACAAACATCCTGGTTCCTATTCTTGGGGTCTATGGAAATAGGACTGGTCCTGAAGTCCTGCCCAATTTAAACTCCGAGAACATAGTGACCAAGGAGATTTATCCTTAGTATATGAACCATAGGCATGTGAAGAGGGCAGTCCTCTTCCTTTTATCCTAATTCATACTGTCTCTGAAACAATTATTCTAAGACTGGGGAGAGAAAGGAAAGAAAAGAGAAGGGGGGTGGAGGGGTGGTCAGGGAAGAAAGAGAAAGAAAGACTGTCCTTCAGAGCTGGATGCTGCTGACCGTGAGATTTTTATCAGTGTGCAGGTGTGACTGGTAAGACAAATGTGTTTCCCCAAATCAGATTGCCCCTTGCTGCACTGTTGCATTTGTTACCCACAGTGTTTGGCACTGTTTTCATTTCTCACTGTGGTGTTAAAAGTCTCCTCTGCTTCAAGACAGTCCCCACATTGCCTATTCATCCTAGGCTGCCTGGTCTTCTGTTGCAGTCCCCCAATTGGAAACCAAATTTGATAATGATGAGTTCCCATGATTTATTAACAGTGAATTAGTACCTGTGAAAGGTGTTATATTTTCCCTCCAGTTGGTTAGCTTGTTTTTCTAAAATTCATAATCCCCATACCAGATAGCAAATGGTGATGATTTATTGTTCCCTGTATGCCCAGTGAATGTTATCCTATTGTTGAAAAAGATCCCAGCATTGTTTCAACTAGTAAACAACTTCCCCACAAGATTAATGAAGTCAAGTTTCGCCTGTTTAACAGAAGCATTTCTAGCAACCTGATAAGCAAGTGTCTCAGTGACAAAGATGGATGATAGCCCATGTGCCAGAATCCAGCAGAAAACAGGAGCTGTCACCTCGAGAATGACAAAGGTGTTCCCAGGCCTGCTGGATGAGCACATCTCTGGTTGAACAGATGTACAGGGAGCTGAAGGCAAATGACCTGCAAATCGGGATCTGCAAAAGGGGAGGCCTGTGCCTCTCTGGAATGGTTAGAAAGCAGCCCTGCCCAGAACCAGAGATACCATACATAGGACAAGGAGAAACATGTGATGTCATGTGCATTCATTCATTTATTGTGATGATGTCATGGGTGCCATTTTCCAGAAGTAGGCCAATTTGGCACAGTCCTAGAACATTCCTCAGGAGAGTCCTCTGACCCCACCCCCACCCTCCCACCTCCATTCCCCCCTAACATTTGCTCCAATACCTCTGTGTCCCCCTCCCAGGTCCATGTGATGCCTGGCAACAGGTCCTAGCCAGGGAACTCCATGGCAGGAGCCACTGCAGGGTGAGTCTCAGCACCAAAAGTAGAAACTGGCCACAAAAGCATCCAGTTCAGAACCAGGCAGGAGGCAGGCCAGCTGAAAACCAGATGACTGGCCACCCTAGGCAGAGGGGAAGGACTCAGTGGTCGCTCAAGATTCCTGCAGCCTTCTGATTCTGGACCCGTGGCTCAGTGGAAAAAGCACGGGCTTGGGAGTCAGAGGTCATGAGTTTGAATTCCGGCTCTGCCACTTGTCAGCTGTGTGACTGTGGGCAGGTTACTGAACTTCTCTGTGCCTCAGTTACCTCATCTGTAAAATGGGGAATAACTGTGAGCCTCACATAGGACAACCTGATTACCCTGTATCTACCCCAGCACTTAGAACAGTGCTTGGCACATAGTAAGTGCTTAACAAATACCAACATTATTAAATGGTTATTCAAGGTGGCAGGCAAAGATGTAAAGCAGTTAAGCCACAGTTGTTCCACAAGGCAGCTTATGATCATGACTGAAACCACTTGCAGGTATAAGTGTACCAAAACATGGTTGTAACCCAGCTGGCTTCTCCTCCCAACCTCACCACAGCCTCCTATCACTGTGTTTAGAAACATGACTTGATACCAGTTAGAGCAATGGCTTGAAGATGATGGAAACAATTCTGCCCATACTGCATTTAGCAAAGATTAAATCATAAGCTTGAGATTGTGTGGGTCTGGACCCATAATAACAGGAAAAAACAAGCTGCACTTTAGGGAAAGGGGAATGTGATTAGTCTTTGGAAACCTAAAATGCAGGCACAAGGAAACGTATGAGAAATGGGTGTCTCTGCTTTCAGCCCTGGTGAAGAGAATGAATGCACTTGGAAGCCCTAAACCTAGAGCTCTGGAGTACCAATTTAACAATGCCAAATAAATCCCCATGATATTGGTTGGGCTAGAACAATTTGCATTCGTTACTAAGAATCCCTTTCAGCTCTCAACTATACTAATGTTAGAACCTGATGTCTTCAAGGTCTTAGAGAAAGGAGAAAACCCCTTCTTCTGTGGCATTTTCATTTGATTTCATTTCCATTCCAGGCTTCTAATTCATTGTGTTGAAGATAGAGGGGCCATATGCATATCGTGGGAAACACTCCCTCCCTCTCTTTCTTTCCCTCTCTCTCCCCACCTCTCCCTTCCCTCACTTCCACACACCTCCTTCCCATTCCTCCTCTCTGGCTGACATTTCCCGATGATGAGCATTCCAAAGGAATAGCTAGGGCTTCCCTTGTCAGTGCTTTTTGTCAGTTCTGAATGCTGGGTCTTACTTTGCCATTTTCAAGGTCTCTTTCAATCCCTGCAACACAGCTGGTGCTTCAATCAGACGCTCACACCGTGAAGAAGCTGGCAGCTTCCCCAACCACCTCTATGGAAGATACAGAATATATTTTCTAGGACCCAGTGGAATACCCTTTTCATTTCATCAGCAAGAGAGACTGCACCACTCACGCGTCCTTCTCTATGAAAATATTAATAATATTTCAGCCTCCTAAGGGACAAGAACATTTTTTGGAGTTGAACTTCCCTGACCTTAGCTTGTCAAGATGATTTGACAAACCCAGTAGAGGAATCTATTTTGTGTGTCTGTGGATCTAAGGGCATTCTAATAATGTTGATCATGGCAAAATGTGACAGTAAGAATATTTAAGTGGTCTAAAATGAAAAAGTTCTTGTCATGGAAAAGAAAGTCTTCTCCATTCGAGCTCATCATTTCCTTGCTCTTTATCCTCTGGAAGGATTTGGAAGTTACTTGTCAGGGGTGCACCATCCATAGTGACACACATCAGATGCCAAAGCTTTGCACAGTGGGTCCTTTCAAGTTGTATTTCCATCTGTCTCTCTGACCTCTGTAGTAATGGCTGTTGCAGCGTGTCTTCCCAGGGGTGCCCTTCCAAAGCTGTTGCTGTGGCTGTTGGGTGTAAGCAGGATGGTTTGGTCCAGGCTCTACTGCTGTGGGGTGAGTCCTATGCTGACTTTGAACCGTGAGCCAATCTCCCTCTGGATTCCAGCTCCCAGGCAATCAGGTCATCAGTGGGAAGGTGGTGACCCAGGCAGAGGTATGGGGAGAGATACTTGGGCAGAGGAGCACAGGGGATTCTGGGAGTATGGTTCACCACCCATGCTCTTCTTCCCCGGGGGCGGAATCCTATTCTACAGAGATAATCAAATTTGGGACTGGTCTCAGAACTATGTCATGTCCCACCCCTCCAGCTGTTGGGCATGGTTAGCTTGATGAGGTATATGAGGACTTTCCACCCCAAAGTAGAGAATAATGGGGCAAGCATCACTTGTAAGCAGCATTCCAAAAGCCAATGGAGGGTGGCTAGATAAGATAAGAGTGGCTGATAAGTGTAAAAATAGTCCACCATGGCAGGGTCTGAGTGAGAAGTCCTCCTCTAGGCTTGATTCCAGTATTCAGCTCTCCACTGAAAAGACCACTCCTGATGCCACTGATGGTTGAGTCTGAGAGACATCCAAGCCAGCGTTAACTCCCTAAACTTCCTGGAGCTGGGCCAGCCAATCTCCCAAGGTGCCTACTGGATGACTTGAGAACTTGATTTTTTTTTAAAGATATTTTTTAAATGATTACTACATGCCAGGCACTGTACTAAGTGCTAAGGTAGATTCAAGCTAATCAGGTTGGACACAGTCCATGTCCCACATAGGGCTCACAAGTCTTATCCCCATTTCACATATTAGGTAATTGAGGCACAGAGAAGTTAAGCAACTTGTCCAAGGTCACACAGCAGACAAGTGGTGGAGCAGGAATTAGAACCCAGGTCCTTCCGTGACAAATTGTGACAAATCTCCAATAAAATGGGCCATGTTGTGACTGCTAGTTTGTATGGATGTTCCCCATGATCAGGGTGATGAGCATACCTGGGGCCTTTGGAGGAAGGTGGGGACAGACCCACAACTAGTTTTTTTCTGAGGGGCTGGATGAGTTGGAGTCTGGCCATCCCTGTGACTGTTAACCAAAGATGGGAGGTGGTTTGGGGCAGCTGAGTCAACCCTAGCCTCTTCAGCTTTCATGGAGAGAGAGAGAGAGAGAGAGAGAGCAAGGAGAATGATATTTCCAATTGCCTATCAATCAGTCAATCAATCAATCAGTTGTATTTATTGAGGACATACTGTGTGCAGAGCACTGTACTAAGCACTTGGGAGAGTACAATATATCAGAGTTGGTAGATACATTTCCTGCCCACAGTGAGCAAATATAGAGGGGGAGACAGACATTAATATAAATAGATAGATATAGATAGATAGATAGATAGATAGATAGATAAATGAATCACAGATATCTACGTAAGTGCTGTGGGGCTGAAGGAGGGGTGAATAGAGTGTACAAATCCACATGCAAGGGCAATGCAGAAGGGAGTAGAAGAGGAAATGAGGGCTTAGTCAGGAAAGACCTCTTAGAGGAGATGTGCCTTCAATAAGGTTTTGATGGTGGGGAGAGTGATGAAGGGGGATGACTTCCAGACCAGAGACCAGGCTTGGGAGAGGGGTTGGCACCAGGATAGATGAGATCGAGATACAATGAGTATGTTGGTATCAGAGGAGTGAAGTGTGTAGGCTAGGTTGTAGTAGGAAATCAGAGAGGTAAAGGTAGAAGGGTGCAAGATCACTGAGTGTGTTAAAGCCAATGGTAAGGAGTTTCTGTTTGATGCACAGGTGAATAGGCAAGCATTAGAGGTTCTTGAGGAGAGGGGAAACATTGATGGAACATTTTTGTAGAAAAATGATCTGGGCAGCAGAGTAAAGTATGGACTGAAGTGAGGAGAAGCAGGAGGCAGGGAGGTCAGCAAGGAAGTTGATCAATCAATCCATCAATCAATCAATTATATTTTTTGAATGCTTACTGTGTACAGAGCACTGTATTAAACATTTGGGAGACTACAATATAGCAGAGTTGGTAGACACATCCCTTCTCCACAGGAGCTTAGTCTAGAGGGGGATACAGCCATTAATATAAATAAATTAATTACAAATAGGTACATAAGTAGCATGGGGTTGAGGCAGGGGTGAATAAAGCGTGCAAAGGTGCAAAGGTTACACAGAAGGGGGCGGGAGAAGAGGAAATGAGGGCTTAGTCAGGGAAGGCCTCTTGGAGGAGATGTGCTTTTAATTAGGCTTTGGAGATGGGAAGAGTAATCATTTGTCAGATATGAAGAAGGAGGGCATTCCAGGCCAGAAGCAGGATGTGGGCAAGATGGGTGGTGGTGAGAAAGATGATATAGAGATACAACGAGTAGGCTGGTAATAGAGGAGCAAAGCAAGTGGGCTGGGTTGTAGTAGGAAATCGGGGAAGTAAGGTAGGAGGAGGCAAAGTGATTGAATGCTTTAAAGCCTATGGAAAGGAGTTTCTGTTAGAAGCGGAGGTGGCTGGGCAGTCCCTGGATGTTGAGTGGGGAAACATGGACTGAATGTTTTTCATAGAAAAATGATGCAGGCAGCAGAATAAACTATGGACTGGAGTGGGGAGAGACAGGAGGCAGGGATGTTAGCAAGGAGGTTGATGCAGTAATCAAGGCAGGATAGGATAAGTACTTGGATTAACATGGTAACAGTTTGGATCGAGAGGAAAGGGCAGATTTTAATGATGTTGTGGAGGTTGAACCAACATGATTTGGTGACAGATTGAATATGTGGGTTGAATGAGAGAGATGAGTCGAGGATAATGCCGAGGTGATGGAAGAAAGTCTTTTAATAGCAACGGGGAAACCAGAGTTGAAATGCTAAATCATACTCCCACCCATACATACCTGAAAGCAATATTAGAATTTAGGAAATGAATAAAATTAACTAAAGGACATGCATAATATTCAATGTTGCAGGGCAAATCTTTGAAGAATTCATTTTTCTTTCCCTCACTACTTCTCCAAAAGCCCTAGTGCTGATTTGGCACGCAGTATGGTTGGTTCCATAAAGAAGGAAGCAAGCTATTTACCATCACTGGTCCATAGTATGGTTGGACCCCAAAGGCTGCTTTCTTCTTCCACATGATTATATCCTTCTGGGGTTCTGCATCCTCCGGCTTATCTCTGTTACTCATACTACTTTAATGCCAAGAGTCTGGAAACTAATTTCCAAACCAAATTTCTGAAAAGAGAATTCTTAAATGTGCATCTCCTGCTCATGAGGAAAAGAATATACAATACATTGTACCTAACAAAAATTGAGTCAAGCAAGCTGATACTGTCAATTGTATTTTGTATGGCTTTTATGTTATGTGTTGTCAGATAATTTTTTCTCATCTAAGTCCTGGACAAGTGCAAAAATCTTTCTTTGTCCCAAATGGAAGGATCAAGATAGCTTAACAGCTTTCTTCCCCCTTCCCTTCCTCGCTTGGACTTGTAAATTGAAATCTGCATTCAGCATTCAAATGGACGTGCATATCTTTTTCATCAGTCAAACCAGAAACAAAACTCGGGTATTAGTGGATCCATTCCTGTTCTCAGGAGGAGTGGGCTTGATTGGCTGAAGACACTGGGAAATGGGAGAACTTGGACCAAGAAAGATGGAGTGGACTGGGCCCCACAATTACCTGCCAAAATCCTGGGCCTCACCTGTGGAGCAGACTTGAGCTGGTCTTCATGTGCCTGTGACCCCTACACTAGGTCCCAGGTGTTAGAAGTTTCAGGGGCCTCCAAGAACTGAGGGAATAGTAGATGCTCTTGCCAAAGAGCCTACTGGAGGTTAGAGAGAACTCCTACCCAGGATCAGGGCTAAAAAGTATGATGTTAACTTGTGATGTACAAAGATGTAATGGAGAGGAGTCTGTGATCAAAACCGCCTATCAAGGAGTCCAGATATTATAGGGTGGCCAGATGTTTCAATTAGGGTGTAGCACTCACAAAATTTTGACTGTCATCCTGCCACCCAAATTATGGCCATCAAGACCCATTAAAGTTCTGCTTTCAGCCTAGATAATTGCTTCAGTAGTGATGGCTGTGGCTATGGCTACAACAGGTTGGAAATCTCAGTTGTAGTGCAGCCTTCCCCACACCTTACCTACCACTGCCATATTTCTAGTGACACATCTTCCAACATCATTTTCAACACCATCCAACACCAGGCCCCCAGGGAACATGACAGTGTCAGTTAAGGAATGGGTAAGGCTGTACCATGGTCACAACTGTCCACAACCTGAGGAGCAGAGGTGCACGGACTAAGCTGTGGTAGCATAACCCTGATGACTGAGGAAGCAGGGAAGAGTTGAGTACTTTTGGTGTGTGTGTGTCTGACTGCCCTGACCTTCCATTCCCTTTTGTTTCATCCCCCTTTGTGAGTCTCTCTCTCTCTCTCTCTTTCTCCTCTTTCCTGATCTTTTTGGTCCTGTTACCCTTTGGAGGCCCTATCCCCCACTTGACCCCCTTGTCCTTGAGCTTCCCAAAATATGACCACCTGGAGATATGATGAGAGCACTTTGAGGGACCCCTTTAGATAGACCCCTGTCCCTGACCAGGTATCACAGGAAGAAACCTTTTTTTTCACAACCAGTTAATTTATTTTATTATATCAAAAATAATAGCTTTCCTAAGCCTTTAATTAGCTCACCCCCAGGGGCTACCTTTTTCACTCCAGACTCAGTTTTGTGGCAGACACTGGGGAGGGTAATTAGGGCCCGCCTTATTAGCACTGAAGGTTAAAACTCCAGCATGTCTTGTCTTAGGACAGGATCTTTTCCATGCTTCACAGATCTAATTTTTACAATGACTAACAACAAAAATACTGAAGGGAAAGGGGGGAGAGAGGCCTGAAAGAGCTAAATAAAGATCTACTTTGAGGAAGTTTTTTAAGGCTTTCAACAGCCCTGATAAATATGGCTCGGAAGAAGAAACAAAGCTGGAGGGGGTTGGCGAACTATAATTAGATCCAATAAATTCCTGTAACTGAATTCCTAACATGATGTTTAAAGAATGGGAGCATTTATGGGAAATTGAAGAACACCCTTTTTTGGTTATTGAGTGTTAAACACAAATTACATTTACAAGTCCTGTGGCTATCAAATTTATTTTCTCAAGACAAACTTCTATTGCATTCTGTGTAATCCAGGAAATATCAGACTTTCACAGCTTTGGAGTTGCTAGGCTTCAAAGCCCAGGAAGTGATTTCGACTTCACAAGAAAAAACAAGAAGATCCTGTGTTACACAGAAATAGCAATGGATTTTTCTGCTACTCTGAGGTCCATTTGGCATAAAGGATTTTGTTTTTGTGCAGATCCACATGCATGTACCTATTTAGGTAAATATCAGACTCTTTGCCAGTTAAATCATTTCATAAAAAAGAGGTTTATTGGACAGACGCAGTCAAATCACAGTAGTTGGTTCTGTTCACTAAGAGACTCCTGCCCGTAACATTGTTATTACAACCTGAATGACCAGCAGGTCACAGGGTAACATTCATGGACTCAGGCTGGCTGGTTTGGGTTTTAAGTGGCACCTGCTGAGAAGCTCTCAGAATAAATACAGAGGGCTTGTGGCAAATCACAGATGTTTGGCCCAGCGGAAAAATTGACAGGAAGCAATCACTAACGGAAGGAGTAAGGGGGAATTAGGGGAAGGGGGGTGTGGGGAGAGGATGGGATGCTGATTCCTGGTATCTTCAAGCAAAGACTATATTTTGGATCAGTTGAACCCTTTGGCATACTCAAATCCCCAGAAACCTGTGGTGGGACACTGTTTCTCAGAAGGGCAGTCGTATTGGATATCACCCAGCTGGCTTAGATCACCACTGTTTGCTACCCCTTCCATCTGCCTTGCCTGGGCCCAGGGGATCCCAGTTCCTCTCCCTGGAATTTGTTCTTCTGAACAAGAGCAAAGGAATGCTTCAATTTGGTGCCAGCCATTAGTACTCTTTGGTTTTCTTTTCCTTTTTGCCAACCCTGAACTTCCCCCCACTTCATCATCTCCACTTCAGCTCACCATTTCTACAGAACTGTGTATGGACTGGCTTGAGGCTCTTTCCAACTGGCTTTAGCTTGTTTTTACCCCTCTCGGTTCCTGTTGATTCCACAGCAATGCCATAATATTATTCTGTAGACTTCCAAGAGGGAGGGAACAAAGGAAATAATTGTCTTGTCTCAATTTTCTCATTAATCTATCTGCCTTATTTCAGGCAGATGCCATGAGCCTATGCTCTCAGTGTGATTTTTGTTCTTTCTGGGGCTACCAAAACATGTTATGTAGTATTACACCAATGTTTATGTTTAACACTTTTTAATTTTAAGTTCCCATTAAAAAGATTTCTCTAATAACTAGTCCTTGTCTTACAGTCACATTAGCAATATATCCTTAAAATAATTCACCAGTGCTGTGCTTTTCCTTTGTGTTTGTGTGTGTATGAGTGTGTGTGTGTGCATGTTTAATATCTGACAGTTCCTCAGTAGAAAGGAAAGAGCATTTGAAATGATGTTGGGTATTTTGCCAAGACTGTCAAACTGGTAACATTTCCACTTTCTCAGCTCTGTCTCATTAAAGTTGTATTCTAATTCTGTCTCAACTTGGTCTCTTTGCTTCAGAAGTCATTGCCTGCTCATTACTTGTAGTGTGTGAGATGAAATTTATTCAAAACTGATAGCAGGGATAAAGAACTGAAAGGCAGGCAGCTAAGAGAAATGAAATTAGCTTATTTTAATGCTTTTTCAACAGAATTTTTTCATAGCCATGGGTTACCAGGAGTGTCAGTTTGGATTTGTGGCACTATCTTCATTTAGTCTGTAGATTTCTTTTAATCCTATGTTTCAGATTCTAAAATATATAGATTCCCTTTTCTTTGTCAGAGCGGTGAAATAAAGCTGAAGGTGTGCTTTGATAATCGGGTCAAGCATTATTTTCTTCAGTATCCTTTAATGATGTAATCATTACAATTGTCTGACAAAGATTAATTATTTTGTATTGTCTCATACTTCTTCTTAGATGATTTAGAAAAGAATACTATATACCTAGGAGTAAATGTGATCACCTCAGAAAGGTTTGGGGGAAAATGAATTTAAAATGCAATGCAACTTAAAAGCAATTTAAGGGGAATACAGAGGGGAGCTGAGCTTTCTAACCTAAATACTGCAGCTCAGGTTTTGAACGTCAAAAGAAGACGCTAAGGAATTTCTCATTTTGAATGTAGGAGAGTATTAAAGCAAATTGAAGAATAGCACAGCACCTTTCCATTGTAAAATTCAGTTGTTAAGGAATGATGTGGTCTAATTTATAAACTTGGTATTTTTGACTACTTTGGTAATGAGCAGATATTGTCATTAACTAGCTAATTCAATTGACTGCAATAACAAACAGTAATTTAGAAATATGTTTCAAATTAGTTTGTATATGAAATCAAAGACTTTGTTGCTCTGTGATTACTGTCAAGTGGTGTGAACTGGGAACCCTGAATGAATTATCTGTGTATCTAGGAGAAAAAGAGGGAGAGAAATCATTCAAGGTGCCACCCTGTAAGTAGACTATGGAATATTACCAGTAGCCCAGTGAAAAATGAATAGGAGGGAAGAGCTAAGCCCATTGCACACTCTTCGGCATGCAGCCTTGACCCAAACCGAGACCTTTGCACCTGCCGATGTCTCCTGTAAGATCCGTGGTCAGTCTTGTCCAAGCCACTGGGACACAAAAAAGATACAACTCTACTCGGAGAAGAATACAGTTAGTTGATAGTAAGTCACTCATCTGCTTAATCAAACTTCCTTCAATGTGGGTCTTCTCTAGGAAATCACGTTAGCTGTTTTGAAAAGTTAAAAGCTCCCCTGAGGATATTCATCTTGGTGAATTTGTTTGTAGATTGCTTTCCATCTCTTGCCATTCAATATTAGGTTTCCATTCTTTGTCCATTCTATGAATTTGCTCGTTGAGAAGGAAAGAGGAATGCATTAGTTTTGAAACAAGACTGAGCCTAGAGTCTGGTGACTCCTCATTATACATAAATATAATTTTCTTTGGGTAATATATAGGTGCATATATGTCACTTTCTTTATTCTATGGCCCTCCACCTATCCGCCTCCACTAAGGAAAAAATAAGACCAATAATGAAATTCTGATCAGTGGAGGGAGGGTTAATAGATCTGTCTTCCTGGCAGAAATAACCCATATTATCTCTAATCAGTGTAACGTTGAGGTCCTATTCTTGGAAATGTCTGAAGGATAGAGCTGATTTTACAGAAGAGGAAAGGTAAAACAAAACAATGAGTAGAATCTAAGCTTTCATTCATCATGATCATTACGTTGCAGGGTAAAAGTTACAAGCAATTTCTGATTTCTCCATTCATTGAGGTTACCACCACCATATGATTACCATCCTTGACCTTTGTGGTCAAAATATTTTTGTCTTCTATCCTTCCTGGAAGTGCTGGGTGCTTTTCTCTAGTTTCAACTCTCTTTCCGGAGATTGTTTTTGTTAACACATTCTGGGGAGGTTAGCGCGGAAAGCACCCGAACAGCAGCTCATTCCAATTAAAATGCCTTTATTCCCACTCCCTCCCAGGAGGTCCCAGCACACGTCCTCAGGTCCAGAAGCTAAGCACACGTTGCCTGCCAATCCAACCTTTTATTGCTTTGGCCATTTACATATTCCCTCCCCAAGACAGTCACACCAGCACAAAACCTCCATGGCCTTTCAGTGGTTGCTGGTCCATCGATCCATTCCTGCAGTCAGTCAGTGCTCACTGCCCTCAGAATCCTCTCCTCTTGGTGGGCCATTCCAGAACCCACCATCTTGGGTTCGCTGCGCCCATGTGATTGTGGTCCAGAGCTTGAGTGCTGGGTGGAGACAAGGCACTGGGGCCTAGAGCTTGAGGCAAGGGAAGAGTCACCCAGAGAGGGTCCAGCTGTACCCCACCTGCTGCCTGACTCCAGAACGTGTGGGATGGGGTGTAGGGGGTGAAGGGGAGCTGGAAGCAAGAGTCCAATCTCTCTGAGGAGGAAGGGCAGAGGACGTCAGGCCCATGGCAGTGGCAGTCTGAGCTCTCCGGGTTGTGAGTGCGCTTACTACCGAGACCACCCCATCAATGGGATGCTAGAGCCCCCATTGCCCTCCTGCCCCCTCGGAGGCCCCCTGCCCATATCCTGGGGGGAGTTGGGACCTCTTGCCCCTCCCCATGCCACCATGGGCATGTCCTTGACTGGGATCCTGGCTTCTGCCTGGCAGCATGGCCAGCCCTAAGAGTCTATGGGCAATGCTGCCCTCAACATCGGGCAGGGTATCACCAAAACTATCTTCCTGGGTAACAGTTTTACTTACCTTATTTGGACATCACATCATTTCAGATACAACTGCTTTCATCAGTGGCAGAATCTGTGTCGCACTAGTGGATTTTATTGGATTTCATACTGAATTATTGTAGGGGATAGATTTTCTCTGTAGATCAGACCTTGCTTCATCTTCAGCCTGTGGCTCATATTTTTGAGGCGCTCACTGGAATAGGAGGAGAATATAATTTGTGTTATTCCAAATTTACTTTTAATCAGCATTTCCCTCTCCCATAATCAAATCTAAATTGTGTAGATTGTAAGCTACTTGACGTCAGGGCCTACATGATTACTTAGACTCTGAGTCCCATGTGGGACAGGGACTACATCTGACTTGATTATCTTGTATCTACCCCAGGACTTAGAGCAGCGCTTGGCACATAGTAATTGCTTAACAAATGCAATAATAATAATGATGAGAATAATAATAATGATCACCTATAGCCGGTCACCTCATCACTCAAGGGGTGTGGAGCTCATTCCGAAACACAGTAGTAATTATTTCAGTATCACATATGTGTCTATTGTGATGCCAAAAACTGAAGAAATGCTCCAGCCAAGCAATCCTGTTCTCCTGCTGGAGGATTTGAAGAGCAGAATTGCTCCCTCCTGGATCTGCAGAGAGAAGCATAGCTTCCCTCCATGACCTCCTCTTCTGTCCTACTGAAGGAGGAAGTCCTACTGTTTGCCAGGTCAGTATGTTCTTCTGCCCTGAAAGCGAGCCCAGTGCTCCCACAGCAGCGACACACTTCCCCTATGACCCAACCTGATTTGGGGATTGATTTGTACTCATACACTGGTTCTTGTTAAGCATTTACTATGTGCCAAGCACAGTTCTAAGCACTGAGGTAGATACAAGTTAATTAATTGGGTCAAACACAGTCCCTGTCCCACATAGGGCTCACCACCTAAATAGGAGGGAGTAGGATTTAATCCCCATTTTACAGATGGGGTAACTGAGGTCCAGAGAAGTGAAGTGACTTGCCCAAGGTCACACAGCAGACAAGCGGTGGAACTGGGATCAGAACTCAGGTCCTCTGACAGGATCAGGACCCAGGTCCTCTGACTCCTGACTCCCAGGCCCGTGTTCTTTCCACTAGACCACTCTGCTGTGTCAAAATGTGGGATGCACCCAGAGCCATGCGCTTCAGTAATTTGATTCCCCCTGCTCAACTGTTTCTTGCCTTTCCTCTCATTGTTTTCCAGTGAAGCTGTAGTGACCACCAACAAAGTCTTTGAGATTTTTCGAACACATATCAGGGATGGGAAGCAAAGGAGAAAGGACACCCATATGCCAACTCCATTTAACGTGGTCAACCAATTGCTTCTTTATCAGGTTTGCCACAATTCTCAATCTTGAGGGTAATTCCATTAGTTTTGTTTTCAAAAATGGGTGTCTTGGACTGATCACATTCAGTCCTTCTCCTTCAGGCTGAAGTAACTTCTGGCGAAAGCATTCTCTCCTTGGCAGCCCCCAGGATGCAGCAGCACATCCTAAAAGCCTCCTGGAGGAGCCTGCCCTCGCCCTGCACCTTTGTTTGGTCTCTTCAGTAGGGGCAAGTCACTTCCCAGGAACCTGGTCGATTCAGGGCCACATTCTTCAGGAGCATAAGCACTGCATTCCCCAAATCGAAGGGGCTGTGGGGTACCATCAAGATTGCAATGGGTTCAGAGTAGCTTTGGGACCTGGTTCAGATTCCAGGCAGCCTTGGAGGATGAGGGGGGATCCAGGCCAAGCCAGTCCCTTGGCAAGGGCTATCCTAGCCCATATCTCCCTGGAGGCATTCATGCTTGGTGGAAGTCTCCGGAGGCCACCCTAAACTCCTAGCAATCCCCAGGAAAAGGAAACCAAGGTTTCTGTGGCCCTTGATTATCCCTGCCAACACCATCCAGAGAGCTGTGCTGAGAGGTGTGTTCTGGGTGGATTCTGCTACAGCAGGCAACACTGCCAGCACAAAGCAGTTGCCCCTACCCCTTGTCCCACTCTCAGATGGAACATGGTTCTTTTGGGGGACATCCATGTGGGTGAGGACAGTGTTCAGCTTGTCTGTGAACAGGATGTAGGGAAAAAAGAATTCTCCTCCCTATGTCAATCTGAGGTGGGCAACCTCCATGGATTTACAAGGTTCTGGAAGCTTCTCAGGCATAGAGGAGTTTCTGGGCCATTATATGTACACTGCATCCCTCAACTTGTGTCATTTAAATATTCAGTACATACTTTTGGACATTTTCAAGGTTTGTGCAACTAAATGAACTCATGTCCGTCAATTTAAGAATACTTTTGTTCACAGTAACTGAGAGGGGGAAAAGTGTGTACTTCCTCTTTTTTTATTGGATAATATCCAGTGAACTAGAACAGTTCATGTTTTGAGAAAAGGTTTTGCGGGGGGCAGGGGGAGGGATATTTGTTCCACATACTGAAAAAAACACATACACACAAATGTTTACTTCCCCTTAAAAAAAGACACAAAACTACTTGGAAAAGTGAACGCGTTTTATTGGGAAAAAAGCCAATCCACCCCCATTGAATTGGGTTGAAATGCACTCTTTGTCTTTTTTGTGTTTATGCGAAGCTCTGCCCCTTGACACAACCTCATTATGGAAATAAATGTAACATTGAGTAAGCTAACGTCATTCTTTTGGAGTTATAACATGAAGGGGGAAGAATTATAGCTCGCTGGGAATTTTGGTCAGAATGGATTTACAAAAGAAGTCACCACATTTGTTTTTATTGTGGTTAAAACTCTGGTTTGGGAAAAGACAAAAGGGACTAGGCTCTGAGTAGCGATGGGATGGATGGGGAGGCAATGGAGAGAGCTGATTGGCTCCCCAGGCTTGGGGAAGATTCCCACAGTCCTGAACAAACAGCTCTCAGCCCTATATTCTCTAAGCCTTTTGTTGTCCCACTTTGGAATTCTGACTATGGGCACATTACCAAGCCAACTGGATTCCCTACAAAGCTCCAGTGAAGCTCTTTTTATCACAAAGATCAAGACAACAATTGTGTGCCTACAAGAAAAGAACAACGAAAACCATCGAACAAACATTAAAAGAACAATTCTAGAGATAGTTGCCTTTGAAGTGCAATAATAGACAACATTCAGTTCCTAGATTTGAATTCCGAGTAAAAGGAATTCATTACTAACTGCCTTTCCTTGTAATTATCTGAGCCGCTGGCAGCCTACATTTTCAGCAGCATTAATTTTGTCAAACGTAATATTTTGCAGTCATATTGAACCCCACACAATGGCAGTATTGTAAATCTACTTTATGGAGTTAGTTTTGTTTATTATAGAGTTCATTTATGAAAAGGAAGAAATCTAAATTTTGCCTTGGCTTTACCCCAAACCACAGAAAATGGAGTATTGTCTTACAAGAGCTTGTTCTGGAATATCACTTCCTGAATGTAAAATTATGGTGTTTGTTCACATACATTCCCCAGACATGCGCAATGTCCAGCTGAACAAACAGAGGGCACAGCTCAACCTTAGCTGATTTCCTTCTTTCTATTGACTGTGACCTGGGCACTTCAGCTCCACATTAAAAAAGAGGAACTACCATTTTAATGCAAACACTTCATTTTGGGATGCCTCAGGAGCAATTTAACTTGAATCCTCCCAGACACCAGCAATTCAGAGTAAATATTCTATTTGAGGAACTTTGACCACTGTTATTTTAGTGCAGGCTCTACATATCCCAGTCTTGCTAATGGCCTCTGGGAGCAGTCCTCTTCAGACTCTGCAAGGCTTTTAGCTTTGGTTTTTGTTTGGCTGATTTTGTAGGTCAGTCCCTAGAGGACTCTCCTTTCATCAGCTCCCTGATTCCATGCTCGCTTTGGTGAGGCAGCAGGACCTAGGGAGCCTGATCCAGCCATCTGGTTTCTAACCAAAACCCCACAGAAAGTGGCCCAGACCAAAGTGACCTGTTTTCTCCTCCAAGGAAATATGCTCTTGTCCATCAAAAGCTTGTCCATGCCTTGGAAAGAAACCTAGGGAAAGGCTATACTCTCTCTCCATTCATCTTCAAGAGCCATCCCTGATTTATCCAGAGAGCCACTGAGTTACAAGTTCCAACTCCAAGGAGGCTAGACCCACGGACAGAATCAATGAATCGGGGAATTTCCTTCTGGGTGTGTGTACTAACTGTATATGTGTTTACAGACCTTAAAAATCACCAAGGGGGCTCTGCTGCCCAGGAACTGAGGAAAGGTAGCATTTATCATCCAGAGGAATTGCAGAATGGCTTCTCTTTCTTTATAAATGATTTACCTTACTACATTGCCTCAACATGTCTAATTATTGCTACAGAGAAGACTACTCGTTTTATGTGCCCTGGAAGACTAAGCCTGGTCCCTGGAGAGCTCCAGGAATGCATTAACTCTGCAGCCAATATTGCTCAGCCCAGGCAATCCACTGGAAAACAGGATAAAAGGGAAGGGAGCACTGGAGCTATGGTGTTCAAGCATCCGTTAGATGTCAGTGAGCCTGATAAGTTTCTTGTTTTCCGTTGTCAGTAATAATTCACAGAGGAGATCACTTAGAAATAATCTCAAAAACCCCTGTTCTATCTCTGGCAGGAAAGAAAAAAAATGTTATTACCAAAAATGTAGGACAAGATGACTTGTCATCTTTATCCAACTGTACCTAATTAATAATACATGTATGAAATATATATATATGTACATATATATATACATGCATTTTATATATAAGTCTTTGGCCGAGGCTACAGCAGAAAGGGTTGCCATTAAAAACATAATCATGATTGAGCAATGCATAATTTACATAGGCATATAAGGAAAGCATTAGTAATTGCAATTTTACTCTTCTTGAAATTCAAGCCTTAATATTGCAACCTGATATGAGCCCACTGCTACCAATTCCAGTTTAAGCAAAATCCTTATCTACCTTATATCTTTCTCTCATAAAACCCGACTTCCCGCAAGGCACCTCTGTCTTCATTTCAGTCTTTTTGGACAAAGTTGCATTTCTATTACCATTCCCAAAATAACAGTTTCATTCAAATGCCTCCTCTTTCAGCTCCTAATTGGAAGCAAAGTGGGTTTTTTTCTTCATTTTCTGAGAAAATACTAATTGTACCAAACTTCAAATGTCTCCTAGGACATTATTGTCCTCATTGTGGTTTGGTGTAAGTAAAGCAAGGAGCAGAAGAATTTGTTGCAGATGATGAAGGAATACCATTCATTTTTCTCATACTTATTATAATGTGGGGCACAAGTTCTTTGGAGTTTATCACAAAGGCAAACTGATTGTCACTGTACAATACAGGATTCCCCTCATTTTAATATTGATGGAGTGAAATCAACAGCCATGACCTCACTGTGGTGAACTTGAGTACAGCTCCAGGCATGAATATGCTGGGAGCAGGGTTGTACGGGACTCCAAATAGGAAATTCCTCACCGTTGGCTTTAGAGCATTCCATCATCTTGCACCCTCCTACCTCACCTCGCTTCTCTCCTTCTACAACCCAGCACTCATACTTCACTCCTCTAGTGCTAGCCTTCTCACTGTGCTCTGATCTCACCTGTCTTGCCCGGACCCCAAGCACAGGTCCTGCCTCTGGCCTGGAATGCCCTCCCTCCTCAAATCTGATAGACAATTACTCTCTCCACCTTCAAAGCCTTATTGAAGGCACATCTCCTCCAAGAGGCCTTCCCAGACTAAGCCCCACGTTTCCTCATCTCCCCCTCCTTTCTGCATTGCTCTGACTGTTGCCCTTTGTCTCCCCCAGCCTCACACCAGCCCCACAGCCCTTATGTAATATATCTGTAATTTTATTTATTTGTATTGATGTCTTTATCCCCCACTCTAGATTGCGAGCTTGTTGTGGGCAGGGAATGTCACTGTTTATTGTTGTATTGTACTTTCCCAGCACTTAGTACAGTGCACTGCACAAAGTAAGTGCTTAATAAATACGATTGAATGAATGAAACAATCCCATCTGGTGACTGAAGGTCTCTCAACAACTAACAGTCCCTCCTAGCTCTGCTCCTTTTCAGTTCTGCTGGTGGTGTCACACTGCGAAGCTGGGGAGCAGGGGAACACCCAGAAAAAAATATAAAATGTGATCCCTGCCTCGAAGGAATTTAACGTTTGATGGAGAGGTGGTAGACATAAATGGATGAATATGCAATATTTCTAAGTGAGAGAGTAGATACCAATAATAGGTCTAAGTGAATGAATAAATCAATAACAAGTAAATAAACAGATCAATATGTGAGTGCTAAAGTGTGATGCCATGACTTGAGGAGGGATTAGCCAAGGAAGGCCTCCTAAAAGAAGTGACTTTTAAGAAGGGCTTTGAAGGAAGTGGGGGATGGGGTTTGTTCAAACTGAGAGGAACAGCATTCCAGGCAGGGAAAGGCATGAGCAGTGAGTCAGAGGTGAGAGAGTCAAGAGCAAGGGCCAGCTAGGTGTACTTAGGAGTAGCAAAGAGCATATACTGGGCTAAATCAGGAGAACAGAGAGGGAAGTTAAGAGGAAGACAACCGGTAGACAGCCTGAAAATCAATGATTATTCATTCAATAGTATTTATTGAGCGCTTACTATGTGCAGAGCACTGTACTAAGCGCTTGGAATGAACAAGTCGGCAACAGATAGAGACAGTCCCTGCCGTTTGACGGGCTTACAGTCTAATCGGGGGAGATGGACAGACAAGAACAATGGCAATAAATAGAGTCAAGGAGAAGAATATCTCGTAAAAACAATGGCAACTAAATAGAATCAAGGCGATGTACATTTCATTAACAAAATAAATAGGGTAATGAAAATATATACAGTTGAGCAGACGAGTACAGTGCTGAGGCGATGGGAAGGGAGAGGGGGAGGAGCAGAGGGAAAGGGGGGAAAAGAGGGTTTAGCTGCGGAGAGGTGAAGGGGGGGTGGTAGAGGGAGTAGAGGGAGAAGAGGAGCTCAGTCTGGGAAGGCCTCTTGGAGGAGGTGAGTTTTAAGTAGGGTTTTGAAGAGGGGAAGAGAATCAGTTTGTTGGAGGTGAGGAGGGAGGGCTTTCCAGGACCGCGGGAGGACGTGGCCCAGGGGTCGACGGCGGGATAGGCGAGACTGAGGGACGGTGAGGAGGTGGGCGGCAGAGGAGCGGAGTGTGTGGGGTGGGCGGTAGAAAGAGAGAAGGGAGGAGAGGTAGGAAGGGGCAAGGTGATGGAGAGCCTTGAAGCCTAGAGTGAGGAGTTTTTGTTTGGAGCGGAGGTTGATAGGCAACCACTGGAGTTGTTTAAGAAGGGGAGTGACATGCCCAGATCGTTTCTGCAGGAAGATGAGCCGGGCAGCGGAGTGAAGAATAGACTGGAGTGGGGCAAGAGAGAAGGAAGGGAGGTCAGAGAGAAGGCTGACACAGTAGTCTAGTCGGGATATAACAAGAGCCCGTAGCAGTAAGGAAGCCGTTTGGGTGGAGAGGAAAGGGCGGATCTTGGAGATATTGTAAAGGTGAAACCGACAGGTCTTGGTAACAGATAGGATGTGTGGGGTGAACGAGAGAGACGAGTCAAGGATGACACCGAGATTGCGGGCCTGAGAGACGGGAAGGATGGTCGTGCCATCCATGGTGATAGAGAAGTCTGGGAGAGGACCGGGTTTGGGAGGGAAGATGAGGAGCTCAGTCTTGCTCATGTTGAGTTTTAGGTGGTGGGCTGACATCCAGGTGGAGACATCCTGGAGGCAGGAGGAGATGCGAGCCTGAAGGGAGGGGGAGAGGACAGGGGCAGAGATGTAGATCTGCGTGTCATCTCCGTAGAGATGGTAGTCAAAGCCGAGGGAGCGAATGAATTCACCAAGGGAGTGAGTGTAAATGGAGAACAGAAGAGGGCCAAGAACTGACCCTTGAGGAACTCCAACAGTTAAAGGATGGGAGGGGGAGGAGGCGCCAGCGAAGGAGACCGAGAATGACCGGCCAGAGAGGTAAGAGGAGAACCAGGAGAGGACGGAGTCCATGAAGCCAAGGTGAGATAAGGTATGGAGGAGGAGGGGATGGTCGACAGTGTCAAAGGCAGCAGAGAGGTCAAGGAGGATTAGAATGGAGTAGGAGCCATTGGATTTGGCAAGAAGGAGGTCATGGGTGACCTTAGAGAGAGCAGTCTCGGTAGAGTGGAGGGGACGGAAGCCAGATTGGAGGGGGTCTAGGAGAGAATGGGAGTTAAGGAATTCTAAGCATCGATTGTAGATGACTCGTTCTAGGATTTTGGAAAGGAAGGGTAGTAGGGAGATAGGGCGATAATTGGAGGGGGACGTGGGGTCAAGAGCGGGTTTTTTTAGGATGGGGGAGACATGGGCATGTTTGAAGGCAGAGGGGAAGGAGCCATTGGAGATTGAGTGGTTAAAAAAAGAAGTTAAGGAAGGGAGGAGGAAAGGGGCGATGGTTTTAATAAGGTGAGAGGGAATGGGGTCCGAGGCGCAGGTGGAGAGGGTGGCACTTGCGAGAAGGGAGGAGATCTCATCTGAGGATACTGCAGGGAAGGATGGGAAAGTAGGGGAGAGGGTTGGAGGGGGGGAGGGGAGAGGCGGCAGGGTGACTTTGGGGACCTCAGACCTGATTGTGTTGATTTTCTTGAGGAAATAGGTGGCCAGATCATTGGGGGTGAGAGATGGGGGAGGGGGAGGAACAGGGGACCTAAGGAGAGAGTTAAAGGTCCAGAACAATCGGCGGGGGTGACGGGCATGGGTGTCGATGAGGGAGGAGAAGAAGTTTTGCCTGGCGGAGGAGAGGGCAGAGTTAAGGCAGGAAAGGATAAATTTGAAGTATGTAAGGTCGGCTTGGTGCTTGGACTTTCGCCAGCAGCGCTCAGCAGCTCGAGCATAGGAGCGTAGGAGGCGAACAGAGGAGGTGATCCAGGGCTGTGGGTTAGTGGCGCGAGAGCGGCGGAGGGAAAGGGGGGCGAGAGAGTCGAGATGAGTAGAGAGGATGGAGTTGAGAGCGGAGACCTGATCATCGAGAGTGGGAAGTGAGGACAGGGGGGCAAGGTGAGGAGAGATGCTTTTGGAAAGACGGATGGGATCGAGAGAGCGAGGTCTCTGTGGGGGCAGTAGCGAAGATTTGCAGGGGGAGGGAATGTGAGAGATGAGGCAGGCGAGAAGGTTATGGTCAGAGAGAGGGATTTCAGAGTTGGTGAGGGAGGAGATAGTGCAGCGGTAGGAGATGACGAGATCGAGGGTGTGACCGAGTCGGTGAGTGGGCGCGGTATGGTGGAGGAGGAGGTCGGCAGAGTCGAGGAGGGATAGCGGGCGGGCGGCAGAGGAGTCGTTGGATACATCCATATGGATATTGAAGTCTCCGAAGATCAGAATGATTAGGATCCCAGAGGCAATGAGGTGCCTCTGACTGCAAGTTTTGAAGGAGGGGAGTAATGTGCTCCAATCAACAATTTAGAAAGATAATACCAGCAGCTGTTCATAAGCCAAGACAGACCTGAGGAGGGGAGAGGCTGGAGACAAGAAGGACAGCAAGGAGGCTGATGCAGTAATCCAGTTGGGTAGTGATGAGGGTTCGAATTAGGCTGCTGGCCTTAAGGGCAGAGAGGATAGGGTGGATCCAAGAAAAATTATGGAGGAAGAACCAGCAGGATTTAGAAACCAACAGAGTCTGGGAGGTAAAGGACAGAGGAATCCAAGATGAGTCCAAGGCTGTGAGCTTATGGGACAGGGAAGATGTTGGCACTGTCAACAGTGACAGGAGAGTTGGAGGGGGGAGGAGCTGGGTGTTTGGACAACAGCAGGACAAAGGAGGTGGAACAATAGTTGGAGAGGTGACTGGGGGTACAGTGTTGGCCTTTTGTATATGGAGGAGATTTGGGCTTGTTTCAAGATAGAGGGGAAGGAGTCAGAGGAGAGACATTGAAAATAGTAAGAGAGTTAAATTCATTATGGTATGTAATGAGCCCTTACTATGTGTCATGCACGGTGCTAAAAGCTGAGACAGATGAAAATGTGGTGGGGAACGTGTCTACCAACTCTGCTGTATTCTTCCAAGTGCTTAATTCAGTGCTCTGCACACAGGAATCACTCAGTAAGTACCAGTGATTGATATACCAGATCATTCATTCATTCAATCATATTTATTGAGCACTTATGTGTGCAGAGCACTGTACTAAGCTCTTGGGAAAGTACATTATAACAATAAACAGACATATTCACTGCCCACAAGGAGCTTAAACTCTAGAGGGGGAGAGAGACATTAGTATAAATAAATTACAGATGTGTTTATAAGTGCTGTGGGCTAGGAGGGAAAATAAATAAAGGGAGCCAGTCAGGGCGAGTAAGGAGAAGGGAGTGGGAGAAGAGGAAAGGAGGGCTTAGTCAGGGAAAACCTTGGACTAGATGTGCCTTCAATAAGGCTTTGAAGGGGAGGAGTAATTGTCCGTCCCATAGGAGGAGGTAGAGCATTTCAGGCCAGGGACAGGATGTGGGTGAGAGGTCCCTGGCGAGATGGAGGTACAATAAGGTTAGCATTAGAGGAGCTAAATCTCTGTTCCATATGGAGATCACAATCTAGGTAGGGAGAGAGAGATATAAACAGAGGTAACAATGGATTGCAAACAACAAAAGCAATAGAGTCAACAAGCTGAGAGAACAATGTCAACGCTAATAAATGAACAGTTCTTGGAGGAGTGAGTCCTCAGATTCCCCACTGCTGGAGGCAAACAATCCTTAATTACAAACAACTGCAGCCTGCCCAGGGTTCTAAAGGTTGTGAAAGTAAGAACTGGGCTTTCAGTGTAGTGCATCCTGCAGCCCTAGGGGAGGCAGGTCCAGGCCCAGAAGGTTGTAAGGGGGCTCCAAGCCACTACTGTCTCAGTTCCTGCCACCTCTGGGATTTCTGAGGGGGGAACGAAGGTGGTAGCAAGTTTTTATAAGAAATGAGGGATAATAGTGTCCATGACACAGGGTTAGATGTTTAAAAATAGCAAGGAAACCACCTTTTGGAAGGCAGGAGGAGAGTATGGACTTTGGCCAGAGGAGCTGAGTGAATGGAGAGAGAAAAAAACTGGAAGGGAACATCTAGACCAAATGTTGGGGAAGCTGTGGGAAAGTGGACAGGAATGAGGCAAGAAGCTCAGGAGAACAGTTAGGGCAACAACAATAATAATTGTGTTATTTGTTAAGCACTTACTATGTACTGCTTAAGCACTGCTTTAAGCACTGGGGTAGATACAATATAAGCAGATCAAACACAGTTCCTGTCCCACTTGGGGATTACAGGGTGAGGAAATGGGCAACAGCCAAAGACCACAGAAAAACTAATAGAAATTGTATTTTTTTTCTAAAATAGTCAAAGGTATGTTCTGGGTAGCCATATTCAGCGTGGCTCAGTGGAAAGAGCACGGGCTTTGGAGTCAGGGCTCATGAGTTCGAATCCCAGCTCTGTCACTTGTCGGCTGTGTGACTGTGGGCAAGTCACTTCACTTCTCTGCGCCTCAGTTCCCTCATCTGTAAAATGGGGATTAAGACTGTAAACCCCATGTGGGACAACCTGATTCCCCTATGTCTACCCCAGCGCTTAGAACAGTGCTCGGCACATAGTAAGCGCTTAACAAATACCAACGCTGTTTAGTGCCATTGTTCTTGTCTGTCCGTCTCCCCCGATTAGACTGTAAGCCCGTCAAACGGCAGGGACTGTCTCTATCTGTTGCCGACTTGTTCATCCCAAGCGCTTAGTACAGTGCTCTGCACATAGTAAGCGCTCAATAAATACTATTGAATGAATTGAATAAATACTATTGAATGAAACATTATTATTATTATTATTATATTAAACGTCACATTTCTGTAATCCATGCAGTACCTATTCAGAGGACCATGTTTACCTAGAGGAAAAAGCACAGGATTAGAAGCCAGCCGACCGGGGTTCTAATCCCAGCTCCACCACTTGCTGGCTGGTTGGTCTTGGGCAAGTCTCTCGGTGTCTCAGAATCTCAATTTCCTCAACCGTAAAATGGAGATTAAATACCTGCTCTCCCCCTCCCTTAGACAGTGAGTTCTGCTTGGGACAGGGACAGTGTCTGATCTGATTATCTTGTATCTATACCAATGCTAGTGTAGCCAAAATCTGCCCTTTCCTCTCCACCCAAACGGCTACCTTACTATTACGGGCTCTCGTTATATCCCGGCTAGACTACTGTGTCAGCCTTCTCTCTGATCTCCCTTCCTCCTCTCTCGCCCCGCTCCGGTCTATTCTTCACTCCGCTGCCCGGCTCATCTTCCTGCAGAAACGATCTGGGCATGTCACTCCCCTTCTTAAACAACTCCAGTGGTTGCCTATCGACCTCCGCTCCAAACAAAAACTCCTCACTCTAGGCTTCAAGGCTCTCCATCACCTTGCCCCTTCCTACCTCTCCTCCCTTCTCTCTTTCTACCGCCCACCCCGCACGCTCCGCTCCTCTGCCGCCCACCTCCTCGCCGTCCCTCGGTCTCGCCTATCCCGCCGTCGACCCCTGGGTCACGTCCTCCCGCGGTCCTGGAACGCCCTCCCTCCTCACCTCCGCCAAACTGATTCTCTTTCCCTCTTCAAAACCTTACTTAAAAATCACCTCCTCCGAGAGGCCTTCCCAGACTGAGCTCCTCTTCCCCCTCTACTCCCTCTGCCATCCCCCCTTTACGTCTCCGCAGCTAAAGCCTCATTTTCCCCTTTTCCCTCTGCTCCTCCACCTCTCCCTTCCCATCCCCACAGCACTGTACTCGTCCGCTCAACTGTATATATTTTCGTTACCCTATTTATTTTGTTAATGAATTGTACATCGCCTTGATTCTATTTAGTTGCCATTGTTTTTACGAGATGTTCTTCCCCTTGACGCTGTTTAGTGCCATTGTTCTTGTCTGTCCGTCTCCCCCGATTAGACTGTAAACCCGTCAAACGGCAGGGACTGTCTCTTTCTGTTGCCGACTTGTTCATCCCAAGCGCTTAGTACAGTGCTCTGCACATAGTAAGCGCTCAATAAATACTATTGAATGAATGAATGAATAGTGTATGGCAAATAGCAAACACTTTATAATAATAATTATTATTACTACTACTACTGCTTCTACCACCCATCAGAGTGGCAGCTGCAATGTCAAAGATGAAACTTCCCGCAAGAGAATGTTGGACGGTCTGGCTTGTGAGAGAGCATCTAATTTCTTTGAACTCCTAGAGCATACTATCCCTTTCATTGGGGAAAATTTTATTCATTCATTCAATAGTATTTACTGAGTGCTTACTATGTGCAGAGCACTGGACTAAGCGCTTGGAATGTACAATTTGGCAACAGAAACAATCCCTGGCCATTGACGGGCTTACAGTCTAATTTATGTAACATATTGGTGCATTAGTGGAAATCTTCATTCAGACTCAACATTCGTGTGCAGCCCTTCCATATCCTCCACTACTGACCTAATGCAGAGCAAATTAATAATAATGATGGTATTTATTAAGCACTTACTATGTGCCAGGCACTGTACTAAATGCTGGGATGGATACAAGCAAGTTGAGTTGGACACAATCCCTGTCCCACATGGGGCTCACAGTCTCAATCCCCATTTTACAGATGAGACAACTGAGGCCCAGAGAAGTAAAGTGGCTTGCCCAAGGTCACACAGCAGACAAGTGGCAGAGCCAGAATTAGAACCATGTCCTGACTCCCAGGCCTGTGCTCTATCCACTATTCCAATTCAGATCTAGTTATGTGTGGTGTCCAACATCGGCCAAATAGTGCCTTTCCGGCCTTTCATATCAGAGAATAAATCCATGGAAGCAGTTTCATCTTGCAAGCTTAACAGGCTCTTCAACTGTTAAGAAAACATAATCATCTCCGTTTCTGACGTTCTCAACTATAACTTCTAGACACCACCACACTGGTGGTCTTTATTAATTGTTTTGTGTAGGATTCGGGAGGGGAGGGGTTATTTGCTTTAACACAAATCTAAAATATAAATAATAGCATTATTTTCATCTGTCATTTAGCTTAATAAAACGCCACAAACATTTGTCAGTCAAATTAGAATTACTGTCAGGCCATAATGCATTTTAGTTTAGCCAATATCAGTCAGACCTGATTTATTCGCTTAATACACATCTAATTGGGTTTCAGGCTGCACGGCTCCTTTCAGCTGTTAAGTGACCAAGTACATCTTTCATTTCTAAGACCGATGGTTGCTAGCAGTTGAGAGGAAGAATGATTTGCATGGGGCCCACAGTGGTGCCAGACACTTCACGCTTTAAACAACAGCCTTTATTACTTTGTAAGCGGATGGGTTGAATTTTCATGCTTTTGTTTCCAGTTCAGGCCTGACAGAAAAGAGTAAAGTCGATTTTGCCAGCACCCCTGCTGTGCCCTGGGGGAGAAATTCAATGGGCCTCATTTGTCTTAATTGGAGAATCCCCTCAGCACCAGCTTTTTGGAGGAACCATTAGCATAACAGAGAAGTCCAAGCCCACTTTTGCAGAAGGACATCCCCCCCCCCCCAATCCCCATCTTGAAGAGTAATGAAAACTGTGAGAAAGGGAGAAAGCCTATGCGTCAAAACCTAGGTTCCTTTCGGTTATTGTAAAACACTCTATGCAGGAAAAATGTATCAAACCTGCTTTATCTCCCCAGTGTTATTAGAGCTGGGGAGTGAAAAATGTGATAAATACTATCCATGACAGGGAGCTGAAAGCTTCTCTTTATTCTTCATAATGTGCTAATCCTATATATTTGTTCTCTGACTGGTTATGTTGCTTTTTCAGATGGAGGAGATAGTCCTATCCCGAGACTGACTGATGGGCAGCAACTCTGAATGAATCTAGGAGCCGAGAAACGACCCCATTTTACCAGAGTGATTTTATTAACACTAAAACAAAATGCAGTTATCTCTATCAAAGCAAGATTTCAAGCTCTGAGCCTATTCATTTGAAAAATATTAAATTCATCTTCACGTTTTTCATATTACAAAAGAACTCTAAATCTTGACAATCTGTGCCGTGTAAATCATTTCCTAAATCCAGGCTCTTCTCAAGCCAGATTGAACTCTTGGAATCCAAAGGGCAGTTTTTTAAAAAGATGTATTTCATGTACATTTTCCCGTGGCTGATAATAATCCTCCCTCTCCTCCCCGCAACCCCCTTTGCCGCCGAGCCTTCGCCAGCGCACGGGAAAAGATTAAAAACCTGGGCCAGGATGGACTTTCTTAGTTAAACGGGCTGTGGAAGATTCCCCTGCGAATGTAGCTGTGCATTTCCAAACCAGGGTACACCCATAGCCAAAGTAAAATCTTTGATTTTTCTCCTGTGGTCTTAATTTAGGCCACGTCTGTAGAGGGCTTCCAGGGATGTTAGAGAAAGGATTTTTGTTGTTGTTGTTGTTGTTCATGGTTTGCTTTATTCTGAGTGATTTGTGGGTGTGATTCGAAAATTAAATGCTCTTCTGGGCTGTTCCTAGTCAGTTATTAGGTGGCCTCGGGGATTTCCTCATCCTGGGGGCTGGGCTGCTCTAGGACAGCTGTCTCTGTGGATGTGTGCTCCTGAAAACTTCTCCTGCCTATTCCCCTCTCTTCCTCTCTCCTCCTTCCTTCCCTTTTGCATTCGGCCCAGTCCCACAAACATTCAATTACTCTGTGATGAGCCGTTAAGTGTTGGAGACTGGTAGAAAGACTGTTTGCTTTATTGTGCAAATGATTCTGAAAAATCATCATTTAGCCTGATCTGTTCTGTGAAAGGATACGAGGCATCACCCTCGGCCAGTTGTTTCATTTACATTATAAAAATGACAACTGGTTTCCCCGTAGTTTATCTGATAATCCCCCCTGCTTTGCTAAGCAAACACTCCAGTGGCTCTGACACCTCCCCCACCTTCTCCATCCCCTTCCCCTCTTTCCCCAAGCCAAGCACCCCTGCTGATTCAAGATTGCATCCCTGCCTCCATTGCCTTCCTCCCTTACCCCGAGGGTCTCTCCTCTCTCACCATGAGGGAAAGACATAGAGGAGCTTCTGGATTAACAATGGCCTCCAGCTCTTTGTCAGTGGTCAATATTATTTATTAAGCACTCACGTACTAGGTGGACTGTGTGTGCTGTATTTAGTGCTGAGGAGAAGCTGTGGACATCGAATCAGAAATGGAATCTGGCCCACCAGCAGCTCAAAAACCTAAAGGGAGAGATGGGAGGAAATGGGAGACAGAGTCCTAGGGAAATGTCACCAATTAAAGAGAATCGTAATGGGGAAATGCAGATAACTTAAAAGAAAAAAACCTGTTATGACTCCTGGCAAGAAACTTCACCAAATCACCCAAATTTTTGCTTGGGAACTGCTTAATTGTCAATCAGCAGTATTTATAATGCACCAACTGAGTGCAGAGCACTGGGCTAAGCACTTGGGAGAATTATCTTTAATAATACTATTATGGTATTTGTTAAGCACTGGTCTAAGTGCAGGCAAGTGGCATAGTCGGGATTTAGAACCCAGGTACTCTGACTCCCAGGCTCACGATCTTTCCATTAGGCCTCACTGCTTCTCATGTTCCCTGCCATCAAGGAATTTATGATCTCATTATGAATGGAGAACATTGAAAATAATATTCCTTACCCTAACATTGAAGTCCACATTTCCCAAAAATTCCTGCTACAGAGTACTTGTGGAATCTGTGGCCTTTTACATTTGGTTAGTGCACTTGGATCTCATCTATGCACCCGGATCTGTGCCTCCATGAACCTCCCTCTGAGCCTCGAAGACATACATAACTTGGCCCCTGTTTCCACCTCAAAAGGTTGAGAGGAAGGTCATCTTCCAGAATCTTTAAATCACTGTTTCTTAGGGTCAAAAGAGGTAAAATTGGCCCAACTCTCTATGCTCTTTGAGGGCTGCTGATTTGGAGGGAGATTTCCGTTCCAACCCCTTCCCCACCCCCCCACCCCCAAAAAAACCATCATTTAAACAGACCATGAATGAAAACCCAGGAGGGCAAATTCCAGACAACATTCATTTCCATGACACTGGTGATTTCCTCACAAGAAGAAAGATACAAAATTGCTAATTTAACATTCTCAAATGAACAATAGGTTGTGGTACTTCTTGAAGTAGCCTTGAAGTGATAGAGGAAAAGACTCTAGATCCAGGATGTGCACTGAAATTTCCCAATTTCAGGTACTTGTCACAAATACATGAAAGGGAGAAACCCAAATAGAATTTTCTTCTTGGTTTTAACAATTTGGGTCTTTGAGGTGAGTGATTTTGATCTCAGGTAAACAAACTGTACACATAAAGGCCCAGGCATAATACCCTTCTTAGTGGTTTTGAATGATGTCTGTCTTTCTATTTTGCATTGTGCCCCAAACACTCTTTCTGTTGGTTGTCAAAGAAAAGAATGTCAGGTGATCCAGAGTGATTACTTTTCAGTCTCCATCTGCTTCTTGTTTTACCATTCAGGTTTTGAGCTTAGTTTGGCTCCTGAAAATGGTGTACAATTTGAGAGGTACCCTTGAGCTTCTCATTTTCCACCCAGCCTGGGGCCTGTAGCCATGGCAGGTGGAGGAAAAGAGAGGAAAAATAAGGAAAAATAAAAATAAGGGTCCACTGTAGAAAGGATCCTGGCTGGCTCTGGAGGGAAGAAGGAAGGGACAGGAAAGGTTAGAAGAGAACAGAAGACAGAGACAGCTCAAGAGGGGATAGGAAGCAGCTCAAGGTTAAGGAAAATACAGTTTTAAAACCTTCCTTATCCCACAACACCCCACCCCTCATTTTAACCCAATCCCACCAATACCTCTCACTCATCCCCAATAACACTCACCCCTGCCTAACCTCTCCACCCGCCCCCCCAAAATGTGGAGGATGATTTAAGGAAGATAGGAGGCTGAGGATGGTACAGGTATCCTTCCCTGGGGCCCGGAATTGGTCTCCAAGATAGAGCCCTGCATGGGTCTGGCCTAGCCTCTGGGTTGATGATAACACACAGCCATAGTCTGTCAGATTCATACTGGGTTTAGTCCGCCTCCTACGCTCCTATGCTCGAGCTGCTGAGCGCCGCTGGCGAAAGTCCAAGCACCAAGCCGACCTCACACACTTCAAATTTATCCTTTCCTGCCTTAACTCTGCCCTCTCCTCCGCCAGGCAAAGCTTCTTCTCCTCCCTCATCGACACCCATGCCCGTCACCCCCGCCGATTGTTCCGGACCTTTAACTCTCTCCTTAGGCCCCTGTTCCTCCCCCTCCCCCATCTCTCACCCCTAATGATCTGGCCACCTATTTCCTCACGAAAATCAACACGATCAGGTCTGAGCTCCCCAAAGTCACCCCTCCGCCTCTCCCCTCCCCCCCAACAACCCCCTCCCCTACTTTCCCATCCTTCCCTGCAGTATCCTCAGAGGAGATCTCCTCCCTCCTCGCAAGTGCCACCCCCTCCACCTGCGCCTCGGACCCCATTCCCTCTCACCTTCTTAAAACCATCGCCCCTGCCCTCCTCCCTTCCTTAACTTCTATTTTTAACCACTCAATCTCCAAGGGCTCCTTCCCCTCTGCCTTCAAACACGCCCACGTCTCCCCCATCCTAAAAAAACCCGCTCTTGACCCCACTTCCCCCTCCAGTTATCGTCCTATCTCCCTACTACCCTTCCTTTCCAAAATCTTAGAACGAGTCGTCTACAATCGATGCCTAGAATTCCTTAACTCCCATTCTCTCCTAGACCCCCTCCAATCTGGCTTCCGTCCCCTCCACTCTACCGAGACTGCTCTCTCTAAGGTCACCCATGACCTCCTTCTTGCCAAATCCAATGGCTCCTACTCCATTCTGATCCTCCTTGACCTCTCTGCTGCCTTTGACACTGTCGACCATCCCCTCCTCCTCCATACCTTATCTCACCTTGGCTTCACGGACTCTGTCCTCTCCTGGTTCTCCTCTTACCTCTCTGGCCGATCATTCTCGGTCTCCTACGCTGGAGCCTCCTCCCCCTCCCATCCTTTAACTGTTGGAGTTCCTCAAGGGTCAGTTCTTGGCCCTCTTCTGTTCTCCATTTACACTCACTCCCTCGGTGAACTCATTCGCTCTCACGGCTTTGACTACCATCTCTACGCAGATGACACGCAGATCTACATCTCCGCCCCTGTCCTCTCCCCCTCCCTTCAGGCTCGCATCTCCTCCTGCCTCCGGGACGTCTCCACCTGGATGTCTGCCCGCCACCTAAAACTCAACATGAGCAAGACTGAGCTCCTCATCTTCCCTCCCAAGCCCGGTCCGCTCCCAGACTTCTCCATCACCGTGGATGGCACGACCATCCTTCCCGTCCCGCAGGCCCGCAATCTCGGTGTCATCCTTGACTCGTCCCTCTCGTTCACCCCACACATCCTATCCGTTACCAAGACCTGCCGGTTTCACCTCTACAATATCGCCAAGATCCGCCCTTTCCTCTCCACCCAAACGGCTACCTTACTATTACGGGCTCTCGTCATATCCCGGCTAGACTACTGTGTCAGCCTTCTCTCTGACCTCCCTTCCTCCTCTCTCGCCCCGCTCCGGTCTATTCTTCACTCCGCTGCCCGGCTCATCTTCCTGCAGAAACGATTTGGGCATGTCACTCCCCTTCTTAAACAACTCCAGTGGTTGCCTATCAACCTCTGCTCCAAACAAAAACTCCTCACTCTAGGCTTCAAGGCTCTCCATCACCTTGCCCCTTCCTACCTCTCCTCCCTTCTCTCTTTCTACCGCCCACCCCGCACGCTCCGCTCCTCTGCCGCCCACCTCCTCGCCGTCCCTCGGTCTCGCCTATCCCGCCGTCGACCCCTGGGTCACGTCCTCCCGCGGTCCTGGAACGCCCTCCCTCCTCACCTCCGCCAAACTGATTCTCTTTCCCTCTTCAAAACCTTACTTAAAAATCACCTCCTCCAAGAGGCCTTCCCAGACTGAGCTCCTCTTCCCCCTCTACTCCCTCTGCCATCCCCCCTTTACCTCTCCGCAGCTAAAGCCTCATTTTCCCCTTTTCCCTCTGCTCCTCCACCTCTCCCTTCCCATCCCCACAGCACTGTACCCGTCCGCTCAACTGTATATATTTTCGTTACCCTATTTATTTTGTTAATGAATTGTACATCGCCTTGATTCTATTTAGTTGCCATTGTTTTTACGAGATGTTCTTCCCCTTGACGCTGTTTACTGCCATTGTTCTTGTCTGTCCGTCTCCCCCGATTAGACTGTAAGCCCGTCAAACGGCAGGGACTGTCTCTATCTGTTGCCGACTTGTTCATCCCAAGCGCTTAGTACAGTGCTCTGCACATAGTAAGCGCTCAATAAATACTATTGAATGAATAGTCTCTGACAATCTACTAACCAATTAATCAGTCATATTTATTGAGCACTTACTGTGAGCAGAGCACTGTACTAAGAAGCAGCATGGCTTAGTGGGAAGAACACAGGCTTGGGAGCCAGAGGTTGTGGGTTCTAATCCTGGCTCCACCACTTGTCAGCTGTGTGACTTTGGGCAAGCCACTTAACTTCTCTGGGCCTCAGTTACCTCATCTGTAAAATGGGGATTAAGACTGTGAGCCCCACGTGGGACAACCTGATTACCTTGTATTTACCCCAACGCTTAGAACAGTGCTTGGCACATAGCAAGCGCTTAACAAATACCAACATTATTATTATTATTACTAAGCACTTTAGAGAATACAAATAACAGAATTGGTGGACAAGTTCCCTGCCTGCAATGAGCTCACAGTCTAGAGGGGAAGACAGACATTAATATAAATAAATAAATTACGGATATGTACATAAGTGCTGTGGGGCTGAGGGAAAGGTGAATAAAGGGAGCAAAACAGGATGATGCAGAAGGGAGTGGGAAAAGAGGAAAGGAGGGTTGAGTCAGGGAAGGCCTCTCAAGGAGGAGATGTACCTTCAATAAGGCTTTGAAGTTGGGGAGAGTAATTGTCTGTCACATATGAAGACAGAAGACGGGAAGACTCTTGTTGTTGTTGTCTTATACTGAGTCGTGTCTGACCCATAGCACTCTAGTAAAGTGAAATTGGTCAACTTGGGAAAGACAGACTATGGAATTAGAGAGGCAGCATGGCTCAGTGGAAAGAGCATGGGCTTGGGAGTCAGAGGTCATCGGTTCTAATCCCAACTCCACCACTTGTCAGCTGTGTGACTTTGGGCAAGTGATTTAACTTCTCTGCATCTCATTTACCTCATCTGTAAAATGGGGATTAAGACTGTGAGCCCCATGTGGAACAACATGATTACCTTGTACCCCCCCCAGTGCTTAGAACAGTGCTTGGCACATAGTAAGCACTTAACAAATGCCATTATTATTATTATTATTATTAATTGGTAAATGGTCACTCAAATGCTATTGATTGATTGACTAATAATAAAAATAATTGTGGTGTTTGTTAACCACTTCTATGCCACTTTTATATGCTAAGCACTGTGTAAAGCTGTGGGGCAGATGCGAGATAATCAGGTCAGACAAAGTCCCTGTCCCACATGTGGTTAACAGTCTGGTGGGTGAGGGGGAGAAGAGGTCTTTAATCACCATTTTACAAATGAGGAAACTGAGGCACAGAGAATTCAAGTGAGTTGCCCAAGGTCACACAACAGGCCTAAATTCTCATCCCTCCACCCTATTTTCCCTTCCTACTGTCTCTCTGATAACACTTAGTCCCATTTTCGAAACACTTAGGTACTTCCCCTCCATCCCCACTTCCACTGCACTTATGTACACATTTTAATACTCGGTTGCCTCCCTTATCTGTAATTTCTTTTAATGTTGACCTTCTCCGTTGAACTGTGAGCTCCTCAAGGTCAGGGATCATGCCTAACAATTGTATTTCCCCAAGCACTTAGTACAGTGCTCAGCACAGAGTAAAGCATTCAATAAATACCATATTTTGATTGATTCTTGAAATGGCAGAGGTGGGATGAGAATCTCAGGCTCCTGACTCCTCGTCCTGTACTCTTTCCACTAGGCCATGCTGCTTTCCAGGGCCTGGATTGAGCATTCAAGCTGTAAACAGATCATCCTAGTTTCCAGTTCCAGGTATTCCCTCCCTTTCCCCTAGGATGAAGGACCTGGCTCGTGATACAGCGTGTGTGCAATCCAAAGGAACATTCACTACTGAAACACATGAACTGTGTTCACATAGAACAGAAATCATTTCTCTTCCAGGAGAAAGGTTTGCATTGGGCTGGGGAGGGTTGTGATGGTCTCTAACTGGGCATGAAAGAAGCAGTGTGTGAATTCCCTAGTCCTGTACTACTTGAGACCCATCTGGGGCTTTAAGAAGGTGCTCCTTGTCTTGGATCATGTTGATGCTATCTAATGCATGCTTCACTGTCCTACAGCACTGAATGCTTATTAATTAACCTTCAGAGTAGAGCCTATGAAATGGCACTGTCCAATAGCTCTAGTGTTTTTCTGCCAGGAAAGAAATTAAAATAAAGAATATTTCAAATGTCCCAATGCACTCTTTATTTTTCTCCCTCCCAGTTTTTGGAAGCTAGCACAAAGAAGTATGGGCTGAATTCCTCCAGTATTGATGCTCCTTCCCTCTCTGCCTCCAAACCCTCCCACCCCCACCATCAAAAATGATATAAAAATGTTTTGTGGATGGATGCCATTTGTGTAGTAGGTTCAGAGAAGTGCTTGTGTGCACTTTCCTCCTTAATGGTCTCTGACAAGAGTTTGAATGGGATGCTGATGCACCTGGGGAGAGGGATGGGGGCGGGGGCACAACAGAGATATTATTAGCATTTCATCCCCCAGCGATGTTCTGTCCAATTATTCAAGTTTTTATTCTCTGATTGAAAGCTCCTCTCTGAGGAGATGCAGGATGTATGGCTGTGTGTGTCTGATTGCCCCTCAACTTCCCCCATGACTCCCAATCACTTGAAACTGCCCCCTGGGACCTTCTTTTCCCTGTTGATTCCTTCGTTTTCCCTCCTTTCTTCACACTCGCCCTTCCCCAATTTTCGCTTATTGCCATTTTGTTTCCTGATCCTAATAATGTGTGGTATTAGTTAAGTGCTTACTATGTGCCAAGCACTGAACTTTGCACTGGGGTAGATACAAGCTAATCAGGTCCCAAATGGGGTGCATGGTCTAAGTAGGAGGGAACATAGGCATTGAATGCCCATTTTGCAGATGAGGAAACTGAAGCACAGAGAGGTTAAGTGACTTGCCCAAGGTCACACAGCAGTAAATTCTTCGTTTATGTTGGCAAATCACTTCTTGGCTCAGCTCTTGTCCCTTTCCCTTCAGTACTGGTTGTTGGTGTTGGAAAGGTCATTGTTGAAGCTTATAGGCTACACAAGTGCCAAGGATAGGCAAAAATCAATCAATCCATAAGTGCAAGAGGCTACTAAAGGATTGATAGGATTTGGAGTACTTAAAATTATTCAATAGTATTTATTGAGCGCTTACTATGTGCAGAGCACTGTACTAAGCGCTTGGGATGAACAAGTCGGCAACAGATAGAGACAGTCCCTGCCATTTGACGGGCTTACAGTCTAATCGGGGGAGACGGACAGACAAGAACAATGGCACTAAACAGCGTCAAGGGGAAGAACATCTCGTAAAAACAATGGCAACTAAATAGAATCAAGGTGATGTACATTTCATTAACAAAATAAATAGGGTAATGAAAATATATACAGTTGAGCGGACAAGTACAGTGCTGAGGCGATGGGAAGGGAGAGGGGGAGGAGCAGAGGGAAAAGGGGAAAATGAGGCTTTAGCTGCGGAGACGTAAAGGGGGGATGGCAGAGGGAGTAGAGGGGGAAGAGGAGCTCAGTCTGGGAACGCCTCTTGGAGGAGGTGATTTTTAAGTAAGGTTTTGAAGAGGGAAAGAGAATCAGTTTGGCGGAGGTGAGGAGGGAGGGCGTTCCAGGACCGCGGGAGGACGTGACCCAGGGGTCGACGGCGGGATAGGCGAGACCGAGGGACGGTGAGGAGGTGGGCGGCAGAGGAGCGGAGCGTGCGGGGTGGGCGGTAGAAAGAGAGAAGGGAGGAGAGGTAGGAAGGGGCAAGGTGATGGAGAGCCTTGAAGCCTAGAGTGAGGAGTTTTTGTTTGGAGTGGAGGTCGATAGGTAACCACTGGAGTTGTTTAAGAAGGGGAGTGACATGCCCAGATCGTTTCTGCAGGAAGATGAGCCGGGCAGCGGAGTGAAGAATAGACCGGAGCGGGGCGAGAGAGGAGGAAGGGAGGTCAGAGAGAAGGCTGACACAGTAGTCTAGCCGGGATATAACGAGAGCCCGTAATAGTAAGGTAGCCGTTTGGGTGGAGAGGAAAGGGCGGATCTTGGCGATATTGTAGAGGTGAAACCGGCAGGTCTTGGTAACGGATAGGATGTGTGGGGTGAACGAGAGGGACGAGTCAAGGATGACACCGAGATTGCGGGCCTGCGGGACGGGAAGGATGGTCGTGCCATCCACGGTGATAGAGAAGTCTGGGAGCGGACCGGGTTTGGGAGGGAAGATGAGGAGCTCAGTCTTGCTCATGTTGAGTTTAGGTGGCGGGCCGACATCCAGGTGGAGACGTCCCGGAGGCAGGAGGAGATGCGAGCCTGAAGGGAGGGGGAGAGGACAGGGGCGGAGATGTAGATCTGCGTGTCATCTGCGTAGAGATGGTAGTCAAAGCCGTGAGAGCGGATGAGTTCACCGAGGGAGTGAGTGTAAATGGAGAACAGAAGAGGGCCAAGAACTGACCCTTGAGGAACTCCAACAGTTAAAGGATGGGAGGGGGAGGAGGCTCCAGCGTAGGAGACCGAGAATGATCGGCCAGAGAGGTAAGAGGAGAACCAGGAGAGGACAGAGTCCGTGAAGCCAAGGTGAGATAAGGTATGGAGGAGGAGGGGATGGTCGACAGTGTCAAAGGCAGCAGAGAGGTCAAGGAGGATCAGAATGGAGTAGGAGCCATTGGATTTGGCAAGAAGGAGGTCATGGGTGACCTTAGAGAGAGCAGTCTCGGTAGAGTGGAGGGGACGGAAGCCAGATTGGAGGGGGTCTAGGAGAGAATGGGAGTTAAGGAATTCTAGGCATCGATTGTAGACGACTCGTTCTAGGATTTTGGAAAGGAAGGGTAGTAGGGAGATAGGACGATAACTGGAGGGGGAAGTGGGGTCAAGAGCGGGTTTTTTAGGATGGGGGAGACGTGGGCATGTTTGAAGGCAGAGGGGAAGGAGCCCTTGGAGATTGAGTAGTTAAAAATAGAAGTTAAGGAAGGGAGGAGGGCAGGGGCGATGGTTTTAAGAAGGTGAGAGGGAATGGGGTCCGAGGCGCAGGTGGAGGGGGTGGCACTTGCGAGGAGGGAGGAGATCTCCTCTGAGGATACTGCAGGGAAGGATGGGAAAGTAGGGGAGGGGGTTGTTGGGGGGGAGGGGAGAGGCGGAGGGGTGACTTTGGGGAGCTCAGACCTGATCGTGTTGATTTTCGTGAGGAAATAGGTGGCCAGATCATTGGGGGTGAGAGATGGGGGAGGGGGAGGAACAGGGGGCCTAAGGAGAGAGTTAAAGGTCCGGAACAATCGGTGGGGGTGACGGGCATGGGTGTCGATGAGGGAGGAGAAGAAGCTTTGCCTGGCGGAGGAGAGGGCAGAGTTAAGGCAGGAAAGGATAAATTTGAAGTGTGTGAGGTCGGCTTGGTGCTTGGACTTTCGCCAGCGGCGCTCAGCAGCTCGAGCATAGGAGCGTAGGAGGCGAACAGAGGAGGTGATCCAGGGCTGTGGGTTAGTGGAGCGAGAGCGGCGGAGGGAAAGGGGGGCGAGAGAGTCGAGATGAGTAGAGAGGGTGGAGTTGAGAGCGGAGACCCGCTCGTCGAGAGTGGGAAGAGAGGACAGGGCGGCAAGGTGAGGCGAGATGCTATTGGAAAGACGGATGGGATTGAGAGAGCGGAGGTCTCTGTGGGGCAGTAGCGAAGATTTGCAGGGGGAGGGAGTGTGAGAGATGAGGCAGGTGAGAAGGTTATGGTCAGAGAGAGGGATTTCAGAGTCGGTGAGGGAGGAGATAGTGCAGCGGTAGGAGATGACGAGATTGAGGGTGTGACCGAGTCGGTGAGTGGGCGCGGTATGGTGGAGGAGGAGGTCGGCAGAGTCGAGGAGGGATAGCAGGCGGGCGGCAGAGGAGTCGTCGGGTACATCCGTATGGATGTTGAAGTCTCCAAGGACCAGAGTGGGCAGAGAGAAGGAGAGAAGGAAGGTGAGAAAGGGGTCAAGGTGGTTGAAGAAGTCGGAGGTGGGACCAGGAGGGCGGTAGATGACGGCGACAAGTAACTGGAGTGGGTGGTAGAGGCGAATGATATGGGCTTCGAAGGAGGGGAAGGAGAGGGAGGGGGGAGGAGGGATAGTGAGGGAAGGCTTAGCAGAGGAAGTAAGATTTGGGGGAGGGCTTTGAAAGTGGGGAGGGTTGAGGGCCGGTGGCTTGGGGTGGAGATGGGAGTTCTGGACCCTGGGAAACCACATGATTGATTGAACCAGGGTAGTGGCTATACTCTACTACCAGGCTTTAGACGGGGCAGATCTGCAAAATGTTTCTGAGGAAGAATTGGCACCTGTGGGCAGTAGCATGGCAGGAAGAACTGAATGACTGGATTAGAGGATCAATCAATCAATTAATGACATTTATTGAGGGCTTACTGTGTTCAGAACATGGCACTGAGCACTTGGGAGAGCATAATATAACAGAGTTGGTAGCCACATTCCCTGCCCACAACAATCTCACTGTCCAGAGGGATGATACCAAGGTTATGGGCTTCAGTGATAGGGAGGATGATGGTGTCAATGGAGATGGAGAAGTTGGGTGGCAGGGAGGGTTTTTACTGAGGGCCTACGGTGTACAGAACACTGTACTAGGCAATTAAAGTAGAAGATCCAGTCCCTGCTTAGAATTTTTATCTTCTTCAACATAAGGTACACCCAAGAAATGCCACAGGACTTCAAAGGCACCAAGATAATCATCAATTTCAAGAAGAAAGGAAAGAGAGAGATGACTTTGGAAACTGCTAGGGGCATTTCACTGCTTGCCAATGCTGGCAGAATTCTAGCCAGAATCCTTCTGGACAAATGACTGTAGAACACAGTCAATTGTGTGCTACCCAAATCCCAATGTGACTGCAGACAAAAATGCTGCCCGACAGATTTGATCTTTGGAATACAATGCATAGGAGGAAAAGTGCAGGGATCGACACCATGACCTGGATTCTGTGATCACTGAAAGTACAAAAGCATTTAATACTATCAAAAGACTGAGATCTTGACAATCCCTAAGCAAATTTGGCTGCCCCGAGCAGTTTACCAACATCCTTAGGCTACTCCACAAAGGAGTCCAGTCAGAGGTGAAGTGCCCTGTCAGACCCTTTCCCCATCACTACTGGAGGAGTAAAGTAGGGGGCTGTGTGGTAGAGTCAGTCCTGTTTAACTTATTAAATGCTGCCATGCATGAGGAATCTTGCATACAAATTCAGACTACCCTTCCACCTCAACAGGCGGCAAAGATCAGCAAAAATCCTTGCCACAGTCATCCAGGAACTGCTGTATGTGAAAGACACACACAAGAAGGATGTGCAAATGGGTTTGTCACAGCAAATCAATCAGTGGTATTTATTAAGCATTTATGATGTGCAGAGCCCTGTTCTAAGCGCTTGGGAGAGGGCAGTACAGTAGAAGTGGTAGACATAATCTCTAACCTCAAGGAGCTCACAGTCTAGGCACCAAATTGTCTTCAGAAAGAAAATAAACAGAAAGGAAAAATGAATATGTAGTAGTAATGGTATTTATTAAGAGGGTAAGTGTTTACATAGCAGGATATTTAATCAGATATGAACCAAAGTGCTGTGGGTACACAAGTGCACAATAAGTGCAGGACTTCTGAGTGGGTAGTTGGCCTAAAACTGGGGAAGATGAGAGATCAATCTGGGAAGGCTTCTTGGAGGAGATATGATTTCAGAAGGCCTTTGAAGATGGAGAGGGCTGTGAACTGGAGGATTTAAAGTGGAAGTTGCAGGCAAGAAGAAGGGCATGAGCCAAGGATAGGAGATAAATGCATATATTCGGAAATGCTGGAGGATGAGTATAAATATGTGAATGCCGAGTGGCTGCTGAGTCAGAGGGTGTCCGTTCATAAGGTAAACAAAGCTCCCATGATATACAGAAGTACCAGAACTCAGAAAAGTACTTTCTCCTTTTCCCTTCTTCCCCATCCTTTCCTTCTAAAGTCATTCCAAGAGGCAGAATGACCAAGGAAAAAGCTAAACTGCAATTTGAAAAGCAGGTGTGGTGTAAGACAGGCCCTGACAAAGAACCCTTTCACTTCTAATAGTTTTCCATCCAGGCTTAACATTGGAGGTTGTGGAAGAAAACTCAGTTTGGATCTCCACAGCTAGACCTCCAGACCTCCACCGATGCATCCCATCTGCTGTCCTCCCATCCTCTGCCTTTTCTTTCCCCACTTTCAGTCCTAGGGTTAAGCCAAACATTCCTCTCCCCATTGCTTAGCTTCCTCCCCCTCCCTTCCCCAGACACTAACAATGAAAGAACACTAAGCCCATGGAATGTTTTCCCCTAATGGGATCCAGGCTGTAATGTTTTAAAAGGACAGGCTCCCAAATGCAAATTACCATTCTCTTTGTTTAGCATGTCTGCTATATAGAATGAGTTCAGGAGATGATTTTTCATTCTGAATGGCCAGGGATAGTAAAGTCTCTGCTGAAGAAGGGAGCGTTGATCTCTCAAGCTGCTGAGAAATGAAATGTCATTTAAAGTAACTTACTTTTCTAGGGGTAGATCTTACTCTGTCCCAGCTGAATCTTTCCTTGAGTGCCTTCTGGTTCAGACACCAAGGATTGAGGGGGGGAGGCGGGGGGGGGGGGGGGGGGAGGCAACTAGAGGAACGCCTTTTCCCTTTCTGTGCCACATGAAAGAGACAAGAGACTTTCTTCTCATTTCACTTCTGAACTATAGTTGCTGTTGCTAAACTGTCATCTTAGTGTCTTAGTGGCAGTGGGTTTTTGTGGCATGCCTGGGTGAACATGGATGTGGGTGCTCTTAGCTGAGTTGTTCCTGTGATGAATCATTGGTTTCCTTTGATTTGTGGGTTTTTTAAAGAGTCGTAGTCACCCCTCTCATTTTTAGGTGAGTGGAGACCACCAGGTGGTATTAATGATAATGAAACCACTTTAATTAAAATAAGAAGGAAGAAGGAAGCCTGACAGATGATGATATAACTATTTATTGTCTGATGGAGCACAATTACAGTGTTTAATGGTGTCCATTCACAACATTCAGAAAGGTACAGTTCTGGAGGCAATGCATACTAATATGTCAGCATGCTTCGGTCAGAAATTTCTGCAGAAGGGCTGAATACAACATACCTAGCCATAGAGAGTAGAGGAGAGGCAAGGAGAGCCATGCTTCTCATGACTGTATCTCCCCCTAACCCTCCTGTCTCTTCTCCCACAAGCTTCCCTGAGCCCATTCTCTCAGTCCAGCCCCAGCAACACTGCCATCCTTCTCATTCTCATGGCAATTGTCCCTAAGTCATTTGACTTAGACTCACAGCCTATGAATTGCCAGAATTTGGAAATTCATCTTGTTTTACACCATCAAGACCAGGGTATGACAGAAGCAGGGGTATGACAAAAGTAGGTGCCACCTTCTTCATGTTTAAATAATATGGTAATATTCACCTATCTTCAAAGTCCTTCTCAAATCACATTTCCTCCAGGAAGCCTTTTTTGAGTAAATTTTCTTCTTGTCAAGTCATATCCCCCAACCACCACCTCAGCACTCCTCCACCAATTTAAACACATATGCACTCACACTCACCTATAACTCTTCTGTAAATAGCAACTTCCCCGGCTCCAGCACTTGTCTGCTGTGTAACTTTGGGCAAATCACTTCACTTCTATGTGCCTCAGTTACCTCATCTATAAAATGGGGATTGAGACTGTGAACCCCACTTAGGCCAGGGGCTAAAACACGATTTAGTTGTACCCACCTAAGCGCTTAGTACAATGTGTGGCACATAGTAAGTGCTTATTAAGTACTATAATTATTATCAATCAACCAATGGCATTTATAATAATGTTGGTATTTGTTAAGCACTTACTATGTGCCAAGCACTGTTCTAAGCGCTGGGGTAGACATAGGGGAATCAGGTTGTCCCACGTGGGGCTCACGGTCTTAATCCCCATTTTACAGATGAGGGAACTGAGGCACCGAGAAGTTAAGTGACTTGCCCACAGTCACACAGCCGACAAGTGGCAGAGCTGGGATTCGAACTCATGAGCCCTGACTCCAAAGCCCGTGCTCTTTCCACTGAGCCATGCTGCTTCTCCTTTATTGAGCACTTACTGTGTGCAGAGCACTGTACTAAGTGTTTGGGTATGTGCAATACAACAAAAATGGCAGAAACATTCCCCCCCCGCACAAGGAGTTTACAGTCCAGTCCTACTATTTAAACAAATATTTAAATACTCACTCCTTTTCTATCTGTAAATTATTTGGTGTCTTTCGCTAGACTGTAAGCTCCTTGAAGACAGAGATTGTGCTGCTAATTCTGTTGCTCTTTCCCTATGGTTTAGTAGAGTGTTTTGTATGTGCACAGTGGGTGTTCAATAAATACTGTTGATTGAATGATGATAACAATAATAATAATAATAATCGTAGCATTTATGAAGCACTTACTATGTGCCTGGCACTGTACTAAGCATTCATTCATTCATTCAATAGTATTTATTGAGCGCTTACTATGTGCAGAGCACTGTACTAAGCGCTTGGAATGAACAAGTTGGCAACAGATAGAGACAGTCCCTGCCGTTTGACGGGCTTACAGTCTAATCGGGGGAGACGGACAGACAAGAACAATGGCAATAAATAGAGTCAAGGGGAAGAACATCTCGTAAAAACAATGGCAACTAAATAGAATCAAGGTGATGTACATTTCATTAACAAAATAAGTAGGGTAATGAAAATATATACAGTTGAGCGGACGAGTACAGTGCTGAGGGGATGGGAAGGGAGAGGGGGAGGAGCAGAGGGAAATGGGGGGAAAAGAGGGTTAAGCTGGGGAGAGGTGAAGGGGGGGTGGTAGAGGAAGTAGAGGGAGAAGAGGAGCTCAGTCTGGGAAGGTCTCTTGGAGGAGGTGAGTTTTAAGTAGGGTTTTGAAGAGGGGAAGAGAATCAGTTTGGCGGAGGTGAGGAGGGAGGGCGTTCCAGGACCGCAGGAGGCCCAGGGGTCGACGGCGTGATAGGCGAGACCGAGGGACCGTGAGGAGGTGGGTGGCAGAGGAGCGGAGCGTGCGGGGTGGGCGGTAGAAAGAGAGAAGGGAGGAGAGGTAGGAAGGGGCAAGGTGATGGAGAGCCTTGAAGCCTAGAGTGAGGAGTTTTTGTTTGGAGCGGAGGTTGATAGGCAACCACTGGAGGTGTTTAAGAAGGGGAGTGACATGCCCAGATCGTTTCTGCAGGAAGATGAGCCGGGCAGCAGAGTGAAGAATAGACTGCAGCGGGGCGAGAGAGGAGGAAGGGAGATCAGAGAGAAGGCTGACACAGTAGTCTAGCCGGGATATAACGAGAGCCCGTAGCAGTAAGGTAGCCATTTGGGTGGAGAGGAAAGGGCGGATCTTGGCGATATTGTAAAGGTGAAACCGACAGGTCTTGGTAACGGATAGGATGTGTGGGGTGAACGAGAGAGATGAGTCAAGGATGACACCGAGATTGCGGGCCTGAGAGACGGGAAGGATGGTCGTGCCATCCATGGTGATAGAGAAGTCTGGGAGAGGACCGGGTTTGGGAGGGAAGATGAGGAGCTCAGTCTTGCTCATGTTGAGTTTTAGGTGGTGGGCTGACAACCAGGTGGAGACATCCTGGAGGCAGGAGGAGATGCGAGCCTGAAGGGAGGGGGAGAGGACAGGGGCAGAGATGTAGATCTGCGTGTCATCTCCGTAGAGATGGTAGTCAAAGCCGAGGGAGTGAATGAGTTCACCAAGGGAGTGAGTGTAAATGGAGAACAGAAGAGGGCCAAGAACTGACCCTTGAGGAACTCCAACAGTTAAAGGATGGGAGGGGGAGGAGGCGCCAGCGAAGGAGACCGAGAATGACCGGCCAGAGAGGTAAGAGGAGAACCAGGAGAGGATGGAGTCCATGAAGCCAAGGTGAGATAAGGTATGGAGGAGGAGGGGATGGTCGACAGTGTCAAAGGCAGCAGAGAGGTCAAGGAGGATTAGAATGGAGTAGGAGCCATTGGATTTGGCAAGAAGGAGGTCATGGGTGACCTTAGAGAGAGCAGTCTCGGTAGAGTGGAGGGGACGGAAGCCAGAAACACTGGGGTGGATACGGGCAAATCAGGTTGGGCACAGTCCCTGACCCACATGGGCTGACAGTCTTAATCCCCATTTTCCAGATGAGGTAACTGAGGCACAGAGAATTAAAGTGACTTGCCCAAGGTCACACAGCAGACAAGTGGCAGAGCTGGGATTAGAACCTAGGTCCTCTGACTCCCAGGCCTGTGCTCTATCCACTAGGCCATGCTGCTTCTCTCTGATGATGCTATCTTCTTCTTCTTGAAGATGGGAAGAGCTCAAAAGGACTAGGTTCCCCTCCTCAGCTCTAAGAAGTGTTTTGATGAAGCCTCTGGCACCTCAACAGGCTAAAGTACTCTGGGATTCCAAGGAAGCCAGATGCCACCAACACTATCTGAAGGCCTTTCTATTTGATCTCCAATTGTTCTGTCTGCTTTTTGATAAAAGATTAAATCTGAGTCCTCTTGGAGGCATATTGATACTGCAGAGTAAATGAATTGACAACATGCTTCCTGACAAACCCAGCTAATAGGTTTATTTTTTCGAGATCACGGCACCTTTCCTATACTTTCTCCCCCTGAGATGTTTTCAAATGGTTCCTATTACATTAAGATTGAAGATTTCCCTGAAACTGCACAATACCAGTATCAGGACTTTTATACAGTTCGACTGCATTTCAGATAGTGGTAAAAATAAAAACATTTTCAAACCAGAAAGCTGCCACTGATGGCAGTGAGAGGGAGTTGCTGGCGGAGGGGTGGCGGGGTTCAGAGGGGAGTGGGGCGGGCATACCATCATCCATCTCCAGGGAAGGAGCCCAAATCACCCTGAAAGGTTCTTGTTCCAGGCCAAGGCCCAGGTAGCTTCTTGCTAGAAGAGGGCAAGAAGTGGAGTTGTCACCTTGGTTTCACCTCCAGTCCCCATCATCCTGGGATTAATACAAGATAATCATGTTGGATGTAGTCCACGTCCCACAGGGGGTTCACAGTCTTAATCCCCATTTTTCAGATGAGGTAACTGAGGCAAAGAGAAGTAAAGTTACTTGCCCAAGGTCACACAGCAGAAAAGTAGCAGAGCCAGGATTAGAACCCAGGTCCTCTGACTCCTAGGCCCATCCTCCACCCATTAGGCCCCGCTGCTTTCATACATCCCTTCCAGCCCTAAGGACATGCTGAGCACACAGCCCTGGCCCTTGGGGAAAAGTAGAAGTGGAACAATAATTAATATAATGATTACTATTATTTAATTATATAATAATGGGACAATATTATTAATAATAATGATGGTATAAGTTAAGCACTTACTATGTGTCAAGCACTATTTTAAGGGCTGTGGTAGGTACAAGCTAATCAGGTTGGTCACAGACCCTGTCCCACATGGGACTCACAGTCTTTATCCCCATTTTACAGATGAGGTAACTGAAGCCCAGAGAAATTAAGTGACTTGCTCAAGGTCACTAATATAATATAATATTCCTAACTCCACTCTCCTGAGTTCATAATAGGGACAGAAGTATATTTCTGAGGTAGAGGCTGGTTGGTAGCAATATAGCAAGACACCCTCTCATCATTCAAGCATGGGCAAGCTCAGTAAACAACTTCCAGATGACACAGAGAAATCTGGAGTTGAGTGCATAGGACCTTACTGGGCAAGGGGTTTAGGGTCTTGGGGGTGCTTGACTAGCACAACTACCATGACACTATATAACCTGGACAAAATCCATTTCCACAATTCTGTTGGCATCTGTTTCCCAACCAGGAAATGGTGATGATGATATTCCAAAGCTACCTTTTGGTTGTGTTTCAGTTTGACTGGAAAATAAGGTGGCCTTCTGACTACTTGATTAACATTTGGGAAGCGTGAGAGGCACTTTGGCTGAGACCCAGTGCACCTGTTACTCAAAGGAAATGGTAGCAAAAAGGAAATGACCCTGCAGCATAAGTTCTGTGTTTGCAGTTATGGCCAATTTTAGGTTGTAATTTCAATGTAAATTTAGTTTACTCCTTTAGACTTAGTACCCATTTTTGCCATACTTCAAGCCCCTCTCTCTTGTTGTCAACCTCTTGCTCACATTCTCTTTCTGGCCTGGAACTCCTTTCCCCTTCATATCCAAGAGACTACCACTCCCCATCTTCAAAGACCTATTAAAATCCTATTTCCACCAAGAAACCTTCCCTGACTAACCTCTCATCTCCCCAAGCTATTCTCCCTTCCTTCTGTGTCAACTGTGCACTTAGATATGTACCTTCTAATTTCTTTGATACTCACCCCACACCCAACTCCACAGCACTTATAATGCTTATGCTCTCCTAGCTATAATTTATTGTAATATCTGTCTTCACCACTAGATTCTAAGATCCTTAAAGGTAGGGATCATGTCTAATCCTGGCTCTGCCACTTGTCTGCTGTGTGACTTTGGGCAAGTCACTTCACTTCTCTGGGCCTCTATTATCTCATCTGTAAAATGGGGATTGAGACTGTGAGCCCTATGTGGGACTGAGACTGTGTCCAACCTGATTCGCTTGCATCCACCCCAGAGCTTAGTACAGTGCCTGGCACAGAGTAAGTGCTTAACAAATACCATTATTATTATTATTATTACCAAATCTATTGTACTCTCCCAAGCATTTAGTTCAGTGGTCTGCACATAGTAAGTGCTCAATAAATACCATGGATTATTTTTTATGGTGAGAATTTTTTCTTAAACCAAAGGTTTAAAATCAGGTGTTGCTTTCATACCTTGTCCTTGTTTTCCCTTTCACCCCCATGAGTCTGATTTTGGTTTCTCTGCAGCTTTGCCTACCACTATGCCTTGTTCTAGTAGGCTAGCTCATGAAAAACAGCATAAATCCAAAATATGAGTTGGTTCCACTAGTCACAGCAATATACTGGGACTGTTAACCCCATGTGGGATTGGGACTGTGTCTGATCTGATTATTTTTTATCTGCAGTCCAGCGCTTAGTATGGGGCTTGGCACAAAGGCAGCCCTTAACAAATACCATGCTTCTTATAGGCTGCTGCTATTACTGCTACTTTGAGTGAAAAGAGTTGTAATAGCCGATCAGAAAGTGCTGAAGCAAAAACAGCTGGAAGGAGGTGAAGCATCAGGTCTTGCTTGTTGTATGCTGTCGGGTCGTCTCAGACCCATAGCGACACCATGGACACATCTCTCCCAGAATGCCCCACCTCCAACTGCAATCATTCTGGTAGTGTATCCATAGAGTTTTCTTGGTAAAAACACAGAAGTGGTTTACCATTGCCTCCTTCTGAGCAGTAAACTTGAGTCTCCGCCCTGGACTCTCTCCCATGCGGTTGCTGCCCAACACAAGTTGTAGCAGATTGCGTTCCATTCGCTAGCCACTGCCCAAGCTAGGAATGGAATGGATATACTTCTGCTTGACTCTCCCCGCCACAGTCGAGACTGGCAGAGAACTGGAAACACTGCAGGTGTGGTCCTGAGAGGGGGGAAGCATCAGGTGCCGACTTGTAAATAGCTTAAAACATATCAACGAATCAGTTATTTATTGTTCTATAATATCTACATTGCCTGCCTTAATGATTAGAAAAGTAGGAATAATAATGGTAGTAGTGGTAGCATTCCTTTGAACACCCATTTGTTGCAGTGCATGGTCCCTGTCCCACGTGGGGCTCACAGTCTCAATCCCCATTTTACAGATGAGGGAACTGAGGCCCAGAGAAATGCAGTGACTTGCCCACGGTCACACAACAATCAAGTGGCGGATCTGGGATTTCTAATCTCAGAACCCATGACCTTCTGACTCCCAGGCCCGTGCTCTATCCACCACGCCAAGTACAACAGAGTTGGTTGACATGTTCCCTGCCCACAACAAGCTTACAGTCCAGAGGAGCTTAGTAAACCCTTTTGAATTAGCTTTGTATTAGAATTAGGGCCTGCTCTATAGGCAAACAAGGCAATTGCCTAGGACACTGTTGGGCTAAAAGTGCCTCTTTAAACTTTCCAACTTCTGCTTCTCACCTCATGTTTCAACTGGCTCCCCTGTCCCAGTCCCTTCCTTTCATCTAGTGCACCAAAATGTTTTGAGCCCTCCCTGATTGGAATGAATGATTGTATGTGTTGTGGTGTATGTGTGTGTAGGAAAATATGGCCAAGCTCTCAATCAATCAATCAATGTGTGGTATTTAATTGAGCGCTTACTATACTAAGTGCTTGGGAGAGTACAGTACAACAGTATTAGCAGACATGTTCCCTGTCCAAAATGAGCCTACAGCCTAAGAGGGAAGATAGACTTTATTTAAAATAATAAATATATTATATGAATAAATAATTTATAATATATGATTTAAAGATATGTACATAAGTGCTGTGGGTTAGGGGGCGGGGTGAATATTAAATGTCCAAAGATCACAGATCCAAGTGCAAAAACCATCCAGAAGGGAGAGTGAGCTGTGGAAAAGAGGGCTTAATCTGGGAAGGCCTCTTAGAGGAGATGTAACCTTAATAAGGCTTTGAAGGTGGGGAGAGTGGTGGTCTGTAGTATATGGAGGAGAAGGGAATTTCAGGCTAGGGAGAGGATGTGGGAAAGGGGTCCATGGTGAGATAGACGAGATCAGGGCACAGTGAGTAAGCTGGAGCTAGAGGAGCAGAGTATGTGGGCTGGGCTGTGGTAGGAGATCAGTGAGGAGAGGTAGGATGGGGTGAGCCAAATGTGTGCTTTAAAGCTCTCAATAAAACTAGTATTGTAATGATTTTTAAAAAATCAAGTGAATTAAAATGAGGAAATTTCATGACTTGACAACATGTTCTCCATCCTCCAGTCAACCTCACATGATGCCAGTGGAGCAGAAACCAAGGAGAATGCTATCTTTTTTTAGCTTTACTTAAGCCTTTCCCCAAATCCTTGCTCTTTAGAAATAGCATAAAAATCAAAATATGCTAGAAGTTTGCCTCAGAATTTGGCTTAGAACAAACTTTACCTAGTGATAACAAAAATAAAGGGTATGTACTGGTGTAACAGATTAAGCGATTCTGTTAGTTGTGAAGTCTGAAAAGGAAGAGCATCATGAAAATGCAAGGTGGTTACCTCATCTTTAATACAGATGGTCACTCTTTCAGATCCCAAAGAGACCTACCCTCCAAAGGGGGCCCTAGAATTCAGCATTTTCATTGCTTTACAACTCAACCCAATCTGGGGCTTTATAAACTTAATCCACCACTGAAAACAACAGCAACAATGAAGCTTATTTCTCCAGTCTTTCTTTTGTGAAGATAACATCTATGGAGCCACTTCAGGCAGTTCTGAATGAACCAGGAAATCCATGGGAAAAGTCATGGCCCGGTGGAGGGAGAGAATACAAGCAGAGTTTCAAGAAAATCCTTTTAGTGGGTTATCAGGCACATAAATGCATATGTGTTTTTGTGAGTGTCAGTGCGTTTGCATGTGTGATGCTCTTTCGTAGAAAAAAACCTCCGCACACCCAGATGAAAGCCAGAAATTAAAAACTGAACAAGGAAAAAAAAGCATACATTTATCTTTTCAGTTTTATTATTCTCCTTGCTGTGAAAGGTCATTCCTACCCTTTCTCAGTTTTATCTCTTCACCAAAACCACCCCAAACCCTCAATTTTGATCTATTAGTACATTCCTGTATTGCAGATATTTTTGTGCCTGTCTCCCCTGCTAATGTGCAACCTGGCCAAGGGTAATGAGCACAATGGAAACTCCTCCCCTTTCCCATTGAAGAACACAGCTCATTCAAAACCTCTCAGCATTTGGGATCAGAATCTTCAGTTTCATCATGCTGGAAATGTGTCCTTCTAGTTTAGGTTTGGTTCCATTGAAAATGTCCAGAAACCTTTAATGTTACTGAAATCTAAAACAGCAGTATCAGAAAGCCATAAAGGGTTAATGTGGGCCAAAGGTGAGTTAGAAACCAAGAAAAGCTTTTGCTAACAGCTAATTGAAGGAAGGATAACAGGGCCTGAAAAACAAACGATTTTTCTTGCCGTTCAGGGGAATTTAAAATGGAAAGTCTTTGTAGTGTTAAAAAAATAACAAGGATTTAAAACCTTGTTTATTTCATCATGCTTTTAACTAGATCATTAATTGTCCCTGTTTTATTATTGTTGTAAAGTGCTCTGAGATGCCATTCCTAAATACTATATGAGTTAGAGATTGATTGATTGGCTTAGCTAGGGGTGTTGCAAGGTAAGTGGATTTCACTGACCCCTTTCCCAAACAAACACACAATCTTAAATTTAAAGGCTTCAGGGAGAGAGTCAAACAATCACCCTTGACCACATGCCTTCTCTCTCCCCTTCCTCTTCCCTCCCTCCCTCCACACCGCCCCCCCCCCCCATGTTTGCCAAGTGTGGGACAGGCTTGAGCTTCCTAGAGCACTCTGGGAATTTCTCTGGGACTGAGAATCTTTAGCACTTAGGCCCAGATCTGGGCTGGAGAAGGAAAAAAAACAAGCCACTGGCCACTCTTCAGTTCTCTGAAGGGTATTTTGGGCCCCTTTCCAATGTACCTCTTTCTTGGGGGTAAGGACGGTGAGAGAAATCACTAGAGGGATGTGTCCACGCAGCCCTCTTTCTCCGAGGAAGCCAGTAAAGGCCACCTCCCACTCGCCCCCAAACTGAAAGGGCCACTCATTCATTTCAGGTCCCACGAAGGGTCGGGTTTCTCTGGGCGGTTATGAACCTCAACACAAAAGGAGGCACAGAGAGCGACCTGTGTTTTGACAAAGTAGATCTGTCCTTTCTTTGATAGAGCAAATCCTCGATATGAACATCATGAAAGTCAGCTGCTGGCTGTTAAACCCCCACTGTCAGCGGCTTCTAATCATATTAGCCGTGGAATCAGTGAATGCTTCAGTGCAATCGCCAACAGCGGCTCCAAAATAAAAAATAAAATAAAATAAATCTCTACGAAGCGAAGGGAAGCAGAAAGGATCAGTGTGCATGAATCATAGCCCTAGGTCACCTCAGCACAAAGTCAATAGCTCTCCCTCCCCCAGCAGGGAAAAAATCTAAACTGCTTTCTGTTCCACTTGGCAGGCGGGAAAAGCCTCAGTCCAGGCAATCTATTAAGAACTCAGCATCACCGATCCTGAGAATCAACTGATAAGCACATTCTTTTTTTTATGTTAATCCTCTTAAAGATTGTGCTAAGTAATGAAAGGGAGGGATGAAAGAAGCCTTTTTTATTCGAGCCCATAAACTGCTTGTGTAAATGTTTCATTAACACACTGCTTGACCAGCATTTAATATCCTCCCCCTCCCCGTGCTATGGAGCTACTGGCTGCTGCATGACTAAACGTGTGATTTACACATGTTGAGGAGAAACATTCCCTCAGCTGAATGCTACCCTGTGAAAGAGAGAGAGAGCGGGAGGAAAGGGGGGCGGGGGGGGGGAGCCCACTGCAGACATTTTAATTTACAGTTCTCTGTTTATGTGTGCTTAAAAAGATCTATTACTTCCAACCACATACCAGTTTTATGTTTTATTTTCCCAAGTTTCCTCTAATACATTCTTGTCTCAACACAAGCCCCCTTAGGCTAGCTGACATTTATTAAGCATGATGGCTTTGAAGAGATATTTATATTTCTTATTTTCTTAGTGGAAAAGGCAAAGGGATTGGAAGAGTGTCTGCCCTTTCAGATATCGGAGAACAAGCAATATGTTAGCCTTTTAATCCACTGGGAACCGGTCATCTTATGTGAGCAGTAAAGAGAGGACAGAGACGTGGAAAATGCGTGGATGACAGCTCTGGTATCTGAACCAAAGGAAGCACTGTTCTTTATTGAAATGTACATTCTGCATTATTATGTGCATTCTGCATTATTTCCCTCTAACGTATGATTATAACCCTAATGTTCTGTTCTCTGTGGCTAATCTTGTAAAGCAACGCCTGACAGGTTGCTCGTGTTATCTTATGCACATAGAAATATGGGATTTGGGTAACCACTTCTTTTTCCAGTCCAGACTCACAGAAATCTAGAATCAGCCAGGAAGAAGCCTGTTGTGTTTGTTGGCGACGGGACACTCCATCATCAGTGCTGAATACACTTCTTACAGCAGTCCATGTCAGTCAAGAGCTTTCCTTTACTAATGGAAATGATCACTATCTGTCCGAGATGCACAAGCCACCTCATTACCCTGGGTATTTCCCTTTTAGCTTGTATGCTACTTAAATGTACAGAAATATCTGAAAAATCAATTACAATTAGAGCATCACATAGAGCAGTGCAATGATTTTTTCCAGCCTCACATAGAAGAAAATTACCATCTGCCCACTCACTGCAAGTTTACAGTCCCTCTAGTTTACCTAAGTGCCACATTCAGGGCAGAATATCAAAGTGTCTTTGCTAGTGACCATGATCTGGTTTCAAAGTGAAGAGATTCATTTGGATCAACAGTCCCCTGAGGGATAAATGCTTAAATGTATTCAACCTTAGTGAGAGCTGAAAACATCAATACCTTCATAAAGCCACTTTGATTTCTATTGACTACGGTTGTGCTGCTAATTCACATACATCATTGTTTACTTCACAGAGCTTTTAACATGGTTTTTGATTTATAGAAATAGTGATTCAATTTCTACCAAGAAGTCATTGGTTCAGACCTCCCCGTCAGACTTTGACTTTCACTCGCCTATGTCAGAATTGAAAAAAGGAAATCTCTTGTCACAGTGCAAATAAATTGCTATATCACAGCTTAGGTATGAGACTTTATTTTTTTTGCTTCCCTGGAAACAAGGATCAGCCTGAGATCTGCCAGATAAGGACAGTCAATGATCTAAGCTGTCTCCAATGGTCACAGCTACACTATTGTTTCTGTTTGAGCAGAGAAATTGAGCAAAATGCATTTCATACTCAGAAATCCATGGGTATGTTTTTGGTTTTTTGGAGGGGACAGGGATTGTTTGGTTTTTGTAAAAGGAGCAACAACTTTAGGGGATATTGAACATGCACCCTAACCATTTCAGTGCACACTATGGAGATTCTTTCCAGAAAATATTTGGGTATATTGCAAAGTCCATCTTTAAAACCACTTTCAAAGCATGCAGATAATCTCAGTACTTATGTTTGATCTGAATTTTAAAATTTTGCTTAGGGTGAGGACAAATGGAGAAGCAGAAATATCTTTTGTGTCCATTTGGTTCTAAGCTGCTAAAACAGAAATTTTAAACAGAGCTCAACAATATTAATTAAAGAAGCAATAAGAACAGCCAAGCTTATTGTACCTTAGGGTTCCAAAATAGAGTCTTAGAGCTGTTCTGGAACCTCACCTGACGCTGGTGGGGTGGTGGGTGGGGAGGGTGTGGATATTTGCTTAAGCACTGAAAGGCACTTTGGTAATGTAAAATATTATTTCAAGCACTTACTATGTGCCAGACACTGTACTAAGCTACAAGCTAATCAGGTTGGACATAGTCCATGTAAATAATAATAATTATACTTGTTAAGCACTTACTTTGTGTCAAGCACTGTTCTAAGCCCTGGGATAGATACAAGTTACTCAGGTTGGACATAGTCCCCATCCCACGTGGGATGCACAATCTTAATCCCCATTTTACAGATGAGGGAATTGAGGCACAGAGAAGGTAAATGACTTGCCCATGTTGCAGATGAGGACACTGAGGCAAAGAAAGGTCAAGTGACTTGACCAAAGCCACCCAGCAAGCCAGCAACAGAGATGGGGTTAGAACCAGGTCTCCTGATCCTTAATCCCCTACTCTTTCCACGAGACCATGCTGCTGCTTGTTATTTCTTTCCTGGTGTGCTTTTCATCAGTTTCTTCCCCTTCCCTTCTCTCCCTGAAACCCACTCTCTGGTAGAATTTGACCATATATGAATCGATGACCATGGATTCTCCCCCACCTGCAGTGCTCTACACCAAGTAAGCATGTAACAAATGCAGTCAATACAATAAATAACAGTAGACCTGTAGTCCTGCCAGAATGGACCCAGGAGTGACCTGTCTGGGAAAAATTGAAGTTCATTACTTACCATCTGACACTGCATTTGTGCAGCTGCTGTGGCTGAAAAAGCCTATCTTGAGAATACACATGAATGGTAGTTTCTGGAAACCCCCAGATATGACCCTAGGATGGGTCCCAGGATGATAGCAATCAATCAGTAGTATTTAAGCGCTCACCGTGGGCAGAGCACTGTACTAAGCACTTGGAAGAGTATACTAGAGTAGGTAGGCATGATCCCTACCCTCAAGGAGCTTACAATCTAGTTGGCAGTGTCCTCAACTGAATTGGCCCATCCTCACTGGCAGAGGGACAGCAACGCTGAAGGTGAATCTGCCTTCCCTCTCCTCCTTTTTCCTTCTATTTTTCTTTCAATTCTCTCTCCTTTCATTCATTCATTTATTCAACTATATTTAGCGAGTGCTTACTGTGTGCAGAGCACTGCTCCTATGTCTCAGTTTCTCCCACCTTTTAGGTTTCCCCTCTCTCTTTCTATCTCTACCCACCTAAAATAACCAAAAATCTGGTATCATTACATAGACCTGACTAAACAACGTACTTTCCGTGGCAGGAGGAAATTTTACAGTTCTGATGGAGATGGTTTCGTAAACTTGGAAACAGTGTAGACCTCTTCAGAATCTCAGGTAATTGAAGGAGATCCGAAAGCATAAAGATCTCCTGGCCCCTCCTCTCCACCCCAACCCCTCTCATGAATAATTCACTGCCTGTTTCTATTATTAAAGGCAGTTACTTCACCACAGTGCTATCCAGGCAGAGATGGATCAGGCTCAGAACTGAGTGATAAATTGTAACAAAGCCTACAGCTATATTAATAAATTGAAATGAACGTTTATTTGCTCTTCTAATTAGAACAGTAGTGTCGTGATGCATTACCTTGACAGTCAACCATTCCTTCAACTTCTCAGCGCCCTCACTCCATCCCAGTGACATCACACCAAATAATAATAATAATAATGTTGGTATTTGTTAAGCGCTTACTATGTGCAGAGCACTGTTCTAAGTGCTGGAGTAGATAGAGGGTAATCAGGTTGTCCCACGTGAGGCTCACAGTCTTAATTCCCATTTTACAGATGAGGTAACTGAGGCACAGAGAAGTTAAGTGACTTGCCCACAGTCACACAGCTGGCAAGTAGCAGAGCTGGGATTCAAACTTATGACCTCTGACTTCCAAGCCCGGGCTCTTTCCACTGAGCCACGCGGCTTCTCTTGAAATGCTATCTCTCCCTTCAAGTCCCAACTAGCAGTTACTGACATTAAGAGCCTATCTGTGCATGTGAATGTGGTGGAAAATACTGAGTTATGATGGCCATTCCATTCCACATTATGCGTACAGAAAATTTGTCCTTTGTCGAGCTGCTGCATTTGCCTCTTGTAAGGCTTGTCACTCTTTTCTATTTTTCCTTTTCATATCCCAATCTTCCTGAAGCCTCTGCTCAAGGGGATCAACTCCCAATGACAGGACATGTATCATCTATCTGAAATCATTCAGGAACAACCTTCTTGGATGCAAGAGGATAAATTAGTTGACCTTCAGAGGTTCCTTGCAGGCTGGTGACTGTTAACGGATGAAATCTCCAGTTTGTATGAAGAACAATGGATCTTGATCAAGGACACATGGAGATACAACAAAAGAAATCCAGATAGAGTTTAGCCAAAGTTCACGCATTCTAGAGACAGGCACCAGAAGATTGGCCTAGATTAGTAGAAATCTAGGTATTTTTACAAAGGTATGTACAAAGGTATTTGACAAAGGCAACGTACAAAGGTACATTATTTTTACAAAGGTATTTCTTTGGACTATGAGCCGAATGATGCTCAAATCCAGTCTCCTGGCAATTAATTCTATTCAGTCCAAGGCCCTTTACAAATAAAATGCCTTTTGCCAGAAGAATTCACCAAAGAATGCTAAATGGCCCACCTTTCCTCTAGGCCTGGGACCTGGGATGGTTTTCAAAAAATGTTATCTTTTTTAAACGCAAACCAGGCAGGTGGGGCCACAGTAGAACCTGCAGTTGGCTTTATTTTCTGGGGTCAAGCGCATCAGTTCTTCCACAACACAGTTATGAAAGAACTGTCACTGCTGCGTCACAGCTGTGTGACTTTGGGAAATTCACTTAACCTCTCTGTACCTCATTTACCTCCTCTGTAAAATGAGGAAAAAGACTGTGAGTCTCATGTGGGACATGGACGGTGTCCAACTTGATTAGCTTGTATCCACCCCAGTGCTTAGTACAGTGCCTGTCACATAGTAATGCCTAGAATTCCTTAACTCCCATTCTCTCCTAGACCCCCTCCAATCTGGCTTCCGTCCCCTCCACTCTACCGAGACTGCTCTCTCTAAGGTCACCCATGACCTCCTTCTTGCCAAATCCAATGGCTCCTACTCCATTCTGATCCTCCTTGACCTCTCTGCTGCCTTTGACACTGTCGACCATCCCCTCCTCCTCCATACCTTATCTCACCTTGGCTTCACGGACTCTGTCCTCTCCTGGTTCTCCTCTTACCTCTCTGGCCGATCATTCTCGGTCTCCTACGCTGGAGCCTCCTCCCCCTCCCATCCTTTAACTGTTGGAGTTCCTCAAGGGTCAGTTCTTGGCCCTCTTCTGTTCTCCATTTACACTCACTCCCTCGGTGAACTCATTCGCTCTCACGGCTTTGACTACCATCTCTACGCAGATGACACGCAGATCTACATCTCCGCCCCTGTCCTCTCCCCCTCCCTTCAGGCTCACATCTCCTCCTGCCTCCGGGACGTCTCCACCTGGATGTCGGCCCGCCACCTAAAACTCAACATGAGCAAGACTGAGCTCCTCATCCTCCCTCCCAAGCCTGGTCCGCTCCCAGACTTCTCCATCACCGTGGATGGCACGACCATCCTTCCCGTCCTGCAGGCCCGCAATCTCGGTGTCATCCTTGACTCGTCCCTCTCGTTCACCCCACACATCCTATCCGTTACCAAGACCTGCCGGTTTCACCTCTACAATATCGCCAAGATCCGCCCTTTCCTCTCCACCCAAACGGCTACCTTACTATTACGGGCTCTCGTTATATCCCGGCTAGACTACTGTGTCAGCCTTCTCTCTGACCTCCCTTCCTCCTCTCTCGCCCCGCTCCGGTCTATTCTTCACTCCGCTGCCCGGCTCATCTTCCTGCAGAAACGATCTGGGCATGTCACTCCCCTTCTTAAACAACTCCAGTGGTTGCCTATCGACCTCCGCTCCAAACAAAAACTCCTCACTCTAGGCTTCAAGGCTCTCCATCACCTTGCCCCTTCCTACCTCTCCTCCCTTCTCTCTTTCTACCGCCCACCCCGCACGCTCCGCTCCTCTGCCGCCCACCTCCTCGCCGTCCCTCGGTCTCGCCTATCCCGCCGTCGACCCCTGGGTCACGTCCTCCCGCGGTCCTGGAACGCCCTCCCTCCTCACCTCCGCCAAACTGATTCTCTTTCCCTCTTCAAAACCTTACTTAAAAATCACCTCCTCCAAGAGGCCTTCCCAGACTGAGCTCCTCTTCCCCCTCTACTCCCTCTGCCATCCCCCCTTTACCTCTCCGCAGCTAAAGCCTCATTTTCCCCTTTTCCCTCTGCTCCTCCACCTCTCCCTTCCCATCCCCACAGCACTGTACTCGTCCGCTCAACTGTATATATTTTTGTTGCCCTATTTATTTTGTTAATGAATTGTACATCGCCTTGATTCTATTTAGTTGCCATCGGTTTTTACGAGATGTTCTTCCCCTTGACGCTGTTTAGTGCCATTGTTCTTGTCTGTCTGTCTCCCCCGATTAGACTGTAAGCCCGTCAAACGGCAGGGACTGTCTCTATCTGTTGCCGACTTGTTCATCCCAAGCGCTTAGTACAGTGCTCTGCACATAGTAAGCGCTCAATAAATACTATTGAATGAATGAATGAAAGTGCTTTAAAGATACCATTAAAACAACAACAACATGTTTTTCCACTATGTGTTTTGGATAAAATGCTGTTAGGGAATTAGGAGACATTCTCCCGACAACATGCACCTACTGAAGTAGAGAGCCATGCCATGTCAGGAGAAACACTAGGGCATATGCTAATCAAGGCCTGCATATTAAAACTTGAGTTTTCCTTACCACAGACTTTGTCCGGAATTTAACCACCACGTTAGAGGAGAGCTGAATGTATGTGAAGGAGCTCTGGGTGTGCAGTCTGTTTCTTCATGGCAGGCATTCATTCAGCTTGAGAACATGGAACTTGTGTGCTTAAAGAAGCATGTCAAAATTGCTTTATGGAAGAAAAATACTGGTCTAAATGACGAGACTGGATTTAGGGAGCTAATCATATTCATTCTTCTGGTAACTCCAGGAGCTCCAGTGTAGAATTTAAGTGAAATGAATGGTGTTTCAAGCATGCCATTAGTGATGTTATATGGTCAGTGTCATTTTTCTTCTTCTGGGAATTCAATTTGTTCCTATTATGCCAAGGTCACAGATCGGAGGATCTCCGGGAACGCCGGCATCTCTGTCTTTGAAGTGCAGGGTCAGTGCATTCTAACAAAGAGAACTAATCCCGTGTGCTGGCTCATCAAATGGAATTTAATTCCCTTTAAATCAATGGCTGGGGTGCCTATTCTTGGTTTCCATCTGGACAAGCCAAAGCAACCCCTCTACCAACCTGGAACTTCACCAATGAATATTCAGTGGAAAGTATTACTTCATTGTCAGCTCTAATTGCTAGTTTTACCTTATTAGTAGAAGCTTTTCTGTAGCTGAGTCTGACATACATTTGTTTGCACACTGTTATTAGTCAAGACTCAGTGAAGTCTTGTAATTAACACCTCCACATTATCTCATGCAGTGAAAGCCAAGACAAAACCAGATGACTCACTTTGTTTCAGCATCGCTCTTGTTTTCTGATATAGAGCACTTAAGGAGACGTGTAAGCTCATCAGAGAGCCATATGGAGCCAACAGAAACCATAAAAGGGTTTTCGGGAAGCAGTGCATGGAAGTTCATTAAATGAACACTAAAATAAACATCCTGATTTAAAACTCCAGCCCCTACTAATATATGGCACAGGGATATTATCTCTGTCTTTCTCATTGGAGACCTTCACCACAGGGGTAAGGCCCATGCTCCAGAGATAAAATATTCTCAATAAACACTATTTGGTTAATGATTCACATAGCAGTTGGAACGCTTTCCAAACTCTTATCACTTGAAGATAGAAGTAGTTACTCTAGTGGATCAAACAAAATGTTGATGGTTCAGAGGAAAAAGGAGGGGGTGGGGAAGGATGTCACATCTGGTCATGTGTACAGTTTCAGGTTTATGGGGAAATTTTTCTTCAGACCACTGATTTCTATTAAAAAAAAGCATGGCATAACGTATTATAACCATTTGACTGCTGTAATTGCAGTTTTGTTTTATCCTAGGATCACAAAAGTTGTCTATTGGATATATTGTTTTTCTTTCTTTAAAAAAATGATATAACATCTGAAATTCCAGCAGCTAATCCACATGATCCAGTAGGCTTAAGGAGGGTTGCTTGTTTCATTGTATAAAACCACTTCTCCTTTCAAAGGCTCAGTGAAGGGGAAAAAAAAGATATCTGCAAGAGTAAAGAGGAATTATATTAATGCAGCGACACTATGGCCTTTCAATTAACAAGTATTCCCAAAGCAATGAAGAATCCAGTCATTAAATTATTATTCTACTGAGCTAGGCTGAGTTAAATATTCAGATAACACAGCTTGTTTACAGGATGGAAAGGAGCCAAAAATGTTCAAATCAGTTCCCTGTGCTCTAAATTTCCCGCATTGTAGAAGTAACCATGAGAAAGAGAAAGTAATTTAGAATCCATTCTGCACCAGATAGGCTGGTAAATTACTTTGCCATCATGTGCAGGTCCTTTCATTGATACATTTTATGTTGTTATTCTTATTATTGATCTGACCCCCCTGAGCATTATTGGTTTAGTATTTTGTTCTGGATTTGGAGCTATTTTAAATTATTAGGTCACAAATGTTACCGAGTTATTGTGTGATTTGGGTAAATTTTTAAATGCAGTTAGCTTCGTTTCTGCAATCCTGGCTGGCTTTTCAGTATTCCATTAGTTGTCACACTCTCTTTGGAAACCAGCAGCTGCTCATTGTCTCTCTGGGTTTTCATTTCCAGGGTAGAAATACCACCATGAGAGAATGTCCAGGTTCCCCAGATGGTACCTGCTTGGGCAGAAACAGGTTGGTGCAGCAGAAGATTAAAAACAATTCCTGGAGCTCAACTTCTGGGAACATATGTTTTGGTTTCAGCGGTTCATCACTCGGCAAGTTGTCTGAAAATAGAACCCTGAGATGTTCTTTGCCCTTGAACGAGACCTCTAATAATAGCAGAGCCTCATTATCCTGGCACAGGCTCAAGGCTATGGCCATCCAAGAAGCAGCACGCTCCCTAATAACGCAATCATAAAATGGCTTGATGGGACCAGAGCATTTCAGTTCACAAGCTGGGATCACTTGGAAGGAAATATTTCAGGGCTTGTCTTGACACAAGTGAGATCTGTTTCCAGTTTGGAGGAGTGATCAAGGGAGGGTTGGGAAATCACTATGGAGGAGAGGTGTTGGGTCCTTGGGGACCTTCCAATATGCAGCCCGAGCTTCCCTTTCCAAAGCCCAGAGGGCTGTTTCCCTGCCCTGACCACAGAAGGTCTGCCTGCTTTCAGGGGAGAGTTCAGTTATGGTGCTTCTGAAGTACTTATTGGGAACCAAGGACCATGCCAAATGTTGGGGGTAAATACAAGATTATTGGATCAGACAGCTCCTGAAAGCCTGGAGGGACTATAGAAAGAAGACTAGAATCTAGCTATGGATAAATGGAAACTGCCCCCTTATGAGTTTTAGAAGCTCAAGTTCCAGGTGTGTTCGATGCCTGAATCTGGAAAGAAACTTCTCTGACACCAGAAGCATCTAAGTATTAATATCAGAAAAATCGGCCCTTAAAGGCAGTTAATATCCATTTTGGTGGTTGACCTTCCAGGGAAGGTTAATGGTCTAAAATTTGGTCATTAAGTAGAGCAACAAATGTTGTGCAGGGAGGTTATGGCTACCATAAAGTCCAATCAATAGCTCATAGGCGGCAGCCTCTGGAGCATTGTCCTGAGTAATGAAGAATAACTCTTTCCAAACAGTTACTAAGGGTTACTTATCCACTAGCATGCCAAACAGAGGCTCATAGGATTCTCCCTAAGGCTCTAACTCTAACTCTAACCAGAACTCCCAAGTGTTTGGGAGGAGGCTTTTTCCACTCCAGGGGACCCTCTCCCACTTGCCTTGGAGTGAGAGTGTGCTCACCTGGTTGTCGCTTTTAAAAAGGGAAAGAAGGTTCCAGAGACATGGCTCGGTTTACGGCAATAAGTATGGATGCCAATCATCCTGTTCCATTCCAAACACAGCTTTCACACTTAAGTATACAAGCTAGAACAGGGAATCTGTTAATGAGCTACAGAGAAGTTTGTTCTTTTGCTGTTGATTTTTTTTTTTGAAAAAAGACCGAGGTGAGAAAAACACTAATAAATATCTGTCTCGTACCAGTAAAAGGAGAAAGGTACACCTAACCTTTCTAAATAGCCGCGGGGTGGTGTTTTGCTTTTCAATGAAAAGGTCATCCAGAATTAATTAAAGTCACTTTCCTGCTGAGGACCAAGCATGTGGCTTAGCTTTGAAGGTTCAAATAAAGTTGTTCTTACCGACTGTGTCTTAGAGACCCAATTTCAAATCAGCCCAGCAAAAGAAGAATCCATCAGACTCTATCAGTCTGCTCTGGGAAGCCGAAGCCGGAACAATTAATATCCTGACTCCTTAGCTTTATCACTTGTGACAGGCAAGTCTGGAAGCACAGACCAGCATCATAAGAAGGTCCCTTACCTTTCTTCAGTACACTTCATATGGAAACCCTTCATACTCTGTTGGGTTTCAGAGTTTCTTCACTTGTCATTTTTCCTGTAAACGGAATCCTTTCTTTGTAAAATAGTCTGGTGGAGTTGTGTGGGGAGAGGCAAGGGAACACGGTGTGACTGGGAAAGAGGAAGGGAGCAGTACTTGAGGTCAAATCAAAGCACTGTTGTTAGGGAGGGAAAAAGCCAAGGAGAAGAGACTTCTTGTGTTCACGTCACTTTCATATTATGTTAAAAATTGTTTTTTTGGAACAATACCAACTTTCTGCCAAATGCTTTAAAAATGACATCAAAATGGCAGGGATGGCTATCCTGCTAGGATGAATTCTCTAACTGAATCCTTCGGCATCATGTCAAATAATAATCGGTACATCTGTTATGTAGGCATGACTTTCCCATGACTGGGGTCCTGGGCACCAGTTTAAGGTGAACAGATGTTTTGATTTGGGTGGGATGGTCATGCTTTCCGACGGTCTGCCTTTCTGTCCCCCACCCTCCCTGCCCCTGCCATTATCATCATCAACAGCATTTTTTGAATGCCCATTATGGGCAGAACTTTATGCTGAGCATCTACTGAACTAGGCTCTTGGGAACCATTAGACTGTAAACTTCCCATTAGATTGTAAATTTCAGTGGGTTTTTTGCTTCTGTGGCATTCATTCATTCATTCATTCATTCAATAGTATTTATTGAACACTTACTGAGTGCTGAGCACTGTACTAAGCGCTTGAGAGAGTACAGTATAACAATAAACAGGCACATTCCCTGCCCACAACGAGATTACAGTCTACTGTTCCCAGCACATGGTACAAGGCTCTGCACAAACAGTAAGCACTCAAAAAATACTATTGATTGATCAATTAACTGGGAATATTCAACGGAAGTAAAAGGCAAGGTCCCTGCCCTGGGAGAATTGGCAATCTATTCTTTGACTTTTTTTCTTCCTATCTCACTGTCTGGGGGCTACACACCCATCCTGCCTTTAGGACCCAGGGAACTTGGTCACCTTACACCAGGTAAGTGACTAGATCCCCAAATAGATATGGGGCAAAAAGCAGGGCATGGGGGAATTGCAGATCATGGGAGTGGCAGCAGTACCCTTAGCTGGTCAGTCATGAAATTGAGACTATTATTTTCCCATTATTATTTTCACAGAGGTATCCCCAGATATAGACAGCAGTAATTTTTTTTCACAGCAAAGTGTATACTTCCTACCTTGTCTTTGATTGCTGGCATGTTGGCCCAAGCTTGGAGACCCTGGAGCCTTTTCTTTCTAAAATAGGCATGGAGGCAGGGTGGAGGGAACAGGGCTGAAGGATGGGAACGGGCAGTCGTAGTCCTTAGGTTCATGTCCCTTGGAGACACCCTTCCTGGAGCCGACTTGATTCTTTCCCCATTAGCTAATCTCAAACCCAATCCATTCTCCGCAATGAGCAATGGCCCTGGCACCCTACCAGGAGAGCATGGAGATGGTGAAGCATGGCATAGGAGAGCAGCATGGCATAGTGGATAGAGCATGGGCCTGGGTGTCAGACCGTCACGGGTTCTAATCCTGAATCTGCCATTTGTCTGCTGTGTGATCCCAAGCAAGTCATTTCACTTCTCTGTGTCTCAGTTACCTCATCTGTAAAATGGAGATTGAGACTTTGAGCCCCACTTGGACTGTGTTCAACCCAATTTGCTTGTATCCACCCTAAAGCTTAGAACAATGGCTGGCACATAGTATGCGCTTAGCAAATATCATCATCATTATTATTATTATCATTAAGGAGTAGAGAGTCAATCTGTGGTCTGCCTCTGTCACTGACTGGGTGAACTTGGGCAACTCATTTAATTGCTCTCTGCTTCAGTTTCCCCACCTTCAAAGTGGAGGTAACTACACTTGCCCCTCTCTACCTCAGAGGGATGATCTGAGGGCCCTGGAAGCAGACCTTAGCCTACTCCCTTCTCCCAGAAGCCTTATCATTGATTGGCTGTTTCATAAGAGCTGCTGAGGAGGCTGGCATTTGCTTGCTGGAACAGTTGGAATTTAATCAATCCATCAATCAATTGTATTGTATTAAGCACTTTGGGGAGTTCAACACAACAGTATAACAGACACATTCCCTGCCCACAATGAGCTTACAAGCTAGAGGTCATATGCCTAATGCCCATTTTTTATCATTGCAACATTCTTTTTTTTTCTACTTTACAATTACTTGCTAAGCCTCAAGACTTCTAGTATATTTTGATTATCACTACCTGGAAGCTCCAGCCCCTATGGGCAAGGAGTCTTTCTGCTCTACCCAACCCTCTTCCCTCCCACCTTCAGGCCAGCGGGCCCTCGGAGGGCAACAAGAAACTATACCTTGCACTTGGATTTGCACCCTTTATTCACCCCACCCTCAGTCCCACAGCACTTACGTACATATTTGTAATTTATTTTAATGTCTGTTTCCCCGCCCCATACTATAAGCTCCTGGTGGACAGGGTACGTGTCTACCAACTCTGTTAATCTCTACTCTTCCAAGTGCTTGTTCTGCACACAATAAGCCTTCAAAAAAATTCCATTAATTGGTTGATCCCTTGGGTGAACCTTGGTTCAATTTTGGATAAGGAACCCAGTTGCTCCCCCCAGTGCCTATGTATGTGCAGAGGTAGGTGAGATTCACTAACTCCAGAAAGCCCATTGAGAAATCGGAGCAGGGGTGTGGAAACTGGTGATCTCTGAAGAAGTCACACTTCAAATTTATCCTTTCCTGCCTTAACTCTGCCCTCTCCTCCGCCAGGCAAAACTTCTTCTCCTCCCTCATCGACACCCACGCCTGTCACCCCCGCCAATTGTTCCGGACCTTTAACTCTCTCCTTAGGCCCCCTGTTCCTCCCCCTCCCCCATCTCTCACCCCCAGTGATCTGGCCACCTACTTCATCACAAAAATCAACACAATCAGGTCTGAGCTCCCCAAAGTCACCCCTCCGCCTCTCCCCTCCCCCCCACCAACCCTCTCCCCTACTTTTCCATCCTTCCCTGCAGTATCCTCAGGAGAGATCTCCTCCCTCCTCGCAAGTGCCACCCCCTCCACCTCGAACCCCATTCCCTCTCACCTTATTAAAACCATCACCCCTGCCCTCCTCCCTTCCTTAACTTCTATCTTTAACCACTCGATCTCCAATGGCTCCTTCCCCTCTGCCTTCAAACATGCCCACGTCTCCCCCATCCTAAAAAAACCCGCTCTTGACCCCACTTCCCCCTCCAGTTATCACCCTATCTCCCTACTACCCTTCCTTTCCAAAATCCTAGAACAAGTCATCTACAATCGCTGCTTAGAATTCCTTAACTCCCATTCTCTCCTGGACCCTCTCCAATCTGGCTTCCGTCCCCTCCATTCTACCGAGACTGCTCTCTCTAAGGTCACCCATGACCTCCTTCTTGCCAAATCCAATGGCTCCTACTCCATTCTAATCCTCCTTGACCTCTCTGCTGCCTTTGACAATGTCGACCATCCCCTCCTCCTCCATACCTTATCTCACCTTGGCTTCACGGACTCCGTCCTCTCCGGGTTCTCCTCTTATCTCTCTGGCCGGTCATTCTCGGTCTCCTTCGCTGGCGCCTCCTCCCCCTCCCATCCTTTAACTGTTGGAGTTCCTCAAGGGTCAGTTCTTGGCCTTCTTCTGTTCTCCATTTACACTCACTCCCTTGGTGAACTCATTCCCTCTCACGGCTTTGACTACCATCTCTACGCAGATGACATGCAGATCTACATCTCCGCCCCTGTCTTCTCCCCCTCCCTTCAGGCTCGCATCTCCTCCTGCCTCCAGGATGTCTCCACCTGGATGTCAGCCTGCCACCTAAAACTCAACATGAGCAAGACTGAGCTCCTCATCTTCCCTCCCAAACTCGGTCCTCTCCCAGACTTCCCTATCACCGTGGATGGCACGACCATCCTTCCTGTCTCTCAGGCCCGCAATCTTGGTGTCATCCTTGACTCGTCTCTTGTTCACCCCACACATCCTATCCGTTACCAAGACCTGCCAGTTTCACCTTTACAATATCGCCAAGATCCGCCCTTTCCTCTCCACCCAAATGGCTACCTTACTGCTACGGGCTCTCGTTATATCCCGGCTAGACTACTGTGTCAGCCTTCTCTCTGATCTCCCTTCCTCCTCTCTCGACCCACTGCAGTCTATTCTTCACTCTGCTGCCCAGTTCATCTTCCTGCAGAAACGATCTGGGTGTGTCACTCCCCTTCTTAAACACCTCCAATGGTTGCCTATCAACCTCCGCTCCAAACAAAAACTCCTCACTCTAGGCTTCAAGGCTCTACATCACCTTGCCCCTTCCTACCTCTCCTCCCTTCTCTCTTTCTACCGCCCACCCCGCACGCTCCGCTCCTCTGCCGCCCACCTCCTCACCGTCCCTCGGTCTCGCCTATCACGCCGTCGACCCCTGGGCCACGTCCTCCCGCGGTCCTGGAACGCCCTCCCTCCTCACCTCCGCCAAACTGATTCTCTTCCCCTCTTCAAAACCCTACTTAAAACTTACCTCCTCCAAGAGGCCTTCCCAGACTGAGCTCCTCTTCTCCCTCTACTCCCTCTACCACCCCCCCTTCACCTCTCCGCAGCTTAACCCTCCTTTCCCCCCATTTCCCTCTGCTCCTCCCCCTCTCCCTTCCCATCCCCTCAGCACTGTACTCGTCTGCTCAACTGTATATATTTTCATTACCCTATTTATTTTGTTAATGAATTATACATCGCCTTGATTCTATTTAGTTGCCATTGTTTTTACAAGATGTTCTTCCCCTTGACTCTATTTATTGCCATTGTTCTTGTCTGTCTGCCTCCCCCGATTAGACTCTAAGCCCGTCAAACGGCAGGGACTGTCTCTATCTGTTGCCGACTTGTTCATTCCAAGTGCTTAGTACAGTGCTCTGCACATAGTAAGTGCTCAATAAATACTATTGAATGAAAGTCAGGGTGCAAATAAATGCAGAGTGAGGGCTCTCTAAACCCTGCATATCCTTAGGTATGGATCCCAGTGAACTCAGGCAATAGGCAAGGGTCTCTGATGCTGAAAATGGTATTTCCCATGATCAGTTTGGAATGAGCAATTTCTAAAGTACCACCCAAGACAGGAGTTGTCACCAGCCTACACGCCAGTCCTTGACTTTTCCAAAGAGAGAAGGGAGGAAAGTCAATCAGTAGAACAATTGAAAAATGGTGCAGTGACTTTAACCTGTGTCTACCCCAGCGCTTAGAACAGTGCTCGGCACATAGTAAGCGCTTAACAAATACCAACATTATTATTTAACCAGGGTGGGTGACGGAGTCTCCACAGGGAACAATGGATGAGCCTCAGTCTTGAGAGCAATAACATGCATGAAGGAATCAATTTCAGTGCTAGTGGTTTGAGCTGCTTCACTCACCCTCTCTCTTCTCTGCCAGTCATATTCCCCCTGGGGCGTGAAGTGCAATGAGCGAGTAGGCAGGAAGAGTGGAGATAGGCATGGGTTTGGGTGTGGGCATGGGCATTAACAGCATGGCCTAGTGGAAAGAACACGGACCTGGGAGTTAGTGGACCTGGGTTCTCATCCTGGCTCACCACTTGTCTGCTGTGTGACCTTGGGCAAGTCACTTAACTTTTCTGTGCCTCAGTTTCTTCATCTGGAAAATGGGGATTAAATCCTATTTCCTCCTACTTAGACTGTGAGCCCCATGTGGGACAAGGACTGTGTCCAAACTGATTATGTTGTATCTACTACAGAGCTCAGTACAATGCCTGGCAAATAGTAAGCACTTAACAAGTGCAATAATAATAATGATAATAAAATCGATAATAATAACCACGTGGACACTGTGGTGTTGGGCAAAGATGTGAGGGTAAGCATTAGTACTGTTGCCACAGTGGGTGTGGGCAGTATTCATTTGTGTGTATGCATATGTGTGTCTGTTTTCATTCCATCTGGTATGAGAAGGTTTTCCACTGGTTGCGGGGGGGGGGGGGGGGGGCGGGGGGGACAGGTGGTGCAGCAAAGGTTCCAGTTTGTAAAGGTTAACCATGCAGAAATCAAGGCTTTGTGCATTTTTGCAAAGGTCACACTCATCAGCGGTTCCAACAAGACTGCTGCGAAGGGCTGTAGTAACTACCCCATAACTGAACCTTGGGTCTGGGTTTCATTTCCTTGAGGAGCTCTGCCACAGTCTCCAGTTGTGTCACCAAGAGATAAAGATGCTGCTCAGTCACTTGAAATTCAATTTGTCCATTACACAAATCTAACCCACCTCTTTCCTTCCCAGAGCCTGGCGGCTGCTGACTGACACTTTATATTTTACATGCTCAAGCTGTAGGAAGCTGTTGAATAAATGGGATAGGTTTTGATTAATGTAACAAGATGAAAATAGACAATGATGTAATACCGTTCCCAGAACCTCAAGACTCAAACCAAATCTTGGTGTTCTGACAAACACTGCTACAGCAGAAATTTCACCCAAAGCAACATGTCTCTGTGTTTACAATATGCAAAAAAGCAACAACCCTAATATAGAGTATACAATTTGGACGTGTATTCCTTTTACGTCCACAGGCTCCCACTCCAGATGAACTGCACAGTAATAAAATCAAGATCAGTTTAAGCCTGCATGATTGTCTGAATCCCAACAAAGACAGTTTATGTTTCACCACAAAGCTCTGATCATATGCATCTATGGACTAATAGATACAAGGGCAGTAAATCCTGGAGCTCAGTGTAAAACCAGGTACTTAGTTTTATCGAGTGTCCCATCACTTGGGGGATGATGGAAAGCAGATCAGAGCTTCCTAGGTGATGAATTGTTATGGCCCTGGGTGGATGGATGGATGATGGATGGATGGATGGATGGATGGATGGATGGATGGATGGATGGATGAGCAGATGGATGGATGGATGGATAGTTGGATGGATGATGGATGGATTGATGGATGATGTTGTTGTGTAAGTTCCCATTGCCAGTAACAAAAGATGTGTTTGTTGTTAGCTGCTTTGGTCTCTATTGTCAGGTGGACTGGTTCCCCTGCCTAATGGGGCTAGCAAAGGCTCTGTGTTCTCAAGAAGCAGAGTGGCTTAGTGGATAGGGCATGGGTCTGGGAGACAGAAGGACCTGGGTTCTGATCCCAGCTCCTCCATATCTCTGCTGTGTGACCTTGGACAGGTCACATAATTTCTCCGTGCCTCAGTTACCTCATCTGTAAAATGGGGATTAAGACTGTGAGCCCCATGTGGGACATGGACTGTGTCCAACCTGATTAACTTGTGTCTGCCCCAGCACTTAGTCCAGTGCCTGTCACATAGTAATAACTTAACAAATATCATAATATATATGTATATATACACACACACACTCGATATCATTGATTGATTGATCACTCCAAGCTGTCTATTTTAGACTTGATCATTGAATCTATGATTTGACAAGTCAAAAATCATGCTATTTTTGAAGGGTCAAACCCTGGCCATTTCAAGCAGTTGAATTGTTTTCCTTTCTCTCACTGGCATATTTTTCTTTGGACAAATGTGTGATTGTGAAAATGTTCATTGTAGTTTGTAACTTTATTTACAGTTTTAGATTATAGATTGAAGAAATCAGCATGACTGTATTAAACCTTTGTGAGTATAATAGAGTCCTTGGATTTATGACACAATGGGTCCTGACCACTGCTTCTTAAGTCAAAACATAAGAACCAATTTTCTCAAAGGAGCAATGTAATGAAATGGGGAATTATTTCCTAAACCAAGGTGGAATACCCTATTTTTAAGCACAACCCAGAATTATGCACTCAATCTATCACTGATGAATTAATATAGATACATTAATGTACTTAGGAGGAGAAGGAGGAAAAGGAGGGAGAGGAGGAGGAGGAGGAGGAAGAAGGAAAAAGGAGGAGGAGAAGGAGGAGGAGGAGAAGGAAGAGGAGGAGGAGAATCTATTGATTACACACTGGGTTCATTCGTTCATTCAATTGCATTTATTGAGTGCTCAAAGTGTGCAGAGCACTGTAGTAAGCACTTGGAAAGTACAATTTTGGAACAAATAGAGACAATCCCTACCCAACAATGGGCTCGCAGTCTAGAAGTGGGGAGAAAGACAACAAAACCAAACTAGACAGGCATCAATAGCATCACTGAGTGCAATTCACTGAACTAAAGGAAGTATAAAACAGAAATAACACATTCCCTGTCCACGAGAATCTTATACTCTAATGGGGAAAACAGACATAAAAATATTTACAACTAGAGCAATCAGAGGAAATAATTGAACAGTCAGTTGAGTGCTCAAGATAAGTATAAATGAGCATGTAAATGCTGCAGATTGCTGATGGGTTTGTATGATTTAAGGTGCAATTAGATTCCTTTTCTGAGGAGGTGAGTCTCTCAGGTTTGAAGAGGGAGCTCCAGATTGGGGAAACAGGATGGCTGAGGGGATGAAGACTGGAGAGGTGAAATGGAGATGCAATTAGAAAGTGAGCTTGAGAGGAGTGAAGAGACTGAGTTGGGGAGTAGAGGGTGAAGAGAGCAATAATAAGAATAATTACTAGAACTATGTGCCAACCACTGTTATAAGCACTGGGGTAGATACAAGTTAATCAGGTTGGACACAGTCCCTGTCCTACGTGGGACTCACACTCTTAATACCAATTTTACAGATGAAGTAACTGAGGCCCAGAGAAGTGAAGTGACTTGCCCAAGGTCACACAGCAAACATGTGGCAGAGCGGAGATTAGAACCCAGAACCTTTTGACTACCAAGCCCATGCTCTACCCACTAAGCCACAGTACTTAGATATGTAAAGATGTAGTGAGTTGGTTAAGAGCCTTGAAGCTGAGCATGAGAACTTTTTGAGCATTAGAAGAGGGGGGAAAGCTGATAGAGTGCTTTAAAGCCTAGGGTAAGGGGTTTCTGTTTAATGTGGAGGTGGACAGGCAACCACTGGACATTCTTGAGGAGTGGGGGCATGTGGACTGAACTTTTTTTTAGATAAATGATCTGGGCAGCAGAGTGAAGTATGGACAGGAGTGGGGAGGGTCAGGAGACAGGGAGATCGGCAAGGAGGCTGATGCAATAATCAAGGAGGGATATAATAAATGCTTGGATCAGCCTGGAAAGCAGCTTGGATGGAATGAGTTGGTAGCATAATTGAATAATACTGTGAGTAAATAAAAGGGATTGCGACTCTAATGTCTGTGGTCTCCATTTGGATTGGGAAACTCCAAAGGAGGATGAGCTTTTCTACAGATCAGATTGCAGACATTTAGAAATGCCCTTTATCTAAATTTTCCCAGAACTCAGGTTGAATTAGTTTACTGAGAACAAGAGCTCATATGGCCAGACATCCTGACTTGAACGAGACAGTCACGGTTTTAGTGGTTCTGTCCCATCATTTGAAAAGCCTAAGGTGGGGCTGATTCATACACAGTCTTAGGGTAGGCCAGTTGAGCTACCACAGCTGCCAGTTCTGCTGCCCATTGGTGCCAACTGTACATTTTGAGTGTGGATGCAAAAAGAGGGAAGGGATTTCAGGGGGATATGGCCTGGAAAGGTATAGGCTTCAACAAGTTCACAGCCCAAGAAGCCACTATTTTGGATCTTTTCGTTCCTGTCAGAGAGCTGGAGTGAACGAGGCTGGAAATCCAGCTCAAACAACAGTGCGAACCCTCACTCCCAAAGGCCCCTTAAGTCACTGACACTTTCTTCTTCCCAAGTGGCACTGCTATGGCTTCCTCCCAGTAATGGTGTCAGTTACAGCCTCAGCCAAGGACAGGGGAGTTCAGCTGGAGCTGTCACCAGTGCCTTCATCACCCTGGTAGAAGAGGCACCAGAAATGGCAGTGACATCAGAGGCCTAGCCCAGGAAAGGATCGCTGCTCCTTCATACCCCTGTGCTATTATACTTCTGTTCCAGCCCCACAGCACTTATGTACATATTTGTAATTTTATTTACTTATATTAATGTCTGTCTCCTCCTCTAGACTGTAAGCTCATTGTATATGTTATACTCTTATACTGTACTCTCCCAAGTGCTTAGTACAGTGCTATGCACACAGTAAGCGCTCAGTAAATACAGTTGACTGACTGACTGACTGGGCAACAGCATCATTGGTGAAGAACAGTGGTTTCAGCTGCACTTATCTCATCCCAATCAGATCTTTGCAATGTTCAGTTTGTCAAAAGCGGAATGCAGATTCAAGGTATATGTCTTTTGAGTCAGTAAATTATTCTTTTATTTACTTGGGTGTTAGTGGACTGTAGGGAATTGAAAGTCATTTTATGAAGACAGAAAAACTGACATTTCCTCAAAACTGATTTTTTTTAATGACAGGCCTTAATTCTTTACTTAAAGTTTCAAGACATAGCGATATTCTGTATACCCTTTAAAGCAAGTTCTCAAGCAAGCCTCTACATCTTCTTTGGGAATGAGAGAGGGGAGATAAAATCATTAAGCTCACATTCACACACAAAAAATCCCACTCTATGTTTCTCCAGTTGTATCTCATTTTTCTTATTCATTCATTCATTCATTCATTCATTCATTCAATCGTATTTATTGAACACTTACTGTGTGCAGAGCACAGTACTAAGTGCATGGAAAGTACAATTCAGCAGTAAAGAGGCAATCCCTGCCCACACTGGGTTTACAGTCTAGAAGGGGGGAGACAGACATCAAAACAGATAAACAGGCATCAATATAAATAAATAGTATTATAGATATATATACATATATACATAAGTGCTGTGGGGCTGGGGGGGAAGAGCAAAGAGAGTAAGTCGAAGTGACGCAGAAGGGAGGAGGAGCTGAAGAAAAGGGGGGCTTAGTCTGGGAAGGCTTCTTGGAGGAGGTGAGCCTTCAGTAGGGCTTTGAAGGGGGGAAGGTGATTGTTTGGCAGATTTGAGGAAGAAGGGTTGCTCCAGGCCAGAGATAGGACGTGGGCTGGGTGTCGATGGCAGGACAGGCAAGATCGAGGCACAGTGAAAAGGTTAGCACCAGAGGAGCAGAGTGTGCAGGCTGGGATGTAGAAGGAGAGAAGGGGGGCGAGGTAAGATGGGGCAAGGTGATGGAGAGTTTTGAAGCCAATAGTGAGGAGGTTTTGTTTGATACGGAGGTTGATAGACAACCACTGGAGTTATTTGAGGAGGGGGGTGACATGCTCAGGATATTTCTGTAAAAAGATAATCCAGGCAGGAGAGTGAAGTATGGACTGAAGTGGGGAGAGACAGGAGGTTGGGAGGTCAGAAAGGAGGCTGATGTAGTAATCCAGTTGGGATAGGATAGTGATTGTACTAAGGTGGTAGCAGTTTGGATGGAGAGGAAAGGGCGGACTTTGGCAATGTTTTGAAGGTGAGACAGGCAGGATGTGGTGACGGATTGGATTATGTGGGGTGAATAAGAGAGCAGAGTCAAGGATGACACTACTCATTCATTCATTCATTCACTCATTTATTGAGTGTTTGCTATATGCAGAGCACTGTACTAAGTGCTTGGGAGAGTATAATACAACGTTAAATGACTGATTATGATAATCATGAAACATGCTTCAGTCATCAGGGGGAAAAAGTATTGCTTTTATCTATGAGTTTGTTTTAAATGAATTTACCTTTCAGTTCTGTATTAACTTGCTTAGTGGCTTCATTTACTTGAATGAAATTTTAAACCAGAGTCTCTCTTATGCACCTAATCTTACAGCATCCAGGAAGGTAGAGAGTAGTTGCTGTAATGTCATTGGAATGTTTACAGGAGTTGGTTATTTGGTGTTTCATGTGTCCAACAGCCAAGATCTCTCCCCTCTATACCAAAAGCTTGTTGTGGGCAGGGAATGTGTCTATTTATGTTGTATTGCACTCTACCAAGCACTTAGTGTAGTGTTCTGCACACAATAACACTCAGTTAAATATGATTGAATGAATGAACAAATCTCTGTTGTTTTGTTGATGGTGCCCTATTATTGTTTCAAACTAGTACAAGACTATGCTGATGCCAACATTTATCATAGGCTGACTGGCATGCCCCAGCAACCGCTGCTGCTCTTTAGGAGCAGCACCTTAATAGCTTTTTTTCACTCGTTAAGATGGGGGTCAGGGCAATGCAGTTTCAGTTCCTGAGTCACCTGGACTAGGGCTGTGTGACTGCCTTGGTGCATGGCTACGGTTGTTCTGAAAATGTGTGTGTTTTAGGCATTCAGTTATCAACTGGATTTACTTGGATTCTGTTCCCATCTTCTGCCCAAACTCTTTGAGTGTTGGGGTTTTTACCATGCAAGGACTACAGAGGCTGAAGTCCTAAATCAATCAATCAATCAATTGTAGTTATTGAAGGCCTACTGTGTGCAGAGCACTGTAGTAAGTGCTGGGGAGAGTACAGTATAACAGAGAAGGTAACATTCCCTTCCCACAATGAGCTTACAGTCTAGAGGGAAGAACTCTCGATATGCTCAGGTGAACTAAGATAGCTCCCAAACATTCTTGAGTCTGAGACTTGGGTTAGACTGAGAAATATCCAGTCAGCCAATCTGAACATTTCCCCTTTCAGCCCAATTCCATGCATACTGAAGGATGTCATTAAATGCTGCTTGATGGTAATGGTTGATAGTGATGACTCCTTTGGTCCTCTGAAGCCATTCAGCCCCTTTCTCTCTGCAGAAAGAGAGATTCTGGCAGATTTGTATTGTTATGAATACTCCAGAAAAGGCTCTTTTCCCTTCCTCGCAAGATTGCTTTGGTCCTGTTGGCACTTTTAGTGCCTCGGAAGCATACTGACAAACACCAGGAGCTGCTATTCCCAACCTGGAAAGCTGCCCCACTCTCACTGGTGGTTTGTTTCTTTCTTGATTTTATCAGGTTCATCCTGCTCCAGGTAAGTCCTCCTCTAACTGAAAAGCTCGGAGGAGCAGGATGCTTTGTTTCCTAGTGACTGTCATCACTCAGGTGTTTTCAAAACTGACTCCTGAATCTGAATTGGCCTAAGACGGCTCTGTCAGTGCTCCATCTCCTTGCCAAACACCCTCTACTTCCCGGCCCCTGCCCTGTTTGATGGTGTAACTGGAAAATCTTAACTCAGGGGAAATGCATTAAAGCATTGTCAGGTTATACTTCATTTGGTCAGGGTCCTGTTTATTGTCAAGAACCATTTGTGTTTCATACTGAATATATCAGTCCCCTTCCATCTTTCAGTATAAATTTATTCCACCGAGGACCAGTCCAAGGGAAATGATATAAATTTTCATTAAAGAAAACACTATATTATGACAGCACTAAATGAATCCTCTGCAATCACTTTTAAAATATATGATTTATTTCCTTCAGTTGGGAGACTCTATGTTATAAAAATAGCTTCCCCTGACAAGAATGAAATATAGCATAAATATATTTTATACACACACATATGGATATATATACATATACAAAGAGAGAGAGAGAGAGATGTAGTGGACTGTTTAGGTAATACTTTGCCACATTGACTTCTTTAATAAAAAAGGAAAACAAATTGACAAACTAGCACTAAATCACATTAAATCCATCATAACAGAAAATAACATTTTCTCAGCGTAATTCATATTAGCACTTCATTCCACAAAACTTTTATATAAACAATGACATTGCAAAGTGTCACTGAAGAAAAGATGATTTGGTCAGCCTTGACCAAACACCCAAGCAGAACTGTGCACATGTAGACTTTTTTCTTCCAAAGAGACTCTGTGTGTGTGTGTGTGTGTGTGTGTGTCGCTGAGCTTAGTGAGGTGTGCATGGTAAGACCTTGGGTTCACAAACATATTGTGGAATTGAATGACCTGAATAACAAAATCCCCAGCAGAGTGTTTCACAGCTAACCGCAGTTGCACTCTGCAGGAAGATCAATGCTGTACCCTCATTGATTTTCTTCAGTTACAGAACCAGGATTATGCACAATGTGAAACTGTATTCCCAGACTATCCAAGCTGATTTCCTAGTCAGAACTAAAAAGGCCTAGTGCTGCCCTGTAAACATAAGGTTATAAAAGTATAACAGTATCAAATTTGTACTTCTACTCAAGCTGCATGTTAAACAGAAGCCCAATAATATATTCCTAGTATGATGTGATCCATCTGAGGAAAAGTACTACATGGTACAAGACAGATTCTGTTTATATGGAGTGTCTAAATAAATGTGAAGTGATGCCAAAGTTAAATTTGAAATGCATTGCATATATTTATGTAAGTCCCAAGACAATTTAAAATGCACTACAATTTCCTTTCTGGCAGCCTGGAAATAGAAAGCAAACACTTAGAGAGACAGAAGTGACTCCTTACAAAAATGCAGGATTTGGATGCAGTTGGTCTTTTTTCTACTTTTTTCTACTTGTTTCTTTTTTCTTGTGGAAGAGGGGAAAGGGAGCAGTGGGAAGCAATAATTATGTTGAACGGTATCAGAGGAAAACTTCAAGTCCAGCTGCAATTGGGTTGTGATCCACAGTTTTCTCCTGTTTTAGTATCAGAAGTGGCATGGCTTAGTGGTAAAATCATGATTTTGGGAGTCAGCGGACATGGGTTCTAATCCCAGCTCTAGCCACCTGTCTACTGTGTGACCTTGCGCAAGTCACTTAACTTCTCTGTGCCTCAACTACCTTATCCAAAAAGTGGGGATTAAGACTGTGAGCCCCATCTGGGACAGGGACTGTGTCCAACCTGATGACCTAGTATGCACCCCAGTGTCTAGAACAGTGCTTGGCACACAGTAAGCACTTTAAAAACACCATCATTATTATTACTTCTCCTTCACACTGCCTGCAAAATATCTGCAAGTACTGCTAGCACTAATGTCCTGGGCCAAAGAAACTGTTAATGATGCAGCCAACCCTGACGTTCACCAAGCTTCACTGTGAATCTGTGGCTAAAGGAGGGTGTTCTGAGAAGCCCATGCAAGAACATGGAAAGATCCAGTCCCTCCAGAACTTCGATTTATTAATCAGCTGGAGAGTCAGAGTTGCCCAGGACTTTAAAATGACTTCGGAAAACAGGATCAAATAAAGCATTTCCTACTCAAAACTAGATTAAGCGATTGCATAGCGGCCTTCCCAGCAGAATCTGCTCCTAAACTGCTATTTTCTTTGTGTTGGCTCCTCTTTAAAACCTCCCTCATATCTCCCGCTCCCTCTCTCCCTCCCTCTTTAAGTCTTTTCTCTCCTTTCCCCTTTGTACTTGCTCAGGCGCCTGCATACGCCCACCCATCTCTGCCCCCAGCGAGACTTCATTTATGGAAACCGAGTCAATAAACCACCGGCGGCTGAGACTGTAAAGCAAAGGGCTTTGGGTAGATACACATACGGGATTAACAGCTAGTACTTTTCCGATTTAATGCATAAACTAACTAGGCAGCGGCACCCTGGAAAGTTGAAACCCATTTCAATGTTATCTAATTGGGGGACATTTCCCTGATAAAAGATACAGACGTTTGTTTTTCTGAGAACCCGACTGACTTTCAAACACGCATCGGAAAAGCATTGTTCTCTGCTCCAAGTTCCAAAATAAGGAATTTATCTCCTTCTAAACCGTTCAAATATTTGTAAAAACAAACAGAGACAAAGCAAAACAACCCCTGCTCTTTCAAAGGAACAGTCCAGACCTCGGAAGGAAATTTGGATTGGGTTAATGCAGACAAGATTCCTTTTTTTTTTCTAAGAGCAGCTCTTGTGTGGTTTTCATTATTCGTGCAGATCTACATGGAAGAGATTTCATTTGATCTAAGTACATCGGCAATTGAAACTAAATAACGACTCCGATTCTCCTCCTGCTGCCGCGTCGGGAGAGACTGGAGCTGACTCAATAGAACGGCTTTGCGGAATTCCCCGGGGGGGGGGGGGGGGGAGGGACGGGGGTGTCAGAGAATTTGTCTCATTTCCACCTCGATACTGAGCTCAGAGATGCTAAATCGGGTGCTTACGTGGGGCAAACATTCTCTCCCCCGCCCCACGTAGGAAGGGCCATTTGGAGGTAAAGAATCTGCAAGGGGGGGGGGGGGGGGGGGTGATTAAGAGAAGCAGCGTAGCTCAGTGGAAAGACCACGGGCTTTGGAGTCAGAGGTCATGAGTTCGAATCCCAGCTCTGCCACTTGTCAGCTGTATGACTGTGGGCAAGTCACTTAACTTCTCTGTGCCTCAGTTACCTCATCTGTAAAATGGGGATTAAGACTGTGAGCCCCACGTGGGACATCCTGATTCCCCGGGGTCTACCCCAGCGCTTAGAACAGTGCTCGGCACATAGTAAGTGCTTAACAAATCCCTACATTATTATTATTATTATTAATAATTAATTCACTCATTCAATCATATTTATTGAGCTCTTACTGTGTGCAGAGCACTGTACTGAGCGCTTGGAGAGTACAATTCAGCAACAAGGAGAGTCAGTCCCTCGCCACAACGGGCTCAGAGTCTAGAAGAAATGATAATAATAATAATAATGGTATTTTTAAGCGTTTACTATGTGTCAAGCACTGTTCTAAGTCCTGGAGTAGATGCAAGGTTATCAGGTCGTCCCACGTGGGGTTCACAGTCTTAATCCCCATTTTACGGATATGTAGCTGAGGCACAGAGAAGTGGCTTGCCCAATGTCACACAGCAGACAAGTGGCAGAGCTAGGATTAGAACCCACATCCTCTGACTCCCAAGCCTGTGCTCTTTCCACTAAAGCACACCGCTCCCCTATGGAAGTTCTGGGGAGGTGTGGCGTGGAGTGGCATGGCTTGTTTTAGGTGTGACTTCGATGACTTTATTAAGTCGCCCCTAATCATTTTACATTAACCGACAGAGCATTCATATTAAGTCATGCGAACTAAATGAAGTCATTCTCTGATTAGTACTATTAGCTGATATTTTTTCAGTGATTCACTGCAATTTCAGTTACGTTATCGTGAGACCGACGTTTCTTGAAAACTTGAGGTTTTCTGGAGTAAAACAAATTTGTGCTATCCATTCCCAAGGCCTTTACTACCGGTATTCCAAAATGTCCTCTGTAAATAAGCCTAGTTTCTGAGAAATTCGTGCTTTTGGAATTGAGTATGCTTAATCTAAGTGATACCAGTCTAAATAAACATTGTGAAGTAATTTGATAATGAATAAGTAAGACGCTACACAGAGAGAGCTAACACCATTGTTTAACCTCAAAACTATGCTAATAAGTGGTGTGATAGACTTGAAGCGCTGAATAATGGAGCTGTTATTCTAGCCCGGTGGGGTTGCCTCTGGGGACCCATAAGTAGATTTGCCATGCCGTGAAGCAATGTCGCTCCAGTGCTGTATGTTGCCGAGCCTGAGGACCTAGCTGCGTCCTATACTCACATTTATCAAACTAAATCACGTTTAGGAGGAAAGGGTAGTCTCCTCTGCTTTCAGAGAGGAGACGTCTGGGAGTAGAATTTGCATTTTATTTGTTTTTTTTAAGCCAAGTAAAACGGAAATAACCTGGGAGATCAAAAGATTCCATTAGTACAAGAGTTCCCTTTGTTTTATAGGGGGCAATCCCAAAATGATCCCACAGTAGAGTAAAAATCAGGGCATGCTTAAAGAATAGCTAGCACTAATGCATCAACGATTGCTCTGCCCATCATAAAGCAGGGAGTCTTTGACCAGGGAAGGTAAAAAGCATCCACAGGTATTGAGCTTTGAATACTTAAGAACATTTCATCGATTTCCGTAACAACCCTCCCCCACCACCCAAAAAGAGCCGCCTGTGGTGCACGAGCCTGGTGAGGTGGGGGCGCTGATATGATGGGTGATTTGACTTATTCCTGGCAGTTAACTTGCACTCTCTGCTTCTTTCACAACCTGTTTAAAAGATGGTGGCAAAGAAACATCCCAATGAAATTAAAGTGGAGGAAGCTGCTTACAGACAAATTGCAACTGCCTGAACATCATTCATCTCTCTGAGCTCTTAGTCTTTTCCTTACTGTTTTGATGGGTGGTAAAGCTGAGGCCTCACATTCTTGAGTTCTGAGGGATCCCTGGGCACCTGATAAAAGCAAAGCGGAGTGGTTAGCTCCTCTGTTCTCTTGAGATTTGCACTTGGGTAATGATCCTCTGTCACCTCTCTAACCCACACATGTTCAGTGGTCACCATGATCTCTCTTCTCTCTATTCAATTATTGTGTGGTCAGGAAAGGCTGTGTCCTGCCAAACAGCTGTGAAATCTCAAATCACAAGGGGATTGCATTTCAGTGCTGGCTTAAGTGGTTTCCCTATGCCACTACATGACCTAGAGTTTGGTTTACTGCTGGGTTTTCTGCAGTGGGCTCTGGAGGAAATAACCCTAAGTGACTTTATTTCCATGTCAGGTATCTGGTTGTTTCTGTGAAAATTCCAGTTGCAAGCAGGATTGCGTAACGCTCAGAAAGAAGCCCTCAAAATGTTTCTGGACCAGCCCATTTCAGTTTTCTTCAAGGGATGTTAGAGGAAATGGTCTATTGCACCATAGTAAATGAAAATGTGACTTTTCTGGTTGAAAAAGAAAACAGTCAGCATTGAGATGACATACTGAACTAAAACATACTATCATTTTAACCAACCAATGAAGCATATGAACATAGGATTCATAGAGAGGAGAAAGTTGTTTATTCATGTTCAGTACAGTAATTTACCCTACAATCATGAGCACCTTGACTTGTTAAGCGTTAATCAACAATTCTGGGTACCCCATCATGGCTTTCACCCCACATTTCAGCCAGTCCCAAGTCTGTGATGAAAATCCAAAATAGAAGTGTCCAAAACTCATGGCAGCCATGTGTTACTCCCTTTCCCAACATAAAAGCAAAAAAATGAATTCCCCTGTTTTTGTCCCCAAACCCTTTCTCCTCAAAATCAGTTTAATTTGAACTTTGAAAACAGAATTTAGTTCATTCATATTGCTTAATTCTAAATGTTTTGAATAACACTTTCTCATTGTCAGTATATGAAGGCAGATTGAACATAGGAGCCACCAGGTTTTATCTTTTGCTTTATCATGACCCACAAGTCTGAGAATTGTCTAATTTCACAGTAAGTCCTCATTTCCATTCTAAACATTCCTTGAAGTCATCCCAGTCCCTAGCAACACAATTCTTTGTCAATTTTCCCTTGGCTATTTAGCAGTCACTTCCAAACAATCTTGGACAGATCCAGGTTTTCTCAGTATTGGAAACACAGCCTGGAACAAAAGTCAACTATATTCAAAAACCTCCAATGGTTGCCCATTCCTCTCCACATCAAACTGAAATTTCTGATTATTGACTTGAAGGCACTCAATCAACTCTCTTCCTTCTACTTATTCACTCTCTTCTCCCACAACATCCCAGATTCTGCTCTTCATTCTTCTCCAGCAAAATTACTTAACTGTGCCTTCAATGGTTTCCCTCCTCTAGTCTGTGACTCCCTTCCCCTTCATATCTAGCAGACCACCTCTCTCCCCATCTTCAAAGCCCTTCTGAAACTACATCTCCTCCAAGAGGCCTTTTCCATTAATCTCTTATCTCCCCAGTTTATATCCCCTCCACTGCCTCTTCAGCACTCACTTCCAGCCTCTTATAATATTAAATTCTCAACCTCTATAGCATTTATAGGCATACCTTGCATAATCTATCACTTCCTCCTAGCTACAATTTATTTTAGTGTATCTCTCCCACATAGACTATAAACTCCTTAAAGGCAAGGATCATATCTACTAATTCTATTGTACTTTCCCAAGGGCTCAGTACAGTGATCTGCATACAATTGGTGCTCAATAAATATTATTGCTTGATTGATCACCCTGAGCAAATATGCAAATCTTCCTTCACTCTACTCTCCTATACCTTTCCTCCTGAATCAAATTCTAGTTCCCTTTTCCCTAGATTTCATAAAAGTATAAAATAAAATGTGTGACTTCACTCAACCCAAAACGGAAACATCACTTGCAATAATTTTACCTTGGGATCATTATTAGCAAAGAAAATGTCATGTCTTCTTACTGTTCAGAAGCCTTCTTTTGAAAGTATTCACTTCCTGTTTATTAAAATGCCAATAATTTCAATAATCTCACCTCTCTCTCCCCAAAAAATATCTGGGCTTTTCCTTTAAGTATGCTTTTTGATAGAAAAATAGAAAATAATAACAATAATAGTAGTCTTTGTTAAGCACTATTTTCCAAACATTGTTCTAAGTGCTAGGGTAAATAGAAGACAATAAGGTCAGACACAGTTCTTGTCCCTCATGGGGCTTACAGTCTGTGTAGGCGGGAGGACAGATATTGAATCTCCATTTTATAAATGAGGAAACTGAGGCACAGAGAAGTTAAGTGACTTGCCCAAGATCACATAGCAAGTCAGTGCCAGAGTCAGGAATAGAATTTAGTTCTTCTAACTCTCAGGTCCTGCTCTTTCCAATAGGCCATGCTGCTTCTCAAAATAACTAGAATGACAATGTTTAGGGGACTGTACTTTCACAGTATATTTAAGGAAACTATCAGAAATATGGAAGCTACAAGGACTGCCCAAGGTGACAATATTAAGTAAGTAGTCTCATCATTAGCACCCAGGAAGCAATGACAACTTAATCACAAAGAAATTTCACTGCAGAGAGGAAATTGTTTAGATCTCAAATTCTCTGGAGGCACAGATAATAATAATAATAATAATGTTGGTATTTGTTAAGCACTTACTATGTGCCAAGCACTGTTCTAAGCGCTGGGGTAGACATAGGGGAATCAGATTGTCCCACATGGGGCTCACAGTCTTAATCCCCATTTTACAGATGAGGGAACTGAGGCACAGAGAAGTTAAGTGACTTGCCCACAGTCACACAGCCGACAAGTGGCAGAGCTGGGATTCGAACTCATGAGCCCTGACTCCAAAGCCCGTGCTCTTTCCACTGAGCCACGCTGCTTCTCTAGGCACAAACTTTAACAACAAAATTAAATGAACAATGAAGACTGCCTCCACATTGGAATCTGCTCATTAATAGACTAAAACTAAGCCAGCAAGATTGTGCTTAATATTGTGCACTGCACTCAGTAGGAGCTCACTAAATACCAACACTACCACTTCAAGAATTCAATTTTGGGGGAGGTAGGTGTTAATTTGAGCAGTGCTTATCCAATGAATGGAGGAACCCAACCCATTTGATTTCTATATTTGTTCACCTTATCTCTGAATAACTGCTCAAAACAAGAGACTGCTTTGATGACTGCTTATCAGTTCCTGGAAGTTCTCAGGAAATGGAGTATCAATCAATCAATCATATTTATTGAGTGCTTACTATGTGCAGGACACTGTACTAAGTGCTTGGGAGAGTACAGCACAATAATAAAACAGACACATTCCCTGCCCACAACGAGCTTACAGCCTAGAGGGAGGGATTGTACAATTGTTGATATGTACATAAGTGCTGTGGGGAAAGTCACCTTGCAGAAATTAGCCAATCAGTGGTATTTATTGAGCACTTACTGTGTGCAGAGCACTGTACTAAGCACTGTACAATGTAACAAAGTTGGTTGACACATTCCCTGCCCATCAGGAGCTTGTGGTCTAGAAGGGGAGACAGACACTAAAATAAATTATGGATATATACATAAGTGAGGTGAGGTGGAGGTTGAGGTGAATACAAGTATTTAAAGGGTATAGATCCAAGTGCAGAGAAGCTGAAGGGAGACGGAGTACAGGAAAAGATGGCTTAGTCAGGGAAGGCCTCTTGGAAGAGATGTTATTTTAATAAGGCTTTGAAGGTGGGAAGAGTCGAAGTCTGGTGTATATGGAGCGGGAGGGAGTTCCAGGCCAGAAGGAGGAAGTCGGCAAGGGGTCAGCAGCGAGATAGATGAGATTGAGGTATACAGTTGGTGTTGGAGGAGCAAAGCATGAGGGCTGAGTTGTAGTAGGAAATTGTGAGGTAAGATCAATCAATTTATCGTTGGTGTTTATTGAGTGCCTATTATGTGCAGAGCATTGAACTGCGCTTGGGAGAGTACAGTAGAACAGAATTAGTGAACACATTCCCTGCCTATAATGGCCTTACAGTCTAGAAGGGGGTGATAGGAGGGGATGAACTGGTTGAGTACTTTAAAGCAGACAATAGGAGTTTCTGTTTGATGCAGAGGTTTCTGTTTGATGCAGAAGTGTGTGGGCAACCACTGGAGGTTTTTGAGGAATGGGGATATGTGGACTGAATGTTTTCTTGAAAATGATCTGGGCAGAAGAGTGAAGTAAGGACTGGAGTAAGGAGAGATGGGAGGCAGGGAAGTCAGCGAGGAGGCTGATGCAGGAGTCAAGAAGGATATGATAAATGTTTGGATCAGCATAGTAGTTTGGATGGAGAGAAAAGGGAAGATTTTAGTGGTGTTGTGAGGTTAGAACCGATGGGATTTAGTGACAGTTTGAATATATGGGTTGAATGAGACAGGGCTTGTGAGACAAGGAGGATGGTGGTGCTGTCTAAAGTGATGGGAATGTCAGGGGGAGGACAAGGTTTGGGTGGGAAGATGAGACATTCTGCTTTGGATGTGTTGAGTTTGAGGTGTCAGAAGGATATCCAAGTAGAGATGTCCTGAAGGCAGAAGGAACTATGAGATGGCAGAGAAGGAGAAAGATTAGGGCTGGAGATGTAGATTTGGGAATCATCCGCATAGAGATGGTAGTTGAAGCCATGGGAGCAAATGAGTTCTCCAAGGGAGTGGGTGTAGGAGAAGAATAGAAGAAGATCCAGAACTGAGCCTTGTGGGACTCCCACAGTTAGGGGGTGGAAGGCAGAGGAGAAGTATACAAAAGAAATAGGAGAACCTGGATAGAACAGTGTCAGTGAAGCCAAGGTTTGATATTGCTTCCAGGAGAAGTGGGGTGGTCCACGGTTTTGAAGGTCGAGGAGGATTAGGATGGAATAGAAACTTTTGGATTTGGCAAGAAGGAGACAACAATGTCCTGTAACAGATATTTGACACCTTCTACTGGAGGGATTGGTTTTATATTAGTTACTGTCTCAAATTAGGGAGGCCTCTTTGTTCTCAGCGTGTTTTCAAACACTTAGGTGAGATTTGTCAGGAATTTCTGGGCGGGTGCTACCTAAAACTGTTTCTCTGACTGACTTAGATTTGATTTGTTCAGACTCTGCCACCTGTTAGCAGAAATGTCCACAGAGCTGGCCCATGGAGGGAGAGGACTGGAGATGGAAGAGGACTGAGAAAGAGAAAAAGCTTGCCTTCCCAAGGTTTAAGTGGTTATTCCATGACTTCTTCTTCTTAATGGCAATAGTATGCACTTGGCTTTATAATCAGAAGGGGTGTGCTTTTTCGTCTTTTCCCAAACTACTTGCCATCTTTGAGAACTTTCCTTCAAGTCTTCCAGTGTCGACCTCTCTCTTCATGTTTCCTTAATTGAGTGCAGGGTTGTCTGAATTATTATAAATAGCTTGGGGGCATTAGCAGTTAATCAGGATTAAAGCTGTTTTTGCAATTTATTAGATTACCCCCTCACAGAACCTAAGTAAACATATTTTTGCCCTTACCGGGCTAAACGTGATTGCTTTTGGAATACTCACACTGGTTGGTAAGTGTGCTGGGTGTCACCCCAAGGTTACGAATGCCCCCACAATAACTACTGCTGATTATAAACAGATGCTTTGTTTAAGGGGATGAGCTCTTTGCTCTGAATTTATGAGTACTTGGTATATTTACTTAATATTTCAGTGGTTGACACATGAAAAATGCCGTGGGAAGGAGTCATTCCCACTTCGATCGTTTGTCCTCCAAAGGTTTTCAAGGAAGGCTGTGGGCCAGGCTCACTGCAATGTTTTGTTCAGTGAAAGTCAAGCTCCTCTTCTGACTCTCCTCTGTGGTCTGTCCCATAAGAGCAAGAAGAGGGGACTAGTGAGAAGGGGGAGAGAAGGACCTGTCCTTTCAATCAACCTCTATGCCCGCCCTCTGCCTGACCCCTATGCTGGCACTAGGACATGCCTCCCCAGATCTCACCCTTTAGCCAGATCCTGACCAATTCTTGAACCACTCAATTCTCTGGCACCCACCAAGTGTACCAATGGCAAAAAATGTCTGAAATCTGAACCCTTTCCTACCCATCCAGCAAATCAGTGGTGCAAAGGCCATTTCACCAACGCACTATCCAAGAGAGAAAAGGAATACCTCCTGTCCTCCTGCAGACTGCATATTGTGTTGCCAACCTGGGCCTGGTGGACTGAGCCCTGGGATGAAGAACTTCTATTGCTGTTGCCTTTTGACTTCCCCTGGTGCAGACCAAGTCATTTAATCTCTTTGGGCCCAGGTTTCCCTTTTGTAAAACAGTGGGTTTCCCTTTTGTAAAACAGTGTGATGATAATGATCACACCACAGGGACGTCTGACGGTTAATGAGGTAATGTCTGTGAAGCTCTTTGAAAGAAAAGCACATTATACATTAAAATGGTTGTTATTAAGAATGTGGCTATTATGGAAGGGGTGGGAGATGGGGGAAGGTCATAGTCCAAATTGCCTAAAAAAGAAAGCACCTTTAAGTGCCAAGTTCTGACTTTCTCAAGTTCTAAGTGCAAGGAAATAAGATTTGCTGAATTTCTACATTTTCTCCAGTGGGAGGACAGAAGGTATTCCTTCTGTCTCGTGGATAGTGTGTTGGTGAAATGGCCTTTGCCCCACTGTTTTGCTGGATGGGTAGGAAAGGGTTCAGATGTTCAGATTTCAGGCATTTTTTGCCATTGGTACACTTGGTGGGTGCCAGAGTGAGGGCAAGGAATTACTTAAAAATAAAACTACTTTCCAGCTAATTCAGTGATTGAATGATTGAATGAAAGTAAACCAATCCAACTGGCTGAATATGGGTCTTGTCACCCTCCTGTGAGGTCTCGATCTAACTAAGGCCTAGTTAGCCCAGGAAGTGCACATAGGAGCAATCTGGACTAGGAAGGGTTAAGGAGCTACTGTCTGCCCCAGCTGGAGGGACTTGACTAGGGACTGGGTAGGATTAATGTGGCGTCTGTGTCTGTCACCCAGCTTTCTTTCTCTCTTCACAGGCAAGAAAGGCTGAGTCTGACACTGTTAGTCTCTCCTTCAGTTTGGCCTCCCCAGAGCCAGCCTAGTTTAACCCTCGAGCACTGAGGAAACAAAATGTGTGTTTAACAAAAAGGATGAAATGAGGAATTCAGGCTCAGGCAGGACTGTCATAAACACCATAGCCCAGCAGGATCAATGTACTGAATCTTAAATTCTCCAAAGAGAATCACTAATTTAGACCATTTTGGATTTACATTTGTTATCTCAGCTTTGACAAGGCCTTATCAAATGCAGGTGACCCAATGCACCCTGATAATCCTAAGAGTTTACAGAATCCCAAATGGAAAACTTCACAAATGGATTGTCTCAAGAGAGCTGTAGGTCCTATTTATTGTGTATGTGCAACTGGCATTTTAGCTCTGGTTTAATATCAAGCACTTCAAAGTGATATTGGCTGCCTTTCTGGCTCCTCAATCCTGATCGAGGGACTTCAGCTAGGCTGGGTTGCTTTATTTCTTCAGATTTATCCATTGGTTCCCACTCAGCTCAATCAGGTTGGGCAGCTGGGGGTAGGGGAAGGGGAAAGAGAACCAAATAGGGTGTCTACTGACTGTGCTCAAGAATCCCAGCTACTCCTTTGCCACTGTTCCCCTTTCCTACCACCCACGTACAGTGTATACTGGATAAGGGACAGATCAGTTGAAAACTGCATAAATAGCCACCTTAGGGAAGAGGGAGGTGCCTGTATTGTTCATGACTTGGCACATATCAATCAATTGATCATTTTTATTGATTATTCATTCTGAATACTAAACGTACATACTAAACATTCATATTAAATGCACATTCTAAATGTTAAACTGTACTAAACATTTGGGTGATTTCAAGAGAAGCAGCATGGCCTAGTGGAAAGACTAGGGGCCTGGGAGTCAGAGGACCTGGGTTCTAATCCCTGCTCCGCCACTTGCTTGCTGTGTGACCTTGGGCAAGTTACTAAACCTCTCTGTGCCACAGTTTCCTCCTTTATAAAATGGAGATTCAGTACCTGTTCTCCTGCCTATTTTGTTAATGAGATGTAATGAGATGTACATCACCTTGATTCTATTTATTTGCTATTGTTTTAATGAGATGTTCATCCCCTTGATTCTATTTATTGCTATTGTTTTTGTCTGTCTGTCTCCCCCGATTAGACTGTAAGCCCGTCAAAGGGCAGGGACTGTCTCTATCTGTTACCGATTTGTACATTCCAAGCACTTAGTACAGTGCTCTGCACATAGTAAGTGCTCAATAAATACTATTGAATGAATGAATGAATGCCTACTTAGACTGTGAGCCCCATGTGGGATAGGGACTGTGTCCAATCTGTCTCTACTGCATCTACTCCAGCGCTCAGTACAATGCTTGTTACATGGTAAATGCTTAACAATACCACAATTATAGTACCACAACATTAGTAGACCTGATTCCTGCCATCAAGGATCTTACAATCTAGCAGGGGACGCAGACACTAAAATAAATAACAGGTCTCGTCTTGTCTTATGCTGTCGAGTTCTCTCTGACCCATAGCCACTCCATGGACGCATCTCTAACAGAATGCCGCACTCTCCTGGTAGTGTATCCATAGAGTTTACAGGTAGGAGGAAGCAATAATGTAAATGCAACAGGGAGGAGGTGTAAGTTTCCAACTACTTAGGTGACACAGAAGTGGAAGTTGGCAGGAAAAATAGGTTGTGGAGATGAGATGGGTGCGATGGATCTCGTCTATCTCACAGCTGACCTCTTGCCCACGTACTGCCTGTGGCCTGGAACTCCTTCCTTCTTCATATCCAACAATTACTCTCCCCACCTTCAAAGTCTTATTGAAGGCACATCTCCTTCAAGAGGCCTTCTCTAAGCCCTCATTTTCTTTTCTCCGACTCCCTTCTATGTTGCCACTTTATTCACGCCCCACCTGCCACGCAGCACTTATGTACCTATCCGCAATTTATTTATTTATATTAACGTCCATCTCCCTCTCTAGACTATAAGCTCATTGTGGGCAGGGAATGTGACTGTTTTATTGTTATATTGCACTCTCCCAAGTGCTTAGAAGAGTGCTCTGCACACAGTAAGCACCTGATAAATATGATTGATTGAGATTAATCAGAAAGGCCTCAGCGTGGCTCAGTGGAAAGAGCACGGGCTTTGGAGTCAGGGCTCATGAGTTCGAATCCCAGCTCTGCCACTTGTCGGCTGTGTGACTGTGGGCAAGTCACTTAACTTCTCCGTGCCTCAGTTCCCTCATCTGTAAAATGGGGATTAAGACTGTGAGCCCCACGTGGGACAACCTGATTCCCCTATGTCTACCCCAGCGCTTAGAACAGTGCTCGGCACATAGTAAGCGCTTAACAAATACCAACATTATTATTATTATTAGAGGAGATATGATTTCAGAAGGGCCTTGAGTTAATCAGTCAATCAATGGTATTGATTAAACACTTACTCTGTGCAAAGCACTGTACTAAGAGCTTAGGAGAGTACAATAGTGTAAGTTGATACGCTCCCTGCCCTTATAGACAGAGCAGTGGACTCCTGGATGTGACAGGGGTGCGGAGGAGTTCCAGGCAGAAGGGAGGGTATGAGCAAGAAACTGGCAGCAAGGGAGATCAGCACAAGGTATGGTGGGAAGGTTGACATGAGAATAATGAAGTGGGTGACCTGTGAGCTGAGGTGGGAGAGGAGAGAGGATAAGTAGAGGGGAGAGAACTGATCGATTGCCTTAAAAATTTGACTGTCAAAGCCAATAGACAGGAGTTTCTGTTTGCTGTGGAGAAGGTTGGACTGCCATTGGAGGTTTCTGGGGAGTGGGGAGACATACACAGGATGACATTTTAGGAAAATGATCCAGGCAGCAGAGTGAAGTATGGACCGGAGAGAGGAGAGACTGGAACCTGGGAGATCAGCAAGAAGGCTGCTGAGACAGTAGCCAAGTTGGCATATGACAAGTGCTTGGACCAACATGGTGGCTGCTTGGATGGAGAGGATGGGGTGTATTTGGGTACCCACTATACTGGCTCTGGGAACTGCATTTCATATCATACTTGTCTAGGGACATGGATGACAGGCTTCCTCCAGAGAGCAAGGCTGGAGCCCACACAGCCTTAACCACTAGAGCCTGCCTTTGCCCAGAGTTTAGAATTCTAGAAATGTAGAAATGTTTCCTCAGCCAGGAAACAGAAAACCCTTTATGGCATTTCCTTAGGCTGGAGGAGGAATTCACACAACTTTGAGGAACCTTTCTTTAACATTCAAAAATTATTACAGATAAAGGAAGAAAGGAAGCAAAAACTTAAACAATCTATGGTGGAGACAGTCTAAAGGTCAAAATTGTAATATTAAATAAATCTTACACAAGGTTTTATAAACCCTAATTTATTGTCTATGCGTAACTGACATTTTAGCTCTTGGTTTAATACCAGGCACTTCAAAGTATTTTTGTAGAAGAATGGCTGATAACCCTCTTACACAGTATAATTGGAATTCTGCATGTTAGAACATTTGGTTTCTGAAAGATTTTTGTAAATGTTAATAGCTGTCTTTTAGAATGGTGTAAGTGTGAAATGCTCTGAAAAGCAAAGGTTTAAATGTCACTCTGTCTATAATTTTCATATTGTAAGAACTAAATAAGTTTCTTTAACAAAAAAAAAAAAAAACCAAAAAGGCTACTGCAGGTTTGAAGCTACAAGATTGTGCATTACTCCATTTTGAAATGGATATGACATTTAACAGAATGGAGTGGAATTTGGGATTAATTCAAGTTTTTTTTTTAAAGTTTCCCGTAGAACATTTGACCCAAACTGAATAGCAATTCTATTTTCACAAATTTCTCCCCAAATCTCTTATGGGGGAAGAAGATGATGATGAGTAATATGGCTATAGAGCACAAAGTTGATGAACAGCCCAGCTATACCCAATTTTTCTCACCCTAATCCTCACCCTGCACTCTGACTAAAGTATTGTTCAGTCTCTCAGTTGAGAGGATGAACTGACTGCATTCCTTTACATCGCCAGGTGCCCAAAGAATATAGTGACCATGTAAATATTATGTGCTTTTTTTTCTTTCTTCTGAAATTATGGACTTGAAAAGCTCTGCCTTTGAGGATAGCCATTATTAGCACTTGTGTATATCTCTTGGTTTATTCCTTAGCTACTTACCTGCCTATGTACATTTTTTGTGGCATTTGTTAAAAACATGTGTCAAGCACTGTGTTAAATGTTGGGTAGATATAATACAGTCAGATGGGGAACAGTCTCTGTCCCTCACAGGGATCACAGTTTCTGCTGATGAGAGAACAGGTATACTATTCCATTCTGTGTCTCCCTGACTTGCTCCCTTTGCTCTTCCCCCTTCCCAGCCCCCAAAATATCTGTCATTTTATTTATCTGTACTGATGTCTGTCTCCCCCACTCTAGACTGTGAGCTCATTGTGGGTAGGGAATGTCACTGTTTATTGTTGTATTGTACTTTCCCAAGCACTTAGTACAGTGCTCTGCATACTATAAGTGCTCAATAAATACAATTGAATGAATGAGTGGAGGTATTTAATCCCCATTTTACAGATGAGGAAAATGAGGCAGAGAAGTAAAGTGGCCTGCCCAAGGTCACACAGTCCTGTACTTTTTCTACTAGACCATGCTGCCATTTGCTTTTGTTTCTATTAAATACACATAGGCCCTAACCTATCTTGGTTTTGGGAATTTATGTCCACTTTTCTCCCCCATTAGACTGAAACTCTTAACTGGCAGCATCTCTGCCTTCTACTTCTGTTGGATATTCCCAAGTGCCTGGTATAGTGCTTTGTGTACAGTAGGTGCTCAATAAATTCTGTTGTCGATGATGATGACCATAGCAGTTTTGTGTATTTGGAATATTGATTGATACTTCATAGTGAGCACTATCAATTTTTTATATTTGGGAATCGATTCATCAGGGCAGAGTCAAAACCTGCTCCTGGAAATGGAACAATTTGGATTATTCTTTAGGATAGTTGTTGGGGGCAGACATAGAATGTGAAATTGGGACAAGAATGGAATGGACACAAAAATGGAATATTTGATCTTTCTTCTGGGTCATTTGAACACTTGGACCCTAAACTGGTACTAACTGGAGTATGAGTAAACTGGACTGAAGAGGAAAAGATCATGAGTAAGGCCATTACTGATCTGGCCCAGTATTATTTTTTTTGCAGACCCAGTATTCCATCTCTGATAGTGGCACCAAAGGATGTCTGGAGGAGATGTACTTCCAGAAGAGATGGGATCCTTTTTTCCCCTCTAAAATCTTTCATAATTCTAACTTTTCCCTTTAATAACCCATTATAGCCCATTGATCTATGAATGCATCCAAACCCTTCTTGAACCCATTGGCATTTTTGATCTGCACAACTTCCTATGGCAATAAATTCCATACGTTCATCACCTAGTATATTAATGATGATGGTGGCATTTGTTAAGCACTTACTATGTTTCAAGCACTGTTCTGAGCTGGGGTAGATATAAGCTAATCAAAGTGGACACAATCCATGTCCAAAAGGGGGCTCACAGCATTAATCCCCATTTTACAGAAGAGATAACTGAAGCACAGAGAAGTTAAGTGACCAAGGTCACAGAGCCCACAAGTGGTGGAGCCGGGATTAGAACCCATGTCCTTCTGACTTCCAAGCCTGTAGTCTATCCACTTAGGCCACGAATTACCTTCTTTTGATAGTCTTCAAGCTTTGAGTCTCCTACCCCGGCTCTCCACTCCCCCCACCCCCACCCCCAATCCTAGTGTTGTGGGATTTGTTCAACTGACAGCAATTATCTGTTTGTTCCCTCCTTATATTTTTCATAGTTCTGCCAACTTCAATCCTGGCCCCTCTCAACCATCACCTTTCAAAACTGAAGTTTTCTAACCTGTACAGTCTAGCCTCATTCTGAAGCTTCTCCATCTTCCTATCTCAGTTGCCCTTCTCTGAACCTTCTCCTTCCCATGATGCAGAGACCAGAATTGGAAGCAGTATTATTCCAGGAGCAATAGCACCAGGGCTTTATATTGTGGCAAAACTAATGCCTTTTGCTTTCCAACTCCTTGCTGACGATGCCCAGTATTTGGTTACTGTTTTTAGGCTGTCAAAAATCTCTCAAAATCTGTCCTAGAACAGACTCTGCTAAGGAAAAAGCCCTATATACATTCATATGTCAAACACATTTGTAAGTCCAAAATCACCTACTTGCTTGAGAAGAATTTTGAATAATCCGTTATTATAGAGAGGAATTTTTTATTGATCCCTTCCCGGCCTTCCTCTCTTCCCGCAAGTGGACTAAGTGGATTATTTAGGAATTGAACTCACTGTGTGGCTAGTCTATGTCTCTAGTCAGGGAACTAACTAGCTAGGTCATATTTTCCAGCTTTAAACACTTGGTAGAGAACCCTGTGGCTGTCCTCAAAAATAAAACAAAACATCAGGTGTATAAGAGGCCCCAGCTGGAACCATATTTTATCTCTCCTCCCAAGAGGGGAGAGCCATTGTTATCACTGCCAATGGGCGGCAAACTTAAGCTCAGATTTCATTTGTGGTTTTTGCTCAGAAAAACACATTTGCTCTTTTAAAAATCTTGAATGTTTTTGTGGTGATGCTTCTCTGTTCAGGTTTGGGGTGGATTTTTTTTTCCATTTCTTTCTTTTCACTCAAAGGAGATCATCCAGTGACCTTGGAATCTGCACTGACATTTTGCTGGCAGGAAAGGCAGCTCTCTTTTCTCATTTGCAAAATGAATAACAATTTGATCATCCTTAAACTTCTAAAAGGTTAATTATGCTCTCTCCATGAGTGCTGAATACAAACCTGCTCTATCTCGTTCAAATGAACCCATGGGCCCCCACACCCCCTACCCCTCCTGGGGAAGCTGGCAATTAACCACCATCAGCTCAGAGATCTGGGTGAACTACAGTGGATTTCCTCATCCGAAAACTATGACAGTTCTCATTTGCTGGAGCTGTCTGGTGACTTTAAAAATTTCTCAGCAGGAAAATGCTATCTGGCTGTGAGCTTGATGGAAAGAAATGGGGGAGGGGGAATGAATGAGAGAATGAATGAGAAAGATGGAGGGAGAGAGAAAGAGGAAAGAGAGAGGGGTGGGGGTGGGCAGGCTTCAGGGTTAGAGAGCCAAGACATTTCTATAGTTTTTTCTTTTTTCTTTATTTCAAAATGAAAAAGGTACTGGAGGTCAAAGTGGGTGGTGTGTATTTCACATGGTAACAGTGCTGGGAACATTTGATGCTATTCAGTTGATTCCACTAATAGCAGCAGCTGCTGAACACCCCTGCAATAGGCTTGGCAAATCACAGACAGAACTGATTCAACATAAACTACCGCCCCATCTAACATTACCAATCTGCTATTATGTCCTGGCCACAAAGTGACTCTTTAGTTATAAATCCAAAAATCATCCCAAAAACCAAGTCTATAAGTGTAACATTTCATTTTTACTTCAAGCAAATTCTACCTTCAAAAGTAATAGAAGAGGAAAAAAATCCCACCCTCCCGCCTGATATTCACCATGGTTTATTTTAATAACTTGAAATTTTATAATGTTTTCCATTTGGCAGAGTCAACTAAAGCCTATTCTTTGGGAACACAACAAAAGAAAATGGAGCAGTAATACTGTATATCTTTTCTGAACCAACTGCTCATAGTTTAGAACAAGAGTGTAATTAGCAAGGTGATCCTCAATGATTGGTTTTCTGACAAGATAGAAGTATGCTACTGTACAGTACACTAGAAAGGTCTCTATGACATTTTATCTCCCAGTTCATTAAGCTACAGAGCAAACACCCCTGGGAATATTGCAGCCGAGCTGTTATTTATATAGCAATATTCCCTTACTGCGGTACAAAGACCTAATGAAGACTAGAACTTCCCAATGATTTAATTAAAAATTAAATTAAGTACACCAAGAAGCTCTAATGAAAAGTATATAGTTTTTAAGCATCTTAATTGTGCTAGTAAGACTGTCAGATGCACGATGAGAAATAGAAAATTTACTAGGCAATTATTTCAATATTAATATTTTGGAAGCGATTCAACATTTTTTTTTCATCATTCAAAGGTTTGAAAGAATTTCACGACTGGGGAGAGGTGTAGCAACTCTTTCTCACCACCCAGATCTAGCAACAACTGTGGCTTGAGAGTAAATAAAGTCCCCTCCCTTGATCGGCCAACAAGACGGCACTGCCAAGGTTCTTGGCCATAGGATCTCAGGGGCTAATCAAGAGGGAAGGGCAGGCCCACAGGGTTGAGGTGAGGGAGGAGCCCAGAAGGAGCATGCTGACCTTTTGAGGGATGGGAGCGTGTGGCTTATCTGAAACATGACCATGCCCAGGCAGAGGTCGTACTGGTGGTTTATTCTAAATTCACCTTGGAGTGGATGGCAGACAGCTTCTTCATTCCACACTGCAGGCCTGCACCACCCATAGGGTCAGTTCACTCTAAGGAATTGCTCAGGGAATTGACAGGTTAAACAGTCTGTCAGACCTCATGCAGTAATAATATCAGGTACCATGAAACTCAGCCTTAGCCCTCATTTCGCTGTTTCACCACCCCCCACCCTCTGCTAAGGCCTGAGGCCTAGAAACAGCAATTTCATGGAGTGAAGTTGCAACTTTCCCAACTGTGAACCAATGCTCCATTAAAACCTAGGTGGGTGCCATGAACTTGCTCTTCATAGGATACAGAATAGGGCAAGGCATAATCAACCTCATCAACAGCATTTTTTGAGCACTTAGTAGAGTACCTGCTGGGTGTAAAGCATAGCACTGGGCATTTGAAAGCATTATAATAGAAGGAAAAATAATGATCCTTGCCCCTCAAGAAACATAATCTAACGGGGAGTCAAGTGAACAAGTGCTAGCATAGTGCCATGCTCAGGAGAAACTCAATAAGTATTTGTTGATGGGAAGCAGTGTGGCCTACTGGAAAGATCACAGGCCTGGGAATAAGGGGACCTGGGTTCTAATCCCGGCTCTGCCACTTGCCTGCTCTATGACCTTGGGCAAATCACTTAACTTCTCATTGCCTCAATTTCCTCATCTGTAAAATGGGGATTTAATACGTGCTCTCCTACATTATAAATTACTTATTTACTCATATTAATGTCTTTCTCCCCCTCTAGACTGTAAGCTCGTTATGAGCAGGGAATGTGCCTGTTAATATTGTTGTATTGTACTCTCCCAAATGCTTAGAATAGTGCCCTGCACATAGTAAGAAGCAGCATGGTGTAGTGGATAGAGCATGAGCCTGGAAGGCAGAAGGTCATGGGTTCTAATCCTGGCTCTGCCACATGTCTGCTGTGTGACCTTGGGAAAGTTACTTCATTTCTCTGTGCCTCAGTTACCTCATCTATAAAATGAAGATTGAGACAGGGAGCCCCATGTGGGACAGGGACCGTGTCCAACCTGATTTGTTTGCATCCACCCCAGCATTTAGTATCGTGCCTGAGACATAGTAAGAGTTTAACCAATACCATAATTATCATTATTAGTAAGCACTCAATAAATACCATTTATTTTACTTAGACTGTGCACCCCATATGGGCCAGGGACTGTGTCCTACCAGATTATTTTATATCAACCCCAATGATTAGAACAATGCTTGATACCTAGTAAGTGCTTAACAAATAATAGTAGTAGTAGTATAATATAGACTACAAGTTCACTGTGGGCAAGGGATGTGACTACCAACTCTGTTATATTGTACTCTCCCAGGTGCTTAGTTAGGTGCTCTGCACACAGTAAGTGCTCAATAAATATCATTATTATTTATACTACCTCCAATGGTTGTCCATTCCTCTCTATATCGAGCAGAAACTCCTGGCCATTGGCTTTAAAGCACTCAAGCAACTCTCTCACCCCTAATTACTCTCCCTCCCTCCCACTATATCCCAATCCACATGCTTCACTCCTCAAACCAATTTACTGTGCCTGCCTCTCTCTCTCTCTCTCTCTCAATCTCTCTCTGTCCCCCCCCTCGCTCTCTCTCTCACACACACACACACACATACTATCAACCTCTTGCTCATGCCCTGCCTCCTGCCTCGAACAGTCTCCCCCTTCACATCTGGCAGACCAATCCTCTCCCCATCTTCAAAGCCCTTCTAAAATCACATCTCCAACACACATCTTCTGTTTCTCATTTACTCTTCTGTCCCCACTAAGATCCACATATGGTCAAATTGGGGTGGCTGGGATATTAGTCCCCAACAGAAATTCCGCCTGCCTCCAGGTAGCCACACTGTGCCCTTTCAGCTCTGGGTTAAACTACAGCACTAGTGAGTATTGGCTTGCGGCTATCAATGTGGCAATGCTGTTTGGGGCAAAATTTGAACTAGCTAAGTCTTCCAGGGAGACAGGATATGGACTTTGAAGTGCCAACAGTTGTAACAAATTCTGTTTGATGCCAAATTTAGCCTTCAGATACTCAATGAGAGTGGTGTATGAGCATGTGAAAGCAGACTTTAACCCTGCATTAGAAAAATCTGAAGAATAGAATGAAAAGATCTGCTTGTGTTCATTGTCATGGTAAAATCCCTGCTCCAATTTAATGTGACAAATGACAACAATGGTACTTCCTACTGTTCAAGGGCTTTCTGGAGTATATAAAGAGAATCTTCCTTAACCCTACTCCCTCCCTACTCCTCCCCCCTTCCCCCAGTACCTCAGGGTCTGCAGATTCACCCCTGCCCCCCACCTCCCACCAACATACATTTACCTTATACACATGGAGAATGTCCAAATGTAGGTTATTTTGCAAATCCTCCATCATTCCCAGGAAAAAGTATCACTGACTCTAAAGGTTTTCAGACATAATTTCACTTAACCAAGGAGAAAAAGCAGAAGACAGAAGGAAAGTCAGGTCCTTGCTAAGTTGCCTAAGGGGGAAATAAAAGTGTTGGATTAGCTTTGTATTAAGTAATTACAGTTTTATCTTATTTCTCTAGTGTCCTGGTAATAGAAAGTACTTGATGTTCTGGAATACCAACAAGTAACTAGATGGTGGACTTCATTTAACAAACAGTTCAGTTTGAAGCTGTTTTTGCTTTATTTCATTTACACATACACACACACAAATGTGCAACAATACATGCCATACAACACACCCTCTAACCTAAAGTTTTCGTGTCTATTGACATTGTATCCCAAGTAGTAACAATTGTTTATTGGACCAAACATGAATTGTACTTTTTCTGTTTTTGAAAGTTTTTTTTCTGTCCTGCTTGTTAATAGGAATCTGTTTCAACTCGATGAGAAATCGTGATGGAGCAAATTGTAAAACTTATAAAATGCATCATAACTAATTTTAACTCTATGATTTAAAGAATACCAATAAATTTAAGGGCATTTTTTTAAGAAATGTGTAGGGCAAGGATATACTTCTCCATTTCTCTTTCCTAACATTATTCATTGTCTAACTACAAGATAGGAGGTTGCTAGTACTGTGAAAAAAATAATCCCTTTTTACAAACATTAAGTCCTCAGAATTACATCTCCTGCCAGCCCAATTCTTGTACTGTATTTGACTAGTCTGAGGCAGGTTTCATGGCCCTCAAGGGCTCCATTCTAAATTCTAGAGTGTTCTGCATCACATTCCCTCTTTTGCAACTCAGTGTTTCCCTTGGCTGGGGAATTGAAGCTTATCAGGCATTCTTTTCCAAAACAGACAATGCTAGGCCCGATGAGTATCGTTAAATGGAAAAAAAAAAAGGATCTCAGATGTGATCCAGGGAACAGTACTCACTGAGATGAAAAAGTCAAATATTTGTAGCCAGTGCTGTCATTATGGAAGCTGGATTGTTTAGGATTTACCTATAAGCTCACTGAGGCCATCTCCCCAGCCAACAGCTCCCTGGGCCATAGCAACACAGCCAGAACCTCAGAAGGGAGAGCAAGTGCCCCATGGCGATTCTCCACTTGAAACTAGATTGTGCTTGTTATAATCAGGGAGTAGTTGCCTGGACAGGACTGTCTGGATTCCCTACTCCATTGTGCTCTAGTATTATCGCATCACAAGGGTACACCCACTCGAAAGGCCTGTCATTACCGCATCATCAACAACAGTGTTGAGTGCCAACTATGTGTAGAGCACTGTACTGAATGCCTGTTGAGCACACCTTTCTAATCTAATCACCACCACCTAAGCACTTGACTACTCAACCGAGGGGCACTTTTTTACTTATCTTTATACTCTCTTACTTCCTCTGAGCTATGATTCATTTTAGTGCCTGTCTTCCGCATTAGGCTATAAACTCCTGGAGGGCAGGGGTCATGTTACTGATTATCTCCTACTATCCCAAGCACTTAGTACAGTGCTCTGCACACCAAAGGTGTGTTATTGATTGACTGATTGAAGTGTGATACTGAACATCTACTAAGGCACACTCCCAGAGAGTGGATTGGATAGAGCCATTCTCCTAAGGGGCCTACCAGAAGAGGTTTCTGGAGATAATTTCCACATCGGACAACTTGTTTGCTGCCATTTGCCCTAAGAAAAGAAGAGGGCCAATCTCTGAATCTCCTGAACACTGCAAGAAGGGACCTTTGAAGTCTTTCCAAGGCCTCCGTAGCCCATTCCCTTTTTTCTTTTTATGATATTTGTAAAGCACTATGTGCCACGCTCTGTACAAAGCACCTACCAGGTTGGACACAGTCACTGTCCCAAATGGAGCTCACAGTCTTAATCCCCATTTTACAGCTGAGGTAACTGAGACCCAGAGAAGTTAAGTGACTTGCCCAAGGTCACACAGCAGACAAGAGGCAGAGTGGGGATTAGACTCCGGGTCCTTCTGACTCTCAGGTAAATGCTCTATTCTTGGGGAAAACATAAAACAGGTTTTCTTTATCCACATAATGAAGAGGGTACTGAAACCATGTATCTTCCAGAAACTGAACAGAGGTCTCCTGATTCCCTTCAACCAAAGGAAAAACCAAACCCAAACAAAACAACAAAACAGCTTGTCTCCATTGTCAAGTTTTGCTAATTTTCCAGTGTAAATCTTGGGTCAACATGGCCCTGAAACCTAGAGCTCTGCAACTGCAGGCTTTACCCTCTTCCTTACACAGCCACTTTTCTAAAGAGGCATACGTGAAAAATTGAAAGTTGGAGTTCAGAACTTTACGGAAACATTTAAAGGGCAAACGTCCTTTAGAATCCCTCATGCTTTGGCCCTAGGCAGATACCCTGAGTTTCCTCCAGCTGCAGTGGCAGAGGCAGGTCTCATTACTAAGTACTTACAGTCTGATCAATTACCTACTCTGCTGACTCACTGATAACAGTGGATTAATGGCTGACTGATTTGGCTTTCTTTGGGGTAAACGGATTATGCTCATTTGCTCTCTCTCCTTTTCTTCTCTGTCTCAGTCCCCTCCCCCCCTTTCTTTCTCTCTGCCTTTCTCACTCCTCTCCCTCTCTTTCAATCCGTCTCTCCCTCCCCTCTTTCCCACTGTAATAGGCTGCAGCATAAAATGTGAATGTGAAAAATCACAGTGTTCCCGAAATGACAAAAGGCAATGTTAGTTTCCCAGGGGCCTTGGTAGGGAAGTTGAGTTATGCCTATGGAGTAACCTGCTGTTTTAAGACCAGACAAGACCAACCCCATTCAGCTCTATTCGCACTTCTCATCCAGGATTTTCAGACACAGCCTGGCTGGCATCTAGAGACCCAGAATGCCAGGCCCAAGATTGGGGGAAGACATTAGTCAGTCAGTCAATCATATTTATTGAGCACTTACTGTGTGTAGAGCACTGTACTAAGCATTTGGGAGAGTACAGTATCACAATATAACAGACACATTCCCTGCTCACAACGAGTTTACAGTCTAGATGGGGAGACAGACATAAATATAAATAAATTACAGGTATGTACATAAGTGCTGTGGGGCTGGGAGGGGGATGAATAAAGGTAGCAAGTTGTGGAGATGCAGAAGGGACTGGGAGAAGAGAAAAGGAGGGCTTAATCAGGGAAGGCCTCTTGGAGAAGTGCCTTCAATCAGGCTTTGAAGTGGGGGAGAGTAATTGTTTGTGGGTTAGGAGGAAGGTGGGCATTCCAAGCCAGAGGTAGGACGTGGGCGAGAGGTTGGCAGTGATATAATCGGGATCGAGGTTCAGCAAGAATGTTGGCATTAGAGGAACGAAGTGTGCGGGCTCGGTTGTAGTAGGAGAGTTGCGAGGTGAGGTAGGAGGGAGCAAGGTAATTGACTACTTTAAAGCCAATGGTGAGGAGTTTCTGTTTGATGCGGAGGTGGATGAGCAACCACTTGAGGTTCTTGAGAAGAGAGGAAACATGACCTGAAAGTTTTGGGTTAGTGACTACTGCATTTGCCAAAGGCAAATGGTAAAGAGCTTTCTGGGGTGCTGAGGGAGATGGGTAGCCACTGGAGGGGTTTGGGGAAGCACTTATGGAAGTCTGCAGTCTGTTTCAAGAGGGGTGGGTTAGGGTGGTCCTAGCAGGGCAAGGCAAAAAAAAAAAAAGCTGTAAAGGGCACGTTCAGTTATGGGCCCCCAGGACAGCCAGTCTGGGGAAGGGGGTCACAGGAGACTCTGATGAGGGAGGTTAAAAGAGCTGCGAAGAGGGTGGGGCCAATAAAGACAGAGGGTGGGTCAGGAGTAAGTAAATAAAAGTAAATGAAAAGGCTTCCTTGGCCAGCAGGAAGGGTCAGAACATAGAAACTGTTCAGCACTCATTCCCTGGCAGTAAAAGACACCAAGGCTGTTATAGAATTACTGCCTCCATGCCCAGCATCCCTGCCACTGGGGAGAAAAGCCTTGATGCCTCCCCCTCCCTGTAGGAATTCAGCCCACACTGAGGTTTCCCTGCCCTGGGGGTAGGGACAGAAAGCCAGGAAAGGACACTATGGAAGGCTCCAGGATGAAATGCAGTCTGTTGAAAAAGGAAGAATGGAGCGTCTCCTAAAGATCCAGATCCTAACCCAGCCTTTAAATTAGCTCTGTAACCTCACAATGGTCTCCACCCTTCTGAGGAAGGTTCTGATCTCATTCTGCAGACAGATCTTGTGTCTAAGTTTATATGTAGTTGTTACGTATTTGTAGAAGAAACCACTGACCCTGAAGTTTTCTTAAGTGTGTGTGTGTTTGGGGAGGGGGACTGTCTAACACTGGCCTTTTGTAAAATGGATAATTTGTCCCTAGTTAACCATCAATCAATCAATCAATCACTGAGGCAATCATATATATTGAGTGCCTACCTTGTGAAGAGCACTGTGCTAAAAACTGAGGAGAGTACAATAGAGGTAGTAGAGCTTATCCCTGCCCTCAAGGAGCTAACAATTTACTAAGGTACATTACAGATAGAAGGAACTAATAGAGTACAGAACGTAGGTAAGTAAATAGTACAGGGTGTCTGCAGTGTGCATACTTAAGTGGCATCACAAAAGTCCTGAAGTGGCATTTGTGGGGAAATAAACTGGGGAGGTTAGAAATTAATAAGGGAAGGCCTCTTGGTGGAGCTGTGATTTCAGGAGGAAAGAAAATAATAATAATAATAATGGTATCTGTTAAGCGTTAACTATGTGCCATGCACTGAACTAAGCGCTGGGGTAGATACAATCCAATCAGGTTGGACACAGTCCCTGTCCCACGTGGGGTTCACAGTCTCAATCCCCATTTTAGAGATAACTTAGGCACAGAGAAGTAAAGTGATTTGCCCAAGGTCACACAACAGACAAGTGAAAAAGACAGCAGACATATGAAAAAGCAGTAGATTGTAAACTCCTTAAGAGCAGGGATTCTGTCTACCAACTCTATTGTATTGTACTCTCCCAAGCACTTAATACAGTGTTCTGCACACAGTTAGTGCTCTAAACATTCCACTGATTGATTGGAGGGAGTTCCAGGAAGAGGAGAGGGTCTGAAGTCTAGAGTCCCCTCTAGACTGTAAGCTCACTGAGGGCAGGAAACATGTCTACCAACTTTGTAATATTGTGGTCTCTCAAGTGCTAAGTGCAGTACACTGCTTGCAGTCAGTGCTCAATACATACAACTGAGTGAGTTAGCAAGAGATTGGCAGCAAGAGAGACAATAATTAAGTCCAGTGAGTAGGTCAGCTTGAGAGGAACCAAGGGTGTGTGCTGGAATGAAGTGAGAGAAAAGAGTGGGTAAGTAGGAGGGAGAGTGCCTTAAAGCCAACTGACAGGAGTTTCTGCTTGATGCAGAGAGCAGTGGGAAACCACTGGATCTTTTTGAGAAGTGAGGAGATCAGTGCAGAATGTAATTTTTGAAAAATGATCCAGGTGAAGTATGGATTGGAGAGGGGAGAGGTGGGTGGTCTCTCCTCCTCCCCCTCTCCCGACACACCCCCTCAGCACTGTACTCGTCCGCTCAACTGTATATATCTTCATCACCCTATTTATTTTGTTTAATGAGATGTACATCACCCTGATTCTATTTATTTGCCATTGTTTTTATGAGATGTTCTTCCCCTTGACTCTATTTATTGCCATTGTTCCTGTCTGCCTGTCTCCCCCGATTAGACTGTAAGCCCGTCAAAGGGCAGGGACTGTCTCTATCTGTTGCCGATTTGTACATTCCAAGCGCTTAGTACAGTGCTCTGCACATAGTAAGCGCTCAATAAATACTATTGAATGAATGAATGAATGGTCAGCAAGGAGGTTGAGGCAAACTAGGATGTGGATGAATGCTTGGGCCAGTGTGGTAGCAGGATGAATGGAGAAAAAGGGGTGGATTCTGGAGAAAGAACTGACAGGATTTGGCAACAGACTGAACATGGAAGTTGAAAGAAAAGGAAGAGTCAAGGCAAATGCCAAAGTTATGGGCTTGAGAGACAGGGAGGATGGTGGGATTGTCAACTGTGATGGGTAAATTGGGTGGAGGAGAGGATTTGTTGGGGAAGATAAGGAATTCAGTCAACTTCGGGGGCAGCACCGTTCATTTTACTGGAAGGCAATGGCCTTGCTCTTCCGATGATTAGTGTTTCCAAGCCGTAGAAGTGGGGTGATGTCCATTACTAAAACGACTGCTTCCCAACAGAGGTTGCTGAAGGTCACTGACAGTGTGGTCTTCCTTAGAGCTGTCAGAGTACCAGTATTAAACTGTGAAGGTAACATGCAAGTAACATTCAGCTAATGAACCAGGAGAAGAAGAAATGCAAGCAAAGCAATTGTCAAGCCTGTTGGGCCCAGCTACAGAATGTGGGGAGAGAATTTTGCTAGAGATGAAAGGAGCAAGCTCTTTAAGAGCAAACTTGAGTGGCTGTTAGCAGTCAGGGGTGATAATGTGTTGGAGGCTAGAACTGGATTAGTTGTAGAGGTGGATTTTTTTTTTTAATGGTATTTGTCCCATGCTTACTATGTGCCAAGCACAGTTCTAAGCACTGAGGTAGATACAAGTTTATCAAATTGGACACAGTCCCTGTCCCACGTGGGGCTCATGGTCTTAATCCCCATTTTCCAGATGAGGAACCTGAGGAAGAGAGAAGGTAAGTGATTTGCCCAAGGTCACAGACAAGTGGCTGACCAGGGATGACACCCCAGGTCCTCTGACTCCCAGGCCCATGCTTTGTCTACTAGGCCATGCTGCTTCTCTAGGTGCTGTAGGTTCCAAACTAGAGATATACATTTAGGGAAGGGGCAATTTTTAGGAAAAAAACACACCAAACAATGAGAAACACTTCTGTGAACAATCCCAGGTCCCCATATGTATCTTTTTAAAGCAGAGTTTGCTTTTCACACATTATCTGATACACTGAAACAAAGCAACAGTGCTAAATGCTCAGTACAGTGCTCTGCACCCAGTAAGCACTCGGGAAGCATTGTTGCCTTTGACTTGGAGTCAGAGGATGGGGTCTAATCTTGGCTTTGCTACTTGTCTGCTGTGTGCCCTTGGGCAAGTCATGTAATTTTTCTCTGCCTCAGAGAGCACGGGCTTTGGAGTCAAGGCTCATGAGTTCGAATCCCAGCTCTGCCACTTGTCAGCTGTGTGACTGTGGGCAAGTCACTTAACTTCTCTGTGCCTCAGTTCCCTCATCTGTAAAATGGGGATTAAGACTGTGAGCCCCACGTGGGACAACCTGATTCCCCTATGTCTACCCCAGCACTTAGAACAGTGCTCGGCACATAGTAAACGCTTAACAAATACCAACATTATTATTATTATTATTAAAATGGGGATTAAATCCTACTCCCTACTACCTATATTGTGAGCCCTATGTGGGACAGGGACTGTGTCCAACTTGATAACCTTGTATCTACCTCAGTGCTTAAAACAGTGCTTGGCACATAGTAAGCACTTAACAAATACTTCATTTCTCTGTGCCTCTGTTACCTCATCTATAAAATGGGGACATGGACTGTGTACAACCTAATTAGCTTGTATCTACCCCAGCACTTGACACATAGTATCCACTTAACAAAAACCATTAAAACAAGTAGATAAATAAATGCCATTGATTGATTGCATAACCAACACAGCGGGATTACTTGTCCCTCCAGTTCTCCTATAATGTAACAGTTCTTGCTTAAAACTCGCAGCATAGCACCATACATGTTCTGATGCTACGCACGTGTGTGTACACAAACATTTTCTTTCAATAATGCCATATGCTGAACCCAAATAGGCTTGCATTGTCAGAGGACAGTACCTTAACTCCCTACTAGACAGTAAGCTCATTGTGGGTAGGGAACATGTCTGTTTTTTGTCATACTGTACTCTACCAAGCACTTAGTACAGTGCTCTGTGCAGTAGCAAGCGTTCAATAAATACGATTTACTGACTGTCTGATTATAGTGTTCTAGTCAAAATGTTCATTGAAAATGCCCATTACCACAGCTTTCCAAAAGTAAGGTCACCCAGAGAGATGGGAGGAAAAGGCTAAGGGGAGTTCAGTAAGCTCAAGTAAACTCAAAGTAAGAAATAAGCTCAAATAAATGGTCCAGAGAAAGATGTGCTGTACTGGAATCATTGCTATCGATCTCCTAGGCTGAAAAGAAGGTGAGGCTTTCTGTGTAAATCTCAAGGTAAATTCATAATGAAATAAACATTTGTATAATGTATAACAGTGCTATATCTTAAAATGATATAATGAATAAACTAAGGGGTGGCAATAAGCTTCATGCCTAGGGGTGGCAAGAGGGCAGCAAAAATGATAAATCCACCCCCGGCTAGCTGGCATGCAGATTTGTTTCATAAACAAAAAGGAGTGTTTTCTCTCTAAACAACTCCTTGTGAGCAATTTGTCATTGCAAACAGGATCTGGCAGTTGACCAACTCTTTTCAGAGAATCTTTCTTTAAAACAAATGGTTATTAAACCCTTTCCTCTTACCAATGGCAAATTCAGAATGTGATTCATTCTTAATGAAAAATTTGGTTAAATTACTGTATTTGTGGAGTAAGATTGCACAAATTTCATTTCATAAACAAAATCATCCTCATAAACAATAAATTATAATTTAGCTTTCTTTTTTGTTTTCCTCCAATTCCGTTTTTTGGTTTCTTTGTGTAACTTGCTAATTGTTCCTCTTCAGACAGAATTTAAATATGGCTCGACATAAGGAAACATGCTTTCAGAGTCTGAGGTTATTTCTTCGTGTGTTTCAAAGGGAGGAAATAGTACTGATGCATAAGAAATTGAAAATAAAATTTACCATTCTGCATATCAAGAGAAACAAGTGTGATGAGGATAATGTCATCAATCAGTCGATCAATCAATGGTATTTATTGAGTGTTGTGTGCAGAACACTGTACTAAGTGCTTGGGAGAGTACAGTACAAATGGAATGGAAAGAGCACGGGCTTTGGAGTCAGAGGTCATGGGTTCGAATCCCGGCTCGGCCACTTGTCAGCTGTGTGACTTTGGGCAAGTCACTTAACTTCTCGGTGCCTCAGTTCCCTCATCTGTAAAATGGGGATTAAGATTGTGAGCCCCAAGTGGGACAACCTGATTCCCCTATGTCTACCCCAGCGCTTAGAACAGTGCTTGGCACATAGTAAGCGCTTAACAAATACCAACATTATTATTATTAATTAGCAGACAAGTTCCCTGCCCACAATGAGTTACAGCCTAGAGAGGGAGACAAGCAGTAATGTGAATACCTAAGTAATTTGTGATAATGTATGTCTGCATGGATATGACTCATTTCAATGAAAATCCCTCAGGGCCCAATTCAAGTGGTCATTCATTCAATAGTATTTATTGAGCGCTTACTATGTGCAGAGCACTGTACTAAGCGCTTGGGATGAACAAGTCGGCAACAGATAGAGACAGTCCCTGCCGTTTGACGGGCTTACAGTCTAATCGGGGGAGACGGACAGACAAGAACAATGGCACTAAACAGCGTCAACCAAAACCTTTACCTGGGCTAAATTGAAAAAAGGAGTGGTCTCCAGTTTTCTGAGGAAGGGTCTGATCTTTCCCCTCAGACAGACCTTGTGACTCAATTTATATGTTACTGTTCTTCATATTTAAAGAATACACCACTGACAGTGAAGTGTTCCTGAGTATGTGTTGGGGACTGATATCCCCACCAGTGTTCCCTTATTGTGTTGACAAATTTGTTTCCAGCGCTTAGTGCTGTTTACACTTTTCCCTCCTTGTCTTGCCATTCTCTGAAGGAAGCAATCCTCTCTTTATTACAGTGCACCATGCTGCTCTGTCTGCTGCAGTTGTCTTCCCTTTCAGCTGTGATACAGTATTGTTTGAGGTGTTACTTTACTACATCCTTAAAGCATTTCCTCTCTCTCCCTTGTTTTTGGTGGCCCCATTTCAGCTCACCCTCCAGCAATTGTTCCAGGATCCTAGGGTCATCCATTCTCCTCACGTGTCCCACCCAGACAAGTAGTGCTGCAAGGAACAGCTTCAATGCTAGGAGATCAACTCATTCCAAGATTTTGTTGTTTGTGATCTTGTCTTGCCATGAACCGTAGAGTGTAGTCCAGAATTGACCCTGATGGAACTGCTCACAGTCAGATGTGGCATTTCATAGCCACATAGCCGTAGAAATCATAGAAATGTTTGGACCATTCCTATGCCCCCTGACCACTTTTCTATTATTATTGTTGTTTAGATTTTCTATTCTACAAATAATAGGAGATATTACCATTTGCATTTTGTGAATGATTTCCACATCCTGATATTACAAAGAACTGTAACCTCCAGACTGTAAGCAAATTGTGAGCAAGGAAATGTCTACCAATTCCATTTTACTGTATTCTACCAAGGTCTTAGTACAGTGCTGTGCATATAGTGTCAATAAATATGATTGATTGATTGGCCTGGCAAGTCCTGGGTTTCAAACCCTCTGGAGTTTTTCCCTTTGCAGGGACAGGGACTACCTGTATGGACCTTGCAGAAGAGACCTCCTAAAGGCTAGTTACCCCTTCTATAGCCATCATCACCACTCGACTCCCTCTCCTTCCTGTATCACCTACGCACTTGGATGGGTATTTTTTAAGCACTTGATAGTCACCCCACCCTTAGTCCCACAGCACTAATGTACACATCAGTAATTTATTTTACTGCCTGTCTCCCGCCCTAGGCAGTAAGCTACTGGTGGGCAGGGAAAATGTCTATGTTGTACTCTCCTAAGCATGCAGTACATTGCTCTGTACACAGTAAGTGCTCAATAAATACCACTGATTGATTGACTGATTGATTGATTGGGAAATTAATCAGTGAAGAGTCTGTCAACTCAGAATTAACATGTAACCTAACTCTCTTCCTGGTGTCTCCAATAGTGTAACTTGAATAGGAATAATTAGAAAGCAAACATCATCAACACCGCTGGCCAAATATCAACTATGTGCAGAGAGCACTGTACTAGGTACTTGTAGGTAATACAGAAATATGGGATATGATCTCAGCCCTCAAGAAGTTTACAATCCAATGGGGAAGATGAAGTGGATAGATAGATCAATATTATAATAATGAAATTTATTAAGTGTTTACAATGTGTGAAGTACTATAGTGAGTACTGGGGAGATTCTATGGACACATCTGTGGAACCAGTTCCTGCCCTCATGAGAGATTCACAGTCTAACAGGAGGAAAACAGGAGAGAGAAAGAGACAGAGAGAGGAAACAGACTTCCTCTATTTACCCTTCACAATTGCATAAACACTAAACAGTCTCATCAAAGGGGCTCCATTTGATTACAATCTTGCCGAGCTCTGGGTTTTGTTAGTGGGGTGTAAAACTGAGCAAAATTGCTATTGCCCACTTTAGGGCTGATGTTTTCACCTCTCGGAATTTATTTCTTTTTACAGCTGGGAATTTGTGACTTTTCAAGGGCCATAAGTTTTTCCCTGTGATTCCACCAGACAGCCCTAATGGAATGATTGGTCAGAAATGCGTCAGAAGTGACCAAGCTGCAGCCTCACTTTGCTCCATTAAAAGCCCAAAGTGGAAAGCAAAGAGGGTCAGGTTGGGCAAACAACAAAGAGGGATGAAACATTATTGTGCTTGGCTCAGAGAAGGAACAGGCCTCCCAGCCACCCTGGGTGGGGAGGGGCAACATCAAGGAGGAGAGTAGTATTCCCCTGTAATTATGGGTCTTTATGTTATGTTCCTGCTGAGAATCCTTTTCTCTCCATTTCCCAGGGAAGTCTGGTGGCATATGGGTTCGTGTGGTCTGGAATGTTTGATTGGGGTGTGGCTGAGCAGTCACCAGGAAGGCTACGTACTACGGTCAGGCCATCGTGCAGCATTCCTTGGCTATTTCCCTACAAGGTCTTCCCTCCCAAGTTTATCTCACAGTGGAAGACATAAATGAGGGGACAACCTGAGGGTCTCTGATGGCCCCCTCTGGAATCCTAGAAAGGATTCGGACTCTCGAGGATGAACTTGATGAGATGAAGACGCCTTTGGTGAAAGCCTAGAAATACCTTTTGAGAAGATGAACTCAATCAATCAATCAGTGGACTTTATTCAGCATTTACTGTGTGCAGAGCTCTGTACTAAGCACTTGGGAGAGAGTACCATATAACAAAGTTGGCTGACAACATTCCCTTCCCACACTGAGCTTACAGTCTAGAGGGGGAGACAGGCATTAGTATAACTGTAAAGTTGTGTCTATAGAGATAAAGACAAGTAGAGACTCTAGACCTTCTCTCAGGATCGCATCTGGAGGGTTTCCAGTACTCTACCAGTCTCGGCTACAGGAAGGAGAGTCAAACAGAGGCATACCCATTCCATTCGTAGTTTGGGCAGTGACTAGAGAGTGGAAGGCAATCTTCTACAAGTCAAAACTCACCTGTGCCGGGCAGCAGCGGCATAGGAGAGAGTCGAGGGTGGAGACTCGAGTTTACTGCATGGAAGAAGGCAATGATAAACCACTTTTGTATTTTTACCAAGAAAACTCTGTGGGTACAATACCAGAACGATTGCAGATGGAGGTGGGGCATTCTGGGAGATATGTGTCCATGGAGTCGCTATGGGTCAGAGATGACTCGACAGCATGAGACAAGACACGACAAAAGAGTTTAGAAAAGAAAAGGCCCACTCCAATCAGGGGTTTACCAAGGAGGAGATTGGGAGCCAGAGATATGCTAAGGTCCTAGGAATGGTTCATGGGTATCCGCTGCTGTATTTACGGGCATGGATTTGAAATTCAGGGTGTCAGAATCCTCTGTCCAAAGCCCTCAGTGGTGAGCCTGTGACTCTACACCTTCTCTGCTACTATTACAACTACTACTATTATCATTACTACAACTCCTATTACTACTCCTATTACTAATGATGGTATCTGTCAAGTGCTTACTATGTGTCAAGCACTGTTCTAAGTGCTGGGGTAGATACGAGGTAATCAGGTTGGAGACAGTCCCTGTCCCACATGGGGCTCACAGTCTTAATCCCCATTTCACCGATGAGGGAACACTGGCACAGGGAAGTTAAGTGACTTGTCCAAGGTCACACAGCAGACAAGTGGCAGAGCTGATATTAGAACCCAGATCCTTTTGACTCCAGGCCCGTGCTCTATTCACAGGTCTATGCTGCTTCCCTACTACTAAGTGCTTAAGTGCTTAGTTCAGGGCTCTGCACACACTAAGCACTCAATAAATATGATTGAATGAATGAATACTACTACTACCACCATTAGAGTGCTATCTTCCTTTCTCTGCACCACATGCCTTCATGATGGGAGTTGGGGAAAGGCCCGAACCCTTTCTCCTAAGCATGGGGATGGTTGTGGAGAGTCCAGGAATGAGTTCAGGGACATGGCAGGACAGTGTCATCCAATTATAGCTTTGCCAGGCTTCACTCGCCAGGAGGGCAGCAGAGTTTTCCCTAGTCTCCACAGCCATATAGCCTGGATGTGTAGCCTGGATACTTCCCCTCCAAGCCTGTACCCTCGAGGTCCCTGAAAAGCAACAGGGCAATTGTTTAAATAAAGGTAGTGCTGGTGTGTCTCATAAGGCAGCTTCCCAGATAAGGGCCATTAAGTAAGCCTGTGTACAAATTTGACCCTTTTTATTTCATTGTCTTTGACAGTCCCTTGGAAGGGTTTAAGAGGACGAGATCAGACTATGGCTTTCAAAAATTCATCACTGAAGATTTGTTAACCTTGTTCCCTGGGATAGCTGTAGAGCTAAGATAATGCCCTTCAAATGGAGATAAATTACAATCTTTCAAAGGATTATCACCACTCTTAATCGAGTTTGCTCCAGCAGCTGAACAGCCTGACCTTGGTACTTACCCAACAAACATATCTGTTACTTTCTGTTTTTCTAGGGAGCAGGTAGGCCATTTCATGGGGCCAGCCTGAGAGTGTGGAACAATGGGTGTAGGCAGAGGTAAACCAGCAGGTTCAGCAGGTTGGAGGTGGAGAGGGAGCAGGGCAATTCTTAGCCTCCAGTCAGTGCAGAAGGAAGAAGACAGAAGTGATTTGGGTTTTAGAAAATGGAATCATTGCCTTAATCAAAGTCTGAAGCATTGTAGTGTCCCAGTTCCATAAAAGACATCTGAATTTCATTATTTCCTAATGATATTCCAGGGGATTGAGGAAAATCAAAATTAAGGTGTTATATATTTGAAATGAAGCACAGTTTATCTTTTTTTTTTTTTTTGGTATTTACTGAGGGATTACCATGTGTCAAGCACTGTTCTAAGCGCTGGGGTAGATACAAGTCAATCATGCCAGACACAGTCCCTGTCCTATGTAGAGCTCACAGTCCAAATAGGAGGGAGAAATTAAAGATAATTTTGATGAATCAGGGCAAAGGGTGAAAACTGTCATTACACAATTTACCATCACTGCATTTTCTGCATTTGGGGTCCAGTTTATAATATGTTCTCCCAGACTCATGCGTATAGACACACGTACATAGCACACATACCCATGCAAACATATATACACTCATGCAACCACCCAATATATAGCTACTAGGAGAAACAGCCACACATATACGCGTACACATATGATCCCCACATCTTAGAACGCTATCCAGTGGCGGGGGTTAGCATGTAGAGTGTTCCAGGTGGGCATGCTGCCAGCATTCTGATTAAGGCTGTGGTATTAATAATGAATGATAACATTTCACCCTACACCTTTACTGCCTGTGCAAATAGGAAACATCTGTGAGTACTGACATTATGCAGATTTGGACCGTACATGCAGATCTTATTGGGCTTTGATGAAACCTTTTAGTACAATGCAAATTTGCATGGCAAGCATTCATCTTCCCCCTACCCATCGTATGGTTCTGAAACCAGGGGGTTCCCGATCACCTGCCAGCCCCCATCCCGTCCTGTTTCAAGGCACCTTCGCCTAATGGATAGAGCAAGGGCCTGGGAGTCAGAAGGACCCTAGACTGTGGGCTCGATGTGGACAGGGAATGTGTCTGTTGTTGTATTATACTCTCTGAAGTGCTTAGTATAGTGCTTTGTACACAGTAAGTGCTCAATAAATACGATTGAATGAATGAATGAAAAGGACCTGGGTTCTAAACCCGGATCCTCCACTTGTTTGCTGTGTGACCTTGGGCTAGTCACTTCACTTCTCTATGCCTCAGTTATCTCATCTGTAAAATGGGGTTTAAGACTGTGAGCCCCATGTGGGACATAGACTAAATCCAACCTCATTACTGTGTAACTATCCCAGCGCTTAAAACACTGCTTGGCACATAGTAAATGTTTAACAAATACCTTAAAAAGAAAGAAAAGAAAAGAAAAGAGAGGGGGTGCACAGAGGAGTGGGTTGGAAAGGACTCAGAGGGTCATCCCACTGCTACTGCTCTGACGGCAAGATGGCAACCAGGGTAAAGCAGCTCCAACCCACCCTCACAAACAGCGCACCAAGCCCTTCTCCTCCTCTGCAGCGGGAGAATCGGCCTCCATATAATAAGCCCAGATCCTCTCCTGAAAAATCCAGTCTCCAAGTCTTGATAGTGGGAGTTGGAGAATGGTTGGCTAGAAATGATTGGAATTGGTGTGATGAAGAAGAGAAAGTTGATTCCTAAGGATCCATATCGTTTAGAGCTTTAGACTGTAGTCAACACCTTGAACAGACAGGTAGTGATCCTATGGTTTGGAAGGGGATTCTTTTAATGGTGAGTTTCCATCAGTGTGTGTGCCCACCAATCAATCATTGGCATTTATGGAGTGCTTACTATGTACAAGTGTCCTGCACTAATTGCCACTGAGGGTTGCCCAGACACTAAGGTGTGTCCAATAGACAACATTGTCTCTTCAGCCAAGGAGCATGCACTGCTCCTGACATAGGACTTTCATTTTAGGATGGAGAGGAAGAGAGGAAGGAGAAGCCCACCACCAGCTAGAAGCAGGCATTTAATTTGTTTTCTCACTCTGTTCCCGTGTGACCAACAATAGAAATTGAAACAACAGGAAGGGTTAAGTGCCTGTGGCCTCCGATTGAACAGAAATTCTGTGGGCGACTCCTCAGCAGCAAATACTATGCTGCCTTCTCTCATTTCACAAACTGCCATTGTTGGGTGTGTCACTCGAGGGGGGCTGCACTAAGGGTTACTAAACAAGTGGGAAAGCAAAACAATGATTAGCAGATTCTGTTCTCTCCATGTTGCCAGCGGAAGGACCTACAGCAGGTAAGAGACCTGGATCTTTTCGATTGACAATAAAATACAGAGCAGCATCAGGATTTGGACAGATTCCTGGACAAGCAGTCCATGTTACAATTCCCAAAGGGAAAACTAGGAGTGTTCAACAGCCCATCCCTAACGATAAGGATGGATGGCCGTCACACAATTCCTCCCAATGCTCTATTCTCCCGATCAACGGGTACCCAAGTGTTTAGGTGTTAAGGTCACATCTCCTCCAAGCTGCCTTCCCCGATTAAGCCCTCTTTTCTCCAGCTCCCTCTCCCTTCTGCGTGGTCTATGCACTTGTCTCTGTGACCTTTGGACATTTGATATTCGCCCCACCCTCAACCCCACAGCACTTATGCACATATCTATAAATTATATATTACAAATTACATATTTATCTTAATATCTGTCTTCCCATTTAGACTGTAAGCTCATTGTGGGCAGAGAATGTTTCTGTTAACTCTGTTCTGTTGTACTCTCCCAAACGCTTAGTACTGTGCTCTGCAGATAGTAATTGCTCAATACATATGATTGATTGATAGGTGAAGTAGAAGTGGAAAAGTGGCAAAAGGTAGGGGAAATAGGGTGGCGATTTGAGAGATTAATCAGGAAAGTCCTCCTGGAAGAGATGGGATTTCAGTGAGGCCTGAGTCACATGGACCCTGGGGCTGATCCAGGAATGTTGTTGCTCATTTTCTAATATTCTTTGAGAATTGTCCAGCCCTCATTCCCATTTGCTGGTAGAAACAAGAGTAGTTGTCCTGGGCAGAGGCAGGAGGTTTCTAAATCATTCAGGGAACCTACTAAGTGCTTGGGAGAGGACAATGGAAGCAAGATACAATCTAGTGAGGATCTTACAATTCACAGAACAGTTGAATAGAGTTTTGCTAGAGTCTCCATTTTATTATCTAGGGTTAATGATATACAGGAGGTATTTTCTATTATGCTCAGACAATGTAGCCCTTAACTTCTGCCAATTTTTACTCTTTGCAGCATTGTCCTTATTCTGGGATTGTTTAGCAAATGCCATGACATTATTTAACTCTAAATGGCTTGTCCCAGGAGAGCTGGGTTTTCGGGGGTTGGGAGGGCAGGGGTGGAGTGGGCATCTCTGATTGATGTTTTCACTATTTTACCTATCCTTTTCAGGATGAGGGTTTCTCTTCCAGGTTTTCTTTCTCTCCCTCTTTCTTTGGCCTTTTCTCCCCTACACCTGTCAATCCCTCTGCAGCCGACAAGGAAATTTACACTCCGAGTAGCACAATGACTTGTCTGAGGTTAGTGAGCCAGCTAAAGAACCTGAATGATTTCAACTCCTCAGCCCACACTTCCTGGCTGGTTTCCTAGCCCACTGAACCCCAGAGATTCAATCAACCAGTCAATGGCATTTTTTGAAAGCTTACTGTGGGCAGAGCACTGTAATAAGCGCTTGAGAGAGTATTCAATAGTATTTATTTATTTATTGAGCGCTTACTATGTGCAGAGCACTGTACTAAGCGCTTGGAATAAACAAGTTGGCAACAGATAGAGACAGTCCCTGCCATTTGACGGGCTTACAGTCTAATCAGGGGAGACAGGCAGACAGGAACAATGGCAATAAATAGAGTCAAGGGGAAGAGCATCTCATAAAAACAATGGCAACTAAATAGAATCAAGGCGATGTACATTTACAACAGAATCGGTAGACACATTCCCCACCCACCAGGATCTTACGGTCTAGATTTTCCAGACATTCCCAATTCTTGGGACTCTGTAAGGCCAGAGAATATTTCTGAAGGGCAGAGAGGGAGTGTCCTGCCGTTCGGAAGGGGATTGCTGATTTCTGAAATGTTTGTGAAGTTGCATATGTTGTAACTCATGTCATCTCTGTTACTGATGCAGTTGAATTAGTGGATGCTAAATGAGCAGTGTGATTTTAGGTGTTTATTATAAGAGAACTATTTGTGTGTGCTCTCTGAAGCCCTTTGAAGTGACTGGAGCCTAGGCATTGTTTTGAATTGCAACAGTAAGAGTCCTAATGGTTGACAGACCCCCTCACACTTCTTCTTCACAACAGTCTATGGGGAATGAGAGGTTGTCAGGAGAAATCTCCATGGAGGTCTGGGGTCTAATGTTTTGCTGGACAGGACTTTCTTTGCTAGCTCTGTGGGAGCTAGCTGTGGCATTCAGTTCATCTTAATACTCATTCTCAGATGAAGAAGTAGATGACTTGTGGGAGCAGTAATCTCATTTCATCTCTGCTGAAAATGAATATTTTTGACTCTCATTGTTATATGTTCCCAAATCAACAGGCATGAGTTGGAGGAACATTAGGGGATGCTTAGTCTTGTTTGTGATGGGATTTATTAAGTACATAGGCTAAGGCTTGGGGTAGGTACAAGAAATTCAGATGGGACCCACTCCCTGTCAATCAATTAATAGTATTTATTGAGCACTTGCTCTGTGCTATACTAAATACTATATTAAACACCTAGGAGAGTACAATGGAGACCGATCCCTGCCCTCAAGGAACTCACAACTAAGAGCTAGGAAGAGCACTGTAATTACTTAACACTTCCCCCACAAAATGGATGCTACGGCAAAAGTAGCGAAACTGAATTAAAACTAGGCCATCTATGTTACTCTGGAGCTTCATTATTCAGGATAGAAATACTTCTCTACTCTGAGGGTTTGAATTGTGCTGGATCCTTCTAGCAAGTCACTCTGTAGCAAATTTATTTCTCCATTGCAAGAGGTGCTACATGCTGGATTGACTATCATCTGATGGGCTGCAAATTTTCACTAGTAATCATCTGATGAGCTGCAAACTTTCACTGGTAATACAATCAGTGAATCACACAGTAGCTTCCAAAGCTATCTAGTCCACTCAAGGTCAGGTTCTCAGAGAATGAATTCATCGGCATGATGGTCTGTGGCTACATCACAACCATCCTAATTGTCTGCCACTTGTCAGCTGTGTGACTTTGGGCAAGTCACTTAACATCTCTGTGCCTCAGTTACCTCATCTGTAAAATGGGGATTAAGACTGTGAGCCCCACGTGGGACAACCTGATAACCTTGTATCTACCCCAGTGCTTAGAACAGTGCTTGGCACATAGTAAGTGCTTAACAAATACCATTATTATTCTTATTATCTATTTGAGAAGCAGTGTGGCTTAGTGGAAAGAGCATGGGCTTGGGAGTCAGAGGATGTGGGTTCTAATCCTGGATCTGCCACTTGTCTGCTGTGTGACCTTGGGCAAGCCATTTCACTTCTTTGGGCCTCAGTTACCTCATCTGGAAAATGGAGATTAAGATGGTGAGTCCCATGTGGGACAACCTGATTATCTTGTATTTATCTCAGTGCTTAGAACAGTGCTTGGCACATAGAAAGCACTAAACAAATACCATTATCATTATTATTATTATTACCTGGGTTCCTTGTTCTCAGGTTCAAAGACCAACCCTCATCTTACCCAAGAAGGGAATTCTGCGGTGAAGGCCACAACATTTCAATGATCTTCTGGATCCACTCTTCGCATTCTAAGACAAAGTCCTAGTAAGACTAGAAAACCTTCCTGTTAGCCCACAACCTTCGATCTAATACTTCATGAAATCACTATTTCAGTCAGAGTCAAGAAGAATGGCAAAGCTCCTGGATCTGACACCAACTGAGATTTACAAGCAGAGAGAGGAGCCTGCTGCTGCAGCTGTTGCCTGCAAATTCTCCTTCTCAACATAGGGAACACTGAGGAAATGCCACAGGATTTCAAGGAAGCCACCATTATCACCAACTTCAAGATGAAAGGGGAAGAGACTGACTGTAGAAGCTATCGTGGTGTTTCTGTATTCCCTGTTACTGGCAAAATCCTAACCAGGGCCCTCCTGGTCTGGACTCGAACTACTTGTTCCCAGACACTTCATGAATGTGGTGAATCAGACCTGCGTAGCAGGAAATGCAAGGAAAACCATCCAAACCACTGTACTCCAGTCCTAGATCTTATAAAAGAATATGTCATCATCAGCATGACTGGGTTCTAACAGCTTCCAAATAGGTTTACCGAAACCCTAAGGCTATGGCTCAAAGCCATGGCTCCTTGTGTCAGAGATCACAGAGTCTTGTTTGACTCTTTCCCCATTTCAATGAAGAAGGATTTTGCAGTAGATCTGATTTTATTTTCCATTCATTGATCCTCAGCACTGCCTTTCTTTCATATTTTGACTTAAGTTCAATTCTTTCTTGCCTCTCTAATTCTACTTCTTATCCCCTACATCTTCTACATCTATTGGACACTGTTTACTTTTCCCAGCTTCACAACCCAGGACTTCATATGCATTAATCTGCACCACCAAGTTTCCTTCCTCCAAGCACCTCAGATTTCTCTCTCTTTCTCTCTCTCTGTCTCTGTCCCTGTCTCTCAATCAGTGGTATTTCTTGAGTGCTTTTTGTGTGCAGAGCACTGTACTAAGTGCTTGGGAAAGTACAGTATAGCAGAATTGAAAGACATCCCCCCTGCCTACAAGGAGTTTATAGTCTGGAGAGAGAGCCAGATATTAATAGGAATAAATTATGTATATGTGCATAAATGCTGAGGGGTGAATATCAACTGCTAAAAGTAGTAATAGTATTTATTAAACACTTACTGTGTGCAGAGCACTCTACTAAGCACTGGGATAGAATACCCTTTGGGAACTAGACAAGTTCCCAATAACAGCACACCATTCATCTTGTCAAAGGACAGGGCCTCTCTCCGTTCAGTATCTCTGCAGGCTCTCTTGCCTTGAACAGGAAGAGATTGATCACAGCACAGGCTGTGGGTTTACTAAACTTTGTTGAATAAGAAGCGATGATTAATCTCCTGGATAGCCATGGCATCCAAAGCCCTTCCTAGATTACTCATCCACAAATTTATACAACTGCTCTTGACCTGTCGATGTAAAACACTCAGATTCTGAATTCTTCCAACGTCAGGTGGGCACATAAATTTGGAAATTCAGTGATCCTTCTTCAGAAATCCATTATGTGCATCATCTAATGCTGTTCCAAGGTCTCACCCATGGCCTGTAACCATATCAGGCACCTGTCTAAGTGGCCTTCCTTGTTTTGTGGCAGTCAGTATCTCTGCTGCACTGGGTTTGGTTGTCAGGTGTTCCTTTACCAGTGGGAAGTAGCTAGCAGTTTTATTTGTCTGTGTGTGCATGTGTGTTCTGGAGCACACAATTTTGCCTGGACCTCTCAAAAATGGTGATTTTCAACAGCCTCCAAACTGTTACTTGTTTGTTGGCTTTAGGTTACTCCATTCAGTTTCTTCCTAAGATCTGGGGGTTTTGTTAAATGATTTCCTTTTATTCCGTTTAATATCCTTGGAGATTTTTTGTGTGTGTCACTCCCCTTGTACCTTCCTCCCCCCAGGAAGATTGTTAACTTTTATCAAGTTATGATCAGTACTGCCAGTCTAGCTCATCCACATACCCTTCCTGGTATGGAGGAGTATGACCACATCCTGGTCAGGTCAACTCCAACTCCCTTCTGGACCACCTCCAATCTGGCTTCCGCCCCTCCACTCGACCGAGACTGCTCTCTCAAAGGTCACCCATGACCTCCTTCTTGCCAAATCCAATGGCTCCTACTCTGTTCTAATCCTCCTCGACCTCTCAGCTGCCTTTGACACTGTCGACCATCCCCTTCTCCTCCACACCTTATCTCACCTTGGCTTCACGGACTCCGTCCTCTCCTGGTTCTCCTTATCTCTCTGGCCAGTCATTCTCGGTCTCCTTCACAGGCTCCTCCTCCCCCTCCCATCCTCTAACTGTAGGAGTTCCTCAAGGGTTAGTTCTTGGCCCTCTTCTGTTCTCCATCTACACTCACTCCCTTGGTGAACTCATTCGCTCCCACGGCTTCAACTATCATCTCTATGCAGATGACACACCTGCATTTCCTACCCTGTTCTCTCCCCCTCCCTTCAGGCTCGTATCTCCTCTTGCCTCCAGGACGTCTCCACCTGGATGTCTGCCCGCCACCTAAAACTCAACATGTCCAAAACTGAGCTCTTTATCTTCCCTCCCAAGCCCTGTCCTCTTCCTGACTTCCCTGTCACTGTGGATGGTACAACCATCCTTCCCGTCTCTTAAGCCCGCAACTTCGGTGTCATCCTTGACTCAGCTCTCTCATTCACCCCACACATCCAATCCGTCACCAATGCCTGTTGGTCTCACCTTTACAATATCGCCAAGATCCTCCCTTTCCTCTCCATCCAAACGGCTATCTTACTGGTATAAGCTCTCATAATATCCCGGCTGGATTATTGTGTCAGCCTTCTCTCTGATCTCCCTTCCTCCTGTCTCTCCCCGCTCCAGTCTATTCTTCATTCCGCTGCCCAGATCATCATCCTGCATAAACGCTCTGGGCATGTCACTCCCCTCCTCAAAAACCTCCAGTGGTTGCCTATCAACCTCCGCACGAAACAAAAACTTATCACTCTGGGCTTCAAGGCTCTCCATCACCTTGCCCCCTCCTACCTCTCCTCCCTTCTCTCTTTCTACTGCCCACCCCGCATGCTCCGTTCCTCTGCCGCTCACCTCCTCACCGTCCCTCATTCATGCCTATCCCGCTGTCGACCTCTGGCCCACGTCCTACCACTGTCTTTGAATGCCCTCCCTCCTCACCTCCACCAAACTAACTCTCTTCCCCTCTTCAAAGCCCTACTGAGAGCTCACCTCCTCCAAGAGGCCTTCCCAGATGGAGCTTCCCCTTTTCCCTCTGCTCCCTCTTCTCCCTCTCTGCTCCTCCTTCACCTCCCCTCAGCTAAGCCCCCCCCTTTCCCCCGCTTTCCCTCTGCTCCTCCCCCTCTCCCTTCCCCTCCCCTCAGCACTGTGCTCACTTGTATATATTTTTATTACCCTATTTATTTTGTTAATGAAGTGTACATCCCTTTGATTCTATTTATCGTGATTAAGTTGTCTTGTTTTTTGTCCGTCTGTCTCCCCCGATTAGACTGTAAGCCCGTCAATGGGCAGGGATTGTCTCTATCTGTTGCTGAATTGTACATTCCAAGTGCTTAGTACAGTGCTCTGCACATAGTAAGTGCTCAATAAATACTATTGAATGAATGAATTGTCTATGGAGCTCTCATACTCTGATCTTTTGCCCATGTTTGGAATTTCACTTCCAAGGGATTTTATGGTACACTGTTTATAGCATGGCATAGTGGATAGAGCACGGGTTCAGGAGTCAGAAGGTCATGAGTTCCAATCTTGGCTCCGCCACTTGTCTGCTGTATGACCTTGGGCAAGTTACTTCACTGCTCTGTGCCTCAGTTACCTCATCTGTAAAATGGGGATTAAGACTGTGAGCCCCATGTGGGACAGGGACTGTGTCCAAACTGATTACCTTGTATCTACCCTAGTGCCTAGAACAGTGCTTGGCACATAGTAAGCACTTAACAAATACCTATAACTCTATCGTATTATATTTTCCCAAGCATTTAGTACAGTGGTCTGCCCCAGAAAACGCTCCATAAATAGCATCGATTGATTGATCGATCGATAATGTTATCATTGATTATGTTGCAGTTCACATACCTAGTGCCATACCCTCACCCAGGCACCTATTCCTGTCCTCACTGTTATAGCTACAGCCTGGCAGAGATGCCTCTGGGATGCTACTAGTCACCAAGCACTTCAGTATATAAAGTGACTCATGAATATTCAGGTGGCCGAAATGATTGGCATGACTGGGATTGAAAGATCCATTATGGAAAGCCTCCAAAGGAGTTGGCTTTTTAGAAGGACTTTTAAAGCAAGGAGGGATGTGGTTGGATGAAGTTGAAAGAGGGGAGGAGTTTGAGTCAGGGAGAAAGGCATGAGCAGTGGGTGAGAGGTGGGAGAGTTCAGAAGAGGGATAGTTAGTGAGGAGGCTTGGTTAGAAAAACCAAAGACCCTAACCTGAAGCATGGAAAGGGAAGATAGTGGAAAGGAAAGAAGGAACCAGTTGGTGTAAAATTTTGAACCAATTCTCGGCTTCTCCTGTCATCCCTTTTGAGCTGGCTGGTGGCAGCGAGAACTATTTCCTTCTGCTATTACTGAGGCCGGACAGGACTGACGGTACCTCTCCCTCGCTCCGCCTGAGCTCCCCTAGAGACCCAAGCTTTGTGTTGACCCTGAATCTCACCAAAGGGGCACTATAACCAAGATCATTTTCTCAACTCTGCATAGATTTGGATTAAAGCTTTCACATAAACTACACGACATTCAACTATACTCTTCAGCACCGTCAAGGGAGCTATTTAGCAGGGCTCCCTGGGAGTACTTAGTTTGCTTTTTAGAATTTGAAAGAAAAGATCCGAGGCTGGGCACTGGTGCTTCAGGACTATTTCAGGGGATTTGGAGATGTGGCTGACCACTAGAGAAGGGTGCGTGGCCTAGTTCAGAGAACATGAGACCGGAAGTCCAGAGACCTGCTGTGTGACAACTTCTCTGTGCTTCAGATTCCTCATCTATAAAATGGGGATAAGATACCTGCTCTCCTTGCCTTTTAGACACCTAGTAAGCACTCAATAAATACCATCGATTTATTAGGCTGTTGAGCTACATGTGGGAGAGGGACTGTCTTTGGTCTGATTGTACCATATCTGCCCTAGTATTTGGTGTGTAGTAAGTGCTCAATTAAATACCTTAGTAATACTATTGTTTTTATTATTATTAAGGCTTTAGGAGATGGACTCTGGGCACAAATACAGAAGCATATCCTTCCCCCAAAGAGTAGCCACTCCCACATTTTTGAAAATCCTTTGTTGACAGAACTACTTTGGCTTTAATCAACTCAGTGACAGTGATAAGGAGATATATCAGTTATACTTTTCTAGTCTCCCAACCTATTCCAAAGTGAAAAAAAGAGATATGAACCAAGTCTCAGAGTGGGTTATTGAGAAATTGTAAAAAGCCTGGACTTTCAAAATATATGCAAAATGGGAAAGGCGTCTGTCTGGGAAAAGAACATTATGACCCATTTTGTAGTAATCCCAGTAATGCAGATTTGCTGGTTGTTAAAGAGTAATAGTAATTACATTACACACAGCCAGAATGGTCAGTGCAATTAATACAATTAAAATAATTAGGCCTGGCAGCTGTAAGGTCAGATAGAGGTAGCTTTGTAACAACAATATGCCACTGTAAAATTACTGACATTTCCAACTAAATTATATTCTCTAAATTGTTGCCTTATTGCTAAATAAATAAAGTTATGCTAATGCAGGGACTGATTACAGATTGAAATGAACACAATTGCTTGTTCTACAGTCTGCTAGGGTTAACATTTTTTTAAACATAATTAATAGCCTTTGCTCACTGTATCTGGTTCTACATCGTGTAGCTCATTTACATTCCTTTGCAATATGCTGACAGTGCTAAATGTCGAAGAAGAAAGATCTCGTCTGCTACGGGAAAGTGCTTTTTCATGTTGTTATGCTTACACTGGCCGAGATAGCAGTGTGGTTTTCCCAATACTACCCAGAAAAAAAACGTACAATTGGGCAGCAATATGGGGTTTTTCTTTTCCATTTTCTAGCCTAACACTTTCTGGAGTCAATGTGAAATGTAATTGCCCTTTTGACCTCTATCTTCTCTCTCCTCAGGTCTGAGGAAGAGCTACCGGGGTTGATCATTGCAGGAATGAAAGACACTCCGACCTTGGTGCCCCAAGGCTGGCTGCTTTCACTGTTGCCCATTATGCTGGAGGCCGGCAGCTCCTGGAGAGAATCTGGAATCTACAGGAGAGTTGCCGCCTGGGTATCCTGCCAAAAAAGGCTTCAGCAGCAGCAATTCGGCCACAGCCAATCAGCTGGGGCAGCTTAGGGAAGGAAGGCAAAAGAGAAGATCAAAATATTGTTGGGGGGGGGGCGCTAAAGAGCTTTCAGCTGTAGATCCCCTACTGATGTAGCATTAATACAGCCTGAGAGCCGTCTCCTGCACTAGAGGGTAATTTAGGAACGTTGGATGGGGAAGGAGAAAGTTAGCCAGAGATGAACAATGATGGGATTTCCTGGAGCATGGCTTGAGCACCATTAACCCCAAATAACAGTGTTTCTTCATAATACTAAAGTTAGGGTTTTACTTTTGCAGCAAAAAGTAAATCTGAGATTCAGTCATTTCCCCCATGTTAAGGGAGAAAATACTCACTCCAGGGCTGGTCATACAGTTGGCATTTCCTGTTGGCCATTGGGTTGGGGAGGTCTTTGTCCTCTCTCCCTCTCTCTTCTCTCCCCTTAAAGAGAAAATCAAAAGGGCTCCACTTCAAGCTTTTGGTGAACAGAAAAGTTTGGTTTAAACTTCGTTGCAGTTACTCTGCAAATGACTCCTCCTCCAGTTCCAATCTAGGCTTGACTTCTCATGGGAGCTTTTTAGGTGCTCAGGGGATTTCTCGTTCATAACAAGTTCTCTGGTAATAGAGAAAGAGAGAGAGAGCGAGAACGTGAGTGTTTATGCATGTCTTACTCTGGAGACCAGCAAGCCCAGGCCAGAGGAGTAGTGGCCATACGTCGTTAGAGTCTAAAGACTGTCTGAGAGCTAATGAGATATAGGAGTCCCTAGCAATCTCACTCACAAATTGGCTGAACTGCTGTCCCAGCTGGCAATGCTAATAATCTAAGCCGAGCATCAGCAGTCCAAGACTGCTGCCAGGCTGATCTGTGGGCACCCTCAAAGAGGGAGCTGAACCCCAGGCTGAGCTCTCAATGGAAGTTAGGCTGCCATGGAGCCAATTCTTCCAGATTCAGTCAGTGACTCCTGGTAGCATACCTGGTCCTTGGTCCCCGTTGACCATACAGGGGCAAGGAGAATAGCAGAGGAGCCTGAACTGCTGGAAGGACTCCAAAACTGCAGCCCGAAAGGGACAGTGATGCAAGTGATGCAAACATCAATGTCTAGCCCAGTCAGAGGCTAAGATACCAGCCAGAATGGCCTGGTATTTCACTTGCTGACACGCCCCCTGGGGACCACTAATGCCCGAGTTGTAGTATTTTTGTAAGCCGCATTAGGAAACTTTGCGGTTGGTACTTGCTACTGTCGTCTGGAAATAAAGTCCTGCATCTATCGACCTATCAACTTTAATCTGCATTTGAAGTATTTGCTCCAAGAATCTGAAACCAAAGGAGATCAGAGATGATGATTTCCACTTGTGCTAGTCAAGGGTGACCAGAGGTCCCTGTTTCCAGGAGTCTCATCTCTCTCATTCACCCAGCATATTTAGTCCATCACCAAATCCTGTCAGTTAGGCCTTCACAACATCGATCAGTCAACCGATTGGTCGATGGTATTTATTGAGTGCTTACTGGGTTTGGAGCACTGTATTAAGCACTCAGAAGAATACAGTACAACAGAATTGGTAGACATGTTCCCTGACCATAAGGAACTTACAGTCTAGAAGGGGAGACAGACATTAAAATAAATAGATTACAGATATGTACATAAGTGCTGTGGGACTGAGGGAGAGGTGAATATCAAGTGCTTGAAGGGCACAGATATAAGCGCATAAGCGATGCAGAAGGAAGAACTTCTCTAAAATCCACCCCTCCTCTCCACCCAAACAACTACCATGCTAATCTAAGTACTCATCATATGCCACCTTGACTAGTTCGGCTTTCTCCCTGACTTCCCTGCCTCCTATCTCTCCCCCCTTCATTTCATACTTCCCTCTACTTCACAGGTCATTTTAATAAAAAACTGTTCTGCACGTCTCCGTGCTCCTCAAAAACTTCTCTTGTTTACCCATCATCTGCATCAAACAGATACTCCTCCCCATCAACTTTAAGGCACTCTATCAACTCTCCCTCCTACTGCAACCTTGCTCCTCTCCACTATAATTAAGTCTGCACACTTTGCTCCTCTCACACCACCTTACTTGCTGTGCCTTGCTCTCATCTCTCTCACTGTCAACCCATTGCACATGTCCTTCCTCCTGCCTGGAACTCCCTCTTCCTTGATATCTACTAGATTGTAAGCTCCTTGAGTGCAAGGATCAGGTCTATCAACTCTACTGTATTGTACTCTCCCAAGCGCTTAGAATAATGCTCTGCACACAATAAGTGCTCAATAAATACCATTGATTGATTGACAGATCACCACTCCGCTCATCTTCAAAGGTCTACTAAAAATCACAATTCCTTCAGGAAGCCTTCCCTGACTAACCTCTCATCTCCCCACCCTATCCTCCCTCCCTTCTAAGTCAGCCTTACACTAAGCCCTTTTATACTCACCCCTTCCCCCACCCCCACAGTACTTATGTACATATATCCTTATATCCTTATGCTCTGCTGCTTCCCCTGTCTGTAATTTATTTTAATGTCTCTCTCCTCCATTAGGTTATAAGCTTCTCGAGGGCATGGATCTCATCTACCAATTCTATGTACTTTCTTAAGCATTTAGTACAGTGCTCTGCATACAGTAAGTACTCAATAAATACCACTGATAGATTTGCTGTGACAAACCCTTAAGGGAGCAGCAGTATTCATGAGGTAAGCAAACAAAGCAGGTGAATGTGTGTGTGTGTGTGTGAGTGTGTGTGTTTCAAAGTGGATATGAGTGCCACAGTATGGGTGAAGAGAGCAGGAACTTGTTGCTAGATATAAGCAGGGTCATCATTAGTGGAGTGTAGGATCTCATCAGTCCAGAGATTTAAAGATTGGATGGCACGCTTGGTTCAGTTTGAACAGGGAAATGGAAGGGGGTCCACTGAGATAGTGGGAGATGGAGGAAGGAGGAAAGGAATCCCATTTTTTTCTTATGGACATACTTGTTGTGCTCAGAATGGGGAAGACTGGGGGAATGCCAGATCCTCTCTCTCTTTCTCTCGTTTTCTCTTTTAGGCTCCCAGGTGCAGGCATCCCTGGAGACTTTCCTAAGAAATTTAGGTAGTGGTAAATTTGTGTTTGTTGCCTCTAAAATGGGCAATGCTTGGACCCTTAGCCCAAGGGCAAATGATGCAAAGGTTAATCTGAATCATGTCCAAAGCTATGGCCACACATCTCAGACACGAAAGGTGAGTACTCTGTCCATGTTTTTCTTGCAGGACAATAGGGGCTTCGGTTCTCAACCCGCTCTTTCTGTCAGTGATATTACTTTGCTTGGAGAAGTCAAAAATGGACACCCTGAAGCAAATATAATAATGGTACATGAGCCTTTTAAAGTCAAATATATTGTTAGTTCCCACTAGTGACTGCACGGGTTCTGAATTTGGCACTCTTGCCTGTCCTGCACCCACAGACTGGCCACCCATCATAATTCAGCAATTTTAGCAAGTAATCGCTGCTAGCCCTTTCCCTGCACCCAGCCCATACCTGCTTAGAGACTCTAATTATATAACCCGACCCACAACTTTGCTGCAAGTACCTGCAGGTCAGGTCGAGTAATTGCGGGTGTGCAGGTCTTGGGTTCATGCTGCACAGTACATTACTTTGCACCAAAAGAATGAAGTAAAATAAATCAGTGTCAGATACGAACTTTATTGGTTGTCTGACACTATCTATAAAATGGAAAATAATTGCTCATAGTAACAAAATATGTCAGGTAGAACTCTCCATTTTGAATGCATCATGTCTTCAGACTTAGTTATTTCATGTTTCGAATCTCAGCTGCCTTGTTTACAGAGTCTGATGCTTGCAACCTTTCTTTGTTTATGCCAAGATGGCTTGACCACTTTATTTTAAGACAAATTACAATCCGGACAGTTGATCATACTTGTCCTTTGTATTCAAAGATGACCCCCCTCACTGGTGGAGAACTTATTCAAGGGTCCAGAGGTGACTTAAAAACCTGATATACAAACCATCGATTGTACTGCTAGCCAGCTGGGTGAATCGACTACTGGTGAGTCCAGCACTTGGCACCTCACGTGGTCACAGTGATCCAATCATTGTTCAAGACCCGCTGTTGGATAATGACAAAAAGTCTCACAATAGGTATGTTTGTTCCTGTCATTCTGCCTCAGCGACATAAACTGTCAACCTGACCTTGGACAGTAGTGGAATTGAATGAGGATTTCAAATATGATTATAGAGAAACTCCCCTTTGGGATCATATCAAAGAGAATGAGATTGTGGCCAACTTTTATTTGAGGTAAATCTGTGAACTGTTTCCATGTCGCTTTGAAGAAAAGTGCTGTATAAAGTTAGGATATTATAAATTGTGATCATACTTACTATTTCTGATTTTTCTACCATGTGGCACCTAGTACCTACAATAGGAAGTTATTCTGTGAAAGAAAGGCAGTCTCCACCACTGGCTTCAGTATGATAAATACCCTAGTCAGAGTTCACTAAAGAAAAGCTGAGTTTCTGCTCCTTACCTTCCCATTGTTAGTACTGGAATCCATTTGTCAGGCAAGATAAAGGCACACACTGTATGTTGATTTTTTACATACCAGGGCAAAGGTAAGATCCTCATCACCTCAGAAAGAATGAAATGGAAAAAAAAAAAGGATGGGAATACCCCAAATATCCTAAGGCCCTAAGGGTTGAGGAACTGGGTGTGATACACTGTCCCCAGCTTAAGTACATATCATTATACTCTATTTTTTCCCTTTTCTGGATTATGGTAATGTCTGTCCACCCCTGTAGACTTTGAGCTCTTTGTGGGGAGGGATCTCATCTACCAGCTCTATTGTAATTTTTTTTTGTGGGTTTGTTAAGCACTTACAATGTGCCAGGCACTATACTAAGCACTGGGGTAGATAGAAGGTTGTTAGGTTGGACACAGTCCCTGTCTCGCCTGGAGCTCACAGTCTTAATCCCCATTATACAGATGACATAAGCAATGTGCAGAGAAGTGAAGTGACTTGCCCATGGTCACACAGCAGTCAAGTGGCAGAGCTGGGATTAGAACCCAGGTCATTCTGACTCCCAGCCCCGTGCTCTATCCACTAGGCAGGCCAAGCTATTGTATTGAACTCTCCCAAGCGTTTTGTACCATAGTCTGCCCACACTAAGCACCTAATAAGTACCATTGGTTGACTGATGACCAGTGACCACTCCTGATGCCAGATTGTGGTAATGTGGGTCTGGACCAAACCTCCCCTTTCGCCTTCCCCCCCAAGCCCACCTCCCCAAGCCCCAACAAAGATCCCTGTTCTTGGAGCTGAGCTTCTGGGCCATGGCAACAGGCAAGAAAGAGGAACCTGGTTAGATTCCCCTCATCTTTACCCTATCCGTTTTCCCAACCGGTGGCTGCCCATTCCGATCAGTGTCAATGTGAGAATGAAACGCCAGATCTGGAGACGTTGTCAAATGCAGCTCTGGGGAATCAGCGATTGGGGCTGGTGCCTGTGTGTGCAGCTGACTCCTCTGAGTTCAGCTGCAGAAACAACACACACTATCCTGTGTAGGAAAGGAGTGGAGGGATTGGGGGTGGGGGGTGGAGAGGAGGAATCAGGCCATCCATGCAAAGTTAAGCTGATCATTTACATTTTTGTCAAAGCTTCTGCGATTTTAAATAAAGGATGAAGTGGCTGATGATGTGATCATTCACGTTTTATCCCCCGGTGTGGTTTTGAGAGATCTATGCATTTCGATGATTTTAAAATTCAGAAACCTATTATTTGATTAAAATAGCTGAATATCATACCACATAATGGCTCTTATTGGATTTATTTTAGCTGCACAAAAACATGTCAATTTCTGTTTGTAATCTTGTACATTCACAGAAGGGCTTGTAAATAAAAAAAACAGTGTTTTCATTTAAGTTATTAGCATTATTTAAATAGTAACATAACGAGTGTTGATTTGCTGCCACTACCTAGGAAATATTTAAAAATTATTATAACTTAGCTCAACAATCCAGTTTTATCTCTGAAATTAATGCTTTTAGGCTCAATTTATGCCTGTCAACAAATAATGATCATAGATGTGAGCTGGCTCATAATCCAGAGGGACTGGGTTACAATGGGTTGCCATGGAAACTGTGTTTTATTGCATTTTCCCTACTTGATTTAAGACATTTGACAATCATAGCAACTGTTTGCCAGTCTTCGCACATCATAAAAAATTCAAAAGCACAAACAACCAATAGCAGAAACGCATACAGTTCTTGAACCTCACTCTAAAAATAAAAAAGAAATGACAACCTTATATTTAACATGGACCTTTTGTGAATAGTTTATCTCACACAGTGTCCAGGAGTGTTGGAAAATTCAATCAGTGGTTAGGCATCGAATGGACCTGTCTTGCCTGTGGTTCATTTTGTTTATTGCATCATATATCTTTTATGATCACTGGGACTTTAGCCTGAAACAGCATTTTCTTTAACAAGAGCCATGTTTCCTCTAACGTTGTTTATTGCATCTGAAACATTACTCTTTTAAACCATGGTACATTTTCAATTGAGCAAAGGTCTGCAACTGAATACCGCGTGTTTGCGTTTATGCAGGAGCCCAAGTAAGAAATATCCCAGTTCATGCAACGTTAATCATTTTGCCAGTGTTCAGCTGAGGTCAGAGCCACATTCCTGGCAGAATTAAGCCAAGTCAAGATTAATCACATACATTAAACCCTACAAGGAAAGCGCATGCAATGGATCTGAAATTAGACATTTGGTAAAAGACAGAGAGGGCACTGGAACCAAAGAGCTTAGCTGTGCTACAGGGAGTCTGCAGCCTGGATTGGTTTCTTCCACCACGGTGTCTGCTAGCGCTGTCGATGCTTTGCTGGGCTTCCTTCGGACGCCTGATTTCGAGGGAGTTTGGCTCAACTTCAAAGTCTTTGAGCAGTCTGCGTTTTTGTCCAGGAGAGAAATGATGTCTTATTACTCCCACAGAATGAGAAGCAAGCAGTATGGCGAGGTTTTTTGTTGTTGTTATTGTTGTTGTGGTGGTTTTTTAAGAATTCCGACAGCACAGAAACAGATGAAATAGTAGTGTTCAGGACTGTAGAAAAAAATCCTTTAAATACTTCAAAATTAGTTGCCAAGTTGTTCGTCTAGCATGTCCACGTGGCCCCATTTAGAGAGTAATGTTTCACCTGAGAGGCTACCATTATTGTGAACCCCTGCAGCCTTAAACATTCATCAGCAACATATTTCAATATGAACTTACATTGTAAGCAACAGATTTTAATAGTTCCCATGTCAGCCATCAAACACTTCCATTAATGGCTTACTTTATTGTTTAAAATACATTTTGTACTCCTACAGAAGAGGGAAATGAAATCACAGAAATCACACCCAGCCCATGCAAAGAGTCTGACCTCAATTTGCCAAATGAGAAAATTCAGAGTTAGCGTATCATTCCTCCTTGTGGACCTTCTTTGTGGACTGGGGAGAAAAACTGGCCAGTAAATAGTATCCAATTTCTTATAGGGAAACTTGCATAACACCACAGATGCACTCTTGGAAAATGTAATGTTATACGAAACCGGGTTCTCTGAGTCACTGAGTCCATGGGAATCGGAGGAGAGGGGAGTTAATGCTCTTAAAGCCCTCCTATTTTTCCTCATTTCTTTAAAAAAGAATTAACCCGCTGCTTTTGTGCGTCACTCCTGTGGAGCACAGTACACACTCATGGGAGCAAGGAGAGAAGAGCAAGCTTTCTCCACCTCCTTCTAGACACTCCTGAATGAATGAACTGTTCAACTGTTTAATGGGTTGAAACCAGTGGCTGAACTCTTTCTTTCACAGTGACTATCCCTCCCTGCCACTAATAGCAAGCAGTGGAATGTCAGGAAGGCAGCATCAAGGCTGTAATTTCATTTTGATCTGTATGTATAGGTGCATACCAAAATATAAATATGTATGCATAGGTGCACAAACCATGGAAATTACAGGTTGTCTGGACTTTACAGACATCTATACATTGGGCCTGAGAAAGCAGGTGCCATATGAGGAACCTCTGTTGATCAAGAGGATTTATTGATCATTTACCATGTGCAGGGCACTGCATTAAGCACATGGGAGAGTACCGGGCCATACGGCCAGTGTATATTATGATCCCTGCCCACAATGACCTAACAATCAGGGGAATCAGACACTGAAATAAATCAGAGGTGGAAGGTGAAAGGAAAAGAGGTTATGTACATTAAAAAAAAATAACTCATGTGAGTGGGTGCTCAATCAATTGATCAATCAATGGCATTTATTGACTGCTTCCGGTGTGCAGAGTACTGTACTAAGCACTTGGGGGAGTACAATACAACAGACTTGTGTACATAAGTACTAAAGGAGGTTGTGAGTACTTATGTACTTAGTGTTGGAAATGCTGAAGTGGCGGCTGGGGAGATATAAACTGGAGAGATTGGAAATTAAGTGGGAGAAGGCTCCTGCAGGAACTGTGATTTCAGGAGGGCTTTGAAGATGAGGAGAGCTGAGAACTGTCAGATATGAAAGGGGAGGGAGTTCCTGGCAGGGGAGGAAGGTGTTACCAAGTGGTCAGCAGTGGGAAAGATGAGAATGAGACACAATGGGTAGGTTAGTTTGAGAGGAATGAAGAGGGCGAACTGAGGGGTAATGGGAGAAGTGAGTGGCTATGTAGAAGGGAAAGAGCTGATGGAGTGCTTTAAAGTCAATGGCCAGGAATTTCTGCTTGATGCAGAAAGGAATGGTCCGGACCGGTGTGGAGGCTGTGTGGATGGAGAGATAATGTCGTGAAGGTAGACCCAAAAAGATCTAGTGATAGACTGAATATAAGGGTTGACAGAGGAGAAGTCACACTGTAGGTTTCAGAGCTGGGGAGGATGGTGGTGGTGTAAACTGTGATGGGAAAGCTAGGTGGAGGAAAGGATTTGGGAGGGAAGTTGAGGAGAAGCAATGTGGCCTAATGGAAGGAACATGGTTCTGGGAGTCAGAGGACCTGTGTTCTAATCCTGACTCTGCCATATGTCTGCTGTGTGACATAGGGCAAGTCACTTCACTTCCCTATGCCTCAGTTACCTCATCTGTAAAATGAGGATTTACCCCAGTCCTTAGTATGGTGCCTAGCACAAAGTATGCGCTTAAAAAAGACCATTTCTTTAAAAAGGAGATGCTATTCCTTCCTCTCTGTAATTTATATCAGTGTCTGTCTCGTCTCCCCGCCCCCCCACCCAGATTGTCACCTTCTTGAGTGCAGGGATCAATCAGTCAATCAATTGTATTTGTTGAGCACATCCTGTGTGCAGAGCACTGTACTAACAGCTTAGGACAGTACAGTATAACCGAGTCGGTAAATACGCTCCCAGCCCACAAGGAACTTACAGTCTAGGGATCATGTCCACTTACTCCATTGTACTCTCCCAAGTGCTTAGTAAAGTACTCTACACACAGTAGGTGCTCCAATAAATACCACTGATTGATTGATCGATTTTGATCGAGGAGTTCAGTTTTGGACATATTCAGCTTGAGGTGCCAGCAGGACAAACATGTTGAGATGTCTTGGAGGAAACTGAGGCATCATCCACGTAGAAGTGGCAGTTGAAGTCAGAAGAATGAATGAGCTCCATAAGGGAGTGAGTGTAGATTGAGATGAGAAGGGGACCCATGTCCTGGTCCTTGAAGCAGATGAGCAGGTGCACAGCACCTTCCAGGACCCGGAGAGGAGAATGCAAAACTTGTGCCTCTTGGCCAGAGGGGTTTATGCTGAGGGTATCAGTGGCCTACTTTTGCTTGTTATTTTTGCCTCTTTGGGAAGCCACTCTCAGCTTTACTTGCCCCCCCCCCCCCCCCACCCAATACATCCAAGGCATTCAGCAGTGGCTCGCTACAAAACCCACCCCATGCTGGGCTCAAGGGTGAAACAGACATGCCAACCTCCCCTTCCTTCCTGAGGGGGTAAACTGAGATACAACTGGGTTAGAGCAATGCTGACTACCCCACTCTAGGGTGGGCTTTCTGGTGCTCAGCCCTGAGTCGTTCCACCTCTCCAGTTGGTCAGTCAGTTGTATTTATTAAGAGCTTATTGTGTGCAGAGCCGGCAAGGATACCCGATGAGGACAAAGATGAGTTTGATTTTCTGAAAAGAAAATTTCTGATTAAAAAAAAATGTAATCAGTTGACCCATTCCACAATGAACTGCTTATTCTTTCCAAAACAGTAGCAGTGCAGAATGTTTTCCAATCCCTTGGTGACACATCCAACACTGTCTTCAGAGTTGGAAAGTTTGAAACAGCAATTAGATATATATTAAGCTATTAAAACATCATTTCATTTTAATGATTTGTATCAATGAGAGGATGTAAATTAGTAATGGCCTATTAAACGTTACAGTTCTAAGTTATTCTAAAAAAATCCTGCATATATTAGATGATGAAAAAAATAATTAGCTTTTTAGGCACATTATTACATTGTTTTCCGATGCAAATGACATGAACAAAAAGGTTCGAGAAACCAAGAAGGATGAAAAAAATCTTGTCCACTCTAGGAAGAAAATGATTCCCTGAAAGCTGAGAGCAAACAGTTGTTAACTTGGAACTAGATGTTTTAGTAAGATTGCTTGCAGTCTATTTTGTGTTTTGGAGAGCAGTGCTCAATTCCAAACATAAATTTGGTAAAGACTTCTTCCCGGGAGCACTCCTGAAAGCTTACAGTTAGAGTAGTTACTTCAGTATTATTTCTATATTTCTATAGCTACTTTGGCAGCTAACTACTGCGGAAATGCATATCAACAAGCTTTCAATGAAAAAGGAAGAGGGAAAAGAGATGGGGAGGGGAGAGAGAGAGATAGAAAGAGACAGAGAGAGACACAGAGAGAGAGAGAAAGTCACTAATTTTCCTGAATCTGAGCAGGAAGTAGAATGTCTTTATAAAGGAATAATTAAAAGAAAAACAGTGACTAGAGTCTTATCGAGACCTTGCAGCTGCACTTCCTCCACCGGCACCAGCAATGTGTTTTAAGGTTATGACAAACCATGAAAATTGCATCTTAAGAGGAGTTTTATTCCTTTTCTTATGATTTGATTGAAACAGACAGCTACATTTTGTGTATATATAATTAGGCAGTAAAATAGGCTTTGAAGGCAGATTTCCATTTTAGTATGTGAGTCACACGCACAACAGTCTTTCATTCAACAGCCAAAGACTGATCTTTTTAATGCTTCAACTCTCTCAACATGTTTTCTGAATGCTACATCTTGCACAGGAAAAAACAAAACAAAATAAAAAAAAGAAAAACACATCAGCATTTAGACCATATTTCTTCTTTTCTTCCCCCCCATCTTCTTCTCTGACGAGAAACAATCTGAAAAGCCAATCTAACACGTCTTTGGTGATTTAACCTTACGACAAACTGATTTTTATCGTCCTTTTTCCAGATTGCTGTCCCGGGCAGCGATGAATGCTGCATCAGTTCAAGGCATCCCTAATCCCTCTCATAAAGGGCCATTGTGGCAGAAAACTGAGACCAATGGGATTTCATTCTCCACCTCTCAGCACTCCAAAGTAATGGCACTCGGGTCTCCTCATCATGTTTTTCTTTTCAGCTGCATAGTTTTTCCCTTTAACAAGGTGAAGCCAGGGAGAAATCAAAAGAATACAATCCCATTTTCTTAGTGCTGTCCCCATGGGTGTCTCTGGATGTTTCTTTTAAGTAAAATCAGAAGTGTTCACGTAGAACCATAGCAGTGTGCTGTTAATGTGTGATCCAACTTGTTATTCTGAAATAGAATTTCCTTTAAGTCCTGGGAGTGGAGTAAGAATGGCTGTGACTGTATTTTTTCATGTTACAAAAATAATTCTCTACTTTATTTGCATCATCATGCCTTATCTGATTAAGCAGCAATGGAATATTGGTTTCCGTCCTTTCATCTCCCTGTATACCTTTTACTATCTCTTACTCCATTCTGGCAAACCAGCAGACTGAGAGAAATCATACCAAGGTACCAAGTTGATTTATAATAGTGATAGCTTGTGTTTGTGGAATGCCTTTCATCTGAGGACCTCAAAGAGCTTTTTACCTTCAAGGAAAGGCCCCAGAACAGCAATGGTGATGGAAATTGAAGTTTTAGATGCTGATTAGTGCAGGAGGAGCCGAGGAGGTGAAACAATTTTCTCAATTTGGTTGTGAAATTTGAGGTCCATCTGGCAAAAATGGAACATCAGAATTTCAGCTCCCAGCCCCAAATGTCCTTGTGCAGTAAACTACGTAGTATTCAATCTATTTATTTACTCCTTAGGCAGACATGTCAGACAAAGGGTGTGAATGCTTTGCTGATGACCTATTCAAATAAAAGTGGACATGATTTATGTTTGTAAAATGCTAGTGCACTGAATAGTACAGAAAAAGAAAAACAAAAAAACAAACACCTTGCCACAGCTAGCTGAGTGTCACATAAAGGCCAATCTACAGTCAGCACTGCTTGGGTGCCCCAGAGGTTTTCCTACCAATAGATAACAGGAAGAAACACAGAAAGATTTATTGTTTGGTAAACTGCAGGACACAGAGAACAGTTCAAAATCGAAGCTAAGCTTTAAAGCCAAAAATTGTTTAAGTGACATTTTAGTCCAGAAACATTTTACAAAGGAACCAACTCCTGTCTTACATTGTAAAATGAAATATTCCATCTTTCTGGTGTGGCACACACATTCATGTTGTTGGAGTTAAAAGAACATAAATCTTCTATATATACAAATCTCATTTTTACTTATAAATGCTAAAATTTGGAATAGTTCACCTAGGAAGTGTTTTATTTTCTGGCTTAGATTTCCCTTCTGTTTTGCTCTTGTTTACCTCCCCACCACAAGAATAGACACCCCCTTCCCGCCATGAGTGTTCACAGAAATGCTTTCGAAAGGAGGAACCTTGCTAGCCCTATTTCAAATGCTATATAAACTGAATCTCAAATGTATATACATCAGGATGAGTTCTGTGAACACAAAATTTGCAGCCTAACCTTGGAGTCACAGGGGAGCAGTCAGTTTTGAACATTAGGTCCTGATATGTATATGTTTTGGGGTTTGTGTATGTCAACAATAGCTTATTAAAACATTAAAGGGCATCATTTCATAATCAATCAACTAATAGTAATTATCGAGTACCTACTTTGGGCTCCCCTCTGTCCTAAACCCTCCGGAAAGCACAAACAGGATTAGTAGATATGATCCTGCCCTCAAAAACTTTATAGTCTAGCAGGAGAGACAGACACGAAAAGAAATTAAAGATAGGGGAAGCAACCGAGTATAAAGATTTGTCTATGAGTGCTTTAGCGGTTGGGGAGGAGTACCCAAGTGCTTAGGTGATGCAGAAATGCTGAAGTGACAGTTGGTAGGGAGGTGAGGTGGGGAGATGAGAGATTAATTAAGGAAAGCCTCTTGGAGAAGATGTCATTGCAAAAGGGCTTTGAAGATGGGGAGAGCAATGGCTGCTGGATATGAAGTGGGAGAGGGTTTCAGGAAGAAGGGAAGATGTGAGCAAGAGGTTGCTGTCATATCAGACAGATAATTGCTCTCCCCCACTTCAAAGCCTTATTGAAGGCACATCACCTCCAGGAAGCCTTCCCTGACTGAGTCCTCCTCTCTTCTTTTCCCACTCTCTCCTGCACTGCTCATACTTGCTTCTTCATTCATCCTCTCTTCCTTCCCCATAGCACATATGTATATATCTGTTATTTATTTACTTATTTACATATTTATTTATTTATATTAATGTCTGTTTTCCCCTCTAGATTGTGAGCTCATTGGGGACAAGGAATGTGTTTGATGTTATATTGTACTCTCCCAAGCACTCAGTACAGTGCTTTGCACACAGCATTCAATAAATATGATGATGATTATTATTAGTAATAATGATAATAATAAGTGGAGGAGCCTCGATTAGAACCCAGGTCCTTCTGATTCCCAGTTCCATGCTCTATCTGTTAGGCAGCCATTGGAGGTTTTTGAGAAATGGGGAGACATGCCCAGAATGATATTTTCAAACAATGATCTGGGCAGCAGAGATAAGTCTGGACTAGAGTGGGGAGAGACTGGAGGCAGGGAGGTAAACTAAGAGGCTGATACAATAGTCTAGTCAGGATATGACAAGTGTCCGAACCAACGTGGTGGCAGTTTGGATGGAGAGGAAGGAATCATTTGTGGAAATGTTTATAATCTAAACTAATTCTTATGGCTCTCTAAATTGGAAATGTTTGATTTGATATGAATTCACATTTTTGACATCATTAAGGGATTGATTTAATAAAAACAAAGGATGCTTTTATTCCTCGCTTAATCCCCTGCCATAGAATGTATGGTTACTTTCTATTCTGGCATTATTCCATTTCTCAGGGATAATATTTAATTCACCCTCCCATTCCAAACTTAGACCCTGGATAGTGTTATATTCTTGTGACCGGCAGTAAAAGTGAGAGTAATTTGTGATAATTGTGCTATTCCTTTTTGTTACCAATAGATTACATGTCCCTCTTGTACCACTAGATAATTCCATTAAAGGGTCCCCCATAGTTGAGTTCTTGGCTTTCTTCTGTTTATCCCATCACTCTTTTTCTAAATAGGTATCATTTCTTAGATAATAAAATTCCGATAATATGTCCACTGCTTGGAGAATAAAATTGTATTAATGACTCCCTCCGGTGTAATCTCTTCCATATAACTCATAGTGATATCCTTCCATTGGGACAGGTTTTATAACTACAAACTCTTCTTCATCTCCCTCCCAACTCCCAGAACCCTCTTCATGTTGGAGAGAAGTCTGAGGATTTTTCCACTTTGTTCAATCTGACTCTTCCAGCTTCCTCAAATTTACAATGAATATTGCTGACATCACTCAATTTAAACCATCTAGTTATATTAAATTGGCCTCTGTTTCATTTCTTCATTCTCCTCTCCTTCCTCAATAGACCTGGAAAATCATACTGAAAATCTCAAGTCCAACCACTTATTATCATTATCATCATCATTATCATCATCATGATAATGCTTAAGTGCCTATTATGTGTCAAGCATTGTTCTAAGCACTGGGGTAGATACGAGATAATCAGGTTAGACACAAACCCTGTCCCATTCCTTGTGGACAGGGAAAGTGTCTACCAACTCTGTAATAGTGTACTCCCCCAAGTGCTTAGTACAGTGCTCGGCACACAGCATGCACTCAATAAATATCATGGATTGATTATGGATGAATACATAAGTGCTGTGGGGCTGAGGGTTGGGGTGACTATCAAGTGCTTAAGGGGTTTAGATCTAAGGGCAATGCAGAAAGAAGAGGGAATAGAAGAAATGAGGGGGTTTAGTTGGGAAAGATCTCTTGGAGGAGATGTGATTTTAATAAGGTTTTGGAGGTGGGAAGAGTGGTGGTCTGTCAGATAGGAAGGAGGAGGGAGTTCCAGGCCAGAGGGAGGACATGGACAAGGGGCCAACAGAGAGACAGATGAGATCAAGGTACAGTGAGCAGGTTGGCATTAGAGGAGCAAAGTGGGTAAAGGAGTGGGTGTAGATGGACAATAGAAGGGGACCCTGGTCTGAGCTTTTAGGGAATCCCACAGTTAGAGGTTAGGAAGCAGAAGAGGGCAGCCAAAATTCACAAGCCAGCACTGAGGAGATTTGCAGTTCATATTTTTGCATCTGTGATAAATTCATTCATTCATTCAATAGCATTTACTGAGCACTTACTATGTGCAGAGCACCGTACTAAGTGCTTGGAATGTACAATTGGGCAACAGATACAGTCCCTGCCCAATAACGGGATCACAGTCTAAATAATAATAATGATGGCATTTGTTAAGTGCTTACTATGTGCCAAGCACTGTTCTAAGCGCCGGGGTCGATACACGGTAATCAGGTTGTCCCATGTGGGGTTCATAGTCTTAATCCCCATTTTAATAATAATTATAATAATAATAATGTTGGTATTTAAGCGCTTACTATGTGTAGAGCACTGTTCTAAGTGCTGGGGGAGATACAGGGTAATCAGGTTGTCCCATGTGAGGCTCACAGCCTTAATCCCAATTTTACAGATGAGGTAACTGAGGCAGAGAGAAGTGAAGTGACTTGCCCATGGTCACACAGCAGACAAGTGGCAGAGCCAGGATTAGAACCCACGACCTCTGTCTCCCAAGCCTGGGCTCTTTCCACTGAGCCACGCTGAAGGGACACAGACACTCGGGACACTGGGACCCAGACTTGTGCCTGGCTTTATTTCATGTAGTATAGGAATTTACCTACCTTAAAACAGGGATCATTAAAGCCTGCACTATATTCTGTTCAGGGTTAAGGATATTCAGACCATGATCTGTGCCCTCAGATCCACAAAACTCCCAATTCTACAAGTATAGCTCATTTTTGGTCCTGTCCTGTGCTGGTGGCTACCATATACCTACCGTGTCTACCATGGGCACTCACTATACCATCACAACTTTTCTGTTGAGGATGTGAAGGTAAGTTCAAAACCTTCCCTTTCTAAGGGTTCATAAGTTCAAAACCTTCCCTTTCTGAGGGTTCAATAGGATCTTTCACCTACCCAAGGAGATCAAAGGAGATTGCACTGAAATATATTTTCCACAGGGAACTCATGTTCTCTGTAGGCTAGTTCTACAGTCATTGGTCCACAAAGTAAGCAGGATGAGCCCACAACCATTACCATTACACCAGACCAACAGGGCCCACCAGAGCGGAGAAGAGAGAAGCTGTTTCCATCCCCAAACCACTGGGACTCCCTTCACCCCTTGCTCCAGCCCAGGAAGGACTTGAATATCAGCAAGCTTGTGGCGCCTCCTCAACTTTTAGGACATGGGAAAAGTCACGGCTTTGGCTAAGGCTGTGACTTCTGTGACTGTCGGTGTGAGCCGGGAGAACCCTGAAATCCTGCTCCTCTAGCCACAGTGCCCTACTGCTCCTGTCATGTTTATAGGTATCTTGGTCTTTAAAAATTTTTCTTTCATCTTTACTTATGTATCTCCCCACCAACTCTCTCCCCGCCTTACTATTACATGCTGAACCCCTAGGGGGCCAGGGACTGTGTCCATTTGCCTATCCATGTATTTCTTTACCAGGGCTTAGTACAGCACTTTGTATTCAGTAAGGCTTAATAAATAACTATTGTTACTACTTCTAGTCATCATAAGCAGGTTTGACTGAGGACCCACTTGCGTGGCATGCTCAAAAAGAAGAATTGTAAGTCAGTTACTTTTCTTCTTTTTTCTCCTCTTCATCTTCCTCTTTCTTCTCTTTTCACTTGAGAACATGAGTTCTCTGTGGAAAATATATTTCAGTGCACTCTCCTCTGATCTCCTTGGGTAGGTGAAAGATCCCACTGAACCCTTAGAAAGGGAAGGTTTTGAACATACCTTCGCATCCTCAACAGAAAAGTTGTGATGGTATCTGAGGTAGTATGGACATCTGACAGTATTATTAAATCCCTTGATTAATAGAGTGCACAGTTTCACTTCAAACAAAGTTATGGGCCTAGTGGAAAGAGCCCAGACCTAGGAGTCAGAGGACCTGGGTTCTAAAACATCACTTGCCTGCTGTGTGACCTTGGGCAAGTCACTTAACTTCTCTGTCCCTCTGTTTCCTCACATGTAAAATGGTGATTCAATACATCTTTTTGCTCCTATTTAGACTGTGAGCCTCTTGTGGGACAGGGACTGTGTTAGTTCATTGCTTAGTTCATTGCTTGGTACATGGTAAACACTTAACAAATACCACAATCATTATTATTATAAATGCAAATTTAATTCTGCCTTTCTCAATAGGTCATTATGTTAATGTCCACAAATGTGCATATGTGTGTGTGTGTGTGTGTGTGTGTGTGTGTGATGGTATCAGAATCAGCACTATGACTGGAAATAATTTTATCTTTACGGGTAGAATCTTCCAGTGTTTGTGTGTGTGTGTGTGTGTGTGTGCACACGCATGCGCCTACTTCCTCTTGAGTGGAGGTTGACAGAGCGAGGAGTAATGCTCTTTCAGCAATTAAGTCGGCGTCAGGGGGGTCAGATACTGAAAGAGGCCATGAAGATATGCTGCAAATTAAGATGATTTAGAATAATGAAAAGGAGACTACAGGACAAATTGTTATTTTAACTCCCGGGATGTCCCTGAAATTCAGGAACTCATCACATCAGCCAGAAAAGCAAAGAACATGGCCAGGGTGAATGTATTCTGCCATGTCTTAGGTTCCTAATAGATTCTGAATGTGGATTATTTGCTTTAAAAACCTATTTATAAATATTGCTCCTGTATATCAGTGGAAGAATTCAACATGGAAACATGCAGTTGTTGAAATGTCTCCTGGAAAGGGAAAAAGGACAGGAGCTAGCCAGCAAGCCAACTTTGTGCTGTTGTTTGGTAAAGACCTAAATAACCTGTCCTGAAATTAGCCAATCAGAAGGCTTTTGGTTACATTTCCATACCAATGATTTGCTGTGGACTCCAGGCTTTGCAGACCTGAGCTGTTTAATAGCAAGGAAAGAAAAGCTCTGCTGAGAAAATCGATCTGGCGACTTTCTAGCTTTGTGTTGTTTATGACTCTCATCCAGATGACTGGAGTGACTCATCCCTATTGGAAAGCATGTTTTGCAAACTGAAGAGGCATGATGGTTCAAAACACAGTGAATTTAAAAAGCTAAGTGGAGTGAACGTTTGGGCAGCATTTTCTTTTTCTTCAAAATAGACTTTCATGTCCGAACTTCAGAGTGAAGTAAGTTCAATTTTCAGAGAGATTCCTAAGGGTCTGAAGTCACATTCATCAGCCAGGGGTTGATAACCCCAGATTAGCATGCTAGTTTACCAGTCCTGCCTGTGCTTGGGAAATGTGTACCAAGTTGAATTTTTATCTGCAGAAGTCAAATGCAAACTAAAAAGGCCCTATTCTTTTCCTCCCTGAGACTTTCAGAACTAAGAGAACCTGCAGACCTGCACAAAAGAAGCATTTTAGACGAAGAGGTCCAAATGCTGCAGATGCTATAACTACATTCTTGGCAATGTGCTTGCTATAATTGCTCATTTTTAACAAGTCTATAGAAACTAGACGGTCATTAACAGATAGTTTCCAAAGCACAAAGCACCACATTTTTTTCCTACTCTTTTTGTGCGTTGGGTATTGGGTTATTTTACTGTTTCTCTTGAAAAAAATCAAAATGGGGAGGTAACAGAATTTCATCTACAAATTGTCAGTTTCGGTTGCCCAAACATTTTTCAACTCCATCCTTCTGGAAATTAGAATGAGTGTATAATGCAGATGAAGCAGAGGCATTTTTGCAATCTCTCCCAGTGACCATTCCTTGGCTAACTAACAGACCAGCCATTCAGAAGCAATTTTCTTCAGGCTGAAATTATGTGCTGACCATAGCAGATTCACTTCCCATAATAACCCTTCCCCCACCCAATGCTAAATACAATCTGTCTCCTACTCACTGTAATAACGTGCAAATGACTGTAATTTTGCAGACAAGAAACAGCCCAAAGTGAAACGTGTCTAAACAGAGGTCGATTTGAAAAATCAGGGCTATTACCTAAATCTGTAAAATACATATTGTAATAAAACCAGCAAAAGCAATCTCCAATAAGTAGTAAAAATGTAGCTTGTGTTTTGATCTTCTCACATGCCCACTGCACACTGGCATAGAAGTGAAATCCTTTGCAGAAAGTGTCATTTCATACAATGTAAACTGTTTTACTGAGCTAAAGGATCCATATACCCAGGCTGGACATTAGTTCCCTTGTAATTTAGAAAACACACGGGGTCCTAGGCCAAATTGAAGTAAAATTTCAGACACTTTACACTGATTTAGATGGTGCTGCTTGGTTTAAAATGGCCTCTCTTTGCAGGGACAGTGCTTTTGGGCTTTGGGAGATTGAATAGAACTCCACAGGATGGGTTTCATGGGGACCCAGATATAATAGTTTTTTCGTTTTCTTTCCTCCTTTACTCTTTTCAGTGGGGATGGGGTGGAGGAGAACATGTGCTCTTTCAGGGTCCATAAGGATGGGCTGGGGACTGCGGTTCTCCGCTTTCTTAGAAGAACAAATGGCATCAGTTCAAAGTATTAGAGAACTGGCATGGCATAATTCATTCATTCAATAGTATTTATTGAGCGCTTACTATGTGCAGAGCACAATGAGAAGTGGCATGACCTAGTGGATAGAGCATGGGCCTGGGAGTCAGAAGGTCATGGGTTCTAATCCTGGCTCCACCACTTGTCTGCTGTGTGACCTTGGGCAAGTCACTTTACTTCTCTGGGCCTCAGTTACCTCATCTGTAAAATGGGGATTGAGATTGTGAGCCCTACGTGGGACAACCTGATTACCTTGCATCTACCCCAGCACTTAGAACAGTGTGTGGCACATAGTAAGCACTTAACAAATACTACAATTACTATTATTATTATTATAATTAGCGCCTTACCACCTGGATTAGTCAACAGCAAACCTTTCACAGAACCTCTGAGTCCATGATGGCTGTCCCTGGACCTGCAGAGATTTGAGGGAGACCATGGGTTAATTGTTTAAATTAAAGACGGACTACTCACCTCTTTAAAACTCATGAAATCCAGGGGCGGATAGAGTGGGTCGGTTGGCTGGAACACTTAGGACATCAAAGATGGACTTCATCCATCCTTGTCCAGAAGAGAGAGTGAACGGAAGCCAGGCTGCAGCCTCAACCTATAACCTTTTTTATTTTTTACTCTGGGGGGTGTGTGTGTGTGTGAAAAATGCAACATTCACTCGACCGGAGGTGAGAAAGGAAGTTCACAGCAATGCTCGGAGGCACCCTGTCAACACTTGTTTCTTGCTCTTGTTTAATTGTTGAAAGTTGAATTTTAATTCATTCAAAACTATGAACTTGTATTGGAGTTTGAGTTCTCCTTTAGATTGTAAACAGCTGGAGGGCAGGGGGTTATCTAATTACTACCTCTATTTATTCCCAAGCACCTGGAATGGTTTTCTGCAGACAGAAGGTGTATAGTTGATAATTAATGACCACGGTGATGATGTTAACAATATTAATGATCATAACTGTGGTATTTGTTAAACACCTGGAGAAGTAGTGTGGTCTAGTGGACAGTGTTTGGTCCTGGGAGTTAGAGGACCTGGGCTCTAATCTCACTCTGCCACTTGCCTGCTGGATGACCTTGGACAAGTCACTTAACTTCTTTGGGCCTCAGTTACCTCATCTGCAAAATGGGGATTAACTACTTTTTCCTCTCTTCTACTTAGACTGTGAGCTCAGTGAGGGACAGGGGTTGTGTCTGACTGCTTGCATTTTATCTACTCCGTCATTTAGTACTGTGTTTGGTTCATAGTAAGCACTTAACAAATATTATTATTATTATTATATGCCAAGTGCTGTACTAAGTGCTGGGTAGATTCAAGATAAGCAAATCAGACACAGACCCTGTTCCACATGAGACTCACAGTCTAAGAGATGATGTTAATGAAGGTGAGGTTGACAGTAATATTGATTAATATGATGATGCAGTCATGATAATGATGAAAATGATGTTGAAGATGTTGAGATGATGAAGATGATGCTGATAAGTCTGTTCATTCAATAATATTTATTGTGCACCTCCTGTGTGCAAAAATAATTCTGGTATTAAGTGCTTACCTTGTTCCAGGCACTGTACTAAGTGCTGAAGAGCGCTTGGGAGAGTACAACCTAATAGATGTAATACCTCCCAGGAAGAACTCCACCATAAGCTTCCTCCACTCCTATCCTCACGCCGCACAGCTGATTTCAGATATCGTACTGATTCCTGCCAGTTCAAATCCGTCCTGACTTAATGCAACTCTGTCCTTTCTTCTGCTCAGCAACATTTTCAATCAATCAATCAGTGGTATTTATTGAGCGCTTACGGGGTGCAGATCATCTCATAGCTTGGAAGAGTACAATATAACAGAGTTGGTAGACATGACTCCTGCCCACAAAGAGCTACTTCCCCTCTCTTCTCGACTCCCATGCATATTACACCTACCAGTTTTTCCAGACATTTAATTCCCTCTTGAAGCCTCCAGTGTCCCCACTTCTTCCCCCTCCCACTTACCCCTGAAGACCTTGACTCTCAGCTTTATGATGGGATGACCAGGCCTCTGCCAAGATCTAAAACGGTGATCTTCTGATTGTTAACTCTTGGAATCCTATTCCTTCCCAGTCTGCTCCCCATTAAAATCCCTGCTCCTTTTTTGCCCCAGTGAAAAATGGGCGCCTATGGCACCATCAACAAACCTGGCTACTGGTAATTACTAAACAAATGTGGCTATACTGAGAAGTTTATCAAGATCTTAAAATTACCTCATGATGTCAGAATTGAAGGGGCTTTGCTCGATTCTTTCCCAATTAATGAAAGCAGGGCTATAGATCAGGTCCAGCCTCGTTCACCTTAGTGTATGCCTTCATGCTTGAGGACACAACAAGGAATTTGGGAATAGGCTTCGGATGCAACTGGCCTATGAAGAACATCATTAACCAGCCATTTGGCAGCTGTGTTCTAGAAGCACACACTTAAGACATGCAGAAAATTTTCTACCACTTTTTACAACCAACAAAATGCTATGGATTATCAATAAACCTGGACACCAAAGTTATGGATTAACCTGAACATAGTAAAGTTCACATTACCAAGGAGTCATATTAGTGACCCAGAGCTGAATACCATCACTGGATTCTACTACCTAAGCTGCAATTTGTCTAAAAATGCCATGTTAGACAAAAAGATAAAAATAGAGTCAAAGAGTTTACCATGTCCCTTGGGAGACTGACAAAGTAAGACAACAATGGAGCAACAAGCTTCAGATCAAACTTACAGTTTATAAAATAAATATTAATGCCCAACCTTTTATATGACTACGAGATCACTCTTACAACAGTCACTACTTATGATTTCTAGAACCATTCCATCAACACTACTTATGAGCCATACTTAACATCAATATCAAGGCAGGATTAAAATAATGAGGTGTAAGAGCACAGTAGATCCACTAGTATCAAAGTAATGCTCATCACATCAATCATATTTATTGAGTGCTTACTGTGTTCACAGCACTAAGTGCTTGGCAGAGTACAATCTAAGAGTTTAACAGAGTTGGTAGACACAATCACTGCCCACAATGAGCTTACAGTCTAGAGTCTAGTTTACAGTCACATCACACCTTCTTTGGGCAGGATATGTGAGAATCAATCAATCAATGGTATTCATAGAGCACTTATTATATGTAGAGCACTGTACTAAGTGCTTGGGATTAGTAGACACATTCCGTGTCCATAATAAGCTTACTGTCTAGAAGAATAAACAATAGCAGAATACTCAAACAGTAGCTCTGGTGAGCTGGAATGGGGAAACCAAGAACAGAATAGGCAGAAAAACCATTCTAGAGGCCAAAGAAAGAAAACTTTAGATGATATGGCATAGCTGTGAACCATTCAGAGATGAGAGAAGCAGTTGGCAAATCAGCGTGGCACACAGCAATCAGAAATAGGGCCACCCTCTTAGAGTAGAGGCTTTGAAAAGACTGAGACACAGAGAGGTAGAATCAAAAATAATGCCAGATAGCAAATGTCAGAGCACATTCATTGACAATTTTTACATGCTACAATGTGCAAGGGATTGTCAGTCATGCATTAGCCTTATCAAGCACACTCAGACACACTGATAAAATGTCAGTAACATCATCTTTGCTTTCTCTTCCTCTCTCTTTCCCTCTCTCTTTTTCTCTAAACACACACACAGACACATAAAATAGCATGGACACAAGAAGGGAAACAACTTAACCCTCCTTTTCTCTGAGTTTCACTCTACCTTCTGCCTCATCTTCAAGCCACAGTTTTGTTTCTGCCCTCTCCATACCACTGATACATTAGTTCCAGTTATGGTTTCTGAATCTTATTTTTTGTTCCTTCCACCTAAACAGCTTCTCTTTTTGCAATGAACCAACTCCAGTGATGGAAGAGCTTTCGTAACCGAAGACCTAAGGTTATTATACGCTCCACCCTTCAAATGTTCTATTCACATTTAATAAGGAGTCATAGATTGCAAAGAAATATATGTAGTGCTATGGAGTGGGATATAGAACAATAAGGAACCTTGTCCTGCTCTCATGGTCGTTGCAGTTCAAATGAAGTGAATAACATATCGGACAAAATGTACAACATGTAGTTAAATATGAAGATGCTGATGCTGGAGTTTCCTGTCAGAACAACGAGCTTCTGTCCAGTCAGGAAGATTTCGGGACCTTCGGGAACTGGCATGCAGGAATTGATTATAGAGCTCAGTTTGCTCAGCACCATTTGTACTCTCTTGTCCCCAACAGTCATGTTACTGTTGGGGCAGAGGGTATACACTTTGCTTCTTTGGTGCTAACCTTCTCGCTGTGCCTTGATCTTTTCTGTCTTGCTGCCACCCTTAGCCCATGTCCTGCCTCTGGCCTGGAATGCCTTCCCTCCTCAAACCCTACAGACAATTACTCTCCCCACCTTCAAAGCCTTACTGAAGGCACATCTCCTCCAAGAGGCCTTCCAGAATAAGCCACACTTTTCCTCATATCCCACTCCATTCTTTCTCATCCTGACTTACTCCCTTTGCTTTTCCCCCACCTCCAGCCCCACAGCATTTATGCTTATATCTGTAATTTTATTTATTTGTATTGATGTCTGCCTCGCCCCCTCCTCTAGATTGTGAGCTTACTGTGGGCAGGGATTATCACTGTTTATTGTTGTACTGTTCTTTCCCAAGTGCTTAGTACAGTGTTCTGCACACACTAAGTGCTTAATAAATACAACTGAATGAATGAATGGCCATTGAGTAGGCTGACAGGGCAGGCAGGATACTGCAAACTGTACACAAGAATTTTGTGAACAAAACACAATTTCAGCTCCCGTGCCATAGGTCAGGAGATGGTTGCCAGAGTAGCTTCCTTGACAGTAGCTGCAGTCTTCACTGCCCACATTAGCCATCTTTTTTCAAGATTCCTACCTAGTCTGTCCACCACCTGAGATGCTCTAGGTAATTTTTTTTTCATCAGATACCTCCACCACTGTTGACTCAGATCCAACAGGCTGTTTCCCCAGACTTCTCTATCACCACTGATGGCATGACCATCCTTCCCGTCTCTCAGGCCCGCAATCTTGGTGTCATCCTTGACTCGTCTCTCTCGTTCACCCCACACATCCTATCTGTTACCAAGACCTGCCGGTTTCACCTCTACAATATCGCCAAGATCCGCCCTTTCCTCTCCACCCAAACGGCTACCTTACTGTTACGGGCTCTCGTTATATCCCGGCTAGACTACTGTGTCAGCCTTCTCTCTGACCTCCCTTCCTCCTCTCTCGCCCCGCTCCAGTCTATTCTTCACTCCGCTGCCCGGCTCATCTTCCTGCAGAAACGATCTGGGCATGTCACTCCCCTTCTTAAACAACTCCAGTGGTTGCCTATCAACCTCTGCTCCAAACAAAAACTCCTCACTCTAGGCTTCAAGGCTCTCCATCACCTTGCCCCTTCCTACCTCTCCTCCCTTCTCTCTTTCTACCGCCCACCCCGCACGCTCCGCTCCTCTGCCGCCCACCTCCTCACCGTCCCTCGGTCTCGCCTATCCCGCCGTCGACCCCTGGGTCATGTCCTCCCGCGGTCCTGGAACGCCCTCCCTCCTCACCTCCGCCAAACTGATTCTCTTTCCCTCTTCAAAACCCTACTTAAAACTCACCTCCTCCAAGAGGCATTCCCAGACTGAGCTCCTCTTCTCCCTCTACTCCCTCTGCCATCCCCCCTTTACCTCTCCGCAGCTAAACCCTCATTTTCCCCTTTTCCCTCTGTTCCTCCACCTCTCCCTTCCCATCCCCACAGTACTATACTCGTCCGCTCAACTGTATATATTTTCGTTACCCTATTTATTTTGTTAATGAATTGTACATCGCCTTGATTCTATTTAGTTGCCATTGTTTTTACGAGATGTTCTTCCCCTTGACTATGTTTATTGCCATTGTTCTTGTCTGTCTGTCTCCCCCGATTAGACTGTAAGCCCGTCAAACGGCAGGGACTGTCTCTATCTGTTGCCGACTTGTTCATCCCAAGCGCTTAGTACAGTGCTCTGCACATAGTAAGCGCTCAATAAATACTATTGAATGAATGAATGAATGAAAATTTCACCTCCACCCCGTCCTTCCATGGTAGGGTGTGGGTTGGACTTTGGAGGAAAAATATAAATATATCGTGACAATAGGTATACTCTATACACCCAGATACTAGAGCATACGGTGGACATAAGATCCATCTATTATGTAGGTCAGTGTTTGACCACTATGCAAAAACATATTCATGCCTCAGTTAGTCCTTGAGATGGTATTCTATAGTACAAGAGTTCATATTAATTGTTCCATGCAAGCGCAGTATACCTGACAGTCTAGGTCAGAAAAAAAGTCCTAAATGTGGGACCACAGCAAAACACAATTGCCTAGGATACAATGTCCTCTCCCAAGCACACAGTAAGTGCTCAATAAATATGATTGATTGATTGATTGATGCAGGAACAAATAGGTAATACTGTGAGGATGCTTACATATTTTAAAATTTGTAATTTTTTATGGTATTTTAAAAGTGCTTACTATGTTCCAGGTACTGTACTAAGTGCTGGGGCAGATACAAGATAATCCAGGTTGGACACAGTCCCTGTCTCACATAGGGCTCACAGTTTTAATCCCCATTTTAAAGATTCATTCATTCATTCAATAGTATTTATTGAGCGCTTACTATGTGCAGAGCACTGTACTAAGCGCTTGGAATGAACAAGTCGGCAACAGATAGAGACAGTCCCTGCTGTTTGACGGGCTTACAGTCTAATCGGGGGAGACAGACAGACAAGAACAACTAAGGCCCAGAGAAGTTAAGTGACTTGCCCATGGTCACACAACAGACAAGTGGCGGAGCAGGGATTAGAACTCAGGTCCTTCTGACTTCCAGGCTCGGCTCTATCCACTAGGCCACGCTGCTTCTCATAGGCCACACTGCTTCTCATACCATGTACAGGCACTCCTTTGAAAGTTTATCCATCAATTAATCATAATATTTGTTGAATGCTTATTGTGGGCAGAGCACTGTACTAAGCACTTGGGAGAGTAAAAAAATCGATCAATCAATCAGTCAATTTATTGATCACTCACTAAATACAGACCACTGTACTAAGCCCTTGAAAAAGAGATAATAGACGACATCTTTGCCCTTCAGGAGTTTACAATCTAATGAGGAGACAGAAACAGAATATAGAAGGAAAAAGAGCATGGAAAGATGGACAGGTGAGTAAATAATTCTTATAGTAGAGTATGTAAATGAATATGCACAAAATTGCCGTGGTGGTTGTGAGTGCATAAATGCCGAGGGAATCATTCAAAGAGAAGCAGCGTGGCTCAGTGGAAAGAGCCTGGGCTTGGGAGTCAGAGGTCATGAGTTCGAATCCCAGCTCTGCCACTTGTCAGCTGGGTGACTGTGGGCAAGTCACTTCACTTCTCTGTGCCTCAGTTACCTCATCTGTAAAATGGGGATTAACTGTGAGCCTCACGTGGGACAACCTGATGACCCTGTATCTACCCCAGTGCTTAGAACAGTGCTCGGCACATAGTAAGCGCTTAACAAATACCAACATTATTATTAGAAGATGTCCTTGTTGAAGAGAAAATTAATTGGGGAAAGCCTCCTCAAGTAGATGGGATTTCAGGAGGGCCTCGAAGACAGGGAGAGCTGTCATCTGGCAGGTGTGAACAGCCAGAGAGTTCCAGACAGGAGAAAAGGTGGAAGTAAGGTGTCTGAGGCAAGGAAGTTGAGAATGAGGCAGGGTAAAAAAGTGAGCTTGAGAGGAATGACGAATGTGAGCTGGGGTGTAGTGGAAGAGAGTGTTGAGAAGTAGAAGAGAGAGAGCTGATGGCATACTCTAAAGTCAACTACCAGAAGTTTCTGCTTGTTGCAGAGAGAAATACAGGAGGAGGTTTTTGAGGTGTGGAGAGACATCTATAGTGAGAGATAAGTGAAGAAGCTGATGGAGTAGTCTAGCTGAGCTACGACAAGTGCCAAGACTTGGAAAATGGCTGTTTGGGTGGAGAGGAAAGGCCAGATCCAGGAAATGTGGAGGAAAAACTGGCAGGATTTAGTGACAGACTGAATGTGAAAGGGAGAGAGTAAGGGTAATGAAAATTATGAACTTCTGGGTCAGAGAGAATAGTAGTGTTGTTGATTGTAATGGGAATGTTATGTGGAGGAGAGGATTTGGGAGGGAATCAATCAATCAGTCAATGAATCAATGGTATTTATTGAGTACTTACTGGGTGCAGAACTCTGTACTAAGCGCTTGGGGAGAGTACAATATAATGGAGTTGGTATGCACGATCCCTGCCCACAAGAAACTTACAGTCTAGAGGGGGAGGCGGACGTTAAAATAAATTACAGATCGGGGAAGTGGTGGAGTGTAAGGAAATGTACTTAAGTGTTGTGGGGCTGAGGGTGAGGTGAATATCAAATGCTTAAGGGGTATCAGGAAGATGAAGATCAATTTTTGCCATTTTGAGGTGATGGCAAGACACCTACGTGGAGTTGTCTTTGAGGTAAAAGGAAATGTGAGTTTGCAGATTAGTAGTTGTAATAATGGTGTTTATTGAGTACTCACTCAAAAGCGTGTATTGTACTAGGGTTTTGGGAAGTACAACAGAACCACAAGATATTTTCCCTGCCTACAAGGAGCTTACTGTATCTCTGACCCCATCCCCTTTCACCTCCTAAAAACACTTGCAAAGGAGGTGAGAGAAGGGCTTATTAGGATTGATTTGAAAGTCCCCTGCATACAGATGGCAGTTGAAGCCACAGTAGCGTATGATCTCCCTGAATGAGCAAGTGTAAAATGAGCAGAGTAGAGGACCCAAAGCCTTGAGGGACACCCTCAGTAAGGGGGTGAAAAGAGACAAAGAAAGGGACTGAAAAAGTCCCGCCAGAACCAGGAGAAAAGTGAGTGGGCAGAGAGCATTTCAAGGAGAAGGGCATGGTCAAAATACTGAAGGAGTGAAAGATCAAACAGGACTAAGATATATTAAAGCTTATTAAATTAGGCAAGAGGGTCAATGGAGTGAAGGGATGGAAATCACAATGTAATGAATCAAGAGGGGAGTTGGAAGAGAAGTGGAGGTAGCAGGTGTGTGCGTATTGTACTCACTGAGGAGTTCGGGGAGGAATGGGAGGCGGGAGATTTGACAATAGTTGGGGGGTGCAGGGCCTTTTTAATGTAGGAGAGACAAGCATGTGTGAAAGCAAGGGGAAATGCACCACTAGAGAGTGAGCAGATGAAGACGGAGGCGAGGGAGGAAAGAAGGGTGACAGCAAGTGTATTAGAAGGTAAGAAGGGATGGAGTCACAAACGCAACTCGAGGAGGTAGATTTTGAAAGCAGTCATGAGATCTCTTGAGAGACAGCCGAGAAGAACCGCATGCAGAGCATTGTGCTAAGCGCTTGGGAGAGGACAATATAACAGGATTGGTAGACACATTCTTTGCACCACAACGAGCTTACCGTCTAGAGGATCTTTATTGAAAATGCCTAAATAATCACTAATTAAAGAAACTTCAAGAGGTAACCAGTCCAACACTCTGTCTACAGGCAGAGCTCTATCTAAATCACCTCAGAGTAATAGGTATAGAGTTCCTACTTTATCAGCCCTTAGGAAGGTGATTCCAAAAACTTATTTGAATTAAAGGACACTCTCCCTTATAACTAAAGGAAATTCCTTTTGTGACAATTTCAGTCCAATACAAAATAGATGATGCTTTAGGTTGTTAATGTTCTAGCTTTGTTTTTGCTGAGTAGCTTTTCTTAATTTTGATGAATATAATTGGGAAGTACCTGAAAGGAACTCTGCACTATATTGTGGCTTAAACTAACAAAACCAAAGTCAGGCCATAAAGCAATCTGCAGAGCTAGTATAGATACATTAACAAGTTTGTAGCTGACAGGATATCTGTGAGTATACTTGTGTTGGTACATAGGTAAACCATTGGTAAGTATCCCATTAATAATCCTCTTTCTCTGAGTGGAGAGGTCATAGTTAAGCTATTAGTAAATGGATCACCCTGAACAGTGTGCATTATAACCTTCAAAACTTGACAGTCCTGGAGGCTCTCGAAGTTGCAATTTCACAATCATTTGGGTTGCTCGTTCTGCCAGGCGACAATCCAGATGAAGACAATATAATTTTTTTTTACTTAAAGTCCATCTACTAGGCAAGAAACTGACATCTGGACCTCTGAACTCACTTGCTTGGTCCAGATGACTACATAACTAAATTTTTTTTCATTAGCTAGTATGACAAATGCCTAAGTCCAACTGCTGAAGAGTGTTCAGCCAATTTGGTTGGCTGGGGGCAAGAGCAAGGAGGGTAAGGACTTCTAAATGGCATGGAACAAATGTAAATGTACTAAAGGCCCTAAGGTGTCCTTTCAGCACAGAGAGTGGTTGGAATGTCACAGTCCTCCAATTTCAATTCCAACATCAACATACTGCATTACTCAGAAACCAAGACAGAAAAGCAGCGTGGCCTGGTGCGAAGAATGCAGGCCTGGGAGTCAGAAGACTGGGTTCTAATCCTGACTCTGCTACCACTTGTCTGCTGTGTGACCCTGGGGAAGCCACTTACCTTCTCTGTGCCTTATTTTCCTCAACTGTAAAATGGAGATTAAGACCGTGAGCCCCCTGTGGGACACGGACTGTTTCCAACCTGATTAACTTGTATCTACCCCAGTACTTGGTATAGTGCTTGGTGCATAGTAAGAGCTTTAACGAATACCATTATAAGATAAGACAGCTCCCCTAAAATCTGGTGTTGCTGAAAGAATGTGTCCGTCTCTCCATCCATCTATCCCGATGCTTTTTTGTGTTTCCCAGTTGTCTCCTACGCCGTTCCCATTGATGACAGAGAGACAGAGATGGAATTGTCTGCTTAGTATTTTTACCTAATATTTTCTCCTATTTGCATTCCTTTCTGCATCACCTATGTATTTAGGACTGTAACCCTTAAGCACTTTGATTTGATTTGCAACCCATCCCCACAGCACTTATGTACATATCAATGTGTAATTGATCTTAAAGTCTGACTCCCCCTCTAGGCTGTAAACTCCTTGTGGACAGGGATCATGTCTTTTGTACTGAATTTTCCCAAGCACTTAGTACAGTATACTACATTAAGTGCTAAATAAATACCATTGATTGATTGACTAATTGACTCAGTAGCAGCAGAATCAATAAAACTACAACCTAGCCCGGATGCTTCACCACTTTGACCCACTTACTGTGACTCAATTCCAACTTTCTCACCTTTGAATTCTTGCTCATGTCCTCCCTCTTTCCTGGAATTCCCACCTTGTTCATAGGTAACAGATTACCACTCTCCCCATCTTCAAAGCCCTTCTAAAATTATATCTCCTTCAGAAAACCTTCCCTGACTCACCTCTCATCTCCCCACCCTATTCTACCCTCTTTTCTGCACTGCCTATGCACTTGGATATGTACCCCCTAAGTAATTTGATGCTCACCCCACTTTCAGGCCCACCACTGTAAGCTCCTTGAGATCAGGGGTCATTTCTATTAACTGCTTAGTACAATGCTCTGTACACAGTAAGTGCTCAATAAATACAATCGATTGATTATTGAACACCTTTGTGGAACGCACTGCTCTGGACTTTACTTTCATGTGGCTTTGACAGTTTTCTTGTTACATTATCACTAGCCTTCTATTGCGGGCATATATGACTATAACAACAGAAGAATATTATGGAAATGCTTCCCAGATATCACAATTGTATGATGAGTCTGGTTTTTGTGTTGCTAAAAATAGACCAAGAAACATCATCTTGGTTTTGGAGCATGTGGTACTCATTTTCAAAAGAGGGTTGTGGAGTGGCTGACTTGATTTTTTCCAACCTAGTATAGCATGAGGAGTAATCATGGGCCAGTATGTGGCAACAGGAAAGACTACTGTTGAGATTTAAGGAGCAACCATGTATAATCCAGCCATTTTGAAGAAGATGCTTTAATATTAATGGTACTTGTTAAGCATTTACTACGTGCCAAATGCTGTACTAAACCCTGGGATAGATACAAGATAACCAGATTGGACATAGTTCCTGTTCCACATGGGGTTCAAAGTCTAAGTAGGAGGGCATAGAATTTCATCCTCATTTTGCAGATGAGGAAACTGAGACACAGAGAGGTTAAGTGACTTGCCCAAGGTCACACAGCAGACATGTCGCAGATAGGGATTAGAACCCAGGTTCTTTGACTCCCAAGTCTGTGCTCTTTCCATTAGGCAACACTGCTTCTCTATAAAGGTAGGTTATTATCATCATTGGCTGTACATATGAGTTTCTCAAAGTTGTAACAACCGGAACAAAGGTGTGCTTTGCTCTCTAGATAATGTACCACGTAGAGGATGAAGTGAAGGGGAAATATAAGAGAAATGGTGCCATCATATTTGGCAGCAAATAGTGCAGTACTTTGCAACCACAGTTCCTAGTCCACTAGCTCCATGCCCCTTTGATAAATTACTCTAGAAAAAAAGGAGTCAGGATAATCTGTTTCATTACTCGCTTGGAATAGGAAACCTTGGTTGCCTCTTGCAATGAGCAACACTTTGACTTTAGAGTTTTCCTTCGATGCCATCACGGCACTACATTTCAGACCAAACTGAGGGTTTACAGTGCAGTACTAGCCTCTGGGTTTCTAAATGGTTGATCTCTGGATCCATCCACATATCACAAAATATATATATCAATCAATCAATCACTGGTATTTATTGAGTGCTTGCTGTGTACAAAGCACTGTAATAAACACTTGGAAAAATATCATTCAAGCAACCATATTTGGGAAGCAGCTCAGCCTAGTGGAAAGAGCCCGGGCCTGGGAGTCAGAGGACCTGGGTTCTAATCCTGATCTGACACTTGTTTTCTGTATGACCTTGGGCAAGTCACTTACCTTATCTGTGCCTCAGTTTCCTCAAGTGTAAAATGGGGATTCAATTCCTGTTCTCCCTCTTACTTAGACTATGAGCCCCATGTGGGACATGGACTCTGTCCAACCAGATTATCACATATCTACCCCAGAGTTTAGAACAGTGTTTGATACACAGTGCTTACTAAATACCATCATTAGTATTTATTGAGCACTAACTGCATGTGGAGCACTGTACTTAGCACTTGTGAGGGTGCAATATAACCAAGTTGGTAGACATGCTTTCTGCCCACAGGAAGTTTACAATCTAGAGGGGGAGATATACATCAGTGTAAATAATTACAGATGTGTTCATAAGTACTGTGGGGCGGGGGGGGGGGGGGGGGGGGGGGGAGGGAATGAATAAAGGGTGAAAATCCAAATGCAAGGGAGTGAGAGAAGAGGAGATGAGGGAGGCACAGAGAAGTTAAGTGATTTGCCCATTATCACACAACAGAGAAGAAGTGGCAGAGCTGAAATTAGAACCCAGGTCCTCTGACTCCCAGTGGGTCACACTGTTTCTCTATCGGGCTTGGATTCTTCTGTAAACTACATAGTTTCTCACTTTGGTAGTTAGTCTCTGGAAGTGTATGTACAGTGAATTAATTTAGATGGGGGTGAATCTGGCATTCAGATTTTTCATTGGTGGACAAGGGTTTTATATGTTTGCCCTGTCCCACCCTGAAAGTGCTGTTTCACTTCTCCATTCTGTGTCTGCATCAGCAGCTAACCCCTTCATCAGGAGGCCTAGTGGTATAGGTTGGAGGTACTTAAAAAAACCCTTGAAAAGTGCTGATTTACAGCTCTCATTAAAATAGGAACTAAAGAAGTACAGATGTACAACACTCTGCCCTGTGTCTACAGGGAGAAAACAAACATTTGTTCACCTTAGTACGGGGTGGAAACTGTTTATTGCTGTACCAAATCTGGTTCATCTGAGTTGTAGTACAATGAACACATGGGGCATTTTTATGAATCAAATATATCAAAGCTCAAACATGATGCCAATAACCATTACTTAAAATGAGTGGCATAACATTTGTATTGATCTGCAAATTTGTCACTGAACAATTTAGCTGTAAAATAGCTTTCATGTTAGCACTAACATACCTAATCTGCTCATTTAAATTAATTTCAAGGTCATATGGTCATATTTCCATTTCCATGAAAAAATTGCAATCTCAATGAAAATGAATGTTCAAAAATACAGCTTTCATTCTTTCCATGAATAAGAAAAGGTTGGATGTAGAAAGCTTTTCAGGATTACTTTTCCATAGCCCTAAAAATAATGAGTGATTTAAGCAAATGGAGACAGATTAAGCATAAAAGTAAGCATTGGCAAAGGCTTGTTCTTCTCATTTAATGTATTTGCTATTACATTACACATACAACAAAAACAGTGATTTCATATTAAACCCTCCCGATCCATGACCCCAGAGTCACATTAACACAGTTACCAGTATTTATCCTGTAATAAATGTAATTGTCCTACAAGATTGCACAGAGTTTTCAGTGATTCCAAGTACAAACCTTAGAAAGAGAGGAGGGGAAACTGTCATTTTGTGCTTTCAACCTTCTAGGGGATTACAATTTATGGAGCACATTTGCCCCCTGAACTAGGTGAAGTGGAATGAGTCAGAGGTGGGACTGCAGCAAGGCTGGCGAAAAAGACATGTGTAACTAATTCCTGGGAAAAGCGATTCAAGTGGTAGTGGTTAGGAGGGGGGCTTCGCTGCTCACCCTCCAGGGTTTGCAGTAGACCAGGAGGCTGAAACAAAAGACTTATTGGGAAGGGAGGTGGAGAATAGTGTGTGTGGGGAGGATCTCTCTCTTTCTCCTCCTTCTATATCTCCCCGCCCCCCATGATTTCTCTTGCAGCCAGTGAGCAAAAGCAGAGAAGCTGGAATACATCTGCGGAAAGGGCACTGTAAAGACGGCAGCGAGCGGTGGATAGTAAGGGAAAAGGGGGGTCAGGGGCAGAATCCCCAATCAATATGAAGGGTGTCTTGTCTTCCTCTTGCCCAGCGCCCATTTGGCTTCTCTCAGCCCATCTCTTTCCGCGGCCTGGTTGGTTGTAAGAGGGGGAAGGATGGCTCCTAATATATTGAATGGGTACTGCAGTACCATGATTTCATTTTACGGCAAGAGGCTTCAACTCCCTTCTAGTCCCCTGCTTGCAAAACGTCATAGCAGCACACTTTCTTCTGCACTCCCGCCCATCTCGAGGAAGGGCGGGAGAAGGGGAAAATGTGTGTGTATGTATCTGTAGTGGTGGGATGGGGTATGTGTGCGTGTGTGTGTATGTAGACGTGCTTAGCAACCCCCTGCAGTAATCCCGGGAAAGCAGCTAGCCAATCAGAAAACCCCGTTTCATAAAAGCGGGCTTCTGATTGGACAGATGTAAAAGAACATTGGGAACAAAGGGAAGTCCCTTTCAGGTAGCGCTGCCTTTGCTCCTTATGCGCTGAGCTTGTGTGTGAGTCCTGGTTACTTTGACGACTCGGGGTTGCGGTTCAAGCCGATTGTGTGTGTGCACATGGGCTTGTCGGATTTGGGGGTTTTAAATTAAAACACAGGAAGGTAGGTGATATTGACTAATCCGTTTGTGGCAGCGATTGTTATTCCCCCCACTTTCCGAAATCAATCAACCGCCACCCTCCCCCCCCCACCCGCCGCACCTTTCCCCCACCCCCAAGCGGGCAGGAGGCGAAGGCAAAGTCAGCGCGTGGAGTTTCTCGTCCCCGGGCAAACAGTTGGTTACGCCTCCCAGGATCGCGCTGGCCACGGGAAAGTGAACCCAGGACGGGGAGGGGGTCTCTGGAACCTGCCCCCAAGCGGTAGGCTATCCTGGCCGAGACCCATCGTCTCCGCTCCTGCCAATAGGATACGGCCGAGCGTGCGGAATTCATTGATCACCGTCCCATTCGACCCTTGGCCGGTTAGTTGCCCAGTCTCCCGCGGGACGGGAAACCGTGACCTCGGTAAGAGGACTGGGATTTGTGCAGGGCAGGAGGAGATTTCAAAACTCCCACGAAACTGACCCCCCTTCTCCCCTCTCGGGCTTCCCGTTATTTCAGAGACGGGAGGGAAGCCGGGAAGGTTTCGGAGTCTCGAGCCCGCGCTCACCCTTTCTGGGTCCCCGAGAAAAACGCTTCAATATTTCGCTTTGCTAACTTGTCCCCGCGCCTGCGCCACGGGGGGGAGGGGGAGCGGGAGGCAGACCTGAGGGTTTTTTAAAGACCAGATCAGTATTTTCTTGATACGCTTGTCACCCATTTTTGTTCTCACGACAACCAATTGAGCCCTTGATCCTCACGTGATGGGAAAGGCTTGAACTGTAACCAAATCGCTCCTTTAGGGTTGGCTGCAGTAGGCTCGCCCAGCCCCCACCGACCCTGCCAGCAAACCGACTCTCCTTCCAATCCATCAACAATTCATTACAGCCTCGAGTTCCCCAACGCTAGCTAATTAAAAATACTAAGCCGGACTCTGAGACCTCTGACTGGGAGGGGGTGGAGGAGGAGAAGGAAGAAGAGGAAGAAAAAAAATAGAAAGGAGATGTACCGTTTGCTGTAACAGTAAGAAAAATTGTCCTGAAAAAAGGTCGTCTTTTCTCTTTTTGGAATCTTAATTACCGAATTACCACATGGCTATTTGGCCTGAGCTACTGTGGCTTTTTATTTTTCTGGGTAACTCTTGGGACTCTTCTAATTTTTTTTACAACATAAAACAGGAAAACAAATCACATCCTTGGGAAGATTTACCTAATTTTAAAACAAGTTCCCTCACTTCCACCCCCTTTCTCAACTAATGTTTTTCTAAGCGGTTTATCAGACCCCCTACATCATCCCCCTCCCAACCCTGTTCTCTCTGCACCCCCTCCCCGCCACTCCACACCCCTTTCTCTTCCCCCCACCTCTCCCCTCCTCCTCCTTTCTCCCCTCCCTCTCTCTCCTTTTCTCATAAGTTAGTTCAAGAAATCAAATCTGTCAGGACGGGCGAAAAAATGCCACTTCCCGACTCGGAGGCGGAATCCAGCCCAGATTTTCAGTCCTTTCTCCACTCTCCCGTCCGTTCCCCTGATTTATCCCGATGTTAGCACATTCTGCTTCGGTACAAGCGGACGCCCGTAGGTTGGTTACATGGGATCATTACTTACTGATCACGGTGACTGGAGTCTGGAACTGAAGGCGGAATGTGAAGTTGAGAAAACTTTTTTTAATATCATTTTTACTATTATCATTCTCGATGCTTGTTGAGGAAAAAAACCCGGCTTCTGTTCTGATTGTGAAACATTATCTTTCAGCTGTACAGTAACACATTTTAAAGGAGAAAAGGACTCCTGATCCGTGTGCCAAAGCGGGGGGTGGGGGTGGGGGGTGGAGTGGGGGGGGGTGGTGGGAGGGAGGGGGAGGGAATATGTTATCGAGTGATTATTCTGGCTGAGATGAGCTATTTGGGTTCTGCTTCTTGATCATTTGGTGTTTAAGTAAAATGAGGGGCACAGAATTGTTGCAGAGTCGAGTGGGAACAGCATTTTGATTTGCTGACCTAATTTTTAAAATGATAAAGGATTAAAAGGTAAGAAATATGTGTATGTATATATATATATTTTTGACAATCAACTGTTAAAACGGGGCAGAGCCCTTTAAAACCGTTTTACTGATCTTTGTCAAACACACACTCATTTGCGGTCACTGGGGCCACCTTGGTGCAGATCACTTAAAGTGTATGTCTTAATCAGTTTCCTGTGCAGGCAGTAGTACTATATTTAACAGACTGAGCAATTGTGGGACCCAGTGATACGTTATGGTTGCTTTTAGATATGCTGTTTTTCAAAAGACATTTTATCTCTTATTTTAATACTTTTTTCTCCAGAGTTAAACATTGTCAACCATTTATCTTTTTAAATGTAAAAGCTGTTTTGGCGTGGACAATTAAGAGGGTGTCTTTTCTTTTCCTTACTGGGAAAAAAAAAAGCAAAACACCCAGACTTTTAGCAAAATTTTAGAGTTTAAATAGCCTTGATCCTCGAAACTATCTTGGACACTAGTCTTGGGAAACCCACAGCCTGATGCTTTGAAACTACACAGTCCAGGCATTTCAGGGAGGGTATAGCAGGGAGGTAGTAGCTCAAGGGGTGAGACCCATGTGCGCGAAACACAAATCCTAAGTACAGTTTTTTTTTAGCTTTCTGAATTTGAAATGGATTTTTTGATGTGTATTTTGGTATGATGATTGTGGCTTAAGAAATTCAGCTAAGATTAAGATGCTCATGGGTGCATTTTTCTATTTAAAAAATGCTTTTGGGCAGTGAAAATATATAAACTACCTTCCTCCCCTCACCCCCCCCCCCTTTCCTCCCCAGTATTAACCTATTCTATTCTGGTAACACCCAGACAAGAACTATTCGACTTTTCATCCCCTCACAGGGAAAGCTGGACCTGGACCTGCCGTGAAGGGTATAAACCTGGACATACCTGGGGCTGGAAAAAGAAGAGGAAGACAAGAAGGGGTTTTTGGTTTTGGGTTTGTTTTTTTTTTTAAGAAAAAGCCCAACGGAGATAAACGAATGTCCCCTTTTCTTCCAAGGAAAGTTCATCGGATTTTTATTCTAGAGATTTCATCTTCAGGATGTCAGTGAACATTACCAGTACAGGAAAAGGTGTGGATCCAAGCACGGTTGATACTTATGACAGTGGCGATGATTGGGAAATTGGGGTTGGGAATTTAATAATTGATTTGGACGCTGATTTGGAGAAGGACAGACAGAAATTTGAGATGAATAATTCCACTAGCACCACTAGCAGCAGCAGCAGCTCCAAGGATTGTGGGGGTTTGGCTTCCAGTGCGGCTAGTGCTACCTCATCCTTAGCTGATGGCCTAAAATTTGCTTCTGTTCAGCCCTCTGCTCCCCAGGGGAACTCACACAAAGAGACCAGCAAATCAAAAGTGAAAAGGAGTAAAACTTCTAAGGATGCTAATAAATCTCTGCCTTCTGCTGCCTTGTATGGGATTCCCGAGATCAGCAGTGCTGGCAAGAGGCAGGAAGGCCAAGGGCGCCCTGGAGAGGCAACTGGCATGAATTCAGCACTGGGTCAAAGTGGCAACCCGAACAGCAATACCCTCTGCACCAGCACCAGTACTGCCACCCCCGGGGCAGTTTCTTGTGGGAAAAACAAAGAGGAGAAACCAGGGAAAAACCCAAGCAGCCGAGGCTCCAAGAGGGATAAGGATGCAGGGAAATCCAGGAAGGACAAGCATGAGTTGCTCCAAGCTCATGCCAACGGCAGTGGCAGCCAGGCACCTTCCGGGGGTCATCTGTATGGCTTCGGAAGCAAAGGCGGCACCGGGAATCCCTTCCCCTGTGGAGGCCCAGGGGGCAGCGCATCGGCCCCCGGAGGGGAGGGGAGCAAAGGAGGTGCCCCGGATCCAGGGCTCATGGGGAACTCTATTTTGGTAAAGAAAGAAGACGAGGAAGAGGACAGCCACAGGCGAATCAAGAAACTGAAAACTGAAAAGGTACGACAAGTCACCTCCCCCTTTTTTGCTATCTGTGTGTGTGTGTGTGTTTTGTGTGTATCTGTTAAAACTTTTAAAAGTGCTTTCTTGTTTTGATGACTTTGCATGCTTTAGGTACTGTTTTAAAGTAAAAACAACAAAAAACAAAACCTCCGAAAAACAAAAACAAACACGCCCAGCAGGGTGGGGAATCCCCGTTTGGTGCTGTGGCCTGCTGCTGTTGCTATTGTAGCTTCTGGGAGGATGGTGTTCAGATGGCAGGATTTGTGAATGCGTGATCCTGGGGAGAAGTTCACTTTTACCCCACAGACGGGCTGCTGGCCAGTTTGTGAGCTGGAGAGTGCCATTAATAGCCCACTTAACTCTTGTTCTGGTTCTTTCCATATGAATAACTTGACCTCTGTTTTTATTTCCATTGATGGCGTTTCTGCAGTGGTAGCACCTGTAATTGGTAGGAAAGGTCCTCCTCCAAAAAGGTGCCAGAGATTTAAATCCCAGCTCCCTCCTCTGGGTCGCCTCTGTTACCATCCTCCACTACCTCTCCCCCCACCTCCCGCAATCCCACTGCAAGAACAGGTTTAGCCAGAGAGATATTATAGGTTATTAGAGGTGTTCCCCGATCAAATTATGTGTGTACTGTACTGGGCCCGATGGGTTTCACAAAAGGAAATGCGAACTAAAATGAGCTTGGCAGGTGTCTATATTCCATTCCCAACCCCAGGAGGGAGAAAGCGTTGTAGGAAGTAAAATCCTTCTCTAACAGAATCTCTCCTGTGGCTCAGTCTGGGGCTTCTTGGGCTTGAGCAGTTATTAAGAAGCAGAAACATATAGAAATAGTGCAGTGAGGTAGATAGGAGTGTGGATGTATCAATTTCTTGAGCTGTGAAGGACTCCCTCCAGGATTGTCTACACAGGCAAAGGGAATTATGGAACTGAATTATTATGTGGGATATTTGAATAATATAGACAGCCAGTCTTGGGGAAACCAAGTCCAAAATATCACTCTATCGTCAGCAGGATTTTTTTTTGTCTTAATTCTCCCCACATAATTGCTGTAAATCCCCATTTCACTTTCCGTGTTTAGAGCTAGCCTAAAACTAAGAACTGTATCCTTGTGGTGCATAGGAGTGGGGATCAGAGACTGGCCTGTCTGGGTTTTTTTTACTAGGCATTCAGAATTGCTCTGGGAGACCAGAAGTTGCTCTGTGCAGTGGGAAGTCTAGGGTAGCTTGAAAGAGGACAAGGGGCTATTGTTAACTCGTAATTTAAAAAGTCAAGTGAATATGACAGGTTGTGCTTTCCAAAACAAACCTTCCATCCTTTAGGGAACTGGGCGTGTGGCAAGATGATCTGGCTATGTTCTTAAATCACCTGTTTTCATATTCTTGACTCTGAGGACCCACACAGTAAATGACAATAAATTGTTCTGGCCACTGTGGATTTGCACTTAGTTACTGATGAATATCCAGGTGCCAGAAACAGGGCAAGATAGAGGAAGGAAAATGGTCACAATTTGGGATTATGATTTGGGCGATATTTTAGATGGACTACCCCAGATTTTAACATTTACATGGGCTGCAGATAGGTAGCAAGGTTTGGATTTTGTGATCCTGGAAGGGTAAGGTGATTTTCTTCATCAACAGCAGCATGTGACCTTGGGCAAGTTACTTAACTTCTCTGTGTTTCAGTTACCTCATTTATAAAATGGGGACTAAAACTATGTGGAAGAGGAACTGTGTCTGATCCAATTATCCTGTATCTACCCCAGCACTCAGTTCAGTGCCTGGCACATAGTAAGTGCTTAACAAATACCACGGTTATTATTATTTATTGAGCACCTATTAAAGTAGAACACTGTGGTGGGCACTTAATAATGTTGGTATTTGTTAAGCGCTTATTATGTGCCGAGCACTGTTCTAAGCACTGGGGTAGACATAGGGGAATCAGGTTGTCCCACGTGGGGCTCACAGTCTTAATCCCCATTTTACAGATGAGGGAACTGAGGCCCATAGGCAGTAAAAGACATGACCCCTGTCCTCTAGAAGTTTATAATCAAGTACTAAAAATTCGTGTGAAAAAAGCACTTAAAATTTCAGAATTTCCATTTCCTTTTAAGATAGTATTGAGAGAAGTCACTGAACTCTTTGAAACCAGAATGTTCAGCGGTACACATTTGAAAAGTGGTATTTCTGATCCAAGTAGAATTTTCAGTTTGATTTAATTCAGTTTCTCATTCCTGTTGAAAGGGGCTCTACTATCTTAAATCTTCTTATTAATTTAGGACAGTAGGCGTTTACTTTTGTTGCCAATCACCTTCAAATTGCAATTCTCTAATCTGCTTTAACTATCTAGATAAATTGCCTTAATCCAGTCTTCACAATGGCTGTGGTTAAAGAGTCAGGCCATGGGATTGGATTCAGTGGCTGCCTGGAATGTGGGAGGTACTGCCCTTCTGCATCCCCCTTAGCCTTTTAATCTTTCAACCAAATGTTCACATTCAACAATTTTGTTTAGCTGGCAATCTGAACATTTCAGTATTTCAAAGGCTGCTGTCATGGCAACAGAGATTAGAGAGTGGTGTAGTCTTTCTGGTTTTTGTGTTCTTTTCACTCTAGTCACAGAGGAAATTGTATGAAGAATGAATAATTAAATCATTCATATACATGCAAGTCATCTTCAGTCAGGGTAGTGTAAATGGGATAATACAAACTTCGTAGATTAAAAGCATACATGTCAGGGAAGTTCTGAGCAGAGAGGACACTGTATTTTTATTCAGCTGTCTCCTTTGTAGACCTAGGGAGGCAGTGGCATTACCAGGGATGGCCACTGCTGATGGCACACTGCTTTTAGATAAGGTTTCCTGGGACTGAATCCCGCAATGGGAAATGTGGAGGCTTGGCTTAATCAGGATCTTCATCTAGGTCCCTTAGCTCCTGCCCTGTATCTCAGCGCAATTTATTTTATTTTTTTCAAAGTGTTCCCTGCTTGGTACATGGAGATCTAACAGCCTGTGTAAATGCTGGCCAAAGTGGCAATTTTTAATTCTTCCAATTCGTTAAACTTCAATTTAGAAGCCTGCCTAAAAATATGTGGGGTTTTATATTTTATAAATTAAAAGATATGAGAGGAGTCATTTTGCATTGAAATGATCTCCACAGAACTTTTCAAATCAAACCCTGGTGTTTCTGAATAAATTTAGAGTTTTTAGATTTAGCCCTTCAGTTTTGTTAATGTTAAAGTTGGACACGTTGCCATTAAACCTGTACAATCAATTGTTCAAGAGCCAGATAATGTTGAGTTTAAATCGTAAAACCTAAGTCTTGTATATTTGTATTGTTTATATTTATTTTCTCTGGAAAGTTCCGAGTAGATTTTCAGGAGTTGCTGTCACCATTTAATTTTCACAGCGCCCTTAAATGTCTATTTTTGGTTTGTTTCTCTTTCTTCGCTGCTGAAAGTCATGTAAAACATGATAAATCAGATTTTATGAAATCTAATTAAATCAGTGACTGTTCTAGTGACTCTTTTATGCAGAAACCGCAAGTATGTTGTAAAAGTTGCCACTCCCTTAATATGTGGATACAGTCAAAACATGCTAAAATTCTAGGATGTTTGAGCCATATTTCTGCAATCCACTTTGTGGTTAAACCACCAGTGACATGCTTGAATAACTGGATTTGACGGGGAGTCTGGCCACGCCTTAGATCTGGTGTGTTAAAACCCTCTTTCTTTTGACGCAAAATAACCTCGCGTTAGCATTCTTTATCGGGGCCCGTTAGCGGCCTCCTAATTTCAATTGCTCTTGTGTTTGTAAAGCTCACTGGCCGAACAATCACTGATTTGTACTAGCTTCTCGTCAAATAGCTGGACAGCTGGTTCTGACAGAGTTAGAAAAAAAATCTTGGTACTGGCAGGTAGCGTATAGAAAATGAGTTGGTCTAAGGCCGTACATTTATAGTGGCTGAATAGTCTAGATGTCTTGTCCGTTTAAAGTGAATCAGCCTGGTAATAATCCAGAGGATAATTTATGCCTCCTATATTATTTTATTGCTTTTCATTAAAATTGTGTTTGACATCAGAAAGTTGCCTTCCATAAATTAATCCACAAGTGAAGGGTAACCCAATTTTTTCTCGTAGAGCAGTTTTTTTTTTTACACTTCACTGGGGAATTCTGTGCACATTTTACAAGTGGGTGTGAGCCATTTAAGAATAGGACATGCTTTGATTAATGAATTTATGGAGATATGCTTTTCAATAACTTGCCCGGTACAAATTCTGCTTAGAGGGTGCAGTGTATCCCCTGTGAAATAGAAGGGCAGAAAGGTCACTTGCTGTAATTAAAGAACAAAAGCTATTGTTGTTTGACAGCAGACTGTTTTGAAAGCTACATAAGGGATTTAGCTGTTAAAAACATGGGTAACTATGGGTGCCTAACAATAAGCAGTGCTCAAGGTCCTTAATTTTCTATAGCCCTGTCTAGTAGTGTGACAGTGCTTTTTGAGTTGGGTGAAGAGGTGCTGCCCTTTAACCAGGAGAGCTCTCTGTGAGAACCGATGGACCTTAGAATATGTGTGACCAGATCCTGTGATTGAATTCCCTGGCAAGGACAGTGCAGCATTTGGAATAATGTAGGCTAATCTAAAAGATTTAAAAGGAAAAAAAACTGCCCAGTTGAGGTGGCAAGGTTATTTGACTCTATTAAAAACAATTAAATATTTTCCTCCGGACACCAGTAATTTAGCCACTTTTAATAACTTCGTAAATACTCTGTAAAAAGGAATGGAATGGATTGATTGGTCCGGTGTCATCAGGTTAAACGTGTTCTTCGTGTTAAATCACTTTGCTGCAAGGTTGTTTTAATTTGAGTTATATAAGGACTTGTTTTTCCAAAGCAGCATTTTATAGTTCAGTAAATGAAATGTATGTTGAAAGTGTTAAGGAAAAATCTCCCCTAACCACAGAGGTGTTCAATAACCAGATTCAAAGAACATGGAAAGTACCATCTGTTCTTAGTTTTCAGCCCAAAGCCAGGAATTGAAAAGCTGAGATTTGTTCCTATTTTGACTCTTACTTTTTTATTTAAAAAGTTCACCTGGTACTTCATAGCAACTTTTTGAAATTGCAATAATTTGAGCAGGACTGTGAAAACACATGTTCCTACATTTATTTTAACTAGTTCCATTTTTATTTAAAAGATTTCCAGAAGCTTAGTCACTGAACAACTTACAATAGTGCTTCAGTTCCTGCAGGCAAACACAACCAGGGGTCAGTTCTTGAAAGATCTTACTGTTTAGCTAGTACCTGAATTATTCTGTCAATTTTTCCCCCCAGAGGCAAAGAAAAAAAAGACTCTCTGAGGAAAACTAGAGTGAGCCCTTATCAGTTACCTAATTGTACATGATAAAGCCACTGACTAGAAATTTCCATGTGGAGGATGTTTTACTGTTCAAAGCGGTGACATAGAATTGTTGAGACCTGGAAAAATATTCTTTGAAAGATAACTTCTAAGTTCTGGACTCTTAGGTAATAAGATTCTTGGCTGTAGACTAAGAGGCCAGGATAAAACACCATCCGGCCTTTGTTTGAGGCCTTTTACTGAAGCTAATGACTGGTCTTGTGCTGCCTGGAGATAAATGACATTATCTCTGAGTGGGCTGACAGGAAACAGACATGTTAATGGGGAAGCTGCGGGGAGGATCTGCTCTGGTTCTGACAAAAGAGTAAAGAAGGGACCCCTGGTTGGGATCATTAACACATAACCGTTCTTGCTCTTCCTAAGAGGCCCATGATAATTGGAAAGCTATTTTAGTCACAAGCACTTAAATCATAAATCTACCTTTTTTGTGTTTTTTTTCTTTTTGGTTACAAACGTGGGTTCTGGCTTTTAAAATGGTAGCTGATCTGGGCAGCATGGCCATGCCATTTCTCAGGAGCTGCCCCACCTTCCTATAACTGAGTCTTTCTTTGTGCCTTGGATGTGCCATGGGGATGGGGAGACCCGGGGGACGACGATGGGGGACTGGGATGTATTTTTGCAGTTTTTGAAGTGTGTCCTAAATACACTTCCAAAGGTGGGTGGGGCCTGGGACCTTTTAGGAATTAAAAAGTGATAGTTATTTAGTTGAAAGGTGATGGGTATTATGCATTTTAAAATCATGAGTCTAAATGTGAGTTTTAGTTCGTTTAGACGTTTTAGGAGCAAAGTCAATGTGCGTTTGAAAGATTGAAGAATCCACAAGTTTCTTAGCAGCCCCAAGTAGATCTGCTTCTATATCCAGGTAGATAGATACAGGTAGATTTGCTATCAAGGTAGGGCTGACTTCAGAATCCATATTGGAAATTCTCAGTATGAACACTTTAAGAATGGGACAATTAGAAGGGCTAGTGCCCTTCATTTTCCATCCTCTGTTCCCTATCTGGTTCCTCATTTCCTTGCCTGCTCTGAGCTGGGAGCCAGCAAGGAGCGTCAGGGAGACAGGTGTCATCCAGATCAACCCACATGGGTTGGCCCACCTGGATTCAGCCAGTATTCCAGTGGGTCAGTTTGACACTGCTAGTGCTTTTTTTTTGGTCATAATTCAGCACAGAAGTATCGAAAAGGAGTAGGTTTTGGTCATACAGATAGGGCTTTTTTGGGGGGAGGGGTGGGGAGGGATGTTAAGAATGTACATTTTAGTGCATTGCTCTCTGGGATAACTAGTGGATTAAAGTCTCTCTCATCCCAACTTCAGCCTATCTGGCCCCAGGGGACTATCCTGGAGCCACTCAGGTGGGAGTGAGATTGGGGCACAAGACTGGGAGCTGGAGAAGCCTTAAGTGTTCCTAATGAGGCAGGCAGACATCAATCATTCATCAATTGTATTTATTGAGCATTTACTATGTGCAGAACATTGTACTGTGAGTGCTTGGGAGAGTACACTATAACAGAGTTGGTAGACACGTTCCCTGCCCACAAGGAGCTTACTGTCTAGAAGGGGAGACAGACATTAATATAAATAAATAAATTACAGCTATGTGCATAAGTGCTGTGGGACTGGGGGCAGGGTGGAGGGGCGGTGAATAAAAGGGCTGATCTGGGTAATGCAGAAGGGAGTGGGGGAAGAGGAAATGAGGCTTGGTCAGGGAAGGCCTCTTGGAGGAGATGTGCCATCAATAAGACTTTGGAAGTTTGGAGAGTAATTGTCTGTCAGATATGAAGAGGGAGGGTGTTCCAAATCAGAGGCAGGAAGTGGGTGAGAGGTTGGCGGTGAGATAGATGACAATTGAGGTACAGAGAGTAGGTTGGCACCAGAGGAGCCAAGGATGCTGGCTCTGAGATGGGACTGGTGGTGCATGGATCCACAAATATTAATATTCTTATCTCTGTGATATGACTACCTCTGACATGAATAAATACATGACATGATTATCTGTGGTGCCATTTATGCACATATTCAGTTGGCATCAAGTGTGAAAGAGGTCCTTTGCAGATTCAGATCTAAAAAGAGTTTTCTAATGGAAAATGTGTTTTGTTTCCAGAAACACACTTGGACCTCAGGGGACTCATCCAATTTCTTGCCCTTGAACCAGGATAATTATTTTGCATATCTCCTAAAGAGTTTGATAGCAAATGGGAAAACCAAGTTGTTCTGTATTTTATCTTAGTGGTCAGGTTTTCTACAATTAGTTTTTCCACAACATAGTTTTTGACTGCCTGTATCTCAAAACTGTCCCTACATTTTCGTAAGAGATTGAGAACAGTTTAGATAGAGTCCAATTTATTAATGGACTTTCTCTTTCCTAGCCCACAGTTACAAAATGACATGTCTTCATATTAATAAATCTAATGTAACAACTGTACTTAAACCTATGTGCATCAATATTTGAAGGATCATTTGAACAAAAAACATTTTGTGACTTTGCCACCTGAATGGCTTTAGAAAAATATTAGTATCACCTACTGATTGCTTAATACATGTCAGAAGTGAGTTATTGGTATTTAGCATTGGAACGAGAGGCCCAATACCCTGAAATGATTAGTTGCATGTAGTTTTCTAATCTTAGAAAGTGGTCTATACCAAAAAGCATCTCATGGGTTTCTAGTATTGAATGTATGAAGAACCTGTCCACCACTTATTTTGGAGCCCGGTTTCACTAGTAACTAGCGACTGCTCTCTGTCTCAAATTCCATTTAATCTGAACTAAATAGTTTTGGCAATTTTCACAAAGTCTTTGCATTTGAATGAAGGGCTGTAAAACTTCAGAATGGATTGACTAGCAATTGAATTGTTTGCAGTGAAATCTGAAAGAAAATTAAGAGGGTGAGAATTCTGCACTTCATACCTGAAGCTGAATTATGTATGGTTGTTTGAATTTTGGTTAGAAATAGCTATGAGAATGTATTAAACTATGAACAGATAGGTTTTGCAGACACTGTGTGGAACGGAAAGTAAACCAAGTCATTTGATAATATGAAATGAACATTTCCTCATCTTCTCTTACAACCTATAGCTCCATAACCACCCCCCCCCGCAAAAGGCCCCCCTCCTTTCTAGAAGAGATCGAGGTTGTTTTTTAGAATACCTGAAGCACATTTTGATCTTGAAATAGAGCAGTTCCGGCAATGTGAAGTACTTAAATATTAAGGTAGATTTATTAAGAGTCAAGTATTGGGGGAGAAAGAAGAATATTTGGATTGTTTATTTTAATGGGGTGTTGATTTTTCAATGACATTTTCTCATTTTTTTTGTTTTCTCAGTTTGATTATTATTCACTGTGACTACTCCAGCTCAACCACTGTGTTTTTGGTTTTTTTTTTTGCCTTCTGGGAATTTTCATTGTCAGCTAGCAACATAAGAAAAATGTGCCTACAGGGACATTTAGGCATATTCCAATAATGCTATATGAATGCAGCTGTTACAGTTAAAAGCACAAATAAAAATATATTGATTATATTTTGTGTAGTGTGTAATGTCTTTAGAAAGTTGATGTTCAGATTGTGGAATTGTCTTAGCCAGAGAGCAAATGGCATTGTGCCACAGAAGTATAATTTTACTTAAAGGAACTTTAAAGGTTTTGATGTGTTTTCTTTTCCTCTTATTTCCCTGATGGCTTCTTTTTATTGAAGGGTAACTTGAGGAGACCTGGTAGCAATTTTATGGCCTTCCCATGACAGTTTGAAATAATAGCTTGCTCTTTGGTTGCACTGATCTTCTACCAGTCAACTTGATTCTGGTTTTTATCATGTGGCAGTGAAATTAAAAAAAAAAAAAGCAAAGCATGTGTTTGTAGTGTGTCTTAAGTAACTGACTCTTTTATATACTTCAATTAGCAACCGAGGACTAAGCTCCAATTGGTCACACTTTGGTAAACTCCTAGAAGTCACCTTTCATCCTTTTGATTAAAGAAAGCTCCTGAGTTTAGGCTCAGTTTCCCAAGAAAGCTTGAGGCCCATCTGGCCTCCTTGGCTACTCACATTGCACAATTCGGTTTTGCACCTTTTGTCTTTCACATTAGCTCCTGAATTGGTACCTCGGTGGTGTTTAACTTGTTCCCCCAACAAGCCACCTTTAGAAGTGTATTTGTGCTTTCAGAAAATGTATTTGATTTCAGACAACCTACCCCCGCCCTTTTTTTCCCCCCTCCACCTTAGCCATCAGGAAGAGTCAAAAGCATCTTGTAACCTTTTTTTGACTATTGCATACAGCCAGACCAAATTATTTTTGGATTTCCTGTCCCTTCTTTGGCTGATTTTTTTTTGTGGATGGCTCATGTTAAAAGCAACACTAATATTTGAATTGGAAGGGTTTGGCCTTTGGGTTTTCATTCTTCATGGAGAACTGTTTATTCGTGTGTGGTTTGCCACAGTACATGGATAATACTATCAAATCTGGGCCTTATTATAGGCTTATAACTATAGAGCAACAGCAGCACTTTACTTGTTATGTGTTTCTGGGTTTCATTTCTTTGCCAATTATTTCTTTTGTGATGGAAATGAAATTAGAACTGAATCTTTGCATCGAAGGGGAAAACAGGCACAAGATAGAAATGGACCCTCCAACTAGTTCAAAATTCAGCAGTGATGATGGTGAAATTTTGTGAATTTTAAAATTGGGATGGTGAGAGCCTACCATATAGTGGACTATGCAATTCAATATGGGGCAAATCTGAGATTTTGGAAGATGCATAGAGCAACTTGACATTTGAGACTTTAACTCATTTTAAATTTTCTAGAGAAATATACTCTATTTTTCCTGATAACCTAACTAGAATAAAAGTGTGATATGTATTAACTCCAGATAGTATTATTGCATGCTTGTTTCCAAAAAGAACCCCCCCCCCCATTTTAAAATAGAGCAGTTGAGATTTTTTAGAATCAAAATCCATTCGACCAATTGTCTACATTTGCATTTCTTGTCCAAATCCTTCACCAGCCTTTCCCATGATGCTGCAGCAGATGCCAGACACTGAAGTAGAAAAGGAGCAGCTGTTTCCATTACACCATGGCTATATTATCCCCCCACAATCTGCTTTCTCTTTTCTTCTCATTTTTTTTTTTTAAAAGAAGCTTTTCTCCTGTTGACATTTGCCTACATCAGTTTATCTATCTCCAGGTTGGATTGTTAGCACAACCCCCCCCCCCCCCCCCATTTTCCATAGTAAATGAATAATTTCGATCCGGGGTTGCAAAAAACTGCTGGGTTTCCGTGTCTGCTTTTTACACGCCTTTGGAAATGGCTTCCCTGTCCTCTTACTTTCCCCCCACTCACCTCCCCCGAAAACAATAGTTTCATAGCTCTGCTGTTACTGCTGAGCTGTGACTGAGAGAACTGCATGCAATACAGTGAAGCACATTCATTTTCATCTAGTACCCGTTTATTGCCTTGAGCACTGTAAATCTGTCAGCTCTTCACGATGCTTTCACCTCTTTCTTCATTTGCTCCAGCTTCTAGTTTGACAACGTTCCCCTGAGGCGGAATTCTAATCTGCTTCCAATTAGTTGCAAAATGTGACTGAAATGTCCACATTATGACTGCTGTTTTACTTGCACGCATACATCTAGAAACAAATTAATGCTCTTGAATATTTATTTTTGAGCCTGAATTTACTTTTAGAGGAAAAGTTTCCAACCGTTTACTAGTAACTTACAGCGTTTGCATTTCCCCATAAAAGTCTAATGGTTAATGTAAATTTGGGGGAAAAAAAGTCTGGAGATAGTTTCTCCGTAAATATCCAGATTTTTGAGATTATTTAAAACATATTGCATTTAAGAAATTAAAATAGTATAGTTTTAAAAAATAATGCTTTTTTAATACTTGTTTTTTGCCACTTTGGGATTCAGAGATTCTTGCAATATGTGTTAATATGAACATCTTTTCTTTATTTACATTTTAGAAGATTTTGCAAAGACCAAAAGTCTACTTTTCTTTCCTTATTCATCCATCAGTCAAGAGCTACAGTGCTAGCATTAGAAGTTTAAGGGATCATTATTTGGCCCAAATAGGACAAACAAATTTAACTGTCTAAAAAAAATGTAAACCTCTGCACGGTCACATATAGCCATATATGAAATCACATAAAGTGCACGTGCAAATGTGTTGAGACCTAAAAGCAGAAAACGTGATTGTCCGAGTAAAAACTTAGGAGAGGCCCTGGAACATTCATATCTATTTAGAGAGGCCCAGTTTAACTGTGCTACCTTTCAGATCTTCAATGGGTTTAAGTGCTTTTATACAGCACTATCCTTTCTCAAAGGTGTTGGTATGAGCATTTTTACATAGACAATGTTTGGGTTATAGCATCAAGCAGTAGCTAACTTGAAGTAGTAAAATGACCCTTAAAGTTAGTCTCACTTACCAGTACTGATCTATATGATATGTCTGCTTACACATCTGCAGAAACATTGCTTAACTTATGGCAACCATAGCTGAATTTGTAGGTGTAAATCTTTATTATGGTTTAGCACTCTCCATTTGGCAAAAGGCGTGTTTGTGTTAAAAGGCTTGGAGAATTTGATTTTGGGTAAATTATTGAAATCGATAACATTACTAAACAAGATGTGCATCTGCAAATTTGGCTGTTGGTATTCTATCAATATTGTTGTTGCGTACAAACATAGTATTGACACTTTGGTGTTATACTTTGTGTCTGCCTAGAGAAAGCTTGTTTTTAAGATTTTTTTTGTGCATGTGTGTCAGACCAGAATCTCTGAATGGGGCAAGTTAGATGCATAATGCCAGTTTAACCTTTGCAGTAATTGGGCTTGTGGGACAGGATCAACATTTTTGGACCCTCACATGCTACACTGGCATCTGAATCTTTCTGTAAACTTGACATATATATCTATAAATCTGTTTATATTGCTGCTATTGATGCAAGTTTACTTGTGATGTTTGTCTCCCCCCTTCTAGACTGTAAACCCGTTGCAGGCAGGGATTATCTCTATTGCTGAATTGTACTTTCCAAGCACTTAGTACAGTGCTCTGCACACAGTAAGCGCTCAGTAAATCTGATTGAATGAATGACATCATGCCTCCGTGATTGGCAGATGGTATTTTGGACATTCTCCATCCCTAGGTTTGCCCTCTCACCCATTGCCACCCTGGGTGGCCTTGAGGCACTCCCCAGAGTCCTTGAAGGATGAGGTGGGAAACACAGGGCCGCCAGCACTCCTGGGTAGCTGAACTGTCAATCGGGTGAACTCCTGGGCCAATTAGGGGAGGCCCTTATGCGAATGTAATCCGACAAATGGCCTCCATTCATCATTTTCAGACCTACCAAGCTGAATTGCCAAAAAAGGAAAAATGAGTAGCAAATATTTCTAGCATTAGCGGGGTAACAAAGCCATATACTTTGTTAAATATCATTAAGACACAAGTGGGTTCCATGGAAGGGTTTCAACCTTCAGTAGGGTTTTGCTGCTGTTTGTCTTTAAGATGTCTGTGATGTTTTTGAAGATGAGGGCAATGATTGTTTTGTTTTACACACAATCTTTCATAATTGTTTTTAGTGTTCTCAGTGATGTCTTTTTCTGATGAAGGATTCTAGAAGTGTTATATGAAACTTTTAACTAACACTTTAAGTGCAGTATTGAGGTCCTGTAATTATCCTATAATGAGGTCAGATTACCATTGCTTCTCTCCCCCCGCCCCCCCCCATTATAAGGAAACCACATCCATGGTTGGAGTTCAAGTGGATTTTGCATATTTGGAGGTAGAATAACTTTTATAAGGACACCAAAGTTCTTAATTGAGGCCAGAATTTAAAACACACACAGGCACAAAACATTCAAACATACACAACACTCTTAATTCTCCCTGCAGAAGCCATAGCACATCTGAGAAGCATTACATGCTTTTGTTGACGGCTTATACTTTTTATAAACTCCAAATGAGCTTATTGCCTTCTAACCGTCATGAGCGCCAAATAATAGGAGACCCTATGAGCCTCCATGTTGGACAGCAGCCAAGCACCCATATAAGGCAAAAAAGAAAAAAAATGAATGGTTTAATTGTAGAGCAAATCATTTGTTTACAGATTAAGACCTATTGGGTAGTCAAATCCTAAGGACAAGGAGGTGAAAGAAGTAGGCGAAGAGGTGCAGGAAATGAATGTCTGGTTTTAGATTCTGTGGCTGTGTTCAGCTACTTTTACCTCCTTTCTCGACGAAGGCAAGGGAAAAATGAATTGTTTAATGGTGAGGACTGCTGAGCAAAGGGCATGTCTTTGAAAACGACAAAGAGGTGGGGGGCAGGGAAGAGTTAGTAGTTTCTGTTGTCTTGTCAGAAACCTGACAAAAGGAGGCTCTGCTAGCCAAGGGTCACCCGGTTTGAGGAGGATGAGTTTGCCTCTTTTGTTTGACCGAATTGAAAAGGGAGGGAAAGCAGTGGGGGAAAGGGGGGGGGGGCGGCAAAGGAAGAGGGAAAAAAAGAAGAGTTCAGGAAAGGAGAGACTGGTGGTGGGGTTGGGGGAGTGGGGATGGAGAAACGCCTCTGTTTATCTGAATAAACTTGATACATTTTCTTCAGTCTGCCTCTTAGAAATGCCATTTGGCCTGCACGTAGACATTTATGAGAGAGGGTTGTGAAAAGCCGGGCTTTTGTTTCAGTGCCCTAATTAATTTGTAGTAAGTGCTGATAGAAAGGCCTCTGCTTGTTGCTAAACTGTGGGACAACATTTTTGGAAGAGCTCCTGGCAGGCTGCCTGCGAATTGCAAGATCTATCAATGACTCGTTGATTTAAGAGTCTGAAGCAAGGAATCACAGAATTGTCTCTTAATATAATACTAGTTGGTTCCTCCAATCAATCTGGTTAAATGAGCCTAAAGAAAATAACTAACAGAGTATGTTTTCTGAAATAAAACCCCACCAAAAACCATTTTTATATCGGCTGAGCGCCTCATTTCAAACTGCTGTTCTTTATATAACTGTCGCCCTTTATATACTTCTAAATGTAATCTGAGAAATGGCCTGTTTTTCACAGGATAATTATAAGCATATTTGTCTATGAGTGGGTCTTTCAGTATTCAATCCTGGCAGTGAAAAGACCATTTCCTTCTGAAATGTTAAAATTACAACCCTGGCAAATTGCAGGTAAAGAAAAAAATTACATACTTGGTAAATTGAGTCCTGACATTATATATGTAAAAAATCAGAAAGCAATGTTTACAAGTGACCCCGGAAAAAAAAAGAAATAACCTTGGTTGGTGTGCTAGAATCGGAATTCTGTTGGTGTAGCAATTTAAAGCTGCATGGCATTGGCAAGATCAGGCTGGCTTTCCTGATCATCAGGATTTTCTTTTGGAAGGAGTCAAATGGGGGGAAGTGGATGGATGAGCATGGGCAGACAAGACAGTCTTTATTTTTTCAAAACCCCTGTCAAACCAATATTTTCGGTGGCCAGCAGGAGCAGGGAGAGGATTCAGCTAGTCATTTATATGGTGTGCTGTTCATTACTGATGCATGGATGTGTGTAAATTTTATTCAGAGTTTCCTGTGTTAGGTGGCTTGAATTTTTAAGACTATCAAATACAATTGCTTAAACTTTAAGCTCTCATTTCATTCCTAATAAAATCAAAAAGGAAAAGGTATAAATCCAAATGTATTTGGAAATTGAATTTTATCATCAGTAGTTCCAATGACTTAGTATCTTACTAAGTCAAATTTGTATGTGTCTTGTATATTCTTATCATAATGACTAGTTAGATGAAGCCCCAAAAGTGCAAATAAAGGTGAAAATTCTCGATGGAGGAGTTGTTTAAAATTCACTCAGTGTTAAACTTCATTCTACTGTGGGAACCAAAGGGCCGATAAAAGATAGAGGAAATTGCTGACACAGATCCAACTCATTAAGATAAAAATGGCCAATGATAGTATTTATAACTGCTCAAAGGCTCTTCAGTCATGAAACTGGGTTTAACAAGTTTCAATCTTTGCTAGAAATTCTTACCAATATTGAATCGTGTCTATGTTTTGATTAATGTTAGAGAGGGAAAATAAAGGAGGAAAAAAATACCTAGCAAATACATTCAAATCAGACCCAGGTGGCTTAGTAAGTTCATTTTAAAAGCACACAGAAATGCTGCCTCTTCAGATAAATTTAGTATCAGATAAGTCTCAGATAAGTATCAGATAAGTATCAGATAAGTTCTTGTCTGTCCATCTCCCCCGATTAGACTGTAAGCCCGTCAAACGGCAGGGACTGTCTCTATCTGTTGCCGACTTGTTCATTCCAAGCGCTTAGTACAGTGCTCTGCACATAGTAAGCGCTCAATAAATACTATTGAATGAAAGTCTCGAAAAGTAGAATAAAAGGTTAGTATGTCAGGTGAGCTTATCCACTTCTTAAATGTGAATGCACCTGCCCCATCTCCGATATTTTTATTGCCTAATTAAGTGTTGTCTGTACTTTAATTCTTCTGTTTAAAAAGTGATTCTCATTTTTAGAAATTCCTTGAAAATTAATTCTGTCAATTAATCCACACGTGTAAAATCATTTCTTTGGAGAGCTATAACAAATGAAAACACAGGCGTAGCTAATATTAAAACACAGCCTTCCGCATAATTCTTTTGCATAAACTGTTTTTTTTTTCGACTTACCTGGGGCCATACAGCTCTAGAGACTGTATTTAGTATCTCTTCTAGCAGAGAAGCCTGCACAGTTTTAGAATGATGGAGATAATAGAATATTTGCAAATGTTTACCAGCTAGGCAGTGACCTTAAATCACAGGCCCCTACTTGATTTCAGGTCTCTCCATATGCTGATTCACATTAGCACATTGGAGTTTCCTTTCCAGGTATTTATCCAGTGAAATGTGTTCAGAACAAAGTTTCAAATGAACTTAGTGCATTAAAGTAAAAGTACATATTTCATGGTAGTTGACACATATTTTAGAATTAGTGTCAACTTTTTTCTTTTGATAGTGCTTATCTCAAACATTTGGACAAAATATTATTTTAAGTGTGAGTCACTGTTGGGCAAGTAGGGGGGAGAAAAGGAGACTGAGACTACAGTCGGTTTTTTTTGTTGTTGTTGTTGGAATACTTGCTGATTGAATACCCTTTTAGCTATCTTCTCACTTCTGCTACTGCTCAACTCACACTCTGCTCCTCCCAAAATAACTTTCTAACTGTCCCTCCCAAGTGTCTCTCCCAATTACAATCCATTGCTCACACCTTCCCTGCCCCTCCCCCTCAAATTCCCTAATTGATGTTCCTCCCCTCAGTCAAAGACTTCCTAAAAAAAGGTACCTCCTTCAAGAGTTATTCCCCAATTAATCATCCACTTTCCTGGCCATGTCACTGAGTCAGCTACCTCCGCATTCATGGGTTTTATCTATTTAAAATCTATCTAGGTATCTATTTTAGGTTTTATCATTCTTATCTACATGTCTACTCTTATGTCTATGATCTATTTGGCAGTCTGTGCTGCTCGTCCTCCCCATTAGATGATAATCTCCTCAAGGGCAGGGACTGAGATTATTTTTGTTTGCTCTTTACTTCCAGAATATGTTCCCAAGCACCTAGTACAGTGCTCTGCACATAGTGGGTGCTCAGTATATGCTATTTTGATAATGCTGGTGATAAAAAAGTATGCTTCATTATAAATCTGTTTTAACCTATTTTAAAGTCTGGTGAATAATATTAATAAGCTGCAAAAATGTGTTGTGCAGTGAGCTATAGTTAAATCTATGTTATTTGAGCCTCAATGTGCGTGCATAATTGGAGAGAGTGTTGTGCTGTGGTGGATGTGGTTGTAAATCTAGCACTGAGTATAGCATTTATTTTCTCAGCTTGCCCACAAAATCTGTGACTAATTTAGTGAATGAAGATTTTTGTCCAGATGGTTAGGTTTAATTATGAAGATCAGAGATTTCAAAGTACCCCACAACAGACTTTTAAAAAAATTAACTTTTATGTAAAATGTCACCATAAATCATAGTACGAATAGCATATGTAGGTGGGTAGAGTGAAGCATAAGATTAAATAATCGTGTCCATTAAATCAATAAAACTGTGTGGAGGACCCTAGAATGTAATTAATACTTGATGTTTTTAGGAGCACGATAATATAGTTGATAACTGATGCCATACCTATCAAGATGCTATAATGAGCTTTCCCTATATGTAAAGTAGAAGGGGAATCTCACTTTTCTGTCACTTGCTATTATTGATAAAGTGGTCTCTCTCTCTTATTTGTAATCCTGTGTAATACTGTGAATTTTTTTCCCCAATCGTTGGGATCAAAATGAACTTGTTGTTGAATGGAAACTTTCATTCACCGTTTAGCAGTTCCTTACTGCCTGTATTGCTCTTTGAAGTACTGGGCTAGCCTAAAATGGCTGCAGATTATGATGTATGGCTGCTCTTGTGAAACTGCAGCTGTGAATCTAAAAGAGGATGTAACCATGCAAAATCGTTCCTTTAGATGGTCATTAGCCCCTGCATAAGTACAGCTTCTTTTTCAGATAGGTTTTTTTTTTCCTTTATGGTTTCTCTTCTAGTATTTGATAGCAAAGTCATTTTGAAGTACCATATATTCTATAGCTTTTAAAGCTGTTTAGCTGCTTAATTTTCATTTGGCTATGTCTTCACTCAAATGGAAGTGCAACAGAGAAAGCCATATACTCTGCTTTGTTGTGTGACTGCAACATTCACGATTAAGCCGATAAAAATAAAAACCAACTTAATTTGTTCAAGTTGTGCAGCAACAGGGAGAGCTGTTTTCAGCTGTACATACAGTTCTCCCATAACATATGTTTGGACTGTGTGTTTTGGGTAGAAAGCTGTTAGGGAATTAGGGAACGTTCTTCTGACACCGATTCGTTGTTGGAAGAAATGGTTCTGCGCATGCATATGGCGTCAATCAAGGCGGGCCTGCTGTAGTCATAACATTAGTTTCCTTACCACGGGTTTTGTCAAGAAAGTAACCCCTGTGTTCTCCGAGAGCTGAGTGTACATTTGTTTCTTGCCCTACAGTATCGTGGACTATATTTTACAGGGACGTCTATAGGCAGTGCTTGTTTCCATCCTCAACAATCAACCAGTCATTTATTGAATGCTTACAGTGTGCAGAGCGTAATACTAAGTGCTTGGGAGAGAAGAATATAACCAGAGTTGGTAGATGTTTCCTGCCCACAAGCAGTTTACAGTCTAGAGGTGGGGTAAATCAGTAATGTAACAATGTAGCCTAATAATAATAATAATGTTGGTATTTGTTAAGCGCTTACTATGTGCCAAGCACTGTTCTAAGCGCTGGGGTAGACACAGGGGAATCAGGTTGTCCCACGTGGGGCTCACAGTCTTAATCCCCATTTTACAGATGAGGTAACTGAGGCATCGAGAAGTTAAGTGACTTGCCCAAAGTCACACAGCTGACAAGTGGCCGAGCCGGGATTCGAACCCATGACCTCTGACTCCAAAGCCCGTGCTCTTTCCACTGAGCCACGCTGCTTCTCTAGGACCAGGTTAGAGTTGAAAACTACTCAGAGCATGTGCAATTCTGTGTTGCCCCCAGGGAGGGGACCTGCTGCACCACCCCCACTCAGTGGAGGTCAAGGTGAGACCTTTTTTATTGCCCCATCTTGGAGGACTTGGGGCTATGACTAATTTCACCAGGCCTGGAGGGTTGGGAGGTGGTCATTGAAGATGAGGGTGGTCATTGGTAGCTGGTTGACAAGAGGCCTGGGGAGGGAGAGGCCACAGATAACAGAATGGGAGAAGGCTGGTGTTGAATTTTTATATATTCTCATGCTAATCATGGTCTTTATTGAGACCTCATTATGTGCCAAGCATGGGGTAGATTCACCATAATCCGATTCGGACCCCACCACTGTCCCACATGGGACTTGGTCCCAAGGAGGGAGAGAGCAAGTATCTTATCCCCAATTTTCAGAAGAGAAAACTGAGGCCCAGAAAAGTTAAGTATCTTGCCCAAGGAGACAGAGCAGGTGGGTTGTAGAACCCAAATCACCTGACTCCCAGTCCCAGGCTCTTTGCAGTAGGCCATGCTGCCTCCTGTATTTGTATTTGTATTTGTAAATTCATGTCCTCTATTCTACCCCATTCAATTGTAATCACTTCAAGGATATACCTTGTACTTCTGGTGTGTGTTCCCCAGAGGCCTAGTACTCTTCTCTCCAGAACTCTGTACACAATAAGTGCTCAGTCCATACTGGTAATAATAATAATAATAATAATAATAATGCTATAAGTTAAGTGCCAAGGACTGTTCTGAGCACTGGGGTGGATACAAGGTAATCAAGTTGTCCCACATGGAGCTCACAGTCTTAATCCCCATTTTACAGATGAGGTAACTGAGGCACAGAGAAATTAAGTGGCTTGCCCGAGATCACACAGCAGACAAGTGGCAGAGCCAGGACTAGAACCCACATCCTCTGACTCCCAAGCCCATGCTCTTTCCACTAAGCTATGCTGCTTCTCTAATGACGCTAATGATGGTGATGCTCTACAGCAGGAAAATCATTAAAGGAATAATATTGATATGATTACTCTTGATTAATAGACTGATATTGATTTGCATGTGTATATAATATTCATAATCAAGCACATGCAGTAATATACCATACTCTGTTCAGTGTAGGGGAGAAAGGGTTAATAAACTATGTTCTGGTGGTTGACATGTCAAGTTTCAGTGATATAGGAGAATTGTCCCCTTAGGGCATGGTTATTATAACTCTAGCATATCTGCTTCTATTAATCAGTCCACGCCCAATTTCTTGATGATTATTGTTTGTAGAGCACTGTACTAGAGAAGCAGCATGGCTTAGTGGGAAGAGCACAGGCTTGGGAGTCAGAAGTCATCGGTTCTAATCCTGACTCCACCACTTGTCAGCTGTGTGACTTTGGACAAGTGACTTCACTTCTCTGTGCCTCAGTTAACTCATCTGTAAAATGGGGATTAAGACTGTGAGCCCCATGTGGGACAACCTGTATTATTATTGTTATTGCTAAGTGCTTGGGGGAGTTTACTAGAGTCACTAGACACGATCTCTGCCCTCAAGGAACTTAGAGTTTAGTGGGGCAGTCAGACTTTAAATTACAAACAGGGTAAGAGATAGAGTATAAGAATATTTCTGTGTACGTAAATGCTGTAGGAGTGGGGGGTGGGGTGAGTATCAAAGTGCTCAGGGGGTATGGAGCCAAGTGCATAGGCGATGCAGAAGAGAGGGAAAATAAGGTGAGGAGATGAGAGGTTAGTCAGGGAAGCCTTCCTGGAGGAGATATGGTTTGGGGAGGGCCTTGAAGATGGGGAAAGTAGTGATCTGCTGGATGTGGAGGGGGAGGGAGTTCCAGAAAGTAGGGCGGGCAGGCATAGCAATAGGAGAGACAAGAACAGGGCACGGTGAATGTTAGCCTGAGAAGAATGAAGAATGTGAGCTGGAGTGTAGTGGGAGAAGTGACTGGAAAGTAGGCGGGAGAGAGCTGATTAAGTGCCTTGAAGCCAAAGGTCAGGAAGGAGTTTCTGCTTCATGCATAGAGGAATGGGCAATAGTTGGAGGTTTTTGAGGAGTGGGAGACATCCAGCAAAGTATGGACTGGAAAAGGGAAACAGTGGGGAGGGAGAGATCAGTGAGGAGACTGTTTCAGTAGTTAATCCAGGTTATGATAAATGCTTGGACTGGTGTGGTGGTCATTTGGAAGGAGGGGAACTGGCAGGTGCTGGAAATGTCATGGAGGGAAACTGACAGGATTTGGTGACAGACAATATGGGGGATGAAAGAGAGGGAAGAGTCACTGTGATGGGAAATTTAGGTGGAGGAGAGGATTTGGGAGGGAAGATGAGAAGGGTTCAGTTTTGGACATTTTGAGCTGGAGCTGACTATGGGACATCCATGTAGAGATTTTAGGGTGTGCAAGGTAGATTTGGGAGCCATCTGCAACATAGGTATTAGGTGAAGCTGTGGGAGTGGATGAACTCCCCAAGGGAGTGAGAGTAAATTGAGAAGAGAGGGGGGCCCAAAATACAGTCTTGAGGGTCAATGTCCTCCCAATCACATCTTTTAACTGAACTTCACTCCTGACTCTCCTGCTTCCATTCCCTTGTTCATGCTATTACTCCTGCCTGGAACTCTCTCTCTCTTCGAATCCACCAGACCACAGCTCTCTTCATCTTCAAAACCTTCCTAAAAACCTAAATCCTTCAGGAAGCCTTCCCTGATTAATTCCCAACTTCCCCAGTTGCATCAACCCAACAACCTCCCTTAACACTTATGTTCTTACACCCATATATTCTTACTTCTTGGCTGCCTTTGACATAATGGACCTAGCCCTTTCCCAGAAAACAGTATCTAAGTTTGGTTTTACTGACACTGTTCTCTCCTGGTTTGCCTAATTAGCACCCTCTCTGCCCCTTCTTAGTCTCTTGAATCAACTCTTCCTCCACCTTTCCCTCTCTAACTGTGGGTGTCCTCCAAGGCTCTGTTCTGGCTTCCTTTCTCTTCTCATTTTACACTCCCATGGGACACTCATCTGTCCCCATGGTTTCAATTATCACCTTTATACAGATGTCATCCAAATTACTTTGCTAGCCCTGACTTCTTTTCTCTTTGCATCTTACAGTTCTTAGGTCTTCAGTACTCACTGCTCTACATATCCTTTTTCTTTTTCCTCCTAGTCAGCTATAATTTATTTTGATGTCTATCTCCCTCACTAGATTGTGAACTCCTTGAGGGCAGGGATCATGCTTCTAACTCTATTGAGTTAGTGGAGGCAGTGGTTACAACCCATTCAAGGAATTTGGACAGGAATGGAACCTGGAGTATGAAACATTAGCTAGAGAGTATGGTGTGTCCAAGATAGGATGTTTTTTGGAGTAAGGGAAATAAATTATCTCTTCACCTCCACTATGTCTTCCCTCTACACACATTCTCCTCTCTTCCAGCTCTTTACTATGAGGTCTCTTGCCTGCTCTTAAATATAGCTCAATTTCCTGGGTCCTGAACCACCTCCCTTCTCACCTCTTAAAAATATTTGCTTTCAACCTCCTCCTCTCTTTTTCCAACTGTCTTCGATGTTTCCACTGTACTAAGTGCTTGGGAAAGTACAATATGACCAGAGTTGGTAGACATGATCCCTGCCCACAAGAAGCTTACAGTCTACAGGAGGAGATACAGTCTCTAACAGTCCTTAGTCTTATTGTTGGTTTTGATACTGTGGACCACTTCCTCCTTCAAGAAACTCTCCCTTGGTAGTCGTTGACCAACAGTACTCTTCAGATTTTCTCTTTACCCCTCTGATAACTCCTTTTCAGTGTCCTTTGCTGGCTCTACTTCCCTACTCATTCTTTTGAGGAGCTCATTTTAAGACAAGTTTACTTGAATGAATGCATTATTGGTGTTTGCTGTGTGACCTTGGGCAGGTCACGTCACTTCTCTGGGCCTTAATTACTTCATGTGCAAAATGGGGATTGAGACCATGAGCCTCACGTGGGACAGGGACTATGTCCAAACCAATTTGCTTGTATCCACCCCAGCGCTTAGTAGAGTGCCTGGCACATAGTAAGTGCTTAATAAATACTACGATATTATTATAAAGAGAAAACCAAATTGAAGGAGGGTTTTTTTGGTAGATTTTTTTGGGGGTAGGTATTTTGATGAAATCTAAAGTATTTGTCAAAATATTAACAGGCTCGCCACGGCACCCTGAAGTTCTCTTTCTTCCAAACTCCTAGTGAAATAATTCGCCTCTAGGGAAGTAGAGAGATAATTCAGTAATGCCAAACCAATTCCAGTTTTATAGCTGGGGGGAGGAAAGAATCAATGTGGTTCCCATTTGTGGATCTTATGGAGGGTGAGCAACTCTGAAACACCCCCATGTTAGAAATAGGAGGTCTAATCTTTTTTTTTTTTTTTTTGTTGGTATTTGTTAAGCGCTTACTATGTGCCAAGCACTGTTCTAAGCGCTGGGGTAGACACAGGGGAATCAGGTTGTCCCACGTGGGGCTCACAGTCTTAATCCCCATTTTACAGATGAGGGAACTGAGGCACCGAGAAGTTAAGTGACTTGCCCAAAGTCACATAGCTGGCAAGTGGCAGAGCCGGGGTTTGAACCCATGACCTCTGACTCCAAAGCCCGTGCTCTTTCCAGTGAGCCACGCTGCTTCTCGTGAAACTAATCTTTCAGTTTCCTGGATAATAATGCTAACCTCATGATGAAAACTGATAAAATTAAAGAAATATGAGGTGCAGCATCCGTGTATATTATAGTACTTGCATGTTTCCTGGCTACTGGATAAATGCTCTCTCCCCTTTCTCCCCCTCCACCTTTTTGTATCATGGCACACATTCATGCATTTTAGAACTTAAGCTGGAGGAAGCCTGCAGTTGATCTGCTCATTCTACCACTTAAATAGAAAGTCCCATGTTGGAAAGGGACTGTGTCTGATCTGATTATCTTGTATTTACCCTGGGGCTCAGCACAGTGCTTGGCACACAGTAGCAAGGGCTTAATAAATGTCATCATTAAGCCTATCATTTGCCAAACTGGTGCATAAGGTTGATAGCTGATGTAACTGAGCTCACTACTGTGCTAGAAAGAACTTTTCTACAAATCTTTTTGATGCATTTGTTTTGAGAGCTTGTTAACTAGAACAATAGCAGTATCAATTGGGTGGAAGTCAGTTTCAGAGTTGGGTGGAAAGGAGAAATTCAAACAAAAAGTCACCAATCCTGGTTTTTTATTTGTTTTTTGAATGTAGTCAACTGGAAAGAACCTCATTTCATTTGAAAAAGCAAATAAATTATTGTGACGATGACTGGCTGTTAGCACTTCTTGTTTAGTTATTTTAATTTAGTTGTCAATTCTGGTGGTTGAACTGTCTCCTAGACTGACTAATTTGTTTATGGCTCCAAGGACTTTGATTTGGAGGGAAAAGAAAAGACACTGAATGCTCCTGGGTAGAGATGTTAATTTCAAAATATTCAAATTATGAATTAACTTGTGTGATCGATGCTTTTAAAAAGGAATGCAGAGAATGGTTTGTTGTCTTTATTCTCCAATAACACTTTTGCAGACCGTTACAACTTCCCATATGTTAATGAAAAACATTTTCCAGGCAATTGGCAGCTCCATCCTTTGAGTTGATGCCAGCCTCTTTCATGGACCAGTTCAAGGCAGAGAAGGAAAAAAACAGCCTTGTTTTAGTGGCTGCATTACTCTGACAAGCTTTCACGTTGCTCCTCCTCTTATTAATATTCTTTTTGATGTGAGCTTGTCAAACAGAGGATTGGCTGTGAATCTCCAGGATCTCAAGGGCTTTTGGCAGGGCCCATAATTGATGTGTTCGCATGGCTGTTGTCTGACTACTAATGATTAGACAGCAGTGTTATCTCTCGGCTAAATCAGTGTTGCTTATAAATCACAGTTGATAAACTGCACTTTCATTTCTTCAAAGGATTTGGATGAATCTGTACACTTTGATCGACCTGCCAGAGGCATTTCTTGATTTTAGAAGAGCTTAGATGAGGTTTATTTTTCATTTGTATTTGGCAAAATATTTGAATTTCTATCAAGTGTATGAGAGGTTTTTTGTTGTTGTTATTCCCCCGAACAGCCAGATGTTCGTGGAATTGTAAGTGGAGTAATATTCAAGGGTGAAGTGGGAGACTGGGGACATTGCCATTGAGTGTGCCCAAGATGAAGTTTCTCAGAGCCAAGCCATCCTTGGTTTTGAAAGGAAGCCGGAAATGTACAAAAGGCCATGGCAAAGGTTTTGGAGTGTGCACCTTCAGTTTGATTTTTCTAGGGATAGGGCAGACTCATCTAAACCAGGGGATTACCTGGACAGCCCCATGTCACAGGGTCAGGCCAATCTTCTGGAAGGAAAATGGAAAAGGACTAAGCCTTTATTGGTGGGCAAAGCAACAGTGATGGACCATTAACCTTGTTCAACTCTCCAGCTCTCTCTGGGCTGCTTCTTTGGGCATAGGTAGAAGAGGGTTAGAAGAAGCACTAGTGTGGACCCTCTGTTTGCCCACACTTTATTCCAGATTGGAATCAGAAGGGCATTTATGAAGAAGGCCTATCTGGGCCTTCTCTTTCCTTGATTCCAAAACTGCCCTTTTGTCTACCCCACCCTCCTTTTCCTGGAGTATACTTTGCAGGGATCTCCACTCTGAAGTTCTCTTTCTTTTTCTTTAGTAACCTTTTACTTTGGCTGGCTTGTACAATAAGTTCTCTAGTTGTAGTACTGTGTGATAAAATCTCAGTCCAGATTAGTGAAGTCTGAATAAATGAGATTTTCTTGTGGTTGATGCCCCATTTCACCCCTTTTGTAAGGGTTTGTGTTACTCAGACATCTCTTCACATTGACTGTCATTCAGTCAAGCAATGATATCTGTCAAGCATCTATGTGGTATTAAGCACTGTACTAATAATAATTATAGTATTAGTTCTTACTTTGTGCCAAACACTGTACTGAGCACGGGGAGATGCAAGATAATCATATCAGACACAGTCACTGTCCCACATGGGGCTTCCAGTCTAAGAGGGAGGAAGAACAGGTGTTGAGGCCTCATTTTTTTTTTTTACACATGAGGAAACTGAGGCACAGGGGAGATAAATGATTTGCCCAAGGCCACACAGAGGGGAAGTGGCAGAGCCAGAATGAAAGCCCAGGTCTTCTGACTCCCAGGCCTGTGGTCTTTTCACTATTCATTCATTCAATAGTATTTATTGAGCGCTTACTATGTGCAGAGCACTGTACTAAGCCCTTGGAATGTACAATTTGGCAACAGATAGAGACAATCCCTGCCCATTGATGGGCATACAGTCTAATTGGGGGAGACAGACAGAAACAATAGCAATAAATAGAATCAAGGGGATGTACATCTCATTAACAAAATAAATAGGGTAATAAAAATATATACAAATGAGCAGATGAGCACAGTGCTGAGGGGAGGGGAAGGGAGGGGGGAGGAGCAGAGGGAAAGGGGGAGAAAAGGAGGGCTTAGCTGAGGGGAGGTGAACGGGGGGCAGAGAGGCAGCAGAGGGAGCAGAGGGGAAAGGGGAAGCTCAGTCTGGGAAGGCCTCTTGGAAGAGGTGAGCTCTGAATAGGGCTTTGAAGAGGGGAAGAGAATTAGTTTGGTGGAGGTGAGGAGGGAGGGCATTCCAGGACAGCAGGAGGACGTGGGCCAGGGGTTGATGGCGGGATAGGTGAGATCGGGGGACAGTGAGGAGGTGGGTGGCAGAGGAGTGGAGCCTACGGGGTGGGCAGTAGAAAGAAGGGAGGAGAGGTAGGAGGGGGCAAGGTGATGGAGAGCCTTGAAGCTTAGAGTGAGAAGTTTTTGTTTCGTGCGGAGGTTGATGGGCAACCACTGGAGGTTGTTAAGAAGGGGAGTGACATGCCCAGAGCATTTCTGCAGGAAGATGAGCCGGGCAGCGCAATGAAGAATAGACTGGAGTGGGGAGAGACAGGAGTAGGGAGATCAGAGAGAAGGCTGACACAATAATCCAGCCGGGATATTATGAGAGGATTATGGGTGGAGAGGAAAGGGCGGATCTTGGTGATATTATAAAGGTGAGACCGGCAGGTCTTGGTGACAGATTGGATGTGTGGGGTGAATGAGAGAGCTGAGTCAAGGATGACACCAAGGTTGCGGGCCTGAGAGATGGGAAGGATGGTCGTACCATCCACAGTGATAGGGAAGTCAGGAAGAGGACAGGGCTTGGGAGGGAAGATGTTTTGGACATGTTGAGTTTTAGGTGGCGGGCAGACATCCTGGTAGAGACGTCCTGGAGGCAGGAGGAGATATGAGCCTGAAGGGAGGGGGAGAGGACGGGGGCAGAGATGTAGATTTGTGTGTCATCTGCATAGAGATGATAGTAGAAACCGTGGAAGCGAATGAGTTCACCAAGGGAGTGAGTGTAGATGGAGAACAGAGGAGGGCCAAGAACTGACCCTTGAGGAACTCCTACAGTTAGAGGATGGGAGGGGGAGGGGGAGCCCGCAAAGGAGACCGAGAATGAACGGCCAGAAAGATAAGAGGAGAACCAGGAGAGGACAGAGTCCGTGAAGCCAAGGTGAGATAAGGTGTGGAGGAGAAGGGGATGGTCTACAGTGTCAAAGGCTATGCTATGCACTAGGCTATGCTGCTTATCAAACATTTGGGAGAGTCCAACAGACATACATTCCCCACCCTCAAAGAACTGAAAAGCTAATAGGGGAGACAGAATATTTACAGAAATACAGAAGCAGAATATAGCAGAAAGTAATACAAATACATCAGGATGAACTAGCTGAATCAATACTTGAAGGTACAAACAAATATATAAGTAAGTATTCAAATCCATAAAAACATACATAAGTGCTGAGAATAGGAGTGCTAAGGCTGGGTGTTGGGTTGATGTGACTGGGATTTTGAGAATTAATTAGAGTAGGCTTCTTAGAGGAGAAGGTCGGGAGAGCTGTGGCCATGAAGATTTGGTTAGGGAGGAGGAGTTCCAGGCTTGGGGAATAGCATGGAGCAAGCTGTCAGAGGCGTGAGAGTTGGAGGTGGGCTTGGGGGAAAGAGTGTTTACCATACCCAGAGAGCCAGTGCCCAGTGTCTTTAGTCTTTCAATCCAGGGCCTCATATTGAGAATGGTTAAGACCAACAGAAGGGTCAGCCCCTCATTCACCCTCTCTTCATTTTAATGTGGTGCAAATTGTACCACACTTGGTTATTGATGATGACAACAAAGAGCTACTTGATTCAGTATTAGACTTTATTGTTGAAAGACTTTATTAGGGAAGAACACCTCCAAATCTGGGAGACCTTGGAAGACTCTGAGGAGGACTGCAGGTAACACAATCAGTCAACAGCCTCTACCAAGCTAATGGCTAGGATGGATGTGTGTGTAGTCGGGGGAGGGGTGGACATAAGTATGTCTGTGTCTGGCTCTCTCTCTATCCCAGTCAATCCATCATATTTGAGTGCTTACTGGGAAGAGGTCAGGGCCATGATAACATACTGGGGATGCCTAAGGAGATCTCTTGCACCTGCTAGTCAGGGGTTGATGGGAGAAGTCTAGAAGTCTCCACATGTTCCCCTACTTGCATTTCCAGCTGATGGAAAGTTTTCTTTCAGCCAGTCATTTTAGTAAGAGCTCACAGTGTATATATGACACTTTTCAAACTAGATTCCAGTCCAACATACCAAAATCTAAATGCTACCATGCTGATCCAAGCACTTATATCTTGACTTTTGCATCAGCCTCCTCACTGGTCTCCTTGCCTCCAGTCCCTCCTCTCCAGACCATGCTTTACTCTGCTACCCAGATGGTTTTTCTAAAGGGTCGTTCTGTAGACCTCTCCCCATGCCTCACAAACCAGTGATTACCCATTACTCTCTGCATCAAACAGCAACTTCTGATGGTTGGCTTTCAGGCACTGAATTAGCTTTCTCCCTCCCACTTATCCACTCTTCTCCAGCTTCATTTCTCTCAAGCTAACCTACTGTTTGTTACCTGTTCTCTTCTCCCACACTCACACCCTCCCTCCTGCTAGGAACCCCCACCCTTTTCACATCCCTCTGAAATCACACTTCCTCCAGGAGACCTTCCTTGGTTATTTAATTTCTAATCTTCTCTGTTTACCACCCCCCCCCAACCCCCAACTGCCTGTTCAGCACTTCTGCACCATGTAAGCACTTTAAGTACTCACAACCCTCCCATAACATGTGCATTTACATGCCTTTCTCTTTAAGCATGAACTCATGTATATATCTAATATATCTACTTTTCCTCCTGCTTCCTATCTGTGATTTATTTTAGTATATGCCTTCCCCACTAGATTGCAGGTTCCTTGAGGTCAAGAATTTTGTCTAATACTAGCATATTCTCACAAGGGTTTAGTAATCAATCAGTAAACACGGTTGATGATTGATTGATTATGGTTTGAGGGAAGGCACTTGTACTTTCTCAGATCCTTGACCAGTTGCTTGATTGTTAACGGTGTCTTAAACCAAGTGAATGAGCAAGAGACCCAGGCAGAGACAGAGGCCCTTGGAAGATAGTGACATCACTGGGAGCTTAGCCTGTACCAGCTCAGGGTTTAGGGCTAGGGGCTAGGGTGGGAGAGGGGATACAAAATTTGCTCGGAGCAGGGAGTGGAGGGCTTTTGTTATGAGAGCAAAATGCTGAAGACATCCATATCTGAGGAGCTGAGAGGAAGTCATGTGGAGAGGAAAGTACATAGCTGGAGAGAGATCCAGCTACAGCCCAAGGAGGCATTTGTAGCTGTGCAAGGTTTATGAACTTCAGTAAATACTTTTGAGGTGATTTGGGGTTGAAAAGGGGGTTTTGAATAGGTACTGTACTTTCCCAAGCTCTTAGTACAGTGCTCTACACACAGTAGGCACTCATTAAATCCTGTCATTTGACTGATAAGATTCCAAGCATCTTAACCAATACCCTATTGCCTGGAAGTGGGAGTGCATCAGGGTGGGTGGGAAAGGGGAGGGATGAAAACAACCCCTCAGAGTGTCATATCCTGCCCAGTGAGTCTACTTTTGGTTTTAGAGGAGTTATCTGGGCTCTGCTGTTCAGCCAGCCAGCTCTGAGGTTCAAATCCCTTAGATTGCAATGTTCAGAAACACTGCTTTGGGTAGAGAGATTGGACTGGGATAGAGCTAGAGATGCCCGAAACACATTTGGAGTTAGGGCGGGCCATTGGGGACGGGGCTTCAGATTCTGGCAAGAAGTTGGAAGGAAAGGGAGTGCTGAGCAGGCAGAGTTCCTAAGCTTCCTCAGCTCTACTTCAAAAGCAGTGATGTATTGCAAAGTTAATAATAATAATAATAATAATAATGTTGGTATTTAAGTGCTTACTATGTGCAGAGCACTGTTCTAAGCGCTGGGGTAGACACAGGGGAATCAGGCTGTCCCACGTGGGGCTCACAGTCTTAATCCCCATTTTACAGATGAGGGAACTGAGGCCCAGAGAAGTTAAGTGACCTGCCCACAGTCACACAGCTGACAAGTGGCAGAGCCAGGATCCGAACCCATGACCTCTGACTCCAAAGCTGCCAGTTAAATACCAAGCAGGTGAATGGCAATAAAGTCATGTTCCAGGAAATAGGCCGGGAAGCCAGTGGGTTAGGCAGCGCTGTAAATAGGCGACTCTAAAATATAGTAAAACTCACGGGTTATTTTGGCGTTGTGTAAGACAACCTCTTTTCAGGGATAGGAAAAGGTCAGGATATTTTCTTTGAATGAAATCCCAGATCCTCCCTTGATAACAGGCAAGCTGAGAAGCTTAGGGATTTAAGCGTTCATCACAGACTCCACATGGAGATCTGTGGTTATAGGTGAGAGACTGCTTCCGTGCATACGGCCGACCATCATTGTCCAACTATTCCCAAAACAGAAGGGGAATTTGCTCGATGTTAATGTGGTGTGCAGGTTTTCGGCCTTTCTTTCCTCCCTTTTGGTGGTGCACAGATAGGGTAGAAGGGCTCACTGAAACACTTACCATCCCTTCTTTGGCAAGGGTTCTTTGGTTTTTGTCAGCTTTCTAGTACTGAAAACATCCCTGCCTGATACAATCAAACTCTCAACCATGGAAAGCTGCCCGAACGGCACTCCAGCATCACAGCCTTCATTGCTAATCAGCACTCAGAAAGCCCTTGAAATAAGAAAAAGAAAATATTGCTGAGCTATTTCTGCAGGTTTTTTTTTCAGTCCTCTGATTATGTACACTAAGTGCCGCTACCCATGGTAAATAACTCGCTTTTATTTTCATCCTTTTCCCTTCCTAGCATCTCTTGTGTGATAAATAGCAAGGCTACTGCTCAGCATGCAGCAACACCTGGGAATAATCATGCAAAAATAACAGTGAGAGACTGCAGAGCGTCTGTTCTTGACATTAACTTTCCTCAGTTTGACAGGCTGCCACCACCAGCTGTTAGACTTATGAGCCTTTTTTCCACTGGAGATGGCTGCCTTCCTGCTCTCCCCTTCCTGACTCTAATAGGTTACATCAGTGCCCTTTGGAGAGTGCACAAAAGGGCTTTGATGCTGCAGCCATTGCCCCAAATAGCCAATTTTCTGAACTGATATTTTAGTCTAGCTATTGTTGTTATTATTAGACCAGCTCAGATCACTGTAAAAGTCAAAAAGATTTTAAATTAGGGGGTAGTTGATACTCCATTCTCTTTCAGGAAGGAAATACTCTCTTCTGACTGAGTCCTGAGGAGAACAGTTACCTAGAATTGGCCAATAAGATGTTAATATGGAGATCAGTCATTGAGATCAGGGTCTAGAAAGCTTTTAGTTCAGGCCCAGGGGAAGCCAAGTAGCCCTGGTAGGGGGTGGGGAGGTACTGGGCCATTGAACCCAGTGTGGGGCAAACTGAGCTGGGATTTAGGGGAGAGGGAAAGATGGGGCTCAGATTATCATCAGAATCAAGATCCTGGGACTCAGGAAGAATAATGATAATAATTATGGTACTTGTTTAGTGCTTATTATGTGACATGCACTGTACTGAGAGAAGCAGCATGGCTTAGTGGATAGAGCACGGGCCTGGGAGTCCAAAGGACCTGGGTTCTAATCCTGACTCCACCACGTTTCCCCTGTATGACCTCGGGCAAGTCACTTAACTTCTCTGGGCCTCAGTTACCTTATCTGTAAAATGAGGATTAAGACTGGGAGCCCCAGGGACAGGGACTGTGTCCAACCTGATCAGCTTGTATTTACCCCAGCGCTTAGTACAGTGCCCAACACAAAGTGCTTAACAAATACCATTTTTTAAAAAAAGTGCTGGGGTAGATGCAAGAAAATCAATTAGTTGCATTTATTGAGCACTTACTGTGTGCAGAGCACTATACTAATCCTGTCGGACACAATCCCTGTCCCTCAAGGGGCTCAAAGTCTCAGTAAGAGGGAGTAGGATTTAATTCCCATTTTACAGATGAGGAAACTGAGGCACTTAGAAGTTAAGTGGCTTGTCCAGAGTCACACAGGAGACAAGTTGCAGAGCCAGGATTAAAGCCAAGGTCCTCTGTCTCCCAGGCCCATGCTCTTTCTACCAGCACGCTGCTTCCCAATGCCTTGGGATATTTGGAAGCTAGTGGGTGGAGCCAGGCCCAGAGATGCACAGGTTGGGCCACAGTCAGGAAGAAGGAAGGACTTTTTAGGGAAATGGAGGGGTGGAGGAAAAGGGAGGAAAGAACAAAGGGAAGGAAGTGGAGGTGGCAGGCTGGGGCTGGCAGTAAAGATAAAAGAAAGGGAGACAGGAGAAAAGAAGGAAATATTGGAGATGGAAAAGAGGAGCAAGCCAAACTAAAACTCTTGGGCATGGTTTAAGGGAATCAGCTGCTGAAATTTTTTCCCCATTAGTCTACCCATCATAAGCTCTTAGTATATGGTATTTATACTGAATGCTTACTGTGTGCAGAACATTGTACTAAGTGCAGGAGAGTACAGTAGAATTAGTAGTTATGATGACTGCCCTCCAGGATGTTTCTTTCGCTGCTAAGACAACTTGCACAAGGACATCATGTTTAAAGGAAACAACCAGCCATAAGTGGCTGCACCACCTGGAAATGAGACCTGGACTTTCAGTTCAGCCAGGCTTGCACCTAGGCCTGGCAGGGCTGGCATCGGGTCAAGTTATGGAGGGGTTCTAGCCCACCCTGGGGTCTCTGCCTGGATTTTCTCTTTGGTGTCTGCTGGTCACCACAGCTTCACGACACACTGAGCCTCCACAGGATACCTATTGCTTGGAATCTACTTGGCAGCGTCCATGGTCTCTACAAGCAAGATTATTACAAATGAACCAATTTGATATCTGTTCTACAGAGTCATAGATACCACTAATGCTTAGTACAGTGCTCTGCACACAGTAAACGCTCAATAAATACGATTGAATGAATGAATGAATAATGTTTGTGGGTGTGTGTCCTTTCTCAATTCCCTCTTTTCCTTTGTTCTGTCCTTTGCAAAGTATATTTAGTAATACCATCCGAATGAGTAGCTAGGAAGAAAACTGGTATCTTTGTGAAGATGCTATCAATTCCTTTAATCCTAATAATAATTGTGGTATTTGTTCTCTTCTTTCCCCTTGGAAGTGAGAGGTAAAATCTCTCCTTGCCTATTATTTCCTATCTCCATTTGGCAAATTTTTGACTTTGTTTTCCCATAATCGTCACCTTGAAAATACAGCTGCTTTCTTTTTTTCATGGTTGGTCAAGAAAGGTGCATTTATAGTATTGTTAGAAATTTAATATACAGTTTCACAAAGCCAGATGTGACCTCCCAACCAGCCCTGGTGCTTAGATCCTGTGGTATTTCCGTGGAGTTCACACAGCTTGCTTAAATCCAAAAAGTCACAAAAGATGTTTGTACCACAGTATTAACACGGTAGTTGTATGCTACAGTCATCAGTATGTATGCCCCCATCATAATGGCTAGCAATGAAGACAAAAAAATGATTATATAAGGATCCAATGATAGACTCATCTCAGCAGCACCAATGTCTGACAAACTGATTACCTTGGGAGATTTCAACGCACGTGTAAGCAGCGATGCTGAAACACATACAAAAAATAAACCCATTGGGCTATGTGGGATTAGAAAGCTAAATAGTGTTGTGTAGTAGAAAGAGCATGGGTCTGGGAGGTAGAGGACCTGCGTTCTAATTTTAGCTCTGCCCCTTGCTTTCTGTGTGAACTTGGGCAAGACACTTAACTTCTCTGTGCTTGTTACCTCATCTGTAAAATGGGGATATACCACCTGTTCTCCCTCCCTCTTAAACTGTGCCCCTCATGTGGTACAGGGACTGTGTCCAATCTGCTTATATTGTATCTATCCCAGTGCTTACTACAGTTGAATCCTTACTGTGTGCAGGGCACTGTACTGAGTCCTTGGGAGAGTACAATATAGGAATATAACAGATACATTCCCTGCCCACGAGTTTACAGTGTTGCACATAGTAAACACATAAATACCAGAGTTATTATTAAATAGCAATGGCTATTATGGCCACCTCAGGCACTGACAACACATAGGAAGCACATTCATATCTCCGCCAATCCCCTCCCCACTGCCTAAATTTATTGTTCACATTGTGCCACCAACATAGAGGCAAGGCAAAAAAAGAGGAAATGAAAGTGTATCCAGCCTGGTTGAGGTGGGGAAAAGTGGTTCAAAACCATCACCTGGCCTCAAGCATTGACTGTGACAGTGAATTCTTGCTGCTATTGCCAGTCGAAGGGCCCAAGGAAATACTCCTTTATGATAGAGTTCCACTGATCTATATCTAATGATTCCATCCTGCAGGGCAAAGAACAAAAGGAAAGTCAAATAATGATCTTTATATAGGTAAGATTTCAAAAATGGGCCTGTGATGGTATCATATGGATTGAAGCATTTTTCTACACGCATTTTCGTATCTATGCACTAATTCTGCGAGAGTTAGCTTTTACTGAGTTGTGCTTGTGGGTGAAAACAAGGAGAAAGTAGATATTTTACACCTCTAAAAGGAACAGTCCCACTCAAGTTCATCTTTGTGTTGAGATTAAAAATGGAAAACCTCAAACCACAGGTTTGAGAACTTGTGAGTCAAGCAGGGATTTATGATGTAAGTCTGGCTTCAAAACTCAAGTGCCAGCACCTAGTACTTCCACTTTCCCTTTGGGTTGAAGGTTGGGGGAAGCATCTCCCACACCCAATGCACAAGCCTACTGCATGGTAAGAGCCCCATGATAGGATATGGATTTTTCACCTTTTTTTAAATAAAAAAAAATTCAGGCCCCCACCCCGGTCTCCCCATTTTCCTCTCTGACTGCTCCATTTCCATATCCTTTGCTATTCCTTCTGCCTTTACACCCCTTCCACCCCCCCCCAATGCTTAGCTGAGGGTGCCCCACAAGATTCACTTATAGGTCAGCTACCACCTCTATGCCTTTAGACTGTAAGGTCCCTGTGGGCAGGGAACATACTGACCAATTCTTTTTTTATTGTACTCTTCCAAGTGCTTAGTACAATTCTCTGCCCACAGTAAGCATTCAATTAATGCAGTTGATTGATCAGTTGATTGATGCAGATGAGTCCCAAATCTACCATACTAGCCCCAACCACCCACCTACCTTCCAAAATCTTGCATTTCTTCCTGCCTCTGGGACATTTCTACATGGATGGCCTGCCAGCACCTTAAACTCAAAATGGCAAAACTGTATTCTTCATCTTCCCTCTTAACTTCCTCATTTTCCCATCACCTCTCAGCTGAATTACTGCATCAGCCCCTACCTTTCCCCTCTTCAGTTTCTTATATACAGCTGTCCAAATCATCTTCCTAAAGAACATATTCAGGATGCATCACTCCCCTCCTCAAATATCTTCAGTGGCTAGAAACAAGCAGCCTGCAGAGAAGGCGCATGGCCTAGTGGAAAGTGCATGGGCCTGGGAGTCAGAAGGCCCTGGGTTCTAATCCTGATTCTGCTATATCAATCAAGTGTATTTATTGACCACTTACTCTGTGCAGAGCACTGTAATAAGTGCTTGGGAGAATACAATATAACAGAGTTGGTAGATACGTTCCCTGCCCACATGTCTGCTATGTGACCTTGGGCAAGTCACTTAACTTCTCTGTGCCTTAGTTACTTCATCTGTAAATGGGGATTCAATCCTGCTCCCTTCTACTTAGACTGTGACTCTCATGTGGGACAGGGACTGTGTCCATCCTCATTAATTTGTATCTAACCCAGTGTTTAGAACAGTGCTTAGCACATAAGAGCTTAATAAGTACCATTATTATTACTTCTAACCATTGGATTCAAGGTCTCTATCAGTTGTTTCTCCCTTTCCCCTCTTTACCCACTCACCCGTCTCCCACTCTTTGCTTCTCCCCAGATAACCTCCTTAGTGTACTGTGCTCATAACTCTCCCTTATCTAAATCATCGTGTATACTGTTCTTCCTGAATGAAGTTCCCTTCCCCCGCCATTCAATATGCCAGATGCATTCCTCACCACTTTGAAGACCCTCCTTCCACTCTGTCATTTCTCCTATCTGTAATTTATTTTTATGTCTGTTTCCCTCTCTAGACTGTAAGCTTCTTATGAGCAGGGATTGTCTCTACCAATTCTGTTGTATTCTACTCTCTCAAGCACTCAGTACAGCCCTCTGCACACAGTAAGCTCTCAATAAATACCATTGATTGATTGATTACAGAGCCACATCCAGCAAGTGGTATTCCTTGACTAATCCTCATTGCCATGGTCTTAACATCCCATTAACCATCCATAGCATTTATATGTATATTAGTCTCTTTTTTCTTCTATTTTGGCCTATTTTTGTTTTTATCCATTTACCCATGTTCCTACTGTTTGTGAACAATTTGTGTGTGCTTCTCTCCTTCCATTAGATTTGTAAAGTCCTCCAGAACAGGGGTGGTGTAGGCATCTGTGAAAATCGCTGATAATTTGGGGATTATTTTTTTTTAATTCGGGTGAAAATTGGGTTTAACTTTCAAAGAGTCAATTCTTAGGGGTTTATTTTGGCTTTAATCTTGGCTATTATTTGTATATGATAGACAAATTGTCTATGGGAAGCAACGTGGCTTAGTGGAAAGAGCAGGGGTTTGAGAGTCAGAGGTCATGGGTTCATTCAATGGGTTCTAATGCCAACTCCACCACTTGTCAGCTGTGTGACTTTGGGCAAATTGCTTAACTTTTCTGTGCCTCCTTTACCTCATCTGTAAAATGGGGATTAAGACTGTGAGCCCCATGTGGGGCAACCTGATTAACCTTGTATCTACCCCAGTGCTTAGAACAGTGCTTGACAAATAGTGCTTAACAAATACCATTATTATATACATGGCAAACACTTTTCTGTTATAGTGTACTCTCCCAAGTGCTTAGTAAAGTGCTCTGTGCATCATAAGCACTCAATAAATAAGATTGAATGAAACAGAAATATCTTTTTCTGGTGTTTGCAAGTGTCGCAGATGAGACACTCCCCCTGGCCCCCCCTCCCCCCCTGCTCTCCCCCCCCACAGCCCTTTTCTCCAGCCTGGAGGGTGACCAAGCAGCAGAGGCTCATCCAGCCCTCCTGCACTGGACCACAGGGGCCTGCTGGGCAGGAGAGAGGCCGCTTTGCCAAGGGAACTGCCCATCAACTCCTTCTCCAGCCGGCTGGGAGGGTGAGGAAGTAATAATACTAATAATTATGGCAACTGTTAAGTGCTTACTATGTGCCAGGCATTATAATAATAATAATAATGGTATTTGTTAAGCGCTTACTATGTGCCAAGCACTGTTCTAAGCTCTGGGGTAGATACAAGGTAATCAGGTTCTCCCTCTTGGGGCTCACAGTCTTAATCTTAGTCTGAGAAGCAGCGTAACTCAATGGAAAGAGCACAGGCTTGGGAGTCAGAGGTCATGGGTTCTAATCCCAGCACTGCCATTTGTCAACTGTGTGATTTTGGGCAAGTCACTTCACTTCTCTGTGCCTCAGTTACCTCATCTGTAAAATGGGGATTAAGACTGTGAGCCCCACGTGGGACAACCTGATCACTTTGTATCCCCCCAGCCCTTAGAACAGTGCTTCGCACATAGTAGGTGCTTAACAAATGCCATCATTATTATTATTATTAATCCCCATTTTACAGATGAGGGAACTGAGGCACAGAGCATTCATTCATTCCATAGTATTTATTGAGCACTTACTATGTGCAGAGCACTGTACTAAGTGCTTGGAATGTACAATTCGGCAACAGAGACAATCCCTGCCCATTGACAGGCTTACAGTCTAATCGGGGGAGACAGACAAACAATAGCAATAAATAGAATCAAGAGGATGTACATCTCATAAAATAAATAGGGTAATAAAAATATATACAAATGAGCGAACGAGCACAGTGCTGAGGGGAGGGGAAGGGAGAGGTGGAGGAGCAGAGGGAAAAGAGGGGAAAAGGGGGGCTTAGCTGAGGGGAGATGAAGGGGGAAGCAGAGAGGGAGCAGGGGGAAAAGGGGAAGATCAGTCTGGGAAGGCCTCATGGAGGAGGTGAGCTCTGAGTAGGGCTTTGAAGAGGGGAAGAGAATTAATTTGGCGGAGGTGAGGAGGGAGGGCATTCCAGGGCAGCGGGAGCACGTGGGCCAGAGGTCGACAGCGGGATAGGCATGAATGAGGGATGGTGAGGAGGTGAGCGGCAGAGGAACGGAGCATGCGGGGTGGGCAGTAGAAAGAGAGAAGGGAGGAGAGGTAGGAGGGGGCAAGGTGATGGAAAGCCTTGAAGCCTAGAGTGAGAAGTTTTTGTTTCGTGCGGAGGTTGATAGGCAACCACTGGAGGTTTTTAAGAAGGGGAGTGACATGCCCAGAGCGTTTCTGCAGGAAGATGAGCCGGGCAGCGGAATGAAGAATAGACTGGAGCGGGAAGAGACAGGAGTAAGGGAGATCAGAGGGAAGGCTGACACAGTAATCCAGCTGGGATATTATGAGAGCCTGTACCAGTAAGATAGCCGTTTGGGTGGAGAGGTCACTCATCAGACAAGTGATGGAATTGGGATTAGAACCCATGACCTCTGACTTCCAAGGCCTTGCTCTTTCCACTAAGCCACGCTGCTTCTCGTACTAAGCACAGGGGTAGATTCAAGCAAATCATGTTGGATACAGTCCCTGAGGGAACTGAGGCACAGAGAAGTTAAATGACTTGCCAAAGTCACACATTAGGCAAGTGGTGGAGCCGGGATTAGAACCTATGACCTTCTGACTTCCAGGCCCGTGCTCTAGCTACTACGCAATGCTGCTACTCTAGTAGCAACATGCCTTATCGACTTTAAGGATATGAGGAAGCCTGGGGTAGCTGCTGTGACGGTTGGACTCTGAATATTGAGGAGTTCAAAACTCTCTATGTATCGTCATCCTCATATCATTTTTGTGTTTTCATTATTGCATCCTCCTATTTGTCTCTGCCCTGGGCCCCTTCTCCCTTCCCTTATTTTTCGATTGTGAGCCCCTGGATGGCCAGGGATTATGTCTGATTTTCACTTGAATGTATCTTCTCCCAGGGCCTAGTACAGGGCTCTGCACAAAGTAGGTGCTTGATAAATACTGTTACTAAATGGATGCTTGACATCACATCTACCTGTTAGCGCACACAGGAGCGTGAATGGATGAAGTTGTCATAATTTGCTTAGAAGCGCATAAATACAAGAGATCGCATCCTCTGTGAGCTGGTGTCTGTTTTTGGGCTCAGTGAAATACTGCAGCTCCACTCTTCTCAGGGCTACATTGGTCCAACAGTGTCACCACCCTTACTTTGGAACAGTGTGTCTTATGTGTCCCTCAGGGTGTAGGGTGCCCTATTGGCTCAGCCTGAGAAGTGGGGAAGTGAGAAGGAAAAGAAGAAAAGGGGTGGAAGGAGGAAGGGAAAGGAGACATGAGTCTAGAGTGCAGAGCAGTTCTGTATCTACAAAGTTTTCCTTTTGAAAAGTAATTGATTAAAAAAAGTATACTCATCCAAGGGATAGCTGGGTGCCCATCTTAGAAAAAAAACTCCCAGCAAAATGTCAGCCTCAGAAAATGACCTTAGCCTGCTTTATTAAAAAAAAAACACCCTGTATTCATCTGTATTTCAACCCCACTTTTCAGGCTCAGGTTTGATGGGATAAATGTGCTTTACATTGGGTCCTGAAGGGAAACACACATGCACTTTGTTAAACCAGCAGGACAAGTGAGTTCCCGCCCAGAACAACCTTCAGCAATCATGTGTCTGGAAAAATTGAAGCCCTGTTAGCATGAGCTCCTGTTGGCTGATCTTGGCTATATATTAATACGGACATTAGACGGACAAGTGGAGAGGATCAAGAAAGAATGTTTGCAGCAGGCCAGGATCTCCAGCAGGTATAAGGCCACCCTACAACAGAACAGTCCTTATTTTTATGTTGATCATTTTTTTTTTTAATCTGAAACGTTTCTGTTTGGGTGCTTTTCTGTTTTTAGTCAAGAAAGCCATTAATCCTTTTTTCTGAAGCTTTGTCCAGGGCTCTCTTATCTTAATCCTCCATCTTGTTAAGCAAGTGGCATCCTTAATTGACTGGCAAAACTGGTTATCTGAGCCTTAGGCAGCTCGGATGGCCCAGCAAAACGGGACACAATTCTGCGGCAAGATAGGCATATCCACCTTTGCCTGCTTTTCCCAGCTTCCTATATAATCTTGTATTCACTTCAAATGCAGTTTTTCACAACACTTCCCTGTTTTGGGGATGAGTGCAGGCTGCCAATTAGTGAGAGAGAGATTCCTGAAGGAAATAGTTCTTCAGGCCTTTGTGTTTTCAAGTTTACCAGCTGAGTGTTGTTAGAGCTGATTTCCAATTGTAAAGAAGGGCTTTCAAAATACAAAACAAAAGCACATCTATCACAAAACACCTGCTTTTGTTGTTAAACAATGGAAAACAACACAAAAGGTACATTTGCTCATCTTTTCTAATTTTCCTTTGCCTTTCTCTTACAGAGGAAGCACAATAGCTCACAGTCTCTCCAGTCTCTCCACCTCTCATGACCTGCCTCTCCTCCATTTGTCAGCTTGGTTTGAAAACTGTAACCATCCGTGTAAACTTTTATCAGCATTAAGCTGCATTTACATGAAAACATAAATCACCAAATCCAGTGGTCTGACTTCCAAATGCCTTCTCTCCAGTGGTCAGGAATGCAGAACAAAGAAAGTGCATAGAGCTAAAAACGTTTTATGGCAGGTTTGAAAGCAGATAATTCAGTTCCTTTAACATGCAGATGGGTGAAGGGCTGTTCTGTAGAGACTTGGATCTCAGGGCCAAGTGAGCATTGCTTTATCATTTTAGTGAAATGCAAACAGTAGAGATCATTCCCACAGGGTGTGAACAAGGAGCCCACACAGATGATTAGTCAGCTGTTTTAGCTAGGTAATTTTGCTTCCTTTTATGTTTTCTGGGGTTTTGTTCATGTAAAAAGAAGAGCACATTGTGCCCCCAGCCAAAGCCAAGTCTTTGCAGAGCTTAAGAGGGAACATGTGAATGAAAATTACAAAATCATCCCTCACCATGAACTGTTTTCCTAGTGATCTACAGGACAGTATTTGTACTGAAAGATGCTGTGGGATGTATTCTGTTAGGGGAAATGAAAAAGACATTTTAAGTCCTCTAGGCAGATATGTGAATATAAATGTACTCATTTGTCCTTTGTGGGGTTACAAAATGCATTCTTGAAACACCTAGCCAGTTACTGGTGCTTATTAATATTAGCAGAGAACTTTTGAATATTGGTAGGATTGTGTTTCATGTTATCATCTGATTGAGCTAATGTTGTTTGTTTTGTTTGAGGGCATTAATCTGTGAAAGTACTTTGAAGTTCAAACACCCATGCTATCATTTTACCTGTTTCTAGATAATATCTGATGATACAAGAGTTGTTTATTAGAGTTCTTCATTGCAACACATGGGAAAATATTGATTTCCCCTCCCCCAAGTATGGCTCTTCACAGTTTTTGACTCTTCCTATTTTTCAACGCTAATTTCCAGGCCAAATGAAATGAAGGGTGGTACAATGATCTAGCCTCTTCAGAGTCATGGTTACCATGAGCCCAGCAAGCCCAAACTTAAATGGTTCCTTGAATGTCAGCAAAACCATTTTCCTGATTGTTTTGGTCTTGTGATTCTTTCTGACTCCACTTTGAAAATATTGTAGAACCATTGAGATTACCCGGGAAAATCCTCAGTAATGGTCTGTTCTAGACTAATATTCTCAGCTAAGTGCTTGTGAAGAACATTCAACTCATCCCCACTGCAATAAACATATCTGTTTTTCAGGCTGACCCCCTGTTTACAGTGCCGGCACCACCTCCACCAATTTCCAGCACTATCACGCCTCAGATTCTACCTTCCTACTTTGCCCCATCTTCATCCAATATTGCAGCGCCAGTTGAGCAGCTCTTGGTACGGAGCCGTTCCGTGGCTGTCAATACATGTGACGTTGGAGTAGTAACCGAACCTGAATGCCTTGGACCGTGTGAGCCTGGGACCAGTGTGAATTTGGAGGGGATCGTGTGGCATGAGACCGAAGAAGGTAAACGCTGTTTAATTTCCTCTCGCTCCCGCTGCTTCACTTGATGTTTTGATATTTCTACATAAAGAAGTTGGTTTTGTGGTGGAATACGGTGGGTTCAGTGAAGCTCAGCTGTTTCTGTGGTTTGTACATTCCAAGAGCAGTGGGCCTCCGGGGCTGGTTTCTCGCAGGGGGTAGTTTCTACATTACAGGTTGATTTGGAGTACCCGAACCATCTGGATGGAAATAGTCTCTGATGGTTGAATTAGAATGAGGGTGGGGACAGGGCTTCTTTGGTGGGTGGGGGCGGCGGAAGGTCCCCCTCTTCAGAAGGAGACATTAGAACCTTAACCTCCATGCGTGAGAAGGTGTTACCGGGTTGACACCTATATTCCCAGTCAATGTTAAACAAGGCCACCATTTGATTTAATTCTTGGTTTGGGAATTGGAACCATTGCTCTGGTTTTCCAGCAGAAATGATTGGGGGGGGGGAGGTGGGGGGGAGAGGTTGGGGAGGGGGGTTGGTTAGGGCAAGCTTGTTCATGATGGCTCCCATCTTCTTTCTTGAGACAATTATGAGGCTATGAGCAGTGACTGAGGGGAGAGACTGAGTAGGACCCAGAAGAGACATTGTGGCAAAGGGCAAACGAAGGGTCCCTGTCTGGCATCAATAAGGAAGGCCAGACTGGAAGAGTACCAAAAAAATCATAGGAAAAGGGAAAGGACAGCAGAAGTGGTTAGAATGGATCCCTGTTCCCTCACCCTGGTCTGCCTGGCTGCTCAGAGTCTCGTTTAACTTTTTGCTCTTGCAGCGTGACTTTCCAGAAGTTTTAGTGGAACTTCAGTTATCTAAACTGCTTGGGTAGTACAGAGAGACAATTAAATGGGTTCTAATGTTGTGGAAGAAAATACACGGAATAGTTGTGGCACATAGGGGAGTGTTACCACAGGCAGCAGGTAATCTCTGGGAACCTTGGAACATATCCCAAAGCAGAACACCCACAAAGCAACCTGAAACAGGGCAAATGCAACTCAGTATATTCCTGCTTACTGAACCGAGAACGGTCCAGGTAAATCAGAGGCCCAGGGAAGCCGGGGCTGGTACACATGGTTGAGAAGGGAATTAGTGCCCTGTAAAAGGTATCATCCACAAACGCAAGAAATGTTGATGAAGATCATTGTTTCGTCCGAGCTGCGAGAGCATCCGAAAGGTACAGGTAACTGTGTGCCAAGGTAACATTGTGGGCTGTTGGGTTTGGGCTTCCCTGCTTCCTTCCCGTTGGCAGCTGGATTATTTAGAAAAATCTGTAATGAAAGAATTCCACCCTGCGTGGGCTGATGATAAATTCTGGCACTCCCCAGATCTACGCACATTGCATCGGGTCTTTCACCGTGATATATAAGACCTTACCAAAGTACTCTACACTGTCCTCTGAAAAATCAATATAGAGAGTCAGATTTACTTGCTTTTATATGCTCTCACCCATCCATCTTTCTCTCTTTGTGTGTCTTCAACAGATTCATAAGTCAGATTGATCTTCTTAGATTGATTTTAGAGCTCACTATGAATTCTGTTTTAAAAAAAGTATGCCAGCAGAAAAGGCAGCCCGTTGCCTCTCCAACCTGCTCTTTAGTAGCCTGCATTAACCAGAGTTTGGAATGTGAGGGTGTTTTCTGTGCCTGCATGAAAGAGCAGTAGCTGTTAATAGAGTTATTCTTGCTGAATAAACTAAACTTATGACCTCGACGTCTCTCGTTAAAAGCTGGGGGTCTTGAGTGAGTTGTGTGTGTGTGTGTGTGCGCGTGCATGCACGTGCTAGTGTATGATATGCAGTCTGCATTGGCAAGAGAGGCATTTGATTTCCATTCTGAAGCAAGCTGTTGAAGAGATCTTGGTCCAATCAAAAATTCAACTCATTTAGACTGTTTATTTCTACCCTTTGTGAAAAATAAAAAGACAACACATTTAAAGAAAACGAGGGGTGAATTGAAGAAAACCCAAATCACTCTGAAGTCACAAGATTTCTTCATCTGTACAGGAGTCCCAGGAACAGCTTTTGTGATAACGTGAAAAGGTCTTAAACTTTGACCTTTAGATTTGGTTAATGAGCGTCTTTGGCCTCGCATAATGTTTATGTTTTGCTTTGAGAATTTAATAATACTAGTTTCACAACCAGGTTTTGTGTATTGGAGGAGTCTTTGTGTGGGGACTTTTAAGATGCTGGAAATTTAAATTCGGGCCTGTTAAAACTCTTTGTGATTTGCAGATGGGGAGTTTGGAAATCCCAGAGTATTGTTTTCTAGTTTCATGCATTTAAGTAGGACTCCTCATTAAAGGAAAGGTCCATTAAGTCACTCTCCTTCTCCTGTGTGTCATATTCCTAGTATATGGGGTTCTGAATGTCCAGGGAACAAAGTCATTTTAAGGGGGAAAAGTCTATGGGACTGGTGTAGGTTTCCTCTGGAAAGTAAACAAACAAAAAAAACAACTAAAAAAGCAAGTGGGTAATACTGATCAGGCTGCAATAGGAAAAAATAGTAACTCTTACTACATTGGATATGTGGGTATTCTATTCCAGTTTCCTCCCTTCAAGGCAAGTGTAGAGTCCAACCAGGTATTAACACAGATTATTCACAGATGTTGGAAAGAATATCCACAGTATTTCATTTTTTAAAAAAAACATTTGGGGGCACACATTACTGCTTATTAGGATGTTTGTTTTGATTGAAATAAGTGTGTGGGTATGGAAATATAAGTTCATTGAACCTGCTTCTAGTTTGTGGGGATGTCTAATTTTATTGGTTTAGTATTTTGAAAAATCAGATTTCCTATTAGTAAACCAACCAGAACAGTTCAAGCAGAATAGGATTCTTCTTCCCCACAAACTGCTCAAATGAGCAATGATGAGAGCAGAGTATGATGAGAAGCTTGAGCCCCCCAAGTACTCCTGGAAGATGTAGTTCATGACACAAACTTGGAGTTCCTTATTCTGGCTTGGAGAATTTAGGAACCAATGTGCATGCTCCAAAGTTTAGGCATTTATTCTGGGACTACACATCCCAAAAACACTTGCTCTGAATTGGATTTTGGGACACTTGTGTATATGCAGCAACCAGTACAACCCCCAAATCTGAGACTGTCCCTCTACTAAACCAGGCTGAGTGGTCACCTTACACACACACACACACACACACACACACACACATATACAGAGAGAGAGAGAGAGAGAGATCGTTAGTCCTAGAGCAGCAGTAGCAGAAATGTTCACTATTAAGGGATGAACATTCCTAACCCTTGCTCAAATGGCCAGAGATGTTTATTTGCTAGCCAAACTAGTTTTTTGAGAAGAGTTTTTATCTGGTTCATTAGAACCATCTTATTGAATGTGACAATGAATATCAGATTATTTAGAAAATTTCATAATGGGGATTGCAGAAGTGCATAAATTGTGAGGGGCCATGTTTCCCCTTGGGCAATAACAAGGAGGGTCAATGCCAATGTGACAGGCAATCATGGTTACTGTTTTATGACAAGGAGAATGCAGGGTCCTGGGAACAAATTGAGTGTCTTTCTGGAGGACATCCTTCATTTGATGTAACCACACTTTCCCAGGAGAAGAGAAACAGATGTGGAAGTTAACATTTTGCAGGTAGCTCTAGTCTGAGTAATAGCCTGCAAGATGTTGCTCCTCTGGAATTCATCCATACATTGATATGAAGAAGCTGATGTTTGGATTTAGTTATCTCATTTGTTAGCTAGTAATCTAAAAGAACTGAATTTTGAAATTTTAAAAAAAGAATTTTGCTGAGTGATAGTTGGTTATCATTATTAGTATTATTAACATCAATAATAAAAATACCCTGAATTTATAGAGTATTTTTATTTTTCCAAAGTATTTTCACATTAGTTATATTCTTTTTATCTTCACATCATCCCTATGAGAGACAGGCATCTTATTCCCATTCCCCTTCAAAATGCACCCTAGGCCTCACCACAGTTGGAGGGGGAGTGAAACAGAAGTAAGGAATAACTGGTGGAGGTATGCTGTCAGTGGTGAAGTTTTTTGACCAAAGAGCTACCTATAGCATCGTGTGTGGTGGGCAGGTTCAATAGGTATCTGGAAAGCTGGAAAATGTAGGTGGCAAGACTGCAGCAACTATCGAGGGGTCTATCCTGGTAACTCAGCTGCTGGTCTGTGGTGCTGTGGTAGAACATGGGGACTGTGTTGAGGTCACTTTTGGCCATAAATGGGTTTTGTTTGTAAAATCCTCATGTGCAGTCTGCAGTGTGCTGCCCTCCTGTCCGCCTACTCATTTGTTGCACCTGTTGGCCCAGTGGGAGCATAACTGGCAGGAAAGAGAGAGGGGGAATGGCGCTGGACAAACCACTAGCATTGTAATCAATTCCGTCACTCAGTTTCTTGGTCCCAAAGCCTTCGTTATGGGGCTGAGGCTCACCCCTCATTTACAACAGGAGATTCCCTTCATCCATTTTCCTCCCCATCATATAAGTAGGGAAACTATGGCAGGGAGGGGTTAAATGACTCACTCCAGATTCCACACAGCCATCCAGTGGCAGAGCTAGAACCAAATATTTTGCCTCCCAGATCTGAGCTCTTTCCTCTAGGCCAAGCTGCCTACCCATTAGAGTTACCTGGCGGAGGGCATTTTCCACTGTTCATTTGCCTGCATCCACTCACATTTCTTCAATAAAGCTTGAGTTTTCTTCAACAAGTTTGATAGAGGTGAAAAATATTGAAATTTGAACTCCGCTTTTCTATGAGAAGTTTTTGTATAACGTCAGATGAGTTGAGGATTTAGGGAAACATCTGGGTATTTCCCACAGGCAGTGTGGATACACAAAGGTACAATCACAATGTTCACTTCTGCATGACTGGGTAGCACTTGGAGGTTTTTTTGTGTACCTGGTCACTATCTAAAAAAAATAAGGATGTTAACTTCTTTGGTGTGGTTGCTTGGAATTTCTTGTTGGCCAGATGACTTAACTCTGTCCTCAGTGGACAGGGACATGGGGTACTTTTAACCAGCTCCTAACCTTAAAAATCCAGTGCCCAGGAGCTGCCTGGCCCCAGGGAAACAATTTGCTGAGCGATGATCTGGAGAATCTGGTCAAGGAATACTGTCCAAGGATGGTAGGGGGGTGGGTGGCAGATGAATGTTCCTGTCCGACTGTCTCCACTCTCCAAATTTACTGGGTTTCTGGATGACTCTTCCTTCCACTTGGGCTCTGGGTAAGCCTGGCCTCAAATGAACTCTTCCAGAAGTATTTTCAGATGATGCCCTTTCTGTTCCGGCTGGAGATTTCTCTACCCATGCATTTTTGGCCTTGGTATTTAGATGAAAAGGTAGAATCCTTTCCCCTGACTTGGCTAGAAACGAATAGCATATGATGTCATGTAGTTTTTGTCCTACTGGGTGCATTAGGTGGATTTGGAGACTTACTTATTAGTACTTATTCATTGTGATCCAGGCAGTATTCTGGTTTAACAAGAGCATACTTGGTATTTTGCAGAGGAGTTTGGTATTTTTCCATAACCATGTTTTTCTCAAAGGTGGGTGTAGGTCTCACCAACTCATCAATTAGATAGGCTCCTTCAGGATGCCAGAGAGAATTGGAACTTCTGTGAAAAGCTTCAGGGGCTGGCCCTGCCTGGCCTCCCCCTACCTCCTGCCCCCTATGGTACCGGCTCAGGGTTGCCCCTCCCTCTCCAGATTTCCTTTCTCCGCTGGAAGGATCACACTGCGATCTGAAGCCTCTCAGGTGGAACTTAAGGAGGAGTGTCTACTGCCAGGTAAGTCCATACCTTTGGCTCGGGACAGGGTAGGGGGACATGATTGCCCCCTCCCCTTTTCCCTCTAGCAAACAGGGCACCCACACCCTAGAAGCCAGTCTGCGGGGTGCCTTGTAGCCCTGACTCTTCCGCCTTCCACCCCTGTGCATTCAGGGAGGTTGGAGAAGGGGGCTTCCAGTATGGGAGCCTACTGTTTTTCCCAGACAGTCCCCAGATTCTGCCCTCTGGTCTGCTAGGGTCAGGGTTTCTCAATTCACTTTATTCACTGGCCTTTCTGACCCTCCCCTCACCCTGCTGAGCAGACTCTCTGCTGAGGTGCCAGGTCCAGCCTGGATTCCCATTACATATACAGTAGAGAGCCCAGGATTAGAGAGGGCAAGATGACCTCTTCATGGAATCAAGTCTCTCCTCCCAAGGCAGTGCAGACTGCCTACTGGTTGCACGTCGCTACCCAGAGGGTAGCGACGTCTCCCACCCTGTCCCCTGGCCCCCCACAACCTTCCCATTCCTGCTGCTGGCCACTTTTGGGGTGTGGGAAGGGTCCCAGATTCTCCTACTCTGGGGAACCTCCTTCCTCATACCACCACCCCTCTTCCCTCTCCCCTTGCCTTCTTTTCTTACCCTCTGCTTTTTCACTCTTCCACCCCTCACTACTTGGCAAGGTGCACACCTGCTCCTCACTCTCCCATCTCACTGGCATGGGAGTTTCCTGCACCCTCTTGCAGATTTACTCATGGCAGATTTGATTGCAGGTGGCAGAAGGGGTTCCCTCAGATTCCAGCTGGGTCTATTTTCCCAGTTAAAGCGGTGGCCACCATCTTGTATTGCCAAGAGGAAGACAGGAGTCAGCTTGTGCTTTCATTCTCAGTCGTGATTGGTGGAAGGACATGCATGTGACCCAAAAGAGCACTCTAACCCCTCCTTTTTCCTCTTTCTCCCCCTTCCAAAATTCCTTCAAGAATAGGTTGCTTTTCCTGCTGAAGGAGAGTTGGGAACTCAGCCTTTAAAAAGGCAGAGCCCATTTTTTTCCTGCTGGAGAAATGGGTTTTCTAACAATCACTTTCTTCTGAAGCAGGCCTGGGAGAGGGCGCTCTCGGGGACAAACATGCCTCCCTTGGGGACTGGAGGATGAACCCTGGGAATAGGATTCCCTGAGGGGAGGGTCCCCAAGGGAGGACCCCCCTCTACAGCTCCCCCGCCCCCCCCTTTCCTGTCAAAGCTAGCAGCCTACCTGCCTGCCCCATCTAGGAACCGTAAGCCAGCTTCTCACTCCTCTGGCGGCTTTCCTCCTCCTGCTTGTAGGTGCAATGGCTCCGACTACTAAGTCTGCAGTCTGAAAGTGCCGGCTTTGTGGATTGAGCCTTTCCATGGACCAGACGGAGCAGTACAAATGTCGCACGGATCGCACTGCTCTGCTTGAGCCGGATGCACCCCTGCCACCCATGGGAACCCCGGATGAGGTAAGCTGCTCTGCGCCGACCACAGCACCAGCTGGCCCCATCCCGGTCCCCTTGAGCCCTCCCACTGCCTCTTTCTCATCCAAGCCTTCAGCGGTTCCCACGCCCGCAGGCACTTCGGCGCAAACTCTGGTCCACCCACTGAGGGACCATCTCAAGAAACTGATTGCCTCAGTAGTCCCGCATCAGGCCCCCGCCACCCCACGTCAACCAGCCCCATCCCACCGCACCCTCACCAAGCGGGGCAGGAGCCACACCGAGTCATGGGAAACCACCTCCTCTTCCAGGTCCTCACGCCACAAGACTTAGGATGGAGACTCCCTCCGGGATTCATCCCACTCATCCCTCTCAGCAAATGGTGAAATGGAGGGACAAGAAACCACCTCTTTGGCATCCTGTCGATTGGATGAGGAACTTGACTCGACATTACAGTGTCCGGCTTCACAGGGGTCCGAGAGAAGATGGAGGAAGAGGGTACTTTCAAAAACTGGCTGCCTGTGTGCCCTTGATCGCCAGAATAGGAGCAGGATCCCAACTAACCTCCACCCAGTTCCAAGCTGGTGGCTCTGTTCTTCTCCAAGTTGAGGGAATCCTATATGGAGGGTTTCCAGCGAGCTTCCCTGCCCCAAACCTCTCCGATTGACAACAAAAAACTGTAGTTGATACTTAGGGACTCAGTGAAGTTCCTGAGGCCCATAAAAGCCAATGGCTTTGCCAGGGTTGCAGTGCAGGACAAAGGAAAAGCCAACCCCCAAGTTCACAAACATATGGAATCCCATGTATAAAGCACCAGACCCTTTTGTTTTTGTTTTTTTGGGCGTTTTTTCCCGGCTGTAGTTGTCATGCTGCTACCTCACCTACTTTGCCTAATTCCAGAGGAGTCTCTGGACCAAAGCAAAAAATAATTAATCCGCCAGTAAATTTAATGAAGAATAATGGATTGAGCCCCAGCATACCCCAGCTTCAGAGGCTGAAAGATCACCATGATGTACTGGCCATGACGCTCGCAATGAGACTCGAGGCCTGACTGTGCCGAACTGACCTCCCGTAAATACCCAGTCTGACGATGGGGACGCAGTATTTGATGAGAAACCCTGAGTTGATGAGTGCGTGAGGTCCATCCCCCAGGACAGTCGACAGGAAGGAGAATTGCAAAGAAAAAAAGCAAATTAGGACAGCTCTGACCTCAACTCCAGTGACCCCCAACACAAGAGGTGCCCAAACAAATAGGGTCCCTCACCAAGTTGAAAAATGAGGTCTACTGCAATCGGGATCTCAGCAAATGACACCCAGAGAGCAAACCCCATAGATGTCAGTATTCCAGAAGCTACAGGGCTAGAAGCAAACCCGCAACCTGGACTAGTCGCCAAAAGAAGAATGTCTAGCACCCACCGACCACCACGCAATTGCCCCACCTAAAAACAACCAGTAGAAAAGGACTGCAGTGTTCCATGGAACACATGATCACATATAACTGACTTCTGGGTTATTGATCTCATAACAGATATTGTGCGATTCACCTCAAGGAAACTCTAGGACTTTCACCTCAAGAGAGATGTTGGGGTGACTTTAATTGAAGTGATGGTCCAGCTAGGGAAAAGAGCCATAGAAGAGAAAGGGACAAGAGCTTTTCTCCCTCTAATGCCTCATCTCTGAAAAATCGGGAAGCATGAGATCCATCTCGGTCTTCAGGGAGATTGGTCTTCTGGTGAAGAAATATTCAAGATGGTTTTCTTGTGGAGAGTCTTCGCCTTCATACACTAAGGGGACTGATTATATGCCCTGGACCTCAAGGGTGCCTAGCTTTACATACCCACGCACCCACTTATCGCAAGTATCACAGAGCCATGTGGATCACCACCACTTCCAATTTAGTTTCCTGCCCTTCAGGCTGACCTGAGCCCCTCCTATGTATGTATAACAATTGCTTGATTATTCCGGAAGCATGATTCAGGAAGAAGAGAGACTCCATGTATTCCCACACCTGGACGATGGCTCATCAAAAGCCGAACCGGACAGTCGGCTCAGAGGGACTAAAACAGAGCCATGATACTCTTTACACAGCTGGGCTTCAAACTAAATCTCTCCAAATCTCAGCTCATACTGAAGTAAGCAATGACTTCCATTGAAGCCCAGCTCAACATGCCCCATCTGAACAACAGTGCCAAGGACATCTAGGGCATGAAACCACTCTATCTTGTCCTTTTGGAGAAGCTCAGAACTGACATTTTGGCAACTGCTAGGGTGGATCGCAGTGACCCTGGATCTCATAGCACTCTCAAATCTCCAAAGGCAGAAATCTCAATTAGCCTTCAGCCCAATCAAAAATGATCAGTTTCAGTGGGCTGGTTGCCGATTCCTATAATGGCGGATGTCCATCTGGAACCTCGGGTCTGGAAAGAAATTCAGGCTGACCCTGTCCTATACCAAATGGCACTCAGTACAGGTGTGTAAGCAACACCCCCAACCACAAAGAAGAAAGATTTCAGAGCACCTGATCATCTTGGAGACAAATTGCCTCATCACCATTCTGGAGATGAAAGAGGGTTCAGTCGGCCTTCAAGGTCTGACCAAGAGTGCCTCTGAGCTCAATACATCATGGTCCAGATGGATAATCAAAATCTCCATGCCTTAGGAAGGAGGCACCTGTTCCAGACCATTGTACAAAGAGACTCTGAAAATGTGGCAGTGCCTGGCTATCAGGCGCCTTCCTACCAGGGATGCAAAAGTCAAGGCAGACACCCATGGAAGAGGAGGAAGCGGCATTAATTCTCTGTTTCTAGCTGTCAAACCAGTCGAAAAGACTACCAAATACCTTCAACATCTCTTAGAACAACATCGCCTCTACGTATTCTTCCCCCATTCTCCATTGTCTCACAGGTTCTTGCCAAACTGATCCAACAAGGGGGAACCCTCATCCTGATTGCTCCCTTTTGGCCTATGCAGGAATGGTTCCCCTCCTTTATGGAACCAACAATAGTTTCTGGGGCCACATATCCCAAGAATGTGATCTTACACATAGGGATAATTGAACTCACTTTTTTTCTTTTTTCTTTTTACTATGAAAAATTGGAGTCCTCAGGAACCTAACACCCTAATTCCCATTGACTCGGAGATTCATTTAACATGGTTTCATATTACACAATGTATTCCAAGAATGCGACTACATGTTTTACCATACCTGTTTAATCTTTTAGTATTATGCATGGGCTCTCATTTTTCTAGTATTATGGGTGGGCTATCATAACCTGATAAAGAGGGGCCTTAGGGGGCAAGGAAAGGGGTTCAACTTCTCCCTGTCAGACAGAGGCAATTAAAAGTGGAACAAGATTTATTTATTGAACAAGAAATATTTATTGAAATAATGATGAGTGTCTTGGGGACAGGGTATCAGTATCAACAGTATTGACTGAGCGCCTTCAGAGCACTGTACTAGGCAGTAGATTAGGCCCTAGGTATAGACAGGTATGTGGTGTGGTTCCTGCCCTCAAGGAATTTACAATCTGGGAGATTTATTTAAGAGTATGAGATTTTGACTGTCCTTAAAGAGTGTCTTCTATGCCCACCCAGATTCACTACTCTGCTTTATATAGTAGATGCAGGATTGGGCTCTGGCTACAGCTGCCCAGGGCAGCTGGATTGGGGTTTTGGTTGAATCTGCACAGGGAATACCTATCATTAGGCACCACTGCAATATCTGAGGGGATTGGGCCACGCAGACAAAATCATGGTTGTCGTAGCCACCATCTATGGCTGACCCACAATAGGGGCTGCACTAACTCGGGGAAGTCCACAGAAACAGCCCAACGGGAATGTTAATAAGTATTCTGTAGGCCAGGGATCCTTACTGCTCATTTGCCTGGTGCTGAATAGTGTACTGAACAATGGCAGGCATGTCCCTTTGAGTCTGAGTCTGCTCCTTTCATAGATTAACCTCTAATCGCCTCATACTGTGGGGAAGGTCTATGGTCATCAGGCTCTGGGCCCTGGAGATGGGGCTTTTTCAGTTAACCAGTTAAATAGTAGGTCTGCACACCGCACACATGGGGTTTGTATCAGTAAAGGCCCTTGGCTGGAGCCCTTCGTGCTTTCCAGGTGTTGTCATCTAATTAGTCTTGAAGCCACCTCCGGGGTGTAGGAAAGACATCTATCTTTACTCCATTTTATCTCTGGGGAAACTGAGGCAAGATTAGCCCTCTGCAGATTTAGGATTTCTAGTCCAAAACTTTGTCTGGGAGGCCAGACAGGTACTTGGGTTAGAATCGCAGTTGTCTTTTGAAAATGATTTCAAGCCTGTCAGAGATTGGCTTGACTGAAGAAATACATTAAAGCCTAGAGAAATGAACCTCAGGAGTATTGGAAGACCATCTGTGCAAGGGTGATTGACAAGTGTTGAGAGAGGGCTCAGCACAAGCTGTCTTAGTCAATCCCTTGGCAGAGCATGCAAAAGCCAGAAAGTTCCAGTGAAGGCTCACCTAATGTGTTTCTTCTGTCCAGGGTCCAGTACCTCTTGCAAAATTGGAATTGGTCATTGTTCTGCTAAACATAGCTGAGGTGGGCTAGGCTGGAGGAGAAGAAGGAAGGTAATTGAGAAGGAAAAATATTGGCTTGGAGCTCTCTGAGCCTGGGGCTGAACATGCCAGGGCTACAGGAACTCGAAGACAAGGAGAACATTAATCATCTAAGCAACTGCAGTGGTGGATTGGAGGGTGGAGGTACAGTTCAGTTAAACAGCTCATAATAGTTCATAACGGTTAACCAGTAGCGCCAGGTTAAGTTTGGGCTTTTAGCTGACAGGAAGGCCAAAATATCCTGCAGACAGATCCATTCAGGTTGCCAAGTGTTTCTCTCTGTCCCAGGGACTGGTGGTGGAAGTGGCTATGGGTCCAGCTGTGGTGGCTCTTAAATAGCTCTAAGCCTGCTATGGATTTAGTCAGAAAACACTAAACACTGTGGACCCCCCACTGTACCCAGCGGTTCTGGGAGTTATGGTTCGCAGAGATTGCTGACTGGGATATTGTCTCCATTTAACAGACTTAGTGTTTGTCCGTTCCAGGTGGGGCTGAGTGAGTAGAGGATGTCATCACTGCCACCAGTAAAATGGTCTCTTTGGATCCTTTTTGGTCCTAGCCAACTCCTGTCTGTAGGATTAGGCCCAGCGGGAGGCGGGGAAGGCGATGGTGGCTAGAGATCAGGAACATGTCTGTGGGGGTTCCTGCCTGGATGCTCACCTATCCCATATCTATTTCAGGATCCTGGGCTTGTACGATCATCCTTGCCGATAGAGCAGTGTGTAGGAACGTTCAGAGATACTTCCGTTGATCCAGCATCCCTTGTGCAAAGGACCCTTCATTTCCTGCCTGACTCTTAATGACTGAATTTTGGCTTCTGGTAATTTAGCAGGCTCAATGTAGCAGGTGATTGAATTAAGCCTTCGTTAAGAATTATTATTTTAGTAATCTCAGTGGGTTGCTGGCAGTGCAGTAGGAATAAGCAGGCGGGAGCACCGGCCAACAAAAGAAAATCCAAAGAGCTGCTGTTGACAATGAGTGAAACCCAATGGGAAATTGGAAAAGAACAGGGATTTCTTTAGCCTTCAGATTTGCTCTGTAGAATTGTACTGAAGGGAAAACAAGAAGAATGCTAAAGAAGGAACAGTGAAATGTCATGTCTTGATTTCCAATCAAACCTTCTCTCAAGAAGTTTCATTAAAGTCGCTCTTGCCCCAGAACGCTTCTTTGGAGCCACATGCCTGTTACCCTCTCTGGACAGAGGTTCCCAGAATGCACTCTTATTGAATAGGCCTCCTGACTACTTTTAGGGTCAGTTCCACCCACTCGGGGCTGCTGGGGCAGTCTTCAGGAAGCAGGGCTGCACCCCATCACAGTTTGATTGAGACTCCACCTTATGCCGTGAGCCAGAAAAGATGTCCTTTCCTGCATTGATGCATTTGCTGCTTACAGATCTTGTTGCTGTTTTAGAAACTCCCTCTTGACATCCTGATCCTTCTAAAGCCTCTCTTCAAGGAGAGCACCTCCTTTTCCAATTGCTATCCACCCAAAGGGTCAGTCTGTTGCAGTGGTCTCCTAATAGTCCTCTGCTGTGTTGCCTTGTTAGAGGCTGCACTTCCTTGTGGCTTTAGATTGTTGCCACCTCCTGTTTTGCATGTGCCCAAGATTTCACCATATAGCAACTGCTTGGGTGTCCTGCTGTCATCCATTCTCTTCCCATGCCCTGCCTGGAGAAGCTATGTTGCTGTGAGCTGAGTGAGCTCCAGGACCTCATATTTGTGATCTTATCTTCCCATTTCAATGTGGAATTTGGCTGATGGGTGGCATTGATGAAATTTATTGGAGAAGTTGGGTGGGTTTTCTGTGGTAGTTGCAAATTTCACATCATATATAGTAGGGCAGCTACCACCCCAGCTTTGTAGACCTTGAATTTGGTCTTAAGGGTGATGTCAATTGTTACCAAAACTCTTCTTTGATCACTTTTTCAAAAGAAATTCTGGCCTACTAGATTTGTTTTTTAACTTCCTGGTCCATTTACACATCATTGGACAGTGCACTGTCTAGCTAGCCAGATTCAGTGACAGCATTCAGTTCTCTGATGGTATTGAAAAGATTTGGTTGTTGTTCAGTGTGCCTTATGTTGGTTCTTTAGGCTTATTGTTAGTCCATAGCATTGTGTTGTCTCTAAAGTAATTCATCATTTGCATGTCTTCTTGTATATGTGCCTCCAGTCATCAAAGCACACCCTAGGGACACGTACACCCAAGAAGACATGCAGATGGATATGGATATCTGTTTTAAAGACTTTTGATGATGCTCAGAGCCTGTTGTTAGAGTTTCCCAGGGAATTGAAAATGTATTCTGATACCAGGTTTCTCATCTCAACTACAAACATGATGACATGGGTTCAACAGGACTGGGCTTACCACACAGCTCTGAGTGAAGGAGTAAAGGTCAAACCAAGCATCTTCAACGGATTCATGACCACACATTGGTGGAATAGATTAAGATTCATCTCCTCTGGGAAGCCAAATTTTACATAACAGTTGCCAGAGTTTAGGATTGCTGGTGGTGGTTTCAAATGCTAATGGAGTAGGTTTGCAGCTTCCAGGACGCAGAGTAAGTTGAGTTAATGTTGGGTCTCAGGTTCAACTCATGGGAAGAGGATTAGAGAGTTAGCCCCATGTGCTCAGGGAACTGGGATCGGGTCCAGCTCAGAGGGAAACACAATTTTGTTAAGTGGAAAATTTGTTAAGATCGATTAACATAGTAGAGGGGGCTTGCTGATGCTCCTGACACTTTTCCTGTATTTGTCATGCTACAGTGATCATATCCACGGTGCTCTGTTTTGGTTGGAATTCATGTTGTGATTCAGGGAAGGGAAGGTTAACAATACTCTTCAATAACTGGGCTAGAAGGCCTTTGGCTAGCATCTTGCTGGCAATGGAAAATAGTGAGATACCTTGTTAATTTCCATAGTCAGCTCTCTTGCCTTTTTTCTATAAGTTGGTGAGAATTGAGTTCATTTGGATGAACGGGTATGATCTATCATTCTGTTTGAGTTATAGAGGGATACAGTGCAGCAGGTCTGAAGGGTCTTAGAGAGAGAGAGAGGATAGTTTTTATATCCAGCTAAGTCTCAGCATTAGTGCAGGAGATGCTGCTGACGTTCAGGCAGGTGAACGTCTGGTTCTTGGTACATAGACTCTGGGGCCTGGAAACTATTTTATTCATCTTTTTAATATATCTATAGATTGAGGAACCAGAAAAAGGAAACCAGTATGGGTAATCTGTCCAAAGCTACCTTGCAACCCTGTAGAAAAACAGGAAGAAGATGTACTAGCTATCAGATCCAACCTCTGGCAGGCCTCCCGAGAAGTAGAAGAGCTTCTTAGGATTATCATGACACTGAACTGTAAATTCCGGAGGCACATATTCACTATCTGTACTGTCATATCCCTTTTCTGTTGTACCCCTCTGTTAATTTTGCTTTCAGTTTGGGTCCTTGGGCATTTGTGTTTATTCCATTTCCTCCATTAGATCTCCATCTCCCCAAGGGCAGAAGTATGTCTTATTTCCTTTGTAATTTCCACTGTGTCTTATTCCTAGATATGCAAGCAGTAGGCCTTCAGTAAAAACTATTGACCAACTGCTTCTTTGACTCTTGTTTAATACTGAAGTGGCAATCAGGACACAAGGCAAGGGCCAGAGAAGAGAGAGGAGGAAGGGGGACAAGATTGGAAGGTGTTGGTCAGTGCTCTGTCCCTCTTCTGTCCCTCTTGTTGTCAAGTTCAGCCTCAATGGTCATTAAAATGTGGTTCGGGTATTCATAATTGTTTTTATTTTTCACTTTAAATATGAGATGCAGAGGCACTAGCACAGTCCTGTCAATGGGGTAAACACCCATCTAGCATAAAAATAAACTTGTTTAAGGTTCCATATAATGAGATCAAGAAAAAATAAATTAATACCTTCTGGAATTATGCTGCCATGAGCATGAAGTGTAGTCTCCCCCCACCCCCCCCCCACTTCCTCCCTCTCTCTCTCCCTCCTCCCTGCCAGTGAATGTTCCCAGGCCTTGCCAGCCTGATATTTTAAGAGCCCCAAACTTCCACTTAACAAATTGCCTTTCCCTCTGAGCTGGGCCAGGTTCCAGTTCCCTGAGCACCTGGGGCTAACTCTACAATCTTCTTCTTGTGAGTTGAACCTGAGGGTGAACATTAAATTCTCAACTTACTCTGCATCCTGGTAGCTGCAAACCCACCCCGTTGGCATTTTCCTTCCTTTTGAGATAGCTGCATGGAACACCCTCTGTCCCCCACCCCTTCTACCCCGGCCACAAGTCCCCAGGCTTGTTTAGATTGGGATGGTCCAGGTTTCTAGTGGCTGAGGAGCGGGGCCTTCCAGTATTGCTAGTACTGGTTTTCATTTGCAGCGAACTGAGTCACTCTGCTATCTTTCTGCTAACTCAACCAGCTTTAAGATCACAAGTGTGTTCCCAAACTCACTCTAGTGATTTGTTTCCTTACATTACTCTAACCTACTTGGAAAGGTGATTCTACCCATCTCCCACTCCTCTGTTTGGGAAACAAGGTGAGCCACTTCCCTTGAATTCCTGAAAAGCTGCCAGCAGCTACTTGAAAAGTCCTTGAGTTTCTTGCCTGAACCATGATAAAGATGGTCAACTGAGTTTTCCCACCTCACCCCCTCTCTCCTCTCCTGCTCAGGGGGAGTACAGAGTTCTTTATTTTTATTATTATGGTATTTATCAAGTGCTTACTATATGTTAAAGACTGTACTAAGCATTGGGGTGGAAAAGGAAGCAGCATGGCTCAGTGGAAAGAGCACGGGCTTGGGAGTCAGAGGTCATGGGTTCGAGTTCCGGTTCTGCCACTTGTCAGCTGTGTGACTGTGGGCAAGTCACCTAACTTCTCTGTGCCTCAGTTCCCTCATCTGTAAAATGGGGATTAAGACTGTGAACCTCATGTGGGACAACCTGATTACCCTGTATCTACCCCAGCGCTTAGAACAGTGCTCTGCACATAGTAAGCGCTTAACAAATACCAACATTAACATTAACAAGATAATTAGGCCAGGCATAGTCCCTGTCCCACACAGAGCTCACAGTCTAAGTAGGAAGGAGAACAGGTATTTAATGCCCATTTTACAGGTGAGGAAACAGAGGCCCAGAGAAGTTAAGTGACTTGCCCAAGGCCAAACAGCACACAAGTGCCAAGCCAGGATTAGAACCCAAGTCCTCTGACTTTCCATTCTGGGCTCTTTCCACTTGGCAGCCCTTCCATTCAGACAGTAGGGGAGTAGGTTAGGGCAAAAACCTCTCCTCGGTCATGCCCCAAGCAGAAGCCTGAATTTTTTTTCCTTTACCTGAAATCCTGAACCTGGTTAGAATAGATGTGTCCACTATATTGGAGGAGGAATATGTAAACCATAGGGAATATGGAAGAAAGTGAAGAGTGTGTATGTGTGGGGGTGTGTGTGTGTACACATGTATGCCACTGTGAGCAAATTGGAGCCACTTCAAGACTAAGAGCATTCTAGAAGGTGTGTGGACTTCTGGGAGCCCCTGGAATTTGTTTTAATGAGTGTTTACAGTGTGTAAAAAGGAATAATCCAAACCCTCTAATCAAGAGTTGGCAAGATATTCCAACTACATGAGATTTTTTTCTTAATTTAGATGGTGTCTCATTTCAGCACCCTGTCCTATTTTCCTGGCCAGGGGACAGACTGATGCCCCAGTTCATCCCCAGAGTGGAGAATGGGTGAAGCCAGGTAGCGACCAGTGCCCCAGAATCTCCAAACTGCCTACGGTTAGGTATTGCAAAGTTGTCTGATCAGGAATGTAACAAGAAATGCGCTGGAGAACTTGTTTTTGTCTCCCCAAAGTGTAATCATAGAGGAGCACAGTTAGTAAAGCTGTTGCGGAAAGCAGGTTACCTCCTTTTGGACATGCAGCTTGACGCAGGCAAAGCTGCTAATTTGTTTTCAGCTTCAAGGAGATTTAGAGCCTTTGCATCCTTGGCAGTAGCAGAGGATGTAATTGTTTCCCTGCTCCTTAATCTTCAGTCTATTACATGGGATTGGTGTAACCAGGGAAGGTCAGGCTGTTTACAGAACTGGTTGCACCACATTCCCTCTTTTTGATAGACATGCAGACATGTTGCCCCAGGACTTGATGAACTGACTGACATCCTGGGATTTCAAGCCCAATCACAAACTCTTCTCCGGCAAACAAAAATCATCCAGTCAGAGAAAGCAAACAGTGAAGTGCCTTCTGAAAAGTGGTTCCTAGCTATCTCTTCAGTGGGCAGACTACAAAGCATATAAGTACTCGCGCATGTGCGCACACACACAGAGACAGTTTTTCATTGTTGATAGTAGATTTTTCACAAGCTAATGAGGTACCCATGTACTTGGAAATGTAAAAATGATCTGGGTATCAAGAGGGTGTTAGTACAGTGCGTGGCATGTAGTAAGGGCTTCATCAGTACCAAGATTATTGTGATTATTATTGTATGTTGACTGATTCATCGCAGCCTTGAAGTGTTCTGAAGCTAGGAGCTGTTCAGATATTTCCTCTTTATCCTAACACTGTCTCCCTAAGAAGACTGTCTCCCTCAAATGGGGATGAGTGGATGAAGTTGGCTGGCTAACCTGATGACCCTGTTTACTCCAGCGCTTAGAACAGTGCTCTGCACATAGTAAGCACTTAACAAATACCAACATTATTATTATTATTATTAATCCCTGATATGGTTCTTAGCTTGGGCTTCACAAACAGAGAAGGAGTTGGCTTATGGGAAGCTGTTGTTAAAAAAAAAAAAAAAACACCACACATTTAGTCACTATAATTTAGTAGGGTTGGCTTTCCAAAAGTTACGTAAAACTTTATTTTTGAACTTCTGAATTAAGATCCTGCAATAAATGAATATTCATTCAGTAGTATTTATTGAGCGCTTACTATGTGCAGAGCACTGTACTAAGCGCTTGGGATGAACAAGTCGGCAACAGATAGAGACAGTCCCTGCCGTTTGACGGGCTTACAGTCTAATCGGGGGAGACGGACAGACAAGAACAATGGCAATAAATAGAGTCAAGGGGAAGAACATCTCATAAAAACAATGGCAAATAAATAGAATCAGGGTGATGTATAGTAACTGGCCTTTTGGTGCTATAAACTGGGTAATGGCAAGTGCCTTTGGCCCTTTCCCAGAGGGATGGGGATGAGGATGTTTCCTGCACGGCGATTGTTTCCTGCCTCAGCCTTCTGGGTGCTTGGGAAGGGCAGTGCACAATCTCCCCGTTCATTGTTGGAGCCATTGCGCTAACTTCTGGCTCTACACTGCTGGACGGCTTTGCTTTATTGATCGTAATAAGCCATTCTGTCTTATTAAAGTTGCATCATGGAGTCTGGTCTTTAGGAGCCCTATTGAGAATTAGTTGCAAAAGAAGCGATTTGCTTGTATTTTCCGACAGTTAACAGGCCAAGCAGATGGGAGAGCAGACCTGAAATAGTCCGGTTGGCTGACTGCCACCGTTCTGTGAATTTTGATTTGTTCGGATGTGTAACAGGTTTTTTTCCCTTTTTTTGGAAGTCCTCACCTAGAAGTCATGGGAAAATCAATTCTTGGTTTCCTGTGAAATACACACTTATAAAACAAATGTTGCTGCAGTGGGCCTTGCAGGCCCTGCAGTGTGTCATTTAGGAGGCGGAGCATCAGCTAGCTGCATACCATCAACGGTTGGGATAGGTTTTGAAAGCTTTGGGTGTGTGTTAGTATTCCTTACGTGAGCTGAGTCAGAGGCCCAATCTACCAAGAGTTCCATCAGCAGGTTGTTCCTCTTTCTAAATGTGGAGATGACTTTTCTCAGAAACTTTTCATGGCTAGTCTTTGCCCTGGCATGATATTATTTGGAGCTAATTAGGAGGAACCTATTTACCGATCTGATTTTCTGTCCCTTCTCCTTGCCTCAGTACACTGCAGCAAAGATAGAAGGGAAACTTTTTCTCCACCCATCTCCTTGGAAGTCAATGGATTTAATAAATTAAAGCAATCTTCAAGGAAGTAATTACAGAATAAGCAAGACAGTCAGGCACATCCACCCCATTGAATTATTGTAATTGCTATACGATTTACAAGCTATCTAATTGGCTTCAGCCTCTGAAATTGGTAGGATCACACCGATAAGGCCAGTCTGGGTTATTCACGGTAGCGTAGTAATACAAAGCTTACAGATAACCTAAAAATATTATTTAGCAAATAGTTTCAATGCCCTTCCCCTCAAAATTGTATTCCACTATTTTTAGAAAGTAGAAACATTAATTTATTTGGTTTTGCCCCTCTCCTTTCCTGTCAAATGGTTAGGAAGTGGAAAAAGGAGAGGCAGACAAATGACAAGGTGGAGAAGATAAAGATGGGAATAGCCCCCACTCTGGTTAATCTCTTCTTGAATAATTGATTTGACTCTGTTGCCTGCCTCTAATTTTTGACAGAGAGTCCACTCTTCTGTGCATCCACCAGGTCTCTAAACATTTAGTTTAGCAGGGGCTATAAATCAAGAGCCTCAAAAAGCCGAGGAACCTTGTAGCCTAGTTGAGCACGTGACAGAGCTGGGGCCATCCCTTCAACTAAAGTTGTTTTTTTTTTCTCCTTTGAAAAATTTCAAGATCTCAGATTTTCCCTGTTCAGCATTGGGATTTCTGAGATCACCACTGTCCCTTCAAAGAGTGTCTTCTTGTTATTTAAATGGTAATTACCTTTTCTCAGAGTTTAGCTCCGGGCCACATAAACTTAGCAGATATGGGACTTGGATCATTTAACCTTGGTGGTTCTGCTAGGTGGGATGATTTGGGGCTTCTGAAAAATGAAGTAATTCAGTTTTGGAAGGCAAAGTTGACCTCCTATGGGAAGGTCCCTACTCCTCTAAGAAACATGTGGCATGAAACCGGGTGATGATGGAAGGGAGGAGGCAGTGATTTTTTTTATAGTAATTGTCCATCAGGTAAGGTGTCCTTTGTGTCTGGATCACTTTCCTCATGGGCAACATAATGGTTTTTATCGAGAGGGGTCTTGGAGGAGGTGAGCTATTTGCAATTTGATCAAATCACCTACCTCCAGCCATTCTGTGTTTCCATGGAGGAAAGCACAGGTAAAAGAGAATTTTTGGATTGGCGCACTTAGACAATATTTAGATGAGATTAAATGGCCAGGCATTCATCAATATTTTCTATTTGAATTCCCATTTTATTCTTGTAAAAGAAAGAAATGGTACCTCGGCTTTGTTATGAGATCAGTAGAGCTGCCAGTCGATTCATTATTTTATCCATTCCATCGTTGTGAAATTGGACTTCCAGCCCACTATTCTTGTGAGGGCCATTACCTTCAATTACCTGCTTTGGGTGATAAAGAAGCCAAGAGCTCACACAATGAGTAGATCCATTGGCCAGGAAAATCTAAAACTATTTCTATAGAAAAGATTTGACAAAGTGAAAGGCAAATTTGATAATGTAGGGCTTTGAAGAGAGAGTTGAAAATTGGACAGTGGCCGAAATACTTATTGGAGGCTTGATAAATACAGAAGGGGATTTGTGCTTTCAGGGTTTCAGATATCCGTGTGAATCTGGCAAGCGAGACCAAAACTCAAGTCAAAAAAGCATTCACATGTGGGAAATCAGGGAGTTGGTGAGAGAGGGATGTGATGAAGATACTTCTAGTTGGTGTTGTAACTTTGGCATCAACTGCGCATCCCTGATTCCTGATCATTTAGTTAGCTTCTCTTCCATCTATTTATTATCTTCTTGGTTTATAATCAAGACCACCCACCTGATTTTAGCTTTTTTCTTCCCTGAAGCCTTCAGTGCATGTGTATTCATGTTTTTGCTTTCCCTTCACGGAGAGCTCCAGCTGGGAAAATATAGTGTGTACAATACTCTCTGCCTTCAACTGACATTTCACATAAATTGCAACAGAAACACTGATATCAGCAGCTTAATGGCAGGTAGAAAACAGCTCTACATATCAAGTCTCAGCAGGAGTCAGAAACTATGGTTACCAAATTTCCAATGGGAGGGGTTGTGGGGGCAGGGAGGGGAGAGGTAGAAAGTTTTTTTTTTTAATCAAAGAATAACTGAAACAACATTGAAAATTGATTCATTGAAAGCCGCTTTGTGAAAAGGGCTTATATGGGCTAACTCAGTGGTTACAATGCTGTCACTTTTAGCTGAATTGTTATTTTTGAAGACCTCACAAGAGGTTTTTGTGGTTAAGCAGTGCAGGAAAGCCAATACTTACCATCCCTATCTTCCTCCTTCCTTCCCTCCCTCCCTCCCTCCAACTCCTGCCCTTTTGAGAGAAAACTTTTTTGATAAATGAAATGAGAAAGGGTAATGGTCAAATGTAGTTCTAACATAGGGTGATTATAGTGGAGAAAGAAATTGTACACAAGCCCACCCATGTGAGGGTCGCAGCAGCAAATAGCCTGCTGCTGTCAGCCATCTCTATAGGGTTTAATTAATTCATCGTCATATTGTTCCACAGCCTGCCTAGATACTTGACTCCTAGGCACAAATAGTCTTGAAGAACAAGAGTGAAATACCAAACAATACTGATAAAAAGCAATTTCAGGCTTATCTTGATGGGAATGAAATGAAATCTGTCTCCAGATCTTCCTCTTGAAAATGGAAAAATCTCCTATTAGGTGTTTAAAGGTTTTATGTGTTTAAACAAGTTGTGGTCAACCATCTATTTCAAAATCTATTTCAAAATTTAGAGAAGCAGCGTGGCTCAGTGGAAAGAGCACGGGCTTGGGAGTCAGAGGTCAAGGGTTTGAATCCCGGCTCTGCCATTTGTCAGCTATGTGACTGTGGGCAAGTCACTTAACTTTTCTGTGCCTCAGTTACCCCATATGTAAAATGGGGATTAAGACTGTGAACCTCACAAGGGACAACCTGATTACCTTGTATCTACCCCAGCGCTTAGAATAGTGCTCTGCACATAGTAAGCACTTAACAAATACCAACATTATTACTATTAATATTAATATCAGATACAATTTTAGAGCACTCCAGTACCCACTTTTGTCATTAGTTCAGTACCGGCCTTGCCGGTTTATACTTAAACAAAAAGTTCAATGTTCGGTGGAAGACTTAGATTTCAACTATGAAACCAGAATTGCAGATTTCATCATTTCTTTAGTGGATGGCATAATTTGGTCTTTTGCCAGAAATGATTAGTGCAAACAGTAATAATTCATTTGGTAAACAAAACCAAAAAAATAGCTCTTGCATCAATAGACTTGTCTTATGGTTTAAGAAGGCTGGAAAATTGCAGGCTGTTCTTACCACCATTCAACTCTTCTTGGTGACTTATGCCCCAATCCAGCATTTTACTTTTTTTAAAAAAAAAGGTTGAATGATATAATGCCATTTTTATTGTTTTCCTGTCTTCTGACATGCCTCTGAAACTGTCACATGACCCAAATAAGTCCAGTGACATTGGTCATGTCGAGGGATTTGCCTCAAACTCTCCAGCTGACCCTGGGTGCTATTGACAGAGTCACTGTGATTGCTTGGAAGGTGGAATGTCACAACAGCACTCAGAGACTGGGTTTACGGTGGTAAATTATCTGGATTTTTTGGCTCTCAAAATACTCTTTGGCTTTAATTAGGATCCAGCATGTGCTCAGTAAAAATACTGTTGTTATTAATCCTGCTATTTCAAGGGAACAAGACACTTTCCTCCCAAATATCCAGATAATTCAGACCAAAGTATATTTTGGGGCCTGAGTTTTCAGATAGCCTGCTAAAGTAGCCCTAGATTTATTGTCAAGGTTTAAAGTGGAGCAGAAGCCCACAGACATTTGGAAACTGCCAAGCCACATAAAAACCCAGCCATGGCCATGGCAGTGTGAACTTGAGTTTTCAACATCTCTTTGATTCTGAGCAAACAATGTAAATGCATTTTATTGGGTTTCAGAAAGTTTGAATGATTGCTTCTAATTTGGCAGTTGGGCAAGACATTTGTAATGTGGCAAAAGTACCTGAGCGTGTATGTTTAGGAAGAGCCCCAGCAGCGAACCCTTTAGCTCAGTCTATCTGACAGCTGAAAAATATTTTGGATAGGAATTATCTGATCCATTCAGTCATAGGTGGTGTTGGCTAACTTGACACAGGAAGTGATCCCCACTTATAGCACCCAATCTAGTTCTGCACAGACAGCAAGGAGGAGAACATTTGGGGCAAAAATATGATGTGGCCAGGAAAGTTTGGACCCAGGCAAACTCTTCCTTAATCATGCTTCCACAACCTTTTAGCGCACTTCTGGTCTTTCCAATGTCATAAGGTCACTTTTCCTAGAATCCTTTACCAGGAAGTATATTGTATTGCAAAATGATGTTACTCAGAATTTTGTATGAAGGTCTTTTGTCCGAGAATAGTAAAGCCATACTAGTTTTCACAACAGTCCCACCCACAATAAGATATCAAGGACTCCATTTTGCAAAAGGGAAAATGGAGTTTCAAAGTTAATGGTAATCTAAGGCTGAGAGAGCTGTAAGGTGAGAAGCAGCAAGCTTTGAGTTGGGTCTGGAGATCTTTTTACTTTACCCGAGGGCAGACTTGGGATGTACTTCTGAGGGAGTGTACCAGAGTCGAGGTGGGGTGCTAAGGGGATGTGACTTTCAGGAGTGGAAGACCACTTCCCCTCCCTCTCCAGTATTAACTCATAGAGGACCTAGTCGGGGACAGAAATACTGCAGAGCCACAGAAAGGCCCAGGATTGCACCAGAGCCTAGGGTGGGCATAGAGGTGGGCATAGAGTCCTCACCAGTTCCAGGTTCCACTAGAGGCAAGGGGAGTCTTGGGTTTACCTTCGGTGCATCTGCTGGGCTCTAAGGCTGTGTCAAGGGGGCCATCTGGCCCGACTCCCTAGCCTCCAGCCCCATCTCCTCCATTAGATTGGAAGCTCCTCGAGGGCAGAGGCCACATCTTGTTCCCTTATTGAATGCTCCCAAGCGCCCAGTACAGTGCTCTGCACACAGTAGGCGCTCGATAAATACTGATGATGGTGATGATGATGGAGCCCCCACCAAACTGCCTGGCTGGGACGAAGGTGAGACTAGAGTGATCGGATTCTTGGTCATCCATAGGTGGGATGGGGAGAGGGCCAAAAGTGAGTGTGGAGAGGGGAAGGGAAGAGGGTGCCCACTTTGTAATGTCATGCCTACCTCCCTGCCCCAACTTTCTTCTGCTACCACCAGCTGATCAGCAGCAACTATGCCACCTGGCCCAGTTTGGACCAGCTGAGGCCCCTGTTGCTCATAGAGTGTAGCCAGTGTAAGTTGGTGGCCCTAGCTCTAAAAGCTGGGAGCTAAATGGCAGCTCTGCACATCCTGTGGGACCAGCCCCATGAGATTTGAAAAGCTGTTGCAGCAGCTTCTGAGCCCAGGCACACACTTCATCCCTGGAGCCATCCACCAGGCTGTCTGGGAGGGCTGGGGATGAGAGCAGCCTCCAGCCTAGCCCCACAATCTAGCAGAGGTGAGAGGTTCCGGGGCCAGGTGGCTGGGGCCTGCCGGCAATGGGCAAACATTGAAGCTGCCATCTTGGCTCCACTTCCAGCATCAATTCTGTTCAAAAGGCAGAAGGAGCTAGCCATGGCTGGCCACCCTGGCACAAAGGCTGTGCTAATCTCAAGGGAGCAATGGCTTCCCTTTTGCCATATGGAACTGGTACCCTTGTTGAAAGTCCAAGAGGGATAAGATTTGGAGGACAGGGAAAGAAAGTGTGTGCCATGTCAGTGGGAAGTAGGAGGCTCATGCCAGCTTTTCTTTTAGTTCTTGCAGGTTTGATTTCTGAGTCCTTGCTGCTCCAAGGCCTGCCTTGCAGATTTCTGCCCAGACGGCTGCCTTTCCCCATCCGCTGCTAGGAGCAGTTTTCTCAAAGATAGGGGAGTGGGAGTGTTGGATGACAGTCTGGCTATGGCTGCTGTGGAAATGCGCACCTTGGTAGACTCAAAAGGAACCAAAAGGGCCCAGGGGGACCAGTTCTCAGACACCCAAATTATGTCTCAGTTAATAATTTGCCGAGTAAAGAGTCTTCACCTGCCATGACCTGGGGCCTTGGGGCAGCCAAGTCACCGGAAACAGGCCTTGCAAGAATTAAAAAGCAAACAAGCCCCCAAAAGTGTTTGATTATTTTTTCTGTATTGACAATAATGGTTTTTTTTTTCAGTTTGTCCCGAGGAGGAAGTTGCACAGGAGAATGCGTAGGTGATGCTGTAGCGTCTAATGATGGCATCATCCTCTTTCCTTCCTTCCTGACAGAAGCCATTAAGCCGCGTTGGATTAGATGCTGCCCGGCTGCAAGTTGTTCTGACAAAGATGACCGTGCAGGGCTAGAGCTGTAGTTTTATATTAGGAAAGAGATCGGGAAATGAATGCATCAGGAGATTTACAGTGAAAGAACAAACTATTCCTGGGAGCCGGCTTTTGTGGCTTGTCAACAGCAGCTTTTCTCATGTGGTCGGAAATAGCTTAAGTGATAGCAGTGAGGTGTTAGTTTTAATTCCGGGTAAACACTTGTGGAAAATAGCCACTATTTTTTACCCAACTAGGAACGATGCATTACCTTCCTAAACACTTGCCTTAAAATTTCCAGAACCTGAAGATGACCTGAATATTGTTGGTGATTTGAAACTCCAACTTTTGAGTACATGTGGCCAAACTGTAGTTTGTTGTAGTCCACACTTCCTAAACAATTTGCATAAATCAAGTCACCCAATTCTCAGTTTTCCTAAATGACTGAATTAAGCTGCTCATCAGTACCTAGTCAATTCATAGTAATTGTCATTTATAATCAAGAATCTTATAGCTCTTCCTTCAACCTCATGCTGTTACTGGCATTTCAGCAGTCCCTATTTTGGCTGTTATTCAGGGTTGGACAAATAATGCTCTTTGCTGCAGTTGATTTTTTACTCCAAATATTCCTGGTTTTAAAGTGTTCTTTGGCTACCTCCAGTTTGTTGTTAATTTTTACTCTTTGACTTGGAACTGAATCTGTGTTGGGTGTTTCTGATGACAGTTAAATGTCTTTCAGGAAAGGAGTCTCAGTTGTTCGGTAACCTCTGGAGAAGCAGTGTGGCATAGTGGATAGAGCATGGGCCTGGGAGTCAGAAGGACCTGGGTTCTGATCCCGGCTCTGCCACTTGTCTGCTTAACTTTTCTCTGTACCTTGGTTACCTCATCGGTAAAATGGGGATTAAGACTGTGAGCCCCATGTGGGATATGGACTGCATCCAACCTGATTTGCTTGTATCCGTCCCAGTGCTTAGTACAGTGCCTAGCACATAGTAAGCGCTTAACAAATACCACTTATCATTATTATTATCAATAATAACAAATAGCTCCCCTGCTGCTCTGCCTCCTGGGTAGTGAGGGATCGGGTTGGAGGCACTTTCTCCCTGTGAGTGGGAGCAGGAAGCTCATGAAAAAGCCCCTCCTATGGTTCCAGATCCCAGGAGTCCAGGACCCTTGTAGGAGAGGCCAAAAGACCTCAGCCCCCCAATGGCTTCCCACTCCTAACCATGGGGAGCAGTCCAAGTACCTATCTCCCCATCACCTGAAACGCTGGTGAGGAATTTGACCACCTTGACGTCCCGGGCCTTTTGGTCAACAGGGGGCATGTGAATCATTCACCGGTTTGAGAATCTCCCCACCCACGATTGTCCTAGGGGACCTTTGTCTATATTGCTTGAAAGCAAATTTTCTGTGTGTAACACCGTGGCACGTGCACTCATTGGAAGCCAGTGCTTTGCCCAGAAAGAGTGTTTAGGATGTCATTAATCTGGCCCCAGCAGAGAGTTTGAGGGTCTTCCTTGCCATGTCAGGGAGGTGCCTGTGGGGCCTGGAGTGAACCCTACCAGAACATCTGCACTCATCTCACCCTCCCTTCCAGGATGGAGTCCTGTACTGTGGAAGCCTTGTGGTTTTTGGAGTGATACCAGCCTCTCTCCCACTAGGTACAACTGACTCTGAGCTGAAAGGTCATCCTTTGTTGCCACAGGAGACCCCAGCACAGTTTCTTTGCTGCCCAGAGCATGTCTGCTTGCTGTTGGAAGGAGCTGGGCTTGGGCTGGAAAACCATGCAGATTTGATATATTGGAAAAGACCCCATTTGTTTTAGGTTTCTTGAATGAAATTTCTGCCCATAAAAGAGGAAAAAGATCCTTTTGCATTTTAGGGGATGTAGGGAACATTCTTGATTGTAGGCAGAAATCACTTGTAGAAGATGTGATGCGTTTGCACTTCGGTGTTTCCGCCATAAGTGCCACATGAAAACATCTTTCAAACCAGTCCCTGACTTTTTCTCCTGTAATTAGAGTGCATGTGAACATGGAATCAGCTTTGTTGAACAATGGGTTAAACACGTCTAAATCTCCTTGAAATCAATTTCTGGTGATCACACATGCAGATTGAAAAGCATGGCTTTAAGATTTACATCCCGCAAATAAAATTTATGTTCCCTGAAAGGCAAAGAAGGCTGTCATTTCATGCTTCCTAACCTTCATTGTCTATTTTCCTTCAGTACACACAGGCACATGCCCTCACACAGACATGCATATTTTGGAGAAATAGCTTTCTGCTCTGTCGGCTTTGTTTTATAAAACCTCAGTTTTCTTTATTGCCTTTATCACATCTGTAAAATTTATTTAAGCAATGACAAATATCTCTTTGGGGCCCCGAGCCTGAGTGAATAACTATCGTCAAGCTGTTGGGAAGAGATTTGTTGGCTTTGACTGCTCTTTACATGGCAGGCAGTTATGGGTGAGGCACACAGGTCTGGAGCTGCTGGGGGTGGGTGGGAGGGTTCTGGAGTGCACATATAGATCAGTTGAGAGAGACAAATGCGCCTCACCAGCCCCTGTCCTTTTTGTTCTGCTGAAAGGGGAATTTGCTTTCGAAAGGCCAGCATGAGTTTTCTCATTCCTCCAACTGGTATGTCCCTCACTTTATTGGAGCACCCGTAAAAACACCAGATGTGTGGAGCGGCATTGTTTCAGTTGATTCAAAGGAAAGAATACTCGTCTGAAACTCTTTATGGAAAGCACTGAGAACAAATTTAGTATGCTCGGGATGCTGCTAAGTTGTCAACCCTTTAGACAGTATTCCTCTAATTTTTCACAGAGAAAAACCTCACTAGGGCAGTGAGGCACACATTAAGAAAGGCCTCCTTAACCTCCTCTTCTGCCTTTAGTACTTTAGGTAGTTTGATTGCTCCTTCAAGGTGGCAGAGGATTGAACCAGATGGGCCTTAATTAAGCTCTCTTTAAAAGCTCTGTTTTATTTGACTGCCCCAAGAACCCTGTGCTGAATGGACCACTTAGAGGGATAAAATAGAAACCCGAGACTACAGACAAGATTTCCATCTGTACACTTTTCACCTAGGTGAATCTTTTTTGAGAAGACTACCAGAAAGATAGAAATTTAATTTTAGGCATGCATTTAGGAGTGATTTATATTAGTCGTCTGAAAAAGCAAGTTGTCAAATCATCTGTTGTGTGCACTCCTACGCAATTTCTGTGGTTATTCCATGGTGGGTTGTGCTGGGGATTAAGGAGTCTTTTATTTTTAGAATGCAAAAGTAACAGGTTAAGATGGTGGGCAAAGGGGGAATCTCTTGTATTCAGAACCCTCTTTTAGGCTGCACATGACCGATTCTGGTTTGAACTGAGTGACAGTAGAAAAGTGCTGCTGTCTGAGGAGCATTTATAATGCAACTGTTGTTCTTTAACCCAGCACCTTTCCAGCAAGCTCTCTGAATGTCTTATTGGATCCATTTGCTATTGAAGTTGCCATTCTAACAAATACACAAACATAGCTGAGTTTCATTGAAAAGCTTCCTTTGCCAATGTATAAATTTATGAAAGTAGCTACCAATTCCTCCACTCCTAACAAATGATTTTCTTCATTCAGAGTGAAATCATCTTTTTTACTAAAAGTTGATGATGATATAACAGAAAAGCTAAAGGGAACGGGGGGCGGGGAGGATGTGCTATTCAACTGCTTACATTTCTTCAATCCCCAACAAAATTGATTTACCAATTTACAACCTCTGATTTCTGCTCATAAGAGAAGAAAGTTCTACCTAAACCAGAGCAAAAAAGATATTTTATACCCCTCCTGTTACAGCCCTGACTTTGATAAGGGAGAGAAAAAGCTTTACCAGTTTTTCTGCCAAAGAAAACAAGAAAAAAACATCTATGGAATTAGTTGGGCAGGCCTATTAAAGAGGCACAATATCTTTCTCCTCAAAATGAAGCTCAAATGAAGTCACATTGCTGCACTAAAGGTCATAAACAATCTGTTGCTAGCTATTCACAATCATAACTACACATTTGCCCTTCCAGAGCTCTTGAAGAGATTTTAGCTCCTTAAGCAAAAAAAAAAAAACAAAAAAACAAAAAACCCTCATTCCTCTTTCAAGTGTATTTTTTTTCTTCAAACACTAGTACAGCAGATATATTTGCCTTTTAAGAGACAGCGTTTATTAAGGCTTACAAACTCTGAAACTCTCAGCCAACATTTTGTGTTTGCATTGGTGATTTAGTGATCTGAAGGCTCCGTGTTCACATGACATCTTTGTCCAGTGAGGATTGGCCAATATTCAAGGACTTTAGAGGAAACCAGGAAAGATATTCAACTGTTGAGTCATATCTTCCTTCAGTCAGAGAAGAGATCTGTAGAAAACAAATCCTGATGGTGATGATTAGCAATTAACAGAGTGTTACTTCCAGGAAAAAGGCTTTTGGGACATTTTGGGTGAGAGTCAATAAAGACCAAGTCACTTACAATGGCCTTTTTTGTGTGTGTGTGTGTGTGTGTGTGTATGCGTGTGTGTGTGTGTGTGTGTTCGTTCTCGAGCTCGCCAGCGTGCCTCATTGAAGCCTTGGACTTCACCCTAACTTCATCAGACCAGGGAAAAAGAGAATAATGTGAACAATAGGGGCCATGGAGTTTGACTTCAGTCTAATGTGAGGAGGCTGTAAAAGCTGTCAAGCAACTTGATTGATTGGCTCTCAGGCTGCAGTCCCCAGCGTAGAGCAATAATGTTCCTGCCTCTTCTGAGAGGGTTTGATGTGCCACCTGGGGTCATAGCTTATCAGCCTGAGGGGCCAGTGTTTCAGATGAGGCCAAAGTGCAGTCAATAATTTATACAGAAATTTGTGCCTCGATTCCCAAGTAAGACAAGTCTGAGCTTGACTTCATTGGTCTGATCAAATTAAAGCAGGACTGAGAGTTCAGATTTTTCTTGCCCTGTTGAAGCCAAGGAGGTATTTCTGAACTCTGAAGTGTGCTGAACTTTAACGAAAGAAAACAGAGAATTGAGAGGAGCCACTGGGGCAGAGCTTTCTGCCATTGTGCTTTAAAGCATTTCAACAGATTCTGTGGAATATGAGAAAATGGCTGTTTTGGATTCGGCTAAAATTTGAGGTGGGAGGAAATGCCTTCATCTTAAATCTGTTTGAGGTCAGAGAGGATCACCTCAGGACATAAACAAGCCACATGAAACTGTAGAAGCTTGAAAACCTACCAAGGTCAAGGAATGCTAGCTTACACATACATAAGGCAGGGAATCGGAGCCTACTGTGTGGCTGGAGCACTGAAAAATTGTCCAGGTGATTTTCAGGATCACAGGTGATTTATCCTGGGGAATTGCTTTTTATGAAGATTTTTTTGGATGGCTGCATCAGGACTGCAGAGCAAAGCCCTGCTCCAGACCACCTGCTGCTATCGGGGGTACTGCCAGTACCACAGTCATCTGGGCAGCACCCTGACCTACTTAACTACCCCTAGGCCATGGATGTGTTTGTGAGGATAGGTGCACCCAGAGGTCAGGAAGTTCATATATCTTGGTGGGGGGTTGGGGAGGGGTGGATGCGGGGTGAGCCTTAGCTAAATATTACCCCCCCACCCCCCACTACACACACACACACACACACACACCTTTTGGCTTGCTCTGTGCTGGCCCTCCCAGACCCTTGACATAACCCTATGGTGGAGGTCTTGACCAGAAAGTAACTAGCTAACAGAAAAGATTTCACCACTGTCCTTGATTTAGAAAGCACTATACGTTTATCTAGCTCTATTTTATATATACATATGTATATATGTATGTATGTGTATATATGTTTTCCCAAATCTGCATTAACAGGACAGTAAAGCAATGAAACCTATTGAGGTTGGTCAATCGATAACCAGCCAAGTTTTGTTCTGCCCAGCAAAATGACTACTTTGCTTCAGTAAGTGCTAACAAAGGCCCTTTTACCTTTCTTGTGCTCTTAGAGAACGCTATTAGTCACACTTCATTAGGCATGTTTACAGAAAAGAGCTGGTCTCTAAGCCCGTTATTGAAATACTTGTAACTGTGTTGGGCTTTTTCTCTGAAAGATAAGAACTTTGGAATGTGGAATGGTGGGGGCTGGGAAGGGAAAGGGGCCATTGTCAAGAAAAACTGGTCTGTTCAGATGGAAATTGTAAAGATTATTTAGCATTTAACCTGCTCCTTCTCCCCCTCCCCCCATCTGCACTTAAGAATCTGATTTCTGTTTTCACGGTAGTGAGTAGCATTTATTTTGTCTTTTGTCACCTGGACGGTCGCAACATTTGAGGTAATGCTTTTGTTTGGCTTGAGCTAGTGGCTCTTCCAACTCAGAGCTCACGTTTATGGCCTCCCTGAAGGCCTAACCAAGTGGGCAATCTGTGGAATTTTAACTCCAAGCCTTGCACTGTTGAGTGCAATTCAGACTTAATAGTTCTGTGTTGGAAGGAGGTTTTTGTAGCTAAAATTAACGAAACTTTGTGTGTGGCAATAATGAAGTGGGAGGAGCAGGGGAGATACCTAACCCAAAAGGAACCGGAGCCAACAAGCTATTGCTCTGTGGATCTTGGCATGTTGCCAGAATGCAGGATCACCCATTTCTGGCTGCATTCACAGGTCTGGTGAGGTAGTGAGTCCTGCCCCATCAAGCTCCAGCTTCTGTCCTGGAAGAAGGGAAGAGCTATATACCTGAACTGCCAGGAGATTGCAGTTGCCTCCTGGTCCCTGAAATCCATATTACTGCTGAGCAAACTTCATTAGAGTTAATCCTTTCCCTTACAGTTATAAGAATTTCTTTTGTGAGGGTTCATTATGTGTGTGTTGACGGGGGAGGAGGGTGTCACCTGTACAGTCTGAATGGCAGCCTCTTCCCTGTTGTGAAAGCTGGAATTCTGTTTCTTATTAGGCGCTCCTCAGAGGGTTAAAGTGAAATAAATCCACTTTCTTTAGTTTTGTGGGTATCCATCTCCAATGTTTTCCTCTTTACTTATGTCTCCAGTCTTGGAGAGAGCAATGAAGTTTTTGAATGGCATTTGAACCTTAATGTCCCTTTGGCATGCACACACATACATACACACTATTAAAATGCACTTCAGTGATTCCCAGGGTTTTCAGCTGCTGTTTGTTTTAAATTCCAGTGAGTGGGATAATGGTGCAGTGATCATCCCCAGTCAGTAGCAGTCAGCCTTCCTAAAGAATGGCTCGTTAGGAGGCTTTATGATTTACTGAGGCCACAGCTGGTTGCCAACAGAGCTATCGGAATGTGTTCTCTCTTGGGCCTGGTAGCTCAGAGATGAAAAGGGCCCCGAGCTGGCACAAAAGCAAATAAATGCTTTGACTTTATATAAAGCATCATAATTTATACGAAGCCTGGCTTTTCAGTCCAGGGAGACACATGGATCAGCAGCAGCTTTTTGAAGTTGAGCTGAATTGTCTGTTTGTTCCCCTGCTTCCTGATAGCCTATGGACCACAAGCTCTGAAGAAGTTACTTGGTAGTCTTCATCACTCTGCCCTCCATCTCCCCACCCCCTTGCCACGATAGTCTGTTAATCCTTCCACCTGTGGACTGTTGGTTATGTCAACAGTACTGCCTAGCAGTTAGTTCATCAAGTTTAGAGGAATAAGGCCCATTTGCTGCAGGCATGTGTTGTGTGAGAGAGTTTGGGGGAATTTAGGGCTTTTTTTTTTTTTTAACATTTCTCATCCCATCAAGTTTCCCCTAATAAGAAAGGGTTTTAGAGCTGAAGCACCCTCCTGTCCTTCAGACAAAGTGATTCCAGTAATCCCAATCGATCAATGGTATTTGAGCACTTACTGTGTGCAGAGCACTGTTCTAAATGCCTGGGAAAGTACCGTAGAGTTGGTAGCCAGGCTGCCTTATTTCTACAGCAGTTTCTCAAAACGCACATGGCCAGGGCTGTGGCTGAACACAATGCTTATACTGTCTGCTTCGGAACCAGAGGAGAGGAGGGCAAAGCTAGCTGGTAAATGAGTTTCAGAATTCTTCAGTGGAAAGGGTCATCTCAGGCCTCCCTGCCCCTGCTCCTGTGTTTGCTTTCCTTCTTGGCAATGGCCCAGCAAGATTTCATTGTGAGACCAGGCTTTGGGGTTTAGGGTGGAGTTTCTTCATTCTTGTTTGGCTTTCTTGAAGACTCACCTTCCGAGTTAGAGAGTTTGGGATGGAAAGGGGCTTGCGGAAGAGAGTCTGCAATTCATGAAAATGGCAGGGAGAGAGGGGAACCGATAAGTTGAACCATGTGCCTTCTGTTGCTTTATCTTCAGGGACAGGTGGGCTTAGGAGTTCAAGGAAAAACCATGTGAGCATGTCCCTCCTTCTACAGTGCAGGACTTAATGAACCCTGCACATGTGCTTCCCATAACACGAGAAAGAGAGAGAGAAAGAAAGGAGAGACACCTAGAGAAATGATTATGAAAGATGTTTTCCTGGTATATGAAACTAGATGATAACCACATGGTGTAGCCAAGGATATAGCTTTATGAACACTTTTGAATTACTGTGTTTAAAGAATAAAAATACAACTGGAGGTGAAAATTCCAGCCCATGAAGAGAAAAAAAATACCCACATGTACCCATATTTGGTCTTCTTGAATGCACAGATGCAAACATTTCAATCTTGTTACAGCTGGAACTGGAAGCTTAGGTCTGCATTTTACTCATCCCTCTAAAAAAGGAGGTGGGGAATTTTTCAGTTGCTCTGAGGCTGCATTAAAATAATTTTTTGCTGTGCCCTGGCGGTCATAAATTCACTGGCGGTTTACAGTAATTGCACTTTTCTTTAAATAATGTACTGTACATACTGTGGTTTAGCCAGGGTGAGCAAATTTCCTAATACCTTGCTTCATTCAGTTACTCAGAACAAAGCTTCTTTGGGTTTCAGATTAGTCTAATTGAAAAAAAAAATGACCAGTGTTCCTAGGATACCTATTTTTGAAGGCCATTTTCCAAATTTATAACATCCCAACTTAGGGATATGTTTGATTATTGGTAAATAGAGATCTATCTCTTTCTATAGTGTGTCAACTGGTCTGTGTAGGTTTTGCCTTTCAACTACTTGTTTCATCCCTTATCCGTTCCCATTCAGTTTGGGGCTTTCAACAGAGGCCTTTGCTTGGAAATGAATGAAAATAATGCAGCTTCGACATATGTTACTTACACTCAGTTATGGTAATAGCAGTGTTTGCACAATGGAGGTGGTGTTATCCAGAAATTGAGTGTTAATGTAGGATAACTCTTATAGTCACAAGGGTTTCTTAACAACTCATTGTATTGCATAGGAAAATTGGGAAAGGATAATGTTATTAGGGAGAAAGGGTAAAGAAAAGCAGCCAGTGCTGCTTTTAGCTGACCAGTCAACTAAATATTGACCAGCTGTCTTCAGAAGACAGGAATAGATGGTGGTGAATAAGCGAGGCTCTAGTTTTGCGAGGAGCTCAGTGATTTTCCCAAATCAATACAGCTCCTCAGGCTTCAGAACAAAGGCTGCAGGGAAGGTGACTGTGATGAAAGTAGCTGTGATGAAAGTGGCTTGAGGTTCTTTTGTGTATTAGATCCTGCAGGCCCAAGGGGAAACCTGTTTTCAGTTATGCAGCCCAGGGCTGGCCTGGAAGCTTTGGGAGATCTTCCCTTTCTTTGGGGGATGCTTCTCGTTGTCTTGTATTTTGTTTTTATTAAAGAGATAAATGTGTTCCCTTTGGGTTGATTACATGTCATTTTAGTCGTGCGACATCCACGGATTAAGTGTGAGCACACACGTGCAAATCCAACACTATAGTCATTGGGTGGCTTGGCTGTGTATGCTGTTTCATTTTCCTTAGAATTTTTGGACAAACTGAAAAAGAAAGGCTTGGTGTTCACCTTAACCTCTGTTGCACATAGAAGTGTAACTAACCCTACCTCTTGGTAATCTTAATCTCATAGAACCATTTAAAATGTGAACCAGTCAGAGAGGTGGTAATTAATGATGATAGAGTAATGCCAGCCCTTTCTAGCTACCAACAGGCCAGATCTAGCTAAACTAGCAATTTTTAGCCATTCAGTCCTTTAATCTCTAAGCTCGTTGTGCTTTCATAAAGTAGTACATTAACACCAGAGCAGTGTGTCTCAAAGGTTTATGACTGTAGTAGCAGCGCACTAGGGCATAAAGTGTTTCATTACACTCCCTTTGTTAGTACTGCCCTATCTCCTGAGCTCCATTGCTGTACATTATTTGTTCAGATAAAGCCCAATGTTCAGGGTGACTAATCGCAGCTCTGTGTTCCAGATGGTTTGATTACAGGATGTGGTTAAAGTGACTCTTCAAACATTCAGCCCAGCAGTAGGGCTCTTTAAAAAAAACAAATCCTCCATACTGCAATTTCTGGTCACCTGACACTCATTACTTTTCCAATCCTGCTGGTCTCTAAGTCTGTTCTACATGTACCTGCTCTATGGGATGGGAAGTGCTGATTCTTTGTTAGACAGCAAGCCGCTCGTGAGCAGTCCAATTGCAAACGGATCAGTGTTTTATATTAGGAATCCAACTTTCCGCTCTGTGAGGGACTTTTCTCTAACCAAGGGTAAAGCAACAATCAGTGGAAAAACAAACACACCAAAAAGCCCCCATGGACAGGTGGCATTTCATAATTAGTTTGTCGTGGTGTTATGGCTCTCTTCTACGCATGCCTAGCAGGAGGAGGGCAGGGGAGGGAGCTTGTTACTGCCTGTAATCCCACATTCTGAAAACCCAACTGCATACACTATAATCCACACTTATGACTGTCTCAGGAAACTGTCATTTTCATTTAATTAAATACCTCAACTGGAAAGAATTTGGAAGGAAAAAAGTCTACCAACTCTGTGGGGGAGGGGGCTGGGGGGATGGGGAGGAAGGTCTGTGATGAATAAATTATACAATGATGTTTGGTATGAAGTTTGTTTTCTGTGTGAGCCAAATGTGGCAGCTTGCATGAATGAGTACAGAAATATTAAGTTTGATTTTTAAACATGCCAATGCAACACTTGTCAAAATCTTGTCTCATAGGAGTGAAGCTCTTTAACAACTGTCCCGAAATCACTATAATCAATCAATCAGTGGCAGTTATTGCACTTGCTGAGTGCAGAACACTGTACTAAACACTTGGGAAAGTACGATATAATAGAATTGGTTGACATGATCCCTGCCCACAAGGAGTGTACAGTCCATGGGGGGAGACAGACATTAAAATCAGTGACCAGATAAGGGAAATAGTAGAGTATAGGGATATTCATTCAATTGTATTTATTGAGCGCTTACTGTGTGCAGAGCACTGTATGAAGCGCTTGGAAAGGATATCTATGTAAGTACCGTGGGACTGAAGTGAGTATCAAAGAGCCTAAGGGGTACCTAGCCAAGTGCATAGTCAATGCAGAGGGGAGGGCGGATAGGGAAAATAAAGGGCTTAGTCTGGGAAGGCCTCTTGGAGGAGATGTGATTTTTAGGAGGGATTTGAAGATGGGGAGAGGAGGCCTGATGGAGATGAAAGGGGAGGGGGCTCCAGGTCTGAAGAAGGATGTGGCCAAAGGGTCGGCATTGAGATAGATGACCTCCAAGCAGTGTTGGGGCTAGACATTGGCAGGAAGGGCTGGCCACTGGTTCCCCTAGGGCCTGTTATAATCCCAGCCCTGAGGAATGTCACTTGCGCACACAATTTTTATTAATATTTCTTTTCTGGAAGGGCAGGGGGAGTCCAGAAACATCAATTCAATTGAAACCTCCTTTATTGCAAGATGTGGGAGGTTTCTTGCTCTCCTGCTCAACTGTTGATAAACAGCAGCAAAATGGAGGCAGGACTTGGAGCAGGGATCTGCTTATTAACTCACCCTCCCTACACTCTGAACCCTCACCACCGCAAGGAGGTGAGAAGATTGTGATTCCCCAGGGTATTCAACTCCTGGCTATGAAAAGGGTCCTCAAGAATTCCTGTTCTCTAAATCCCATGCTGCCATTAGTGCCCAAACTCCTTAGAGTCAGGATGTTGCAAGTCATCTTAACACCCCAAAGTCTCAGGGCATCATCATAACAAGGGAAACTGAACACCCATTTTTATTGGCTGATCAAATTGTGAGCATCCATTAGAGGGAGCATTTTTCAAGATGTTGAGAACTCTCACGAAAACACAATTTCCCAAGAAAAAGGAAATGTCCCAGACACCAGATTGTTTTCCTCTTAAAATGGTTTGGGTTTCTATAACTGAGCAGAGACTTTTGATTAAGGTCAGAGAATGCTGCAAAACATCTACCTGGGGCTTGGCCATGCGCTCATTAGAGACAGCTGGAGTGCACAGCACGTCCATCCAAATGCCTTGTGATTTGTACTGTAATAGCCAATGGCGGCGGGAAGTGAAAGCTGCTCAGCTCTGCTTACCAGAGCCAGGGCATGAGAATCGGGTTCAACGTTACTTAGATATTCTGGGTAGCCTATGTCAGACTCCTATCAGTTGACAGATTTGTTTACAGCATACCTGCATCAGCCCAATGGGTCATCCCATTAACCTTGGAGTTCCTGAAGGAAGGGAAGCAGCATGGCGTAATGGACAAAGCCCGGGCCTGGGAGCCAGAGGGCCCGTACTCCAATCTCGGCTCTACCACTTGACTACTGTGTGACCTCGAGCAAGTCACTTCACTTCTCTGTGCTTCAGTTTCTTCCACTACAAAATAGGGATTCAATACCTGTTCTCTCTTCTACTTAGCCTGTGAGCCCCATGTGGGACAGGGACTGTGCCTGACCCAATCAACTTGTATCTTCCCCAGTGCTTAGAACAGTGTTTGACACAAAGTAAGTGCTTAACAAATTCCATTAAAAAAACAAAAGGGATCATGTCCAACTGAAATTATGCAAACCCTTTTTCCTAGTACAGTGCCTTGTTCCCCGGGCACATCAGGGAATGGAGAAGAGTGACATTTTAACCAATTTTCCAGTTGCCTGCCCTAAGTCCAATGTCATTTTCTCTAGTATTGAGAGTTTCTTTCACAGTATTGTTTGTTTATAGTTGAGCTTTTCACTACAAGGTAAAACACAGAGGCTGTTTGTTAGAAATCTATCAATCTGTAGTGACCAAGGCTTTCTTCTCTTTGGGTGTTGGATTTTATTCAGCAACCAGCACTCAGTTCTTCAGTCAGTAGCTCTAGCCAACTAACCAGGAAATGGGGAGCACATTGTGTGGGGAAAGAGTGATCTTAGTGACTTTCCCTGTCACCATTGTTGTTTTCAAATTCCAAGGGTAATAATGGGCCTGATTCATTGTGACCAGAGTCAAAGTCAAAGTCTCTTCTCTCATATAACCATCTCCCCACATGAAAAATACATAGGTGAATAATTGCAGAGAATTTTCATAAAGACTATAGCTGCTTGCAAAAGGAGCACTTGCATTTGATTAAAAACAGATTGAAAACCGTAGCAAAAGAAAGACAAACTGGTTTTGAAAAGAAGTTCCTTCTTCCCGAAGATTTTTCTCTTTCAAAATTTAGCCTAGTTTAGCTGAATGCTAGCCGTTCTTTAACTGAAACTCTTCAAAGGCCAATTTTTTTGCCTTTATTCACATGTGATTATTAAAGTGCCTTTTACCTGGGAGTATTACCAAAATATCTTTTTTGCCTGTTCCATTTAACAATCTGTACAGTGTTCAAGTGTGTTATCGCTATGTATAGATCCCTAGGAACAGAAAGTGCAGGTGTTAAATGGCTTCTCTGTTCATTCTTGTCTGTTTACACAGATGACTCATAGCCAGTCTACACTTATCCATCAATAACATAAAGAAAAACTGGCCCCTTAGAGTACTTTAAGTCAGATGAAATCTGCAATGAGACTCATTTTAAAAGGTCATGTATTTCTTAAATATAGGCATAGAGACAACCGATGGGGTAGCAGGGTTTTTTGAAAAGTAGTTACAGGTAGATGTGGCCTTAGAGTCCATGTTAAAATGAGATGATATTTTTAAATAGTGACATTTATATAGCATTGTGATTTGTGACCTTCAGTAATTAGTCTATCTTAAAGTAAGGCCTACTTCTGCCCTCAAGAAGCCTACCCCCAAATTACAAATTTTGTTTTCACCTTTAAAGAGAGGAAATAAAGAAAATTGAGGCCAGTGTACTCTGTCTTGTTGAACCTACCCAGATGATTGTGGATCTAAGTTCCCGATGCATTTTTTCCAAACTGCTTGCATAATGATCTTTCTTGTGGGGGTTTAATTGGTGAAGAAACAGTGCACCTTCTGAAAATTTGATATGTATTTGTCACCCCATCTGGTGTACTCTGCAAATGAGGATCTTTCACATTTCCAGACACCCATTTGTGTGGTGCACTGTTCCTTCAGCAAGGAAAAACATTCCCTGAATGGGAGGCCAGTCACAGCCCCGTCTGGATTTGGTTTGTTTGACCCAATTCTCAGTCTCTTATTTGCAGAAACGTTTTTTTTTCCCCTTGAATCAACTGTCATTTCAACTAATCCAGATACCAAAAAGGAACAGAAAACTCATTTCAAAGTGGGCCCCATGCCTCTCCCCCTCCAACGTTTCTCCATCTTCCCCATTGTTACACATATTTCCAATTTGAAAACCAGGAAAGAACTTGAAGCAGCATGGCATAGTGGATAGAACATGGGCCTGGGAGTCAGGAGGTCATGCGTTCTAATCCCGGCTCTAATAAAAATAATTATGGTATTAAGCACTTACTATGTGCCAGGCACTGTTCTAAGCGCTGGGCACTGCTGCCACTTGTCTGCTGTGACCTTGGGCAAGTCACTTCGCTTCCTCTGTGCCTCAGTTACCTCATCTGTAAAATGGGGATTGAGAGTGTGAGCCCCATATGGGACAGGGAGGGACTGTGTTCAACCCTATTTGCTTGAATACACCCCAGTGCTTAGTACAGTACCTGGCACATAGTAAGCCCTTAACAAATATCATTATTATTATTATCAATGAATATAACTATTGGGGGCCCATTCAGAACTCAAATATTGATTATTCCAGGGAAATATGGAAAGTGGGACATTAAATTGGCACTGGTTTACAGAATCAAAATTGGTTACCAAAACAAAATCCCATATTTTCCATTGAGGTGATTGTTGTCAACTTCCTTCCCGAGGTCAAGGTCAGACACCCGTGAATGGGCTGCTTTCTCACTTATGATTGGCTCTGAGTTACAAACTGCAACAAGATTTCTGTTCTTGGGGGAAGTGAAAGATAAATAATAATAATGGTATTTGTTAAATGCTTAACTGTGTGCCAGACACTGTACTAAGTTGGAGCCCAAATGTTGCATTTGTATTTGGCTTCTTGTTACAGATGCCAGAATGTCCCATACCTTCCCTCCGCGAGAACAATCCACATGATAATTTATATGTGCAAAGCTCTTCAAGCATTCTCTCCATGTTATCTCTTTCCTTATGTGTTTTGATGCCAGTCCCCTTGGGGTTCAGAAACCTTGTCCAATACCCATCTGTGTATTTTTCCCAGCGCTTAGTGCACCATAGCCATAGGTGCTTAATACTACCACAATGTTAGAGACTCAGAGTTCCTAAGGATGAGTGTGTGTGCATGGGTATCTGAGTTATGCACCAATCAGCATTCTGAATCATCAGCATGTATATATTGTTAGTCCATTGAAAGTTCTAATCATGTATTGCTACTGGCCGTTTAACTTCTGGTACTCAAAAAAAATAATCCCTGATGCAAAAAGATTTGTTTTGACCATTTTAAATAGAAAAGTCTTCTTGGGAAATATCTCTTAGCTGATTTGTTTCCTCATTGAAGCCAGTCCACTATTGTGGTGATTCTTGAGAAAGGTGGTCTATTGGAAGGTGTGCAGGACTGGGAGTCGGGAAACATGGGTTCTAAACCCAGCTCCACCACTTGCCTGCTGTGTCACCCTTTACTTTTCTGTGTCTCTGTTTCCTCCTCTGTAAAATGGGGATTCAATATCTGTCCCCCTCCAGCCAGGCCGTGAGCCCCACGTGGGAAGGCCCGAGTCGGATCCAAATGTATCTACTGCAGTGTTTGGAGCACAGGGAATGTGTCAGCAGCTCTGTTGTATATACTCTCCCATGCCCTCTAGACTGTAAGCTCATTGTGGGCAGGAAACGTGTCTACCAACTCTGTTATATCATACTCTCCCAGGCTCTGCACACAGTAAGTGCTCGATAAACGCCGTTGATGGATGGATTGTAATTGCTTCACAAATAACGTTAGCACTGTGGTGCCGATGATGAAGGTGATGATGTCTGCTTGTCTCTGAGGCTCACCCAGCCTCATCACAGTACCTCTCTGGAACAGCCACTTCAGACTGGACACGGAGACCACGACCACATTCTCTGTTTCTCCCCCCAAGTTTGGCTCTTTAGGGTCAGCCTGAGTTAGCTGTTCTCTGGAGCAGTCCAAGGCATGGCTCTTTGTGTGTAAACACAGCCCAGTTGAGCAGACAGTAACCTTTCATCACACTGACAAACCTTGTTAGTGCAAACAAACCGGTATTTGATTTACGGAGCCACGGACCGTCTGACAGCCCTCTCTCAGAGTTGGGATTATTCCTGCCCGATAAAACGGTTTCCAGCCGGACTCCCTTGGTCTCCATTGTTTTGCCCCCCACCTCCCTGAGGGTGCTGCGTCATCTCCTCCCCACAACGTGCATTGTAGCTTGGGCGCTGGCTGCTCGGGGGTCTGTGCCGCAGTGCCCAGCCCTGCCCGGCCCAGTCCCGCGCAGCCAATCAAAGGCCTGGCTGCCCATTCGCTCCTAGCCAATCCGGAGCCGGCCCTGGCTGGAAACGTGAAGCCCTCAGGGAAAAGCAATACAAAAGCCTTTCACTGCAGACAAATGTTAAGTGTCTGCGCAGACTTTTCCTGTTTTTAATTTTATTACTCTGAGAATGGAAGGTTTGTTGTTTCTTTCATGTTTCCTTTCAAGCAGTTTTAATTATACATTTGTGTTACATCAGGGACTCTGGAACACACTTATGCAGTCTCTTGCATCTGAAGCAAAATGCAGTAACCTTCTGGCAAGACAGATTCCAGGACGGTAAAATAAAGCTGACATGCTGGAGCATTTTAAGCAGCTGGAAAGGTCTTTGACACCACACAGGGTGCCCTAGAGAGCAGATGATGAGAAAACCAGATCACTTTCCTTCTCTCCCCACTCCCTTTTTTAGTTTTTATTTTTTGGCTTTTCAGAAGGGGGTGTGGGTGTTGTCGAATTGATAAAAACAGCTTTCCCAGTGAGTTGATATGACATTTGGGTGAATTCTAACCCAACTTAATTTTTATTGATTCTCATTTTAAATAGGAATCTTTTTATATTAACCTTTAATTTCCGTGGGGGAATCCAGTTGTCTTAAAATTGTGGAATGGTTTATTTTGAATTTTCCTTTCAAATGCCTTTTGTCTGCTAAATGCCTCACGGAATTCAACTGTCACCTAAGGAACAGCAATGTGAAACCATATGGGGAACAATTTTCAAATCTGCTTTGGAGCATTTTTTTCCAAGGAAATCCGTCCTTCCGCCATACTTGAGCTAATAGCACTTCAAATGTCTTCCTGCTGTTAAAGGGGCCCCATGACAGCGAGCTGCAGGTTGCAGGTTTACTTTGCCTTGGGGCTGCAGAGGAGGAGAATTTCTCCAGTAAGATTAGAAACGACACCAGTACCACAAGGAAACAGGTTGAGTGGAAATAGGGAAGATGGTCCTGCTATAGAGGACCAAACGAGGAGACCAAAATAGTTGTACTTCTTAAGCAATCATCTGTGAGAAAAATAAAGTTTACCAACTGTCTCCAGGAATGAATCTTGATAGAAAGGAGTGGGGAATGTATATACATACATACATATAAGGTTGTTATCTTAAAAAGAAACCAAAACTGTATCAGAGAATTTATTTTTGTGCACTTTAGGGAACCAAAAATGAGGTCATGTTCACTGGGTGACAGATTCATTTAAAACACCTATCCAAAAAGCACTGTTTGGGGATTGGAGAGGTTTTGCAGGGGGGAAAAAAGCAAAACAAAACTTTTTTTATTGTGTGTATGTGTGTTGGTTTTATTTTTGTTGGTTTTTCATTTCAGAGTCCTCTATGGCAAGTACCTGGTAGTTTAATTGGGGGATTTAATAAAAGCCCTAGAGTTTATCCACTGTGCATATTTTGTCCATTAAGGAAGACTATTTGGGGAAATTTTCATATGAAGCCAAACTAATCCCTGCAAAAGATAGTAAAATAGACACTATTCCATGGCTAATTATTCTCCTCAGGAGGTCCTGTTAAATTTAAGGCTAGGGAAAGGAGCTTCAGTTATAGAGAACGTGTCTAATGCTTAAGTTCTCATATCTACCATAGATCAGTCTTCAGACATTGACTTTTTTGTGTATAACTGTTACCACTATTTTATTGTATTGGAAACAAAATAGATTCCTTTCATTCACCTCCTGATTTAAGCAATGGTAACTGGCACTCAGTTTATGCTGGCTGCCTGCCAAACGAAAGCAATTACGTGCAATAATAGAAAAATTAAGAGGTGAGTGTTGCTGCTTTACAGCAGGACACGGCAAAAACCATTTCCTTCTGTCAGCAGAATCTTGATTACACTCACACACATTCTCTCTCTTTCTCTGTCTCACACACGCATGCGTGCATGCACACACACACACACAATTTCCTCTGGGTTTTAACTTGAGGTCACTGAAACCAGAAAAGAGGAAGAGTACAAACCACAGCTTTTGAAAGCAAATGAGAATTGAGTTATGTTCATAATGGTTTTTGTTTTGTTTTTTAATTTGGAGTTGTGCTGTGATACTTCCTTTCTCTCCCACCTGCAGGTGTCTTAGTGGTAAATGTCACATGGCGGAATAAGACTTATGTTGGGACGCTGCTGGATTGCACGAAGCATGATTGGGCCCCTCCAAGGTAGGCAGTCATTTTAGAGTCTGTTTTGTTCAGTGTCTATTTTCCTACCTTGCTTAAGGAAGGTATAGAGGGATTAATCGTGAACCAAAGGCTGCACGTAATTGAAACCAGGCAGAAGAGAAATTAGAAATTCTTTTGCTCCCTGAAAAATGCAGATGGTGCCATCCTTGGCCTTACTCCTCTCTCTTACCTCATCCTCCCAACCCACCTGGCTCACATCGGTATCTATGGTTTTTGGGTTTTTTTCACCCCCTCATGGAAATTGAAATGGAATTGTTTGGTTTCCTTTCATTTCCCAGAGACGAATGCATGTCTCAGTGGCCGACTCCGTTGAGCTTGGCAAAGTTATATTCCCTTTAGAGGGTCCGGAGGTGACTGCTGCACCAGGGAGTGTTGACTGTGGTTTAGGAGCAACTACACCCTGTGGTGCCTGTTGCCTTTGCTCACTCTCAGTCTGTTGCTCACTTCCCTAGGTTCTGCGAGTCACCAACAAGCGACCTGGAAATGCGAGGAGGCCGAGGCCGAGGCAAGCGGGCCAGGTCTGCCGCGGCCACCCCCGGCAATGATGCTGGCTTTGCCGAATCCAGGGGCCTGCAGAGCAAGAACCGCGGTGCAGCCAATGGGAAAGGGCGACGGGGCAACCTGAACTCTAGTGGACGCAGGACCCCCCCTAATTGTGCCGGAGAGGAGGTCAAGGCTAGCCCTTCAGCAGCCAACAAAAGGAAAAACAAGCCTCCGGCTGAGCTGGATTTAAACTCCAGTTCCGAGGACACTAAGTCGGGGAAGCGTGTGCGTACTAACTCGCGGAGCACTCCAACCACCCCCCAGGGGAAACCTGAGACGACTTTCTTGGACCAAGGCTGCTCTTCGCCAGTGCTGATTGATTGTCCTCACCCAAACTGCAACAAAAAGTACAAGCACATTAATGGACTGAGGTACCACCAGGCCCACGCACACTTGGACCTGGAGAACAAGCTGGAGTTTGAGCCAGACAGTGAGGAAAAGATTTCTGACTGCGAGGAAGCCTTAAGTAACGTGGCACTTGAATGCAACGAGGCAAGCACAAGCTTATCGACATTTGATCAGCTGAAAGCACCCCCATCCCCAAGCCCCGGGAACCCCCCTGGAACGCCCAAGGGTAAAAGGGAGCAGACTAACAGTGGCCCCGGTTCAGTGATCAGTTCCAAAGCGGGCAAGAACTCGGGCAAGAAGAAGGGCGTGCACCATGAGCTGAGCAGCCTCCCAGTGATTGCCAACATGGCCACCCCGCTGGACAGTTGCTCGGGAGCTGACGGCAACCTGATGGCCGAAATGCCAAAACTGGAAGCAGAAGGATTGATTGATAAGAAAGGTTTGGCCGAGAAAGACAAGGGCAAAAAGGGCGGCAATTGCAAGGTGGACCGAAACCTTTCCAAACTTAAACCTGCCAGGCCCATAGCCCCAGCCCCCGCCCCAACCCCTCCCCACTTAATAGCTATTCCTACTGCAGCCTTCACCGGCACCACCGCAGGGACCATCCCTGGGCTGCCCTCCCTCACAACAACTGTTGTTCAGGCCACACCAAAGAGCCCTCCATTAAAGCCTATTCAACCAAAGCCCACCATTATGGGAGAGCCAAGCACTGTAAACCCAGCTCTCACGTCACTCAAAGACAAAAAGAAAAAGGAGAAGAGAAAGCTAAAAGACAAAGAAAGTAAGGAGACAGGAAGTCCCAAAATGGACACCAAGCTGGGAAAGCTAGAGGACTCAAAAGGGCCCGGGAAGGAGTTAGCTGGACATTTTTTAAAGGATCATCTCAACAAGACGGAAGCGCTGGCTAATGGGCTCTCTGAGTCTCAGGAGAGCAGGATGGCAAGTATTAAAGCCGAAGCGGACAAGGTGTATACATTCACAGACAACGCCCCCAGTCCTTCGATAGGGAGTGCTTCGCGGATAGAGAGCAGCCCTCTGGTGAACGGACAGTCTCCGATGGCCCCGTTGCATGTGTTGACCCAAAATGGCGCTGAGGGTTCGGCCGCTAAAACCAACAGTCCGGCGTATTCTGACATATCTGATGCTGCTGACGATGGGGGTTCTGACAGTCGGTCAGAGGGCATGAGGTCAAAGGCCAGTTCTCCTTCAGATATTATTTCCAGCAAGGACAGTGTGGTGAAGGGGAATTCGTCAACCTCAGCACAATCGTCCCAGGGGAAGGAGCCCCATTCCCCCTATTACCATGGCTACGATCCTTATTATTCTCCAAGTTACATGCACTCCGGACAGGTCAGCACCCCTGCGGCTGGGAACTGTGCCACCGCACAGGGAATGAAGATCAAAAAGGAATCTGAGGAAGAAACCGAAAAGAAAGACAAGGCAGAGCCATCCGATTCCAAGAAGACCGAAAACAATTCCACCAATTTACAGCCCCAGCACCAGTCAGTAATCACTCAAAGACATCCTGCACTCACTCAGTCACTTTATTATGGACAGTATGCCTATGGGCTCTACATGGATCAAAAATCCTTAATGGCTTCAAACCCTGCTTATAGGCAGCAATATGAGAAATATTATGAGGACCAGAGGCTGGCTGAACAGAAAATGGCTCACACTGGGAGAGAAGGTGAAAGAAAGAGTGAGCTCCCCTTGAAAGAGCTGAGCAAAGAGGATAATAAACAGAAAAACATCCCATCAGCCACCATTTCAAAGCCTCCTTCTACTCCAGAGCCAAACAAAAATAACACTAAAGTAGGGGCTTCGATGCCGAGCAAGACTGAGGAGACAAGCAAATCACAGATCCTCTCCAGTCACCAGCAGCAACTTCAGGCTGACAGTTTCAAAGCTAAGCAAATGGAAAACCATCAGCTCATTAAGGAGGCCGTAGAAATGAAATCTGTCATGGATTCCATGAAGCAGACGGGTGTAGACCCCACTACCAGATTTAAACAAGTAAGAGGCTGGTTCTAGATGTAAAGAGAGTGTTTTTCTTTTCTGGGCTTGGACCAATTGTATCCTTGGTCCTCCAATTGCTTAAAGTGTCCTGTTTGTGCCCTAAAACATTGCCACTTGGAAATGTTTTCAAGAAGTCCAATAATCATTATTTCATTTTTTCCTCCAGTGTGATCCTGTCCAAGGAGCAAAATTCCAATCCTTTTATTCAGCCTGGGATGTTTTGCTGAAAATAGAATGAAAAAATGTATTTTCCTTTGAAATTCCACTTAACGTTTTCTAAGAATAGGAAACTAATTTCCCATATGTGGCAGCTTATTTCAGGAAAATGGAAAGGTCTAACGTGTTGTCTGTTAGACACCGGGTCATATTTGCAGGGTTCTTAAAGAGCTCCAGGCCCCATTACCTGCCCCATCACACCCAATTTGATTGAGTTAGAATTGGGATGCACAGCTGGATTTATCAGACAATGTACAAATGGGTTTCTGAACATTTCTGAGTGCACATGTATTCCTGCCTGCAACCTGGTCATTAGTTTAGTTAATTTGGACCTGAGCTTCTCACATGAAATTTTGGTCTTTATCCCCAACTAAGGGGTGGGAGGGAGGGAGATGGAGAGGGAGGGAGGGGAAGAGAGAGAGTGTGTGTTAGTTCAAAAAAGCAAAACCATCTTTTCATAGTTTTAAAAGATGTACAGAATATTAAGCATATTTGGCTTTCAGAAAAAGAAATGTAATTGTCAACTCTTGTCTCCAAAGAGATAGTTTAGAAATTCTTAGGTCATTTTACTCCAAATGTAGTTGTCGTGCTTCCACACAACGGCAGATAATGTGAATGTTTAATTTTGAAGCAAGTCAGTAACTTCTTGGGGAACAAAGTGGTACGCATTTAAAAACTTATCTTGTTGAAGATATCACTATATAATAGAATGCCATTCCTCTGAGTACTTTCATGAAATCATTATGATCAGATGATGCAGAAAATACAGCAGAAAGGCACTGCCTTTCAAAACCCTTTTATGCCAACTTTGGCGATTTGGGCTGTTTGCCATGACGTGGCTTTGAAATGAATGTGTTAGGAGGAATTTGGAGGATTTCATTGAACTTAGGAACAAATGTGTTTTCCCCCTGTCAGCAGGATCCAGATTCGAGGACATGGCACCATTACGTCTACCAGCCCAAGTATCTGGAACAGCAAAAGTCAGAGGAACTTGATCGTGAGAAAAAGCTAAAAGAAGACAGCCCCAGGAAAACCCCTACTAAGGAGAGTGCCCTGTCCAGCCTTCCGGTGTCATTAATGAGCATCAAAGAGGAGCCCAAAGAAGTCAAGCGCCCTGATTCCCAATCAGTGGAGGAGAGCAAGATCAAAAATGATGATCGGAAGACTCCTGTAAACTGGAAGGATTCCCGGGGAGCCAGGGTGGCTGTTTCATCCCCGATGAGTCAGCATCAGTCATACATCCAATACTTGCATGCTTATCCATATCCTCAGATGTATGATCCCAGTCATCCGGCCTACCGGGCTGTTTCTCCTGTCCTGATGCACAGCTACCCTGGTACGTGTTGCATTCTTGTCAGGAAAAATTTCCCCACTCATTATTTAGAAGTTAGGTTAAATTCAGAACCTCATAGTTGACATTTGTTTTTCTTGTTCTTCAGTGTGTAAAGTTCCGTAGATGAAACTGATATTCATTTTATGAACTGTCAGAGTTCCTGGCTATGGTTTCCCCAAGCCCTGACAGTCTGTTGTTGCCGTTAGACTGACAGATCTGTTATTGCCTATAAAAATATTCTAAGCACTTACTGTCAGGACCATTATAGTTACAATTCCTTTCACTTAAGACGACACATCAATGTATGAAATGTCTGTAAGCTCAGCTCTGTTTATAACCTCCATTCATCAGGGTGAATTAACTGGAAAAACAACCAGAGAGCTGAGACTCAGTTTAATGACCAAGTGGCCCATTTTTAATGCCACCCTGATCTAAAGCTCTCCTGTTGAATTCTTGTTACCAGAGTGTGTGTGTGTGTGTGTGTGTGTGTGCGCGCGCGCGCGCACGCACATGCACAATTGCATGCATGTGCGTGTTTAAAGCAGCCAGTAGCTTGATGTGGCATTTGTTGTTTATCTGCAGGGGCCTATCTCTCCCCAGGATTTCATTATCCTGTTTATGGGAAGATGTCAGGGAGAGAAGAGGCGGAAAAAGTCAATACCAGTCCTAGCATCCCCGCGAAAACCACCACTGAATCTAAAGCACTAGATTTGCTCCAGCAGCATGCCAACCAGTACCGCAGCAAGTCCCCCGCTGTAAGACTTCTTGCGTTGTTATTCGAGAATGCTGATTTGGGGGAAGTCGGGGACAAGAGGGAAACGTGCATGGTTTTGAAGTCCAGCTGTGAATTCAAGATGCTGTTTTTATACTGATGCATTAAAAAAAAAAAAGAGTTGTTTAAAATAAGGATTCTTCCTGGCTTGAAATGACAAGCTTGTGAACAGGCTTTATTGTAGTATGGAAATCTAAATTCATGCATCAGATTTTGATGGTGCAGAGAAGAGTTACACACACACACACACACACACACACAAAAAGCCATCCAGGAGCAAATAGGAAGACTAGGTTCCGTGCTCCTAGATTTTGAGGCATCCCTCCGAGAGAGTCGTCTTGGAGTGTCCTATCCTAAATGTAGAAGTATCCATCCATTTCTGTAACAGAGCGTATTATGTCCTTCTAATTTCAGATAAGTCATTTTTAATGGGGGGCAGAGGGTAGGGAATGTGAATTAAAAGCTTCACCCTAAAGGATTTTTTAAACACTGCTTTCTATTCTATATGTCCTCTATGGAAAGCTCTTCCAGGCAGAGTCCAGAAGATCCCATTATATACTGTTAAATACCAATGTATGAGGATGAGGAAAATTCCCAACATTTCCCAGCCCTTCTACATGTATTGATCATGTCTTGAGCAAACATTCCGGCTACTTAGTTTGCTGTGTTTATCATTCTGAGGGTTTGGCTGATATTTAAACTAAAATCAATCCATGTCTGTTTTGAACTGTTGAGCATTTTCGATATGTTCCCCTAGTCATGCTTTCTGAGACACTTGAGAGATCTGGGTTGGGATGGTGTGAGGTTTTGCCAGAACTGTCCCAGCCCTCCACTGGTGTTCCCAGACCTAGAACCCAAGTCCATCTGGCCTGGATCATCCCAGTGAGCTTTGCAGTCTAGAATAGCCCAGATCCATTTATCTGCTGTGTGACCTTGGGAAAGTCACTTCACTTCTCTGTGCCTCAGTTATCTCATCTTTAAAATGGGGATTAATACTGTGAGCCCCGTTTGGGACATGAACTGTGTCCAACCTGATTATCTTGTACCTACTCCAGCTTTTACTACAGTGCCTGGTGCATAGTGAGCAATTAACAAATATTAAAAAAAAAAGCCAAGCCAGGAACCTAGGGTTTTTTGCTGCATAGTTCGGGAGCACAGAGGGAGTTCAGATTAATATAGTTTGTTGGCTGCATACATTATCCTGTTCAAACTGAGAATTGGTATCAAAAGACAAGTACGGATGAAAAGGAAAGACCTCGCAAAATGTATTTTTTCCATTTTCATTACCTCTTCAGTTTCCAATACCCCTCCGCCCCAAACTTATTCTATGTATATCTTCTTATCAGGTACAGAATTGTGCTCAGGGAAAAGAAAACTGAAAAAGGCGTGACATCCACAACTGTTGGCTTGGCTAGCGCGTTTTCTTGGAAATGCTGTAACTGGTTTCCTTATTCCCTTGTAGCCTGTCGAAAAGGCTGCAGTTGATCGTGAGCGGGAAGCAGAGCGGGAGCGAGATCGGCACTCCCCCTTCAGCCAAAGGCACCTCCACACACACCACCACACCCACGTTGGAATGGGCTACCCACTAATCCCGGGCCAATATGACCCCTTTCAAGGTCAGTCCCTCTGTGGTATTCTCTTGGGACCACTTCATAAAGGTCCTGTATATTGGGAGCCCAGTGAAGAATTAGGGAGGGATCCTCACCTTCCAGGGGCACAACTTTGAAATGCTCTATAATTAGATTCTCCATGTAATTAAAATGCAGTTTTTAACCAGAACAAGGCCATTGACTATTGCCAGCTGCTTATTATCTTCAAATCTGCCATCCCAGTAAGTGGCCCTCATTCTAAAGGACATTTTAATAGCAGCCTTCTGCTAGCATGGGCCTTTAAAAAGAAAAAAAAAGCAAACAACAACAATCCTGTGACAGAGCGAAACCACGATGGACAAATCAAGCCTTTACAAGAGCATACGATTGACTCTGGACAATATAGACCCACTTGTAGATACTGGCTATCTCTCTCTCTCTCTCTCTCTCTCTCTCTCTCTCTCTCTCTCTCTCTACATATATATATAGAGAGAGAGAGAGAGTTGTCCGCTTTGAATTTGAAGACACCACTGACAAGTGAAATTCACCTTTGTGTGTGTGATTGAAAGGGCCACATTGGGGACACAAAAATGTTGTCCCTTGTTGTATTGCCATGCTAAATGTTTGTGGCTCCTGGTGCTGTTTTATCTTTTCCCTCCTTTCTCCTGTTCCTCACAAAGTGTTTGCTTGAAAAGAGCTGCTCCATTCTTGATAGCAGTATGCCCTGCTAATCGCTCCTCAGCAGTCAACTCCCAGTTTTCAGCTGAGATGCAGCATTGTCTGGGGATTTGTTTTTCCCGATCCTTTAAAACAGTACCTCTGCCCTCCTTGCTTTCAGTCTCCCAATTTCACCTCTCCACACAACAGTTTGGCTACATGAAGAAGAAAGGTTTTGGAAAAGAATGAACCTAGTTTCTTGACACAACTCATGAATTATGCCAGAAGTTGGTTTCAAATCTGGTTGCTCTTCTGCCTTTGAGGGAAGGGCTTACTGCTCCCCTCAGAGGGCCACAAATACTCTTGCCTTCTCACTCAGTCATCTCTTGAATTCAGTTCAAACAATGTGGAGGGAGGAGTAAATGGTTTGGACCAAACAGTTCAGTAGAGTTGTTGAAACAGGCTTATCTACAGGCTTATCTTATCTATAGATCCATGACTCTGGAGTTGCTTTTTATCTTAGTACTTGGTTAAAATAAAATTTGACCCTGGCTGCCACTGCATTTGAATATTTGAGGCTAGAACCCAACTGGTTATTGTTTGGAACCTCCATAGTGGAATTGAGACCACATTCTATATTCCTTTCCCTATTTGTACCTCTACCAGCAAAGAACCTAGAAGTAGCAGTAGTACTAATATTGAGTGTCCATTGGGTGCAGTGCGCTGTACTAAGCGCTTGCCAAGTACAAAACAGAGAAGTGACACATTCTCTACCCACAAGGACCTTAAACTATATTGTGGGGAGGACAGACATGAAAATGCTTACAGAGAGAATTAAAGTAAACAATTGGAGGTACAATTGAATAATATACAAACATGCTCAGAATGGGTGTAAATAAGGGCGTAAGCACTGGAGACTGCTGGTGGGTTTGGGGTACTGAGAACTAATCATTCACTTGTATTTATTGACTGTACTAAGCACTTGGAAAGTACAGAGAAGGCTTATTGTTATTACCTTATTATTAAGGTGGGATTTTAGATGGACATTGTATGTCGGGTGTGCGGATGTCTGTCGAATTTGGAGAGGCACTTCCCAGCCAGGGGGAATGCATGGGTGAGGCACTGAAGAGGGGAGAGCAAGGTGGAGTTAAAAGATGAGCTAGAGAGGATTGAAGAGAACAATCTGGGTAGTAACGGGTGAAGAGAGCTGATGTGTAAAATGGGGAGAGTTGGTTGAGGGCTTTGAAGTTGAGGAGTTTTGGCTTCATGTGGAGAAGTGAAGAGGTGTGAGCCAAGTAAAGCTTCAAGATGATAATCCTGACAGCAGCATTCACTGTTGTTTGGAGTGGGGAGAGAGTGGAGGCAGAGAGGCCATTGAGGAAGCTGATGTCTGTTAGCCATTCCCCAGGCTTATATCAATCAATCATTTATTGAGCACTTACCGCATGCAGGGCACCGTACTAAGCACTTGATATAGCGGGATTTCTAAAGCTGCCTAGATATTAAGATAATGGTGAATATAGCATCTGTTGGCTGAAAGATTTGGGCCCAAATGGGAGACACACAAGCATGTATTTATCTCTCATAGGTTTAAATCATTTTTATCTCTTTTCACTCATGCTGTTTTCTAGAGAAATTTTTAAAAAATCCATCCCAGGCAGTAATGTCAGCTAATACCACTTATAAGTAAAATGACATTCATTCGTTATGTTCACTCAGGGCCACACCAATGTCATCCTGGATTAAAAAAAATGAATATTTCCAAATTTGATTCTGTGATTCCATGCGCCTTATGGGACACATTATGCTCATTCATAGGAAAAAACATTTAAGTGAATAAGTGATCAATGTTATTCCAGGAGCATTGTACTCTGATCAGAGAGCATGCTGTTTCGGTAATTGAGTGACTTGCATGGTTCCTGTTGTTAGCCACTGCACACCCTGTTCAGGGATTTGGATAGGAAGAATGCAGTTAAGAAGAATGGCCTATTCTCCTGTACTGAGCATCTTTCTGGGAACTCGGTGGCTTCAGTGAGGGCATATTGGCCCAGGCAGTAAGTCTGGGCTTGTCCTGGCAGCACGAAGTGTTTGCTGCTTACATTTGGGAAAGGCAAACTGCTGCTATTGAGTCTGTGGAGCTTCAGGAATGAAAGCTTCTAGCGACTGTCATTTTCCTAATGCTCTGAATCCAAGAGCAAATGCACATCCTTCTCTTTCTGTTTCCATTAGGGCTGACCTCTGCTGCCCTCGTCGCCACTCAGCAGGTGGCTGCTCAGGCATCTGCAACTGGTATGTTTCCTGCACAGAGAAGGTAAATATCTTGCGAAGTGTGAATGAGAGAGCGAGAGAGAGTGAGTGAGAGAGAGTGAGTGAGAGCGACAGCTTAATAGAGAAGCAAATTCTACACTCTCCACCAGTAAGTCATAGTTTTTAGAGTGTGTTCCTTCGTTGTTTGGCTAATTGTGGAATTCTTCTTTCTTATCCAACTCCATATCTTGGAACCTGATCCTTTAAGCGAAATATAGCACACTAGCAAGCAAGAGCAGTCCTTCTTGTCCATGGAGGTTCTCCTAGATTCTCCTTAATGCTTTGACACAGTAGCTCAGGGTGACTGGTTTTTCTCTAAAACTGGGCTTAAAGTCCAGTCAGTGAATACAAAGGATTTCTTCTGATAATACCATTTGAAGTTTAGTAAATTCATTCTTGTGCCAGCTGCAGGTTAAGGAAAAAAATCAAATGATTGGATTTTACAGTGGCCTCTAGTCATCTACCTTTTTATTTAAAGTATGAATGACTCCAGAATCATTCATGGAATTGATATCGTAAAACGGCACTCTGTCTCCGAGTTTTCAAATTTCAGAGATAAATAATGGAAACCGACATTATGCTAAGAATTTCTTATTTTCTTTTCCAGGGAGTGACAAGATTGGAAATATACATTGTCATGTGACTGGATCACATGGGGAAGCGCTTTATTACAGACATCAGTTCCATGGTGTTAATTTGAAATGCCTTAATGGCAGGCAAAAACCAGTCATTTCATTTTTGTAAATTGCAGATTTTATCGCAGAGTAACAAATGTTGCTGTAATTAGACTTCTGTTTTTATATATATATATATATACGTATACATATATATATATATACATATATATATATTCTTTACTTTTTGTATCAGTAACCAGGCTCGCACACACAGGGTCTGCTGCCAAGTTGCAAACCACACAGTAAAGGAAAAAAAATGTATTTGTCATGTTTGAAAAGTGTTAACTACAAAAGGCGGTTTCCTTTCTTTCCATTTTCTTTGAAACTGTAAATAATGTTATGTATTAGTGTGCCTGAACCTTGCATACCTTTCCAATATTTCCCAAGAGCCCTCAGAGAGGCTAACTGTGATGATGACACATTGGTACAATTTAGATGTCTATTTGGTGGCTCCTGTTAAGACGCATCAGTGTAAGATGTTACTGTATTCACTGTTCATTGTAATTGTGTATTGTGGAAAATATACTTTTGGAAGGCATGGGGTTGCCAGTACCACAAAAACTGTGTTGTACATAATGTATAGATTTTGAATGGGGAAATAATAAGAATCTGTGAATAATAACATGTCTTTTTGGGATAATCTTGAATGGCAAAAAAAAAAAAAGTCCCCTAGCCTGCATACCAGAAGACATCTGTGATGGTTCTATGACTTGAATAGTCCTGCAGTCTTTTTTTTAATGTTTACAATTATCCAGTTTTAGAAGAGAGACTTTAATGCCAATGCCTGGTTACTTGTTTTATGCTGTAATCTAGTTTATTTTATGTAAAATGGATATTGAATGCTTTCTTTTTTTATACCTGCCTTAAATAATTTGGCAATCAGAATTAAAAAGTTGTTTTTGTAATTCATTGCGTTTGTCTCAACGTACTTAAGTCTGGTTCACCCCTGGAACCAAATTTCTTTAATGACTCTCAACCGTCATATGTCAAATGTAAAGCACACTGAGTGCTGTGAATTGCTCTGGGTAAATGCTGGCTGGAATGGGCAATTGTATTTTGCATAGGCGTGTGGTGGTGCCAAATTCTCATTTTGAGCATGGGAATGAACTTGGAGGTATGAAAGGGTGGGGCCTTGAGGGGACTGGAGGCGAAGAGGAGGAGGGGAAGGAAAGAAAAGAGGAAGAGGAGTCCAGGATACAGAAAGACGGGAAGGAAGAAGTGATAAAGTTCTCACCAGGCAGCAGGGCAGATGGGAGTGACTCCCCTCACCCCTGTAGCCACCCACCTGCTTGCCTTAACCCTGTATGCTCTCATGCCACACAGGACCACACAAGTCCCATTGTCATGGCAGCCATGATGTTGCCAAGGTGCCAGCGTTCATTGTTCCAGGTGACAGTGGTGAGCTACTTGGTCTCTCTGGGCCGGAGCGCTGATCATATTATGAGGAAGTCACAGTACCTTTATGATTGAAAAGTTATTTCTTGCCAATGTCTCTGGGGCTCCCTTTTATTGTTATATTGTACTCTCCCTGGCGCTTAGTACGGTCCTCTGCACACAGTAAGTGCTCAATAAATATGATTGACTGACTAAACCTTCAGCGTTTGTGGGTGGTCCAAGCCCTTTGAGGGATGTTTAGTTTTGAGCCATGAATTAGATAACTGAGTTTGGCTCCAGTATGATGTACTGCCCTCTACCCCTACTGGCCAGCCAGATGCTGCCCTATACTAAGTGAATATGTGTTTCTAAATGCATTTAAATGCTTGCTTCATAAAGGAATTAGCATCCACCATAGGAGAGGGTTGGGGAATCAACCTAACCCACTGCTCTATCAGTGTCCAGGAACAATTGTATTTCACCTTGCATCTAAAAGACTAGCATTTTCTGTTTCTTACCTTGTGAGACTGTTCCATATTTTAATACATGTTAACAATAGAAATATTTTCCAAACTTCACTTTCCATTTTTCTTCCTTTTTACCCCTTTCTACTATGTACAAACCCAACTCTTTGGTGCTTATACTCAGTCTCCATATGGAATATGTTTATGTTTCTCACCATATAATTTAGAAAAGTTATGTAGCTTAGGGAAGTTGGATGGAATTTCACCCGGTTGCTGCCTTTGTCCTTGAATTGATGACCTCCCGATTAGGGAAGACAAACTGAAGTTAGGTGAATGACAACTTTACCACCTGCAGAGATCATACTTGGGGTGGAAATGGGGAACATGGTGTACTATCTGACCTGACCTCTGAGTTGGGAGTGATAATGTTTTTCTAAGTGATACTTTCGCTGACCAAACTGTTAGGCCTTAGAATGACTGGCTGAGTGCATGCTATAAGCCTGACTTTTAGCTGTTCCTCATGAAACTACCCAGAGATGACAATCTTGTGAATTTATGTGTGGGGCTCAGTTTTACTCTGCTACAGAAAGTAGAAATCACAGCTACAAAGACCCAAGATGGTTGGAGGGTTTGTTCCAGCTTTTGACAATTTGTGATTGGTTTAGATTACCTTTCCTCACTAATATAGTATTACCTTTGCTTAGTACAGTGCTCTTAGTACAGAGCTCACAGAAAGTGACTGATTAATTTGCTTCTGATGGCAAGAATTGCCAGAAGGGTTGAACTTATTTTAACACACCCATATACCAGTCACTGCCCAACATGGATTAAAGGTCCCAAACCCTAAGCATCCTGGACTCCTCTCTATTCCTCTGAAGAATCCATCCTTAATACTGCTAGGATTGCTTCTCATTTATGGGCCTAAAATCCATCCCTTTAGTAACTAATAATGAGGTTTACTGATTTACTCCACTCTAGTCATTCCTGGCCTGTTCAAATTTACTAGTCTCCAGTATATGCAAAAAGCCTAGAGAGCCACAGACCTTGTGCAAATGGACTTCCTTGAGTCAGGCCAGTTGAAGGATTGTATATCCTGACCCTCTCTTAGAACACACACTGCTGAAACAAGGTCATATGAGCTATCTAGGATTTTTACTCTTATAAGGAAATCTTAGGTGACTTTAGCCAAGATACATAATCGATTTTCAACCTAGACCCATCATTGTGCCTCCAATAAACTGGTCTTACAAATTTTCACTACTGGGGATTCTGATTTACTGCTGGGTAAGACTAAGTCCCTGTGTGTAACCAGAGTGATTTGCTTAGATTGATACAGGGTAAAACAGTAGTTCCAAAGATAATTAGTGGTGTTATTTCATTTCATCCTTGAAACCAAAAGAAAGGCAGACAGTCAATGCCACTTACTACTGTTTTTGTCTGCTAAAGATATCCGTCGATATTCTCTGCTCTCCGAGGAAGTCCCAGCATCGTAAAGATTGCTGACTTAATACCTTCCAGAGGGAAGTTCCTCTGACCTAGGGCCCACTTCATTCATCCAGCTCCCAAACACCTTTCTAAATAAGTTAGGAAGTAGTTCAACTCCCAGTAAAGGAAGGTACCAGAAAAAAACTTTAGACCCTTCAACTCAAAGGTTCTTTACCTGCTCTTTCACCCCCTGGTGTGAAGGTCGTTGTCCTGTCAATGACAGTAAAGGAGAAAATATGATAGGCTTGTCTTGGAGCTTGATCCTCTGGGGCCTACATCTCTCTCAGACATTTTTGTTACCTGTGTAATTGACCTACGTTGCAGCCTGAGTCCACAACCAGTCTCCCAACCATGGGCCGCCACCGGGGGCCTTCCACTCGGGAGACGGGCTACCCAACCCATGGCCACCGGTAATCCCGTCGGCCCCTGTTGTAACCAGGAAAGGAAAAGGAAACTCCTACAGGGTGAGACCTTCTCAACTTTTAGGAAGTCGGGAAGCCCATGGCCAGGGCTGGGCCTGTTAAGGTTGTTGGTCTGAACCACAATGCGCCTGACACTCTGGCCACGGTACCCTATTGCTCTTGTGCTTACCGTTGTCCCTGTCTTTTATGTCATTTTTGTGTTCTTACTGCATCATGTTTCCTTATGTCAATTGCCACCCCTCCCTGCCACTTATCTATATAAATTATTTATATTAATGTCTGACTTCCCCTCTAGACTGTAAGTTTGGTGTGGGCAGGGAATGTATCTACCAACTCTATTGTACTCTCCCAAGTGCTTAGTACAGTGCTCAGTAAATACGATTGATTGAGCCTCTTGGGGGCCAGGGGCTATGTCTCATTCTCACTCATATATTTTTTCCCAGTGTTTAGTACACAGTACTTAATAAATACTATCACTATTACTACTACCACCTCTCCTTACTAGATCCACTACTTTTGCCCCAGTGTGGCGGGGGGGGGGGGGGGGCTTCTACCTGTTGCCACCTGATTTGTATTAAGGCACCTATCTTAAAAGCATTTCCAGGCTCCCTGTTGACCAAGCTCCTTAGACATGAGTCCTTCCTTGCTGAAAAAACAAGCAGAGCAGAAGGAGCAATTGTTGCGCATCACAAGATGGGCCCAACCCTCTCCGCTTTGCCTTTGTGAGCTCTAGGCCTCTGGGTGGTCTGACCCCAAAGTTGAGATCACTGCTGCCAACTGCTTGGTTAGGACTTTAGTTTGCTCTCTCTAGAGGATTAACTTGAATTTCTTTTCAGGAAATAAATGTCTTTGGACAGTCTCGGGCACCAGAGTTGCTCTAATTTTCAGCCTCTAAAGACTTTGATAATTGAACAAAACCATTTTACATTTAACAGGCATCCATTCTACAGCATTCTGGTGCAGAGATAAATGAGCTAAAATGAATCCACAATCTTTCCCTGCTCTAGATTCCCCCTAGATTAGGTTAAAGTAGCTTAAGCTCCCTTCACAGCTTTCTTTTTCTGGATCTTGGCTATCTGCAGTTCATTTGTAAGTTCATGAAGGGCAGGAACTATGTCCTCAGTTTTACTGTACGTTTCCAAACACTTGCAACCAGAAGGGCCATAATAAGCATTGATGATGACCTTGGGGCCTAGGGCTCCTCTGAGTCCAAGTGCTGCTTGGACTGTGGATTTAGACCAGCAGTGTCCCCATCTCACTGGTTCATGAGGATGGAACATAGTGTGGTCTCTCTAGGACTTAAACTCTTATTATGTGCCCTGCTCTGTACTAAGCACTGGGGTAGATACAGTCCCTGCCCACATAGGGCACAATCTTAATCCCCATTTTCCAGATGAAGTAACTGATGCACAGAGAAGTAAAGTGACTTGCCCAAGGTCACCCAGCAGACAAGTGGCAGGGCCAGGATTAGAACCCAGGTCCTTTAACTCCCAGGTCTGTGCCCTTGTCACTAGGCCACGCTGTTTCTTCCTAGTCTTCTCTGTGACACTGTCTTGGGACATCAAGGGCTTTTAAAGAGCTTCCTTTCTGTTTCCATTGCAATAACGTGCCAATGGAGGCAGAGCAGTTGACTGAGTGTCTTAACTGGGGTCAGAGGAGTAGGTTGCCCAATTTTTGTTAATAAGAATAAAAATTGTATTTAAGTGCTTACTATGTGCCCAACACTGAACTAAGCACTGGCTCACTGTGGGCAGAGAATGTGTCTGTTTACTGTTATAGTGTACTCTCACAAGCGCTTAGTTCAGTGCTCTGCACACAGTAAGCACGCAATAAAAACGATCAAATAAATGAAGGAATGAGATAGACACAAGACCCAAGCTGAAACCCTGAAGACACACAAGAGTCAACAAAGTTGTTGGCCTGCCCAAGTTGCAGCTGGGCTGTTTATAATGCATCCCGGGCAGGCCGACAACTTTCTTAACTCATGTTTGTCCTCAGGGTTTCAGTCTGCATCTTACCACTGTTTCCTTAGTAATACTGCTGCTGCTTCTGAACTACATCATGAGCTTCCTCTCTCAGTCTGAAATCAACCATGATGGCTTCCTCCTGTCTCTCCCCACTCCAGTCTATTCTTCATTACGCTGCCCGGATCATCTTCCTGCAGAAACGCTTTGGGCATGTCACTCCCCTCCTTAAAAACCTCCAGTGGTTGCCTATCAACCTCCGCACGAAACAAAAACTCCTCACTCTTGGCTTCAAGACTCTCCATCACCTTGCCCCCTCCTACCTCACCTCCCTTCTCTCTTTCTACTGCCCACTCCGCATGCTCCGCTCCTCCGCTGATCACCTCACTATCCCCCATTCACGCCTATCCCGCCGTCGACCTCTGGCCCACGTCCTACTGCTGTCCTGGAATGCCCTCCCTCCTCACCTCCGCCAAACTCTCTTCCAAACCCTACTGAGAGCTCACCTCCTCCAAGAGGCCTTCCCAGACTGAGCTACCCCTTTTCCCTCTGCTCCCTCTGCTCCCTCTCTGCTCCCCCTCTGCCCTCTGCTCCTCCCCCTCCCCCCTTCACCTCCCCTCAGCACTGTGCTCATTTATATATATATTCCCCTTGATTCTATTTATCATGATTATGTTATCTTGTTTTTATCCGCCTGTCTCCCCTGATTAGACTGTGAGCCCGTCATTGGGCAGGGATTGTCTCTAATTGTTGCCGAATTGTACATTCCAAGCACTTAGTACAGACAGACTGCCACTCTCCCCACCCTCGAAGCCTTCTTAAAATCACACCTCCTCTAAGAGGCCTTCCCCAACCAAGCCCTCGTTTTCCCTACTCTCTCTCCCTTCTGCATCACCCTTGCCCTATATTTTTTAAAACGGTATTTGTTAAGCATTTAGTATGTGTCAGACAACTGTGCTTAGTGCTGGGGTAGACACAAGTTAACCTGGTTGGAAATAGTACCCGTCTCACTTAGAGCTCACAGTCTTCATCCCTATTTTACAGATGAGAGAACTGAGGCACACAGATGTTAATGGACTTGCCCAAAGTCACACAGACTAGTAGCGAGTTGGAATTAGAACTCAGGTACTCTGACTCCCAGGCCCATGCTCTTTCCACTAGGCCATGCTGCTTCTCTTTATTCACCCCTCAGCATTACTGTATAAATCCATAATTTATTTTGATGTCTGTCTCCACCTCTAGACTGGAAGCTCCTTGTGGGCAGGGGACATGTCTACCAACTCTCTTATATTGTACTCTCCAATGTGCTTAGTACAGTGCTCTGCACACGGTGAGCACTCAGTAAATATGATTGATTGACTCTCTGGTTTCACAGGGGCTAGGAAAAGCCTCCTATTTCATCCTGGGGTACATATAACCCAGAGTAGTTAATGAGCATGTCCCAAACCTCTACCAACTTACCAGCCCATTCTTGGGGAATCTATGCTCCTGGGAAGCTCCCATTAGAGGAAGTGCTTAAATGGGTCATGTTCCATAGGGGTAGAGCAAGATGCTCAGCATCTTCTGCATGGTACCACAGAGTAACATTGTGGTTTTACAGTAGCCCAGTCCCTCCCCTGAAGAATTGTCAGTTGAACTCACAACATTTTTTTCGTGCTGTCTTCAACCTAACTGCTGTACCGTCTCTTTCTAAATCTGATTAATTACCCTATTCTTGGCTGCATCAGACAGGCAGAAGGAAGAATCTAGATCCCTGGATGTGGCCCACCAAATCATCATCTCATTTGGGTTCCTTTTCTTAGCCAAACGGGAAGTTCTCATCTTTGATTCATTTCCTGATTGGTCTGTGCATTACTCAGGTCTTAACCTCTTCCTGTGGGTCCCCACTTCTCTTCAAAGGAAAGACTCAGATCATGCTGCCCATCTGTTCTGTAATTCAGTCAAAACAATCCGTTCTTTTTGCCAATCGGAACATACTGAGTGGAGGACATTGGGAGCTCACTGTTCTGATGGTAAATTCCATCCCAGAACAACAGCAGTGTCCCATGTTTCTCCCCTGGTGAAGATAAAGTCATTGTTCTTATTGTTAATATTGAGTTGATGAAACCTGATCACATCAGTCCTTTGAGGCTGGAAGTTAATCAAGGAGATTTGTCTGATTTAGCAAAAAAAGCCCAGGTCTAGGAATCTAGCTGCATTTGTAACTTGGCTAGTAGACTGTAAGCTCATGGAGGACAAGGAATATTTTTGCCAACTCACTCTGTTGTATTGTACTCTCCTAAGTGCTTAGTACAATGTTCTGCACAGAGTAAGTGCTCAAATACCATTGCTGCTACTGCTGATCATTCAGACCTAGAATTGGGTCTCAATTAGCCAGATATTTCAAACCCAAAATACATCACCTTCAATAACCACAATAGCTATGAGTCGGAGGAGTGTTTTGGGAACTTTAGAATAGACATGGATTTGAGTCCTGGTTCCAGTACTCTGCAGGACTGTGAAAGAATAGGGCAAATTTGTCATTCCCATCATTAGATGAAACAGTCCCGTGTCATGTTTATAAAATGAAACAGTAAGTGACAGCCATGCCTTTCCCACAGGACTATCACTCTGATGCTTCATTTCTGAAACAAAGACTCCTGTTTCAGAAGGATTGCCTTGCCCACTGTTCCCGGAAAATCCAGTTTCAGGACCCCAAAATGGTTCCAGGGAGCTGCTTTCTTTCCTGGCAGCTCCAGGGACCTAACAAAGCTTAGAGGGACCTGGTACCAGCAAAGAACCACTGCCTGGTCTTTGTCTGCTGCTGCCAACCACCCACCCCTGTTGAGTGCCTTTGAGGTATTAATCAATCAATCAATCATATTTATTGAGCACTTACTGAGGGCAGAGCACTGTACTAAGCACTTGGGAGAGTGCAATACAACAAAGTTGGTAGGCACGATTGCTGCCCACAGTGAGCTTACGGTCTAGAGAGAGAGAGAGACAGATATTCATATATATAAATAAATTACAGCTATGTACATAAGTGCTGTGAGGCTGGTGGAGGGGTGAGAAAAGGGTGCAAATCCAAGTGTGAGGGTGATGCAGAAAGAAGTGGGAGAAGAGGCAGGACAGCAGCAACAGCTGCTGGATGCCTGACAGAATTTCTGGAAGCATGAGTCCTTTGCCCTGCCCTGTCTGGGTCAGGCCCTTAAGCAGTGAAGCAGCATGGCTTAGTGGATAGAGCATGAGCCTGGGAGTCAGAAGGTCATGGGTTCTAATCCTGGCTCCACTACGTGTCTGCTGTGTGACCGTGGGCAAGTCACTTCACTTCTCTGGGCCTCCATCTGTAAAATGGAGATTGAGACTGTGAGCACCATGTGGAACAGGGACTGTATCCAACCCGATTTGCTTGTATCCACCCCAGTGCTTAGTACAGTTCCTGGCACATAGTAAGTGCTTAACAAATACCATAATAGTAATAATTATTATCACAATACCCCTGTTTGTTTGGCAGCAAGATATCCAGGGCAGAGCCAATGGGGTTAGAAAGACATTCCATGGCCCCTTATACCAATGCAACTGTTCCCCTGCTGGCATACCCCCTGCCGCTGCACCCCACCCAGGGGAGAATTAGGGGAAGTCAAATTGGTGATGGGTATCTGATAGCCTTTCCAGATTTAGCGTCCAGAAATGGGCAGGGTTTATGGGTAATTTCCAACCCCTCAAGCCATCTGTTCCGTCCTATGTTGTATAAAGGGGTAAATATATCTTTGCCTTTACCGTGCTCACTTCCCTTTGCAGAAAAGATGAAAATACTGAAAAGCTACCAGTTCACCAAAACCCTAAGGAAGGACAGTGCTTTAAACAGTAGCTGACTGAGTTATTTTGTCTTTTGATCGGTTGGCGCATTCAGTTTCTGAATATTACAAGTCAAAAGATTCAAATTATTTCAGACTTTAAGACTTTAGCACAACTTGCTATAACAAAGAGCAATCTACAGTCAGGCCCACTGTAGATCTGAAGCTCTTCTGTTAAAAGCCATGATAACCTATTAATAACAACAACAATAATCATAATATTTAAGTGCATCAAACAGAAGCTCCTTACCATTGGCTTTAAAGCACCCACCCGCCTTGCCCCCTCCTAACTTACCTTGCTGATTTCCTACTACAACCCAGCGTGCTCATTTTGCTACTCTAACACCAACCTATTCATTATACCTCGATCTCCTCTATCAATCAATCACATTTATTGAGAGCTTACTGTGTGCAGAACACTACACTAAGTTCTTGGGAGAGTACCATATAACAGAGTTGGTAGACTTGTTCCCTGCCCACAAGGAGCTCTATCTCACCATGGATCCCTTGCCCAAGTCCTGCCTCTGGCCTGGAATTCCCTCCCCATTAATATTTGACTACCACTCTCTCCGCCATCAAAACCTTAGTCAAATTACATTTCCGCCAAGAGGCCTTCCCAGACTAAGCCCTCTTTTCCCAATCAGTGGTATTTATTGAGCGGCTTACTATGAGCAGAGCACTGTACTAAGCACTTGGAGGGTACAACAGAATTAGCAGACACGCTCCCCACCCTTCTGTGTGCACCTTTTACACTCACTCCCTCGGTGAACTCATTCTCTCTCACGGCTTTGACTACCATCTCTACGCAGATGACATGCAGATCTACATCTCCGCCCCTGTCCTCTCCCCCTCCCTTCAGGCTCGCATCTCCTCCTGCCTCCGGGACGTCTCCACCTGGATGTCGGCCAGCCACCTAAAACTCAACATGAGCAAGACTGAGCTCCTCATCTTCCCTCCCAAACCCGGTCCTCTCCCAGACTTCTCTATCACCGTCGATGGCATGACCATCCTTCCCGTCTCTCAGGCCCGCAATCTCGGTGTCATCCTTGACTCGTCTCTCTCGTTCACCCCACACATCCTATCCGCTACCAAGACCTGCCAGTTTCACCTCTACAGTATCGCCAAGATCTGCCCTTTCCTCTCCACCCAAACGGCTACCTTACTGTTACAGGCTCTCGTTATATCCCGGCTAGACTACTGTGTCAGCCTTCTCTCTGACCTTCCTTCCTCCTCTCTCGCCCCGCTCCAGTCTATTCTTCACTCCGCTGCCCGGCTCATCTTCCTGCAGAAACGATCTGGGCATGTCACTCCCCTTCTTAAACAACTCCAGTGGTTGCCTATCAACCTCCGCTCCAAACAAAAACTCCTCACTCTAGGCTTCAAGGCTCTCCATCACCTTGCCCCTTCCTACCTCTCCTCCCTTCTCTCTTTCTACCACCCACCCAGCATGCTCTGCTCCTCTGCCGCCCACCTCCTCACCGTCCCTCGGTCTCGCCTATCCCGCCGTCGACCCCTGGGCCACGTCCTCCCGCGGTCCCGGAACGCCCTCCCTCCTCACCTCCGCCAAACTGATTCTCTTCCCCTCTTCAAAACCCTACTTAAAACTCACCTCCTCCAAGAGGCCTTCCCAGACTGAGCTCCTCTTCTCCCTCTACTCCCTCTGCCACCCCCCCTTTACCTCTCCGCAGCTAAACCCTCATTTTCCCCTTTTCCCTCTGTTCCTCCACCTCTCCCTTCCCATCCCCACAGCACTGTACTCGTCCGCTCAACTGTATATATTTTCATTACCCTATTTATTTTGTTAATGAATTGTACATCGCCTTGATTCTATTTAGTTGCCATTGTTTTTACGAGATGTTCTTCCCCTTGACTCTATTTATTGCCATTGTTCTCGTCTGTCCATCTCCCCCGATTAGACTGTAAGCCCGTCAAATGGCAGGGACTGTCTCTATCTGTTGCCGACTTGTTCATCCCAAGTGCTTAGTACAGTGCTCTGCACATAGTAAGCGCTCAATAAATACTATTGAATGAATGAATGAATATTGAATGAACCTTTGCACTTAGATCTGTATCCTTTACTCACCCCACCTTCAGCCCACAGCACTTATGTACATATCCTTGATTAATTTTAATGTCTGTCTCTCCCCTCAGACTGTAAATTCTCTGTGGGCAGGGAACATGTCTACCAACTCTGTTCTATTGTACGGGATAGCTAGATTGATCACTCTCTATGGTGCCAAGCACTGTACTGGAGGAGATACTTCAGATGCAGATTGGACACTATCCCTGTCCCTCATGGCACTCACAGTCTAAAGGAGGGGGAAAGAACAGGTATTTAATGGCCATTTTACAAATAAGAAAACTAAGGCATAGACAAGTTAAGTGATTTGACCAAGATCACACATGGCAGGCAAGTAGCGGGAGCTGGGACTAGAACCCAGGCGCCTCTTGACTCCCCATGTGCTGTCCACTAGGCCTGCTGTTTTTCAATGCCGACTATCTCTAGATACTCTCTAGACTACAGATTATATACTATATGCATAGTAGATACAAAAATATACACTGGGGCTGGAGAGGAAGGAGAATGAATTAATACACTTCAACGTGTAATAGTTTCTTTCAAAGGGTAGTCCAAACCACTGAGTAATCTTGAAACTCTCCACTAAAAGAAATAGGCTGTTGAGGTCAAACCAGAAATAGTCTTTAGCATGAACAAATGAATGAATGAACAAATGAATGAATGAGCCATTCAATGTTGTGTTGATGCTGTGACCCCAAAGTGGATTTATAGGAAGCCCTTTCAGCACAATTCAACTGCATTTTGAACGAGAGAACATTGTACTTTAAAGACATGATTTCCATTATTTGAGTTTGCAGGGGCTATTTACTCCTTTGATCATAATGCTGTAATATTTGTTCATGGAACTAAAGGGCATAGCAATTTCAGTGGAAACATTTCCATTAGAAGACTAAGAGTCTTGGAAAGGCTATTTAAACACCAGAGTTAGAAGAGCAATTTTAAAAGCGTTCCGGTGGAATATAACTGATTTCAATTTTTGCACTCAAACTTGTCAAGGGGAACAGAGCTCCAATTTTTTTTCGCTCTGTCCAGTTTCCTGTAGCAGAGGTCTATGGCTCGGGTTTGTATATTTTTAAGGCCCTATATGAATTTCTTCTGGAGGTGTAGCCTTACTCTTTTAAAGCTTTGTTAAGCCTTCTGTAGTGTTTTCCATCAATACAAATTTATTGCCCATCAGTCACTAGGAAATCACAGTAATTACATGAAACAAAGAAGTAATATTGCCTTTCTGTATAAGAATAAAAGAATCCTGAAGTCTCCCAACAGATGTGCCCTAGTGGTTATGTTTAAGGAACCTTGATTTGGAGGCCTGGACTCTTCCTTTCCCCTGTTCAGGATATGAGGTTCTGGCTTGAGGAATGGTAGATAAAACTGTCATCTCTGCAGAACACCTGAGGCTGCTTCTATTAGTGTAAGGAGGAATGTGCTTGCCAAATTGCTAAGATCCATATCTTGCTCTATCAGGGAATGATATGGAGGGGTGGGTGGTTCCTCTGGATATCCATCAGGCCTTCCCTGATTGGTTTACTGATAGTCCAAGTGGCAATTGGCAACCCTAGTTGTCCTCACCTGCCATCTGCCTGCACGTGGCCCCTTCTCCACTGTCCTCCTCTCTTCTCTTGCTATTGTAAATTTGCAAGCCCCTGTGCTAGTAAAAACCTCCCAATCCCTAACACTCCTGCCAAATCAAGACCAGTTTCATACATTTGGCCACTTGGAAGTGAGGTCAGAAGGACCACCACCCCCACATGTTACACCATGAGTGCATGATACGTAATGAAATGGCATCATACGGATCATTTCTCTGGAAATCATTTCCTCACCACTGGTCCTACTAGCCGCAACACTGATCCTGACTGAGCACCCCAGAGACCTCAATTCTCTGATGTACATCCCCCTGGCAGATCATTTCTGATCCTCCGCCATCTTTGAGAGAAGTCACATAGCCACCACCCTTATTCCTGTACAGTGTGTGCTGCTTTTCTGACTGGCCTGGAGATTGGACCCTCTGCTCTAAGGAGAACTGGGGAGAGCAGCAGCACTGTTTATTCCTTTTGCAGGGTGTGTGTGCAACTTTTAATTTTAAGTTTGGGGGCCAACTTGGAGTAGGGAAAATTGGCAAAGTAAATGGGGCTGGTGAGGGGGACATGTAGATCCACACTAGGCCAAGAGGACACAGAAGGAAAGAAGTTGGGACTTGGCAAGGAGCCTGAGGGAGTAGGGCAGTTAGCCCCCAAAGCTCTGTGAGTTAAACATTAGTCAGAGAATGAGGCTGGAAATACAGAAAGACAGAGAAGAAGAGAGGAGAGAAAGGCTGTGTGGAGAGATGAGAAAAAGGAGAGTGAAAAGCAAGGAGAGAAAAGAAAGAGAGAAGGAGGGAGAAAGGACAATTTAGGGATGAAGAGGAGAACGGGTGCTAGGTGAGTTATAATGCACATAAGGAAACAAACATGCACTTTTCTCTATTCTTCCCCTTGACTCTATTCTTCCCCTTGACTCTATTTATTGCCATTGTTCTTGTCTGTCCGTCTCCCCCGATTAGACTGTAAGCCCGTCAAACGGCAGGGACTGTATCTGTTGCCGACTTGTTCATCCCAAGCGCTTAGTACAGTGCTCTGCACATAGTAAGTGCTCAATAAATACTATTGAATGAATGAATGAATGAACAACAGACAAAAGCATGCATAGACAGAGATATACACACACAAATCTACACAGGTACACATCCACAGACATAGATAAACTCCAATGCACACAGAGACACAAGCACAGAGGAACCTACATCCTCCCCTTCAACAACTGCCTGTGCTGCCACTGTCACTGTTGCCCTAGCCATCTTCATCACAACTGAAAGGTTCTGTCTCACCTTCTTGGGCTTGTGGGTTCTACCTTTGCCCTGTTGGGTGGCAACCCAATAAAGTGTATGTTTAATGCAGGGTGCCTATTCACTTAATTTAATGCCTGCTTTCCAAACCCATTGGATTAATCAATCCATCGATAGTAATTTATTGAGTGCATCAGCCTGGGTGGTGGAAGTGAGTGCCTCCAATGTGGTATGCTTTAATTGATTGGGAGAGTAAAGTTTGAAGATGTGATCCCTGCCCAATCCAGCAGGTGAGCTAGACAATATAATTTCAGATAGAAGGAAAATGAAAAGGGAAAAATGTTTGATGTGCAAGGGAGAAGCAGCATGGTGTAGAGGATAGAGCATGGGCCTGGATTCATTCATTCATTCAGTAGTATTTATTGAGCGCTTACTATGTGCAGAGCACTGTACTAAGCGCTTGGAATGTACAAATCAGCAACAGATAGAGACAGTCCCTGCCCTTTGACGGGCTTACAGTCTAATCGGGGGAGACAGGCAGACAAGAACAATGGTAATAAATAGAGTCAAGGGGAAGAACATCTCATAAAAACAATGGCAAATAAGTAGAATCAGGGTGATGTACATCTCATTAAACAAAATAAACAAAATAAATAGTGTGATGAAGATATATACAGTCGAGCAGACGAGTATAGTGCTGAGGGGGTGGGATGGGAGAGGGGGAGGAGAGGGAAAGGGGGGAGAAGAGGGTTTAGCTGCGGAGAGGTGAAGGGGGGTAGAGGGAGCAGAGTGAAAAAGGGGGGAGCTCAGTCTGGGAAGGCCTCTTGGAGGAGGTGAGTTTTAAGTAGGGATTTGAAGAGGGGAAGATAATTAGATTGTCTGAGGTGAGGAGGGAGGGCATTCCAGGACCGCGGGAGGACGTGGCCCAGGGGTCGACGGCAGGATAGGCGAGACTGAGGGACGGTGAGGAGGTGGGCGGCAGAGGAGCGGAGCGTGTGGGGTGGGCAGTAGAAAGAGAGAAGGGAGGAGAGGTAGGAAGGGGCAAGGTGATGGAGAGCCTTGAAGCCTGGAGGGAGGAGTTTTTGTTTGGAGCGGAGGTTGATAGGCAACCACTGGAGGTGTTTAAGAAGGGGAGTGACATGCCTAGATCGTTTCTGCAGGAAGATGAGCCGGGCAGCGGAGTGAAGAATAGACTGGAGCGGGGTGAGAGAGGAGGAAGGGAGATCAGAGAGAAGGCTGACACAGTAGTCTAGCCGGGATATAACGAGAGCTTGTAGCAGTAAGGTAGCCATTTGGGTGGAGAGGAAAGGGCGGATCTTGGCGATATTGTAAAGGTGAGACCGGCAGGTCTTGGTAACGGATCAGATGTGTGGGGTGAATGAGAGAGACGAGTCAAAGATGGCACCGAGATTGCGGGCCTGAGAGATGGGAAGGATGGTCGGACCATTCACGGTGATAGGGAAGTCTGGGAGAGGACCGGGCTTGGGAGGGAAGATGAGGAGCTCAGTCTTGCTCATGTTGAGTTTTAGGTGGCGGGCAGACATCCAGGTGGAGACATCCTGGAGGCAGGAGGAGATGCGAGCCTGAAGGGAGGGGGAGAGGACAGGGGCAGAGATGTAGATCTGTGTGTCATCTGCGTAGAGATGGTAGTCAAAGCCGTGAGAGCGAATAAGTTCACCGAGGGAGTGAGTGTAAATGGAGACCAGAAGAGGGCCAAGAACTGACCCTTGAGGAACTCCAACAGTTAAAGGGTGGGAGGGGGAGGAGGCGCCTGCGAAGGAGACCGAGAATGACCGGCCAGAGAGATAAGAGGAGAACCAGGAGAGGATGGAGTCAGTGAAGCCAAGGTGAGATAAGGTGTGGAGGAGGAGGGGATGGTCGACAGTGTCAAAGGCAGCTGAGAGGTCAAGGAGGATTAGAATGGAGTAGGAGCCATTGGATTTGGCAAGAAGGAGGTCATGGGTTACCTTAGAGAGAGCAGTCTCGGTAGAGTGGAGGGGACGGAAGCCAGATTGGAGGGGGTCCAGGAGAGAATGGGAGTTAAGGAATTCTAAGCAGAATGTCAGAAAGTCACGGGTTCTAATTCCGGCTCCGCTTCTTGTCTGCTGTGTGACCTCGGGCAAGTCACGTCACTTCTCCGTGCCTCAGTTATCTCATCTGTAAAATGGGGATTGAGACTGTGAGCATTACATGGGTGACTTGGTCCAACCCGATTTGCTTGTATCCACACCAGCACTTAGTAGAGTGCCCTGCACATAGTAAGTGCTTAACACATACCACAATTATTATTATTGTTATGAGCAGATACTTAAGTAGTAGAATATGTAAGTTGCTATGTACAGAAGTGTTCCAAGTGATTGTGAGGAAAGTGCAGAGGTGGCCCCAGAAGGCTGATGTGGGAGTTGGGAGGGTCTGACTTGGAGAGAAGAAAAATTAATCAGGGAAGGTAGGCATTTGGGGTTAAACTAGAGCTTTTCCAAAGAGCCTGAGTGCCTGGCCTCTGATGCCTTTTCCAGCTCCAACGTGTGGCTTCCAAAGGCCCCATTTTGTCCTCTGGGATCCTGAATTTTCCAATCTCCTGCTCCTCTGCCCACTTGGAAGAGCTGAAACTGCAGTGCAAGGTGCAGAGTAGCCTTTATGCCTGCCAGAGTGATTCTTAGGCAGAACCTGTAGCCAGGCAAGGCTGGTGATTCCACCAGCTATGCTGCAGCAACCTCTGGCCAATATCTTTACAGGTCGTGGGTTCTAATCCCCACTCCGCCACTTCTCAGCTGTGTGACTTTGGGCAAGTCACTTAACTTCTCTGTGCCTCAGTTACCTCATCTGTAAAATGGGGATTAAGACTGTGAGCCCCACTTGGGACAACCTGATTACATTGTATCTACTCCAGTGCTTAGAACAGTGCTTGGCACATAGTAAGTGCTTAACTAATACCTTTATTATTATACGCCCCCTCCCTACTTCTTAGGCTGCAAGCCCCATCTGGGACAGGGACTGTGTCTGATCTGATTCTCTTCCCTCTACCCCAGCACTTAGCACAGTAAGCACTTAACAAAGACCATAATTATTATTATTATTATTATTAATTATGCATTGCCTTTCAACTGAGTTGGGCTGCCTCTCTGAGTTGTTTTGCCTCTGATCAGCTGGGTAGAACTTTTTTTCCTCTGATTTGATTAGCTTTTTAATCAATCGATGGTATTTATTGAGTGCTTACTGTGTACAGAGCACTGTACTAAGCATTAGGGAAAGTACAGTACAACAGAGTTAGAGAAGCAGCATGGCTTAGTAGATAGTGCATGGGCCTGGGAGTTGGAAGGTTATGGGTTCTAATCCTGGCTCCATCATTTGTCTGCTCTGTGACCTTGGGCAAGTCACTTCAATTCTCTGGGCCTCAATTACCTCATCTGTAAAATGGGGATTGAGACTGTGAGCCCCACATGGGACAGGGACTGTGTCCAACCTGATTTGCTTGTAACCAGCCCAGCACTTAGTACAGTGCCTGGCACACAGTAAGAGCTTAACAAATACCACAGTTATTATTATTATTACTATTAGACAAACTCCCTGCTCAAAAGAAGGTTTTCTTTCTCTTCCCTGATTCAAGGGTTAGTAGCACCTCACTTCCACCACCCAGGCTGATGGACTGGAGATATAGAGAGGGTCTTTTCCACCGTAGCGGGGCTCAGTGGAAAGACCCGGGCTTGAGAGTCAGAGGTTATGGGTTCGAATCCCGGCTCTGCCACTTGTCAGCTGTGTGACTGTGGACAAGTCACTTCACATCTCTGTGCCTCAGTGACCTCATCTGTAAAATGGGGATTAAGACTGTGAGCCTCATGTGGGACAACCTAATTACCCTGTATCTACCCCAGCGCTTAGAACTGTGCTCTGCACATAGTAAGCACTTAACAAATACCAACATTATTATTATTATTGTTTGCCTTTATCCGGAGATGGATTGCCAGTGGCCGATTTCACTAAAAAATTCTCCTATGTAGCTACTTAATTTGATGGCCCATACGAACTAGCTCTCCCAGACTTATGGCCCCCGGCCTCACCACACAGAGAGCAGTGTTGTACTAAACTAGTGTTTAGTGATGAAGCTGTCCAACTGGGACTTGTGGACACAGTTAGCACACAGGGTTATTTTCCAGGTTTGATATTTTTGTTTCTACGAGAAAGGTTGGCTTGTTAAAAATGGCCTCCCGGACAACTGGGTGGCCGTGGTGGGTGTTCAACTATGGAATCAGAATGCCTCTATTTTGGGCTGGGGACCCAGAAAGGAAACAAACTGGGAGGAATCAAACTCACCTTAGGTATTGGGTTCATTTTTTCCAGCTGGTACCTACCAGCTGAAGGAGGAAAGTGGTTGCTATTTAAGGTGGCTAAGAGCACACCGATAAAGAATCATTTTGAAAAAAACTGTTAGAGGTTGTAACATGGTGGCTTTCCCAATTGAGGTTCAGTCACCATGAGAAAAAAAAAAGGCTCACTTTGACTTGAGGCCTCTTCATTCTGAACTCAGATCAATCCCGCAACTCCACTAATGTTTACTCGAACAAAATATTGACTGCAGTCACACTGCTGCCTTTACATAAAGACGAAAAACAATCTCAACCATTTGATAGGTTTAATTGTTTTTTTCCCTTCCTGAAAGAATAATGAAAGGGTCCCAAAAAGCAGAACTCTAGAGTTATTTTATAACTGGCACTAACAAATTCCACCAATTACAGAGTCCATTCTGTAAGCAATGAATGTGGCTCCCAATTAATCTAGTGCACCTCCAGGCAAGGTCTAAATCAGCTGAATCCAGCTAAAGCAATTTGCACCCAGCTAAAAGCAAATTGGAAAATAAGTGTTTCACGCTGCTGCCTATCTTTGCAAGCCCCATCCACAATCAGTGTGCTGGCAGCAGCCTTCTGTCATGTTATTTGAAGCTATCAATTTTAATTATAACAATTATTGATTAGTTGGGAAAGTGAATAATCTATTGCTCAAACGAGGCTGTGAAGCCATCTGCTGTCTCCTTTCCTCCTATCTCTGCACAGTTCCCCTTTGGGAACCTCAGCCACAGTCTCTCCTGGGATTGTGGGGATGAGGCTGTGAGTCCACTATGGAGACCCATTTAGAGTCTTTACTTGCACCACCCCCAATAAAAATAATAACAATGATGAAGTAATTCATTAAGCACTATGTCATGACAAACACTGTGCTAAGTGCTGGGGTAGAGGGAAGAGAATCAGATCAGACACAGTCCCTGTCCCAAATGGGGCTTGCAGCCTAAGAAGTAGGGAGGGGCCGTATAATAATAAAGGTATTAGTTAAGCATTTACTATGTGCCAAGCACTATTCTAAGCACTGGAGTAGATACAATGTAATCAGGCTGTCCCAAGTGGGGCTCACAGTCTTAATCCCCATTTTACAGATGAGGTAACTGAGGCACAGAGAAGTTAAGTGACTTGCCCAAAGTCACACAGCTGAGAAGTGGCGGAGCGGGGATTAGAACCCATGACCTCTAACTCCCAAGTCCATGCTTTTTCCACTAAGCCAAGCTGCTTCTCTCGCACACCCATTTTATTTATGAGGAAACTAAGGCCCAGAGAAACCCCAGAGTGATGTGGAGCTGCAATCATCTTCTTTGGGCTCCTGGAAATGACCTTCAAAATGGATCAGGGAATTTTAGTTTGAAATTCCTAAAACCCCATTCTGTTTTTACTAGAGACCAGTAAGAGGGGAACACTCAAAAAAAGCTGGGAGAGTGGGCCAGAGTGAAGAGGAGTCTTGCTTGGCCTCATCAATCATGTCTTAATTCTTTGACCTGTTTAGATTTTATGGCCTGGGAGTCAGGTGACTTGGGTTCTAATCCTGACACCATCATTTACCTGCTGTGTGACCTTGGGCAAGTGACTAAATTTTTCTGGGCCTCTGTTTCCTCACCAATCAACAGGTGATTCAATACCTGTTCTCCCTCCCCCTTAGGGGAAGCAGCCTGGTTCAGTGGAAAGAGCTTGGGCTTTGGAGTCAGAGGTCATGGGTTCAACTCCCTACTCTGCCACTTGTCAGCTGTGTGACTGTGGGCAAGTCACTTAACTTCTCTGTGCCTCAGTTACCTCATCTGTAAAAGGGGGATTAACTGTGAGCCTCATGTGGGACAACCTGATGACCCTGTATCTCCCCCAGTGCTTAGAACAGTGCTCTGCACATAGTAAGCGCTTAACAAATACCAACATTATTATTATTATTAGACAGCAAACTCCAAGTGTCTGACATGATTATCTTGTATCTACTTCAGGATTTAGTGCCATGCTTGGCACCCAATAAGTGTTTAACAAATCCCATAAATATTATTATTACTCTTTGCTTTCCTCCCTTCCCCCTCCCCATGCCCATACTCTCTTTATGTCCATTTCCCCAGTTTTGGCCTAGGGCTAGTACTAGGGACCATTTGAGAGGTTTGGTTCCAGGGAGTAGCTAATAAAATTGTAGTGTGATCAAGGAATAATAATAATAATAGAAAGGCCTGTGAATCCCCAGAGATGGAAAGTTCAGTAGAAATAGTTTGACTAGAACAGCAACAGTTTTAGATCATTTTCCTCCAGTGGAGAAATGACCTTTGGCAAAAACTAAAATCCATTATTTTGTTCTCTCCCTCCACACTGTAAGCTAGTTGTGAGCAGGGAACATGTCTTTTTAACTCTGTTGTATTGTACTCTCCCAAGCCCTTAGTACAGTGTTCTGCACATAGTAAGCACTCAAATACCATTGATTGAAAATGCTCTTTTCCTACGTGGAATGAACATAATTCCCTGGGAAATATATTTATCACATTCTCACATCTGGAGTTTGTTACTTTTACTTTTCCCACCCAGGACACATACTGAAAATCAAAATCTACTGTATGCCCACTGAGAAAACTTACACAAGACCAATATGTCTTTGATGAAACTGCTTGAGCTGCTAAATGTGGCATGTCCAAGTCTCACAACCATTTAGAAGGTTTAACCTCACTTCAACATTCTAGACCTTCAGTTTCGTTTGAAACCCGATGCCACTTCTCAGGGCAGTCAAATTGAATAAATGATTTCCAGAGCTCAAAACCCCCGACTTCTGTAAGGTCTGTGAGCACTGTATAACGAGGTCTTGGTGGTGTTCCCTGCACTTGGCCAATGTACCCTGTAATTGTAAGCTCCTTGTGGGCAAGGAACTTGTGGGCAGGGAACATGTCGAGAAGCAGCACGGCCTAGTGGATAGAGCATGGGCCTGGGAGTCAGAAGGACCTGGGTTCTAATGCCAGCTCCGCCACTTGTCTGCTGTGTGACCTTGAGCCAGTTACTTATTTTCTCTGGGCCTCAGCTCATCTGTGAAATGAGGATCAGAACTGTAAGCCCCATGTGGTACACGGACTGTGTCCAACCTGATTACCTTGTACCTATCGCAACGCTTAGAATAGTGCCTGGCACATAGTAAGCATTTAACAAATACCATAAAAGAAATGAACAGAACAGAACATGTCTACTAACTCTATTATATTGTTTTCTCCCAAGCGCTTAGACAGTGCTTTTCTAACAGAAAGTGCTCAATAAACACAACTAATTGATCTGTTGAGTCACAAAGATTCCAGTAGAATCTTGCCAGCAATGGAGAGCAGTGAGATCCCACGATAGTAGTTGCAATCTTATTTTTCCCCTTTGTTCTTGAAAACAGTGGAAATGGTGGCACCTTGGAAAACCTGTGGAACTTTCTCAGCATTCCATTTGTTGAGGAAGAGCCTGTGCAGGCAACTGGACAGAACCTCCTCTCCCTGCTTGTAGAGCTGCCTAGTTACCATCAGGTCCAGGAAATTGGCCATTCTTCAGTGTTCTGGTTGCCATAGTAACCTTTTTCCAAAGTTGGAGGAAAAGGCATTCCTTCACATGTTGACCTTTTATGGTGTTTTGTAGTGCCTTGCCTTGGAAGGTGGGGAAGTGTTAAGGAGATCATTGGCAAGTTGTTGCTATCTCCCCAGGATTCCCTTCTTGTCTGTGGGGCTGAGGTAGTGTGAAAGGGGCCAGACTTTTTCCAGGGGTCAGTTGACTAAGAATTTCAAGTGACCTCTCCAAACTAAGTAGCTGGAGCCCCAAAGAATACATCAACCCTGGAAAGGTGCCAGTTCTTCATTAGGAAGAGAAACGTCACCAAACCAACTAGGAAACTGTGTTGGCAAGATCCCACCTATGGTGGAAAAACAAAATCATGCTATATGGTTTCATGGAGATGAAGTCTATCATTTTATCATTTCTGCAGGAACCATATATTCAGGTTGGATTTGGGATCTTTCATTTTTCTTGTTTGAGTTTCTCTCCATTGCAAGAAAAGGAAATATCAATTCAAATATAGCATAGCTAGTCTGTGTTTTTGTTGTAGGTCTGTTGGTGGAGAGAATGAGTGAATATTCTAGATCATCTATTTTTCTGCCAGCTTGTAACTGGGATTTCCATGCCCTGTTTTCCAGGGAGTCTGAACAGTATAAGCATGAAAGGCAAAGCAGATACAAAGCTACAATCAGAATCCAGGTGAGATCTACAACCATTGCAATTTTAAAATTTTTATTAGTATAATAGCATGGGGCACAAGGTTAATGCTAGCAGGTGTTATTCTTGGAGCAGGGTATTTATTCTGGAAGGACTCCTTGCTTCTTGTTAGCCAATCTAAGCTTGAACTCTATGAACATGATTAAAACGTATTTTCCCTAAATATGCTGTATCCTACAGAAGAGAAGAAATGTACCAAACAATGAAAGAGTCTGACTTAAAATGATGAAATGAATGAAGTTTGCACAGTGATCTTCATTAAATAGAAAGCCAGTATTGATCTTGCCTTGATGAGCTTATCTTATTGTAAATATTTCTTTGAAGGAATGAAGGAAAGGACTTAAGGAGCTGCACTGAGGTAAATATAACAAGAGAAACAGCAACTTTCTAGTAGCTGCATGATAAGTATTTATGTTTGGTGATCAGATTTTTGATGTAGAAAAATTCCAAACTTGAGAAATTCCTTGTGTGAGAATGCTGGGTTCAGAATTCATTCATTCAATAGTATTTATTGAGCGCTTACTATGTGCAGAGCACTGAACTAAGCGCTTGGAATATACAAATCGGCAACAGATAGAGACAGTCCCTGCCCTTTGACAGGCTTACAGTCTAATCGGGGGAGACAGACAGACAAGAACAATGGCAATAAAGTCAAGGGGAAGAACATCTCATTAAAACAATAGCAAATAAATAGAATCAGGGTGATGTACATCTCATTAAACAAAATAAATAGTGTGATGAAGATATATACAGTTGAGCGGACGAGTACAGTGCTGAGGGGATGGGATGGGAGAGGGGGAGGAGGAGAGGGAAAGGATGGAGAAGAGGGTTTAGCTGCGGAGAGGTGAAGGGGGGCTAGAGGGAGCAGAGTGAAAAAGGGGGGAGCTCAGTCTGGGAAGGCCTCTTGGAGGAGGTGAGCTTTAAGTAGGGATTTGAAGGGGGAAGAGAATTAGTTTGGTGGAGGTGGGGAGGGAGGGCATTCCAGGGCCGCGGGAGGACGTGGCCCAGGGGTCGACGGCAGGATAGGCAAGACCGAGGGACGGTGAGGAGGTGGGCGGCAGAGGAGTGGAGCTTGCGGAGTGGGCAGTAGAAAGAGAGAAGGGAGGAGAGGTAGGAGGGGGCAAGGTGATGGAGAGCCTTGAAGCCTAGAGTGAGAAGTTTTTGTTTTGTGCGGAGGTCAATAGGCAACCACTGGAGGTTTTTAAGAAGGGGAGTTACATGCCCAGAGCGCTTCTGCAGGAAGATGAGTGGGGCAGCAGAGTGAAGAATAGACTGGAGCCGGGAGAGGGAGGAGGAAGGGAGATCAGAGAGAAGGCTGACACAGTAGTCTAGCCGGGATATTACGAGAGCCTGTAGCAGTAAGGTAGCCGTTTGGGTGGAGAGGAAAGGGTGGATCTTGGTCAGAATGTTTCTTAATTAATAGCATTCCCTCAAGCAAGGTCAAACTCCTTCCCCAGAGGGGCATTTCCTTGGGATTCAGATAGAACCCCAAATCAGGTACACTGATGGGTGGAAATCAGTGGCTCTAGAGCTTTGACAGAATGCATCATAAACTGGGCTTCACAGGAAGGGATTCTAAGTACTGTAGGAGTATAAATGTGGGATTCCAGAATCCGAATCTGGGTGCATTTTGATTGATAACTGGCATCAGAGATTGAGCAGTCAAATTATTGCAGAAGACACATTCAGAGTTTGAATATGCTCCTGAAGTGAGGATCAAGTGGCTAATGGAAGGGGAGAGAGACTCGATTTGGGCCAGTTAAGATGGAAGCACTATTGAATACTGTAAAGATTGAGGATGTTCTATTGAAGCACTAGTGAAGATATTTCCACAGCCACCCAATCAATAGCATTTCCTAAGTGTGCAGAGCCCCTTACTAAATGCTTGGGAGAGTGCAATAGAATATATAGTATCCCCGCCCTCAGAGCACTTAAGACTCTATAGAAGGAGAAAGGCGCTTAAACAAATTACCGCTAGGAGGAAGTAATACAGTACATAAGATATGTACACAAATGCTACAGGGGCTGTGAGTGTGTAAGGCTTAGGTGGTCCAGAAGGGCTGACATGGCAGTTGGGGAGATAGAGGGTGGGAAGATGAGAGATTAATTGGGGAAGACCTCCTAGAGGAGATATGCTTTTGGAAGGGCTTTAAAAAAGGAGAACATCATGGCCTGTCTGATATAAAGGGGGAGGGAGTTCTCCTGGGTTGGCATTCCCTCCCACCCTGAACCTTATCTCTTATGCAACTCTAGCCCTTACAAACTTATTTACACCCTCCTTAGTACTCAAGCTCTTTTATGTCCTCTCACTTTATTTTGATCACTCTAGTTGTAAATATTTTTATGTTTGTCTCTTCCATTAGTGTATAAATTCCCCATGGGCAGGGAACGTGACACTTTGTTATCCTGTACTTCCTAAGTGCTTAGTACAGTACAGTGCACTCAGTGGACATTCAATAAATGCAACTACTACTAGGAATAGAGGGAAGAGCGTGAACAAGACGTTGGAGGTGGGAGAGGTGAGAACAAAACACAGTGAGTGGATTAAGTTCCACTCACTGTAAGAGTGGATTAGAGAAGCAGCGTGTCTTAGTGGAAAGAACACGGGCTTGGGAGTCAGAGGTCGTGGGTTCTAATCCCGACTCCGCCACTTGTCTGCTGTGTGACCTTGGGCAAGTCACTTCACTTCTCTGTGCCTCAGTTACCTCATCTGTAAAAATGGGGATTAAAAAACATGTGAGCCCACGTGGGACAATCTGACTACCCTGTATTTACCCCAGCACTTAGAACAGTGCTCTGCACATAGTAAGCGCTTAACAAATACCATAATTAATTAAGTTGAGAAGAATGAAGAGTGCACATTAAGGCGTACTGGGAGAAGGGAGGATATAAGTAGGAGGGAGAGAACTGATTGAGTCAGTCAATGGTATTTATCGAGCACTTACTGTGTGCAGATCACGGTACTAAGTGCTTGGGAGAAAGTAATCTAACAATATAACAGACACATTCCTTGCCCACAATGAGCTTACAGTCCAGAGTGCCTTAAAACCACTGGTTGAGAGTTGTTATTTGATGTGGAGAGGAATGGAAAACTATTGGAGGACTTTGAGGATGAAGGAGATGAGTGCGGAATACTTGTCCATGATCGTGAGGGGGTTCCCCAAGCTACATCTTGATGGAGAAATGGAGTGGAAGACTTTGGAGGGGCAAGGTGGAAATGGGTTGGAGGGGAATGAGCTGACATGGTGCGATGCTGGGGAATAGGAGGTTTGGGCTAGCAGTGAGGAAGGAGAACAGGGATATAGTAAGCAGAATGTGGGGAGGAGGAGGAGGTCATGGTGAAGTCCTGCAGTCTCCAGTCCCTTGTCCTGGGTGGTTACAGCTTTTAGTTATTGATTCTGAGAGAGTTCAGCTTCCCAACCTTCCTCTCACTAACTCCACCAACCTCTTGTTTCGCTCCACCTCAGCTGCACACCAACTTGGGCACACACCAGATCTCATCATCACATGGCACTGTACTGCTTCTAGCCTCACCAACTTATGATCATAACTTCCTAACCTGCCAACTGTCCCACATCAGTCAATCAACTGTATTTATTGAGCTTACTATATAGATACCACTGTACTAAGCATTTGGGAGAGTACAACAGAGTTGGTAGACACATTACCTGCCCATAATGAGCTTACAGTCAAGAGGAGGAGACAGACATTAATATATAGTGCTCTGCACAGAGTAAGTGCTCAATAAATGCAATTGAATGAACAATCAACCCCTTTACTAGCCTGCAAAAAAGTGTTCCCCCCACCATCAGTCCCTTTTATTTTATGGTATTTGTTAAACCAGGCACTGTACTAAGTGCCGGGGTAGATACAAGATAATCGGGTTGGACACAATCCCTGTCTCACAAGTCTCAATGTTCATTTTGCAGATGAGGTAACTGAGGCACAGAGAAGTGAAGTGATTTGCCTAAGGTCACACAGCAGACAAGTAGTAGAGCTGAGATTAGAATCCAGCTCCTTCTGACTCCCAGGCCCACGCTGTATCCACAAGGCCATGCTGCTTCTCAGCTAATCACATTGGACACAAGTCTATGTCCCACATGGAGCACTCAGTCAATCTGTTTTGGTCTATGTGTTTCTCTGTGTGTGTGTCTCTTCCTCTGATTGTCTTTCCATCTTACCTACCTTTGTGGCCCCACCCCCTGGAGGCCTTTCCCTATCTCACCTTGAGCTCTGGAAAATGCTGTTACTGTAAGCAATACTCAGCTGTGTGCAGTGAATGCACTGAAGGGCCATATCCTGATTGGGGCATACTGAGATAACAAGGCACCCCACATTAAGTCACACTTTTTGGGGTTCTATCTTGGGACCTGAAAGGTCTAAGGTGGGATCTATTAAGGGGCCCTCTTTTGCCCAGGGGCACAGGGGTGGAGGGTGATGGCCACAGCATCAGCAGATGCTGATTGATTGATTTGATGGATGGATTGATTGCTGATACCCTTACTGAGAGAGAGGAAGAGAGCTCCCGCTCTTCCTTCTGCTGTGAACCTCTCCCCAGAGTGTTTCTTCTCTCTTTTTCTGCTGCAACAGCAAGGGTGGCCACTGCCACTGCTGCTACCGTGTTCACCATTAAGGCTGAACTGGAGGCAGCATGGTGTAGTGGAAGACCCTTGGTTTGTAAGCCAGAAGACCTGGGTTCAAATCCCAGCTCTGCTCCTGGCCTGCTGTGTGATCACGGCCCAGTCGCTTAACCTCTCTGTATCTCAGTGTCCTTTTCTGCCCAGTGAGGATAATAATACCTGCCTTTCTACCTACCTCACGGGGTTGTTGTGAGGGCAAAAATGAGATAAGTAATGTGAAAGCATTTGGGGAATAAAAGTACTCTACGGAAAACTAAGGAATGATGATTCTTATTATTACCTGGCTTTGAAGGGAGTTTGGCTCAGTAGGCATATATCATCCAACTATGCTAGTTATGCTAGAACTCTCATCAGTGGCCCAAAAGGGCCGGCTGTGGTGCAGCTGGAAGATCATACAACTACGGTTACTTCTGGCCTTGGGCTGCCACTATTGCCCACTGATGGGGGAGAGGAGGCAGGAACCTCACTGGAGGGAAATTATTCCCCCTGGGTTTCAGAGGGCAGGCCCATTGCAGTGGTTCAGGTGGCACAGCAGTGGAGGCAGATGTAAATGCTGTGTGTGTGTGTTTGGTTGTCCTTTTATCTCCTTCTCTGTCCCTTCCTGTTCCCTTTTGTCCCACTGTACCCTCTGTCTTTTTTCTTTCTTGTCCCTTACCCTCTTTGATTCTCTATGTTTACTGCCCTTTTAGTCCGGCTACCTGGGAGCCCTGTTCTCCCTACCCACCCCTTGAACTACTTTGGGCTCCTCCAAGTACAATCACCTTAGGCACCTCTTATAAATAAGGAAACAAGAAGTTCTAGGAAGACTGTGACCCACAGGCCACTTTCTGAGAGCAGATTTCCCCATTTAACACCAGGGTTTTAGTGCACACAGCTGCTTACAGTAGCAGCTAGGGCACTCACTGGACATCCTACTAGGGTCCCCCAATAATAATAATGGTATTTGTTAAGCACTTACTATGTGTCTGGCACTGTACTAAGTGCTGGGGTGGATACAAGCAAATAGGAACGGACACAGTCCCTGTCCCACATGAGGCCCACAGTCTCAATCTCCATTTTACAGATGAGATAATGAGGCACAGAGAGGTGAAGTGACTTGCCCAGGGTCACACAATAGACACATGGTGGAGCTGGAATTAATAATAATAATGTTGGTATTTGTTAAGTGCTTATTGTGTGCAGAGCAGTGTTCTAAGCACTAAGGTATATACAGGGTAATCATGTTGTCCCACGTGAGACTCACAGTCTTAATCCCCATTTTACAGAAGAGGTAACTGGGGCACAGTGAAGTTAAGTGACTTGCCTACAGTCACACAGCTGACAAGTGGCAGGGCTGGGATTAGAACCCATGACCTCTGACTCCCAAGCCCGGGCTCTTTCCACTGAGTCACGCTGCTTCTCTAATAATTATGGTACTTGTTAAGTGCTTACTATGTGCCAAGCACTGGGGATGTTACAAGTTAATCAGGTTGGACACGGTCCCTGCCCTCCATTGGACTCATGTTCTCTTCTTTATTTTACAGATGAGGGAACTGAGGCAGAGAGAAGTTAAGTGACTTACCCAAGGTCACACAGTAGACATATTGCAGAGCTGGGATTAGAACCCAGGCCCTTCTGACTCCCAGTCCCATGCTCGATCCAATAATAATAATGATGGTATTTAAGCACTTACTTTGTGACAAGCACTATTCTAAGCACTAAGCCACACTGCTAAGATTTAGTCCCTTTAAAAGGCACAGAAGCATTTGGGGTCCAGCTAATCCATCCTGCACCAGAAGGGCCAGCAGCTCCAGTTGGAAGGGAATGCCAAATGCCAGCTCCTTCCCTGTGATCGCAAGTCTCTCCAAATTAACAGGTTCAAATCCTCTCCCCCTTCTTCTCTCCCCCTCCCTGGCACACCAACAACTCAGACACTCTCTTTGATGGGGAGACATAACCAGCAATTATTTGGTAAAGAGATTTCAACAGCAACAGCAGTCGTACAATGAAATCTTAAACCAAAGCCAGGAGCAAACCTCCTAACCTAGAGCCCCCCAATCCCATAATAGATACCCTGAATCACATCCTCCATAGGTCCTTCCTTGGAGGTTCACTCTGCTGAAAATTCAGCCCCTTGATGAAGGTCCTTTGTGACTTCTTTCTCTTCCTGGAGTAGTGCCTAATCAGTCAATCGTATTTATTGAGCGCTTGTTGTGTGCAGAGCACTGTACTTAGTGCTTGGGATAGTACAATATAATAATGGAACAGACATATTCCCTGCCCACAACAAGCACCTTTAACTTTCTGTCTCTGGGAGTTGTTCAATTCCTGCCTTTTTGCCAGGTCCTCCCAAGGGCTCATTGTGGGCAGGGATTGTGTCTGTTATATTGTACTCTCCCAAGCACTTAGTACAGTGCTTTGCACACAGTCAGTGCTCAATAAATACAATTCATTGAAGAGTTGATTGTGCCCCAGCTCAGGTCCCCAGGAGAGTAACTGACAGATCCCTTATCTAACAGCTTTCCCTCTGGGTGGGGTCTTACAGAGGGAGCCCTTTATTCCAGAAACTTCTGGCAATTCCTATCTACCCATGTCTGGGATTTGGCTGAGTCTGAAATATTTCACATCGATCCCTCCAAATAAGATGTGATTTATTAGCTAGAGTATTTCACAGGCAGATGCATTTCTTTCTGAAATGTCTTGCTTTCAAATGTAAATTTTAAATAATGTATTTGAGTGTGTGATCAGCTTGTAGATAATTGTTCTCAGCAGATTTTTGAATACGGAATTTTCATAACAACATGCTATAGGTTTTCAAGTCCCAGTAACTTGGAATCCAATTTGCCTGGAAAAAAAAAAGTCAGGGAGGCAGCTGTTAGTCTGATTTGGGCTATGGGCCCATGGCCTCATTTGCACAGTTTCAGAACTTGAGGCTTTCAGTCACCCATGAAGTAATGCTTCCTCTGGGGATTTTGGCTCCACCTTGTTCCCCAACAGACTCACTGATCAGGAGGGGAAGAATTCCATGAGGAAAACATAAAAGCAACTGTGGGCACTAATCCATGAATGAAACAATAATTGTTTAAAGTGTGGCTGATGTTCAGAACTGCTGCGAAATGTTATCATTGAGGCGTGTCGTTACCGAGTCCTGGCTCTGACGAAAGCCAGAACCAGTTCTCCTTAACCTTTTACATTTTCTATTGCTGAGATGGAGCCTCAAAGAACACCATTTTAGCATCCCTGAAAAGCCATCTGCTCTAAAATCCTAAACCCAGAATTTCTATGCCCAGGAGCTGATTGACAATCGGGGGTACAATAGCTATGATTTCCCTGAAAACACAAAGGTGAACTATGAGTACTTCCCATGGCCTGGAAATGTTGGGGCATGGCACGTATTTTCCTCTAGACTTTAAGCTCCTGGTGTGCAAGGAACACAACTCTGTTGTGTTGTACTCTCCCGAGTGGTTAGTGCAGTGTTCAATACATACCTCTCATTAATTGATTGATCTGAGCCAGAGAATGGTCACTAGCTATTTGCAAATCATAGATAAGGCATCACTGATCCCCATGCATGGGTGACCTGTTTTCCTTCAAGAAAAAATGGCAGCATGGGGTGTGAGCAGAGGGAGTCAACATGATCTAAATCCTGGGCCTTTCTTCTCTTTGGGTCAAAAGCACCGACCCCAGCCAGGAAGTGCATTTTTCTCGGGGCCACATGTGCTCGACTGCCAGATTTTCCTCATCCTTAACTACTGGCTCTCCCTTGGAATGGGGAGTGGAATCCTGCTGGCACTCCTGAGTCTTTCTGTGTGCCTACGTTATGGAGCCAAGGATGAGCAGGGCCTGAGAAGAATCCGGAGCCAGGCTTGGCCCCAAACAGGGAGAATGGAGTGGGAAGAGGGGAGACCTCACATGTGGTTCATAGAAGAATACTTGTCTTCTGCAGCAGTGTAGTTGAGTAATTTCATTTAAATTTATGATAAAACATAGCTTGTAAATAATACGTCCCCCACAGCACAAACTTTCATCTATTTGTGCTAATTACCCTTCAACCCAGTTTCCCTTTTAATGCCCTTTTAAGCACAGGCAGCCCATTAAGTAATTATCAAACAATATTTCAGTCATTGTGGCATTTGTGATCATTTTATTTTCCATCTTGGAAAGATAAGGAATGGCTGTCATTTTTGGGGTCTCACTGAAGCTTTCTCAATCTCTGCAGACCCTGTCTAGGTTGAAAGCTAAGTAAGGATTGCCTTGAGATATGAAGAGGAAATGTTTTCCTACTGTACTTCATTCAACTGTTAAATAAATGAAATCTCATTTTATTAGGTCTTCTACAAAACATGTAGCTGGTGCTTTGTAGTGGTTTCAGTCAATGGCGCGGTAAATCATTTTTTGAAGAACTCTGCCTGTTTTGAATTAGTTATTTATGACACTAATAAACAGCATATTAATGAAACAAAATTGATCCAAAATATATGGTGCTTGAGCTTTAATTTCATCTCAGAAGCAAAGTCATTAAAACCACCTTCATCTAAAAACACAGTTTTCTTTCCCCATATCTGCCAGATTCCAGCTCTTGTTGAAGTACCCTTGATACTATATAAGCCAGTGGATGCAATCCACTGGATTTATCTTTGTTCATGCATATATTCGATAGCTCTTTCCTTTTTCAGGTCTGTTCTACGTAGGCACAAATTCAGTTAGGTGTTTGAAGCCCCTATACCCACCTGGGGCCTAATCACGCCTCAATCTCCTGGATAATTGTGGCTGGGCAGTCCTGGGTTGGATGTCTAATAAAATATGGAACAGCAGCCTTATGATTGTAATGCCTTTTTCTTGTTCAGCTCAATCAACCAATGGGATTTATTGAGCACTTACTGTGTGTAGAGCACTGTACTAAGCACAAATCAGTTATTATTGATATTGAGATCAAGAATGACAGCAATTGGAAATTCAAAATATTTTTGGGAAAAGGGTTCCCATTCTTATTCCTCTAATGACATCCCCAGTGATCTTGGAAGCCCAACAGACCACCAAGGTCTGTTCCAATATCTTCAGAGATGACAGAATTGGGAATGGCCAAAATCACTGTTGGGAGTTCACCTCATGGAGAGTACACAGACTTCAGAAGGAACTGGTCTGCCTTCAGGACGCTGATCAACTGCTCGATCTGCTTGCTGGTTCTCTGGGTGCTTATAAGATACAGGTGACAAACACCCGTAGAATATGCTGAAATTTAGTAGTTGGGCTCCCGATCTCCTCAGCTAGTTCAGGCTCTTCCTGAAGTGCTAGGTCAGGTTCTGGAATCTGCTTAGAAGACAGAGCAATTTGGAGAGAGTTCAGAAGAGAGATGTGAGAATGGAAAAGAGGAACTTTATTGGAAAGGCAGAGCTGCTGGAATTATTTAGCTGAGTGAAGAGCAGACAGGAAGCAGCGTGACTTAGAACTCAGATCCTTCCGACTTCCAGGCTCATGTTCTATCCTCTATTTCTGGCTCCTCCACTTGTCTGTGTGACCTTGGGCAAGTCATTACACTTCTCTGTCCGTCAGTTACCTCCTCTGGAAAATGGGGATTAAGACTATAAACCCCATGTGGGACATGGACTATGTCCAACCTGATTAGCTTGTATCTTCCACAGCGCTTAGTACAGTGCCTGGAATGTAATAAGGGCTTTAACAAGTGTCATAAAAGGAGGAAGAGACAGGAGAGGAACTGGGTTAGAACAAAGGACTCATTACTACAATATCGTTTTCAAAGTCCCTACTGACCATTTTAGCTACAATACACTCAGAGTCCATGGCATCTCCCACTCAAATTCACTAAATCATGACCAGTCCCACCTTCAAAACCCTTTTTATAAACTACTTCGTCCTGGATCAGGTCATCCTCTCAGCCATCTCAACACTTTCGTATTTATCTATTTGTTGATTTGTTTAGCCTCTTTTTTTATCCACTTGTGCATATAATTCTTATCTGGAGTATGCTCCTTGAAGGAAGAGATTATGCCTATGAACTCTATTGTCATGTATCGCTCAATTAATGGTATTTATTGAGTGCTTATTGTGAGGAGAGGACTGTACTGTTCGGAAAAATACAGAGTTGGTAGGTACATTCCCTGCCAACAATGAGCTTTCAGTCTAGAGGACTATACCTTGAGTGCTTAGTACAGTGTTCTCCTCACAGTAAGTGTTCAATAAATACCATTGATTGATATGCTCATCTTCTTTTAATGATTATTTTTCATGAATTAATTTATAAGCATGAGGGCAGGAATTGTATTTTTTTTAAAGTGGTATTTGTTAAGTGCTTAGTATTTGCCAGACACTGTACTAAGCACTAGGGTAGATACAAAGTAATCAGATTGGACACAGTCCCTGATCCACTTGGGGCTCACAGTCTCCATCTTCATTTGACAGATGAGGTAACTGAATCACAGAGAAATTAAGTGACTTGCCCAAGGTCACACAACAGACAAGTGGTGGAGCTGGGATTAGAAGCCAGGTCCTTTTGACTCCCAGGCCTATGCTGCTTCTCAATCTTATAATTCTTCTGTATGTGCCCCAAAAGCCCAGTAAAGTGCTCTGGACATACAGACATATGAATTGAGTGCTCTGGACATAGATACAATTCACTACACCTAGTAGGCATTCAGTATTTACCAGTGTACAGGTGATGATGATACTGATACAGAAGACAGTGACTGGTTTTTTCACATCTCCTCTGTAGAGGGTAAAACAAGAAGTGGAGGGGAATAAATTGATATCCAGGGGTTGTGTCTACAACTCTTTTGTATTGTATACTCCAGAGCACTTAGTATAGTACTCTATACACACAATAAAGTGCTCAATAAATATGACTGATTTATTGGAAAAAGCACTACAATGAGATTTGTTAATCAAAGGTATGGGTTTCTAAGGAATTCCTGCCTGGGTAGCATTTAACATGGTCATCCGTTTATGGTACTTGGGCCTAACCTTTGCTCAGAGATTGAGGGATGGGGTGTTTTATTTCCACACGTTGCAGGATACTCTAAACGGGAACTACATCACATCCCTTCAAAGAAGGTTCATGGCAGTTGAGGAATAAATAGTAAAACTGTTTTCCTGTTATCCTCATGTTCTGTGACCAATTTTAATGATAGGGGTTTTCTCCCGTTTCCTGTCTCCCCATTCTTATCTTTCCCAGAAATCCTTCACCTTGTTGATCACCACTCAGTTCCCATTTCAAATTTAAAACAAATTTTGTCTCTTTGGCTTAAGATGGCCACAGTGACACTGAAATGCTCAGTCCAACAGCCTGCTGGTTAGAAAATCCACTAACCCTACAATTTCCATTTGTCTATACTTCCGAGAAGCCTGCGTCCTCCTCCCTCAGTTCCAATGCGATTTTTTTGGATGACTAATTATTATAGCCAGTTCTTCAATGTGGTCATATTTTCCTCTGGAATAAAATGTATCTGACTCCCTTTTTTTCTAAGTAAATGATGACAATTACCCAAGTTTGGAACTCATATTTTGCAATTATTTGGAAGTCATTTTGAGATATCTTGCCTGTGAGAAATCTAAACTGTAATGTGGTTATGCTTGCTAGAAGTGGTTGGAGGAAACACAAGCCCTGTAATTTTGAGAAGAGTGGGTTAGGGGTGGGGTAGAGTTTGCCTGTGAGAGCTGCCTAATGCGTCAAAGTGTTCACCCACCATTCCGGGACTTTGATCCAAGGAGGCATGGAGGTCAGGGAGTTTCTTCAGGTTTCATTTCCCTCAGATTCCAAGTAAAGCTTTGATGCTGTGCAGATTCTGTCCTATGAGGAGGGCGGGGCCAGGGTGGGCAAACAAAATATCTCTTAACTACTCTAGGCAGCACTTCAGAACTCCGGCTCCAAAATGCAATATCGTGTTAGTGGTCCCTTCTCAGATGAGTGTTTTTGAGTCTCAAGAAATCATCAAGAATACTAGGAATTCCACAGCCAAAGTACTTGTACTTTTGGCATATGGGGACAAAGGTCATCAATTGCTGAGCTGCTTCATTGCTCTAAAAACAGGACCCATTCCCTGTAATGATCTGCCAACCCTATCCCCTTTACTGAAAGGTCTAATTTCATTTCTTACTTGCAAAACCCTGTAAATATAGAATGTTTTTATGTCCTATTTGCAAAACAATAGTTTTAAGTGGTAAGAGAGAGCAAGAGTGAGAGCTAGAGAGAGGAGAGAAGGTGTGGTAAGGGAGAGGATAGTGAGAAAACTCTTTACAGAAGGAAAAATAAAAAGCTCTCGGGTCAGTCAATGCTATTTTATCCTTTGGAAGCTGATGGAGGGCACAGACTCCTCATTCTAAAGCAGAAAGTTAGCATTTTTTTGATGGTTCATCCTCAATTCCTATTCTCTCCCATTTCAGGCTCCTCTCCTCTGTTCCCAGGGATTTACAATGCAGCAAAATCAGGCAGTTTACATTTAAGATGTTTTGATTCTTCTCACAGTCTCTTGCCAGTGTACTTAACACAGAATGATTAAAAGCTGTGTGTTCTGTTAGAACTGTTAGAGTGTTTAAACAAGGAAGTCTGTGTTTGTTTAAGAGAATGGGGAAATGGTTATCTTGACAGATTAGACTGAAAAAACAGGACAGCCACAGCCTAGCACAGATGTCCAAATTTGCCACTTGGCTGGTTTTTTGAGGTGCTCAAAACAAAACTTGTGTGTTTGTGCCTCAGTTCTCTCTGCTTGACACCTGGCTGAGGGATAGGATTCAGGGCTGCTGCCAGGGCTGGTTCCCAGGGAGTCAGTATAACTGGGTCATAATTAAACTGATGGGACACAAGAGGAATTTCTGTAGAATGGCTTAAAGACCCAGCTCAAATCTAATTTCACTTCAAAATTCCTGCTTCTTGAGAGGAAAGTCTGGGCTGAGTCAGCCAGGGACTTCTCAGATTTCCCTCAATTTGAACAGGTAGGAAAGATTTGTGGTCAATGTGCAGTATGACTACCAAGTTTCCCCATTCGCTTGATAAGGCTTGTATGGCTCCCTTTTGGGGGTTGCTGAGGCAGGCCCGAGTTTTCATTTTCCATTTCCCAACACACAGAAGGTCCCACAGCAGACAAGTGGCAGAGTCAGGATTAGAACCCATGACCTTCTGACTCCCAGGCCCATGCTCTACCCAATATGCCATGCTGCTTAGGAACTTTAGGGAGGGAGGAAACAAGACCAGAGCCTACAGAATCTGCCCCCCAACCCCCAATAATCACTATGCATGTTGCTCCCATTCCACATCTGCCTCTTCCCAGGGTATCCCTTTGGCTGGGGGACATGGTGGGGGAAGGGGGGTTGGTGCAGGGAGGCGGGGGAGAAAAACAATCAGCACACTAAGCTTCCTAACCATTTCCTCTGTCGGTCAGGTAGCCAGGCAATGATTTTATTGAACATGGGGGTCAGTCATGTTTTGTTTTCCTGCCCTTTGTCTTTGAACCCAACTGCCCCTCCTTAAAACCTTCTGAGAGCTCCCTAGGGTTCTCCACCCCAAGTCAAACCCATCTTGCTCTTTTCTCCCAGCCCCCAAATGGAAGACCATGCTAGGTCCCCAACAGGATGGCCATGATGGAATGCTGACAGGAGGGCTCTGAAGTTTGACTTGCCCTGTCCTATTTTCAGGAAGCATTAATCCCCATGTGATAGCCAGAGCTAACAGGAAGTGGGGAGGGCACCAGGTGAGATGGAACGAGGAGGTTGAGGCAGAGCACATTTGGGAGGGCAGAACAGGGTGGAGCTGCTGCTTCCGTGGCTTCTGGCCCTGCATTCCTCAGGAAAGGGAGTGCGACTCACAAGCCAGGTTCCCCCCTAGATCTTCCTCCTGCCCAGGTTGTCTGTTCAGTACTTCAAATCACCTGATGTGGTCTGTATAGAGTGGTTGCATAGCCTGCTGGGTGGAGAGTGAGGAAAGGCCTGTCTAGGCTAGGCAAAGCAATTCCCGTGGCTCTTATTCAATCACTTTTTGAGCTCTTACTGTGTGCAGAACACTATAATAAGCACTTGGGAGAGTACAACAGACACTCCCTGCCCCAAACAAGTTATGGTCTTGGGGGTAGTGGAGGGAGGGAGAAAGACATTAATATTTACAGATCTATTACAGAGGGTGGCTTTGCCCTGGAACACCACCACCATTCTACTGCCCTTGCCGATCTCTGCTGTTCCTCAAGCCTCTTCTCCACCTCCCCTGACCCCCAGCCCCTTCTTAACTCATTAGGCTACAGTGCCTTCACACCATCTGCAGCAGTAGCTCTTCTGTGGGGACAGGATTAGAACTGAGGGCGTTAATGGCCCTCCTGAGGCAAAGCTCCCAGCTCCAAGCAACACAAGCCACACAACTAAGGACCAGCAGTAAACCAGGGACTGCTAGCTGAGCTCTGTGGATAAACACACTGTTTTCATCTCAGTTGAAAAGTCACGCCAAGCCCAGTGGGCAGCATTATGGCTGAATCTCGCCACCAAAACTGGCACCTTGCTGAGAAGCAGCATGCTGAGAAGAAGCAATGCCTAGTGGATAGAGTACAGGCCTGGGAGTCGGGAAGACCAGGGTTCTCATTTCAGCTCCTGTATTTGCAGTGTAACCTTGGGCAAGTCACCTCAGTTACCTCATCTGTAAAATGGGGATTAAGTCTGTGAGCCCCATGTGGGACCTGGATTGGGTACAACCTGATTAGCTTGCATCTACCCCAGCACTTAAAACAGTGCCTGTATATAGTAAGCACTTAAATAGAATTAAAAACAAAAACACACCTTGGCATCATTTTCCACTTTGTGCTGTCTTCAAACTCTAACAGTCATTCAGTCTGTCCCCAAATCATGTCAGATTTCCTCCACAATAATTCCCGGATCTGCCACCCTGGTACCAGATCTTGTTGTCTCCTGACTAGGCTATGGCATCAGCTTCCTCACTGGCCTCCCTGCCACCAACTTCTCCCCTCTCCAATCCATCCTTCAATCATTTGCTCAGATTATCTTTTGAAAATGTCATTCAGGACATGTCTCTCCGCTCCTACAAATCTCCAAGGACTATCCATCAAGCAGAAGTTCCTGATCACTGGCTTTAAGGCTCACCACCAGCAACCTTCTTTCATATCTGCTCTCTTCAGCCGCTGCACCTCAGTTTGCACTTTTCACTCCTTAGCAAATCCTCTTGCTTTGCTTTACTCCTGGCTTTCTTGCCTTTGACCCCTTGCTCGTGCCTTTCCCTCCTGCCTGGAACTCTCTCCCCCTTCACATCCTCCAGACCCCAGCCATCCCCATCTTTGAAACCCTTCTGCCGGTCTGCCTTCTCCATGAAGCCTTCCCTGATTATTTCTATCCTCTCATGTTGTGTCAACCAGTCATTCTTAGCATTTATGCATCTCAATCAGTCAAGCAATGGTATTTATCAAGTATTTACTTTATGTAGAATACTGTACTAAGTGTTTGGAAGAGTGCAAGACCATTGGTAACTCAGTTAATCATAATTTTTGACCTTCAATAATGCCAAAGCATTATATGTGTTTTGGAAAGTACAACTGAAGCAAGACACAAGCTCAAGGAGTTTATTATCTGTTGGGAGTGACAGATGGACAAAAATGATTAAGAAATAGCGGGAGCAGGAGGAAGAACAAGGATATATCAGACATTGGTACAAATAGTAGTACCAATAGCACTTAAATATATTACAATAACTTATATACCCCCCCATTTACTTATACATTTACACATCTGCCCATACTGCTACTACCAGTTATAGCTTTGATCTCTCCTGCTACTCTGTCTAATTTCTGCCTGCCTTTCTGCCCCTTTGGATTGTAAACTCCTGGAGGGCAGGGATTGTGCCTTTCACTTATAGTATGCCCCCCCAAGCACTTTCTACAGTGCTCAGCATATAGTTGGTGCTCAATAAATACCATCATTTGATTGAATCTTCCCAGGGAAGAATGTGTTCACCAGAAGTAGCATTTCTTTGCTCAAAGCAGAAGCTCTAGCATGGCCGACAAAGGTGGATTAATGTCTTGCTCCGAGGAAAGCCTTCCATGGGAAAACCAAGGCTGGCGAAAGAAACAATTTGCCTGTCAACTCTTCACAGGGAGCCCATTTTTGTGGCGTTTTGAAGCAGTTCCAGCATTTTCGATGCCTGATGAAAAATATCCATCCCAGTGGATAGCAGAAAAAAGCAGACCTTTCCAGGAATCGCCTTTGCTCAGGTTTGACATAGCGAAACACGCATCAGGGAAAGATTAAGAGCTGAGGGTTGAAAATGGAAATGAGCTCGGGGTGGGATTGGGGGAGGGGCTGCGGGCACCACTGGCAAGGGAAGGATAATGATAGCTCTGCAGCAGCCACAATTTTTCAGCATCACCATTCTGCTGAATTATAGAAAAGCTACATTCTAATTGGTGACCTGTATGCAAAAGATATAAGGAGATGTATTTTCCACATTTCATGGTCAGCAAAAGTTTTTTTTTTTCTGATTACAGAAGCATGTTCTATTAAGAATGGACTTTGAACAAAAACACACACAGTCAGACATTCTCTCAGACCTAAGATTTAACCTCAAAAGGCTACAGTGTGACTGAGGAGAGTTTACTTTAGTCAACCCATCACATGACTGGGTGAATATTGAAAAATGCCCTTTAAAAATAAAATTTAGACATATATTCCCCTACAAAATGTCAATAGAAGTGTTCACATCTCACCACATAGTACTGCCCCAGATCACTGCTAACAGTACATTTACCCAGAGACCTGTTTTATAACAGATGTACTGTTCAGGTTGTCAGCAAAACTAAAATGAATGAACTTATCACAATTCAAATGGACTTTTGGCATAACATCAATCAATTAAGCTTCTTCCCAGTGTTCCTCAGTTCCTATCCAAGTAGACAATACAATGCCATTCATTTTGGTTAGCATTCTTCATGCACAGAACCATAAAACATCATCTGCTCTCACAACACTTCACTCCCATCCAAGAGTGATGAGAAAAGTTAGAAAGTGAGTGTTTGAGAGATTTGGCCAAAGTCTTTGTGTTTCACTGGGAGTTAGTAAATTCACATTAAGGAGGTTGAGACAGATGGAGAAACACGCACAAGTGGATGTCCTCAACTGTGGAGAGTCAGGAGAATGAGTTGAGAGGAAAATTGAGGATGGACAATGGTGGTCTTCAGAATCTTGACCCAAGTGGGAAGCCAGTTGTCAAACCCAGCAGTCATTATCAGGGAACGAGATGGGAAAGAGATAAAAGGTGGTTGCAGAGGGAGGTTATGACAGACTGTGGGGGGCAAAGAAGTAAGGGGGAAGAAACTGGAGAGAGAGATTAAAAAAAAAGGGGGCAAAATTGAAACCAGGAGGTCATAAGGGGATCACGAAGAAGAAGACCACCTCAAGAAGCAGCGTGGCTCAGTGGAAAGAGCACGGGCTTTGGAGTCAGGGCTCATGAGTTCGAATCCCAGCTCTGCCACTTGTCAGCTGTGTGACTGTGGGCAAGTCACTTAACTTCTCTGTGCCTCAGTTCCCTCATCTGTAAAATGGGGATTAAGACTGTGAGCCCCACGTGGGACAACCTGATTCCCCTATGTCTACCCCAGTGCTTAGAACAGTGCTCGGCACATAGTAAGCGCTTAACAAATACCAACATTATTATTAACATTATTAAGAAGCACTACCGGGGAAAAGGAGGGCCAGACAGTGGGATAACTGAATGGAAGAGAAAGGGGAAAAATAAGGAAATCCAGGACAGGGGGAAGAGGCAGAGGAGCAAGAAGCAGGGCAGAATTGGGACAGCATATGTGGACTGGTGAGGGAAAGTGAGAATGGTGGAGAGAGTGAATGATGATTGGGAGAGGGTGGGTGCATGGGAGAGACATGGGGAGGTACGCTGACAGCCCCTCTCCCTACAGCCAGAGGACATGCCCCGGCCTGCTGGCTCTTATCCGCCCCCATATTAGGAGGATGTCTTGAGGTAGAGTGCCAGACTGCCTGCTTTGGGAGATCAGATTGAAAAGAAGGTTTTACACCCCAAATGAGCTTATGACAGCCATATGTAGAAGTGCTCTTGGAAGGCCATACAGATCTCATTCAATCAATGGTATTTATTGAGGGCTGACTGTGTGCAGAGCATTGTACTAAGCGCTTGGGACAGTACACTCCAATAGTCCATAGACATACATGATCCCTGTCCTCAAGGATCTCATGGAGGATTCAGAAGTTAAACTCAGTTCCTTGGGCTCTATTGATCATGCTTCCTAGAATCCCTGTTCAGGTGGACATGAATCTGGGAGAGGTATGTGAGACCAGGAGGCTTCTGGGGTCCTGCTTTTTAGTCTAGCCAAAAAGGCTTACAACATATGAAAATACTTAAATAGTGCCCATTGCAGTATGGGATTTCTGGCTTGTGATTGATGATGTGAGGCACACAGCTCATTGCAAAATAATGCTTTTAACTGAAATCAAATTGCTTTAAGTGAACATGTTTTACATATTTATGCTCCAGAGTTTGCAAAAACATTTCCTAGAAAACAGCTTCCTCCCAAACTACCCCTGAAGCTCAAGCCACTGGAGATAGCTGCAGGCTGCAGCCAATGAGAGCCTTTTCCCCCTCACTGCCTCAAAACAGCTACAGGTTTAGGGGCCACAAGGCCGCTGGAGTCTTAATGAAGCGGCTAATGATGTGTGAATTCTAGATCCTGACAGCCCCTTTAATAAAAACAACAGGACTGTATCTACAGTCTACCTCAGCAGCCAGGCTAAGCAATGATAGACTGTCTGCTTAACAGAACAGAATATCTTTAAGTAAAGCACTGCTCTTGCATGGCACAGAGAAAATTCCTGATTGACACAAAGGAATGTGAGCAACAAAGACCTGAGATACGAAGCATTTCATTTCCACAGGGCTGGGAGAGAAACACTCTAGCCACAGGCTTTTCAGCACAGCAGGATAACAGCTACATATGTTGGGTCATGGAAGCTGCATGGAAAACTTCTGGGAACGGCCCCTGAAAGTGATCAAATAAACATCCAGTGGATTCTTGAATGGCTCAAAAGTTTGCTGTCATTCTTTCCTGCCTGGAAAGAACTGGGAACATTGTCTTCTCAGTGGATTTCCATGAGCCAGTTGCCTTTCCAGAATCCCGGTTGTTTTTTGGAATGTACTTTGGTGGATTGTCCATCTGCAGAATGGTGATGCAAAAGGGATTTATGTGTGGGTCCTCGGCCATCCGGACACGGGGTTGAACCAATAACCTTGCCTGGAGCCTGATCTCGGAGTCTCAGTCTTGCACATTTCAACGAAGCAGCCAGAGTTTGAGAGCTTATCCAAACAAACCATGCTTCCAAACCATGTTCCCTGCTCTGCATGCAAATGCCCTAGTCCCATTTCTGCCCTGGAAGCTGGCACTACCTTAGGGAGAACAGGAGGTTCAATCATCCTGCTGAGGAAAATAGGAAGGTCTCTAGGGAACAAGGGAAGGAATTTGGTTTTTTAAAATTCTTCTATTATCCTAGTAGTGAGTTTGAGCCATCTGGAGATAATTTAATTGATTGCAGATTTCTGAAATACTGTCTTTTTTCCAAAATGTTTGGGTTAGCTGGAAAAAAAAAATTGCACCATATCTCCCTCCTAGATCTCCATTTACCTCTAAGGATATTTACTAAGGGGGTAAGTCTCTTGAGGGCAGGCACAGGCATGATGGATCTTCTATTTCTCCCCAAAGCACCTAGTAGCACCAAGAGAAGCAGCTTGACCTAGTGGAAACAGCATGGGCCTGGGAGTCAGAAGGACCTGGGTTCTAATCCCTGCTCTTCCACTTGTCTGCTGGGTGACCTTGTGCAAGTCACTTCCCTTCTCTGCTTCAGCTCCCTCATCTGTTAAATGGGGATTAAGACTGTGAGCCCTGTATAGGACAAGGACTGTGTCCAAACCGATAATCTTGTACCTACCCCACCGCTTAGAACAGTGCCTGGCACATAGTAAGTGCTCAAATACCACAATTATAATAGTACAGTGTTACTCTGTTGGTTAACAATCAACCTCAAAAAGTGATGGGGAGCAGGACATTTCAACATCTGCTCTGGGGGCTCAGTAACCAAACAGTGGCATTTATCAAGTGCTATGTGCAGAGCACTGTATTAAGTGTTTTTGAAGAGTACACAACCATTCCACCACCATACTGGCCACTGGTCATTTGGCACTTCCACTGCTTGGTGCTGCTCTCCCAGAGGTAACCCTGGATATTTCTGGGGCATTTTGACTCATTCCCAACACCTATGCCTCCCTGAAAGGCCCCTTTGGCTCAGAGCCGGCCAGAGCTTGAAATGACAGGGCTTATGGTGATAATAATAATAATAAAGTACTTTTATGATATTAAGCACTTATGTGCCAGACACTGTACTAAATGCTGGGGTAGATACAAGCTCATCAGCTTGGCCACAGTCCCTGACCCATGTAGGGCTCACAATCTTAATCCCCATTTTATAGATGAGGCAAAGAGAAGTGACTTGCCCAAGGTCACACAGCCAAGTGGCAGAGTCAGGATTAGAACCCAGGTCCTTTTGAGTCCCAGGCCTGTACTCGATCCACTAAGCCATGCTGCTTCTCTATTCGTTAAGCACTTTCTATGTGCCAAGCACTGTACTAATCGCTGGGGTAGATACAAGATAATCAGATAACGCATAGGGCTCACATTCTAAGTAAGAGGGAGAAGAGGAGCTCATGATCAAGTGGATAAAGAAAACCCCACTGAGGACCAAAAAAGGGATTGGGGGTGTCACATATCACTGTGCCATCCCAGCTTCCCCCCCCACCCCACCAACTCCCCAACAGCAGCAGCCAGTGAAGCAGGACAGTGGGCCAGGATCACCCACAGCCTGCAGTTAGATCAGCCAGGTGATGGTTGGAACAGATTAAGAGGTTCTGGTGCCTCTCCTACTGCTTTCCCTACCCCGCACCACAATCTCCACAGAAGGAACTGTGTCAAAGTGAGTACAGTAAAGGCTTCTGAACTGAGGGTTGCAGATGGGGCATTGCTATTAACATCTTATATGAGTTTACTGATTTTTAGACAGGCAGAGAGTATGTTCTGCCCACCCAGTGCACACCACAGGGTTTGCACAGAACACACTGTAAATAATGACCCAGTTAAATGTGGTCAGTGAGCATTGATCGTTATGCGGAAGATGGAGAAATATGCTCTCCCTGCAAGGTGAGTGTGTCTCTCTTCCATTTCAGCATTTTCCCCTTGGAGGATGAGAAAGATGAGAAGATAGGTTTGCAGAGTGGCAAACTCAGTCAACTGCTGCGGTTTGAGACTTTGTCTTCAGGCTCAGAAGACCTTGAAAATCACCTAATCTGAAGCCCTTGATCCAAGGACTGCAGACCTACCTCCTGGAGGAGTGAAGTGACTTGTTCAGACTTTCCCACCCCCAGGATACTTCACGTTGCCTCTCAACAGAAACACCAACGGATGCAAACACTTCACTGCCCAGCAGTGCTGGGGATGTAAGGGCAGCCAACAGTGAGTCTGGCCCAGGCCTACTGAAACATGAAACTTGACAGGGGCGGTGGGGGAGGGAGAGGATCAGGGAGGGAGTCAGTTGGGATTTCATCAACACACCATTAATAATGCTGCCATCATTGTCAGAGTAATAATAAGCCCCCCCCCAACAAAACAACCAGAAACAAAATCTCCAGCAGCTGGTATTTTGAGAGACCTGGATTTATACTCTCTTGTATAACAATACTGAGACCCATACTTTTCCCCGGAAGACTTCAAAGGCAGTGAGGCCTCGACTAGCAAACCCTAAAAGGTAGAATGCCTCACAGTGCCCTGAAATGCTTTTCCAACTTTGGCTGTTCAAGGGAAGCTACTGAGGAGAGTCACAGAAACTGTGACTGAGTTTGAAACAGTCAATAAATCAGATGGACCATTTGAGGAAGTTGCAGTCATTTCCTGGGAAACAGCTTTTCTGCTTCTCCCATATCACTTAAAACAGGGTTCTTTGTCTTGGGGTTGATGAGGAGGTTGAAAAGCAATTCTCCAGCAAACTGCCAGATAAAGCGAACTCAATTCACGTTCCCTAATGACAAGGTCAGGCACCACATCAAGCTACTCTTAGATTGGCTTAGATGAAGAAAGGCTTGTATCAAAATAAAAAAGCCATTGAAGTGTTTGGCTGAGTCACATCCAGACACACCTGAGATGCCTCGATGAGAATGAGTCCAGCTTCAATGGGAACACTAGTGGCTTGCCATTATATTTTCATAATGCCTTCTTAACATCACTGAATACAATGGGAACTTTAAGGCCAACTGCAATAACAGTTTCTCATGAAAAATTAACCAAGAATTTATGGAAATGTGGGAAAAGTCCCAAAGCAATTAGCTTTGATTTCTCTGGAGTCTCCGAAAAGCTGGGATAATTGCCGGCAGAAACTGCATAAAGTGACTATTTTCATCATCGCGGGATCTAGAAAGTCCATTTCCATCACAATGGGATCTAATGGTGTTAAAACACACACGGAGATATGTTTAAAGAAGGGTATGGCATGGTTTACGAAATGGCTGGATTTATGGGACTTTGGAGATATACACCTAAGATGGCTCTTAAAGGGACCATAGAGATTTTACTTGACATTTCATCACTTCCCCCTCCACGAGAGGAGACTAGATTGCTGTTTCTGGAAGCTAATTATACATTACCACTAGGATGCACAAAAATGAATTTCATTTGTATTAAAACTGAAAAGAGCTAGATTGTACCACAAGCCGGCCCATGAATAGACATTTTTGCAGTGCACTTTTAAAGCAGCCATTATATATGTTTATAGGTACACTGATGGAGTGAGCACTTCTGATTGACTCAGAAACTGAGGCGTCTGACATCATAAGGAGCCGAGAAAACAGCCTTCCAGCACTGAGAGCAGTCCTTCTGGACGAAGGGGTAAATCACTGTTGAATGGATTTCCTTTCAGGATTTTGAAAATAGATGCTGAGATTTCTCTGTAGATGCCCCTATGCAGGTGATACCAGATAACCCTCTAGATGCCCCAGAAAGCCATGGTCTTGTTGCCTGCCTGCAGTGAAATGGCTGAAATGACATAATCCACACAGCTGTTATAAGCCCCCAGTGCCCTCCACAATGTCACCCACATAGATCTGAATATCACTTCTACCTATAAAAAGCTGCAGTTAAAGCTGGGCAGGTGATAGAAATGATTCTTGGAACCATTAAGTAGGTTCTTTCTCTGGAGCCAGTTGGATATTAATAACTTTCTTGAGCTGGAGTGTCAAAGGATCGTTCCATCTCGAAATTTATTTGGTAAACATGTCCCGGGAGAAGGAGAGGAAAGATGATTTTCGCATTTCAAATGAAAGCCGGGCTCCTGCTGCCCCAGACAAACGTCAGCTGGTGGAAGCTTTGTTAAAAGAGGCTGGAAAGATCAGCTATCCCTGCGCGCACACACACATGCACGCACACAACTCACTTAAAGCATTAGAAAAAAATCAATCTAAAATCACCCAGCAGAATTCACATCACGACCCAGGGAAGCACCTTTTCAGAAGATGGGAATCAGATTTTGACAGTTCAGATCTCCGATACCAAGAAGCAAAGAAATCCCTTTTCTATCTGACATGGTCTCTACCTCTCAGTGACGGCTGGGGCCACGGTAGCAGGGCAGAAAGCCAGGGGACCAACAGTGGCCATTATCTCAGTATAATCAGCACAAAAATGTTGCTCAACCCATTACCAGTGATCTCATTCTAATTTTACATTTGATTTTGCTGCTGCTTCCTCCAATGCCAGAACTGCTGCTGCTGCTTCAGCAAAAGCCAAAGGGACGGATCAAGGTGAAACATCTTGCAGGCCCCCTACCCATGCTCTCCCAGAGAGTCAATCATTCTGCTGGCATGGTTCATCTCCACCTCTGCCCAGTCTCTTTGAGAGAGTTCATTGCATGGTTTACCTTGATGAGCAGTGAGAGGGAAGTGGACAAAAAGTTGTTTTAGTCATACAAGGGGAAATTCTCGGACCCATTCAAAGCTGCCTTGACTTCTATACCTGTAGGATCTGGAATGGCTCGATGTCTCAGATGCCGGCAGGTCAAATAAAGTAGCGTCTCTGGGGTTAGTTTAAAATGACTTGTACCCGGTTTTGATTCACAGATGATCAATTCTGCTCTGTAACAGAGGAGCATATTTGGGAACTGTGTAAACAAATATGTTTAGCTGAGCTGTGGATAACCTAAAGTGACACATTTATTTAAAATTTTGCCTACTACTTGTCCTCATTGATTAACTGCCTTTAAGAAAGTGGGCCTGATGAAATTAAAGCTATTGAGATTCAGTACACCTCCTGTACTCCTTTTGATGGTTGACACATTCCAGAGAAGGGGAGATTGGATGGCCGATAAGCTAACACTGAATTAGAAGCACTCTCTGGAATGTCACTGGCCAAGAGAAAGATCTACTGTTTTGCTTGCAAAGCAACAATAGATCTGAGCAGTGCAAATGTGGAACTGGCTCAGCATGATCTCACTCTCTAGGCTCGGCATTGCAGCTGATGGAACCATTGCATGTGATGTTGGGAAGCAGCATGGCCTAATGGAATGAGGGTGGGCCCGGGAGTCAGAGGACCTGAATTCTAATCCCAGCTCTGCCACTTGTCTGCTCTGTGACCTTGGGCAAGTTACTTCACTTCTCTGGGCCTCAGTTACCTCATCTATGAAGTATAGATTAAATCGTACTCCCTCCTACTTGAACTGAGTCCCATGAGGCAGGGACTATGTCCCATCTAATTATCTCTACCATTTCAATTCATGTCTCCTAACTCCTCAAGAACCTCCAGGGGTGGCCCATCCACCTTCGTATCAAACAGAAATTCCTTACGATCTGTTTTAAAGCACTCAAATCAGCTCACCCCCTCATCTCCTACTGTAGCCCAGCCCACACATTTCACTCCTCTAGTGTCAGCTTGCTCACTGTGTCTTGTTCTCATTTATCTCACCACCAATCCTTTTCCCCACATCCTCCTATCTCCATATACATCAGACCACACTTTCCCCACTTGCAAAACCTTAAGGTCACATCAGTCATTCAATCCATGGTATTTGAGCACTCACTGTGTGCAGAACATTGTCCTCCAAGAGTCCTTCCCCAATTAAGCCTTCTTTCCCCGACTCCCTCTCCTTTCCGCGTTATCTATGCACTTGGATCTGTACCCTTTGGGCAATGGTATTCACCCCACCTTCAGCCCCACAGCACTTATGTACATATCTGTAATTTATTTCTATTAATGTCTGGGCTGCCCCTCCCCTTCCCCCCCCCAGACTGTAAGTTCCTTGTGGGCAAGGAATGTGTCTACCAACTCTGTTGTATTATACTCTCTCAAGAGAGTAATACAGTGCTCTCCACACAGTAAGCGCTGAAATACCATTCATTGATCTACCCCATCACTTAGTACAATGCTTGGCACATAGTAAGTGTTTAACCACCTCCCCCTGGCCTCAAGAAATGTGTTTTTTATGGCAGAGATCTTACATTTTAGGTTACTGAGGAACAGAGAAGGTAAATGACCTGTCCAACGTCACACAGCAGAGAAGTGATGGAGGCGTGATTAGAACCCAGGTCTTTCTGACTTCCAAGCCTATGCTCTATCCCCTAAGCCATGTTTTCTCCATCTCAGCACTTTATGAACCTATCCATAGCACTTCTGAATAGTCACTTCTGTGGGTTTACTATTTAGGCACTTACTCATCCACATATCTATCTTTACAGTCTCTTCCTCCTATATACAGTTTATCTTGTGTCTAAACTCCTTGACGTCAGTGATGTTGTCTTCTACCTTTTTGTAGGAATAATAGTAATAATAATGGTATTTGTTAAGTGCTTACTATGTGCAAAACATTGTTCTAAGTACTGGGGTATATACGAGGTAATCAGGTTGGACACAGTCCCTGTCACACATGGGCTCAGTTTTAATCCCCATTTTATAGATGAGGAAATTGAGGCACAGAGAAGTTAAGTGATTTGCCCAAGGTCGTACAGCAGACAGGTGGTGGAGTTGGGATCAGAACCCACATCCTTTGACTCCCAGGCCTGTGCTCTTTCCACTAGGCCATGCTTCACCCCCAAACCTTTCCTCCCAGAGCCTTGAGTCCCAGAGGACAGTGGAGCCCCTCTGCCCTATGTCCAGAACCCTGCAATAGGGAGAAAATGTGGGGGCAGTGACTTCGCAACAGGCTGTGATGTTCACTCAAAGTAGTCCCACACATAAGGTGTGGGGAAGCAATCTTAGAAGTTGCTAGATAGGTAGAAGCCTCCCTTCCCTAGGGGAAAGTTTACTGGATTAAGAACCAGTTACCTAGCTTGTGTCTCCATCTGGGATACCACCATCACAAGGGAGGATTGGGAAAGGAGAAGGGGGCTAGTTCATGAGGGAGAAGAAGCTCTGAGCCATGTTAGGACTGAGCAATCCTGGGGGACAGGATGCAGAAGAGGTTCTTCAGGTTGGGGTCCAGAGGCTTGGATACCTGAGGAGCAAGGCTCTATCCCTGTGGTGGAGAGAGGAGTTGTGTGCATCCTGAAATCCTGAGGAAAGGATCCAGAAGGGAGAATCAGAAGACTGGAATTCCCTGGGAGAGACTGAGGGGAAAGGCCCCAAAGAACAGGGATTCAGCTCTGATCTATCCAGTATCCAGCCCCAAACTGTAGTAGTGATAGTAATGATTAAATATCTACTATGTGCAGAGCACTGTCCCAAGGACAGGGGCAGGGGGAAAAAAACAAAAACAAAAAAGCAACCCAAAACCACAGGTGAGAGACATGGTTCCTAGCCCTCCAGGGGCTCACCATCTAGTAATGTGGGGAAGGATTTGGCTGCAGACACGATAGGAAAGATAAAGTAATAGAAATACAAATCGGCATACAAGATCGAGGTCAGTGTTGAACAAGCGCAGTGGTAAAGGGTACTGTCACCAGGTTGTAGAGAGTCTGGTCACATCCAAAGTTTCTTAAGGTTCTAAAAACATAGAAGCCTCATGCTGCTTCAGTTTAAAATCCCATGTGGCCCTGCATATACAGGGCACATCATTGAACTGAGCAAAATTGCTATTTGATGAAAGACAGCTCACAGAAACAAGTGCTGAATCTACCTTGTTCTAGAGAGGCCTCCCTTCTGACAGGTAGTAGCAGATAATAGCTAAGAACAAGACAAATTCTATATAAAGATCTGGATAGATGCATTACAGTGGTAGCAAAATCTGACAAGCTGAACATCATTGCACAGGTGGGTAATGATGTTGAAACATGGGAAAAAATAATCAGACCTTATAGGATTAGAAAGTTTAAAGAGCAGGGGGTGGGAGGGAATGTCCCGCTCAATGAATGCGCCAAATCAATTTGTAGTCACCAATCCTACCTTCTGCTTCCCAAATAACAGAAAATCATTAAAGGTTCAGACACTGGCACTTCACCAATTATATTATTATTCAGCAGTCACACAAGATACCAAGTGTTGGGCTGACCTTGCAGTTGAAGGACTCCAATCTCAAACTAGCAGTAGAACCAATATACCAAAAAGCAACATCCAAATTGTCAACACAGGTCAATGTCAAGCTCCCGGAGAATCAACTCATCTGAAAGGTCCTCCAATACATCACAGTCATTCTAAACAGTGGACAGGTACTTCCCTGAGACACTGTCTACCAGTCAAGACTGTGGGAATGGCAAAGAAATATCACGATGGAAAGGATGACAAGGCTCTAGGATTGACAAGCCTCTTGAAGGAAAGGAAGAAATTCACTACCACTGTGTAGTGCCTCATGATTATGACAAAAGGAGATGTACAGATGCCTGAGGTGACTTGCATGTTAAGCTAAGAAACTTGTGATATGTGATGGGATGCCAAAATTGAAGAGATTCAAGGATATGATTGCTGTGATTCACACTTCCCTCCCTCTCCCCAAATGGTATTTGTTAAGCGCTATGGATCAAACATTGTTCTAAGCATTGGGGTAGGTACATGTTAATTAGGTCAGATAGTTCCTGTCCCGCAAGGGACTCACAGTCTTAGGAGGGAGAACAGGTACTTAATCCCCATTTTACAGTTGATGAAACTGAGGCACAGAGAAGTTAAGTGACTTGCTCAAGGTCACACAACAAGCAATTGGCAGAGATGGACTACATCCCAGGTCCTCTGACTCCCAGGCCCATACTCTTTCCGCTAGGCCATGCTGCTTTCCTCTCTTTTCTTCTTACTCATCACTGAAGAAGCTATAGCTACTCACTCTCTCCTCCTCCACACACACAATTTACAACCAGACCAACATTGAAGAGCAAAGTAGACTGCACTCACATCACAGCAAGAAGAATATCCTTTGGAGATAGCAACAACCTTTCAAAAATATAGTTTTCCCACCTTTCTATCCATGGTATATCCCTTACCTGGACTACATACTACAGTATGAAATTATCTTTACTGCATTATAAGAGGAACATAATAGAGGAGAAGGTACAGAGAAGGGCAACCAAGATGGTTGAGAGGGGAAGGGCTGGGAGCCAGACTGAAAGGCAATGCAGAAAGGAAAATGAGGGAAAACGAGAGGAATCCCCGATCAAAGTCTACAAAATCATGAAGATGTAGACAGGACAAAACACAGACCTGTGGTTACTGAAATCCCAGAACACCAGGTTGAGGGGGCAATTATAGAAGCTGGAAGAGGGAGTAGTCAAAACAATAGAATATACTTCTTCCCACAGCTGATGGTAGTCAGATGGCATTTGGTCCCCCCAGGAAGCAGGATACATTCATGAATAGAAAATCCTTGAGGGAGTACTAGAAGGAAAGTTAGGGGCAGAAAGAGGAAAAGGCAGGGGTGTTCAATTGCTCATCCCTACCTACAAGGATGGATACCAAGGAAGGCAATCATTACATGATTCCTCCAAGCATTCTGCTGCCACTGTTGGAGACATTATTGGGCTGGAGCAGACCATTGGTCTGTTCCAAAAATGACATCAGACATGGTCTTATGTTCTATGACATTCTGAAAATGCCTTCCAAGATCAAGACTGAGGTCCTATTAAACCTAGATAGCCAGCCAGCATTTATTTGTTCCAACTTCTAAAAAGCCATTGTGGAAATCTCAAAGAATAAAGGGTTCTTCTTTCTTAGGCTAGTTTCCTGTATTCCAATGCCTTTGCAATGAGTTGCCTGCCCATGTCTCTGTGGACTGAGGGCAGCTATTTTCCACCTGAAAGAATTGATGCACAGTAACGTTTTTCCCTCTGACTTGTGAGTCACATAATCTTATTTTTAAACTACCCCCAAACCAAAATGTTGATGCAAAAGCCTGATATTCCTATATGGGAACCCAACCTTCCCTAAAAGAGAATGAAATCTGCAGCATCCATTTCTCCAAATAGCATTAGGGATCATAAAATAAAACAGAAATGAAAAGACAGATGATCACCTGCCAAGCACATATTAAAGGTGTAAAGGTTTGCCCAGGGAAAATCTGACTGATTCAGCTGAAAGAAGTCATCCTTCTCAGAAACATGCCTCCCCTTTGTATAGTGGCCCTGCCAGTTATGCAAGAATGATGCTTGCCTTTAAAGATTGATAAAGGAAGAAAACTGTTTCCTCAAACTATGCATTACCGCCCGTAAGCTAAAAAAAACACATGTATGACTAATGAAATAGAAGGGAATAGGTCGTAAAGGTGTGAATTAATGTCATAGAAGGGAAAATGAAAGTTTCATTTAACATGAATCATGCATCACATATCTTTTCTCCTATATGTCTTTCATGAAGCAGTCATTTTAGGTGTGATGTAGGATTGTGATGAGGCCATTATTTAAAACTGCCGAATATAATCAGCATCATTTCCTATTGGAGTGATTTCACTATCACGCAAAGCATTTCTATGTTCAATAATTAGTGAGGGTGTTGGATGAAAACACTTTTAATGCAGTGTAAGAGTCATAAGTGGTCTGGAAAGCTTGAATCCTGTGATTTATCTGGGTATCTTTGGTTGCTGACGTCTGTGGATCGAAATGGGAAAAAAGAAGCCCTTTGTTATGAGCATTACTGTTACTGTGTATCCCAGTCCTTGGCTTCTCATCGAGTTAAACAAGGAACAATGAGTAACAAGGTTCAGCAAGACACCACATTTCATCCAATGGAATCCTGAGGTTTGACCTTGAGCTGCTGGAACAACACAGTAGATTTTCTCAGCCCCACACACTGCTTGTCAATGACAGCACAATTTCAGAATCCAGGATGCGGAGAAATGATGATGAAGCATGTTTACCAAGTTCCGTACGGTAGAGCAATTTATTATACCGAAACCATGTTGAACATGAAAATGAAACAAAGGCAGCAGACAGGAGATGTTCTGAATATCTGGGAACCACTACCTTCACTTAAAATAGTGAGAAATGATGAAACAAATGTGAAACTCAGTCACCCCCGGCTCGATAGCGCATCCAGGGACCAGACCCACATAGCAGGAGAGCAACTGTGATCATTCCCAGAGTGAGGCCAGCGTATTGCCTTGTTTTCAAAGGAAAACCCTTGTTAGACAAAGCTATTTTCCCTGTAATGTCACAAGCAGCCAGATTGATCACCAAGACCAAGAGAGACAATGATTAAGAAAGGCATGCAGACACACACGCCCAAAATTTTTCAGGAACTTCCCCAAATGACCTTCGGTTTCCCCGTGAATTACCTTCTTTGCTTTGCAAACACTGAGCCGTACAGAAGTTAGGACTGAGAAATTACCCATTTCCAGCTGGCATGCTAATTGGGCACTGTTTATGCCACAGCAGCCTTCAAAATATAAAAGCCTCCTCACTTGCTCCTTCCGAAAAGCTTTTACAAATAATAACCCTTATATAAAACTTAAGGCCCGGAATGTTTCTTGTTTATGAGTAACGTGGTATTAGCGTATTAAAATCATTACCCGCCAGCTCTACTAGATACGTGTTCAGAAGCTTGTCAGTTCTGTAACGGTAGTAGTCTTGGAAACTACACATCTGCCACAGGATTAATTACTCACATAAAACATTATCATTTCCTCACATCGCCTATGAGATAGAGAGGCTGCTAGAATGATTAATGGCCCTCTGTGATATATACAAAGGAATCAGCGTGAATGCTCCCGATTCATATTGGAACAAGTTGGATGGCCTTGGGGGTGTAACATTTATTTCTTCAGGCTGCAGGCAATTAAAGAGATGTGTGAAAATCAACTCTGTGAAACTTACCGTTAAAATGGCAAAGAATTCCTTTCCTCAAAGACGTTTTCCAAGGGTGGTCAGAGGGGGCTGGGAGGAGAGGCTAGAAACATTTATCATGGTTTTGCCCAGCGATAAGTAGTCACTGTCTGCTTTCAGTTAGTACCCTACCAGGTTTTCTGGGCCCTGAAATCAGACAGACCTCATTAGTTAAGAAATACCTCTGTCACATATCTGCTTCCCCGGATGCTTTCTAAGGGACATCAGGGTGACACTTGATTTTGGCAGAATTGAGGGCTAGGAAGCAAAACAGGATTTGGAAGGTAGAATCTTGTTTATAGTTCAAACGGAAGGGTTAGAGTTCAAAGGGGAAGACCCAAAGAGCAATTAAGCCCAGCAGGAAGGCTTGAGAAAGCTATTAGGTGCCAATTATCACAAATGAGAGCAAGAGGTGATCTATTGATTACAGCCTCCCCAACATCCCCTCCACTTGTCAGTCAGTCAAGAGATGTTCTCCTCTCAAGACACCTGGTGAAGCTGGGCCATTCCATGCTTGTTACTCAAAGCTGAGTCCTGAGAACATCCATTGGGCATTTGAGTTGAGACAATGCATCCTGGTTTGGCTGGTCATCATCCTTCTTGTATTCTCTACTCCTGCCTCGTGAGCAAGCATGTCTTTCCAGTCCCAGCCCCACAAAACTCGTGGCAGGGTTGGCCGAGTTTGTAGGCCTAACAGATCATGGAAATGTCATCTTGGCTCCGACATAGAATTCTGATGAGGAGTTGGGAGGGGATTGGTCTGCCACGTTGCTGAAGTGAATGATCTGGGGAGAACCGCCATTTCTGCAGCCTCTTAAGCCTTCACCTGCTGTTCCTTTTCTCAGATGGGTTTAGAGAATAAGATGGATTTTGAACTTGAACGTTCACTCCCCACCATAGTGCAGGGGGTGGGAGGGTGTCCTACCCAGCTGAATGGGAGTGTGGCAGAAGTGGGGCCTTCTCTCCATGGCTCAGTGGAAAGAGCACTGGCTTGGGAGTCTGAGGTCGTGGGTTTGAATCCCTGCTCCGCTGTGTGACTGTGGGCAAGTCACTTAACTTCTCTGTGCTTCAATTACCTCATCTGTAAAATGGGGATGAAGACTGTGAGCCTCATGTGGGACAACCTGATTACCCTGTATCTACCCCAGCGCTTAAAACAGTGCTCTGCACATAGTAAGTGCTTAAATACCAACATCATTATTATTATTATTATTATTACTCTTTGAAAACTCTCCCCTCCTTTCCCTGATCTTTTTCCAGCTTGGTGATTTGGACTGTTCCTGTGGCTGTTGACTTTTATTTAGAACCAAGTTTGAGTTTTTCACCTTCCCCATTCTCAGAGAAACCAGAATTCTGTTTTGCTCTATTGCTTTAGACAAAGAGCCCTGATGTAGCACTGCCACTAGATATGCCAAGGAATCTTTTGGACAGGAGGAATAATGAGCCTGGGAGCCCTTGATGTGCAGCATAGATCTTCTTAAATGTTAACAATGCCCCTCCCTTCCTCTCCCCCCACCCCTTCCCCAAGCTTCAAACCTTGGGTAAAACCTTCAAAACGTGGCAGCGACCACACCTAGAGCTCCAGCCATAGACATTTTCATTTCCTCCTCAACGACTCCAGCTCTCAGGTTTATTACAATAAGGATATTTTTAAAAATTCCTCCAAAGCTCAGGGATTCTGTTCCACATTCTTTGCTACATTCTTTGCTGCAGTTTTCAAAGCCATGTATGGATTTCCACCCTCTCTGCTGAGTCTGGGAGAGAATCAGGCTGGAAGTCATTTACTATCAGTGGTTTCTCTGCTCAAGATTTTATCCCTGAAATGACTGAGGAAGAAAATCAATACTACTCACACATTACTCAGGCCTCTTAGAGGATCATCTGTTTTACTTCACAGAAGTATTCCTTGTTCCAGATCATTCTTTTGAATTAAAAAAAAGTTATCCTGCCAACTATATCAAAGCTCATTCTCCCCTGTGCCCTGATCTCATTTGAAATTCCCCTTTAACAACAACAACAAAAAAATTCCTACAGAAAAAATCAATAAAGACAGACCAAGGTAAAGGGAGAGAAGTAGTGAAGTGAAAGAGCCAGTGCACTAATCCCAACCTTGACCCTGGGCTGAATGTGTGAATATTAAGCAATGGCTACTCAGTACTGACGTGTTACTATGAGGAATGAGGGCAAGGGGACACTAACATGATCAGGAAGCAATGTGGGAACCAGTGGTTGGAGGAGGAATCCCACACATACACATGCATCTCATAGTTGACCAAGAGTGCAGTAGAGATTAAATGCTAAAGTTAGCTGACACCTGGCCATCAATCAGTGGTATTTATTGAGTGTTCACTGTGTGCAGAGCACTGTATTAAGCACCTGAGAGAGGACAATACAATAGAGCTGGCTGACACATTCCCTGCTCACAACAAGCTATTAACCTGGTGATTAAAACAAAATGGAGGCCTACCAAAACCTGTGCCTGGACATACAAGTCAAGCTAAGAAAAATACATGATCAGTAGTGGGATGCCAAGATTGAAGAGATCCTGCCCTCTCTGCCTCTCTCATGTTTCCCAGGAGTATAAGAGGAGAACAGCTGCATCCTTTCAAAATTTGGCCCTCTCCACCTGCACCTCTGACCCCATGCCTTCATATCTTATCAAAACTCTTGCTCCAAATCAAGGCTTTTACTTATCACTAAAGCAGCTTTATGGCTCCATTCACACTGCTATTGCAGTCCCAAAGAGCCAAGATAGAACCACCCTCATCACAACCAAGAAGGAATCTCACACAGATGGCAAGAACACTACAGTGATTTCTTGAACATGCCTTCTGCCATCCAAAACACCAAGGCACGGTCTTGGCTCTGACTTTTGAGGAAATAGCTTCCTCAATCAATACTCTGAAAAATGACAAAGCACTCAAATCTACAGAAAAGTGTAGGCATGAGGAGATTGAATGCTCAGTCATATGCAGAATAAATAATTTAAAAACAGTTTCATGGTCTCACAGTAATGTGAAATAGCAGGAGACTGTTGGGAGACAACTGCATCAGACAGACCAGTCAGGGGAGAGAGATGAGCCATTCATGGAGTAAAGCCATCAGCAAAGCAAAGAACTAACTTTACTCTTGTACCAGTAAGTACCAGATGCTCAATGAAATTTTCTCTTTTACCCAAGTACATGACAAGGATTGTACTTATCAGTAACTCTGATGCAAGGACTAGAACTAAATGCAGTATTCCAGATGCAGGACTTTTGTATAATAGAAAAAACTATGTTTTTTCCTCCCCAGTGTTTCCTGATGTCATCAAGCATTTTGTTAACCTTTTTGACAGCTGCCACACACTGGAACGGTTGATAATGACACCGAGATCACTTTCATAAGTGATGACTGATAACTCAAATCCCATTATATAGATGTAATTTAGATAACTGGGACTGGGTTGACAATGACAGCAAATTCTGGTGCCCAAGAGACATTGCCAGCCACCAGGAATTCAGGATGAAAGCAGGCTGCACCCAGGGGTCAGGGGATCATCTCCCACCATGTTGCTTCCTATAGACTGATGAGGTGCAGAAAGGCTCTTTCTTGCCTTCCTCAACAGCTGGGGGTGAAGGGCACTGCAAGAAGCAGGCGGTGATGATTTGTGGATCCAAAGGTGGATCTAGGGTGGCAAATCTTTGTTCCCGTACTTCTCTCTCACCCCTCCCTCTTTACTGACAAAACAATGGGACCAGTGGGATTACCTCAGGGAAGCAGACGTTTCTATCTAAAACTTCAAACCCCTGATTTTTTTTCCAGTTTGGTGAATCTTGTTTTATTGCATCATAAAACAAGGTGGGGGGTGGGGGGTGTCAGGAGGACTCACCCAGGAGGTGTGAGGGGCTGCTCTAGGATGAGAGCTTCTGGTGGGGTTTAGGGCCAGTTTGGGCTGGGGAAACTATCCTGAAAAGGTTACAGATTCGTGGGCTGATTTACTGAAAGTCTGTTCAGTCCCAGGACATAAATAAATGGAATCACTTCCCCACTGGAGTCTCTCTCCTTTTAATTGTACTTTGCTTCAAAGACAGTTCTGTTCTCAAGTTACATGACTACAAAGCCAACTGCTTTGGTTATTGAAAAACTGCAAACCAGATGCCCTACAATAGAGAAAAGATGCACTTACATTGACACCTTCAGGGTATTACAAAGCCCCAGGATAGTAGTAAAAGGCGCAGTGAAGTAATATAAAACAAACAGCAAAGCAATAAAGTAATGAGATTAAAGTTATTTTCTGAGTACCATAGTAATATAGCCATAAAATGGAATCCTCCAGCAGTTACATTAAACAATCAGTGTCGCAAGTCCTTGAGCAGGAGCAAAATGGCCATATTTTCTGGAGTTCAAAATGGGAGAGGGGGCAGGGCTGCCTGATGTGAGGCCAGTGGTCCAAGGATCGGGGAGAGAACAAAGTGGGAAAGAGAGACAGACTTAGAAGCAGACAGAACAAGAGAGAGAAATTCAGACTGACTCTTTGACTCTCCAATTCCTGTATCTATACCCCGCCCCCACAGCACTTATGTACATATCCATGATTTATTTATATTAACATCTGACTCCCCTTCTAAGCTGTAAGCTCATTGTGGGCAGGGAATGCATCTACCAACTGTGGTGTAGTGTATTCTCCCCCATGCACTTTGTACAGTGTGCATATAGTAAGTGCTCAAAAAATACAGTTGTTGATTGAGGCATAGATGTATACTCCTAGTGAGTGTTGCTGAGTGTGTCTGTGGCCCTGTGTGTGTGTATTTTAGTATGAGCACCATTTTATGTCCCAGTCTCTGTTACTGAGAGGCAACTGTAGCAACAGATCAGAGAAAGAAGCATGGCCTGATGGAATGAGCACAGGCCATTTGTCTGCTGTGTCACCTCAGGCAAGTCATTTCACTTTTGTGCCTCAGCTTCCTCATCTGTAATACAGGGTTTAAATATCTGGTCTCCTTCCTACTTAGACTGTGAGTCCCATATGGGACAGCGACTATTGTCTACCCTGATTATCTTATATCTGCTTCAGTACTTAGAACAGTGCTTAGACCCAAGTAAGCACTTAATTACCATTAAAAAAGTCCCCACGATCAAGAAAAGCATAGCCCTTTGGAGCAAAGCGTTTGAGCAGGGTGCATTTCAGATGGTAATTGAAGTAATCAATTGACTGGGGACAGTGACATGCCTCCTGATTCTCCCAGGATGGCCACCACTTAAGGCATTCTAAAATAGCACCCATACCTGACTTCCTCAAAATGGCTACCACACATGTGCATAATCAGAAGCAGAGCTAGATGACGTGGTAGTGAAGCTGAAATGCAGTCACTGCCATTTCGCCCCCCCCCCCCGCCCCCACTCCTTCTGACATTACCCATGGAGCCATTTTTCATTTCTTGAGGATACTTTACTTTCTCCCTCCCCTCTGCCCAGAAGGATGCTTCTAAAAGCTTTGTTTATGTAAGTGGTGGGAGCCAGGTTGTTTGGAGGGTGGGGGGAGAAATAGTAATACCAGGAGGCTGGGAGGCTGAGCAGTGAAGCAAAGGGGGAAGTGTAGTGGGTTGGCAGCAGAGCACCAGCCAGCCTGCCTCAGTGAGGCCAGGAGCAAGAGCTGTTTGGGTTGTCAGGGAGAGCTGCCTTACACTATGTTGGGATTGTAAGGGGGTGCCACACCTCCACTTTTGGGGAAAGTCTATCCCTGTCACCTACCCTATCCTCCCAGGGGCCAGTAAATGGCCAGGTGCTGCCCAAGACTGAAGCAAGAACCCAGTGTGAATGTCCTGCGGGTGGAAGGGGCCGGGCAGGAAGACGCTGACTCTGCAGAGGGCAGGGGTGGCTATAAGCCAGACTGAGGATGAAAAGCATGTTTTAGGATGATAATGGCACTTGCTGTGCCATGTTATGAGGCCACTGGTCATGTAAGGGTGGCCAGTATGTTGAGGTCGGCCCTGATTTGAGAGGACTGTGAGTGAAAGAGGAAGAAGCGAGTGTGTTAGCAGTACCAGACACTATAGACAGTAAACGTGATTACATAGCCAGGGACAGGTAGGTGTGTGTGTGTGTATGGAGTGAGAGATTGGGTCAATGGGCCCCATGTGGGTTTTTTCAGCTAGACACCCACCCACAGGCCAAACTTCACCATCTACCAGTGTCTTCTTTGAACATGAAGAATAAATCTATTTATTCGGGGGACTGTATATAAATATATACACACACACAGATATATATATATATACATATATATATATATATATATATATTATTCCAGCATGGGTATGAAGTATGTGTGTATATACATGTGCTCCTATGAGCTACCCTGAGTCAGAGTTCTTGGTCTCTCAATGTATTCATTCAATCCTATTTATTGAGCAAAGCACTGTACAAAGTACTTGCGAGAGTACGATTAACAGACATTTCCTGCCCACAATGAGCTCACAGTCTAGAGGGGGTGACAGGAATTAATATATATAAATAAATAACAGATATATACATATGTGCTGTGGGGATCAGAGGGAGGATGAATTGAAGGGAGCTAGTCAGGGTGATGCAGAAAGGAGTGGAAGAAGAGAAGAGGGCTTTGTCAGGGAAGGCTTCTTGGAGACATACCTTCAATAAGGTTTTGAAGCGGGAGAGAGCAATTAATGGTCTGATATGAGGAGGGAGGGCATTCCAGGCCAGAGGTAGGATGTGGGCAAGAGGTCAGCAGAGTGATAGAGGTACAGTGAGAAGATTAGCATTAGAGGAACGAAGTGTGCAGGCTGGGTTGTATTAGGAGAGTAGCCAAGTGAGGTAGGAGGGGGCAAGGTGATAAAGTGCTTTAAAGCCAGTAGTGAGGAGTATGGGTGCTCTATGTAGATGTGGCTGTTTAAGGGTCTGTCCCTTGAATCCTTCATCCCCCCCCCGCTTCATGCAGGCTGGTCTGACGTATTCCAGGGCTGATTTCAGGGGTTGTCCACTCTCTCCTGTGATGAGGTTCTAGGGGAGGGAGCCCTCAAAGTTAAACCATCTTCCCCTTTCAGGAAGTCCTACTGATTCTCTGAGCCACAGGCAGCTGAAGAATCCTTTGACCTAGAAACTAGGGTCACAGGAGACTAGGGCCTCTGGCTCTCACTTCAACTGAGCCTTTTGAGTTCACAACTGATCTAACCTTCAACATGTGAATTTTTGAAACCAACTGCTGCCAAGACAATCCTACTCGAGTAAGGCCATTTTTTGCTTCTTGCCCGACACCTCCCATAACTATAACCATTTCAAGATTATAGTCTTGGGGTGGCAGTCCTTCTTTGAGTTCCTGCCTGCAATGCTACAATCAACTTCATCAATCTTATTTATTGAGCACTTATTGTGTGTGGAGCACTGTACTAAGCACTTGGGAGAATACAATATAATAATAAAAACAGACATTTCCTGCCCCATCTGACCTGGTTGGAAGGCTTGGGGAAATGAAACGCCACTCTTCTTCCTAAACATCCCTGACCCCCTCACCACTTTACACACCTTTTTATCTACGGCAAACCAGCCGATGCCACTGCAGAGGACAGACAGGGCTAATTGTTAGAAAGTAAGAGAACAGGATGTACACAGAGGCAGAGTCAAAAGCAGAGAGCCTGGATCTGGGGCCAATCTACCATCGCAACAAACACCTATGGCTTGGTGGATAGTACATGTACCTGGGAGTCAGAAGGAACTGAGTTCTAATCCTGGCTCCGCCACATGTCTGCTGTGTGACCTTGGGTAGGTCACTTAACTTCTCTCGGCCTTAGTTACCTCATTTGTAAAATGGGGATTAATAGTGTGAGCCCCATGTGGGACAGGAACTGTGTCCAACCTGATTAACTTGTGCTTAGAACAGTGCTTGGCACCTAGTAAGTCCTTAACAAAAACCATAATTATTATCCATCCTTACTTGCAAACATGCATTGAATATACCATGTACTTAATCTTCAAAGTGAGCAGCGGGTAAGGAGGGAAGATGACAACAAGAATATTTTAAATTGGTTGCTAAACTTACACATTAAAGATGTATAGTTGGTGTTTCAGTCTTGGGAACTAAGCCAGTTCACTGGCAAAGTCTCTCCACTGGAATCAAAGAGAAGATGCAGACTTCCAAGGCCCCTCTTCTGACTGTGGAATCCAGTTCACCCACTACCTGGGTGAGACTAATGAGCTCAGCTTGCTTTGGAGCTCAAAGAATGACCGGTCTGTGTCCCACACTCGGAGATTAAAACCTTGAAATGGAATGTGCCTGCATAAACCAGAAGCCGTGGAGAAGATGCTGTCCTATCCCCCATTGTGCCAGGTGGGGGCGCTACTGGACTCCATCTGTCAGAGGCAGGATGGCCACTCTTGGGCTGGTACTTCCTCAACACCACCCAACTCCTGGCTCAGCCCTATACCATTCTCAAAATAACATTGCCACTGCCAGCAAAGGTAAGGTTCCACAGTGGCTGGGCAAGAGCTAAGTAAGTTTCAAAGGTCTGGGTGCCAGTAAACTCGCCTGCTTGCCTTCAGGCCACGATCTGGATTCTCTCCACTGTGTGGGTAGGGGAAGAAAAGAGTTATCATAGAGGCCTTACCTACCCTCCCCCTTCCAGGGAGGGCTCTGCTGAGGCAATAATAGAGTAGAGAGCCACACTGCGGTTCTTCCAAGTTCCCGCGGTTCTGACGGCTAGGAATCACACCAACTCTATCTACAGCCCTGATGGCAACTGAGATCTTTCCCCATAGAAGAACCTCTTGCAGCACTGCTCTGCCCCGGACGGCTCCTGACATCCTTTGGACACTCCTGTCCAAGTGACAGTGACTGGGGTCCAGCACCATCTCAGGACAGTCTTGGCCTTAAGTCACTATCTCACACATCTTTAGCCAACTTTCAGAGGAGTAATCCTGTCCCTGTCCTAGAGTAGGGGGAATAAAACAGTTCACAGACCCAAAGACTTCCTGGGCTCATGTGGATAAGACAACATGTAAATCATCTTCCTGAAGACAGTGGGGAGGAGAGGGAAGTTGCTGCTGAATGGCTAGTGAGGAAGGCAGCTATTACAATGAAGTGTAATTGAGTGAGGGTCCAGATGTTCAAAGGGTGCCTTATTAACCTAAAATGGTGGAAAAGGATCTTCCCTAATCTGTTACCCAAGCAGATGGGATTTTACTCTCTGGAATGCCTGTGTACACACACATTGGAGTCTAACTAAATTGGCATAACTCTCTCTTCCGCTGTCAAAGCATTTCTACAGATTTTTCACACTAACAATATCTCATTTTCAGATGGAGTGTTGGTTAATCTTTGAAATGTGGATAAGACACTAATCTTGAAATCTCAAAATCAAGCCCAGAAACAATTACCGATAGGGACTCTAGGGAGGAACACCAGACCACTGGTCTCTTAATTGCTCTGTGCCTCAGCCTCCTCATCTGTTAAGTGGGCATAAAATACCTGTTCTCCCTCCCTCTTAGCCTATGAAACCCAAATAGGACAGAGACCGTGTCTGATCTGATCACCTTGAATCTACACCAGTGCTTATCATAGTGTTAGGCAAATAGTAAGTGCTTAATAGAGACCATAATAACTATTCATTACTATTATTATTGTTAAAAGGGCGCTGTCTCCTGTTCAGCCCTCTACAGTGGTGAGCTGCATTAGTGAAGGCTTTCTCCCCTTTCTAAGCATCTGGGGTTTGGTCTGGAATAGTGGAAATCTCCCAGCAGGCCCTCTAGGGCCTTACTAGAATGCAGCACTTAACAAAAAAGCATTACCCGTGGACCTCTAGGACATTTCCAGAGAGCATGAAATGGAAGCATTATTATATTATATTAAGTTCTTACTGCGTATCAAGCACTGTTCTAAGCACTGGGTTAGATATAGAGAAGCAGCGTGGCTCAGTGGAAAGAGCACAGGCTTGGGAGTCAGAGGTCATGGGTTTGAATCCGGCTCTGCCACCTGTCAACTATGTGACTGTGGGCAAGTCACTTAACTTCTCTGTGCCTGTTACCTCATCTGTAAAATGGGGATTAAAACTGTGAGCCCCATGTGGGACAACCTGATCACCCTGTATCTACCCCAGCACTTAGAACAGTTCTCCGCACATAGTAAGCGCTTAAATACGAACATTATTATATATGACATTCAGGTTGGACTGAGTCCCTGTTCCACATGGGGCTTACAGTTTAAGTAGGGGGGAGAACAGATAACGAAACCTCATTTTACAGTTGAGGAAACTGAGGCACAGAAAAGTGACTTGCCCAAGGTCACACAGCAAGTGGCAGAGCCAATATTAGAGCCCAGGTCCTCTGATTCCCAGGCCCATGCTCTTTCTACTAGGCCACACTGCTTCTTAAAAAGAAATGTTATAAGTTTGCTTCTCTGAATCAAGGTATAGAGGTAGAGTTTTCCTTAAGTAGGCATCTGGGAGAGATGCCAAGCTCATTTTGAACCTGTTCAGTGCTCTATTGGAAGTGCTGAGGTCACCGGGGAATGAAGAAAGAAGACATTTATCCATGGAGTTCCCTTCCTGAGAAGAAAGTGAAGGGCGCTGGGGGTAGGATCTACGAGAGATGGAGCCTCAGAGAGTGGGGTTATTCAGGCACCCCATTGGGGAAAGGGAATAAAATTTGGCTAGTGCTCTATGCCAGTGGTTGAACAACATTTCCTACCTTCCAAGAAGGTTTTTTTTTTTTTTTTTTTTAAGAACCAGGGGGCTGGTGCTAACTTCTCTCAAGCCCGCAGCCAGCAATTGGTGGGCGCAGTCAGGACTGAGCCAGAAAACTGGGCTGTGAGAGTTGGTGGGATGAGGGGTGCTGACCCAGTTCCCTGGCACCACCATTGCTATAGGGGAAGCAGCGTGGCTCAGTGGAAAGAGCCTGGGCTTTGGAGTCAGAGGTCATGAGTTTGACTCCCAGCTCTGCCACTTGTCAGCTGTGTGACTGTGGGCAAGTCACAACTTCTCTGTGCCTCAGTTACCTCATCTGTAAAATGGGGATTAACTGTGAGCCTCACATGGGACGACCTGATTACCCTGTATCTCCCCCAGTGCTTAGAACAGTGCTCTGCACATAGTAAGCGCTTAACAAATACCAACATTATTATACTCTGTGGAGTGCCCACCCCCTTCCTTGTCCCCCATCCTTTGGGCCTGGTACCTTCAACTTCTGAGGGGACAACGGTGTCCCCAGAGAGTATCCCTTGCTTTACTATGTGGGTGGTACAATGTGGTGAGGTGCCTCATGATGTCATGTGAGGGGGGGGGGACCAATTGGATTCTTTCATTCCATCTTATTTAATTCAATCCTATTTGATTCATTCATTCAATAATATTTATTAAGCGCTTACTATGTGCAGAGCACTGTACTAAGCGCTTGTAATGTACAAGTTGGCAACAGATAGAGGCAGTCCCTGCCCTTTGACGGGCTTACAGTCTAATCGGGGGAGACAGGCAGACAAGAACAATGGCGATAAATAGAGTCAAGGGGAAGAACATCTCATAAAAACAATGGCAAATAAGTAGAATCAGGGTGATGTACATCTCATTAAACAAAATAAACAAAATAAATAGGGTGATGAAGATATATACAGTTGAGTGGACGAGTACAGTGCTGAGGGGGTGGGATTTGAGTGCTTACTGTGTACTAAGTGCTTGGGAAAGTACAATATAACAGACATATTCCTGCCCACAACAAGCTCACAATCTAGAGGGGGAGAAAGACACTAATATGGATAAATTACAGATATATACATATGTGCTGTGGGGACGGGAAGGAGGATGAATGAAGGAGTAAGAGAGGTGCAGTGGGAGAAGAGGAGCAGAAGGCTTAGTCAGGGTTTGTCTCTCGTGGCACCTGCCACCCTGAACTCATCACTGCCCAGAGGTCAGAAGGCCTTCATTCCCAAAATCCTCTGGGAGAGTTGAATATTTTCAGTGAAAGTGAGAATGAGACCCCTTCAGGAAGCCTGATTGAGTTTTCAAATGCCGGAAGGGTAAGGCTTCCATCCTTCTTGGCTTCCCTATGACTCACTTTCTGTCATCTCCCTCCACATGATGAATCCATATGAAGAACCATGAGTGCTCAGACCCAAGAAAGATTATGTGTTTATGGAAATTTGCTTGTATATTTATGGAAGCTTATCTGTTTACTCAAAAATTTTCAGTTGGGAAGTGTAAACATATGGATCTGGTCTTCTTCCCATCTTTCTCTTCTCATGTACCAAAAATAAAATCTGTGTCTACGATTACTAAGGTGGTTAATGACAAGAACAACCATAAACATCCCCCTGGTTCCTTCGCCATAAAATCTTGGTAGATTAGCTTTCACTGAATGTCACATGGATTGGAATTGTAACCCTGTGGAGTGGAATCTTCACTTCAGACTTTTTAAAGAGCTTGGAGCCTGAAAATAATGGGTCATCACCATAAACTCTTCCACCATAATTCCCACAATCAGCTCTCTCCCATTTCTTCTTGAAGATGGTGATAATGGTGCCATCTTGGAAATTCAGTGGTATTTCCTCAATATTCCAATGGTTTCTACTCCATCCTAATCCTCCTTGACTTCTCAGCTACCTTCAATACTGTCAACTTCCCCCTTCTGGAACCATTATCCACTGTGGCTTCAACTCACACTGTCCTCTCCTGGTTCTCCTCCCATCTCTCTTGACACTTATTCTCATTTTCTTTTGTGGGCTTCTCCTCTGACCTCCCACTCCCTTACTGTGGGAGTCTCTCAAGGTTCAGTTCTGGGTCCTCTTCTATTCTCCCTCTACACCCACTGCCTTGGAGAACTCATTTGCTCCCAGGGCTTCAACTACCGTCTCTATGCAGATGAATCTCAAATCTGTATTTCCAGCTCTGCTCTCTCATACTCTGCAGTCCTGCCTTCTGGACAACTCTAATAGGATGTCCTGCTAACACCTCAAACTTAGGTGTCTTCCCACCTAAACAGAACTCATCTTCCCACCCAAACCGTCCCCCACTGACTTTGCTGTCACTGTAGATTGCACCACCATCCTCCCCATCTCACAAGCCTGTAACCTTGGAGCGTGTAACCTTGGAAGTGGTGTGGCTGAGAAGCGGCGTGGCTCAGTGGAAAGAGCACAGGCTTAGGAGTCAGAGGTCATGGGTTCTAATCCCAGCTCCGCCACCTGTCAGCTGTGTGACTTTGGGCAAGTCACAACTTCTCGGTGCCTCAGTTACCTCAACTGTAAAATGGGGATTAAGATGGTGAGCCTCTCGTGGGACAACCTGATTAAACTATATCTACCCCAGTGCTTAAAACAGTGCTCAGCACATAGTAAGCGCTTAACAAATACCAACATTATTATTATCCTCAACTCATTTCTCTCATTCAACTCACATATTCACTCCCTCACCAAATACTGTTAGTTCAACTTTCATGACATGGCTAAAATCCACCCTTTCTCCTCCAAACCGCTACCATGTTAATCCAAACACTTATCCTACCCTGCCTCCTGTCTCTTCCCACTCCAGTCCATACTTCACTCAGCAGCCCATATCATTTTTCTATAAAAAAAGTTCAATCCACATCTTCCCACTCCTCAGGGACCTCCAGTGGTTGCCCATCCACCTCCCCAAACAGAAATGCCTTACCATCAGCTTTAAAAAACTTCATCACCTTGCCCCCTGCTACCTTACCTCCCTGATTTCCTACTACAACCCAGCCCGAACACGTCACTCCTTTAGTGCTAAATTATTCATATACCTAAATCTCATCTATCTCAACATCAACCTCTCGCCGACATCCTGCGTCTGGCCTGGAATGCTCTCCCTCTTCATATTCAACAGGACTATCACTCTTCCCACCTTTAAAGCCTTATTGAAGGCACACCTCCAAGAGGTCTTCCCTGACTAGGCCTTCATTTCCTCTTCTCCCACTCCCTTCTGTGGCACCCTTGTACTCAGATATGCCCTCTTTTTCACTCCTCCTTCAACCCCACAGCACTTACCTGTAATTTATATTAATATCTGTCTATCCAACTAAACTGTAAGCTCACTGTGGGCAGGGAACACGCCTACCCACTCTGTTATATTGTACTCTCCTAAAGTGCTTAATACAGTATTCTGCATACAGTAAACACTCAATAAATATGACCAACTGATTGCTGTTGCAGAAGACCCTGTACAGAAGACTGAAAGGAACATCCCTTCCCTACCTATAGTTCTCAGCTGGTATGAGATCTGGGAGCTTTGCCATCCTTCGTAGCACTGATTGAAGTGGAGACTTCATCAAGTTTTAGACTTGTGATGTGAATGATACTTCACAATCATCATCTCCACTATTTGAGCAATTATCTGTGCACTTAGGACAAACAGAAGACATTTTCTATCCTTGAGGGGCTTGTGATCTGAAGAGAGGCAGACAGAAAATATGCAAAGAGCAAAAGGAGCAATCTAGATTGTAATACTAGCAATAGTATGTATTTAGTGCTGACTAGGTGCAAAGCACTGTACTAAGTACTGGGAAAGAAATACATATACGGGATATAGACATGGACCCTGACCCCTAAGAAGCTCACAATCTATTAATTGTGGGCTGGTGTTGGTGACAGGTGAGGAAGGGTGAGAATATATATATTTTTTCCATTTATATGTATATAAAGACAGACAATGACAAACCTGGATTAGGGAACCATGGAAACCCTGATGTCCTGGGGGAAGGACTGCCTCTTTCTCTTGTAGCTGGGCCCTAGGAATTGGGAGCAGGGAGACCAATGGAGTGGCTCACATGGCTGCCAATAGGGGAACAACCAAAACACGAATAAGAGACATACATAAATATATGCATAAATTGGGATGAGCTGATGGGGGAGATAGGGATTAGTTGGGAAATGCATCTGGAAAGTTTTTTTTAGGAAAATCCTGAAGCGGGGATTCACATTCCCCAGGGATCAAAGGGGCGAGGACCCCCACAGCTGTCTGAATGGAACCCCCAGACTTGCTCATCCCAGGTCTCTGAAGAGATCTGTCAATTTTCAGTCAGGGCTGAAAAGTCTCAAAATGATAGTTTTTTGGCTTAGTAATCTTTTGAAACCTGTCCCATCCCAGTCCTCACCTGCCCTAAAATCCTAGTCCCGTTTTTGTCTCTGCACTCAAAATGAAACTTTGGCACTTCTGGCTTGAGGGTGGAGAGGGATAGGATTCAGTGGATTTGAGGGGGGCAAACTAGTGTTCATTTAGCCCCAGCATCAATGGTAGAGGGGGTGTTTAGGCCATGAAGGAAGTGTGTTGTGGCCACCTCTTTAAGGATCCCTCTCTGTCAGTGATGAGGGTGGAGCCATTTCTCTATTCTTCAGTGATGCCGGGCTGGAGTGTGTCTGTGGACCCAAGTACACCCTTCAAAGACTCATAGAAAGTCCTTAGCTGGGTTTCGGCCTGCAAATTCTTAGTGTGGTGTCTATGTAACCACGGGAAATTTTAGCCTTTGTTTCCAGCCTTAAGAGCCACAGGAGAGCTTACTTTGCAGATTTGTTCCTCTCCTTGGGCTCCCATTGGCAAGGGATAGGCTATTTAATTAACTTGAGGTGCAAGAGCTACCAAACCTCTCACTCTAGATAGTGCAGTTCTGCAGAGCTGCAACACAAAATCCAAGAACACTTTGTGTAGAGGGGACAGGCCCCAGCCTACTTTGATATTCTGTTTTATTCTTGCTGCCCAACATTCTCCAAGCACAAACTGGAATAAAGCCTTTGAACATCTGTCATTCCTGGATTGGGGAAAAATGAAACCAGGGTGATGAACTGAGAAAAACCATTTACAGAGATTCCACGGCAATTGAGGTTATCGGACAGGGTAGAACTGTTGATCTGTATTCCTGTCTCTAGCTAGGCTTTTGGAGAAATGTTTGTGTTTGTCAGCAAAAAGAAAAACTGCCCTTACTTTGCATTTTGCAGATAACAGATTAGCAAAACTTCCTTATCCATTTGAAAACATGCTATTTGATATACTATGGTCCAGAAATGCAGAGTCGAAGCCATAATTTGGGGCAAATCATGTCATCTTTATAAGCAGCGTGGCCTAGTGTAAAGAGCCCACGGCTGGAAGTCAGAAGGTCATGGGTTCTAATCCTTGCTCCACCATACATGTCTGCTGTGTGACCTCGGGCAAGTCACTTCACTTCTCTGTGTCTCACTTCCCTCATCTGTAAAATGGGGATGAAGACCGCGAGCCCTCTGTGGGGCAGGGATTGTGTCCAACCTGATGATCTAGTATCTACCCTAGCGCTTAGAACAGTGCTTGGTACATAGTATGCATTTAACAAATGCCACAGTTATTATATACTCAGGTACACAATGTTTACTCAAACACCTTCATAGCATCTCCAGGCAATTGAAACAAAAATCAAATCTGAAGTAGCAACCAACAGCATATTTGAAATATTGGACTGCCTAGGCATATCTGGTTTTCAGGATTGTGTTAGGAGCAGAATAGGAATTTTTAGAAAGTTCACTCAGGTTATTAGTAAATGATTCCTCCTAAACTTAAGAGAAGCAGCATGGCTCATTGGAAAGAGCACGGGCTTTGGAGTCAGGGCTCATGAGTTCGAATCCCAGCTCTGCCACTTGTCAGCTGTGTGACTGTAGGCAAGTCACTTAACTTCTCTGTGCCTCAGTTCCCTCATCTGTAAAATGGGGATTAAGACTGTGAGCCCCACGTGGGACAACCTGATTCCCCTGTGTCTACCCCAGCGCTTAGAACAGTGCTCAGCACATAGTAAGCGCTTAACAAATACCAACATTAACTTAAAGGAGGGAAAGATACTTCTTAAAGAGTTGCACCTGTTCCAGAGCCAATAAAGCTGGAGAAGACACAAAGAGAATAGATAATGCCACATGTCAGCTGTGTGATTGGGCAAGTCACTTAACTTCTCTGTGCCTCAGTTACCTCATCTGTAAAATGGGGATTAAGACTATGAGCCTCATGTGAGACAACTTAATTACCCTGCATCTCCCCCAGTGCTTAGAACAGTGCTCTGCACATAGTAAGTGCTTAACAAATACCAACATTATTATTATTATAATGGCAGGCTATCCAAACAACTGTTTGATGGTGAGCTGAAATGGGGAAGCCATTACCATGATGGAGAAAGGAAATGTTTTAAATTCTCAGTGAAGCGAAATCCACTCCTTAGTGAGCACGCAGGGGAATGAGGGAGGGGGAGGTAGAAGAAGAAACAAGGGAAAATTCAATAGAGGAACTACATTTGTTTCAAAATCAGGAAAATAGCTGGGTTTCTTCTTTCTTTTTCCATGCTGGGTTTGGTTATAAGAAGAGCATCTTGGCCTGCCTTTCTTCTTTAAAGAGGCCATTTCCCTGAGTGTACTCAAAAACTAATTCCTTCTGGGGCAGAAATTTGATAGGGCAACTTCTTGAGGGAAGGAATGACATTGCCTACTTCCTTTGTAACTCCTCAGATCCCTTGTCCAGTGCTCAAGGCACAGTGAGTGCCAAGTAAATATTAGATTTTGACCATTTACTTTGGTACAATTCTAGCAGAGTGATGTTTGTGCAGTCGCTAATGTCATCCGATGAATCGACACTGAAAAGACTCATAAAGAAGAGAGGAAAACAGTTGGTGGAGGAGGTGGGGGAGGGAGAATGTAAGAGGAAAGAGCATTTGAGAAAATCTAAAAGAAGGAAATTCAGGAAGGGAGGGAAGATGGAAGAGGGAGAGGAGATAAAATGGAAAGGAGGAATAAGGGAGAAGATGACATGGATTGGAAGTGAGGAAGAGTAGCAGTGTTAATAGTAGTAGTAATAGCAGTCACAGTTGCCCTAGCATTTATTGATCACGCACTTGGTGCAGTGCACTGTATTGAGCACATATTCCCTGCACACAAGGAGCTTACTTTCTAATGTGGGAGACCAATGAGAATATTTTCAGCACTATCAAAACAGAAGGGAAGGAGACATTGAGGCATTCTAAGGGGGAGCAGGGAGAAAAGGCAGAGGGTAGAACATTGAAGAAGGGACTCCGTTTCTTTGTATGTTCCTCGCCCCTAGTGCTTTCATTCAGTTTCTGAGAGTCTAAAAACAGTGCTCCACACACAGTTGATGTTTTGTATGGAGATTAATACTGCACTGTACACACGGCAGGTACCCTATATAACAGTGCAGTGTTCTATTCCCTGTAGGTGCTATAAGTGATTTGCACACAGTAGGTACATACAAAGTAGCTTGTACCCAGAAGACACTTAGCATAATTCTCTGTCCAGAGCAAGCTCCCAGCACAGTTGCCAGGTAGAGCAGGCACTCAATACTACGTTCTGCCCAGTTGGCACCCAGTTCAGGCCTCTACACCAAGTCGTCATCCAGTACAGCGTCCGGCAAACCACAGGCACTCAAATGCCGTCAGCGATGAAGAGCTTTCAGAAAACAGAGATTCATTCATATCTGTGAAACTGGATCAACTGGGGAGCTCAGGAAATGTATTAGAAGGATAACTTTCTATTTTCTCCAATATGGTTAAATGTTATTTATGATCTTTTCCCTTGGAAGCAGAGGCAGCGTCAGACTTCAGTTAACTGAAAGGAAAAGGAAGCCACAGAATACATCTGGAGAGTCAGCTCCAGGGGTGAATTTCATTGTAAATGAGGCAAATTAGAGGATGAGGCCTTATTTCCCGTATTAGGGAGACTGGACCTTTGGGATTTCCAGGGCCAAGACTTAACGACTAAGAACTCTGAGAAATTGGATTATGATACTTTGACTTATTAGATATCCTATGTGCCAATAATCCTCAGCTTTGGTGAAAATCTGCAATATCATTCTGAGCACGTTTAGTTTATATCCCAATCAGCAGCAACTTGATACCTTTCATTGATTATTCAAGGCTTCCATGTGGTACATTTTATTTCATTTCCTTGTTAAAAGTGTTTAATTGTATCAATTTCTTTTGAAATTACAATAAAATATTAATTATAAAAAACAGTCAATGGGAGTTGTACTGGCAGATCAAGGCAAACATCTGGCCCTAAAGTGTTGTTGTAAATCCTTGCAGTATACATGGTCGGCAGGGAAATATAGCAATTAGCCAGGCATTTTGCCTTCTGAGGTCAAAGAGAGGAGCCTCCTGGTTAATACTCTATTAACAGGGAATTTAGAGTTATGATTTTGTGAGAACCAGGTTATGTTTCTATCCACTGGTGATGCAATTGAAGCATCACAAAGAATGCTGCCTTTTTTGATTAAATGGCATGGCAGAAACCCAAATCTGAATATTTAGCTGAAATATTTGTTCATGTGCTTCTCAACTCCAACTTGGTTGGGTATTAACACACAAAAGTAATGTATTGATAGTTATCCTCATGCACCTCTCCCTCCCCATTCAAGTTAATCAGTCACCAAATCCTCCAGCACCAAGTTAGGTGATGGCAGAGAAAAGGGAGAAGAAGATAGAGTCAATGAATGGCTTAGGGAAGCAGATTCAAGAAAGTATTTTGGGGAAACATCTAAATTGGGGTTGGGTAAAACAGATTTGGGATTCACAAGTTTGTGAAAGTGAGCTTGAACTTTTATCCTGTGGAATCCAGGAACAAAAATAAATTCAAGAGACCCTAGATGTGATTGACTCCTGTAACACAAGGTAGCAGTGAAGGACTCAGGAATGTATGGATTAAATTTCCCTTGCCAAACAAATGCGTTTAAAAATTAAAGGTAAAATGCATTTTTGATTCTCATTTAATGCAGACTGAGGGTCTCACTCAGAGACCAAGTAGGTGGGTACTCTCTAAATGATTTATAATAATAATAATAATGTTGGTATTAGTTAAGTGCTTACTATGTGCCGAGGACTGTGCTAAGCGCTAGGGTAGACACAGGGGAATCAGGTTGTCCCACGTGGGGCTCACAGTCTTAATCTCCATTTTACAGATAAAGTAACTGAGGCACCTAGAAGTTAAGTGACTTGCCCAAAGTCACACAGCTGACAAGTGGCCGAGTCGGGATACGAACCCATGACCTCTGACTCCAAAGCCCGTGCTCGTTCCACTGAGCCACACTGCTTTATGGTGAGTCAATCCAAAACATCAAGGAAGAAAACACCTGTGCCTTTATTAAAAGTTCCACCTGTGTTCTTTGATCCATAAATCAGCTCAGCCCTATCCTCCTCTGATCATGGCTGTCCTGGCTGAATTGAGCTGGAGGAAAGAAGCAGAGCCATCATCCACAGAAATCAGTGAATGTTTACTAGGTGCCTTCTTTGAGTGCTTTCAAGTGTGATTCCTGTAGATTGTAAGCTCCTTCTGGGCAGAGAACCGGAGTATCAACTTGTATTGTTCTCTCTCAAGCACTTAGTACAGCGCTCAGCACATAAGCACACAATACCATTCATGATGAATGGGGTCACCCATAAGTGTGTGTGTGTGTGTGTGTGTGTGTGTGTGTGTTTGGGGGGGCATGCAGAGAGAAGAGGGGAGAAGGGTAAGGGGGTCGGCCCTGGCCACAAGCACCCACACTAATGGAAACTTCCATGTCAGTAGTGTCACCTTTGAACCCCTAGGACAGTATTCTCTTCCTCTGTCTCGCTCTCTTCATCCATTTCTTTGTGTGTCTCTGGGTCTCCCTCTGCCCTTTTTTTGGGGGGGGGTATTTATTAAGTGCTTATGATATACCAGGCACTGTACTAAGCACTGGGACAGATACAGATCAATAGGTTGGACAAAGTCCATGTCCCCCATGGACTCACTGTCATAATCCTCATTTAACAGATGAGGTAATTGAAGCACAGAAAAGGGAAGTGACTTGTTCAAGATCACAGCAAATAAGTGGCAGAGCAGGATTAGAACCCAGGTCCTTCTGACTTCCAGTCCTGTGTTCTATCCACTGGTACATGTTGCTTCTCATGGGTGGAGAGGACAGTGATGCAGGCCTCCAAAAAGGCGGAACAGGGAACTGATAGAGAGCATGCATCACCTCATACACAGCTGACATTCCCCATTCAACTGTCAGTAAGGCATCATCTGTCTCAGCCCTCCAGGTCCAACAGTCACCCCCAAACTAGGCCTAGCCTTCCCCAGGACCTAGACCATCTGACTCCAAAACCTTCCCCAAGACCCTCCCCATCAGTATATGTCCCCTGAGTCCAAACCAGCAAAGGCAGCTCTCATTTTCCAGCCCCAAACTAGCAATAATGTCAGAAACACAATCAGAATCCTCAGCACAATAATCATCACCACCATCCCAGCCCCTCCCCAGTTTCCCTAGCCCCCTCCCCAACCCCCAGGCAATACACAGTACACACACATTATCGGTATCACAACCCCTCAATATCAAACACTGCCACATTTCTACCTTGGCCACCCCAGTTTTCATTCTCTCCCCCCCATATCACTAACATGTATTTCAAAAACATTTCTGAAACCCTGGAATCAATACCTCCTCCAACCCCTTCTTCCCAAACAGACAGTCTTTACTCTTTCCCCAGTTCCTCCACCCACATCATGATCATCAACAAAAATTATTAACACAGTAAATATCAGTAACCCCAATCCCAGCCCCACTCTTAAAAAAAAAAAAAGCTTACAGGGTGGGAGTAGCTGGAGCAGCTAGAGCTCCCCCCACAACTCACCAGAGCTTTGGCTGGGTCACACAGTGTCTCCTTTCCATGGGCAAACTTGAGTAGGTAACCTTCAGGAGCCTTATATAGGGCAGGGAAGGGCCCAGCAGCCTCTGGGGCCATAAAGGGGCAGGGTGTCCTGACCTCACTTAGAGACACCTGGGGAAGAGATAGGATGGGAAGGGCAGGGCTGCCCTACAACATTGTGAATACCTGAGTGCAGGAACTGCTCGTTGTGGGCAGGGAATATAGCTGTTTATTGTTGTGTCGTACTTTCCCAAGGGTTTAATACAGTGCTCTGCACACAGTAAGCACCAATAAATATGACTGAATGAACCGTATCTGTCACCTGCCGGTTTCACCTTTACAATATCGCCAAGATCCGCCCTTTCCTCTCCACCCAAATGGCTACCTTACTGCTACGGGCTCTTGTTATATCCTGGCTAGACTACTGTGTCAGCCTTCTCTCTGATCTCCCTTCCTCCTCTTTCGCCCCGCTCCAGTCTATTCTTCACTCCGCTGCCCGGCTCATCTTCCTGCAGAAACGATCTGGGCATGTCACTCCCCTTCTTAAACACCTCCAGTGGTTGCCTATCAACCTCCGCTCCAAACAAAAACTCCTCACTCTAGGCTTCAAGGCTCTCCATCACCTTGCCCCTTCCTACCTCTCCTCCCTTCTCTCTTTCTACTGCCCACCCCGCACGCTCCGCTCCTCTGCTGCCCATCTCCTCAACGTCCCTAGGTCTCGCCTAGCCCACCGTCGACCCCTGGGCCACGTCCTCCCACGGTCCTGAAACGCCCTCCCTCCTCACCTCCGCCAAACTAATTCTCTTCCCCTCTTCAAAACCCTACTTAAAACTCACCTCCTCCAAGAGACCTTCCCAGACTGAGCTCCCCTTCTCCCTCTACTCCCTCTACCGCCCCCCCTTCACCTCTCCGCAGCTTAACCCTCTTTTCCCCCCATTTCCCGCTGCTCCTCCCCCTCTCCCTTCCCATCCCCTCAGCACTGTACTTGTCTGCTCAACTGTATATATTTTCATTACCCTATTTATTTTGTTAATGAAATGTACATCGCCTTGATTCTATTTAGTTGCCATTGTTTTTACGAGATGTTCTTCCCCTTGACTCTATTTATTGCCATTGTTCTTGTCTGTCCATCTCCCCCGATTAGACTGTAAGCCCGTCAAAGGGCAGGGACTGTCTCTATCTGTTGCCGACTTGTTCATTCCAAGTGCTTAGTACAGTGCTCTGCACATAGTAAGCGCTCAATAAATACTATTGAATTAGACCAACATGGGACTCTGCCTCATGGGAGGTCTTTGTGGAGGTGAGGCTGGTGGTGATGAGAAAGTTGAGATGAGATGGTTTCCCAGCCACTATCACTGTGATTCTGGCCAGGTCTATGTGGGCTCAGCCTCCTCCCCTGTTGCCCGTTAATTCTACTGTTCTCTCCCAAGCCCTTAGGGCAGGGCTCTACAGACAGTAGGCTTCAAGGCTCTCCATCACCTTGCCCCTTCCTTCCTCTCCTCCATTCTCTCTTTCTACTGCCCACCCCACATGCTCCGCTCCACACGCTCCGCTCCTCTGCCACCCACCTCCTCACCGTCCCTCGGTCTCACCTATCCCGCCGTCGACCCCTGGGCCACATCCTCCCGTGGTCCTGGAATGCCCTCCCTCCCCACCTCCGCCAAACTAATTCTCTTCCCCTCTTCAAATCCCTACTTAAAACTCACCTCCTCCAAGAGGCCTTCCCAGACTTAGCTCCCCTTTTCCCTCTGCTCCTTCTACCCCCAGCTTCACCTCTCCTCAGCTAAACCCTCTTCTCCCCCCTTTCCCTCTGCTCCTCCCCCTCTCCCCTCCAATCCCTTCAGCACTGTACTCGTCCGCTCAACTGTATGTATCTTCATCACCCTATTTATTTTGTTTAATGAGATGTACATCACCCTGAATCTATTTATTTGCTATTGGTTTAATGAGATATTCTTCCCCTTGACTCTATTTATTGCCATTGTTCTTGTCTGTCTGTCTCCCCCGATTAGACTGTAAGCCCGTCAAAGGGCAGGGACTGTCTATCTGTTGCCGATTTGTACATTCCAAGCACTTAGTACAGTGCTCTGCACATAGTAAGCACTCAATAAATACTACTGAATGAATGAATGCTCTTTGATAATGATGGTATCAATTATGCACTTACTATGTGTCCAGCAATATTCTCAAGGCTGGGGTAGCTGCATGCTAATCATTTGGACACCATCCCTGTCCCCCATGGGACTCACAGTCTTTAACCCCATTTTACAGATAACAGGCACAGTGAAGTAACTGGCCCAAAGTCACACAGCTGACAAGTGGTAGAGCTGGGATTAGAGCCCAGGTCCTTCTGACTCCCAGGTCCATGCTCTATCCACTAGACCATGCTTCTTCCCTCAAAAAATACCACTGATTGACTGGGGAGTGGGATCCGACCTGAGACCACATGGGTGCTCTGTGCGTAGGACAGTTGGTGTCTGCAGAGACCTGGCAGACTACCCGCTTTTTCCCATGGTGGCTTGCTCTCTCGTGAACCTCAGGGTCTCGGGACCAGCAGTACACCATTCCAACCCTGCCTTCTCCTGGCTCTGGGCGGACCGGCTCTCTCCCTAGGCAAAACGTCAGCAGTCCATCCTTCCAACCCCGCCTTCTCCAGGCCCTGGGTCCCTGGCCCTCAGGTCCGGCCCACAACTTGTCTGCAGGGCTGCCCTGCTGCCCTGTGTGCCCTGAGGACCCCAGGCCATGACAGTCAAGGCTGTGCTGGGCCCGGCCCCTTCCCCACTCGCTCAGGCCCCCAGCCCAGAACCGAGCCAGGGCTGCCTGATAGCCAAGGGAAGCTGCTGATCTCTGGAATCGAGCAGCCCCCACTGGGCCTGAGGGAGAAAGAGGGGAGGGGCACCAAGGGAAGGACAAGCTCCCTGGTTCTTAAATAAAGATAACCATTGTACTACATTGTCCCTGTTGCGTGCTGAATCCCTGCTATTACACAGAGGGCCCTGAGGGTGTGGGGCTGGTTTGCAGGGAGCAACAAAGCCAAAGCCAACTTCGCTCTCTCATGGCTTCGCCCAGGCCATGAAGACCCAAACGGGAGAATCAAGTCCCAAGGTTCATGGTCCCCCTTTTGCTGGCATCCAAAATTTCCATCGTCTGCCCAATATTCAGGCCATGAAGATCCAAATGGGAGAGTTACATCCAGGGTTCATGACATGAAACTAGCCCCTCTTTTGCCAGCACCCATACTTTCATTGTTTTGTGTTTTTTTTAATGGTATTTGTTAAACACTTACTATGTCTTTCTTGTGCCTGGGCCTTTAAGACCCATATGGGAAGACTCAAATCTGGGGTTCACTACATGAAGCCAGCTCCACACCCCATTTGCTGGTACCCCTATTTTTATTGTTCTTACCAATGCCTGGGCCATGAAGAACCAAATGAGAAGACTCAAACCTGGGGTTCATGGCCTGAAGCCATTCCCTCTTTTGCCAGCACCCATGTCATTTTTGTTCTTCCCAGCACCTGGGCCATGAAGACCCAAAATAGGAAGACTCAAATATGGGGTTTGTGGCATGAAGCCAGCCCCCCAATTTGCCAGCACCCATATTATTTACTGTTCTTCTTGGTTCCAGGACCATAAAGTCCCAAATGGGAGGACTCAAATCTTTGTTCATGGCATGAAGCCAGCCCCCCTTTTACCTGCACCCATGTTATTATTATTCTTCCTGGTGCCCAAGGCATGAAGACCCAAGTGGGAAGACTCAAATCTGGGCTTAATGGAGTGAAACCAGTCCCCATTTTGTCAATGCCCATGTTATTATCTTTCTTCCTTGTGCCTGGGCCGTGAAAACCCAACTGGGGAGATTCAAATATGGGGTTTGTGGAATACGGTATTTGTTAAGCACTTACTGTATGCCATGCACTGTTCTAAGCGCTGGGGAAGATAATTGTGTTGGACACCATCCCTGTCCCACATTGGGCTCACAGTCTTAATTCCCATTTTACAAATGAGGTAATTGAGGCACAGAGAAGTTACGAGACTTGCCCTAGGTCACACAGCGGACAAGTAGCTGAGCCGGGATTTGAACCCATATCCTCTGACTCCCAAGCCTGTGCTCTTGCCACTAGGCCTTGATGCTTCTCAAATCCCCTTTTGTCAGCACACATCACTTAACAAATCTCTCTCCCTGTCCGAAAAGATTTCAATTTCTGGGTTGGGTTTTAAGAGTTAAAAAAGGGGTTCTGCTTTAGCATTATGACTCACTTTCCTCTTAGCAAACACACTGCTAGTTCTGTGTCAATGTCTTCAATGAAATTCTTTCTGCCGGGGAAAAGGGCAGATTTAGTCAAGGCCCAGTCTCAAGTGAAGGACCGAGGCAGAGCCGGGCTGGGCTCCAGGATCCAGGGTTGCCATTTGGAATTCCACCAAATCCTTGTGGGAAATGGAGAATGGGATGGAATTGTGCTAGGAAACATCCTGATAACTGTTATGTCCAAAACCAGTCATGAAGGCCTCTGAAGATACAATTAAGTGAGGCAAATTGGCCCTGCTCAGTTCAGTCAGGAGAGTGCTGAAATGCACCACTGCTCTTTTGTTTCGTTCAGAATTACCAAACTGAAAAGCAGAGCTGGAAACTCCCAGGACTTGTACATGTCTGGCCATTACTTTATTTCTCACAGAAAGGAGAAAGAGTTCAACATGGTAAACATAGAACCCAAATTTCACCTCTATTTCTCTGCTTCAAGGGTTTTACCCATGGATGACCTAAAGATTCCCTCTCTGTGTTTGGAAACGTTCTTGGTGTGACCATGGGCAAGCCACTCAGTTACCTCATCTGTAAAATGGGGATTAAGACTGTGATCTCCCTGTGGGACAGGGACTGTGTCCAACCCAATTTGCTTGTACCTACCCCAGAGCTTAGTACAGTGCCTGACACATAGTAAGTGCTTAATAAATACCACAATTACTTTTATTATATGGTAGCATTGAAAAACGTGGATCTCACAGGGCAACTCCCGCCCAGTGTCCAATCGGAAGAGGGGAGGACACAGAGAAGAGGGGTGGCCATAAAATGCAAATGAAAAAGGAAGCCATTCCTGGAAGAACTGGAAAAAGTAAAGGTTTCTCTGCCCAGAGAGCCCTTATGCAGGATGGATGAAATCCCCTATGGTAAATGATGGATGAGCCCTGGTTGATCAATCAATCAATCATTCGATCAGTGATATTTATCAAGCACTTGCTGTGGGCAGAGCACTGTACTAAGCATTTGGGAAGGCACAATGCAACAGAACTGGTAGACATGATCCTGACCCACAAAGAGTTTATGATCCACAGACCATACTACTCCCCCTCTAGACTGTAAGCTCATTGTGGGCTGTGAATGTGTCTGTTTATTGTTGTACTGTACTTTCCCAAATGCTGAATACAGTGTTCTGCACACAGTAATTGCTCAGTAAATATGATTGAAGGAATGAATGAATGACTAACAAAGCCTGAAGGAATTGAATACAGTGCTTGTGGTTTGCACAGGGACCTTTACACTCTCTTGTCACGTTCCTTCTGGGTCTGCAGTTGCATAAAGGGAGCAGGTAGGCAAAGGTGCAGCACACAGAGAAGTACATACAAAGGATTTTCACAGGCAAGAGACCTTTTTAACCAATCATATTTATTGAGCACTTCCTACGTGTAGAGCACTGTACTAAGCATTTGGAGAGTGCACTACAATAGAGTTAGCAGACACGCTCCTTGCCCTTTACAGCCTAAGTGAACATCTGCAGCACAAGAGCAGCTTTGGCTAGTCCATAAGCTCAAGGATGCTTTCAGGAAGCCCAAGTAGCCACCCATCAATCTGCAGTTGTGCAAAGTTACATCAGGGGAAAAGCACCCTAAGTACAACTTGGGGACTGGGTTAGGGTGAGGAGCCACCAGGGTATTTCCAGGATGGATATACTCTTGGGAACATGAAAGTCATGGGAAACTTTGCCTAGATCCTCCTTCTCCATATATCATCTGCAGGCCCAGTTTCACTCCCAACCCCCAAGGGCCAGGAATCCAAGTTGGAGCTGGGGAGCCAGTACATGCCTCTTGCTTTTCTCATCTTAATCCAATCTCACCCCATGGCCTGTTCCAGAGAACATTTCCCAACTCCCATCCCCAGCTAGGGCTCGGCAGTGGGAGCAACAGATACAAGGGAACTTTAGGGGAGGAGAGAGGAACCTCAGGACTCAATTTGGGGATCCAGAGGGCTGAAGGAGGAAAGAAAAAAGAAGTTGTTGCCCAAAACCCCAATAAAGTTTGAATTCTAGAACATTCTCAGTGTGAAAGAAATAAAACAAAGTTTGCTGCGTACCTTTTCCCAAGTTTGGGGGTTTTTGGAGTAGCCAAGGAAATAAAATGCAACAATTCTATCCAGTCACACTCTTCAAGAATCGGGAAGTCTTTCTCAGGTAAGGGTCAGATGAAATCTTCCAGGTAACATCAGCAAACCGACTCACCATCTTTATTGGTCAGCTGGAGTCATCACACAAAATAATTGAGACACTTTGCTCAAGGAAGGCTTGGCCACTTGTCTTCTGTGTGGTCTTGGGCAAGACACTTAACTTTTCTCTATTGCAGTTACTTTATCTGCAAAATGGGGATTAAGACTGGGAGCCCCATCTGGGACAGAGACTGTGTCCAACCTGTTGAATTTGTATCTATACCAGCGCTCAGTAAAGTGCCTGGCACATTGTAAGCACTTAACAAATACCATTTAAAAAAAAGGAAACTATAGTGATTTCTCAATATAATGAGATGTGACTGGTCTGGGGGTCTTCCCCTGAGCATTTGGGAGAACCAGAAAGGCATCTTTTAAGGTCCCATTGGAGGTTTTGGAGAAGTGGGGAGATGCGAGCAGAATGATTTTTTATAAAAATGATCAGGCAGAAGAGTGACGAATGGACTGTAGAGGGGAGACACTAGATGCGGGGAGGTCAGCAAGGAGGCTGATGCAGGAGTAAGTGCTTGGGATACAGTAAGTGCATGGATCAGTGTAATAGCCATTGGTTGCAGAGGAAGGGGTGCATTCTAGAGATGCCATGAAGTTAGATCGTGACAGATTGAACACGTGAGTTGAATGGGAGGGATGAGTCAAGGCTAATGCCAAGGTTATGGGCTAGTGAGACAGGGGTGATAGTGGCATTGTCTACTGTGAAAAGCAGCGTGGCATAGTGGATAGAGCATAGGCCTGAAAGTCAGAAGGACATGGGTTCTAATTCTGGCTCTGCCACTTGTCTGCTTTGAGACCTTGGACAAGTTACTTCACTTCTCTGGGCCTCAGTTACCTCATCTGTAAAATGGGGATCGAGACTGTGAGCCCCTTACCCGGCAGCAAATGTGTCCAACCCAATTTGCTGGTATCCACCCCAGTGCTTAGTACAGTGCCTGGTACACAGTAAGCACTCAACAAATGCCATAATTATTATTATTACTGTGATGGGAAAGTTGGGGGGTGGGTGTTGCAGGGTTTTGGCGGAAAGATGAGGATTCTATTCTGGACATGTTAATATTGAGGTGTTGGCTGGACATCCAGGTAGAGCTGTCCTGAAGACAAAAGGAAATGTGAGACTGTAGGGAAGGAGAGAGGTCAGGGCTGGAGAGGTAGATTTGGGAATCATCTGTGAAGAGAAGGTACTTGAACCTTTGGGTGGGAATATAGACTATAAGACTGTAAGCTTACAGATTGTAATCTTCTTGTGGTCAGGAAACATGTCTACAAATTCTGTACTCTCCAAGTTCTTGGTACAGTGTTCTGCACACAATAAATATGATTGATTGATTGAGTTCTGCAAGGGAATTGGTGTAGATGGAAAATAGAAGGGGGCCCAGACCCTTGCCTTGAGGGACCCCCACAGTAATTAGGTAGGAAGCAGAGGAGGAGCCTGTGATAGAGACTGTGTGACCAGAGAGATAGAAGGAGAACCAGGTGAGGACAGTGTCAGTGTAGCCAAGGTTAGATAATGTTTCCAGGAGAAGGGGGTGGTCCACACTGTTGAAGGCAGTTGAGAGGTCAAAGAGGATTAAAGTAGAGGCTGTTGAATTTGGGCAAAATTCTTATCTTTATATTCTGCCACTTCCCCTAGTCTCCCACACTAAATTGAAAGGTCTTTGAGGACAGGGAGCTTGTCTACCAACTCTATTGTACTGTACTGTCCCAAGCACTTAGTACAGTGTTCCACACCCAGTAAACACTCAATCGGTAACAATGATTGATTGATAGCCCTTTACAACTCATTCTTAGTTTCCCATCTGCACATTTGGCTGTGTTCCAAGACAAGATTGGAGGACCTTTTGAAAAATTAGAACTCTCTTGGTTGATCAACAGATCTAGGTCACTGTTCCTTCATTTCAGAATACTTTTCTTTTTAATCCATCATTCAATAGTATTTATTGAGCACTTTCTATGTGCAAAGCACATAGATTGGGAGAGTACAATATAACAGAATTAGCAGACATGTTCCCTGGCCATAATGAACCATTTTTGTCAGTGACATTTTCCTCACAAACAGCACAAATTGAAAATTCCCCTAGCATCACAACACACCTTTGTGCCAGAGCCAAATGCTGGCTCACTATGGCCGTTATCAAGTCTAATTCTGTTTGTCCAGTTCCCATTCATTTCCTACTTTCAATGGAAACCCTCCCAGCTGCATTCCCTAACTCTGGAGCCATTTAAACAATGGCCTGTTTGGGTCCCAATGTGGGGATTTGGCTTAGATGAACAAAAGTTGGCTCATGGTCGAAATTTGGATCAGGGACAGATCTCTACCCAGGCCAGACCTTTCCCTCCTTTTTCACTCCAATAGGAAGTCCTCAAAATTCATTTCATTTGCTTCACCTGCTGGGAATCATGTTTACATACAACAATACTGTAAGACTCTATTGAGAAATTCTCCATGCTATCGTTAATGTGTTTTCATTTGAGCAGGGAGAAGGTTTTTATTGTGCAGCTCTCTGCTGACACCCTATTCACGCTTTCTATTATTCCTATAGCTTTGTCTCCAGCTAAACACATTCTTTTTTTCTCCTCCAAGTCATTATTAGCATGGGGATTTGCATTTAAATGGATGTGGAAAAGTGCATTAACAACACCTACACTAACAAAGTAAAAGCTGCTCAGTATCTGTTGCTGCCAGAAATGAATGAAAAAAAATCAATGAACGTTTTGTGAGAGGAGTCCTCAGGTAACTGCATTTAGGCACAAAGACACTTCATGAGATTGTATTTAATACTGGCTCCGCAGGCAGTATTATATGAATGTCAATAGCCTAATTCTAAAAGACTGTTTGCAAAAAATATAGGGATGTATACAAGAGCTTTTTTCAGGATGAATTCAGAGCCTGGTAGGCAAGGTGAGGTTTGAGGATTTGTCCCTTTGACCTTTATTCACTTATTCACAGAATAAATAAAGAATCGTTGGGTGTAACTGTTGAAAGCAGGGCTTGTTGTACAGCTATAAAGTATAGAACATTTGCAACTGGATTGAATTCCTGAGTCAAAAAGAAAAAGAGAGAGACCTGAAAGGGAGAGAGAGAATAGGGAAAGGGTATAGAAGCGGGAGAGCAGAAAAAAGGGAGGAGGGAGGAGAGAAAGGAGAATGGGAAGGTAGAGGAGAAAAAGAAGAAAAGAGAGGGAGGAGAAGTAGGAAAGAAAAATTGGGAAGGGGAAGACCGATAGAAGAAGGACAGGGTGGAAAAAGGGAGAGGAAGAAGAGAGGAAAAGAAGGGAAGTGAGGGGGTGTTGGAGAGGATGGTAAAAAGTGGGTAGAGAAGAGGAAAAAAGAGAAAGGGCAGAGGGAGGAGAAAGGGGGAGTCAGAGTCAAACCTAATGGTCATGGTGGGAACAGGAGGGAAAGAAAGAAAAAGGCAAAAAGATGGGAAAGTACTCCCAAAGTAAATGACATGATGAAAGATAAAATAAATCAGAGACTAACAAAAAAGTGTGCAGGGGAGAGAAAAAGGGAGAGAGGGAGAGAGAAAGAGAGAGGGAGGGAGAGAGAGAGAGAAAGGACCACTAAAGAACAGTCACACCTTACGTATAAGGCAGAATGCCGAGGTTTTCGTTTATTGCTCTGTGAGAAAATTAAATTGGCTTGGGTAAAAGATTATATTAAAGACTAATATTTTTCATTTTATTGTGAATAATTTTTTTATTTGCAACAGGCAGTGAAAGGGTCTATTATTTATATAGTAACACATGGTTTAACAAACAATTTACCTAGAACGTAGTTAATTTCTCATTAATTCTAGCTCTAGTATCTTGCTTTAGATTAAAACCTTTTCTCTTTCCACTAAGTCCTTGCAGAGTAGCAGACAACCTAATTACAGACATCCAATTGGGCATATTTTTATTTAGCACACTTAAGTAAGTGCCATCAATCTAGAATTGAAGCAAACAATAAGTTGGAGAGGAAAAGTTTGCTTAGAAGCAAAGAAAATTTATTGTTTGTCTGGATAAGGAAAAAAAAAACAGACTTGAAGAAATTTATCAAATCTGACTGTAACATGGCACTCCCTCCCCTTGCCCCAAATACAATTATTATTTATTGCTTAAAAACAATTTTCCACACACTGTGTGCACTAAAGAGAAATCCATAAACATCAGAAGGAAGTCTCTAACAAGTCTTCCCTGTTTATGTGGATGAAAAAAATCCATATTTCCCTCCCCGTTAATCCAGAATGAGCCCAAATAAAGCAAATTCATTGCTTCCAGGGAGATTTGTAATGCAGCAGTGGAAGAATCTGATTTCACATATTATGGCTTGTGCCCTCCACATCCCCGCCATAACAAGGGCAATAAATAAAGCCGACTCTACAGCTAGTCACATTGCTTCAGTAATTGACTTGCCGTCTGCATGGGAAACAATGATTTCCGAATGAAAAGGTCTACCAGGAATCAGAGGATCTGCAGCCATCCAACCCAGTTTGCACTGGAATACATGCTCCTCCCTGACCCTGGCTTTCTGTGATTGGCAGAGGCACCCAGAGAAGCCAGAGGCTGTCTGCCAGCTGCCCCGTCAATGGTAGAATCCATGAGGAGCCCCGTCCCTCACAGTCCTGTTTCTTGAACAAAAATCAGGAAACTTTTGGTCCCCACAAATCGTCCCTGGACTCCTGGAGGCTCCACTCCAGCTCCGAGTATTTTTTGCGATGTACAATCTAGATAGTCAGGCCAGGAGTACCAACTTTCAATTTTTAATGGTGTCAAGTTGGGGGAGAGGTTGGTGGGGGGGATGTGGAGAGGGGGGCTGCGGCCAACCTGGGGTGGAGGACTGAAGGGAGAAGGGAAAAGAAGAGGCAGTCTCTCTTATTTTTACACTAATAATAATGAATAATAATTGTGGTATTCCTTAAGCGCTTACTATGTGCTAGTAGTAAACTGTAGTAAACACTGGGTAGATACATCAGGTCCAGTCTAAGTAGGAGGGAGAATGGGCACTGAATCCCCATTTTGCAAATAAGGGACCTGAGGCCCAGAAAGTTAAGTGACTCACCCAAGATCACATAGCAGACACGTGGTGGAATCAGGATTAGAAATGAGATCCCCTGACTCCCAGGCCCATGCTCTTTCCACTAGGCAACACTGCTTCTATTGTAATCAATCAATAGTAGTTTTTGAGTGCTTATGGTGGGCAGAGCACTGTACTAAGCGCTTGGGAGAGTATAATACAACAGGGGTGGTAGACACATTCCCTGCTCACAATGAACTTAGTGAAGTCCTTTGTGCAGGTTCTCTATCCTTAAGTCATCTCTGGGACGGAGGCTCATCTGTTATTTCTGAGGGTAGACTTCCTAATCCTCATCATGTCTCTCACTAGTTCTTAGGGAAGAGCAGTTAGCTTACTCTGCTTGCTACTTCACCAGCCATAGTCGTAGCGTTACTGCCTCACCCTAGTTAATTCATTATATTTTAAATGACCATAGTATGGTTATTTATTGTAAAAATATGGATTCCATTATAAACAAAGCTTGAAATTTAGCAAATGCACTGCCACACCTCCATTTCGGCAAAGTTACTGATGTCGTCGGGGCTCGACAGCAAGAATTCTGTGACTGCACATCTTTGCGTGCGCTGTTTAGTTTGCTTGTGGGTGACACTGGACTCCCCTCTGCCTTGGCTTCCCATCTCTCATTATTCAAATCAGCGCAATGCCCCGTCCCAAGGGTGACTCCTCTGCCTCCTGGGTGAGCTCACTTCTGGGCCGCCAGGGTCGTATGAGGTAACCTGCCAGGTTAGTTGTTATAATGATAGTAATAATAATGATGAAGGTATTTGTTAAGTGCTTACTGTGTGCCAAGCACTGTTCTAAGTGCTGGGGTAGATTCAAGGTAAATGGATGGGACACAGTGCCTGTCCTGCATGGGGCTCACAGTCTTAATCTCCATTTTACAAATGAGGTAACTGAGGCACAGAGAAGTTAAGTGACTTGCCCAAGATCACACAGCAGACATTTGGCAGAAATGGGATTAGAACCCAAGACCTCTGACTCCCAGGCCCTTGCTCTTTCCACTAGGCCATGCTGCTTCTCAGTGGTATTTCTTATTAAAATCACATGCCCTCCAAGAGGCCTTTCCCAACTAAGTCCTCATTTCCCTTACTCCCTCTCCCTTCTGCATCACCTATGCATTTGGAGCTGGACCCTTAAGCACTTGATACTCACCCCACCCTCAGCTCCACAGCACTTAGGTACATATTTGCAATTTATTTTAATGTCTGTCTCCCACTCCAGACTGCAAGCTCCTTGTAGTCAGGGAACATGTCTATCAACTCTGTTATACTGTACTCCCCCAACTGCTTAATACAGTGCTGTGTACACAGTGTGTTCTAGGTAAATAAAATTGATTGATTGATTGACTGATTGTTAAGGGGGCTCACAGTCCAAGAGGGAGGGAGAAGAGGCATTTTATCTTCATTATACAGGTGAAGGATCTGAGGCCCAGAGAAGTAAAGCGACTTGCCCAAGGTCACAGAGCAGGCCAGTGGAAGAGCCAGGATTGAGAACTCAGGTCCTCTCACTCCCAGGCCTGTGCTCTTTCCACGAGGCCATGCTGCTTCTCTCCTGTGTTACAGTGAGCTGTTCATAGAAACGATTTTTGGTTGTTTGACTTTTTTCCCTTGAAAGTCTGCCACTGCAATAAATGTATCACTCTAGGTTGAGGCCTAGTGGGGAATTCACTACTGCCTGCATAAAGGAAATATTAGGTTTCCTAAAATGGGCATTTATCGTAGTCTGGCTAATAAACAAGCCCCTGTGGGCTGAGGTCTCCAACCTGGGGTCCATTAGTGTTCAAGCCAAGAACTCTGCTGGTCTCTGTCAGCATCCCTCCTCCACTTGGATTTCTCTCACTGTCTGGGATTTTTGACACAGGAGATCTAGGTCTGGGCTAGAGTGCAAAGGTAGATAAAATTTCCCAACCCTGCAGGCCAATAATGATACTATTTCCCCTTTGAAAATTCCCCACTTTCTGTCAGCACTTTCAAAAATCACCCATGCAAAAGTCACCATGGCCCAACTTGTTCCCACACCTGCCTAGACCTTTGGAAAAATCCTCGTGGGGGCTCCTATTTCACTGGCATCTTTATGAAAAAAAGATGACATGAGATTGGTAAGCATAAGGGATTCATTTGCACAGGAAGCTGTGTAGCTGAAAATAACGGTTCAAGGGCGTTTGGATGGATTCATGGCTGTCAGGTCTGTGATAAGTCACTAGGTGCAAAACTAGTGAAGCAGTAGGGGAAAACCAGGGTTGTTGGATGGTCATCCCTAACCACGAGGATGAATGTCTAAGAATAGAACCATTAAATAGTTATATTAAGTGTATTCAAGGTAAGTGCTTGGATTAACATGGTAGCAGTTTGGATGGAGAGAAAAGGGAGGATTTTAGTGATGTTGTGAAGATTGAACAAAGAGGATTTAGTTACCCCCTGGTAACATGGGATTCGATGAGACAATGGTGGACTCAGAACTATTTGAAGTGTGGTGCAACAGGACAAGGGATGGAAGAGAATCAGACCCTGTCCAGGAGAAGGGTCAGCTAATCAAGAACTAGAGCAAGGCTGGAAGGTGAGCAATAACTGTGCACAGGAAAGCTATCCTAAAAGAAGTTGGGCTAAGTTAAGTTAGGTTCTGGACAGCCACCAGCCCCGGAAAGGACAGAAGCAAATTCCTAAAGGCGTGTTTGGTTTTTCTTTCAAATCCAGAAAACTCACCTAACCTATGTAACAGGCCTGGGATGAGAATCCACAAGAGCATGGGAGTTGGCCCTCTTACTGAATGCCCTCCCTCCCAGTAGAGCACTTTCTTCCCTCTAAGCTGTGAGTTCCTTGTGGGCAGGGAAGGTCTCCCGACTCTGTTACGTTGTACCCTCCCAAGCGCTTGCTACAATGCTTTGCACTCAGTAAGGGTTCAATAAATATCCCTGATGGATTGAAAGGTGAGTGGTGGCGGGTGGCTAGTCGTAACATGGCTGCATCCGGGGGCCAGGCAGATCAAGACTGCTCCTAGTCTCTGGCCACCTAGCCCAAAAGACCAGCTGTAGGGTGGGCCAGTCTGCAGTCCTAATGAAAGCAATGAGACCAGCTGACCATCTGGAAAACATGCCATCATGTGCTTTATCTATTCTGAATTTTCCAATGGCCCTGGTGGCCTCCTTCACAAGGATAAACCTACTCTGCCAGATGCCATAGCCCCTCTGTCTGCCCCACCGGCTGGGATTTGAGTCCGGGCAAATCAGATTGGGAGGATGGCAGAAACGAAAGTTTCTTGCAAGGTTCAAATGAGATTGTAATTTCCTTGAGGGCAAAAATCATGTCTATCTATTGTACACTCCCAAGCGCTAAGTACTATGCTCTGCACCCAGGAAGCACTCAATTAATACCATTGGCTGATTGATTTAGAAATGTGAGCTTAAGGAACTTCCCTTAAACTGGTGCACTGACGGACTCATTTGGACCTAGCAACCCCAAGATGAACACTTCCTTAAAAGGACACTGCCTGATTTTTGACTGGCTTGGATGGGGGGTGGGGGGAGCAGGGGAGTGTCTCCCATTCCAGGAATATTGCCTAGTCTTCCCAATAGAATTGAAGATTTCTCTGGGCAGTACAGTGGAACAGAACCCAGAGCCCAATCCTCACCTCGGGGAGCTCACGTGGAAATCTGCAAAGATTTATTGTGAGGCTGGAAGGATGAATTTGCTCATTGACAATCATGGAGGGGAATAAACAGACTTGGAATTGTTGGCTGATTTTGCAATTCTTTTTCTCAGTGGCTTTCCTTTCCAACATCCCAATGTCATCAAGGGGCTTTTTCAGGAACTAAGGTCTGAACATCTGTTAACCACACAGTCAGCCTTCATAGGATCCTTTCCTTCCTTTCTTAGTATTTAGGGACAAGCATAGGATCTGGAGTTTTTGTTCTGTGCTGTCAAAGAGTATGAGCCAATGACTGGGACCTCAAAGTTGGGAGGAGACTTGGCTGGAAACTGACATTCTTATTTTCGGTATGAAAATGTTACCACTTTTTTTTCCCTCCCCTCCTTTTCTTCTCTCTTTCACCATGTAAAATGGAGGAAATCAAAACAAAATTGAAACAACTATATTTTTAAAGGTAAAAAAACCTTGCAACTAAGTGCCATCTTCATCGTTTCAGCCACGATCTTAAAAAGATGCACAGCATCCGATAACACTTCTTACTTGGAAATAGTCTTCTGTCACTTTAATACTGGCTAGTCACATTTTAAAATTGTCCTATGTAATCTAATCTTTAGAAGTTTAGCTTTTGGAGATGTTAATACTAATATGAAATGATGAATTTCCAGAGATTCTCATTAGCAATACTATTCATTTCAAATCCTCATTAACCTGTCAAATAAGAGCTTTGGAGTCACCACTGCTGGAAACCAGGCTGGTTCTAATAAGCCCTAATTAATGCGACTGATATGCCATTCTCTCTCAGAGAGGTAAATTGTTCAGGGATTGATAGCATTCAGTACAGGTTGAGTCTTAGATATTTCCCTAGATTCTGCAGCACTCTTTACAGAAAGGGTAAAAGAATCCTAGAGAAAATCAAATTTGTTGGGAGGAGCAGCATGGCCTAGTGGAAAGAGCACAGGCCTGGGCTTCAGAGGACCTGGGTTCTAATCTCAGCATCATCAGTTGCCTGCTGTGTGACCTCGGGCAAGTCACTTCACTGCTCTGTGCTTCAGTTTCCCCAACTGTAAAATGGGGATTCAATGCCTGTTCTCCCTCCTACTCAGATGGTGAGCCCCATGTGGGATGGGGACTGTGTCTGACCTGATTAACTTGTATCTACCCCAGCGCTTAGAACAGGGCTTGACACATAGGAAGCATTTCATAAATATAATAATAATAATAGCAATAAATAATTAATGAGGCTATTCACATGATGCTCACGGGTTGGTTCTTGGGTTCATACACTGGGGTAGCTCTGCTTTAACTCAGTGAACATTGCAGGCTCTGAGGGGCACCAGCATCAGAAGGAGTTTTAGGTGGTCCCTGAAACCCGTGGAAGCAGCGTGGCGCAGTGGAAAGAGCACGGGCTTTGGAGTCAGGGCTCATGAGTTCGAATCCCAGCTCTGCCACTCGTCAGCTGTGTGACTGTGGGCAAGTCACTTAACTTCTCTGTGCCTCAGTTCCCTCATCTGTAAAATGGGGATTAAGACTGTGAGCCCCACGTGGGACAACCTGCTTCCCCTGTGTCTACCCCAGCGCTTAGAACAGTGCTCTGCACATAGTAAGCGCTTAACAAATACCAACATTATTATTAACATTATTAAACCCAAGGGGAGGGAGTGTAAACTGGTGAGGCAATTTACTCTCACACTGTGGTGCGGACAGAAAACTCTGGAACACCAAATGCTTCTGATCATAAAGACTGTTCAGAAATAAAAGCCGATCAGAGGCACAGCACCTTAGATGGAGTGAAGAGGGGCAGGTAGCAGGGCTTACTGCTCTTCTTTCTGAGGGAACAAAATCAAAAAAGACCTTTTGTCTGAGTGTGGACAGAGGAGAACTGCAGTCATCGCTCCCAGAGCCCCACAATTCAGGAACTAAGACGAGTTTGGCTAAGTTCCTGCAGGGTGTGGCGTGGCCAGATGGGAAGAGAGTGAAGCAAAAGATGAATTTGCCAATTATGCACCACTTGTTTATCAGCTTGAGAGGCATTTAAGAACAGTAATTCACAGTCTTGAACAGCCCCTCTGAATCACAGACAAGTTCATCAGTCTCTAAAGTCAATGCCTAGAGTCTACTGGGGATGAAGATGCCCCTTTGCTCTTTCCTTTCCTTCATCTTCCATGATTTCTTTCAAAATTGTTCAGAACAGAAAAGGACCTGGACTTTTCACTTTTGTTCTCCCCTCCTCATGTCCAACAGCCCACCACTCTCCCCACCTTCAAAACCCTATGAAAATCACATCTCCTCCAAAGAGGCCTTCCCTGACTAAGCCCTCATTTCCCTGTCTACATCTATCAATCAATTGCATGCATTGAGCACTTACTGGGTGCAGACCACCACACTTGCGAGAGTACAGCTCAAGAGTTGGTAGACATATTTCCGCCCTTTTCAGTCGGCGATGCACTTGGGTCTGTACCTCTTAAGCACTCTGATGTTCACCCCTCTCTCAGTTCCACAGAATTTACAAATATATCCATCTATAATTTATTTCAATGTTTGTCTCCCTGACTAGTCTGTGAACTCATTGTCGGCAGGGATCGTGTCTACCTTATCTATGGTATTATACTCTTCCAAGCGCTTAGTAAGTGCTCTGCACCTGGTAAGTAATAGTAATAATAATAATTATTACAGTATTTGGTAAGCGCTGGGGTGGTACAAGCAAATTCAGTTGGACACAGTCCTTGTCCCACGTGGGGCTCACGGTCTCAATCCCCATTTTACAAATGAGATAACTGAGGCATAGAGAAGTGAAGTGACTTGCCCAAAGTCACACAGGCAAGTGGCAGAGGCGGGATTAGAACCACGAACCCATTAGAACCCAGGCCCATGCTCTACCCGCTATGCCATGCTGCCTCTCTAAGTAAGTACTCAATAAATGTCATTGATCAATCAGCTGAAGTCCCAATCAGGCCTTATAATAGGTGTGTCAGTGAGACACAAGTATGGACACTTTTTGAGCACTTAAGAGGTGGCAAATGTTGCCCTAGGTGCTATGGGGAAGGCATAAGGGAGTCATCCAGGAGCTCACCTCCTAATTAGGACACCCTCAGACAAGAGGCAGTCAATACAGAAACACTTCTTAGCTGGCCTTCTCCAGCTTGCTGTATATCCTTGTCCAGGCATTTGTGAAGCAGAGAGGGGACTCAGACTTGGTTTGAGCTGAATCTCTTTCTTGTTAGGAAAAGGGGCCTGGAGAAGGGGGGCTCTGATATGGATTAAAATGCTAGGAATGATCTCTCACTCAATCAATTAATTTACTGAATTTTTTGTGCCGTGCACTGTACTAAGCGCTTGGGAGAGTACGATACAACAGAATTGGTAGACACATTCCCTGCCCACAAGGAGCTTACAGTCTAGAGAAGGGTGTGGCATGGCCAATGGCTAGAGAAACATCATTCCATACAGGGGGTGGGATAAGGCCTGGAATCTACAGGATTTAGCCTCCAGGTGAATGCGAAGAGAGTAGGCCATTAGCAGTGTGTTTGTGATAGAGAGAAAGAGAGAGAGAATGGGGTGGGGAGTGCATGCGTGTACATTTTATCTGTCCTTGGCTTTCAAAGGTGATGCAACTTACCATGAGATCCTATCCTTGTGGCTTTAAGGAACTATACATGACCAGTACTCCCTTCCACTCTGTGGTGCGGAAAGATTGTTCTCTGCTGCACCAATTCACTTACCACTTTCAGCGTTGGTCTTTATTTTTGAGAATGCCTTAGTGTCTTCCAATCTTCACGAAGCCTCTGCTACAGGACAGATTCCTGATTGCTACATGCCAGTCTGCTTCTGCCATCTCCCAATCATCTTCTCCAGCATAGCTTAGTAGAAAGAGCCCGGGCTTGGGAGTCAGAGGTCGTGGGTTCTAAACCCAGCTCTGCCACTTGTCAGCTGTGTGACCTTGGACAAGTCACTTAACTTCTCTGTGCCTCGGTTACCTCATCTGTAAAATGGAGATAATGTTGGTATTTGTTAAGCACTTACTATGTGCAGAGCACTGTTCTAAGCACTGGGGGAGATACAGGGTAATCAGTTTGTCCCACGTGAGGCTCACAGTTAATCCTCATTTTACAGATGAGGTCACTGAGGTACAGAGAAGTTAAGTGACTTGCCCAAGGTCACACAGCTGACAAGTGGCAGAGCCGGGATTCGAACCGTGCGACAACCTGGTTACCTTGTATCCACCCCAGTGCTTAGAACAGTGCTTGGCACATAGTAAGTGCTTAACAAATACCAATATTATTATTATTATTTGCCGTGACCTTAAAACGTTTATTCTGTCCTCCTTGGTAGTGTGCGCCCTGCTTCAGTAGGTGTTTGGATATCCCACTATCATCCATTCTCCTTAGGTAGCAAGCCCAGTTGAAGTTGTGATGCTGTGAACATTTCGCTCAGCATTGGTGACCTAGTATTCCATTTTCAGCAGTTCCTGCATGACTGTCACATACCTCGGACCTGTGCTTTTTTTTTTTTTAAAAAAAGGTATTTGTTAAGCTCTTACTATGTTGCCAAGTACAGTACTGAGCCCTGGGGTACAGACAAGCTAATCATGTTGGACACAGTCCATGTTCCACATGAGGCTCACCGTATTAGCCCCCATTTTACAGATGAGGTAACTGAGGCACAGAGAAGTTAAGTGACTTGCCTAAGGCCACATAGTAGATAAGTGGCAGAGCTGGGATTAGAACCCAGGTCCCATTCAATGCTCCCAGCCCCATTCAATCCCTGAACTTGGAACAAGGCCCTTTCCTTCTTTTCAGAGAGTCAATACTACTAGGGCAGCATATTTGCTGCATGGCGGTGCATTTCAGGAAGTGCTGCTGAGCATTCTCCACCCCATGTTTGAAGGGCTCTGAGGGGAGTAAGACAATGCCAATCTGCTCCTTCTGATAACATAACAACAATAATAATAATGTTGGTATTTGTTAAGCACTTACTATATGCCTAGCACTGTTCTAAGCGCTGGGGTAGGCACAGTTTAATCAGGTTGTCCCACGGGAGGCTCACAGTCTTACTCCCCATTTTACAGATGAGGTAACTGAGGCACTGAGAAGTGAAGTCACTTGCCCAAAGTCACACAGCCGACAGGTGGCGGAGCACTCCCCATGACCTCTGACTCCTAAACCCTTCCTCTTTCCAGTGAGCCACGCTGCTTCTAGGCATCACCTGTGCAAATCCCTAGTGCTTGTTTGGGAGAACAGCTCCTCTTGAGGACTCATGCTTGTTATTTCCATAGATAGAATTCCAAATCCTCCTGGAACATATCTTCCTAGTTCTACTTCTTCAAAATTAAAGGACTCCAATTTATTCCCTCTGCTCTCTGAGTTTCCAGTGATACGATATAGTTTTACTTGGGCTGCAGTTTAGTGTCTCCACTGTAGTAGTAGTAATAGTATAGCATAGTAGTAGCAGTTATCAAGCGCTAGTACTATGCTAAGCATGCTGGGAGAAAATATGCAGGAGGGAAGGACTCATTATCCAAAGAGCAGATGTTTCCACAGCTGAGATGTGTAGTAGCCACCTGTTGACTCTCTGATTGGCTCCACACAGTCAGGGGGCAGGAGGGGAGGACTCTTTAATTGGGTAGCAGAGGCTCCGTACAAGGGATGCTGCTCCACTGCTGGGCTCAGTGTTCCGCATGTCAACAGCACACCTGAGGAAATTGGCTCGGACCTGATCCAGGTTGGCCGCAGAGGCAAACAAATGTATCTAAAGAGAGATTACACTCTTCAGGATTGGAATGAAAGTGATGTGAGGTAAACTACTCCCGAAGGAAAGCAGGCCTCTATTTGCATGCAGACAGAGCAATTCCCACCACGCAAGGAGGCTCGTCGGTAGAGGCTGCTATTCCAGTTTCTCAAGGAGTGTGTGGGAAAGAGAAAGGAGCAGCCAGCATTTTGACTTTGACTTTAATTGGGCTGCCTTGATTACAAAGCAGAGGTGATAATAAGCTTGATTAAATGACTTTTTTTTCCTGAAGTCTTTAAATAGCCGAATATGTAATTTACAGTTTAAGGAATTCAGTTACCTGTTTGTTGCCATGGTAATAAAATATACACCAAAATGACATTTGACATTCACTTTCTTATTTTAATCTGCAATCAGTGAAATATAATAGCCTTGCCCTACTGCTGTGCTTCCCTATAAAGCAAGGAGGGAAAAATAAAGCTTTCCACATTTTGCAGGAGAGTTATGAGTCGTGAACACACACCAAAGAGAAAGGGTGAGAGCACGTGAAACTGATGTTTGCAGTCTTCTTCTATGAGGTCTCTAAAAGAGATAGCAATTTCCCCTTCTAAATGTGGGGCAGAGAGGCCAGGTTTGATCATGAATTAGTACAGTGCTTTGCACACAGTAAGTGCTCAATAAACACGATTGAATGAATGAATGAATGATGTCACCTGGCCAGAATACCCTGGAAAGTCTGGCATGGAAATGGCAATTTCCCAATTTCTACCATTCCACATTTCACTGGAATACATGCAGAAACCCACATTTCTGCCTCTCTCCCTTCCTCCACAGAGGGAAGTGGGTCTTTCTGGTAGCATTTGAGAAATACATCCCTAGTCTAATGTCCAAGGGCTCTCCTATTCCACAGTTTCTCTGTCATCCAGCTGGTGGGCAGGGAACACGTCTACCAACTCTGTTGTACTCTCCCAAGCATTTAGTACAGTGCACTGCACAGAATAAGCACTCAATAAATACCACTGATGGATTAATTGCCTTGGACTCTGGGAGCTTTACTCCCAGGTTTGTGGCCCTGGTTAGACAGATTCCAAATGGGTGGCGTAACTCAGTGAGTAGTAAATTACAAAAATCACCTCAGTCTGAAAACTACACTCTGGATATAAATTATACACTGGGATTAAGAAAGTAATCCCCCTTCCTCTTAGCCTCTGTGGACTAGGAACATTGTCTAGATTGGAAGGCTTCAAGAGGAGTTGGATATTTCAAGGGGGTTCTTTGACTCTCGTGAAATGCAGGAAGTTCTGATATTTGTTCTCTGCTTAGGAGTTCTTTGAGCAGAGCTGCATTTGATTTATCAGCACTTAAACTGACAGCTCTTGATTTCACATTTTAAAAGTTGAAATCTGAGTTATTGACTTTTCCAATCCTTTATTTTGAACCACCCCCTGCCAGCCAATTCTCATTAGATTAGTGCTTTAGTCATTAGATCTGGATACCCTAGTTTATTCCTCAGATGCTAGTTTTGCCTTATCACCCACTGTTGTATAAACTGTTTTTTATTATGTCCTAAATTTGATCTTAACAATGCCCCCAATAACAAGATCAGCAACCCCACTGGCATCAGATAATTAGTAAGAACACACAGTATTGAGAACATTCATTAACATTATCATCATCTTCATCTTCTTTAGCAGAAACAACATCACCGCTTATTGACCAACTACTATATGCAGAACACTGTACTAGATACTGAGGTGGGAGGAGTGTGGTTAGGAGGCCTAGAGAAGATTGGCTGCCACCCCTCCCCCAATCCTCAGAGGAATCTGCAATCTAAAGTGTGAGATAAGGCACTTAGAAGTACATATTGACCATGAAAAACTGCAACTATTGAGGGAAAGGGTGTGACAGAGGAATCATAGTCATCATCATTGTCCTCATCAACAGTATTTATTCCGCTAACTTCCACCCTGTCTCCCCCCAGCGCTCAGCCTCAGGGATTTATACACTTTTTTTAAAGGCCACCGAGTGTACGCACCCCAGGTTTTGGCCTGTTTTCCACAAGCCCAGAGGGCTCCTGATCCGATCAGTAGTGGGTGGGGAAAGGGGACATAAATCTTCCTTCAAAGTGGTGTTGATACTTCCAGGGGAGAGCCTAGTTAGTGGAGCACAGGGCTTTCTCCCTGTGGGGAGGTGGGGCGTGGTCATCCAACCTCCAACAGGACACAGGACCTCCAGTGGTGGGGATGACTGAGATTTGAGAAGCGTTTTACTGAAGTTCCTCTCATAAAATGAACTTCCAGTGATGGATCTTTTATTGATCCATGGCAAGAGTAAATTGATCGCACTCTCATGAGTGCACTGTCTGCTGCACAGTGGTCAAGGATGATGAGGATGAGGTTGATGGAGTCTCCTATCAGGAACAATGGTCTAGTTGTGAAGTCTTCACGACTGAGAACCTGTACTCATGGAGTGCAATGAGCAAGTAGGCGGGCAGGGGTGCAGCACAGTGCAAATTGCGTGCACAGGCTTTTTTTATGTGCAGGGACCATTTATGGTCAAAAGTGATGGAAGCACAGTGCCGATGCTATTCTGTAGGGCTATAACTCAGTAGCCGGTTGCCTTGCTATCTACTGCAATCTCCACTTCCATATCAGTCAGCTCGATTTCAGTATTACTGCTGAGCCTGTCCACCTCATGGAATGTCGTAGATGGTTGTTTGGTCAAAAACCTCCTGCTGATATATTTATTAATTTAATGGTACTTGTTAAGCACTTACTATGTGCCAGGCATTGTACTAAGCGCTAAGGTAGATACAATCTAATCAGTTGGACACATTCCATGTCCCACATGGGGTTCACAGTCTCAACCCCATTTTACAGGTGAGGTAACCGAGGCACAGAGAAATGAAGTGACTTGTCCAAGGTCACACAGCAGACAAGTGGCGGAACCAGAATTAGAACCCAGGTCTCCTGACTCCTAGGTCCGTGCTTTCTCCACTAAACCAGAAGACATTGCCAGGACTAGACCCCTGCTCCCCCGATTCCCAGATTCCTACCTTTTTCCACTGGACCAAGACCAGGACTGGCAGGAGTAGAGATAGACTGAATGAGGAAGGTGAAAGATAATGAGGAATCGAAGGCGAAACCAAGGTTGTGGGCTTCTGGAACTGGGAAGGTGGCAGTGTTATTGACAGATTCAAATTTAGAAGGAGGAATGGGTTCAAGAGGAAAGATGATTTCAGATTTAGACATGTTGAGTTTGACATCCTGATGGAATATTCAAGTGGAGATGTCCTGGAGGCAAGAAGAAATGGGAAATTGCAAAGCAGGTGAGAAGTTGTGGGTAGTTACCTTTTGAGCAAGAACAGTGCTTCTCATATAAGTCAAGTGGGCACAAATTTGAAAACCTGCAAGTTTCCCGAACAGGCAGAGATGTCTTTTTTAATATTAAATCAAAGGGAGTGGCTCATTCCATTTGTTGAAAAATGCTTCATTTTTGCATTGTTCACCATAGAACCTTACCCTCAAATGTCTCCTTATTTCATGTAGTTGGATGCATTTGCTGTTTGCATTTATTTAGTTAAAATAAACTAATGTAGTTATGACACTGTCAGAACTCACATCGATTTTAGAAGCCCTCGCTTGGGAATCATTTGAAATAAACTTTTATTTTATGTTACTCTCCTCCTCTCTTGTCTCGTCTCCGCAATATAGCTATTTTTCTTCAGCAGCTGATACATTTATGGGGAGAAATTTCTAATTTTACTTTGCTGGTGTATAAATGTGTCATTTCATACAACTAGCTGTTTTTCTTTGTTGTAACTTCTTTCTCTCTGTTTTAGCCTGAGGCTCTCCTTTTTATTTGATTGGTAGAGTTTATATCACATTCCAGTCAGCACCTCTTCCCAGGAGAAACACAGGATTTCAAATTGCTCCTCCTGATCTCGAAAGCAAGCTGAGAGGGCAGGGGCCAAATGAACATTTCCTTTCTGATTGTCAGTGTTTGTTGGTTTTATTTCCATTAGCCTATGGATCCACTGGATTTCTCTCTTTTAATATCATTCTCTTTGTGTGACTGTCAACAGTGTTAGCAGTTGAGCAGAAAAATAATCCAAGGGCTTTTTAATCATTTAAAAAATGATGCCATTAGAAGGGAGCCACCTCTAGCTCATCCCCAATCTTCTTGCCTCCTCTCCATTCCTTTTTTCAGGAAAACCTCCACCTTTTCCACTTTTCTCCCCCACTTGAACCTACTTTGCATTTTTCTGTATTGTGTCCCTCTGACTGGAAAAGACTTTCTGAAAACCATTCAGTAACTCACTCACCACTTCCTGCATATCTTCCTCAAGTCTCATTTCTTCCAGACAGTTATTTCAGGACCCCTGTAGGTGACTGAAGTAGATTCAGCCCTCTAAGACGATCAAGACCTCTACATTCATTACCTGTTTTGTCTGGAGTGTACTCTCATGTTGTGCCAGTGTTTAAATTCAGCTTAGTTCAGATTGTGTACCAAGTAGATGGGGAACAAATTTATAATAGTAGTAGTTCAGTATAGTATAGCATAATGTAGTATAGTATAGGAGTAATAGTATTTACCAAGTTCTTACTATGAGCACAGCACTGTACTACAGAGAAAAAAATATGTGAATTAAAAGTAGACAAGGTCCCTGCCATTCAAGAGCTCACAATTACAGAAGAAGAGAGGATGGGCTTAAGGCACACAAAGGCGGCAAAAGAAAAACCAGAAACTGAGGTAAAGAGACAAAGACAAGAATAAATACCATAGGCGTGGCGATTTCCATTGTGGCATGTTCTCCCAGATTAGACTGCGGAACCCGGAAATAAATTATTCAGGCTGGGAGAATGGGAATGGGGAGGGAAGCTTTTAGTGCCCTGTAGAGTTTCAGCTGGGAGTTGTGTGTCCAAACCAGCCCTGCTCTAGTAGGTACAGCAGCATATGGAGGGCTTGAGTTTGTCCATGACACAGAATGTCCCTGTTCATTTTTGTTTGGCAAAAGGTTGGTGGCACATTGGATGCATTCTCATTACCTGGTTCCCTACTTCAAGTGACTGTATTGGCTCCCCCAGCTCGTACCCTGATGGAGGAAGGTATGGCTGGCTTCCAGAGTGGACTGCCCTCAGGCGTGACCCATGAAGATTTGTACCCGTTTCTTCAGGAGATGTCATACTTGGCCTTGGGGTGGGGCACAACTGTGACTCATGGGGGTGGGAGGGGCACACCCTGGGAAGGCTGATTCGATCAGTCAATAATAGATATTGTAAAGCACTGGACTAAGCACCTGAGAGAGTACAATAGAGTTCCTGGATTCTGGTTTGCATCAAGAACTTGGGTAAGAGAATGGGTTGGGTTCTGGCCACCTAGGCAATTAGGATAGAGGAGGCTGTTGGGTTTGTGCCTGATATGGGTGGGGTCATTAGTAAGGTCACATCTCCTTCAAGAGGACTTTCCCCATTAAGCCCTTCTTTCCCCAGCTCCCTCTCCCTTCTGTGTCTTCTATGCACTTGGATCTGTGACTTTTGGGCATTTGATATTCGCCCCTCCCTCAACCCCACAGCACTGATTTATATACCTTTAAATCATATATTATGAATCATTTATATTAATGTCTGTCTTCCCCTCTAGGCTGTAAGCTCAATGTGGGCAGGGGATGTGTCTGCTAACTCTGTTTTACCGTACTCTCCCAAGTGCTTAGTACAGTGCTCTGCACATAGTAAGCACTCAATCAATACCATTGATTGATTGACTGATTGCTTGATTTGTGAGAGGGAAGCTCCAAGCTTATTAACATTACTTTGGGAAGCCTGTTGATAATGATTGGGAGTATGTCCGTGGGGGGTGTCCTTTGGATTATGCCTCCAGGGGCATCCTATCTCCAAGACCCCCAGGGTCTCCTGAGCCCTCCTATTGGGAGGTGGCCAGCCCAGAACTCTGGGGAATCCACAGTCTCCTTGTCCTCACTGCTACTGCCAACTGTGCCTGCTGCCCACCCATCTTCTGCTTTGGAGTCTTCTCTCTCTCCTCAGATGACTGAATGCAACATGGCAGCACTTGCCCAACTAGTTCCTAATTCCCGTCTCCCTCCTCCCACCTCCTCTGCCAAGGCCAGCCTCCTGATCAGTCCCCATACTAGTTAGTCTCAGTGCTGAGACTATTCTCAGCACCCTCATCCTGACCCCCTGGTCCTTATACTAGTTCCTGGTACTGTTCTCACACCATGTCCTCTCCATCCCCTTGCCTCATCCCCATCCTCCACTCCTTTTGGCCCCTCACACCATTGATTCCCATATTGTTTCTCACTCTGTCCCAAAATATCTCCCACCCACCACATGTAACCCCCATCTTCCACCTCCCCCATCCTATGGCCCCATCTGCTCTGATCTGTGGAACCTCACTCCATCAGGGTCAAACTCCCATTCATCCTTGGCCTGTTCCTGACACTCTCACTTCTCTTCACCTTCACTGAGACCTGCTCACTCCCTCAGGTGGGGGCCTCACTTCCTCATTCCTGGAGAATTTGACCTGCTCCTCACCTCTCACGATGTTGCCTCCACTCCATCACCACCGCCCTTTCCCCTCCTCCCCCCCACACCCATTTTTCTCTCACTGTCTCTCACCAAATCACCACCTCAACCACCCTCTACAGTTACTGTAGATGATTCCTCTCACTTCCGGTAAACTGCTTCCACACCATGAATCTCCTGCTCAATCTCATTTCTGACATCCATTAACTCTAACACACATTTATAATAATAATAATAATTATGGTATTTGTTAAGAGCTTATTATGTGCCAAGCACTGTTCTAAGCGCCGGGAGGGGTAGATACAAAGTAATTCATTTGTCCCACATGGGGCTCACAGTCTTAACCCCCATTTTACAGATGAGGTAATTGAGGCACAGAGAAGTTAAGTGACTTGACCAAGGTCATACAGCAGACAAGTGGTGGAACTGGGATTATGCATTCATTCATTCATTCAGTAGTATTTACTGAGCACTTACTATGTGCAGAGCACTGTACTAAGCACTTGGAATGTACAATTCGGCAACAGATAGAGACAATCCCTGCCCAATAATGGGCTCACAGTCTAAACGGATTAGAACTCAGTCCTCTGACTCCCAAGCCCGTGCTCTTTCCACTAAGCCATGCTGCTTCTATTAAATTTTAGCATCTCTAAACAGCTCCCCAATTCAGATCTACTGCTCACTGACCACAATCTTCTAACCCATCATCTTGCCTACATCCCCCAGGCTTTCAGTGATGTAGTCACCCCAGCACTGGGACTTCTGGACTTTGGGCCCACACAACTAGTCTCAGGCTATCCCACCCCTTCCTGATTCTTTTCTAACCCTCCCCTCCCTTTGGTGCTAAAGTCCACACCCTCAACTCTGCCCACTCCTCAAAACTCAGTAATTTTCCCAACTACCCCTCCATCACTCCGGCACTACCAAGCATCAACAAGGGATCACTCTTAGGGTCTGCTTCCTCCACTTCTACCCTCGTGCAGCTGAACACAGCTGGCGGAAATACAGACACTTGGCTGACTTCAGCCAACTATAGCTGCTATAACTTAGCTCTCTCTTCTCCTCAGCAACTCTTCGATTCCTCCCTCATCTACTCCTATGTCCCTAACCCACACCAACTATTCCAAACATTTAACTCCCTTCTGAGGCCTCCAGTTTCCCGACCATCCTCCTCCCCCACTCCCTGGTGATCTTGCCAAATACTTTCTTGGTAAAATAGAAAGCATCAGACATGAATTTCCCACTGTCCCTCCCTCATCTTCTCAGGTGTCCACTGTCACCTCCTATTCTTTCTCTTTCTTCCTGGCTATCTCTCAAGAGATCTCCTGCCTACCTACTCTCAAACTCTACCCTTTCTCCCTGTCCTCTAACACCATTCCCTCTCATTTCTTAAAAACACTTGCTCCCACTCTGCCTCCTCTAGCTTATCACTTTCTTCTAACTCTCTCTCGGATGGCTCTTTCCCTTCCTCCATCAATCATGCTCAAGTCTCCCCTGCATCAAGTCTACCCTATACTAAAAAAAATGCTCTCTGGAATCCAGAACCCCTACAACTATTCTAACATCTTCTCTTTCCTGTCCAGTACCTTGAAAGGGTTGTATACAACCAACTGCCCTCATGTCTTCTCCGCCAGCTCTCTTCTTGTCTCACTACAGTCAGGTTTTCAGCCTCTTTATTTCACCAAGACTGCAGCCTCCAAAATCACCATTTTGTAAGTATTTAACAAATACTTTTAAAAAAAAACTCAGCCATTTGAATGGTTTCAACTATCAATCAGCATGGCCTGGTGGAAAAGGCATGGCTTTAGGAGTCAGAGGACCTGGGTCCTAATTCCAACTCTGCTACTTGCCTAAGTGTACTTGGGCAAATCACTTCTCTGTGCCTCAGCTTCCTCATCTGTAAAATGGGGATTCAATACCCGTTCTCCCTCTGACTTAGACTATGAGGCCCATGTGGGACAGGGATTGTATGCCCAACCTTATTATTTTGTATCTACCCCAGCCCTTAGTACAGTGCTTGGCACATAGTAAGTACTTAAGATATATCACTATAATAATAATGGTATTTGTTAAGTGCTTACTATGTGCCAGGCACTGTACTAAGTGCTGGGGTGGATACAAGCAAATCGAGTTGGACACAGTCCCTGTCCCTTGTGGAGCTGAGTCTCCATCACTATTTTACAGATGAGATAACTGAGGCACAGAGAAGCGAAATGACTTGCCCAAGGTCACACAGCAGACAAGTGGCAGAACCGAGATTAGAACCCATGACTCTCTGACTCCCAGGCCCGTGCACTTTCCACTAGGCCACGCTGGGATGATTCATAAATCTACCTCTCTAGCCTTGACCTCTAACTCACTATCCAATCCCTCATCTCCTCTAACCTCCAGGACCTCTGCACAAGGATGGCTTGCTGGCACCTCAAACTCCAGTTGTCCAAAGCTGAATTTTTATATTACCTCCTAATCTATTTTCTCCTCCCAATTTCCCCATCTCCATCTACAATACGACCATCTGTTCCTGTGACCCTAGTCTGCGACCTTGGTATTCATTCAATAGTATTTATTGAGCGCTTACTATGTGCAGAGCACTGTACTAAGCGCTTGGAATGTACAAGTTGGCAACAGACTTGGTATCATCCTTCTAGACCGTGAGCCCATTATTGGGTAGGGATTTCCTCTATTTATTGTGGAATTGTACTTTCCAAGCGCTTAGTAAAGTGTTCTGCAAAAGTGCTCAATAAATACAGTTGAATGAATTCTTGACTCCTCACTCTCATTCTGCTCTCATACCCAATCTACGACCAGTACCTGCTTAAAACAGTTTGCAGATCCATCTCTTCTCCACCCATACAGCCACTACCCTGTTATAAGAGCTTGTCATAGTTATGCCAATTATTTTAATTATGGCTCTCATTAAGCACTTGCTATGTTCTAAGTGTCAAGGTAGATACAATGTTATGTGCCACATTAAGCCCAAATGGACTGCTGTACCAGCTTCCCTTTTACAGTTGAAGAAACTGAGGCACCGAGAAGTTGGAAAAGCAGGGTGGCCTAGTGGAAAGAGCACAGGCCTGAGAGTCAGAGAACTTGGGTTGTAATCCTAGCTCCACTCCTTGTCTGCTGTTTGTCCTTGGGCAAGCCACTTAATTTCTCTGTGCCTCCATTACCTCATCTGTAAAATGGGAATTAGGACTGTGAGCCCTATGGGACAGGGATTGTGTCCGACCTGATTATCTTGTGTCTACAGCAGCATTTCAGTGCCTGGCACATAGTAAGTGCTTAACAAATACCATAAAAAAAGGGATCTGCTGCTGCTGCTGCTCCCCAGTTCTTATTTAAGTGACCTTGAAGCTCTATCACCCAGGCTATCGGCTCATTCTTTCCCTGTTTCTTCAGCAGCTAGGCCTTTCTCACTGGTGCTCCCCATGTAAAGCTTAAACAGGATGCACTTCCCTTTCTGTTTCATTATCCACTCTGCATGCACATCATATAATGCTTCCATCTTCCTCAAGTAGGAGTGGAGACAGGATCCTTCATCCTGGATTGTGCTTACCCCCAAGAATAGCCCCTGAAGCACAATAATTCAAAGCATTACATCCCAACATTAACAACATGAGAAGTTGTAATATAATTATGAGTTACTGAAAGAGGCTGCAGGCATAGAAGCTCAGTTTGCTGATTGTGGCTGTGGTTTTTCAACTTGAGTGAGGAACTTGTCCAACTTAGTTGGAACAACAGCCTTCTGCTTATTTTTATAAAGGATCTTTATAATTTATTTATATTAATGATTATCTCCCTCTCTAGACTGTAAACTCGTTGTGAGCAGGGAAAACGTCTACCAATTCTGTTAAATTGTACTCTCCCAAGCACTTAGTATAGTGCTCTGCACACAATAAGCACTCAATAAATACAATTGATTGATCAATTGATTGATTGACCTTGTAGCAGACTAACTCTCTTCAATGCCTTCATTTGAATTCCTCTTTGGGGGTCTTCGATCATTTTTAAAAATTCATATACTTTCTTGAAAATCAATACATATCTTCTTAATCCCCAAATATTGGCTGATGGTGCAAAAAACATAACTTCATCTTTTTTGGCATCCTGCAATGATGCACTGGATTGTCAAAGCTCTGTAAGGTTTTCCTTGAACAAAGATTCTTCTGAAGGAGATATAATTAACTCAACACCCGCATTATCCATTTCTATAAATTGCCCCCCCCCACCCCAATCTCACACACACACACACTTAACAATGTATTGTTTATCTGCTCCCGGGTCTCTTCTATGTCTTGAAAATCTAAAACAAACTGTTGGCAATTCAGAAATTGGTTTTACACCATTCTCTATGAAGACCTTACTTGGTCTTTCCATTTTCAGCCCTGCCCCCCCTCACGTTTTCTCCATTCAACCAGGTGGATAATAGTAGCAGGATCATTAACATTAATGGAGATACATTCATTATTCAGCCTTTCTAATCCACTCCAACATGTGCACCCACATTCCAGGGTTTCTCCCATTTTGTAGAAATGTATGCTATTAGGATGGATCTGAACCTGAACCTGATGGAAATTGCTAGCACAAATGACTAGTATGTCGCATTAGTTCAGGAATTTAACTCTTCGCCATTTTGGCATTGCACGAGTACACAGAGTCAGATATTCAGTTCTGTACACATTCCAAACTGCCGGCAAATTCCACTAGCAGTTTTTATGGCCACATTTTGGAACCATGTCCATCTGACCAGTAGCTCCTGAAAAAATACTCCTGAATTTCATCATGGGCTTTCCAAATTTGTTGCCAGTTTCTGAGTTCTGGCACGTCCATGACCCTTAGGTTGAAAACAAGGTTCTGCTTTCAGTCTGGTTGCCAATTATAAGTTCAAGCCAGAAGCAGATATTCCCATCACATTTGGCTAGGTAGACAATTTCGATGGTTGGAATTTACTCTTACATTTGATATTCCAATTGATAGTTATTATTCTTCATGGATCATTTTCATCAACTCCACTTTGAGGCACAGATGGATTTGCTCTCTCTCTCTCTCTCTCTCTCTCTCTCTCTCTGGAACTACAGTATTTTGGAGACTATCTGGCAAAGCTCTGTCTATTGCTATCCTAGGGGCTAAATTCACAGTCACGTGAATCTTTACGGCATCAATAAAAATGAACTCACAATGCAAAATGCTATTTTCTTTTTATTCTTCTCATACTTTTATGTGATGCTGTTTGGATTGCAGAGGCATTTGCTTGTTATGTATTCTGTGGCCTGCTGCCTTTCATTTCTGCAAAACTGCACATTTTATCATTTTTGAAACTGACAGTGGCTTTGTTCTAGAGAAGTGTTCTTAAAGCACAAGGAAAAAAGATACACTATTGTGGTGAGCCACAAGATTCTTGTGGGGTTTCTTTCCTCTCTGGAAAGGCAGAAAGTTTCAGGAGATTCTCAATGGTGAGAAATCACACTGTGATCCCAGGTATCCCCAAGCTCATTGTCAGTAAACTTGCTTCTCCCATTGGGTTAAGCAGTGTCATTCTGCAGGTCAGGGTATTCTGCAGGGGATCTCAGGGGCCCCTTCTCTCTATTTGCCTTCTCCATCACGTTTTTACTCCAGCTCTTTCCCATGGACTCCTTTAGGTAATTATTTATTTGTTGATTTAGTCAGTTTTTGTTAAGCACTTACTAGGTGCCATGCATTGTACTGAACAATGTATTTATCCACTTGTGCTTATTAGGTCTGTCTTCCCTAATACTCTTTAAACTATTGTAGATGCATCTATTTCTATCTATTGTCTTCCCCTTCGGATTGTAAGCTCCTTGTGGGCAGGGACCACATTTTATACTTCCCAAACTTCCTCGAACCATTGTCAGCTCACAGCAGGTGCACAGTACAGTGCTCTGCATACAACAGTTGCTTCTTAATCCTGGAGGTGGTGATGATGATGATGAAGAAGAGGAGGATGAAGATGTCAAGGCAGCCCTGGTTTTCTATCCTGACCCCTGGTCCATACATGTGTCTCACCCACAGTGCCATTTTCAATACAACCGGGACTGTGCTATCCAAGAGCCTTGGAAAAGTGGGATGAGAATTGCCATGAGGGGCACACCTGTGTGAAGCCAGAGTTGTGTATGCTTGGGAAAAGGACTGGGAGCAGTTGGGAGGAGTCTCTTCTATCCCTGAACCCTCTCCCTGAACGTCCTGAACACCCCCTCTCCTCATATGTCAGATCTGTTGGAATGGCAAGAAGGAGACAATTTAGAGGCTTTTCCTTGGTAGAAGGGCAATAGGAGGCATGAACTGAGGGATGAACATACTGGAGAAGCTCTACTGGGTAAGGAGCTCAGGCTAAGGGAGGAGAAAGAGGATGTGTTTTCTCTTAGCCAGAAGCAAGTGAATTTTAATTATAAAAGGCCCAGAGCAACAGTGTTCTTTTGAACTCCTCTTGAACCCTCCAGCAGGATCTAGAAGCATTTAAAAAATATCAAAGGTTGGGTCTTAGCGAATCACCGTGCTCTCTGGCAGGATAGCCCAGAAAGATTGGAATTTCATGAGAAACGGCTGTTCGGATGTCTGCAGTTCCGACGGCCGTGGTTACTCCAGCCCGACGTTGTTTGCTAATCATCTATCGACTCCAAAGGGAAACGGCAATGGGAGCTACAGAAAGGGCTTCAGTGAGGACCTATTAATCAGCAGATAAAGGTGGTACCAGACAGTGGAGAGGGAAAGACTGGGGTCCATCATTTTTTTTTAAAACAAAAGGCCAGCCAAATGCGTATTTTTAACTGTTTCCAGCTGCAACAAACAAAGCCATATGGGAGATTTATTTCCTTTACAACAGAAGTCAATTGGCCATGACACTAATGTATTGTTTCAAGAAAAGTCTAACTCAACTAAATCGAGACTCAGTAGGAAATTTAAAGAGAAGCAATTTCTGTTATCAGTTTTAATGAATACCATTAAGCGATAACCAAAAAGAAGGGTGGGGGGGAAGATTAGAGATTGCTCAGAAAACATCCTTCCCACTCTTCTAAATTATCATGACAACACAATCTTTAGCTGTGAAGTTAATTTCCTTAATAATTACATTCTATTTAGAGGTGCGAGGCTTGCAAACCCCCTCCTGGCAAGGAAGTTCTTTATTCTATAGCAGCAGGGTGAAGAGGGTCTCTGACAACACAAGGGAAGCTCTCCTTTTCTCTGCTTTCACCCATCAGATACCGGTAGGAAGCCCAGGGCACTACCATCCCAGAGACCACAGTCCTCTTCGCTAAAATCTGCCCTTTCCTCTTCATCCAAACTGCTACCACATTAATACAGTCACTTATCCTATCTCACCTGGATTATTGCATCAACCTCCTTGCTGACCTCCCTGCCTCCTGTCGCTCCCCACTCTGGTCCATAACTTCATTCTGCTGCCCAGATAATTTTTCTACAAAAATGTTGAAGCCATATTCTCCCACTCCTCTAGAACCTCCAGTGGTTGCCCATCCACCTCTGCATCAAATAGCTCTGCATCATTGGCTTTAAAGCACTCAATCACTTAGCCCACTCCTACCTCACCTCACTACTCTCCTACTATAACCCAGCCCACACACCTGGCTCCTCTAATGCTAACCTTCTCACTGTACATCAGTCTCGTCTATCTTGCTGTTGATCTCTCACTCATGTCCTTACTTCTGTCCTGGAATGCCCTTCCTTCTCATATCTGACAATTACTCTCCCCCTCTTCAAAGCTCTATTGAAGGCACACCTCCTCCAAAAGGCCTTCCATGACTAAGCCCTCCTTTCCTCTTCTCCCACCTCCATCTGCGTCACCCTGATCTGCTCCCTTTATTCATCTCCCATTCTAGCCCCACAGCACTTACCTACATATCTGAAATTTACTTATTTATAAAAATATCTGTCTCCCCTTCCAGAATGTAAGCTTACTGTGGGCAGGGAATGTGTCTATTATATTGTTATACTGTACTCTCCCAAGCGCTTAGTATAATGCTCTGCACACAGTAAGCACTCAATAAATACAACTGACTGACTGGTTGAATGAATGACTCTTGGCTCTGAGAGACATAGATGGCTAAAAGTCTTTACTATCCCTAGGTGAATTCTCCTCTCGTGCGCTATTCTTTGTCTCCTTCTGCTGTTCATGGGATTGGCTCCAGACCGGACTTCTTTGCCTTGGAACCCTGAGGGGAAAGTTTGAAAGGGATTCCAGTCAGGAAAAAGATGATCCAGCACCAGTGTGAAAGCCCCAAATACCCAATTTCTATCTGGAATGCTCCTCTAGTGAACTGGTGTTCTACAGCAGGGAGTGTGTGTGTATGGGGGGAAGGGGGTATTTGTGGAAGGTGGTGGTGAGTGGGTGTTGTGTAGTGATGGAGGGGTGGGGAGGAGAGGTGGCATGGAGTTTCTTACACCAGAGCAGAGTTCCGGCCCGGTCCGGATTACCTTCAGGAGTGCTCCTCACGTCCTATGGGAAACCCAGAGGTCGTTGTGATCAGAACGTAGTCATACCTTCTAGCCTTTCTGAGTTCTCTGATTTTACCTAGTCCACCCAAATCCCCATTTCCATCTCTTGCCCCAAGCCACCTTCTGAAAAAAATCCAGCCTGGTCTCTTCCCCAGAGACCTCCAGGGCAGAACGATTGGCAGCGGAACCCTTAGTCATGATGCTGACAGGCTTCCTTCTCACTTCACCAGAGGCTACCAGAGAAAATGAAGGCCGAGAGATTCAGTGGCTGGTTGGGACAGGGGAACTGAAGCCCTCCCCATGCTTCTCGCCAGCTCCCAAGAGCCTGGCCAGCTCACCCCACCTCGGCCGCCAGCTCACCGAGCTCTAATTCTATTACAGCCGCAGCCAGGCGCTTTATTTGTGCTCATTAACGAAGCAGTATCATAATGAAGCGTGTGGCAGCACAGTAATTAGCAAAGCGTCTCCTTCCATTCTTCAAAATGTCATCAAAACACTTGTCAGGAAACAAACTCATTTTCCGACTCTGCCATGATTTACAGGGTTTCAGGCACTGATGATAGCTTGTCTGCCTAGTTTAAAAGAGCTCCTGATATAACAGAACCTGACACTGTTTACTTCAGCCTATTATGCCTGCTGCATTCACTGAATGCTTCGCTGGAGAAGAAAAATCGAAAGAAGGCTATTCATTGTAATGCCAGCTGCTTTTTAAAAAAGGAAATCAATTTTTGCTTGAGCTCAGAATGTACTCAGCAGGTCCAGAGTAACCTACCACTTTTGATGTCAACAACAAAAGAATCTGCCTGCATTTTCCCCAACAATCACCAACAGCTCAAAGAACACTGAAAATCCTAGATTAGTTTCATTTTAGTTTATGTTCAAATTGGTATCTGCTTGCCCTGACAATATCACACAGTGGATAGTCTTGAAGTCCTGGAGCTCCCCGCTCCTTCCCCTCCCGCCCTAGGGTGGGTTGGCCAGGAATGGGCAGAGGGATGAAGCTTTCTTTAGTTAGAGATGGCTTGGCAGGACCCTTTATGGCTGAAATAATTCGTTCTGTTTGTTAACATTTATAGCTGGGATCGTGGTGCCTTTCTGTGCTTGCTAATTAATTATTTTATGGCCAGCATGTTTCAAATGCAATTAGTTAGGTATGGCAATGATCATAATATTTTACATATTCGTGACAACCTTCTGCTTATTTACAGGGTAACTTGGGTGTCAAAACCATTTAGAGTTGGTTGGTGATTAGGTGGGATAATTATGGGAAACAATAGCAGTAATCCCTTACACTTAAACAATGCTTCCTTCAGAGAGCTCTCAGCCTCTTCTCTCTCGGGCTTGCTTCTTCTTCCCTTTTCTTCATGGGCACACCAATGTGCTATCATTCTGGGACACAAGTCACTTAACTTCTCTGTGCCTCAGTTACTTCATCTGTAAAAAGAGGATAAGAGTGTGAGCTCCATGTGGGGCAGGGACTTTGGCCAATCAGATTAACTTGTATCTACCCCAGCACTTAGAACAGTACTTGGCACATAGTAAGCACTTCACAAGTACCATCATCATTATTAAAACCCCACTCTTTATCTGGGTGACTTGGGTGGGGGTCTCTCTGGGTTCCTAGAGAAGTTTGGTGAACAACAGCAGAAGAAGGGAATAGGGAAAGAGGATGTTTGGCCTGGTTCAGTAAATGATTGGTGAATGAGAATTTGGATGGGAGAAATCGGAAGGATCCTCACTTTTTCTAGTGGACTTCTCAGTTCCGTCCGAAAATCCGCAAAGTTTCGCAGGAGCAAGACATTGTAGCACATTGTGTTTTGGGGCATCCAGGGGCAAGCTGGATTAAATTATGGCTCTGGCAGATTTGGCATCCTCCAGACTCCCTGCTTTATGTGGAACTCCTGACTGCTTTAGGCTGGAAAAAGCACGCTCTCCGAATCCCGGAAATGTTCTCTATTAGCTTATGTATGCAATCAATAACATCTGCACCCAGCTCTCTGCCAGAGCTTTTCCTTTAAGTCACCCCAAAAAACTGTTTTCCTCTGGGTCTTTTTCCTCGGTGGGCTCGGCCAATGTTGAGGAGAGCAATCCACATGCAAAGTTGGGAGCCTGAGACTCCAGACTCAATCCAGACCTCGGTAAATTAGCCGATGTGCTACCTGGATGTAGCCACAATATTTTGGGTCAGTGAGCTCAAGGATTCTCTTCCTGCTCCCCTACCGAGAACACTGTGATGTGATTAACGACCTGCCCAAAACGAAATAGGTCCTGAGGCAAACACAGACCGTCAGAAGAAGGTTTTCCATCAAATTCCTACTTGATTGAGATGAAGGGCTGAGATGCTGTTGTTCAAGCTGATTTACACACGTGGATGTTATTTTTTCAAAGGTTCTTTGATCGGAACATTTGATCACGGTTGGATCTGGACTGAACTAGGAAATCCTGGCCTCAACGCAGTCCCATCCTTCAGCAGGTCACCCGAGCAATGTTCCTTAGAACCTACACTTTCATCAGCAAAATAATCTCATTAGTCTATGGGAAACAGTCGGTTTTTCCGTTTAGCAATCTGGTCATTTTAATTAAGGTTATTTTGGAGACCCAAATGCAAAAGACAAACCCCTCTGTAGTCAGAGTGAGGTATTCATGTTTACACTCTCAAAGACCAGCATTAAAGAAATAATGAAGGAAGGCACTCTTAGTAATTGAGGAGCCTAATCAATTCCACATTGTAATTGCCCCATCATCTGTTTACACACCTTTCATCAGTTTATAGCAGTGCTTTGAAAAGACACGTCTCTCTGAAGCCCAGAGCCATGGGGAACGTCTGTCTTCCTCCACTCTGAATAGACGAGAAAGGTTATATTGAAAGAGAAACATCAATAACAATTTACAAACTGATATTTTATTCATACTTGTGAAATATCAGCATTGCGCATCATTCATAAACTAAAATGGAGAACTCATTTTTTGCAGTTGATTTGAGGGAACAGATGATGAGTTTAGGCTGCCTATTCAAAAACTGAACAGTATAAAGCACTCTTTTACTGGGCAGCAAATACATCTTTGGGAAGAACTCAGACCAGCTGTTCGTTCAGGCTGAATATGTTTCCTTTCTGGGCAAGAATGTCCTCGACTAGGGCTGAGTGTTTTTAGGCATATGTGTTTGGTGTGATAATTTCTCGCCAACTCGGATTTCTAGAAACTTCATCGAAATGCCTAATATGTTTTCTCGAAGATTGACTTGTAGCAGTCTTCTTTGGGGATTAGACCTGACATCTTTGTAACAGTGCCTCAGAGAAAAATATTAATATAGTTCCTACTCCAAGAGCTAGCTGCCAGGATGCCATTTACCACCAACTCTTCCACAAGAGAAAAGAACAGATTGGGCATTCATATTTTGATCTTGGGGCAGAAGCATCCAGGGAGGACTGGCAGGTGGGTGACCTTGCTAAGTCTGATTGTGGCCAGAGAAAATTAGATGGTACTAGAATGCTCTGGCACTCTCCAGTGGATTTAGTATTCTCATACATCAAACCATCATCAATCAGTCAATCAATCAGTGGTACTAATTGAAGGCTTACTGTATGCAGAGCATTGTACTAAGTGCTTGGGAGAGTACAATATAACATAATTGGCAGACACGATCCCACGGACAAGGAGCTTAAGGACTCGATAGAGAGACAGATATTAAAGACTGGGGGATTGGGAGAGTATAAGGAGAGGTACATAAGTGCTATGGGGCTGAGTTGAGATGAATATCGAGCACTTAAGAGGTACAGGTCCACATGCATGGGTGAGGTACAGGTCCACATGCATGGGTGAGGTACAGGTCCACATGCATGGGTGACACAGGAAGGAGGGGGAACAGGGGAAATGAGGACTTAGTCAGGGAAGGCATCTTGGAGGATATGAGATTTTAGAGAAGGAGAAAGAGGGAAGTTTAGGGGATGGGAATGGGGAGAGGGAGAAAGGAAGTGAGGGGGGAGGGAGATGAAAGAGAAAGTAAGAGGAGTAGGAGGGAAGGATAGAGGGAGGGTGGCATTTAATTTCATGGGCTCCACTCCCTGTCATTCTAAGAGCGAGGCCACACCCAGAAAAAGTCTTTTGACATTTAGAGAGAAGAGAGCTGGAAAATATCACTTGGGTTGCTTCCAGTGTCTATCCCAATTAGAGATATCTGTTTTTATAGAATTTTGTAACTAAAGTTTCAATGAAGCCATGATGAATTTCTTCTCTAAATATTCCCAGCAATAAATGCATAAGTTCTTCATGGACTTGTCAGGAAGATGAAATAATCCAGTGGAAATTCTGTGCTAAAGTGCCATCAGAATGGTGCCCACATCTGAAATGAGTGTGTAGAGATCAGTACGTTTAGATTTCAAAAGGGTTTAATTACCACACAATGTACTTAGTGGGTTTTTTTCCACCACATTCAACAATTTTATGAAGTAATTGCTAGCAGAAATGGGATATTTGCATTTATTAATGTTTATTTTTTCTTGGAAATTAATTTTCAAAGCATACTTCTGAGGACCGTTTCCATTTAGAAATAAATACAGCAGATGTGTTATTAGGCCAGCTTCGTGATATTCCAGGAGGTCTAATGGGCCAAAATTTGCTGGGTTGAGGTAAATGAGAAAGCCTCTAGAATGACCGCCTCCATGGAACTGATATTAGATCTAATCCATCGCCTGACCAAGACATGAACGGATTTCTGTTTCACTAAGATCCAGTAACGAGTAAAGTCTCCCTAGGACTAGTTCCATTTAGAATACAGTAAATAATAATTTATTCATGATGTGGCCATTTTTGATATATTCCTGTGGCTGCTTTAATTGAACAGATTTAGATTAGTTTCCTGCAGGTATCAACAGTTTAAAGTGTTTTTATGAAAATAAAACCATGCTTTTCAGAACTCTACAGCTACACAAGCATGTTTTACATGAAATAAAATGCCTCAACAGGTTGACAGAGGAAGTAGGCTTTCAGAAATCCCAGGGGGGAATCAGAAATATTGCAACCCCCTCCAGTCATCAGGGTATTAACATGTTAAAAACCATCCCATCCCAAGATTTTACCTGGACTGAAGCCATCTCTCTGAATCTCAGTCATCCTCACTTACCTCCTGGGCTTTCTCTAACAACAAATTCAAGACATCCAAAAAGACGCCGATTAAATTCCACTTTCATTACATGACGTTTCTTTTGACTGAATTACACACGAGGCTGTATTTGTTTTCCATGGCCTTGTCAGGAAAACAAAAATCCTGTTGAATTTCTGCAAGAAAGTGCCATCAAAATGGTGGGAACATCTGAGATGAATACATAAAGTCCTGTACGGTTAGGTTTCAAAAGGGTTTAATTACAAACCGATGTACTTTTTGCTAGGTTTTCCCATACAGCTGAAGGACAGTGGCATTGTAAATTTGTACACCATACTTGAGCAGATTTTCCACATTTCTCGAGGCTCTTCCTGGAAAATTTGCCCTCTTCTTAGGTATCTGGGTTGGCTGTTTTCTGTGACAGGAAGAGACATCGGCTATCCCCTACCCCAAACTCATTGAGTTGCAACTGTTCTTGATATTTCTGCTTCGGTGCAAAACCCACGAGTAGGAGGAATAGACTATCCTGTCAGTGAATTTTTAGCCCTGGGAATAGGAGTTTTGGTGGGGAGAAATTCCTATTTGGATGGGTGGTTTCTTTTCATTTTTCTTTTGGTGAGCCGATTCTGTGTAATGTGATAAGCTCTGAGAAGGGAAATGTTGAGGGCAAAACTGTTCTGTGAGGTAGCACTCATTTATTTGACCAGGAGAGTGTCAAGGACCCTCCTTTAGAATCCTGCAAGTATACTTCACACATTCCTCTAGCTCTCTCAAGTGACCTATAGAAGCTGATTTCTTTCTCCCTTCAAACATTCAAAGTTTGTTTCATTCATCTTACCTCGTTGCTATGAGTGACAATTGTTTTGTTCGGGAACTCAATGCCCTCTTGGAAAAGTCCTTGTTTTGGAATAGGTGGATGCTGAAGAGCCTGCAGGATGTGACCCAAAGCATTTCCAGAGCCATTAGGGACCAGTCACTGCTGGTTTTCCTGATACCTCTTCCCTGTACAATCAACACATGGGCTCAGGGGGATAGAGCATGAGCTTGGGAGTCAGAAGCACTTGGCTTCTAATCCCTGCTCTGCCATGGGTCTGCTGTGTGACCTTGGGCTACTCTTTTAACTTCTCTGGGCTTCATTTACCTCATCTGTAAAATGGGGATTAAGACTATGAGCCCCATGTGGGACAGAGACTCTGCCCAACCTGATTAGCTTGTATCTACCCCAGAGCTTAGTACAGTGTCTAGTACATAGTAAGCACTTAACAAATACCATACAAAACAACAACAAAAAAGAAAACTCAGTGCTTGGAAAAATGCTTTACTCTTGTGAAGCAAAAAGGATACTAAATATACTAACAAAAAGTAAGTAGCAAAGGGATGAGGAAGTGTGTGGCTGCAAGCGTGGGAATGGGTCTACCTGTGACCATTGTATCAACTGTGATCATGGGCTTCACTGATCATTGAGCATTTATAAGGCATTTAAAAATGGGCATGATGCTTTTCAGCCTCATTGTTCCATAAGGAAATATTGACAGTGTTAGCAGCGTGACCTAATCGATAGAACATGGGCCTGAGAGTCAGAGGATCTGGGTTCTAATCCCAGATCTGCCACATGTCTGCTGTGTCTTTGCGCAAGTCACTTAACTTCTCTGTGCCTCAGTTGCCTCATCTGCAAAATGAGGATTAAGACTGTGAGCCCTATCTGGGACAGAGACTGTCCAACCTGATTGTCTTACCTGTACTTCAGTGCTTAGAACAGTGTCTGGCACATAGTGAGTACTTAACAAATACCATTATAAAAAAATACCATTAGCAACCATATACACTGCCTAGGCTGGGTGGTGTTATTGTATCTCTTGAACTTTCCCTTCTGAAAGGTAATACTTGCTTGAGAATCACAGAAATCCAGGGGAGCAGGACATATAGAGTCCTGGGACAATGGAGAACCCGGAGGTATGGTTTCTGCAATACTGAGGGGATTTAGGAGAACAACAGGGAGGAGAGGGAAGCAGCAGAAATCCCTGTAGGACTGGGTGGGAAGATAGGGCAAGAAGGATATTAGAGCTTGAGGATGGAGAAGAACTTGGAAAGATTGTGTGTGTGTGTACGCATGCGCGTGACCACACACATGTATGTGTGCATGCATGTTTTGGGGGATGAAGACAGAAAAGGGCACATGGATTTGTGGATGAAAAGGCAGTATTGCTCTAGGAGTTTCACAGTGCTTTGTTTACAAATGTCTCTCTTGTATAAAGCAAGGAATGGCAAGAAGGAGAAAGACTTGGGGTTTTTCTCTCCAGTTCAGTGGAAAAGCATCATTTTTGGGAGACTCCTGAAACTGCCAGAAAATGGTAAAAGCACTCTCCTTGGTGCATGCTTGATGGGACATCTTATCTAATGTGTATGGGAAGGAGTGTTGGATTCTGCTGGGATCTCAATGCTGTCAGTCTTATTAAAGTGGGCTATTCAGTGGATGTTGATATTTAAGAGTGATTTGAGATAGACACTGATGATCTGGGGATTCCCTGGAGGCAGCCTGTCCAATCATGATCTCCATATTCCATAACAATTCACCAGAATAAATTGAAGAAGAGGGCATGGTGGCTCCTGATAGGAAATTTGGGAGAGCAACCCCAGATGGTGAATGTTATGAAAAGCGAGGGATAAATGGCTTGTGGGAATCAGTTGATGGGAATCAGTTGACCATCTTGTTTTGGTAGAAAACGGGGATACAGGCTTCCTTCTTGGAGGCCATGAAATCAAGGTCAGATGAGGGAAGGAATCAATCAATCAATCCATGGTATTTATTGAGCACCTGCTTTGTGCAGGGCAGTGCACTAAGCACTTGGGAGAATACAACACAGCAGAGTTGGAAGACAGGTTCCCTGCCCACCAGGAGCTAACAATCTAGAGGCAGAGACAAACATTAAAATAAATTATGTATATGTACCCAATGCTGTAGGACTGGGGATGGGCTGAATATCAAGTCCTTGCAGGACGCTGATCCAAATTTATAGGCAATGCAGAAGGGAAAAAGAGTAGGGGAAAAGAGGGCTTAATTGGTGGAGGCCTCTTGGAGAAGATGAGATTTTAATAAGGCTCTAGAAGGGGAGGAGGCAGAGTGATGGTCTGTCATATATGGAGGGGGAGGGAGTGAGAGGGCAGTGAGATAGATGAGATCGAGATACAGTGAATAAATTGGCATTAGAGGAGCAAAGTGTGTGGACTGGGTTGTAGTAGGAAAGCAGCCAGGTAAGGTAGGAGGAGGTGAGTGGATGGTAAGGATTTTCCGTTTGATGTAGAGGTGGATGGACAACCACTGGCATTCTAGAGTAGTGGGGAGACCTGGACTGAACTTTTTTTAGAAAAATGATTTGGGTAGCACAGTTAAGTATGGAATGGGGAGAGATAGGAGGCAGGGAGATTAGGAGTAGACTGATGCAGTAGTCAAGGTGAGATATGATAAAGGCCTTGGATAGGACATCTAGGACAAACAGTGTTTTGGGGTATCTGCACCACAAATCCCAGAATGCTTTGGATCTAAATTGAAGGGGAATTGAACATGTTTAGCTCAATCAATCAATCAATCAATGGTATTTTCTGAATGCTTACTGTATGCAGAGTACTGTATCTTAGTGGGAGAGTACAATAAACCTGAGTTGGTACATATGTTCACTGCCCACAAGGCTCTTCTGAATTGATTTATAACCATCCTTAGCACTTTGGAATGTAAATTTGTTCAATTGTGCATTTAATTATTTATCTTGATTATTCTATTTGTAAATGTTTTATGCCTGTTTCCCCCATTAGAGTGTAAGCTCTTTGTGGGCATGGACTGTGTCACTTCTATGTTTTGTACTTCCCAAGCACTTAGTAAGCTTTTTGAGGGCAGGGATCATGTCTACTTACTCTCTTGTACTCTCCCAAGTGCTTAGTCCAGTTCTGTGCACACAGTAAGTGCTCAATAAATACCACTGATTGGCTGTTTGCTTTTCAGCAAGTGGGTGCTCGATATTTTTCTCCTCCTCTTCTTACTCCTCCTCCTCCTTCTATTATGACTGCATGCTCCATTCCAGCAGACATGGAAGACCATGGATTTACAGGGAAAAAGAGGAGCTGGTGGTTGGTGCAAGGTAGACTGACAGGTTAGCAAGAATAGTCCCAGTTTGGGAATGTTTGAAAGTTTTTCTTAAACTGCCCAGGATAGCCTACAGCTATCTATGACTGGGACAACTGGGACACAGAGTCAATCTATATGGAAACACAAAACAAGTGAGATTACAAATTCTTCAGAGTGAATTGATCTCATTTGAATTCAAGGGCTCATTTTTGTAGGTATAGGGGGTTTCTCAAGGACAGCTGAAGAGGTGGATGGAGACAGTGGCATAATTCCAAACTTGTATGCAAGATGTTGTGTTCCGAGCCAACAGATAATTTTGCTGCATTTGTTCAAGAAATACAGTTATGGCTTTGGCTAAAATTTGCCAGAAAAATCAGGTACCAGAGCAGGCCGGCCTTAATGCCAAGAGAGAATGCTGAGATTCTGTTCTGTTCCCAGCCTCTTGGTCCCTATTGGGGTAAAGGAGGAGTAATATCTGGAACCCAGAGGGCTGGAGTTTTCCTGGACTAAGCAAGTTGGGCATTTAGAAAGGCCCCGTCTCTCTTCCCGATGGCTAGCCATCCAGTTAGTGCTCTGTAGCAGCCCTGCTTGTGCTCCCTAATGCACTTGGCTTTCTGCCAGGGTTAGCTCAGCCACGGGGAGAGCAGAGGCCAGAGATTATCAGGCAAGCCGCAGGAGTCCAGATCTGCGGCTTTAACCCTTGGAATTTGTATGGCACAGCTATTCTTCACTGAGCAATTTGTATTTTAATATGTTCTTATTACTGACTCTACCTCATTGTTCTTAATTATACCCTCAGCATGCATCTTTATGTATTTGACTGAAGAAGCACATTGGCTCTAATAGCATTCTGTAACAACATCGACGTTCCTATCTCAGAAAAAGATTGAAATATAGATTACAACTCTCATGCAGTTCTCAAGATATGCTTTGAATTGTAAATTTAAATCAGTATTTGCTCTTCAGGATGACCAGAGTAGACCACAGCATACATCTAGAACACAGATCTCATCGAATTCCTGGTCTCTAATATCCCCCCAGTACCAGGAGACAGACCCTGCTCCTGGAACTCTGCAAATATGTTGGGCTCCAAAGGACTGGGGGCCTTCAAATGCTTCTTGTTCAGTTGGCTGTATGAGTCTCCTAGAGGGCTTTGGTCCCTGCAGCTCCATCTTGGCTAACACCTGACCGTGTGGCAAGCAAGGAAGGAGCAGAGAAGGCAAATGTTTGTCCCAACATATTGGGGTGATCTGTTTCCCTTCCTCTCCAAAGAAATTACCTTCAATGTGGCACAATGCCTCTACATCTCCATGGGAAAGTCCTCCTTCTTCTCCTTGCTTTTTTACAGTATTTGTTAAGCACTTAGTCTGTGCCAGACACTGTACTAAGGGCTGGGGAACAGAATAGAGAGGGAACTTAAACCGACCATGTTTCCTTCTGATCTGTAACCCAGGAAAGGGTTTCTAGAGGAGCAGGCTGAAATAATTGGATTTGGGGGGTTTGGATTAATCAATGGATTTCATTTTTCCTAATTTGAATAATCATTTCCCCATAGCTAATAATAATAATAATATTTGTTAAAGACATACTATGTGCCAAGCCCTGTACTAAGCAGTGGGGTAATCAAATCAGATACAGTACCTGTCCTACATGGGACTCACAGTCTAAGTAGGTGGGAGAACAGGTATTGAAACTCCACTTTACAGATAAGGAAACAGAGACTCAGAGAAGTTAACTGACTTTCCCAAGGTCACACAGCAGGCAGTTGGCAGAACCAAGATTAGAACCCAGGTCCTCCGACTCCCAGGCCTACGCACGTTCCACTAAGCTACGTAGCTAAGTAAGCTAGCCAGATATCCAGTTGTAGCCATAGGGCCTTGGTTCCTCGACAGCATGGTGACCTTCACTTTTTGACTAAGCTTCTTGGGCATGGCATTCCCCCCCACCCCCACCCTCATGCCACGTCATTCCATGCCCTTAACCAGTTCCTTACCATTTTTAAAATACTCCATCTCAACATTGTTGCCTTGCCCCTTCCCTGGCTTGCAGCCCTCAACCTGAGGCTTCCAAAACTGTGGGAAAGTGGACAGACCAAATAGGGGGAGGGTGGAAAGTGGTGACCTCCCCCACATCCTACTTTTGTCCATTCCCCAAGGCTGCAGGACAGCCCAAGCCGGCAGTCCTGGGAGGCGGAAGTTGCAAGCCAGGGAAGCAGCAGTCAACGGCCGAGAGACAAAGTAAAACCAAAGAATTCAGCAGAGCTGGTTACATGCAGTGTCAATCCAGTGGGGTGGTCATATTTATGGGTGCAAGGAAGCTGTGGAATAGGTGAGGCAGAGAAGCCACTGGGGACTTTGAAAGAGCAGTTGGAGTGGAGCAAAGTGGGGAGAGGAGGGAGTGGAAAATGGGTAAGGATGGACAATAGGAATGTCATGCCCACCCAGTGGATTTTGTCAGGAAGCCAACTCAAAATTGTCACACGTGGTCTCACATGGACCTGGCCAGTTACAATCTCATTTCTGTTAGTGTTGGGAACTCTTGGTTCCCACAAGCCTGTGGAATTAATGCTACTTGTCCTGGAGGAAGATGAATTACCTCTCAGTATGAAGCACTTAGAATTCCTCCATTTCCATGAAAGTTATTCAACTGGGTTTAAAGAGTATTGGCCAAATTTTTCCTTCCCAGAAAATATTCTGAAAAACTAGTCTAGTAATTACTTCCTTTCTAAAGTATTCCCTTGGACTGGCCCAGGAAATGGGCTAAAAAGAAAATATTTCCCTCTCCTCTGTTTTCTCCCGATACAGCATTAACATTATCCTGAAGGTCAAAATTGAACTCTCCTTTTTCATTCTTCCCCAGAGACACAGAACTGTGGGCTTAGATTCAAGTTCAGTTTTCAAAGTGATTTCAATGAACTTGTTAAAGTAGCAGCTGCTCCAAGAAGGTCTTTCTAAGAAATAATATTCTTTCTGTTTGAGTGATCTCATGGGCAAGAGATAGACACTTTCTGTACCCTCCTTGACATGTCCAAGTCCCCGTGTAAGTGTGTGTGTGTGTGTGTGTGTGTGTGTGTGTGTGAATGAGAGAGAGAGAAAGAGAGAGGGAGAGAGTGGGTATGTACACATGGAGAGTAGTAGCGTGTACTGTGCCAGCCTGTTTCTTTGGAAGACGAGTCAGCCTCCACCTGACCTCTCCGAACCTGCTTTCCCCAGGAAAGGAAAAGAAAGTTGACACATTTTTTTAGAAATCAGTTTCCAATCGTGACTGACCTTCCCACTCCCCTAAAGTCCACCCTTCCTCAGAGGGTTCAAAGTTGAAAGAGGAAGAAAGCTTTCTTCATTATGGTCAAGTCTCCATACCACCCACTGGCAACTCCGTCATGATAAGAAAGGATCTTTTAATTAGATGGGAAGCTTGCGTTTTGCAAAATAAAAATGAAACACTCATTTATCTATATCATTTCACTCCATATATGCAAGACAATAAATCAATCAATCCCTATGCTAAAAAACACCCTCACTTGACCCCACAGCTCCATAGATTTAGCTTTGCTTTTAAGAACATTCGTGTTGATTGACTGATAATGAGTTTTGACTGTGTTCCAGGCACTGTGGTGAACACTGGGGTAGATACAAAGTAAACAATCTGGACACAAACCCCATCCTACAGGGGGGCTCACAAGCCAAGAAGAGTAAGACAGACTTATAGAATATTGAAATGAGCTATAAACAATGGGAGCAATTAAAAATACCAATTTTTAAATGAGAACATTAATTAAGTAGGCCATCCTTTCAGCTGAACAGTTCTCAACTGCCTCATCGTTCCAGGTCACAGTTCCGGACAATAAAATGCTGAAGCCTCCCCTACTTTATAACAGGTTTTGGAGAGCTCTGTTCTTTCTGTGAAGGGGAGGGAGGGCATGAACTGGTGTCCCACGGTGTGGGATGGGAGGGGAAAAGCTGCCCTGAGCTTTGGGTGGCCTCTGGCTCATCAGAGCTTGAGGTGGTAATAATAGTAACTGTGGTAGTTGGCAAGTGCTTAATATGAGCCAAGCACTGCATTTTGCATTTAGGGTTGATACAGGATAATTGGATCGCACGCAGTCCACAGTCCCTGTCCCCTGTAGGTCTCACAGTCTAAGAGTGAGAGTAGGTATTTAATCTCCATTTTACAGGTGAGGAAATTGAATCACAGAGAAATTATGTGATTTATCCAAGGTCCACAGCAGGCAAGTGGTAGAGCCGGGAATAGAACTCAGGTCTCTTGGCTCACAATACTGTGCTCTTTCCATTAGTTCACCCTGCTTTTTGGGTGTGGGGTGGCAGCTCTGTGCATGTAGAGTCTAGCTTTAGGCCACACTCTAATCTGGGTGTCTAATCTTGTCATTTTGAGTTACCTTTTGGGAAAGGTTTTCTTGTGCCAGGCCCTGGTGAGGGATTGCTCTGTGCCTTGTTTTATCTCCTCCTTCCTTTGTGGATAACAGAGTGGAATGATTCTTCTGAGAATCTGGGCGGCTCACACATAACGCCCTAACTGGATTCAGCCATGACTATCGTGAGGTGAAGTCTCGGGTGAATGAGAAGGTCTAAAGTCATAGCAGCTACCTATCATCTTTCATTGCCACAGAGGAAATAGTCAGTTTGCAGCTCTGTAGATAAACCATGTTGTCTTTTCCCCAATAGGTTGTGTTTATCGAAATGCTCATGGAGCCTAAATTTGATTATGGACTCTGCTCATGTTTCAGGCATACAAGTGATATGAGAAGCAGCATGGCTCAGTTGAAAGAGCACCGGCTTGGGAGTCAGAGGTCGTGGGTTCTAATCCCGGCCCTGCCACTTGTCTGCTGTGTGACCTTGGGCAAATCACTCAACTTCTCTGTGCCTCAGTTACTTCATCTGTAAAATGGGGATTAAGACTGTGAGCCCCATGTGGGACAACCTGATTACTTTGTATCTACCCCAGCGCTTAGAACAGTGCTTGGCACATAGTAAGTGCTTAACAAATACCATTATTATTATTATTAATTATCTGTCTATAATTTCCAGGATAACCTATAGAGCCTTTTTATAGATAAGAGTTGCTGGATAAGCAGCGTGGCCTAGTGTATAGAGCACGGGCCTGGGAGTCAGAAGAACCTGGGTTCTAATCCTGGCTCTGCCACTTGTATTCTGTGGGACCTTCAGCAAGTAACTTCATTTCTCTGGGCCTCAGTTTCCTCATCTGTAAAATGAGGATTAAGATTGTGAGTCCTGTGTGGGACAGGGAATGTGTCCAACTGGATTACCTTGTATCTACTCCAGTGTTTAGAACAGTTCCTGGCACATAGTAAGCACTTAACAAATAGGATATATTATTATTATTAGTATTGTCAATCCACAAACCTTTTTTTACAGTGACCATTTGTAAAGTTAGGTTTCACACTTTTGCCAGGAATTCTAGGACTTATCATCTGAAGTCCTTCAGAACTATCAGGTGTGATTTGTTTACACCTACTTTATCAGGTTTGTCTAAAACACCGGATGAGGTCACTACAATTGGACCCAGAAAGGAAGATTCCACAACTAGACGGTCAATAATCTTTTCCTCTGTCAGGCAAATCTTGTTATGCACATGCAGTGCATGTGCATGTGCTTGTGCATTCCTAGAGAATGGTGTGCAGGGACCAGTTTGAACTTGTCTCAGTAGTGTGAATTGGGAGGAAGCCAAACAAAAGTGAAGTTCATTCAAATAATAGAAGAAAACCATGCTGCTCATTCCATTACTCAGATTGGCTAGCCTTCTTTCCAGCTGCTGCCCTTCTCCCCTTGTCTGCCAGTAAGCCTGGAAAATGTCAAACCTACCCTAAAGTAAGGATTTAGCAGATTTGCTTCAAGAAAGAGTAGCTCCAATTCTTTTGGAGAGATGTCCTTCTCATAAAACAATTTTCTTTATCGAGATATTTACATTTGTTTTCAAGTCTTCTTAGCAAAACACCCTGGTCATATTTCAACTTGATCAAAGAATGCTTCATGGAAAAGATGGGATTTCATGTTAGGCCAACATCGAGTTGAAAACTGAGATCAACCCCTTCCCCAGATTGTCAGTTTTAGCTTTCTCTTGGTCTGTGGGGCCATATCAAAATAGATGCAGGGAAGGGCTGGGACTCTGAGTCTACCCTAAGTGGGTGGGTGGGCTCAGTGGCTCCTCAATAACTCTCAGTGGTTCTCTGACTGACTTAGTTCCCCAGGGGTCTCTTTGGAGGACTGATTTACATCGGTTAAGAAACTGTTAAAGGAGTAATAACAGAAAGACATGATACAAGATGAGAAGCAGATCCAGTTTAATCCACTTATGGCTGGGATCTGAAACTCCTGAGACAGAGAAAACAAAAAGCTCTCCATCATTTCTTCCCATACAAGATTCAGTAACAATATATGGTTTCTCAAAAGGAAAGAACAGATTTTTTTCCTTAAAAGCAGGAACACAGAATTAAAAATCACCACCCGAGATAAACTAAAGGAGTCTCCTTAATGAAGTGCAATTAATGACCACTTAAGCTTTACTGAGTTATCTAAGCAATCCCCTATACTTCTAATGCAAATCCATCCAGTTAAGGATATCTGCAAATAGGCTCCCTGGTGGCACTGAAGTTACAATAATTAAGCAAACTTTCTGTGCCTAAGTACATTTGTCTGGAAACCAGAAATACCTAGTTCTCCTTTAGCATGTTCATTCATTCATTCAATAGTATTTATTTTTTTCATTACTCCATTTAAATATAATCTTATGGAATGAATCTCTTCTGGAGTGACACCAACCACAAGTTGGCACGAGTTGATTCACAGTAGGAAGAAACAGTTGTGCTTGACACGCCAGTCGAGACTTAATGCTTTGAAGGCTCCACTCTTTCTCTTCCCTTTTTTTCCTTGTCTCCCTCCAATCTGGTTTCCACCCCCTTCATTCCACAGAAACTGCTCCCTCTGAAGTCACCAAAAACCTTCTTGCCAAATCTGACAGCCTCTCAGCTGCCTTGGACACTGTGGATCATCCCCTTCTCCTTGAAACATTAGCCAACGTTGGCTTCACTGACACTGTCCTCTCCTGGTTCTCCTCCTGTCTCTCTGACCATTCTTTTCCAATCTCTTCAATAGGCTCCTCCTCTGCCTCCACCCTAGAATTGTGGGAGGCTCTCGAAGCTCAGTTCTGGGCCCTCTTCTAGTCTCCATCCTCACCCACTCCCTTGCAGAACTCAAGCAGCATGGCTCAGTAGATAAAATATGGGCCTGGGAGTCAGAAGGACCTGGGTTCTAATCCCAGCTCTGCCATTTGTCTGCTTTGTGACCTTGGGAAAGTCAATTAACTTCTCTGTGCCTCAATTACCTCAGCTGCAAAATGGGCAATAAGAGTGTAAGCCCTATGTGGGGCAGGGACTGTGTCCAACCTGATAAGCTTGTATCTACTACAGCTTAGAACAGTGCTTGACACATATCAAGTGCTTAACAAATATCATTATTATTACTATTATTATTATTTGCTCTCATGGCTTCACCTTCCATCTCTACACAGATGATTCCCAAATCTACATCTCCAGCATGATCCTCCTTCCTTCTCTTCAGACTCGTATTTCCACCTGTCTTCAGGACATCTCTACTTGGATGTTCCTCCAATGCCTCACACTTAACATGTCCAAAACATGAATTCCTCATCTTTCTACCCAAATGCTGTGCTCCTCCTGTCTTTCCCATCAATATAGACAACACCACTAACCTTCCAATCCCAGAAGCCTTTAACCTGTAACTTGTAGCCTGTAATGACTCATCTCTTTCATTCAACCCATATTCAATCTGTCACTAAATCCTGTCGGTTCTGATCCATTTAAGTCAGATTGCAGACATCCTTGGTCTAGTGGATAGAGCAGGGGCCTGGGAGTCACAAGGTCATGGGTTCTAATCCTAGCTTCACCACTTTTCTGCTGTGACCTTGGGCAAGTCACTTCACTTCTCTGTGCCTCAGTTACCTCATCTGTAAAATGGGGATTGAGACTATGAGCCCCATGTGGGAGAGGGACTGTGTCCAAACTGGTTTGCTTTTATCCCCTCCCCACCCCGCAGCGCTTAGTACAGTGCCTGGCACATAGTAAGCACTTAGCACATACCATAATTATTAGGCAGACGAGTGGGGTAACGGGAACTGCTCCACAGATCTTGAGAACAGTGGTGGGGGCCAGGACCAACCGGGAAACCATTTTGATTACTGCTGCAAACTCTGGAGAGAATGACTTTAAGGAACAAGATGCCAATTTTTGGGGGGGCTCCTATTTCACCAAAATGAGAAATTGGAGCTTTTATGATCAACTGGCCAGCTGATAACTGTTAGTAGTGAAAAGACGTATCTGTTGTAATCGTCTCTCCAAGATTTTGGAGCTCTAACAGTTTAATCCACCAGTAAGGCTCCTCATACCTCCAGTACTACTCTGAATGAATTCTGAAGTTTCAGGGAGAACAATTCTCTATTTTCATAATGCTGACCCAGTGCCTAATCATTCAGGACTCGTCGTATGAGAAGCGGCAAGGTGATGCAAGATAAATATGCCCCTACTAGGTGAGAACCTCTTCCCCTGGAGGATGGGAGGACATTTGGGAAGGTCTTCATCCCCTTGAAACCCCAAGTCTAAAATCTAGCTATTGTTACTGCTGGGAGAAACCGCAGGGCATTTAGACATCAGGGTCCGAATCCCATGGAGAAAGCCAGGGAGATGATGAGGTGCATGTTAAACACAAACAAATGTGTTTCCAATGGAGATGAATGCAAAGCTTCTTGTCCTCTGAATGAAGCATATGAAACATGACCCTTTCTGTGGGTGCATTTTCAGGAATGCAAGAAAGCACAGGAAATGCTGTATAATAGATCCACATATGGAATTATGGATATATAGCTTTCCTAATATCAGCTAACACAGTGTAAGGTTAATTGTTGCTTCCCTGAACACTTAATCTGCAAGCAGTTGATAAATCCCACCATGAATAAAAGCAGCTCGTATTTAGGTCACCCAAAGTCATTGCTGGTTTTTAATTTTGACTGTGCGCTAGATTAAAACACAAGAGTATTTCGGGAGGACAATTCAGAAGCAGGAGCAATAGGCTGTCATTTGGTGTAGAAAGTTTCCACAGCACCCCAGGGATGTGTTAATCAAAGCTTTTTAATGGATTCAGTCTGATCTGTGACGAGCTTTGTTCTAGAAATGGCATTTGCAGGAGAGAGCTGCAAGTTATCAATAAGACACAGTAATTGCTGGGAGTGATTGAGCTTTGTTGCTTAGCCTTCGTACGTTCAGTCCTTTTTGTTATCAGTCAAGGCCAGAAGATGTTTTGCAGTAGGAGTCAAGCGATGCCGGGTTCCCTCCTTTAATCTCAAAACATATATGGCAAGAAAATTAAGCAAGAAGAAAATAGACATCAATGAAAAACCTTGAGCCACTTCTTCTTGTTTACCCCCTGTCCTGCTGAATATTTTTTACAGCTTCTACTTGGGTTGATTCTTCAAGCTGATAAGAGAGATCCATTTAAGCCAGATTGCAGACATTCTGTCCTTAGCTGACAGCTTCAGCCCTTAGATGGTAGGTTCATCATTAATTCATCCATCAGGAGGAGGGCAGAAGTTGAAAACCTTGTTGCCAGGAGGTTCCATGCCACCAGGGCCCCAGGTCCTATGGGTGGGCCAGGGAAGGCTGCTTGATAGCTGTGTAACTTTCCCCATTCGGAGACGACTCAACAGCATAAGACAAGATAATGATAACTTGGAAAGCAAAGCCTTGGCACTCTCCGTAATGCCCAGTAAGAGCACTCATCACCCACCCAATCAATCAATGGTATTTATTGAGTGTTTACTATGTGCAGAGCACAGTTCTAAGCACTTGGGAGAGTACAATAGAATTAGCAGACACATTCCCTGCCCTAGCTTACAGTCTAGAGGGGGAGACAGACATTAATATGAGTAAATAAGTCTTGTCTTATGTTGTATAGTCATCTCTGACCCATAGCGAGTCCATGGAAACATCTCTCCCAGCATGCCCCACCTCCATCTGCAATCGTTTTAGTAGTATATACATAGAGTTTTCTTGGTAAAAATATTGAAGTGGTTTACCACCTGCCTTCTTCCATGTGGTAAACTAGAGACTCTACCCTTGACTTTCTCCCATGCCGCTGCTGCCCAGCACAAGTGAATTTTGACTTGTTGCAGATTGCCTTCCACTTGCTAGCTGTTGCCCAAGCTACGACTGGAATGGGTATGTCTCTGCTTGACTCTCCCTCCCATAACCGAGACTGGTAGTGTACTGAAAACTCTTGAGGTGCAATACTGAGAGGGGAATAAATAAAAAATTTCTAATAAATAATTTAAAGATACGTATTCATTCATTCAATAGTATTTATTGAGCACTTACTATGTGCAGAGCACTGTACTAAGCGCTTGGGATGAACAAGTCGGCAACAGATAGAGACAGTCCCTGCCGTTTGACGGGCTTACAGTCTAATCGGGGGAGACGGACAGATGAGAACAATGGCAATAAACAGCGTCAAGAGGAAGAACATCTCGTAAAAACAATGGCAACTAAATAGAATCAAGGCGATGTACAATTCATTAACAAAATAAATAGGGTAACGAAAATATATACAGTTGAGCGGACGAGTACAGTGCTGTGGGGATGGGAAGGGAGAGGTGGAGGAGCAGAGGGAAAAGGGGAAATGAGGGTTTAGCTGCGGAGAGGTAAAGGGGGGATGGCAGAGGGAGTAGAGGGGGAAGAGGAGCTCAGTCTGGGAACGCCTCTTGGAGGAGGTGATTTTTAAGTAGGGTTTTGAAGAGGGAAAGAGAATCAGTTTGGCGGAGGTGAGGAGGGAGGGCGTTCCAGGACCGTGGGAGGACGTGACCCAGGGGTCGACGGCGGGATAGGCGAGACCGAGGGATGGTGAGGAGGTGGGCGGCAGAGGAGCGGAGCGTGCGGGGTGGGCGGTAGAAAGAGAGAAGGGAGGAGAGGTAGGAAGGGGCAAGGTGATGGAGAGCCTTGAAGCCTAGAGTGAGGAGTTTTTGTTTGGAGCGGAGGTTGATAGGCAACCACTGGAGTTGTTTAAGAAGGGGAGTGACATGCCCAGATCGTTTCTGCAGGAAGATGAGCCGGGCAGCGGAGTGAAGAATAGACCGGAGCGGGGCGAGAGAGGAGGAAGGGAGGTCAGAGAGAAGGCTGACACAGTAGTCTAGCCGGGATATAACGAGAGCCCGTAATAGTACGGTAGCCGTTTGGGTGGAGAGGAAAGGGCGGATCTTGGTGATATTGTAGAGGTGAAACCGGCAGGTCTTGGTAACGGATAGGATGTGTGGGGTGAACGAGAGGGACGAGTCAAGGATGACACCGAGATTGCGGGCCTGAGAGACGGGAAGGATGGTCGTGCCATCGACGGTGATAGAGAAGTCTGGGAGAGGACCGGGTTTGGGAGGGAAGATGAGGAGCTCAGTCTTGCTCATGTTGAGTTTTAGGTGGCGGGCCGACATCCAGGTGGAGACGTCCCGGAGGCAGGAGGAGATGCGAGCCTGAAGGGAGGGGGAGAGGACAGGGGCGGAGATGTAGATCTGCGTGTCATCTGCGTAGAGATGGTAGTCAAAGCCGTGAGAGCGGATGAGTTCACCGAGGGAGTGAGTGTAAATGGAGAACAGAAGAGGGCCGAGAACTGACCCTTGAGGAACTCCAACAGTTAAAGGATGGGAGGGGGAGGAGGCTCCAGAGAAGGAGACCGAGAATGATCGGCCAGAGAGGTAAGAGGAGAACCAGGAGAGGACAGAGTCCGTGAAGCCAAGGTGAGATAAGGTATGGAGGAGGAGGGGATGGTCGACAGTGTCAAAGGCAGCAGAGAGGTCAAGGAGGATCAGAATGGAGTAGGAGCCATTGGATTTGGCAAGAAGGAGGTCATGGGTGACCTTAGAGAGAGCAGTCTCGGTAGAGTGGAGGGGACGGAAGCCAGATTGGAGGGGGTCTAGGAGAGAATGGGAGTTAAGGAATTCTAGGCATCGATTGTAGACGACTCGTTCTAGGATTTTGGAAAGGAAGGGTAGTAGGGAGATAGGACGATAACTGGAGGGGGAAGTGGGGTCAAGAGCGGGTTTTTTTAGGATGGGGGAGACGTGGGCATGTTTGAAGGCAGAGGGGAAGGAGCCCTTGGAGATTGAGTGGTTAAAAATAGAAGTTAAGGAAGGGAGGAGGGCAGGGGCGATGGTTTTAATAAGGTGAGAGGGAATGGGGTCCGAGGCGCAGGTGGAGGGGGTGGCACTTGCGAGGAGGGAGGAGATCTCCTCTGAGGATACTGCAGGGAAGGATGGGAAAGTAGGGGAGGGGGTCGGTGGGGGGGAGGGGAGAGGCGGAGGGGTGACTTCGGGGAGCTCAGACCTGATCGTGTTGATTTTCGTGAGGAAATAGGTGGCCAGATCATTGGGGGTGAGAGATGGGGGAGGGGGAGGAACAGGGGGCCTAAGGAGAGAGTTAAAGGTCCGGAACAATCGGCGGGGGTGACGGGCATGGGTGTCGATGAGGGAGGAGAAGAAGCTTTGCCTGGCGGAGGAGAGGGCAGAGTTAAGGCAGGAAAGGATAAATTTGAAGTGTGTGAGGTCGGCTTGGTGCTTGGACTTTCGCCAGCAGCGCTCAGCAGCTTGAGCATAGGAGCGTAGGAGGCGGACGGAGGAGGTGATCCAGGGCTGTGGGTTAGTGGAGCGAGAGCGGCGGAGGGAAAGGGGGGCGAGAGAGTCGAGATGAGTAGAGAGGGTGGAGTTGAGAGCGGAGACCTGATCGTCGAGAGTGGGAAGAGAGGACAGGGCGGCAAGGTGAGGAGAGATGCTATTGGAAAGACGGATGGGATCGAGAGAGCGGAGGTCTCTGTGGGGCAGTAGAGAAGATTTGCAGGGGGAGGGAGTGTGAGAGATGAGGCAGGTGAGAAGGTTATGGTCAGAGAGAGGGATTTCAGAGTTGGTGAGGGAGGAGATAGTGCAGCGGTAGGAGATGACGAGATCGAGGGTGTGACCGAGTCGGTGAGTGGGCGCGGTATGGTGGAGGAGGAGGTCGGCAGAGTCGAGGAGGGATAGCAGGCGGGCGGCAGAGGAGTCGTCGGGTACATCCGTATGGATGTTGAAGTCTCCAAGGATCAGAGTGGGCAGAGAGAAGGAGAGAAGGAAGGTGAGAAAGGGGTCAAGGTGGTTGAAGAAGTCGGAGGTGGGACCGGGAGGGCGGTAGATGACGGCGACAAGTAACTGGAGTGGGTGGTAGAGGCGAATGATATGGGCTTCGAAGGAGGGGAAGGAGAGGGAGGGGGGAGGAGGGATAGTGCGGAAGCGGCAACGGGGCGAGAGGAGGAAGCCGACGCCTCCTCCCTTACCGGTGAGTCTGGGGGAGTGGGAGAAGGAGAGGCCTCCGCTGGAGAGAGCGGCGGCGGAGACCGTGTCTTCGGGAGAGAGCCACGTTTCCGAAAGGGCGAGGAGGAGGAGAGAGCGGGAGAGGAAAAGGTCATGGATGAAAGGTAGCTTGCCTGTAATAGAGCGGGGGTTCCAGAGGCCACACTTGAAAGTAGCTGTGGGTGCAAGGGGAGGAGGGGGGGAAGGGCGGGGGGAGGGGAGGGTTTGGATGGGAAGGAGGTGCCGGGGCCCTGGACGGGGAGAGGGGGATGAGGGGTGGCGGTGGGACAAGAGGACTGGGATGGGACGTACATAAGTGCTGTGGTGTTGGGGGTGGGATGAATATCAAATGTCCATGGTCACAGGTCCAAATGCATAGATGATGCAGAAGGGAGAATGAGCTGGAGAAAAGAGGGTTTAATCAGGGAAGGCCTCATGGAAAAGATATGACCTTACATGGAGAGTGGGCTCTTTGTCCCATGCAGTTTTAAAATCAAAATCTCGGGGCTCATTCAAAATGGATCCTAGAGCTTGGTGGGAAATGATGGCCCCTTTCATTGAGTTAACTCAGTGGTTTGAGGTTTAAGGATGTTTAGGAACAAAAGCTTCTACAATCCTCTAGATTGTAAGCTCACTGTGGGCAGGGAATGTGTCTGTTATATTGTTACACTGTACTCTCCCAAGCACTTAGTACAGTGCTCTGCACACAGTAAGCGCTCAATAAATAGGACTGACTGACTAGCAAATCTAAACTTGGGCCCAAGAGGCCAAATGAATGCTGAATACCATCAGGAAGGGAATAGAAAACATAATCAAAGGCTCAGTTACGCCATATAAAACCATGGTACAATCACCTCAGGAGTACTGGGTGCAATTCTTTTTCACCGCATCTTGGAAAAAACATAAGAGCTGGAAAAGGTATAAAAAGGCCAACTGAGATTACTGGAGATGGAAAAATTTTACATGTGAAATATTTACGACTCTTCAGTCTGGAAAGGCAGAGGCAGAGAGAAAAGATGATTTCAGCTTTCAAGACCACAGAGGATGTGAGCAGGGTGAACATGGAATTGTTGTTCTCCAATTTCCACATCATCAGTATGAAAGGGCATTCACTGAAACTTAAAGAGGGTAAGTTTGAAACAACTGAAGTAAACATTTCTCTACCTAGCAGACTATAAACATACGGAGTTCATTCCCCAATATCAGTAGGTGGAAGAGATGCTTGGATAGATTCAGAGTTGAGCGATCCCTGATGGGTTACTAGAGGAAAAGTTAAGAAAGTAGTAGTAGTCCATCCCCAACCTTGAGGATGATGGTCATGGGGATGTTTATTTATTTATATTAATGTGATTCATTAATTTGTATTAATGTCTACCTTCTCCTCCAGACTGTAAGCTAGTTGTGGGCAGAGAATATGCCTACCAACTCTATTGTGGAGAGGCAGCATGTGTAGTGATTCGAGCATGGGCCTGGGAATCAGAAGGTCAGGGGTTCTAATCCTGGCTCTGCCACTCATCTGCTGTCTGACCTGGGGCAAGTCACTTTGCTTACCTCATCTGTGAAATGGGGATTTAGACTGTGAGAGTCAGGTGGGACAGGGACTGTGTCCAAACTGATTTGCTTGTATCCATCCCAACACTTAGAACAGTGCCTGGAACATAGTAAGCACTTAAAAAATACCATTATTATTATTATTATTGCTCTCCTAAGCACTTAGTATAGTGCTATGCACTATACTGCACTGCAGTGGAATCAGCATGACCTAGAGGATTGAGCACGGGCCTGAGAGTCAGAAAGACCTGTGTTCTAATCCCAGATCCTCTACTTGTCTGCTGTGTGACCTTGGGCAAGTCATTCAACCTCTCTGTGCCTCAGTTACCTCATTTGTAAATTGGGGATTAAGACTGTGAGCCCCATGTGGGACATGGGCTTTGTCCAACTTGACTAGCTTGTATCTACCCTAGCACTTAGTACAGTGCCTGGCACATAAAAAATATCATAAAAATATAGAGTGGACAGTGAATACCATTGATTGATTGATTGAGAGCAACCATCACATGGTTCATCTAAATGTCTTGATGCCACTGCCAGAGACAGAGTCCTGGACTGGATGAACTATTGGTCTGCCCTAGTGATACCATTGGATAATGGTCTTTGTTTCTGAGTCCCAGTAACACCAATGATTTCTTCTTACAGAATAATAATAATAATAATAATAATGATGACATCTGTTAAGCATTTACTATGTGGCAAGCACTGTACTGAGCACTGGATACAGGATAATCAGGACAGGCACAGTTCCCATCCCCCATGAGGCTTAAACTGTTACTAGAAGGGAGAATAGCTATTTAATGCCCATTTTGCAAATGAGAAAACTGAAGCCCAGAGAAGCCTCCTCTAGACTGTAAGCTCCTCCTCTAGACTGTAAGTGCCCCATAGGCAGAGACTGTGTCTACTTGTACTTTCCAAGCGCATAGTACAGTTCTGTGCACACAGTAAGCACTTCCTCTAGACCATGTGGTTTCTCAGCATAGAAGGAAAATGTTTATAGGGCATTAAAAGCCCTAGGATGGGTCTGTCCCTTGATAACCAAGTCTTGTCCTGTTCTTGAACGTTCCATGAGCCTGGATTTGAGGAGTATATCATTGGGGGCCAGATTGAATGCCTGCTCTTCAAGGCTGTTTGGCAGCAGTGATAATAATAATAATAATGATAATTATGGTACTTGTTAAGTGCTTACTATGTGCCAGGCACTGCACTACAATGAACAACGTTTTCTTTACCAGTGTACCAGTAGTCCCCCCTACCAGGGCCCAGCCCACTGTTGTATTTACTTTGTTTGGATGTTTGGCCTGCAGGCCTTATTTATATTAATTCTATTTTGGAATATTAGGTGGTTTGGTTTGAAAAGTTAGTCTATTATAATCATGATGAAAATATTTGGGTTAAACCATAAAAACAAACAAGACAAAACAAAGACCAAACTACCCAACAGGATTAGGCCTTGGTCGATTTGGCTGCTTTTAAGCCTCACCACTTCTCGAGCCCTCATTTCAAGCTGCTTGTTCTCTCCGCCTTGGGAAGCCCCACTCCCTCCTCTTCTCACTTCCTTCCTACCTCTGACGCAGAGCTAATAGAAACTCCCCAGAGACCAGGGAAGTAGGAGGAAGAGGGAGGGATGGTGAGATTGAGGAGTGCGGAGACATTTGCTATTGACCTGCCCCTCCCCACAAAGATAACTACTATCCTCTAGTCCGTAAACTTGTCATGGGCAGTGAACGTGTCTGCTAATTTGGTTGTACTGTACTCTCCCAAGTGCTTAGTACAGTGCTCCGCACATAGTAAGTGCTCAATAAATACTACTGATTGATTGTTTGACCTGTTAGAGTACCAGGTGTAGCAGCAGTAGTAATATTAGCAGTAGTATCTACAGAACACTCACCACTAGGTGCAATATGGTGTACTTTACTTCATTTGTAAATATTTTTGAGTTCTGTCTTCCCATCTCTTTGTGGACAGGGAACATGTCTCAGGCTTCTCTTGTACCCTACTATTACTACTGCTTAGGAAGGTGCTACAGAAAGAGGAGACACATTTCCTACCCACAAGGAGCTTACACTCTAATGCGGGAGACAAACGTAAAATGTTTACAAATAGATTAACTGGGGTAAATCACTGAGCAACTCCTATCACTGCCACTGCCACCACCATTCTGCCCTACCAACATCCCCTGTACTATTCCTCTTCCCTTCCCCCACCACACTTTCTGGCACTTTAGCACTTCCATGTCACCAAAGCACTTGGGTATTCAACCTCTGTGGAACTTAGGTTCCGCACTCTTGACACCTCTGTTACTTGCTCCCCTCTGTAATTTATTTTAATGTCTTTCTCCCATTTCAATATCAGTCTCCCTGAGAACAAGGATCCTGTCTACTATAGTATATAGTCATCCAAGTGCTTAGTACAGTGCTTTGTACTCAGTAAGTGCTCAATAAATCCTATTCAGTGACTGATTGAACTACTGAACTGAAAAACATTTTTTATAAAGTAAAATTAACTTAAATATTTATTTCAACGGAAAAATCCATTCCCTAATGGAGGCTTAACAATAAATGTGAACAACCAATAGACAGAGGCATGTCTGGGTCAAGCAGAGGTAATTCTAGGGTTTGGTTTAGAAGATTAAAAGTCCTAATCTTGACAATGGCTAACTAGTCCTCCACTCTCATTTCATCCCATGGTGGAGCTAGCAAATGCTGGTTTACCTCAAGGACGTGAGGTGCACACACATACACACACACAAACACACACACAAATGAAAGGTGGTGCAGCTACCTTGACTGAGATCTTTTTCATTCAGGTTTTCACCCTTCATTTCCCACGGACAGAAATATGTTTGCTGTGTCTTTCACATTCATTCATTCATTCACTTGCATTTATTGAGTGCTTACTGTGTGCTGAGCACTGTACCTGGCACTTGGGAGAGTACAGTGTAACAATAAACGGACACATTCCCTGCCCACAGCGAACTTACAGTCTAGAAGGAGCTTACCTGCTGCAATATGCCTAAAATCATTTATTTTTCTAACAGGAAAGATTGTTTAAATCTAATTAGACAATCCTATTCTATACCTCTAGAAAACTGGGAGGAAGAATTAATCTGTACTGTATTGCATTAACACTTTGCAGAGTAACCAAGAGAATGAGTTTCTCATAAACAGCATCATTTAGAGTTAGATTGTCTAAAAGGGTGAAAACAAAAGTTTACTCCACTTACCACTGCAGGACTGCTTATTTTAGAAGGTCTTTATCTATACGACCCAGAGTTTTGCCAACTGAACCTTCTGACCTTGTGGCAGTAATGTCTAAAACTTCCTCCTTACCTGAGCTCTGGGAGTAAAGTTTATCCCATACCAGAGCAGGAGGTTACAGTTGCTGGCACTAGAGCTGTCCTTCAGTTCAAAAATGACACTGCCATGGGTGAGCCTGCATCCATAAGTGGGAGTGCCTTTGAGAAAAAATCTCTTGCACACTGTTCATGAAAATACAATCCTGTACATTTTCTGACCCCTGACGTGGGTTTGAGTTGTTTTTGCAGTAGTGGTGATGTTTTGCAGCAAGCCTTCCACACTTAATTAATCAATTGCTTGATCAATTGTGTGCAGAATACTGTACTAAGTGCTGGAGAGAGTACAATATAACAGAGTTGGTAGACACATTCCCTGCCCACAACAAGCTTAGAGTCTAGAGGGCTGGAATTTATGGAGCACTTACTATGTGCAAAGCATTATACTAAGCACTTGGGAAAGTCTTGTCTTATGCTGTCGAGTCATCTCCGAGTACCATACAATGAAATTGATAGACATAATCCCTGACACCAAGGAGTCTATGGGGGAGACAGAAAATAAAATTAATTGCTGATAGGGGAAATCGTAGCATACAAGGCTATATCTACATTAGTGTTGACAGAAACTCTCTCGGTCCACCCCTCTGTGCCCAGCATCACACAGTGAGAGAAGACTGGTAGGGAGAATGATTGTCGCCTGCAGTCACATAACCGAATATTTCTGAGATCTCAATGGCAGCAGACACCACTGTGGCTTCAGCCATCACTGAGGATGATACTCAAAGTGACTTAATAAGGAACAAAAGTAAGAACTTAAATAAGGGTTACTTTCTTGGTAATAGTTGTGGTATTTATTAAGCGCTTACTAGGAGCCAAGCACTGTACTAAGGGCTGGGGCAGAAACAAGATAATCAGGTCCCACATGGGGCTCAGGGTCTAAGTAGGAGGGAGAACAGGTATTGAATCCTCATTTTGCAGATGAGGGAACTGAGGCACAGAGAAGAGAAATGACTTGCCCAAGGTCACACAGCAGGTAGAAAGCGGAGCAGGGATGAGAATCCAAGTCCTCTGACTCCCAGGCCTGTGCTCTTTCCACTAAGCAACACTGCTTCTCTTGATAAGTAAACCAGGGGAAAAGCAAAGAAGAACAAAACAAAGGACAGGAGTAGCAGCTTTGGCCCAACAAAGCACAGCACTCAACAAAAACACAGAACATTTTCACTTGGAGGAAGATATATATTTGCTTGCAAGATCCTAATACAATTGCTTGTCCTGGGACCTTCAAAATCTTAACTTGTTTTGTCCTGAACACAAGATTGTTGCCCATGTCACCATGAGGCAGTTAAAATGTCAGCTCGTGCCACATGCCTGAGATGAGATTGAAGAGAAGATGTTTCTAATTAGGGTGCAGCAATGCTATAAAAGAAATGGCCCCAGTTTTGACCACGGGACTAAACTGAACCTGGTAGCCAATGAAACACCTGGAAGAAAAGTGCGGCATTTGGAAACTCTGCACATCTCCTTATGAAAGCACTTTTGGAATCGGTGATTGCTCTCCACAGAATGACAGCTTCATATTTGCACCCATCTGAGCCCCATCACCTGTGGACTTTGTGGCCCATCCCCTACAACTGCTGGTCAGCATTTGACAAAAGACTGTGACCCAAGGGCAGTGTCAGTTACAAACCTGTTGTCTTTGGCCCTCCCATCTTCTTTTGATAGGCACAGGGCTCCTCCTTGTATGCTAGTCTTCCTTTCCCAAGACTGACCCCTCCCAGTCTCCTCCGCTCCAGCCCAAGTGCCGGCTTCTCTTTAGCCATTCCCTTTTCATAAACTGCCAACCATTTGGAGGGAAACTAATAATGTTGGTATTTGTTAAGCGCTTACTATGTGCCGAGCACTGTTCTAAGCGTGGGGGGATCAGCATGGAGACTCCAAGGGAGAAGGGAATCATTTATGAACCTTTTTAAAATGGGCACAAATGTGAAAGGATTTGTCATCCGCATTAACGATCCTTCATATATCTATTAGACACTTGGGGTTGTCGAAAGACTTCTTCCAAAGCTGAGTCAAGCCAAAACAGCAGAGGCCAGGACAGACAAGCATGAGGCCCAGAATATATGGGAGAAGATCAGTCTGCATGATGATAACTCAAATAAAACAAGCAAGATACTGGGCTCAGTGGAAGCACTGTTGTCCCTCCATCTAGGCTTTGCATACATGCACAATTCAGTTTTAGACAGCTGCAAGCTCCTCCAGTGCAACAGGGTATGGGACATCACAATACCCTGGAGGGTGGGGTGGGTGCATATCAATGGAACTGGTTTTTACATTCTTCTGAAGAGTTAGATAAAAGATCCTCATCCAAATTAAACAGTTTTTAAGATATCTCAGAGCACTGATGCAGGATGGCGCAGGGGTAAGGAAAATGGCGTGTCTCCTTCCCATCATTTCTCTTCTCTCTTCTGCCAACTAGATAGCTGGGTCAGGACAGGCTGTTTTTAAAATTCACACAAAGCAATAGATCAAAGGAACCAATGAAGGGACAGTGGAAACCATCTGCTTTGTTTTTTGAAGTTGTAATAGCGAAAATCACACATGTGCACTGAGCATTGTGATGTGCAGATGTTTAGTTTTCCGGAGAATGAAATATTCATGAAAGACAAACATCTCTCCAGTTATAAAAATTTTTCACATATTCTGTGCTTCCAGCCCCAAATCCTCCGCTTTCACAATAATAGGCAGATGCCTTTCTTGGTACCATGTGAGCTGCTAAGATGGCATATTTTAGGAAACCCTACCATGGTCCCCACAGTCCTGTCAGTTGCTGCTGCTGCACAGCAGCAGGAAGGACCACCTGCTCCCAGACTCCCATCACTCTTTTTCCCTTTCATTATCATGGAAAGCAAACGGCCCTGTGGTGAGTGTTTACTATTCATTGCCTTAAACCTTAACCAAACACTGACCACCAGAGAAGCACAAAGCTTTCCTGGTGAGGGGAAGATAAGGAGAGGTCCTTTATGGCATCCAGAAATCTGATCAATTTGGGGGGAGGAGGGGCTGAGCCTCCATGGAACTGGAACAGAAAAGGGGTGGTGGGGCCAAGAGGGAGGATAGTGGTAAAGGGTGAAGGGGAAAAGTGATGGAGAAGGCAAGGGGGAAGAGAAAAGGAAGACGGGGGTGGGGGGAGTAGAAAAAAGAGTTGCATCAATCAGTCGATCATATTTATTGAGCACTTACTTTGTGAAGAACACTGTACTAAGCTCTTGGGAGAGTGCAATATAACAGAGTTGGTAGGCACGTTCCCTGCCCACAATGAGTTTACAGATTAGAGGAAGGGAGAGAGGGACAAAGGAGTAAGGGGCAAGGAGCAGAACCTACCAACATTTGTTTTCTCTGTCACTGCTGCTTCAGCCCGCTAAGCAGCATGCTTTAGTGGATAGAGCACCAGCCTGGAAGTCTGAAGGAGCAGGATTCTAATTCCGACTCTGTCACTTGTCTGCTGTGTGACTTGGGGTAAGTCACTTCACTTCTCTGGGCCACAGTTACCTCATCTCTAAAATGGGAATTAAGACTGTGAGCCCCACATGGGACAGGGACTGACTCCTCCCTGATAATCTTGTATCTACCCCAGCACTTAGTACAGTGCTTGGCACATAGTAAGCTCTTAACAAGTACCATCATTATTATTATTACTACTGAAGACATAGCTCAGGGTGGGCCAGTTCACCTGGGGTTATCAAGTTTACTGACAGTTCTGGCCAGGCCAGGCCAGGCCAGGCTGAGATGGCAGAGGTGGAGGCGCTGATGATGTCCCCAGGGGAGCTGGATCATTCTGTGAAGTTCCTTCCCTGGGTTAACAGGATTCAAGCCAAGCCAGTTCACCCAGAGGGGCCAGTAGTATCATTGTAGAACCTTGGAAAACTGAACTCCTTATCTTCCCACCCAAGCCCTGTCCTCTTCCTGACTTCCTTGTCACTGTGGATGTTACAACCATCTTGAGAGACGTCTCAAGCCCGCAACCTTGGTGTCATCCTTGACTCAGCTTTCTCATTCACCCCACACATCCAATCCATCACCACTGCCTGCCGGTCTCACCTTTATAATATTGCCAAGATTCCTCTCCACCCAAATGGCTATCTTACTGGTACAGGCTCTCATAATATCCTGGCTGGATTATTGTGTCAGCCTTCTCTCTGATCTCCCTTCCTCCTGTCTCTCCCTGCTCCAGTCAATTCTTCGTTCCGCTGCCCGGATCATCTTCCTGCAGAAATGCTCTGGGCATGTCACTCCCCTCCTCAAAAACCTCCAGTGGTTGCCTATCAACCTCCACATGAAACAAAAACTTCTCACTCTGGGCTTCAAGGCTCTCCAACACCTTCCCCCCTCCTACCTCTCCTCCCTTCTCTCTTTCTACTGCCCACCCCGCATGCTCCACTCCTCTGCCGCTCACCTCCTCACCGTCCCCCGTTCATGCCGCTGTCAACCCCTGGCCCACGTCCTCCTGCTGTCCTGGAATGCTCTCCCTCCTCACCTCCGACAATCTAATTCTCTTCCCCTCTTCAAATCCCTACTTAAAGCTCACCTCCTCCAAGAGGCCTTCCCTGACTGAGCTCCTCCCTTTTTCACTCTGCTCCCTCTACCCCCCTTCACCTCTCCGCAGCTAAACCCTCTTCTCCCCCCTTTCCCTCTCCTCCTCCCCCTCTCCCGTCCCACCCCCTCAGCACTGTACTCGTCCTCTCAACTGTATATATCTTCATCACCCTATTTATTTTGTTTAATGAGATGTACATCACCCTGATTCTATTTATTTGCCATTGTTTTTATGAGATGTTCTTCCCCTTGACTCTATTTATTGCCATTGTTCTTGTCTGCCTGTTTCCCCCGATTAGACTGTAAGCCCGTCAAAGGGCATGGACTGTCTCTATCTGTTGTTGATTTGTACATTCCAAGCGCTTAGTACAGTGCTCTGTACATAGTAAGCGCTCAATAAATACTATTGAATGAATGAATGAATAATCAAGCATGGCCCCAGCAAGGACCTGGAGACCCAAGGCAGTGATGGCAGCTGCAGCAGGGGCTGAAGATGGGCAGGAGGAAGAAACTACTCAGCCTTCTCCTCTTCTTCCTTTTACACCTTCTTCTTCTCCTCTTTCTACGCCATGTGCTGTCACCACTGAGATTGAGGGGTCCCCTCCTACCATCTCGACCCAAAACACCACTGGGACCCCCATGGAAACCCCGTAAAAACTGTGATGGCCCTGCCTCCAGGGGAATTTCTGGTCCCTTTGAGCTAGCTGGATACCCACATTCATCCTTTCCCTCTTCCATCAATAGCTGGACACCCAAGTTCATCCTTTCCCTCTTCCATCTGAACCTAGCTAGGCTACCCATCCTGTGATGAGATCTCAATTGCTTTTCACCTATCTTTTTTTATGACAGGGTACCAGAGCAGATCCTGGGAGATTTAGAACGTGATGAATCAGCAGCCAGCGAGGACTGGAAAGGGTCTAGCATGCCAGAGTTGGGCCGGCACTATTAGACTATGCCAGGATGTCATCCTGGGGACAATGCCAAATGGCACCCAAGGGTCCAGAGACATGCTTTGTACTGAGGGAATTATGGGTTTTCTCTTCATTATTGGCTAAAGCCCAGAATCCATCAGTACAAGGGAAATGAATGAAACCATGCTTCGGCTAAGGGGGCACTAAGGGATGGGGCACAGAAAGGCCTCACTATCTAGGCATGTGTCCTCAGTTGCACTGACTTTTCAAGAAGACAGGACATTGGCTTTGCAGCTTTTCCTACTGCTATAAAATTCATTGCTATGTTCTTTTGGTGCAGTATGCAATTATGTAGTCTTTGTTTCCTCATTCAGCAGGCTTTCCCTTCATCCCTCAGATGATGCTCTCTATAAAGGAAGAATAATTCAAGAGTGAGGAAGGCCCAATAACTCAGCACTTGGGTGACATTCAGGTTAATTGTGTTTTCACATGGGATAATTATTTGCTCAGTTCTGGTATATTGGTCAGCCATAATCATTCTTTATTTCCTGTCCCTGCACTCTTTATGCTTTGGGAGAAGCAGAAGAGTTTAGAAATTTCTCTTAAACTCTTTCAATGTAGTGTCAAAGATCCTGAGGCTTTTTAGGAAAGGCAGTCTGTTTCTAGTTATGAGTTTTGTACCCATAGTTAAATACACCTTTCTGCTTCCAGATTCTGCAGAACCTGTTTCTTGTATTGCCTTATCTAGTGACCAGAGGAGAAGGCTAAATGGTCCCTTTTCTCATTTTTAACCATTAAATCCCTCATTTGAACCCACAGAATCAACTCCTATGCAAATGAGTTGAAGGTTGGTGATACAGATGTCAGGATTAGAGAGATGACTGATATATTAGTTACTTGTTTCTACAGCATTCAGGGATAGAATTTCACTGTAAACGGGAGCTTCACTGCAAAAGACAGGTGTTTCTTTCTTTCTCTATACCCCCTCCCCCCACCCACCACAGACATACACATCCTGCTTTTATCCCCATTACTCAGCCATTACAATGAATCATTACTACAAAAGGTACTTCCTCTGGCCCAGCAAGGACGAGAAGAGATGAAGTTGAGACAGATAGAAGAGGTTTTCCATGAAGAGAGGTTGGGGATTCTGCCCCAGCCTGAGGGTGATAGTTCTCACAAGAGCTTGGAAACCCCACTGAATCATCAACTGAAATTCATCCTGCCACTGCTCCACCCCCATGACACTAAGAATCCAATCAACCCCCACTCCATTCAGGCAAGGATTCAACCAATGGCAACCGAATGAACCCTCCTGCTCAGGCTCTTTCCCTGACCTGAAAAAACCAGATTTCAGCTCTCCCCATTTTAAAGTCTTCCTAAAATTTCAAGTCTTCCAGAAAGTTTTCCATCTTTATTTCCCAACACCCCAAGTCACAGCTACCCAATAGCCACCCCTAGCATATGTGTGTTTACACCAATTCTCGGTACTTATTCCCATATGTATATTTAATTGTACATTTAGTTATTTATTCCATCCTCATCACATCCTGCCTCTGGCCTGGAACTCCCTCCCCCTTCATAACCAACAGACCACCACTCTCCCCAACTTCAAAGTCTTACTGGAATCACATCTCTTCCAAGAGGTCTTCCGCAATGAAGCCCTCATTTCCCTACCCCTTCTCCCTTCTGCCTTCCCCTTGTACTTGGATTTGCACCCTTCATGCATCCCACTCTCAGCCCCTTATGTAGATATCTAATTTATTTTGATGCCTGTCTCCCCTTCTAGACTGTTCTAGCTCGTTATGGGCAGGGAATATATCTACCAACTCTTATATATTGTACTCTTCCAAATGCTTAGTACAGGGCTCTGCACACAGTAAGTACACAATAAATACAATCAACTGACTGAGTGATCTTATTCCGAAATTACATTCTGGCATATTTGTTCTACTTTCTATCAGATCCTTTGTTCCTCTTCTCCCACTTATTTGAGTCCTATGTGGTAGGGGGATTGTGTCCAGCCTGGTTATCTTGTATCTACCCCAGGTCTTTGTTCACTGCTTAGCACATAATAAAAGCTTAACAAATACCACAATTATTATTTTGTATATTGGTTTCCTCCATTAGATTGTAACTTTCTTGTGGGCATAGAAAGTGCTACACTTCAGTTATTCTTTCTCAATTATTTACTACAGTGTGTTGTACTATGTAGGTGCACAATAAATACCATTATTTTTACTTCCCAACAAAAGACCATAAATCAGTCCCAGGGAGCTCACTTTACATAAGGGCCTTCATTTAAAAAGATGACACTAGATCTGTAGATGATGAGAATGAGACACAGTAAGTCAGTTAGTTTGAAAGGAACAAAGCATGCGAGCTGGGGAACATTCCAATTCCAGCTTTCAGGTCTCTCGTTGCATTCTCAAAAATGGCAGTATAGAAAAGGTTGAACAGAAGACAGACAGATACAAATTGCATGGCTACAATAGGAACAAGAGTAGAAGCATGAATATTGCTGATAAAAATGTAAGTAACCAAAAGATGAATATATAAATGACAAAAAAAAAATGTCAGGGAGAATCAGCCCTGCCTGCTTCTCCATATCCTCCTGCCTCGTCCACTCCCAGACCCCTCTGTGACCTGTAACAGTCTTCCAAATCTTCCCCCTCCCCCTCTCTAACTTCTCCCACTAGCCAGAAACAACATTTTCAGAACTGATTCATGTAAAGACTTCTCCAGTCCTGGACTCCTAATATGATTAGCTACAAAAATACCATTCTGATGAGAAGTGTCTGACAGAGGTTCTAATAAAAAATCTTGAAATAATTCCTTCCATAAAAATAAAATGTGATAAAGCACCTGTAGCTCCTTGATAGCAATCCCTACCCTTCCTAAAGGGGAGAAGACTTGCTCTAAAACATTTTATATTCTGTATTTTGCTCAGCAGCTCTAGAAGCAGCTTGTTTGCCCTGTTTCATTGTGGTCTCAGTCTTCATGACTTTTAATAATCTCAAAAGGGTCAGAGGTCAAATGGTGTTATCTACTCCCATGCATTCCAGACCCTTTAGAATTTCCACAACTGAAATCTGACTCAATCTCACTCTTTAAGAATGGGGAAAGGCTGGAGGAATCTCTTCCCACAGAATTCTTTTCTTGCATCTTCATTTCTCCATTTCCTCCCCTGCCCTTCTGTCTCAAGCGTCCGCTCCACTTCTGCTAGGCCCCACTCTAGCCAAGCTCCCCTACTAACTCAGTGACTCCTACAGCCACCCAGACGGGGAGCCCACATCTGTCGACCAATTCTCAGCCTCAAAGGAGCAGCTGTGTATAGGGAGCTGCATTGGTCACCTCAGCTCGGTGCATCTCCCTCAAATCCATCTGAGAGGGAGAAATCATCTCAGGGGACCCTCAGCAGCTCTGCAGTCTTCAACTAGGAAGTAAAATGGGTCCTGCCCATGCCAAATTATCCATCTTTTCAGATAGCACCTCTTTGTCTGGCTGGACAACAGGAAAGGAATTCCTCGTAGAATGGGATTAGGCTTCCCTTGAGATCCCTTGAGTTTGCTCCTTAGTATAGAAAAAGGAAGGCATTGGATTTCATAATTTGGATATGCTCTAGACTCAGTTCTCCTATAATATGGGGGTTGTATACTTAGAAAAACCCAAGTTAAGGAAAATGTGCTTGGTAGTATTTATTGGGCCTGTCCCTGGGCACTTGCACACAACTGTTGTTTTCCAATGCTGCATCATACTGTACCCATACAGACTCCAAGAACAATCCCTAATTCCCTAATAGTCAAAATGTCTAGTGAAAACACCTAATGGCAGAGTTGTGTACATGTGAATATGCAAACATAAATCCATGCTTGCATGGATATGTGTGCTATGGGCAGGGAAAGTGTCTGTTTATTGTTATATTGTACTCTCCCATGCACTTAGTACAGGGCTCTGCACACAGTAAGTGCTCAATAAATATGACTGAATGAATGAATGTGTGAGTGTACCCGTGGTGGGGTGAGTATAAAGACAAACAGGTCTATACATCCTTTTGGGAGACAATATAGGCCATCTATAGGTGAACTACACCAAAATTATGATTATTCTACATGTGCTTCCTATTAAATATGAAAGTTTTCTTATTTTAAAACTTTGAATTGCAATAATAATGGATAGAAAAGGGGAGATATACTGCTCAAGCTTCAACTCAGACATTGACCACCTGTTTCCTGCAGTTGCCAAAATTCTTTTCAGTGAGCTATCATTTCCCCTTGGAACAAAGACCTGCTCTGGGAGGCACTATGAAGTGTATCCAATGTGACGATCTTTAGCATTTGCTCTCAAAATGCACCTGCATCCTCTGCTTGCTCATGCAAGGAAAAGAGCTCCCAGAAGAAGATGGAGCACAGCAGGTCAGAGAGCCCACAGCATCCAGGAAAGCAGGGCTGATGGAGCAACGGAGGGAGGGATGGAAGGAAGGAGGGAGGGGTAGGGGTTGACCCTGGGAAAGCAGCCTGTTGGGGGTTAGGGGGGAGGGGCAGAGACAGCAGCAGGAGCCGGTAAGCATGACGAGTGGCCATCTGGGATTGCCAGGGCCAGGAAGAAAGAGAGAAGAGACATGAGGACACGGCACCAATATTTCATGAGGTTCTGCTGGTTTTTCCATCTCAATACTATTGAAGCATTTGTGGTTTTGCTCAATGTCTGTCTCAGAACTCCCACAATAGCAACAGCTGCCATCTTAGATGAATGAAGCTGACATTTTCCATTATTATAAGGGTTTTCGTTCCTTTCATTCTCTTTCCAAATTAAATCTTAGTTGAATATCACACTGAGTTTTATATGCAAAAGGCATCCATTCATCCTCATTTAGGCAATGCTGGCCACAACACAGATATGCTGGGCAAGAAGCGTGATGCGCATGGATGACAACGGGATACCCAAACAGCTGCTGTGCGCTGAACTGAAAGGGGGTATACACAAGCAGGGAGAACAGGATAAATGATTTAAAGCCACAGTGAAGCACAGTCTCAAGCAATGCAACATAGCAGTCAGATCGGGTCCAAAGCGATTGAACCTGATATGTAAATCAGGCTAAATAATAATAATAATTGTAATTATGGTATTTGTTAAGTGCTTACTAGTTGCTAGGCACTGTTCTAAGCACTGACTACACATTCAAATTCAACCGTGTGCATGTATGGGGATATCCACACATATAGATATATGATGTAAGCCCACCACTTCGACTCTTATTCTGGAATCTCTGTCATTCAGGACTATTATCTTCAGCTTTCCCTTACTAGATCTGCTGTTTGCTCCTCTTCCTACTGATTTCAGATCTGTATCCCCCTTGAGAGCATGGGCTGTCGGGCTTCCTCTTTGGGTCCACCTGAAGGGTTTGGTCCAGAGACAGGCACGCACTAGCCTTGATTTCACCCTTTGACTTCAGCCCCCAGTTCTCTCCAGAACTGTCAGATGAGCAGATGGGAGGAGCAGATGCGTACCTCAGGGTGCCCATAAAAAGTCCCTACCCCACTGCTCCCACACCAACGGGCACTGTTCCATGGTCATTGTTGCCTTGGGGCTCTGGGCTGAAGGTCAGCCTGTGGAAGAAAATCAAATGAGAAGCAATGTGTCCTAGGGGAAAGAGAATGGACCTGAGGGTCAGAGGACCTGGGTTCTAATCTCAGCTCTATCACTTGTCTGCTGTGTGACCCTGGACAAGTCACTTAGCTTCTCTGGACCTGACTTTCCTCATCTGTAAAAATGGGGATTAAATCCTATTCTTTCCTACCTAGACTGTGAGCCCCGTGTGGAACAGGAACTGTGTCCAAACTGTTAGCTGTGAATCTATGCTAGTGCTTAGAACGGTGCTTGGCACATAATAAGCACTTAACAAGTACCATAATTATTATTATCATTATAAATGAGTGCCCTTCTCCCGAAAGGCCCTGGCCAGCAAATGGCACTCTCCTTCCCCATGCTCTTCCATCAGCAGCCAGGGAGGTTCATTCAAGCACTGGCACCATGTGGGATTAAGGGGGGCAGAAGAGCCAGGTTTGTGTGAGATGATGGGATTCAGGGCAGCCAGTGGCATCTCTTTGCTTTCTGGGGGTTTTAAGCAGAGCTTTATCACTTCCAGGACCTCGCTGAGAATCATAGCCCTGGAGACAACTGGAGTTACCCAAGGTCCCTTAAAGCAGTGGCAGTGCCAAGAAACAGAACCAGTTATTAGGTCCTCTGGATCCAAGCTTGAACTTCTGAATTTTTGAAGGGCTGGGGCCAAGGAAGAATGCTTTCCCACCCTCATCCTTGAAGAGGCATTTGTGTTGGCTTTTTTCTCTTTGTGAACAAATTTCTTTCACAGGGATTTGATTCAGCTTCAGCTGTTTACCCGGCACCCCCCTCAGCTGCGTCCGGATGATTAGATACATTCCATTACTGTGACATAGACATTTGAAAGGGTTCATGCTTCTAATCAGAAAAAGATAAAGCTTTTTTTTTTCTTTTTCCTCACATCTGGAGCCTGAGGAATAATGACTATCATCAAACGATGGGGTAGCTTTTAGAGCTTCAAAAATCTTTCTGGGGTGACCCTCACGCTGTGCGCCCCTGTGCTAGCAGGAAACCCCTGGGAGCTGCATAGAAAGTAGGTCACCAGAGCCTCTCTCCTCTCCCTTTCCTTTCCTTCCACCTCACCTAAGCCCCTAACAATCCCATTCCTCCCAGTCCCTGCTTCTGATCGCACAACTTCCTGGGCTGCACCCAGCACTCTGTTTACCAATCCCCTTCACCACAGGACTTAGGTGACCTGTTCTGCTTTCTAAGCATAGGGCACACCAGTCTTCTTGTGGGCACGGGTCCAGGCTTTGCCCTCAGGAGCTTGCATGCCAAAGCAGGACAATTCGTGCACCTCACATGGGCCAGGGCCTGTGTTCAGTTTGATAACCTGTGTCTACCCTGGTGCTTAGCCCACAGTAAGTGCGAGATAAACGCTATCATTATTAATACTATTGCTTTATTAGTACAGGGGCACAGCCAAAACAGCTTGGCCTAGTGGATAGAACACGGGCCTGGGAGTCAGAAGGATGTGGGTTCCAGGCCTGGCTCTACCACTTGTCTGCTGTGTTATTTTAGGAGAGTCAATTCACTTTTCTGGGCCTCAGTTACCTCCTCTGTAAAATGGAGATTAAGACTGGGAGCCCTCCCGCCTTGTCCCACCTCCGACTTCTTCAACCACCTTGACCCCTTTCTCACCATCCTTCTCTCCTTCTCTCTGCCCACTCTGATCCTTGGAGACTTCAACATCCATATGGATGTACCCGACGACTCCTCTGCCGCCCGCCTGCTATCCCTCCTCGACTCTGCCGACCTCCTCCTCCACCATACCGCACCCACTCACCGACTCGGTCACACCCTCGATCTCGTCATCTCCTACCGCTGCACTATCTCCTCCCTCACCAACTCTGAAATCCCTCTCTCTGACCATAACCTTCTCACCTGCCTCATCTCTCACACTCCCTCCCCCTGCAAATCTTCGCTACTGCCCCACAGAGACCTCCACTCTCTCGATCCCATCCGTCTTTCCAATAGCATCTCTCCTCACCTTGCCGCCCTGTCCTCTCTTCCCACTCTCGACGATCAGGTCTCCGCTCTCAACTCCACCCTCTCTACTCATCTCGACTCTCTCGCCCCCCTTTCCCTCCGCCGCTCTCGCTCCACTAACCCACAGCCCTGGATCACCTCCTCCGTCCGCCTCCTACGCTCCTATGCTCGAGCTGCTGAGCGCTGCTGGTGAAAGTCCAAGCACCAAGCCGACCTCACACACTTCAAATTTATCCTTTCCTGCCTTAACTCTGCCCTCTCCTCCGCCAGGCAAAGCTTCTTCTCCTCCCTCATCGACACCCATTCCCGTCACCCCCGCCAATTGTTCCGGACCTTTAACTCTCTCCTTAGGCCCCCTGTTCCTCCCCCTCCCCCATCTCTCACCCCCAATGATCTGGCCACCTATTTCCTCACGAAAATCAACACGATAAGGTCTGAACTCCCCAAAGTCACCCCTCCGCCTCTCCCCTCCCCCCCCACCACCCCCCTCCCCTACTTTCCCATCCTTCCCTGCAGTATCCTCAGAGGAGATCTCCTCCCTCCTCGCAAGTGCCACCCCCTCCACCTGCGCCTCGGACCCCATTCCCTCTCACCTTATTAAAACCATCGCCCCTGCCCTCCTCCCTTCCTTAACTTCTATTTTTAACCACTCAATCTCCAAGGGCTCCTTCCCCTCTGCCTTCAAACATGCCCACGTCTCCCCCATCCTAAAAAAACCCGCTCTTGACCCCACTTCCCCCTCTAGTTATCGTCCTATCTCCCTACTACCCTTCCTTTCCAAAATCCTAGAACGAGTCGTCTACAATCGATGCCTAGAATTCCTTAACTCCCATTCTCTCCTAGACCCCCTCCAATCTGGCTTCCGTCCCCTCCACTCTACCGAGACTGCTCTCTCTAAGGTCACCCATGACCTCTTTCTTGCCAAATCCAATGGCTCCTACTCCATTCTAATCCTCCTTGACCTCTCTGCTGCCTTTGACACTGTCGACCATCCCCTCCTCCTCCATACCTTATCTCACCTTGGCTTCACGGACTCTGTCCTCTCCTGGTTCTCCTCTTACCTCTCTGGCCGGTCATTCTCGGTCTCCTTCGCTGGAGCCTTCCCCCCCTCCCATCCTTTAACTGTTGGAGTTCCTCAAGGGTCAGTTCTTGGCCCTCTTCTGTTCTCCATTTACACTCACTCCCTCGGTGAACTCATTCGCTCTCACGGCTTTGACTACCATCTCTACGCAGATGACACACAGATCTATATCTCCGCCCCTGTCCTCTCCCCCTCCCTTCAGGCTCGCATCTCCTCCTACCTCCAGGACGTCTCCACCTGGATGTCGGCCCGCCACCTAAAACTCAACATGAACAAGACTGAGCTCCTCATCTTCCCTCCCAAACCCGATCCTCTCCCAGACTTCTCTATCACCGTCGATGGCACGACCATCCTTCCCGTCTCTCAGGCCCGCAATCTCGGTGTCATCCTTGACTCGTCTCTCTCGTTCACCCCACACATCCTATCTGTTACCAAGACCTGTCGGTTTCACCTTTACAATATCGCCAAGATCCGCCCTTTCCTCTCCACCCAAACGGCTACCTTATTGCTAAGGGCTCTTGTTATATCCCGACTAGACTACTGTGTCAGCCTTCTCTCTGACCTCCCTTCCTTCTCTCTTGCCCCACTCCAGTCTATTCTTCACTCCGCTGCCCGGCTCATCTTCCTGCAGAAACGATCTGGGCATGTCACTCCCCTTCTTAAACAACTCCAGTGGTTGCCTATCAACCTCCGCTCCAAACAAAAACTCCTCACTCTAGGCTTCAAGGCTCTCCTTCACCTTGCCCCTTCCTACCTCTCCTCCCTTCTCTCTTTCTACCACCCACCCAGCACGCTCCGCTCCTCTGCCGCCCACCTCCTCACCGTCCCTCGGTCTCGCCTATCCCGCCGTCGACCCCTGGGTCATGTCCTCCCGCGGTCCTGGAACGCCCTCCCTCCTCACCTCCGCCAAACTGATTCTCTTTCCCTCTTCAAAACCCTACTTAAAACTCACCTCCTCCAAGAGGCGTTCCCAGACTGAGCTCCTCTTCTCCCTCTACTCCCTCTGCCATCCCCCCTTTACCTCTCCGCAGCTAAACCCTCATTTTCCCCTTTCCCTCTGCTCCTCCACCTCTCCCTTCCCATCCCCACAGCACTGTACTCGTCCGCTCAACTGTATATATTTTCGTTACCCTATTTATTTTGTTAATGAATTGTACATCGCCTTGATTCTATTTAGTTGCCATTGTTTTTACAAGATGTTCTTCCCCTTGACTCTATTTATTGCCATTGTTCTTGTCTGTCCGTCTCCCCCGATTAGACTGTAAGCCCGTCAAACGGCAGGGACTGTCTCTATCTGTTGCCGACTTGTTCATCCCAAGCGCTTAGTACAGTGCTCTGCACATAGTAAGCGCTCAATAAATACTATTGAATGAATGAATGAATGAATGTGGGACAGGGACTGTGACCGATCTGATTAGCTTGCATCTACCCCAGTGCTTTCAACAGTGCCTGGCACGTAGTAAGTGCTTAACAAATATCATTTAAAAAATAGCCACAATGAAGAGGTGGTGACCACAGGGGATGGATTCCTACTAGGATAACAGGGCACTCTGTCCCTGCAGTTGCCCTGTGCTCCACACTGTCCACCCCACTGTTGTTGCCACCAATGAAGGGTAGGGCTGGGGATTGGGCTGCTCCAGCAGGCGAGGCATGGAAGCTTTGTTAGCACTAGCAAGGAAACAGCTGGTTCTGGCCCTAGATAGGCTGATGTGCTCTCTTGCTCACTCCTCCTGATGCCCTTTTGGTTTGGCGTCCTGGGAATCTTGTGTTCTATGTGTGTTGTAAGCATTGTCCAGGACAGGCACAGCAATTGGAGCAGAACAAGTAACTTCATTTTCTTCTGTTTGTGAAAAAGAGCATTACAAGCCCAAAGGGGCTAGGATCCTGAGAAAGTATATTCAAGTAAACCAAACTCATCAGCTTGCTGCCTAAATATTTACAGTCCAGCTACATTTCCAGGGGTCAGAGGCTTGGAAGAGCTGGCTTACTTTTGAAGCTAGAAAAATGCCCAGAAACCTAAAACCTAGGCGAATAGTCTAGTCCATTTAGAATGAAGGTTTTTCACCAAGAGAGTCCCTAATAGAGGGAGGGAGACACGTGAACCATTGCTTGTTTCTCCAGCTCTCCATCCATAGGAAGAACAGACTATTATTAACCTAAAACATTAGGGTCAGAGAAAGCCTTGATTGAATTTGAAATCTCAGCAAGCTGAACCAATGCTAGAACCAATGAGCTCATTAGAAGAGATTAAAGGCCGAACATGAAAACATTAGAAAATATGGGACTTTAATACATCTGATCACATCAGAGTTACAGCTTTTAATAACATCATCATTTTATCTTGGAACCTTGTCTGTTTTCCTTAGAACCCAGAAGGTGATCTAAATGCTTTGGACCCATTCCTGTTTCCTGGCTTCCAACATGATTTTACATGAGTTAATTTGATACAGCGGGCTGAAATCCTGCTGTACTGGAACAGCTCACAACAACACAGGGAAGATGACGTGCTGAATTCCAGGTCTCACAAATGAATTCCAGCTTCATCTGCCGTTGGAATTTGTATGTCAATAGCTGTGTTCTTGGAACCAGGCCAGAGCCATATGGCCTAAATTCCAGATTAACATGAATCTGCGTGTATTTCCTCTTAGAATGGCTGCACCATAAAAGAAAAATTAACTGGGATCTGCAGCCTCTTCGAAAGAGAAATACACACTCACAGTGGACATTTAAAAGGTTCTAGGAAGTCACCGCCTTATATTACAATGTATCATATCATACCAGAAACCACTGATCAGCAGACTCACATTTCAAAAAGCCCCGGGCCTCTCCCCTGACATTCACAGGCGAGTGCCCAATCTAAGTATAAATCACAGTGCAGGCATTCTCCAGCACAATTGCTGATGTAACTGTGGTCTTCACACACGAATTATTGGATCCCAATTTTATAGTCCTAAACCTGGGGGCTTCCTGGCCCCTGCCCTCTCAGTCTGACCCGAGAGGTTGGTGATATTACTCATAAACCAATGGACAGTTCAAATCAAGAGCCTTCTTGGCATCATCTTCAAAGGCCACCGTTCATCTGGCCCTTATTTTTATTATCTCTTAACTTATTATCATCATTTAACAGGTCACTCAACTTCTCCATGCCTCAGTTTCCTCATCTGTAAAATAGGGATTAATGATAATAATAATAATAATTGTGGTATTTGTTAAGCACTTACCATGTGCCAGGCACTGTTCTAAGCACAGGGATGGATATACGCAAATTAGGTTGGACACAGTCCCTGTCCCACATGGAGCTCACAGTCTCAATCTCTATTTTACAGATGAGGTAACTGAGGCACAGAGAAGTGACTTGTTAAATGATGATAATAAGTTCTGAGCCCTCTGTAGGACAGGGACTTTGTCCCACTTGAGTTACTCATTTCTACCCCAGCTCTTAGTACAGTGCCTGGTACATAGTAAGCATTCAACGGATACCCTTATTTTTTTAAAAAAAGGTGTCCTGCCTCAAGCTGGGGAAGGGAGGACTAACCCATAGCCCCTAAAGGGGAGGGGAGGAGCTGCTGTATTTTGCTGATGGGTTCAGGTGGGGAGGGAGGTGTGGGTGCTTCCCTCTTCCATTCCTGAAGCGAGGACGGGGGAGGAGAGAAGGGAGAAGGCATTAACCTCTGCCAGCTCATCCCACTACCCTGCCTTTCCTCTCTTTCACTTTCTTTTCTTTCCTCTTTCCACTATTTTTCACCCCCTTCCCTCTCTTCTTGTCCCTTCCATTCTCTATCCCCCATCCTCTTCCCCACTGGAAACAAGAGGTGATGTCCCTGAAGCAGCCCCAGGGTACAGTGATGTCAGGCCACACTGAGCAGGCATTGCCCAGGGTGGGGTGAGGGCCAAGGTATTTAAGACTGTTAGCTTCCCAATGAAGTGAGCTACAGAAACGTCTGTTTACATTGCACAATCGGCTACTTGTGCGTCAACCGCTCCAAGGTTTCATTTTGTTTGGCTTTTCTGAAGAAAGTTTATTGACCCCTGTGCTGAGAGGAGTATTCAGGCTCCTCCATATCACTCAATCGAAGGGATTTATTGTGTGCTTTCTGGGTGTAGACCACTATATTAAGCACATGGGAGAGGACAATACAATAGATAGATACTATCCATTACTTCCTAGCACTGCAGTCACAGTCTTTCCAGTGTTCTATCAGCTGTTTCAAGGCTACTGCAGCTCCGGCTTCTCCCTGAAAGTGGCTGTTGAAGGAGGGGTGATGCCACTTATTGAGCCCCAATGCTGGAGGAGTCCAGGATCATGTGGTTGAGGTTTCACCTTCTGACTGCCCTGCAGGCGTGGGACAGGGCTTCTCCTCAGCAGTGGCATCATAGATAATTTCCAACCCCCATGTTGATACATGTCTTTGAAGCTATTCCAACTGTAACATCCTGGTGGGCATTCAGTGGTCAAAGTGAAATTTTTCAATAGTTCATGGTCAATTGGCATGTGAATTTGTCTTCCTCTAAAAATGGCAACTACCAAAAGCCCCTCTCTTCGCACAAACCTGGATTTTCAAATAGAATGATTTACCTGAAAGGATAAACTATTTCTCAGAATGTCATTGCCCAGGTGACCTGCAGGGTTCAAAGCTCGTTAACACAGGAGAATTTGGAGTTGGTTTAATTCCTTGTCAGTCAGTCAATTGTATTTATCGAGCACTTACTGTGTTCAGAGCACTGTACTAAGCACTTGGGAGAGTGCAATACAACAGTATAACAGATATATTCCCTGTCCACAACAAGCTTAAAGTCTAGAGGATTGGTGTAGATTGTCCAGCAAATTTTGGGGTGAGTACGGTCAGTTGGACTCACCTGAACCCCCACTGTGTGAAGAGCCCTGATCATGGGCTCTAATTCTGCTCTTCCCCTCAGATTTGACACACTCTAATTTGACTATACCAATGAGAAGAGACTCCTAGATAGAACACCACACTGTTCTGGGTTTCCTGAAAGTCACCATTTGGGGACTGTTTGTGGAATTTAGGGATTGTCATGTGTGTGACTAGGGAATGTGGGATCTGCTTGATAACCAGGACTCAAACTGTACAGATTTTAGGAAAGGAAATATGTTTGATATTTCACTATCAGAGAAAGTAATTTGAATCGTGCCTCAGGCAGAAAATGAAACCGCAGCTGAATCAAGATGCTGTCCAGAATAAGAATCGCAAGCATCAATCTGGCATTGAGTATTGGAAAAAAATCTACCTGGCATGTAAAGCCGTAAGGATTTGAAAGTAGCAGGAGATGCTGAAGCAGAATGTCTCTGCATATCCAAACACAGGAACTGTAGTAAGAATGAATGCATAAAAATAATCCAGATTCTGAAACATATCAAGTTTCTTTTTGGCAAGGAAGTTAAATTACCATGCTTATCTAAATAAGTATTTAAGTGCCTTCAGATGTTTTAACCAATGCTAGTGAGCTTCAGCTGGAGGAGCACTCATGTTTAGGGTTATTATTCCAATTAGGTATGTTCAAGTCCAATGTCCATAGTCCTATCAGATGGTTTCTACCAAAGTGATTGAGATTAATGCAAATTTAAGGTCATTATTGCAATTAGACTTGTTCAAGTCAATGTTCCGTGGTCTTATTAGCAAATGATTCATATTTATATACTATTGCTGAATTGTTATTGAGGACTCAGGGCCACATGTTCTCAAATCAGAATTGAAGTACAAGGGAATAATGTTTAGCTAATACTGGCAGTCCTTCTCTCCATGTCCCAAAAACATGGACTAGGAATCAGCAGTTCCCAGATTGACAAGGATATCTTCTATCAGCAGCTCGGCAAAGTGCGTGCAAAGCTCCACATAGGGGCTAACTGGAGCAATGATTCTGGACAGGGAGTACTTCCTTAGGTCTTGTCCTTGTGTCTTTTGTCTGGTGCCATTGTTCTTTGTAAAATAGCATTGGGTCATGGACCATGCCTGAAACAGGGCTGGCTGAAAGTGGGTAAGATTTTTCCAAATGATGATTTTTAGAACTGAAAATAGGCACTAGAACACTGATGCTAGCCAATCATCGCTTGGTTAGCTGCAAGTGAACTATCCATTTAGTGGATTATCTGCAGCAGATTTTAAAACTATCACCAGGCATGAAGTTGCCTTCACGCTGACCTTCCCTCACTCTGTGGCACTCACAGACACAGAAGGGGCTGTCTCCAGACCACATTAATACATGGATGCCTCAGGTTTGGGGGTGTCTTCCCCTGCCTAACTGGGGCTCAAATCCCCTACCCTCAACCTTTTGTTTTCTATCATCTGTCTGTGTGTACACTCCATTAGATCTGATAAAAGAGAATGCTTTTACTTCAGGCTATTGGTGGTTTCTCTCCTATCAGATACACTGAGCTCTCCTATAACTCAGGTGAAACATTCCTGATAAGCCTCATGATAAGGAAAACTCAAACTAGAGTATGCACCAAACCATTTCTTCTGACACTAATTTCAATCTCTCTAAATGGACATGCATTGTTGGGTAATGGTCCCTAATTCTCTAACAGAGTTCCATCCTAAATGAGTAGTGAAAACACCTGCTATGGATCGATGGGGTAGATCTATCTTATATAACATCGGTAAGTTTGGGAAATGCTTCATGTATTAAGTAATTAATTAAATAACTAATAAAGTAATACATGTTTATCTGCAGAACTACAGTAAAACTATGATACCAGTTTCCCAAAAAGCGAAGGCAGGTAGGGAGGATGGACATAATATACTGCACGATACCATACTTCGCAAGTTATGGGCTGAACCTCCTTCCAGCAATAGACCAAATAAACCTAAAGTGAGGTGTATGCTATTACTGAAGTTTGATGTGTGTCACTCTCTGCTCTTCATGTGAAATGAACATGTGAAGACAATGTTGTGGGAAAGGAAAGTGTCTATCAACTCTGCTATATTGTACTCTCCCAACTGCTTAGTACAGTGCTCTGCACACAGTAAATATGATTGATTGATTGATTGATTGATTGACAATCCTGCCCCCTGAGTCAGTTGTGTGGTCACTGCAACTCTAGTCCCACTGCTTCTAGGCACCATGAGTGTTTCAGGATCCTGTCCAAGAACTCACCCTTTTCCACACCACTTCTGTGAGTGGCAATCACATACTCACACATTTTATACAGTCACACAAACCAGCATGCTCACACGTAGTACTACTAATAATAATGGTATTTGGTTAAGCACTTACTATGTGTCAGGCACTGTACTAAGCAATGAGGTGGAGAAAAGCAAGTCAGGTTGGACACAGTCCCTGTCCCGCCTGGAATTCACTGTCTTAATCCCTGTTTTGCAGATGAGGTAACTGAGGCACAGAAAAGTTAAGTGACTTGTCTAAGACCACACAGCACACAAGTCGGGGAGCTGGGATTAGAACCCATGACCTTCTGACTCCCAGGCCTGTGCTCTATCCACTACAGTGTGCTGCATTCCACATACACTCATATCGGCAATTACTCCAGACGTTATTAATCCCTGAGGGAAGGACTGGGTTCTGTTTAAGGAGGGGACAGGAAGACTGTGAGTAGTACCATTTCCTAGGCAATAGGGGCACAGGCAACCTTGTGTGGGTCCAACCTATGTGATGTCGTATTTTCTTTTGTCAGAATTGATCGAGTGAACTGGGACAGTCTGTATTCATTTGGCCTTGCCCGTTTAGCTGTGTTTGTGCAGGTAATAAAAATAATAATAAAGAATAATTGTGGTATTAGTTAAGTGGTTACTATGTGCTAAACACTGTACAAAGCACTGGAGTAGACACGAGACAATCAGGTCAGACACAGTCCCTGTCCCACATGGGGGCTCCCAGTTTAGAGGAGAGTGAGCGAAAGTATTTAATCCCCATTTTACAGTTGAGGAAATTAAGGCACAGAGAAGTTGAGTGATTGCCCAAGGTCAAACAGCAGGTAAGTGGCAGAGCCAGGATTAGAATCCGGGCCTATGCTCTTTCCACTAGGTCATGCTGTTTTTTTTTCCTTTAAATGATAGCCGTGCTAGCTTTTGTTTTATTTGCTAGTGCACATGTCAATTTAATTTGAGTTTGAGAGAGTTGAAAAGTGTGCTTAAGGGTCAGTCTCCAATTGTAAAGGTGATACATCTTTGCAGGCGAGACCTGGTGAATGGCAGTCCCTCAAGGAGTCAGATAGACCTGATGCAAATGGAAAGAAACTCAGATAATTTAGGAACTGGCTTTATCTTGGACTGGGAACCTTTTCAGCCCCCAAGTAATAAAGATGTCAAGCATCTATTCAGTCCACCTGGAATTCTCTTGCCATCTTTACTCAGTTTAATCATTTACTTAGCTGAAGTCACTGGGCATTTCCCCCTGAAAATGGGTGGCAGAAGGTGATGCTTTTTAATAAAGATCATAGAAATTACCTACCAAGTGGCAATCCACCTAGCAATAATTTTAAGGTCATATCTGAAGAATTGTGGAATTTTCATAATAAGTCCTGACTCACCAAGATGTGAAAGAAACCAGATTTTCTCTGAGACTGTTTGGCTGACCTATTTAAAATATTTGGTTTTTCACAAAAATCCTGTCAGGATCCCTTTTCTGTCATGGAATTCTAGCAAGATGGTAAGAACATGATGGGGCAGATTGCATTTATATGGCATCTGCCTCAAATGACATCTTTTTTTTTAATGGTATATTTACTAAGTGCTTACTATGTCCCAGTCACTGCACTGAGCGCTGGGGTAGATACAAGCTAATCAGGTTGGACATAGTTTCTGTCCCACATGGGGCTCACAATTTTAATCCCCATTTTACAGATGAGGTAACTGAGGCACAGAGAGGTGAACTGACTTGACCAAGATCACACAGCAGAAAAGGGTGGAGATGGGATTAGAACCCAGATCCTTCTGTCTCCCAGGCATGGGTTCTATCCAATAGGCCATGTTGTTTCTCAGTGCTTTCAGGTATATCACTCTTCCCCCCTTCAAAGCCCTACTGAAGGCAAACCTCCTCCAAGAGGTCTTCCCAGATTAAGCCCCCTTTTCCTCAGCTCCCCCTCCCTTCTGTGTCACCTTGACTTGCTCCCTTCCCCCTCCCCCCCCACCCCACAGCACTTATGTATATACCCATAATTGTATTTATACTGATGCCTGTTTACTTGTCTGTCACCCTGCCCCCAGACTGTAAGCCTGTTGTGGGGAGGGATTGTCTCCCTTTATTGCTGTATTGTACTTTCCAAGCTCTTGGTACAATGTTCTGCGCACAATAAGCTCTCAATAAATACAACTGAATGAATAAATATATATATAATATATTACTATGGCAAATGCCCAGTGGGGTCACTATTCCTGGGACTATACCTCATATAACAACCCTCTGATTAATACAGTTGTCCTATGCAACTTTGCACTGTACAAAGACCATGTCTAATTCAGTCAACCAATCAATCGCATTTATTAAAGCCTTTCTGTGTGCAGAGGACAATACTAAGCGCTTGGGAGAGTACAATATAGCAATGTAACAGGGTTGGTAGACATGTTCCCTGCCCACAGTGAATTTACAGTCTAGAGGGGGAGCCAGATATTTATCTAAATAAATTATGGATATGTACATAAGTACTGTGAGGCTGAGGGAGGGGTGAATAAAGGGAGCAAATCCAAGTGCAAGGGCAACACAGAAGGGTATTTGTTCCCAACACTTAGTAGAGTGCTCTGCACACAATAAGGGCTTAACAAGTATTCTACTACTACTACTACTACTACCACTACAACTACTACTACTACTACTACTACGTACTACAGTAAGGAAACTCAGGGAGAAAATACGGCCCACCTTCTAGACAAGGATTGCTCTCCTGATGTCCCAATTTCAATCTTATTTTGTTGAGCACACCACGGGAAACCAGAACCATCTCCTCATCCTGCAGCTGGAGAAAGCAGAGTGGGCCTGTCCCAGAAGCGCCACTGATTCAGTCTCCATCACTAGGCCTGACCCTTGAGCTTTCTGGGTCCAAGAAACTCCAATTCATACATTTTCTAGGACCGAGCCCTTACTTTCAGAAATGCCTCAGTTTCCTAAAGGCTAATGTGCCCCACCCTCCCCTCCCCCTGCCCCCACACACCAATTCTCAGGTTTCAGGAAAGCTGTGGACATCTTCTCTGAACTCTTGTTTCTTGCAGATGCAGTCCAATAGCCCGGGTGGTCCCTGTGAATGATGGGGCCTGAGGCATGTGGCTAGGAACCACACGGAGATGAAAAGGACAAAAATATCCAAGCACCACTCCTCCCTTGCGAGGGCCTGAGATTAGAATCTTGCCTCTGAGCCTGCCGGTCTACTATTTCCAAATGGAGCTCTGTGAGTGGAACCCTCCACCTCGTGGAGGTCACTAATTCGCCCCGCCCCCACCTACATAGTCACAAGGCCTAAGTCAGATTCTTTAGGCTTGATTATCGATCATCCTTATGCAGCCTGCCTGCTCCATAGAATGCTTATTTCACTGGAGTATTTGGTTGTCAGGCACAGGTTTGACAGCACAGAATTAGTTTCACTCTTTCAACAGAAACCAAGGTTATAAAGCTTATAATTGGTGTTTAGTGTGTAATATTTACACAAGGCTGTTCAGAACTCAAAACATCCTCTAAAATGGGACAAAGCAGGCAAAATAAGACTCCGACAGTACAACAGGGTGTGAATGAGCAGGAAAGCTCTCTAAGCCAGAATGCATTTCTGCTGTTTAGGCTAGTGAGCCTGATCATTCCCTTCCTTCCTTGAAACGTGTATTCCATACTGATGGAGTGAAAATGGCTGGAGGCTAAGACTTGGCTGAAGGGGAGAATGGTGGGAAGTCAGGCACCAGCAAAGAAGCAACGCCAAGACTTGGTTGAAGAAAATTATTTTGAGATTTAAAATCTGCCTGCAGCAAAGGGAAAAATGCACCAGAAATACCTTCCAAAGTTTCGTGGTTATAAAAAAAACGGCCTAGTGGATAGAGCAAGGGCCTGGGAGTTAGAGGACCTGGGTTATAAGTCTGGCTCTGACACTTGTCTGCTGTGTGATCTTGGGCAAGTGACTTCACTTCTCTGCGCCCCAGTTAACTCATTGGTAAAATGGGGATTAAGACTGTGAGCCCCGGGTGGGACATGGACCATGTCCAACCTGATTAGCTTGTATCTACCCTAGTGCTTAGTACAGTCCCTGGCACATAGTAAGCACTTAACAAATACCACTAAAAAAAAAAAAAAAGAAAATGGAGCATGCTTCATCTTTTTAACACATTGTTTGGATCACATCACTGCCCTCTTCAAAAATCTCCAATGGTTCACCCGTTCTTGTGGCCTCAAACAAAAAATCTGAGCCACAGGCTTCAAATCTCTCCCCCAACTGTCTCCTCCTTATATATCAGCTCTCTTCTCCTGCTAAACCCCAGCAAAGCGTCTATACCTTACTTGCCATTCTCCTGTCTCTGACCCACTGTTCAACCTTTCCCACTGCATGGAACTCTCTCCCTCCTCAAATCTGCCAAGCCATGTACCCACCTCCTTTAGCAAAGAGCTAAAAGTCACCTCCTCCAAGAGGCCTTCCCTGACTAGCCCCCCGAGGCAGGGGTCATTTCTAACTATATTACTCCCTCCTACTTAGACTGCGAGTCCCATATGGGACATGGACTGTGTCCAGCCTGATTATCTTGTATCTACTCCAGTACTTAATATAGTGCTTGCTTCACAGTAAGCACTTAACAAATACCTTAATTAAATACCTGTTTCCCCTCCCTCTTAGACTGTGAGTGCTTTGTGGGACAGAGACTGTGTCTGATTAGATTATCCTGTATCTACCCCAGCGCTTAGTACAGTGCTTGTCACATAATAAGCACTTAACAAGTACCACGGTTATATTCTATTATCACTGTACTCTCTCAAGAGCTTAATACAGTTCTCTGTCAACAGTAGGAGGTCAGTAATTATGATTGGTTGAAAATAATAATAATAATGATAATTGTGCTATTTGTTAAACGCTTACTAAGTGCCAGGCACTCTACTAAACACTGGGGTGGATACAAGCAAATTGGGTTGGACAAAGTCCCTGTCCCATATGAGGCTCACAGTTTTAATGGGAGGGAGAACAGGTATTGAATCTCCATTCTACAGATGAGGAAACAGAGGCACAGAGAAGTGAAGTGATTTGCCTAAGATCACAACAGGCAACTAGAAGCAGTGTGGCTTAGTGGAAAGAGCACGGGCTTGGGAGTCAGAGGACATGGGTTCTAATACCAGATCCGCCACTTGTCTGCTGTGTGACCTTGGGCAAGTCACTTAACTTCTCTGTGCCTAAGTTGCCTCATCTATAAAATGGGGATTAAAAGTGCGAGCCCCACGTGGGACAACCTGATTACCCTGTACCTACCCCAGTGTTTAGAACAGTGCTTGGACATAATAAGCGCTTAACAAATACCATAATTATTATTTCTCCCCCTTCTAGACTTTGAGCCTGTTGTTGGGTAAGGATTATCTCTGTTGCTGAATTGTACTTCCCAAGCGCTTAGTACAGTGCTCTGCACACTGTAAGTGCTCAATAAATACAATTGAATGAATGAATAAATGGTGCCAGGATTATTATTATTAGTAATAATAATAATGCTTTTTGTTAAGTTCTTCCTATGTGTCAAAGCACTGTAATAATAATAATAATGGTATTTGTTAAGCAGTTACTATGTGCCAAGCACTGTTCTAAGCACTGAGGTAGATTCAAGGTAATGAGGTTGTCCCACGTGAGGCTCACAGTCTTAATCCCCATTTTACAGATGAGGGAACTGAGGCACAGAGAAGTTGTGACTTGTCCAAGGTCACACAGCAGACAAGTGGAAGAGCCTAGATTAGAACCTATGACCTCTGATCCCAAACCCAGGCTCTTTCCACTAAGCCACGCTGCTTCACTTCACTAAGTGCTGTGGCAGATGCAAGGTCCCACATGGGGCTCACAGGCTAAGTAGGAGAGATCACAGATATTACAGTCCCATTTTTGCAGATGAGGGAACCGAGGCACAGAGAAGTTGAGTGACTTGCCCAAGGCCCCACAACAGACAAATGATGGAGCTGGGATTATCAATCAATCAATCATTCTTATTGAGAGCTTACTGTGTGCAGAGCACTGTATTAAGCCCTTGGGAGAGTATAACAGAATTAACAGACTCATTCCCTGTCCACCATGAGCTTTAGAACCCAGGTCCTCTGACTCCCAGGCCTGTGCTCTTTCCACTAAGCCACACTGCTTCCCCAGCTTCTAGATCAGTTGTTAAATGCGCTCTGCAAAGCTCCTGCTGGATAGTTCACTGGCCAGTACAGGGAGATGGAGAAAATAAAGAATATCCTTGCCCTGAATGCAAGCCAGTATTGAAACAGAGCTTTAACCTTCTGTAAATCAATGGTTCTTCCGGAAGAAGCAAATAGAAATCCAGGGAGCAGTTTTGACATGGCTGCTTTGACAAATTGAGCTTGCATGATGAAGGGTTAATTTAACCCTTTAACAATTCTGTCCCCCAAACCCTTACAGACAGCCAATAAACGCAAATACAGCAAAACAGATGAATAGAGTGATCTGATTTCAAAAGTCTATGTGATCTCTAGCTGATGCATATCCACTACTGCTGCTGAATGTAAATCTAAGAGCGGCGGGAGTTCTCCAATAATGTGGAAGAGTTCACCCCATGGGGAGAATTCTCCCCAAGTCCTAATGCACAATTGGAGCCAGCTGAAAAAGATAAATCGGAGATGTCCAAATTTGAAGCAGTCTCCTACGAAGTGGCCAATGTCATCCAAATACTTGTGTTGAAGGCAGGACTCCAATTGGAGTTTTGATCAGAGAAATCCTACATGCTTCTCATGTAGCATGGGTGTAGTGAGGGGGCTAATTTTCTGTTTATGTGTCTGTGTGGAAGCCCATGTGAGTTTGTCTCTGGGTGTCTGTCTGTGTATGTATGTGTGAGGTATGTATATGTATGTTTGTATGTATGGGTATGTATATGTTCTGATGTGTGAATGACATACATACATTTATATGTACATATAAACATGTATAGATGAATACGTGTGTGTGTGTGTGTGTGTGTGTTTGGTGTGTCTGTATCTGTGTATGCTTTCCTGGCAGGGTGCAGTAGAGGCAGTAATTGTTCCTTTTTGCATCTTTTCCACAGCACTATACTGTAATTAGGACAGCAGTTGGTCCAGTTTTTATAGCAAATAATGGTTTTCAAAGACTCCCAGAAAACCATTCTGATGAGCTAGACTCTTTGTGATACTCTCACTCCCCAAGTTGCTAATAAAATGCATTTCTTCAAACACATTTCTTAAGCACAGCCTGGAAAACAGATGAATGCCAATCCCCGAGCTTCTAAGATGGCGCGCGTGACTCCGGCCGTGTGATTGTTATTAAAGCCGGTGGGAATCATTTGGCTCAAGTGTTTGGGCCACATTCAGGAAATGGCAGGAAGCCTGAGTTTTGGCTCCATTTTTGTTCCTGGACAGTGGTTTTAGGAAACAGGATAGCAGGAGCACATTGCGGGAATGGGACGTTGTCACACAACACTATATGCCTCACATTGCCTGAGGGGGATGAGATTACATGTCAGGGATGAGGGAAAACTCAGAAATTTCTCCTCCACATAACCGTGGAGAACTGGGATCAATTCCTCTTGGGTGCCTAAGAGCCAACAGGAAAGGACACCTGGATTTTTCAGGACAGAGAGACTGCTCGCACCTAAACTCTCATTTTATTGCCAGGTCAAAGGTCAGTGTGTTAACCTTTAATGTCCGGCAGCTGGCAAATTCAATCAGCTGTAAGGTTTTCAGAGTCATAAATAGACCTACAGACCTGAATATTGCCTATGGCCTGATATTAATAATTAAGACTAGGATTTCTAATGACTTTGGGAAGTGTCATCATAGCAGAGGGGAAGAATCCATTAGGGTTTCAATCTGCATGGATGGTACATACTGATCCTGACACTTGCTCACCATTTAAGACAGTGGATCACTGTACATTGTCTGTTCCGAGTCTGTTGGTGCTTTCAGGTGCTCATTTTAGGCTGCAGGATGCTCCTTCAGTCTTGTTTTCTTTGCTGAGTGGAAACAAGTGAAAGGATAGGGGCAAGGCAGCATGGCCAAGTGGAATGCACGTGATCCTGGGAGTGAGGAGACCTGGGTTCTAGTCCCAGCTCCGCCACTGGCCTACTGTGTGAGCTGGGACAAGTCACTTAACCACTCTGGGCCTCTGTTTCCTCATTGGCAAAATGGGGATTAATTAGACTGTGAGCCCTGTTTGGTACTGGGACTGTGGCTGATAACTTTCTATCTGTTCCAGGCTTTGCATGTAGCAAGTGCTTACTAAAGGGCATAATCATTATTATTAATACATGCCATTCAGTGGCTATTGGTACAGAAGATAAATGAGTGCAAGTGCTCTTACCACTAAATTATGTTAATCCACTCCATAATCCAATCACTGTTTCTAGATGACACATGATCCCAGTGCCAAAGGAACCTTAGTTGATTTTCTCCTTTGCCCCAAGAGGTCAATTGTTCTTTCTTTTTGAGGTAAAAGAAAGACTATCTTTTCTGCTTCATGCAAGGCTTCAGAAATTCACTGCACCAGCAGGATCTACAAAATTATTACTGCTCCATTAGGAAGGCTGAGAGCATAATCGCCAGAGAAATGTCATCCTGCATTTATGCCATTCTTTGGATGGCAGAGAGTCCTGGCAAACTGATGCAGGTCAAAATGTGATGACGTGGCCCCATCAACCTCAAAACCAGGAAGGATAAGATGCTCCAGATGCTACATTTGTCAGCTCCCTGTGGGCAGGGATCATGGCTATCGACTCGTATTGTAGCCACTTAAGCGCTTAGTACAGTATAGTGAATACAGTAATTGCTCAGTAAATACCACGGATTGACTGATGGAAAAAATTCCCATAGGAATTCCCCATCAGATAACTAGGATGGTAATGTGCGGAGACTCTACTTAAAACTCCTGTTCACCAGAGCAGGATGTTAAATGCACTTAGTGGGCTCAAATCTCAGTGCACTGGCTGCTCAATAATAATAATGTTGGTATTTGTTAAGCGATTAGTATTTGCAGAGCACTGTTCTAAGCGCTGGGGGAGATACAGGGTAATAGGTCCCACACGAGGCTCACAGTCTTAATCCCCATTTTACAGATGAGGTAACTGAGGCACAGAGAAGTTGAGTGACTTGCCCACAGTCACACAGCTGACAAGCAGCGGAGCCGGGATTCGAACCCATGACCTCTGACTCCCAAGCCCGAGCTCTTTCCACTGAGCCACGCTGCTTCTCAAAAATGTTGGTATTTAAGTGCTTACTATGTGCCACTCACAGGACCCAGTAGTCTCCCAAATCCTCATCAGGAATTCTCATCATGCAAGCTTAAGAGCAGTGGGTAGGGGAGTTTGAGAGCTTTAAACTCTTCCACTTCCATCTGACAATCCCCTAACTGGCTCTGAATGTCTTGGTGCCAGTCAGGAGCCTCTGTTGAGGGATGTCAGAGGTGCCCAGACCGGTCCACATGAGCATGGATGACTGGGATTTTTCCCAGTATCCCAGGAAGCCAGTCTGGCCTTGAGCATACTTAGGCAAAATGCTAAAAAGGTGCTGCATCGATGGATGCATAGAAGAGTAGACTGTAAGCTTGTTGTGGTAGGGAATGTGTCTCTTTATTGTTACAATGCACTCTCCTAAGTGCTTAATACAGTGTTCTGCATACAGTAAGCGCTCAATAAATGTGATTGAATGAATGAACAAATGGGACTTTTAGGGTGGACTGGGAGAGAGTGATAAATAACGAAACTGACTCTTCACCCCTAAGAGCCGTGAAGAAAGAAAGAGCCCTACTTCAATAAGGAGAAGTTCCCCTGACTGAGAGTGGTCCAGGCTCTGGCTCTCTTTGATGTGTCTGTTTGGGATAGAAGCCATCTCTAGGACTCCAGCCAGTACTGCTATGCTGGCAGTTAAATCACCATCAACACAGCCATCTGCCCCACTGGTTCTTCTCCTGAGAGTCAGTCAGTCCGTCAAATGTATTTACTGAGTGCTTACTGCATGCAGACCACTGTACTAAGTGCTTGGGAGAGTACAATATAACATAGGTTTCAGAGTGGGGGCTCAAGCTCATAGTGTAGCCAGCAAGGGGAGATCCAACCTCTCCCTCCAGCATGAAACTCCAGAAGGGTTGACCTATGGCAACCCACCTTGCCTTTAGGCAGGCGGCAGAAATACAAGTGAATTGCATTGCAACTTTTCTGGGGATAGGCATTTGAAGGACAGCAGGTAGTTTGATTCATATTACTTCTCTCATTATGAAGCACATATGTGGAGCAGGCTCAGGGCATCAACTGTGGAAATAGCAACTCAACTACTCACCCTAAGTAATGCTTTTTGCCAGGTGAGTAAAAGAGAATGCTAATTGGTTTGTTTGACTTGTCATGACCCCTGTGGGGAGGGCTGGCTGGGAAATCATTGCCTGAGTTGATGAGTTTCTGGAGGAACCATTTTTGGTGTTCAGGACTCTCCATTTCACCTGGTGCATGTCACTAACTTGGGGGAAAAAAAGAGCAACTTCATCCATTTCAGCATCTTTGAATATTTCAGTAATGAACACAGAAGCAGAGAACCACTGAATGAATAGTCTTCTGTACTCTCTTTCATCCACAAGATAATGCCACAATCACCTCTGGAACAAACCTATTCTGTAACCCCAAGATCTCGGTGAGAACCGACCTTTCTTATTAGGTTTGAACTACAGGAAGAGTGAGGGGCTGCAGAAAGCTTGGTCTTTCCCACAAGGTCATCTAAAATTCATTCCTTCTGAAGAGAAGCAACATGGCTTAGTGGAGAGAGCATGGGCTTGAGAGTCAGAGGGACCTAGGTTTTAATGTTGACTCTGCCACTTGTCTGCTGTGTAGCCTTGGGCAAGTCACTTAACTTCTCTGTGCCAGTGTTACCTCATCTGTAAAATGGGGATTAAGACTGTGAGCCCCATGGGGGACATGGACTGTGTCCAACTTGATTTGCTCATATATACACCAGTGCTTAGTAGAGTGCCTGGCGCACAGTAAGTGTTTAACAAATTCCATAAAAAAGAACTGTGTAATTGTTTAGAGAGAAAAACAGAGTTCAAACAAGCCTGTGTTATTCTCTATATCTACCTGAATGCTGAGCAGAGTTTGTTTGGGGCAAATCTTGAACCAGGTATGAAAAATAGTCACTTAACATAGGAACATTTTAACTGAACTTTTCTAGCACTAAGAGCACTGAGTAGCACAGCTAAGAACCCACCATAAAAGGGCAGACTATCAAATGCTTCCAAGGAAGGTGGGGTCATGAGAAGCCATTCAAACCGAGACCTGCAATTCTGACCTAAAACACAAACCAGGATAATCATTTACTGCATGGACTCCTTCAACTCTGTCTTTCAGCTGGGAAAGGAAAAATATTTTCAACAACCTCATAAATCCCTCTACTCCTCAGTCTATTAAAAGAAGTTTCCATTGGAACCTGTTATAATTAAGTCATTTTGGAAATTCAGATAACCTCCTTTCTCTTTAATTGTCTGAAAACCCATTCAATTTTAGCCTTTTTCTTCTGACCTATTTGGTGGGTGTCTTCAGGCTTGTTTTATATAAATAGGGTAACCTAGAAATCAGTGTTGCAGATAAAAACATCCCTTTTTGTTCCCTGGAATATATTTTTTTCTAAAAGAAAAAAGCTATAACAGCAAAAATAAAGTTCTCTGTGCTATTTTAAATGCCCCCAGAATATCAGCCATTCAAATGAGTTCAATCAGGCCAATTTGTGCCCAGTACACATACTAATGGCAAACAATTTCCTCTTTTACTGTAGACCTAAAAAAAAAAAATCAGATGACAGCATTCACAGGTTCAGAAAGCAAAGTTTTTCACAGAAACTGTTTTTCAAGCAAAACTATGGAATGGATAGTCCTCATAAAATACAGTTTACCTAAATTGTTACTGTCTTTCATAATAAAAATGCCTAGAATTGATGTGGACAAGCCGAAATTATACATATATTTTAAAAATCCTGTGTGAATTCAACACATTCTTAGACATGTTATTGTCATTTCTATTTTGGGAGTATATTTTAGTCACTTTGATAAAGTGTTCTGGCTTCCAAAGGGAAATTTAAAACATTACTGTTATAGGCTATAGTGCTGGCAAATGCAAGATCTAAGTGTTATTACCATTTACTCTAAAAAATACTCACCCAGAATTCCTTTGGCTAAATTGAGCCTCTTTTCCGAGTTTATGGCCTGACCATCTTATATGGGGAAAAGCCTCCTATAAAGTGGCTATCCTGGAGCGAAAAATGGGGCTGCCATATCTAGACAGCTGTTGTCTGAGAAGGACCTTATCCAAACTACTTCCCTTTGAGAACCTGAGAAGGCAGTTACCACTCTCCAACAGACCTTGGAGAGGTTGACTTATTATTTCTAATCCTGATCCTAAAGAAGTCAGTTTGAAATTAATTTTGTGATGATTAGTTCTTGTCCAAGTTTGGCATGTAGCTGGCAAAAGTGGGATAAGACCACACATGCACTTTGCAGTATGCTGTATCCCTGCCTGGCTACTCACTGGTTTCACTCCATGACCCAGAAGGGAACATGGCTGGTAGGGACAAGAGTGTGGCTGTTAGTGCACAAGCCACTAGCTCTGTAATCAATTCCTTCATGCAGGATCTCGGTCTTGAAGCATCAGGAACAAAGCTCATCATCTGTTCCTGACAGGAAACTCGGTTACCACCATCTCTATGTGCTGAGCAATCAAGGAATTCATAGTTTTCATTGAGCACCTACTAGGAGCAGAACACTCTTCTAAAGCGCTTGGGTCAGTACAACAGAATTGGACGTGCTGCCTCATTGCCGAGGCTGTGCTCAACTGGGAGGGTATGAGTTGGGAGTGGCAGCTGATCCATACTTTCTCTCCCTGCTTTCCCCTGTCAGCAGCTCTTCCCCAGTCCCTTTTTCCCAAAGTAAGGACCCTCGCTTTGTGGAAGAGAGATAATTCTTGGATATATGAAAGACTGCTGCATATGTCAGATGGAGCACATGGAGGGGGAGCATGGGTGGCTGGGATTTTGCATGTAAGCTCCAGAGATGCATCTCTCCCTCTGACGTTCTGCATACATGACTGCCATGTCAGTAAGATCTGATACAAAATCCGAACAGAAACTCCTTACCCTTAGTTTTAAGGTACTCAATCTATAGTCCCCCTCATACCTCCCCTCACTGATCTCCTTCTACAGCCCAAACTGCACAGTCTGCTCCTCTATCGCCGACCTAAGCTAAGTACCTCAGTCTCATCTATCTTGCAGCCAACCCCTTGCCCATGTTCTCCCACTGGTTTGGAACTCTCTACTTTCATAATCTATAGCCCACCACTTTCCCCACCTTCATATCCCTCCTATAATCACATATCCTCCAAGAGGCCTTCCCTGACTAAGCCCTCATTCCCTCTATTTGCCCTCCTTTCTGCATTGCCTATGCATTTGCCTTAAGCACTTGATTCTCTTCCCACCTCCAGCCCCACAGTGTTTATGTAAATATCCTTATGCGCTACCATTTCCCCTATGTGTAATTCACCTGTAATGTCTCTCTCCCCATCTAAACTGTAGGCTCCTCGTGTGTGGGGATCATGGCAACCAACCCTATCATACTGTGCTCTCCCAAGTGTTCAGTATAGTGCTCTGCACACACAAAGCGCTCAATTAATTCCACTGACTGATTGATCCCTGACCTCAAGGATCTTACGGTCTAGTGGGACAGATTAAGTATATTCCAGGCAGGAGGAAGTAATTGAATATAAAGGCACACACAATCAAGGCTATGGGTGGGGAAGCAGGGTGGTCTAGTGAAAAAAGCATGGGTGTTAGAGACGGGGTCCTGGGTTCTAGTTCTGACTCCACCACTTGTTTACTGGGTGACCTTGGACAAATCATTTAACTTCTCCGTCCCTCAGTTACCTCATCTGAAAAAGGGGATTAAATCCTACCCCTCCTACTGAATTTATGAGTCGCATTTGAGCCAGGGACTGTGTCCAACCTGATTATCATGTACCTACCCCCATGCTTAGTCCAGTGCCTGGCACATAGTAACCACTTAACAAGTATCATAAAAAAGTATCACTTTTTTACTTCGCTTAGTGATGCATACTGTCGAAGTAGAAGTTGAGGGCGATAGAAACTGGGGAGCTAAGAACACTATGCTACGTGCTGGGGTGAGTACAGAATAGATAAATTCAGATATGGTCCCTATCCCATAAAGGGATCACAGTCCAGGGGAAAGAGTACAAGTGCATAGAAAAGAAAAATAAATTATTGACAAGGCACTGACAATGGGAGGAGCACCTAAAATGTAAGATTCAGTAACTAAGGGCATAGCTATGTACTCAACAGATAAATAGTCCTTGGAGGTGTTACTCCCCTTTTCAGGCCACAGTCCTTGATTCCAAACTGGTGATGATGATGATGGTGGTGGTGGTGGTAATGGTTTGTGGGAAAGGACAATCCCAAGTCACCTTCTTTCCCCACCCCCTCCACTCTCTGTACCTACCAAAGGGATGTTCTACAAGAGCTTATGTGATTCAATCTCATGACCAGTTTTGGCCAAGGAAAATGATTTCTACATCCTGATCTGAATCTCCCACAACTAAGAACCACCTTTAGCAGCAAAGAGAACTGGCCTTGAGCTTTCTCCACAGAGGCTGGAATTTGATTTCTATCTTGAGTTCACTCCTTCATTTTGAATTCCCTTTTTCTCTTGGTGGGGCTGCTCAAGTTTTTGCCAAGCAGGGAAAAAGCTTTGAGCGTTGCTTTTCCATCCCAAAGTACTCTCCGTGAGGTAATAATCTGGTCCGCCACCTAGAAAACCCTCCCTCCAAGGGAGAAAGGTGATTTCTTCCACTGAAGAGGCATGTTTTTAGTAGAAAGAGCATGGGCTTAGGAGTCAGAGGTCGTGGGTTCTAATCCTGGCTCTGCCACTTGTCAGCTGTGTGACTTTGGGCAAGTCACTTAACTTCTCAGTGCCTCAGTTACCTCATCTGTAAAATGGGGATTAAGACTGTGAGCCCCACGTGGGACAACCTGATTACCTCGTATTTACCCCAGCGCTTATAACAGTGCTTGGCACATAGTAAGCGCTTAACAAATACCATCATTATTATTATGTAAATGAAGGCTCAGAGAGGCTGATCTAAGGCTTTTGGATGAATTGCCCGGTGGAGCTAAGGCTAGTGCTCAGAAATCCCATTTTCTTGTCTTCCCCAGGCCCCGTGGAGCTGACCCCGGGCCCAGAATTCTGTGTAACTGAATGGGAGCTCTGTGCTTGCATGACCCCAACAGGAAATTTAGCAAGATGAGAAACAGGCCCCCAGTCCTTGACTCACACTTTTATCAGGCCCTGCTGCCTGCTGTCAAGGGCTCACTAGGGGTCAAGTAGCTACAATCCTATGTACCCATGAGGCATCAGCATTGTAAGGTCCAACTTTACATCCTTTCACATGGGTTAATTTGCATTTTTATATGGGAAAACTGATTTAACGTACCCTTCAGTTCATGGCAGTAGAAACCCACTTCTGTGATAAATGGACATCCAAAACTCTTCCAAGTGTATACCACACAAGATTTTCTTTGGGAACTTCCCTAAGAAGTCAGATGGTTTAGTGTTTGCTGTGAAAACAGAACACATGACATTGATTAGGTCTGTCGGTGGGATAGTTTCTTGGAGCTCTTCCTTTCCAAAGCATTTCACAATTTCAATGCCTTTTCCTGAGAACTTGAGATCCTGTGGTGTCTCAGTCTATTTATAAATTCCTCTGAGCTATTTCCGACAACTCAGTCAGCTGTGATGTCCAACCAAAGTTTCACTCACTTTTAATACATCTCAACTATTTGGCAGTGGTTTATCAAGGCGTTTGGCTTATCTAATGGACAGATTACCATCTAGTTTTGTTTTTCCTGTGACATTTTTTAACCAAGACATCTTGTTCAAGTACTTGCACTCAACTTTGGATGACATTTCCAGAAAAGGTATAAAATAATGCTGAAGTGGATTGATGAAACATTCTTTATGTGATTTACAAATCAAAATCTACAATAGCATTCTGGATCGAAAAAATCTTACAAATAGCAGTATTATCATCAAAGAAGTGTCAGAACATTATTAGAGAATCACATTCTATATGATGAAGCAGTGTAGTCTAGTGGAATGAGCATGGGACTGGAAGTCAAAAAACCTGGTTTCTAGTCTCAGCTCTGCCACTGGACTACTATGTGACATTAAGGAAAGTCACTTAACCTCCAGGGCCTCAGTTTTCTCATCTGTACAATGGGGATAAAATAGATTGTTAGCCCCTTATGAGAGAAGGACTGTATCTGATCTCATAACCTTGTATCTACCCCAGGACTTAGCACATAGATAGCACTTAATAAATACCATAATGAATGAATGAATGAATCAGAGTGTTTAAAATATTTCCTAAACAATGCCAACAAGAGCCACAAGATGTAGGTGAGTAGGAAGTTTTTAAATTAGACTAGCCATATGATTTTTCAATTATATACTCATGCTTACAAGAGCTTCTTCCAGTCTAATAATAATAATAATAATGATTATGGTATTTGTTAAGCACTTACTGTGTGCCAGGCACTGTTCTAAGTGCTGAGGTGGGTTTGAGCAAATTGGGTTGGACACAGTTCCTGTCCCACATGGGGCTCACAGTTTCAATCCCCATTTACAGATGAGGTAACTGAGGCCCAGAGAAGTGAAGTGACTTGCCCAAGGTCACACAGCAGACAAGTGGCACAGCCAGGATAAGAACCCATGACCTTCTGACTCCCAGGCCTGAGCTCTATCCATTATGCCATGCTGCTTCATGTCTTCATGCTGCCAGTCTACCCATGACCTCACTGACTTGGTGGGAAGGGTGGCTGGGCCTTCAAGCCTCCCTGACGTCAGATATGGGACCCATGAAACACTGGCCATGAGCACCAAACAGAAAGTGGCGATATTGGTGGGAGGAAAGGTAAGAGGAGAAGATGTGCAAAACACAAAGGCCACAAATCAAATCTGTTGGCTCCACCCAAAGACCTGGGGTTGGACCTGACTGAGGATCAGTTAAACCCTACTTAAACCCTACTTAAAACTCACCTCCTCCAAGAGGCGTTCCCAGACTGAGCTCCTCTTCTCCCTCTACTCCCTCTGCCATCCCCCCTTTACCTCTCCGCAGCTAAACCCTCATTTTCCCCTTTTCCCTCTGCTCTTCCACCTCTCCCTTCCCATCCCCACAGCACTGTACTCGTCTGCTCAACTGTATATATTTTCGTTACCCTATTTATTTTGTTAATGAATTGTACATTGCCTTGATTCTATTTAGTTGCCATTGTTTTTACGAGATGTTCTTCCCCTTGACTCTATTTATTGCCATTGTTCTTGTCTGTCCGTCTCCCCCAGTTAGACTGTAAGCCCATCAAACGGCAGAGACTGTCTCTATCTGTTGCCGACTTGTTCATCCCAAGCGCTTAGTACAGTGCTCTGCACATAGTAAGCGCTCAATAAATACTATTGAATGAATCAGTTGACTCTGAGTTAACCAATATTGGGCATCCAAGGAAACTTTCACCAACTAGTTGGGATTCTGAGAGTGTCTACCACATCCTGAGCTGACTTGGCTAGGATAGGATAGCCTAGGATAGAGTCAAGTTTAGATGTTCAATAATATGGACGATGACAATGATGTTGACAATTTTCTAGTCTGTGGATTATCTCTGTCACTTTATTCTTCTTTGCCTCCTTCCTACTGCCCCTCATCCATTTTAAAAGGCATCTTTGGATGCAGGTTGAAAACAAAAGATCAATCAGGTCAGTCAGTTTGGTGGTTAATTAGCAGCCCTTGGGGAAGGCTTTGTTGGTCACTTGGGAAGCAAGCTGAGTTCAATATCAGCCACTTATGTTTGAATGTGTGGAGTTTGTTCAACAACCTGGTTCTTTCACAGAAATTCCAGTAGTAAGCTCCGGTCTTAATTTTAGATAATACTCATTAGAAAATGAGAAAGGGGAGAGGGTTCAAACCAGTGATGAAAATGCAGAGTGCTCTGTGGATTACTATTCTGCTCTGCTTTCCTTCCTTCACTTTGAAAGTATAGACAGAGCAAAGTTAAGCATTTTTGCCGAGAAGGAAGGTTTAAATCCCTGATCCTCGTGACTCTCAGCCTTTGTCTACAGGATGGCAAAAACCAAATACCTTGAGAAGAAATAAACCAGATCACACTGAAGTGGATGACTGTTTCTTACCATATGTGACCCATATCTACCCAATGAAACAATACCAGCAAAACATTTCCATTTTAAATCTTTACAGGCCAATTTACTGGGTGGGGGCTGGGGGCGGGAGGATTCTAGCATCTAAGCCCGACAACCCTGCCTGTGTGGGCCTTGTGTGGGGTAAGGTGACCTTGGCCATATTGTAAGTGATCATTAAAGTGATAGATGGAAGACCTAAATCCACAGGTCCAGAATAGGATGCTGAGACAAGTTATTAGAGCTAAGGGAGGGGTTAATCTCAAACTTGGACTGGACTCAGGGACCACCCTCACTTACCCGTTCAGGAGAACACCTGATCTTCTCTTTCATGCTCTTCGTAGACAGAAAGCCAAAAGATACCATGGGACTGGAAACATGTACCTCTTATAGATAGCCTTGCTACAGAGCACTACCAAATAGCCCAGCCAGAGGCTTGACTGGAGATAAAATAGCTGGGTGTGCCCACAGTTAGACATATTATTGACCAAGAACATCTGTTTCTCATGAGAAATTTAGCTGTGCCAAGCAGAACAGGGAGCTGCTCATTAGTGCTCTTCCTTTATGCCTGCCCTGCCCCAGCTACCTCCCACCACCCTTCCAACCCGGTTGGACTCAGAGGGCAGTGCCCCCTCCTCAGGGCTGATTGGCCGAGCAGTTCTTGTTAGGGGGACAACAAGAAAGGCAGCTGCAATGAGCGGGGTGGCCAGAAACTAAGGCTGAGGACATCTCGACACCTGCTACTTGCATGCCAAGAGGGAAGAAATGACAACATGTGTCGCCTAGGAACTGAGCTGCCGTGCAAGCCCTGTTTTCCATCATGGGCCCGGGTTCCTCTTTTCATATCTGAAGCAGGGAACAGATGTTTCATCAAAAGGCACATTTAGAATAAAGATAATTATGCAGTAAGAGGCTTAATTACATCGGCTTATTCAGGTCCACTTAATTGCCTGACTGCCTGAGAGCCTCCCATTTATTGAAGACAGAAACTCCATCTTTTGCTGGTTTATCAAACCTTTTGATGGCTCTTGGAAGAACTTATTGACTTAGCTATTCAGAAAAGATCAATTCCTTATAGCCAGCTGGTAGAGGAAAATGTAAATATTTTTTAACAAGCAATAAAATAGCATAATTTTCCTAGAGGTACCTTATGTCGCTCTAAAGACGAGTAATAGCCCAAATTATTGAGTAGCAAGCTCATATGAGAAATTTAAAATTAGGGATATATTGATCATATTGGAAGCATTTCATTTGATTTAGGAGTCTAAAGGGTGGAAGCTGTTGATTTAAGGAGGTCATTTGAATTCCAAGAGGATGGCATATTTGATGGTTTGAAAACAATTTCAGAGTGCATCTCTTCTCTTTTCTCCCCATTCTCACTTTATCATTCAATCTTTGTTCATCCCCAACTTGATGTTCTCTTCAGCATTTATATAGGGAGTCTGGCTAAAGCGTTTCCCCATTTTTAATTTTGCTTCCACAGTCCATTCCAATGGTGATGTCTCACAGGGGAAACTGGAGCATGAAGAATTCAGGAAGTACTGGCATTTGAACAGAGAGTGTCCCACTTTTCCTCAGCTCCCCGTCCCCTCCCCATCGCCCTGACTCATTCCCTTTGCTCTACCCTCCCCCTTCCCACCCCACAGCACTTGTGCATATATGTACATATCCATAATTCTATTTATTTATATTGATGCTATCGATGCCTGTTTACTTGTTTTGATGTCTGCCTTCCCCCTTCTAGACTGTAAGCCCGTTATGGGTGCTTAGTACAGTGCTCTGCATAAAGTGAGCGCTCAATAAATATGATCGAATGAATGAATGAATGAATGGATGAGTGTGGGAAGAAACAGGGCCGGAATATATGGATTTTTGGCTTTAGGAAAGTGATAAAAGTGATAACTGTGCTGTTTGTTAAGTGCTTACTATGTGCCAAGCCCTGTGTAGATACAAGATAATCAGGTCAGATATAATCCTTAACCCACATAGGGCTCACAGTCTAAGGTGGGAAAACAGGTATATCGTTATATCCCGGCTAGACTACTGTGTCAGCCTTCTCTCTGACCTCCCTTCCTCCTCTCTCGCCCCGCTCCGGTCTATTCTTCACTCCGCTGCCCGGCTCATCTTCCTGCAGAAACGATCTGGGCATGTCACTCCCCTTCTTAAACAACTCCAGTGGTTGCCTATCAACCTCCGCTCCAAACAAAAACTCCTCACTCTAGGCTTCAAGGCTCTCCATCACCTTGCCCCTTCCTACCTCTCCTCCCTTCTCTCTTTCTACCGCCCACCCCGCACGCTCCGCTCCTCTGCCGCCCACCTCCTCACCGTCCCTCGGTCTCGCCTATCCCGCTGTCGACCCCTGGGCCACGTTCTCCCACGGTCCTGGAACGCCCTCCCTCCTCACCTCCACCAAACTGATTCTCTTTCCCTCTTCAAAACCCTACTTAAAACTCACCTCCTCCAAGAGGCCTTCCCAGACTGAGCTCCTCTTCTCCCTCTACTCCCTCTGCCATCCCCCCTTTACCTCTCCGCAGCTAAACCCTCATTTTCCCCTTTTCCCTCTGCTCCTCCACCTCTCCCTTCCCATCCCCACAGCACTGTACTCGTCCGCTCAACTGTATATATTTTCGTTACCCTATTTATTTTGTTAATGAATTGTACATCGCCTTGATTCTATTTAGTTGCCACTGTTTTTACGAGATGTTCTTCCCCTTGACTCTGTTTATTGCCATTGTTCTCGTCTGTCCGTCTCCCCCGATTAGACTGTAAGCCCGTCAAACGGCAGGGACTGTCTCTATCTGTTGCCGACTTGTTCATCCCAAGCGCTTAGTACAGTGCTCTGCACATAGTAAGCGCTCAATAAATACTATTGAATGAATGAATGAATGAAGGTATTGACTACCCATTTTACAGATGATGAAACTGAAGTACAAAGAATTATTACTATTATTATTATTATTTTTGTTAAGCACTTACTTTGTGCAAAGCACTATACTAAACACAAGAGTATGTAAAATTAATCTGGTCAGGCACAGTCCCTGTGCCACATGGGGCTCAAAGCCTAAATAGGAGTGAGTAGGAAATAATCCCCATTTTACACATATAGAAATTGAGACACAGAGAAGTAAATTCACTTGCCCAAGGTCACACAGCAGATATGCGGCAGAGCTAGAATTAGAACCCAGAGCTTCTGACTCCCAGGCCTGTGGTCCTTTGACTAGGCCATGCTGCTTCTTTAGACCTCTGGCTACTGGACAGTCTCCCTACATAAGACCATCTCTCAGTAAGCTTCTCTACCTAAGGCAATCTCCTTATCCTGACTGTCCATCACACCTTCCAACCTGCTCTCTCTTCATCCAGTGAAATTATCTGCCTCATGATCACCCAGTGATGCGTTCTTTGCAAACATTTTTCTAAAATATGTATCTGAGACAGAATTAGATAAAAGTCAGCTACCCAAACTATATGATGGCATATTTGTTCTCTCTGGGAAAAGACAGTCTTAGCTTCGTTCCAAGAATGTCTCCACGTATCTTGAGATTTTCATATTATAAGGAGTTCTTTCTACACAATTCTAGGAAACGTAGGAAACTTCATTCTCCTGCTTTATCTCCAAAAAGAACAACAGCTGTCTTCCCTGATGGCTGCAACAGTTGCCTATCAATCTTCTCCTATCCCCTGAAAGCATGGCATAGGGGGACATGTTGACTGCAGGTCACCCCCAAAACTTACCCTGTACAGTAACTCACCTGAGTCTAGCACTGCAGTTTCTTCTGACACTGTTTGGTGCTGTCTCTGGACTGGCACATTCCCTCATTCTGCCATTGCATTTGAATGAAAACATGGACTGAAAATAAGCATTATAGGGCACCTGATTTGTATAGCTTTGCAGCTCCTCCCTTTGGTGAGGGGAGAATTGAAGGTGGACTAATAAGTCAAAGTCCATCAATATGCCAACTTGGTTTCCCAAAACTGCTAAATGGAATAGAGTTTGAGACAGAAGATTGTTCTTTTCTGAATCCCCACTTTTCCTCATCTCCCACTCCCTTCTGCATCACCCTGACTTGCTCCCTTTGCTCTTTCCCCCTCCCAGACCCACAGCACTTATGTACGATTCTGCAATTTTATTTATATGTATTGATGTCTTTCTCCCCACTCTAGACTGTAAGCCCACTGTGTGCAGGGAATGTGACTGTTTATTGCTGTATTGTACTTTCTCAAGAGCTTAGTACAGTGGTCTGCATACAGTAATCGCTCAATAAATACCATTGCATGAATGAATGAATGAATCCCTTCACCTTTGCAGAGTTGGGGGCCATTTTATGTTGCTCCCAATCATTCATTCAATAGCATTTATTGAGTGCTTAGTATGTGCAGAGCACTGTACCAAGTGCTTGGAATATTCAATTCAGCAACAGACAGAGACAATCCCTACCCAATGATGGGCTTACAGTCTAATCGGGGGAGACAGACAGACAAAAACAAGACAACATAATCACAATGAATAGAATCAAGGGGATGTACACCTCATTAACAAAATAAATAGGGTAGTAAAAATATATACAAATGAGCACAGTGCTGAGAGGAGGGGAAGGAAGAGGGGGAGGAGCAGAGGAAAAGGGGGCTTAGCTGAGGGGAGGTGAAGGGGAGAAGGGGGAGGGAGCAGAGGGTGGAGGGAGAGCAGAGGGAAAAGGGGAAGCTCAGCCTGGGAAGGCCTCTTGGAGGAGGTGAGCTCTCAGTAGGGCTTTGAAGAGGGGAAGAGAGTTAGTTTGGTGGAGGTGAGGAGGGAGAGCATTCCAGGACAGTGGGAGGACATGGGCCAGAGGTTGACGGTGGGATAGGCATGAACAGGGGACAGTGAGGAGGTGAGCGGCAGAGAAGCAGAGTGTGTGGGGTGGGCAGTAGAAAGAGAGAAGGGAGGTGAGGTAGGAGGGGGCAAGGTGATGGAGAGCCTTGAAGCCCAGAGTGAGAAGTTTTTGTTTCGTGCGGAGGTTGATGGGCAACCACTGGAGGTTTTTAAGAAGGGGAGTGACATGCCCAGAGCGTTTCTGCAGGAAGATGATCCGGGCAGCAGAATGAAGAATAGACAAGAGTGGGGAGAGACAGGAGGAAGGGAGATCAGAGAGAAGGATGACACAATAATCCAGCCGGGATATTATGACAGCTTGTACCAGTACGATAGCCATTTGGATGGAGAGGAAAGGGCGGATCTTGGCGATATTGTAAAGGTGAGACCGGCAGGCACTGGTGATGGATTGGATGTGTGGGGTGAATGAGAGAGCTGAGTCAAGGATGACACCAAGGTTGCAGGCTTGAGAGATGGGAAGGATGGTAGTACCATCCACAGTGACAGGGATGTCAAGAAGAGGACAGGGCTTGGGAGGGAAGATAAGGAGCTCAGTTTTGTACATGTTGAGTTTTAGGTGGCGGACAGACATCCAGGTGGAGACATTCTGGAGGCAGGAGGAGATACGAGCCTGAAGGGACAGGAAGAGAACAGGGGCAGAGATGTAGATTTGTGTGTCATCTGCATAGAGATGATAGTTGAAGCCGGGGGAGTGAATGAGTTCACCAAGGGAGTGAGTGTAGATGGAAAACAGAAGAGGGCCAAGAACTGACCCTTGAGGAACTCCTACAGTTAGAGGATGGGAGGGGGAGGAGGAGCCTGCAAAGGAGACCGAGAATGAACGGCCAGAAAGATAAGAGGAGAACCAGGAGAGGACGGAGTCCGTGAAGCCAAAGTGAGATAAGGTGTGGAGGAGAAGGGGATGGTCTACAATGTCAAAGGCAGCTGAGAGGTCAAGGAGGATTAGGATAGAGTAGGAGCCATTGGATTTGGCAAGAAGGAGGTCATGGGTGACCTTTGAGAGAGCAGTCTCGGTAGAGTGGAGGGGACGGAAGCCAGATTGGAGGGGGTCCAGGAGAGAATTGGAGTTAAGGAATTCTAGGCAGCAAGTGTAGATGACTCGTTCTATTCGCTCTCCAAAAACCTTCCCTGCTTTCCAACAATCCTGGTTTGCAGGCAGCTTGATAAGCCAACATGGGAAGGAAAAGAGTTTCCTGAAAAGGGGCAACAAAGTCTCTTGAAAAGATCACAAATGCGATAAGTAGAAGAAATCGTTTTGAGCTCCACCAATGATGAGTGATGCCAATGTAGGAAAATCTCCTAATCTGTTGGACCTCGTTTCTCCATCAGTAAAATGGGGGTAATGACTCCAGATCTACTCACTTCCCAGAGATATTGAGAGGATGGGCAAAAACACATAAGCTAGATCTATGCTAGGCATTAGATGAAAATGCTAAATGACAGCCGACTGAAAAATTTCAAACTAGTTTAGGAAGATTTTCATCCTATGGATTCCATTGCTCCATATATCTTCAGGTTTTTTGACCTCACTAGCCTTTTGTCCCTTAGAAGCCTAAATGATTTAAAAGATGCTTATTTTCAGAGCATTTTGAGTAGCGCAAGGCATGCTGACCTTCCTACTCCTCAAAATGAATTGGCTTTCTTTGAGGGACCAATTCCTTATCTTCCTTTTCACCTCTGACTTCCCTGCCCACCCCAACCCCTACCTTCTGCTTCACCCACATGAGCCTCCTGATCCTAGCTCTCCTACTCACAATTCCATGTCCTTTCAATGAACAGGACTGTCATTACCATCAGTATTTGAGGTAAATTTTCCCCTTGTGACTGTTGTCTCTGCTTTAGAGGGTGAGCCCCCAGTGGGCTAGGGACGGTAGCTGATTCAATGTCCATGTGCCTTTCCCAGCACTTATTACAGTCCTTCACACATCACATGCACTAAATACATGATTGTGCTTTCAGAGCACTGTACTAGGTGAAGTTAGAAGATGTGTGCCCGCCCTCCAGGAACTTATAGTCTAATAGAGGAGACCACAGGCCGAAATGGACACATTTCTGCTACGCTATGCTCCCTACCCTAGAGATACATGTGCATCTATGCCTTCTGAGCCCTGCCGGGAACCACTTCTCTTGGATCAAGCCTTTCACAGCCTTCCTTCCTTCCACCACCTCACTGAAGAGTCTCTTGAACTACATCTCCATTCATTCCCCCTTGCTTCTGCACAACCTTATGACACTAACTAGGCATTACTTTAGCTATCAAATTCCAATATAAATAGCAAACTCCTAGAATGAAGGAACTGAGTCTGTTTGACTGGCTTTGCATATCTCAACCAGGCCCATTGACGTGGAAATTTAGTACATGCAATTGGATAATGACAATGGTGATTGTTACTGATATTTGTTATGGTATTTGTTAAGTGCTTACTATGTGCCAAGCACTGTTCTAAGCTCTAGGGTAGAAAAAGGTTATCAGGTTAGACATAGTCCCTGTCCCACAAAGGGCTCACCATCTAGGTAGGAGGGAGTAGGATTTAATTGCCATTTTACAGATGAGGGAACTGAAGCATAGAGAAGTTAAGTGACTTACCCAAGGTTACACAGCCTGCACGTGGCAGAGCTGGGATTAGAATCCAGAAACTCTGACTCCCAGGCCTGTGCTTTTTCCTCTAGACAATGCTGCTTCTTTAGGTGTTTGATAATGGTGTTTGAAAGCTTCTCCAGAGCAGGGAGCATATCTTCTACCTTGCCTGAATCTTCTAAAATTCCTAGTACAGTGCTCAGGATATATTGATGATGAAGTTGATGTTGATTTTGATGATGATAGCCCTTCCTTTAGGAACCAATAAATCAATCAATGTGGTATTTATTGAGTGTTTATTGAGTGCAGAGCACTATATCAAGCACTTGGGAGAGTAATAATAATAATAATGATGATGGTAATTGTTAAGTGCTTACTACGTGCAAAGCACTGTTCTAAGTGCTGGGGGGATACAAGGTGATCAGATTGTCCCACATGGGTCTCACAGTCTTAATCTCCATTTTACAAATGAGGGAACTGAGGCACAGAGAAGTTAAGTGACTTGCCCCAAGTCACACAGCTGAGAAGCGGCATAGCCAGGATTATTATTAATAATAATAATAATAATAATGGTGGTATTTGTTAAGCGCTTACTATGTACAAAGCACTGTTCTAAGCACTGGGGGATACAAGGTGATCAAGTTGTCCCACGTGGGGCTCACAGTTTTAATCCCCATTTTACAGATGAGGTAACTGAGGCACAGAGAAGTTAAGTGACTTGCCCAAAGTCACACAGCTGGCAAGCGGCGGAGCCGGGATTAGAACCCACGACCTCTGACTCCCAAGCCCAGGCTCTTTCCAGTGAGCCATGCTGCTTCTGATAGGCCTGATCTCTGCCCACAAGGAGCTTACAATCTGGATGGAGATACAGACCCTGAAATAAATTTCAAAGAGGGGAAATGGCAGGAATTAGGGCAATGTTCATAAGGGTGAGGGTAGGGTGGATAACAAGTGCTTAAAGTGCATAGGTGATGCAGGCGGGACAGTGAGCAGGGGAAATGAGGCTTAGCTGGGGAAAGCCTTTTGGAGGAGATGTCATTTTAGGATGGCTTTGTGGTTCTGTGGGAAGCAGTGTGGCCTAATGGAAAGAGCCCAGGTTAAGAGTCAGAGGACCTAGGTCTTAATCCCAGCTCTGCCATTTGCTTGCTGTGTGACTTTGAACAAGTCACTTCACTTCTCTGTGCCTCACTTTCCTCAAACTGAAAATGGGAATTCAATACCTGTTCTCCCTCCTACTTACACTGTGAGCCCCAAGTGGGATGGGGACTATGTCCAACCTGATTAACTATCTACCTTAGTGCTTAAAACAGTGCTTGACACATAGTAAGTGCTTAACAGTACTGTAACAATACTATAAGAGCCCAGGCTTGGGAGTCAGAGGTCATGGGTTCGAATCCCGGCTCTGCCACTTGTCAGCTGTGTGACTGTGGGCAAGTCATTTAACCTCTCTGTGCCTCAGTTACCTCATCTATAAAATGGGGATTAACTGTGAGCTTCATGTGGGACAACGTGATTACCCTGTATCTACCCCAGTGCTTAGAACAGTGCTCTGCACATAGTGAGCACTTAAATACCAACATTATTATTATTATTAAAATGCCTTTGAAGGTGGGGAGAGTGGTGGACTGTTCTATATGAAGAGGGAGGGAGTTCCAGCCTAGAGGCAGGGCATGGGTGAGGGGTTGGTGGAAAGATAGACGAGACTGATGTACAGTGAGTAGGTTGGCATTAGAGGAGCAAATGTGTGGGCTGGACTGTAGTGGGAAATCAGTGACATAAAGTAGGAGGAGGTCAGCTGATTGAATGCTTTAAAGCCTATTTTAAGGAGTTTCTGTTTGATGCTGAGATGGATGGGCAACCATCGGAGGTTTTTGAGGAGTTGGGAGATGTGGAAGGACCCTGAATCTCTATTCAATAATTATGGTATCTGTTAAGCCTTACTCTGGTACAAGGTAATCGGGTTGGACACAGTCCCTGTTACACATAGGGCTCCCTGCTTTAAACCCAGTTTTTCAGATGAGGTAACTGAGGCACAGAGAATGAAGTGACTTGCCCAAGGTCACACAGCAGACAAGTGGTGGAGCCAGGATTAAATTATTCAGCACTAAATTGGGGCTTGTACAGAGAGGGCCTAATAACAAATACAAGACTTAGGCCCCAGGGACTGAGGCAGGAAGGTAAAGAGGTTCTTGACTCTGGGGAGGGAGCTTTGGGACAGGAGGGTGAGAAGCCTGGGTTGGATGTTTGGGAACCCTGGCCTCACCCGAGGAATTGATCCAGCAAAGGGAACTGATGACGCTCTAGACTGTAAGCTCCTGCTCCAGCCTGTGAGCTCCTTGTGGGAAGGGAACATGTCTACTATCTATGTTGTATTGTACTCTCCCAAGCTCTTAGTATAGTGCTCTGCACACAATAAGTGCTCAATAAATATGATTGATTGACTGACCCAAACTTCAAATGTCTTAGAGAGCATTACCTAACTGGGCCATTGCTCACTTTACAATGGCTGGATAGGCATAGGACTCTTGGAGTTTGGGAGGAGACTTTTATAGGTAAAAATCTATTCCTGATTTGGATCTGTCTGGCAGCAAACCATCCATAATCAGTCATATTTATTGAGCGCTTATTGTGTGCAGACAAAGGAGAGCCTTGTGGAGTTTGTGTAGTACAAACCATTACCTCATTCATTCTTTCATTCATATTTATTGAGCACTTACTGTGTGCAGAGCAGTGTACTAAGCACTTGGGAGAGTGTAATATAAGAATAAACACGTGCATTTCCTGCCCACAAAGAGCTAACAGAGGTCAACATGCTCAGTGGACTTCAGAGAGCATCTGTTTGTGACCATTTTCCTTGTCCTGCCTTTTACTACTCAAATCTGTGCCTTCTCCTGCAGCCACTGATTTGGTCAGAAGGCTTTATAGTCTTGGACCTTTTCCATCCTCGTTTTGAGTGGAAGTGCTGAAGTGGGTCACAGCTCCCCAGAGCTTTAGAGGGCAAGAAGCAAAGCAGGGTGGCAGCAGATCTGTTAAAACATCTCCTCATTGTGGAGAAGTGTGAGGCATCATAGAGAAGAGAATTGTCCCCAGAGGGAAATAAAAATCACACAAGAACAAATGGAAGGTAATCTATTTGAATAGAAAATAAAGGATTGTCTCACTTTTAAAATTCCTAAGCATCCTGCTTGAAAATGAGTTCTCTGGCTCTAAAGGTTGTTTGACAGTTAAACTTTGTATCTCAATCAATCAATCAATCACAGTTATTGTACACTCCTCTGTGTACACTGTATTAAGCACTTGGGAGAGTACAATAGAATTAGCAGACATGATCCCTGACCTCAAGGAGTTTACAATTTACTGGGGGAGGCAGAAACTAATATAAATTACTGAAAGGAGGAAGCAATAAAGTATTAAAGTATTGAGGGCTACTGCGAAGGGGGCAGGTGCCGAGAGAATCCAAGCATGTAGGTGACAGGGAAATACTAAAGTAAGCTGTAGGTGGGTATTGGTTGGAGAGATGAGAGATTAATCAGGGAACTCTGCCTGGTCAAGATGGGATTTTAGTAGCACTTTTTTTAAAAAAAGTATTTGTTAAGCACTATGTTCCAGGCACTGTACTGAGGTAGATAGAAGTTAATCAAGTTGGAAACAGTCCCTGTCCCACATAGTGCTCACAGTTTTAATACCCACTGTACAGATGAGGTAACTGAGGCATAGAGAAATTAAGTGACAAGTGGTGACAAGTGACAGAGCTGGGATTAGAGCCCAGGTCCTCTGACTCCCAGGACTGTACTCTTTCCATTAGGCCATACTGCTTCCCATTGGATGCTTTGGCATGTTGGATGCTTGGATGTTTTGGGGGGTAGGCCGGGCAGTAGAGTGAAGTGTGAACTGGAGAGAGGAGAGATTAGAGAGAGGGAAATCATCAAGGAGGCTAATGCAATAGTCAAGTTGGAATATAACAAGTGGATACGTGCTTGGGCCAGTGTGGTGGTAGTTTGGACACCAGAGGAAGGGATGAATTCTGGAAATGTTGGGGAATAAAAATCCACAGGATTTGGTGATACATTTCAAATGGGAGTTGAAAAAGATGGAGTAACAAGGTTAATGCCAAAGTCATGAGCTTGAGAGATGGGGAGGTACTGTCAGCTGTGATAGGAAAGTTAAGTGGAGAAAATTTGGGAGGGAAGATGAGGAGTTCAGTTTTTGACATGATGAGTTTATGGTGCCAATGGTATCATTTAGACTGTGAGCCCATTATTGGGCAGGGATTGTCTCTATCTGTTGCCAAATGTACATCCAAGCACTTAGTACAGTGCTCTGCACACAGTAAGCGTTCAGTAAATACTATTGAATGAATATTCATATAGAGATACCCTGGAAGCAAGAGAGAATTTGAGATTGCAGAGGAGAGAGAGATTGTCACATCATATCTCACCCTGACTGATGCGTCAGCCTCCTTATTGACCCTCTGCCTCCTGTCTCTCCCCAGTCCAGTCCTTACTTCACTTTATGGCCCTCATCATTTTTCTAAAAAAAACTGAATGTCCCTCATTCCTCAAGAATCTCCTCACTCCTCAAGAATCTCCAGTGGTTGTCCATCCACCTCCACATCAAACAGAAACTCCTTACCATTGGCTTTAAAGCACTCAATCAGTACATACCCTCTTACCTTACCTTGATGATTTCCTCCTACCACCCAGCGTGCACACTTTGCTCCTCTAATGCCAATTTACTCACTGTACCTCAATCTCATCTATCTTGCCAGTGACCTCCCTCTGGCCTGGAACTCCCTCCCCCTTCATATTCAACAGGCCACCACTCTATCCACCTTCGAAGCCTTATTAAAATCCCAACTCCTCCAAGAGTCTTTCCAATCAATCATACTGAGTACTTACTGTGTCCAGACCACTGTACTAAGTGCTTGGGAGAGTACAATATAACAAAGTTGCTAGACATATTCCCTGCCCACAGTGAGTTTACAGTCTAGAGTAAGTCTTCTGTGACTAAGCCCTTATTTCCCCTACTCTCTTTCCCTTCTGCATCACCTATGTGCTTGGATCTGTATCCTTTAAGCGCTTGATATTCAGCCCACCCTCACCACTTAGGTGCATATTCATAAGTGACACACTAACTCCGAGGGAGTGAGTGTAGATTGAGAAGAGAAATGAATCTAGAACTAAGCCTTGAGGGACTTCCACAGTTAGGGGGTGGGAGGCAGAGAGAAAGCCAGGAAAAGAGACTGAGAAGGATTGGCCAAAGAGGAAAGAAGAGAACAAGGAAAGAAGTGGGTTAGGCAAATGAAGATTTGATAGCATTTCCAGGAGAAGGGAGTGTTCCCCAGTGTCAAAAGTAGCCGAGAAGTCAAGGAGGACTAGGACAGAGTAGAGTCTGACTGAACTGGCAAGAAGGAGGTCCCCAGAGACTTTGGTAGAGAACTTGTCTCTGGAGTGAAGCAGGCAAAAACCAGATTGGAGATGATCAAGAGGGAGCTGAAGAAGAGGAAGTAGAGGCAGTGAGTACAGACAACCCATTCAAAAAGGCTGGGTGGGAATGGGAGAAGGATGATACAGTGATAGCTGGATGATGCAGTTGAGTCCTAAGGCTTCAGTGCAACAAAATAATTAGATTCAGAAAGTAGAAACAAATATGCTTCAAGTTTCAAAACAGTGACATTTTTACAGAGGATAGTCACTATAGTTAGCTGTCAATCGGGAGCCACTCCTAAAGATTCATTCATTCAATAGCATTTATTGAGCGCTTACTATCTGCAGAGCACTGTACTAAGTGCTTGGAATGTACAAATTGGTAACAGATAGAAACAGTCCCTGCCCTTTGATGGGCTTACAGTCTAACTGGGGTAGACAGACAGACAAGAACAATGGCAATAAATAGAATCAAGGGGAAAAACATCTCATTAAAACAATAGCAAATAAATAGAATCAGGGTGATGATGCAAATGAAAAGGAAAAAAAAAAACCAAAGTCTGTCTCTTCTTCAAATCAGTGGTCTTCCTTCGCATATGTAATATGGCGGACCCCACTTTAGGAAATGCTGCAATAGCTCCACTGGGAATGAGTTGGGCACTCATATTGCTTTTCTCTGTAAATATGTTTTTGCTTAAAAGGGGAATGTTTAGTTCAAAGGGACATATACATTACACATGTTTATTAATGACTGAAACAGATGTTCCCTTCTAGTGAGAGGGTTTTGTTTTTATCTTCAGTAAATCCTCCTTTAAATCAGAATCTTTTAGTAAGTTGTATTTCAATACCTGACGAAGAGCAACCCAGACCCGACCTCCCTCTCCCCTCCCCTCCCCAGAAAATAAAGATTATTTAATTAGAATTTGAAGTTCAGTACAAAAAAGATAGACATACACTTTCTTACAGATTCTATTGTTTGCTCAGCCTTACTGTGGAAGAAAACACACAAACATGCAACTGCCCTTTGCCTTAACCTCACCATAAATTTAAATGATTCCCCAGGTTAAAGTATTCATGAGCTCTATGAAGGATGAGTGCTACCATCATCTCTGTGGTGAAACTATGTGGAACGTTGCTGTTGGTGTCCAATTAACACTTGGGCCATATTCTGGAAAAGACAGGTGTTTTGTTTTTCTCAATGGAAATTGCTTAGGATAAACATAACTACTCTTTAGGGCCTGTCCCAGGAACCCTATTGCCAATTTGCCTCCCTGATCGAAGGAGAGCATGTCAGGCTTTTCTCATCCCAGCCCCATCCCCCATCTCTGCTGTTCTGAACAGCTCCCAAAATCTGGGATGAGGGAGCAGTTAGATTCATTAGCACTCCCAGCCATCATCTGTCAACTGGAACAATTTCTAGACAAATCAGTGGCAATGCACAAAAGTACAAACTTCCAGAAAAAATATCCTGTCCAAGCAAGTGCAATATAATGCTTTTGTGCCCTTCCAGAGCTAGCTCTCTCCAACTCCAAATCCCTACTAAAATAATAATGGTATTTGTGAAGTACTTACAATGCACTATACTACGTGCTGAGGTAGATACAAGATAATTGGGTTGAACACAGTTCCTGCCCCTCATCAGGCTTACAGTCTAAATAGGGGCAGGGATTGTCACTGTTTTGTATTGTTGTACTTTCCCAAGCACTTAGTACAGTGCTCTGCACACAGTAAGTGCTTAATAAATACAATTGAATGAATGAATGAGTGAGGGAGAGTAGGCATGTAGTCCCCATTTTACAGATGAAGAAATGGGAGCACTGAGAATTTAAGTGACTTACCTAAGGTCACACAACAGGCAAGTGGCAGAGTCTGGGTTAGAACCCAGGTCTTCTGACTCCTAGACCTGAGCTCTTTCCATTAGGCCATGCTGTAAACTTCATTTCATCTGGAAATTCTTTCTTGACTAATTCTCAGTACCCAAGTTACATCAGCCCAATGCTTCCCTTAGTTTGTATATATTTTATCTGTAGTAGGAGGAGAAGGAGGAGGTGTAGAAGGAGGAGGAGGAGGAGGGGGAGGAGACGGTACTAGTAATGGTATTTACTGAATACCTACCGCATGCAGTACACTGTAATAAACACTTGGGTGATAGAACAGAAGCACAAGGTTTATTTGCTGCCCACAAGGAGCTTACACTCTAACGGGGAGATAATAATAATAATTTGGTATTTGTTAAGCTCTATGTGCAAAGCACTGTTCTAAGCGCTGGGGGATACAAGGTGATCAGGTTGTCCCACGTGAGGCTCACAGTTCTCATCCCCATTTCACAGATGAGGGAACTGAGGCACAGAGAAGTGAAGTGACTTGCCCACAGTCACACAGCTAACAAGTGGCGGAGACAGGATTCGAACCTGTGACCTCGGGCTCCCAAGCCCGGGCTCTTTCCACCGAGCCATGCTGCTTCTCTAGACATAGACTAGATAGACATAGATGTATCAAATATGCACATGTACACAAATGCTGAGGATGGGCATGCACGAGGGCACTGCTAATTAGCTGGGGATGGTTTACTAGAGGAGGTGGAATTTTAGGGGGGTTTGGAAGGTGTGAAGGAATGTGGGCTGGCACATATGGGGAGAAAGAGAGTTCTATGTCCTGGGTCCAGCGTGACTGAGAGGTCGGAGCAGGGAAAGATACAAGTAGCATATATCCAAGATGTGATCTTGGGAGAAGCATTACCCTATTTATTTTGTTAATGAAATGTACATCACCTTAATTCTATTTATTTGCTATTTATTTATTTGCTATTGTTTTAATGAGATGTTCATCCCCTTGATTCTATTTATTGCTATTGTTCTTGTCTGTCTGTCTCCCCCGATTAGACTGTAAGCCCTTCAAAGGGCAGGGACTGTCTCTATCTGTTACCGATTTGTACATTCCAAGCGCTTAGTACAGTGCTCTGCACATTGTAAGCGCTCAATAAACACTATTGAATGAATGAATGAAAGGAGCAGAGACTGTGAGCAGGGGAACAGTGGGTGAGGAGAGCCTATAGATAGAAGACATTCCAGTTGGCGGGATGAGGAGGGAGAAAATGAGCTTAAAATGCTTTTCATTGCCTGGGGTTAAATCCAAGAGACCAGGGGTGGAAAAACTGTTCTTGGCTTGATAGGGAAAAGTTAGCTGAACATTTATTGGATGTTTCAGTGGCTCAATAAATATGGGTGACTAACTACAAGGTGGACTAAATGGGAAATTGACTAGAAAGCTATAGAGGCCCCCATGTTAGGAAACTGGAATGCTGTTCCAGACTCTTCGCAACCCTTCTTGTGCAAGTATTTCAGTGGGAGAGAACAAAAATGAAAATCTGGCCCAGGGCACTGGAGTCTGGGGTCCGGTTACTACCTCTCTGGAGCTCTAAGGTTGGTGGGTTGAAATGATAAAACCAGCTCTGTCTACAAAAGATTTTCATATGATGAGTGGTCTGAACATCTACTTAGTGGTTAGAAAATATTTGCTGCTGAAAGCCACAATGCATTGATAAACACATCCTGGGAAGCTGAGTTATTGCAATCTACTTAACATGAGGAGAACAAATTATGAGTGAAACATTCCCGTTTAATGATGCTTACTCAGAGCAGAGAGCTGGACAAGGTTAACAACAGCCCTGCCCCCTCCCTCTCCTTTCCTCCCCCCCACAATCCCTTCCCGTGAGCTGCATTTGGCACAGATCCCAGAACAGGCTCTAAGGCCCTGGAGTATGTCAGGTGGGTTTCACATTAAGACTATGGTACTCAGAGGGAAACTTTTCAAAAGTCCATCTGGTACAGGAAACAAACACTTTGTAAAACTGGCAGTGTGGTATTGAATCAGTGGCCTCAACTCCCCCTGTAATTTACATTTCATCTCACTTGCTTTTCTTGTTCTCAGCCTATTCAAACTCGTCTCCAGCATCCGGTTGTTTTCCCTCTGCTCTTATTCCTCCCATCATGGCGCCCTGGCTGGAAGAGATCAGCTCTCGCATTTGTCCTGATCTCCTGAAAATGGCTACCACCCCAGAACTTCCCAGGTTTCCTTTCCCTTCAGCTTTGATTTGTTGGAAGGAAACTGTTACCGGCAGTGTGTCAGTGTAAATTGTCCAAAGCTCCTTGTCGGCATGTCACTTTGAAGTATGAAGCTGAAAAAAAATGAGTTCCTTGGGGTGTATCTACATTAGCCCAAACATGTGCATTTACACCTTACATCTATCATTTTCTTCCAGGTGTCCAATTCTCTTGAAAGTCTGCTGAGTAAAGTGCATTATTGAAATGTTTTTCAGTAGTCATTCCCCAAAATTGGAAGTGTGTAGGTGGGGTTTAAACAGTCCTTAATAGGAGAAGGGGAGAAAAATATTTATTACTTTATTACGTAGCTGGAAAGCACTCTGAAGAAAGCATGCTATTTGTAATAGTAGAAATATCCATGCTTCACTTGGGAATAAGAGAAGTGAAGAGGTGTGGTATATTCGAGGGACAGCAGAGACAGAGGGAGGGAGACACACACACACACACGCAGTCACACACTCACAAAGCCACATACACTCGCCCAAGCAGGTGTCCTTGAAAAGATAAGAGCAGCACTACCTTCACTGGTTCCCTGGCATTCCCACTGCAGCGACTGGCGCGGAGATAGTAGGAGTCAAAGGCTTTGGGAACTCCAAGCAGTCACATTTTCACCCTCCTCCTGCTGAAAATGGGGCTTCTATGACCCTCACAGGTTGTGACCCCTGTCATTCATTCAATAGTATTTATTGAGCGCTTACTATGTGCAGAGCACTGTACTAAGTGCTTGGAATGTACAAATCGGTAACAGATAGAGACAGTCCCTGCCCTTTGATGGGCTTACAGTCTAATCGGGGGAGACAGGCAGACAAGAACAATGGCAATAAATAGAATTGAGGGGAAGAACATCTCATTAAAACAATAGCAAATAAATAGAATCAGGGTGATGTACATCTCATTAACAAAATAAATAGGGTAATGAAGATATATACAGTTGAGCGGACGAGTACAGTGCTGAGGGGATGGGACGGGACAGGCGGAGGAGCAGAGGGAAAGGGGGGAGAAGAGGGTGTAGCTGCGGAGAGGCGAAAGGGGGAGGGTAGAGGGAGCAGAGGGAAAAGGGGAGCTCAGTCTGGGAAGGCCTCTTGGAGGAGGTGAGCTTTAAGTAGGGATTTGAAGAGGGGAAGAGAATTAGTTTGGCGGAGGTGAGGAGGGAGGGCATTCCAGAACTGCGGGAGGATGTGGCCCAGGGGTCGTCGGCGGGATAGGCAAGAACAGGGGACGGTGAGGAGATGGGCGGCAGAGGAGCGGAGCGTGCAGGGTGGGCAGTAGAAAGGAAGGAGAGGTAGGAAGGGGCAAGGTGATGGGGAGCCTTGCAGCCTAGAGTGAGAAGTTTTTGTTTTGTGTGGAGGTTGATAGGCATCCACTGGAGGTTTTGAAGAAGGGGAGTGACATGCCCAGAGCGTTTCTGCAGGAAGATGAGCCAGACAGCGGAGTGAAGAATAGACTGGAGCAGGGAGAGAGAGAGGAGGAAGGGAGATCAGAGAGAAGGCTGACACAGTAGTCTAGCCGGGATATTACAAGAGCCTGTAGCAGTGAGGTAGCCATTTGGGTGGAGAGGAAAGGGCGGATCTTGGCGATATTATAAAGGTGAGACCGGCAGGTTTTGGTAACGGATTGGATGTGTGGGGTGAACGAGAGAGCCAAGTCAAAGACAACACCGAGGTTGTGAGCCTGAGAGACGGAAAGGATGGTCGTACCATCCACGGTGATAGGGAAGTCTGGGAGAGGACCGGGCTTGGGAGGGAAGATGAGGAGCTCAGATGAGGAGCTCTGTCCCCTTCCCACTCCTAAGGGAAAGGGGCTGAGATTATGACAGTAGCAGATGACTGGGCATGAGGTTGGGGGAGAGGGGGAAGCAGGCTAATGCTTGTCAATAAGTCAAATTTATTGAACATTTACTGTGTGCAGAGTACTGTACTAAATGCTTGAGAGAGCCCCCGATTCTCAGATTGTTTTAATCTGTCTTGCTCCTGCAGGAAGCAGAATTGGGGTTGTGGTGATGTCAGTCAGTGGTTGACCAGGCAAACAGGGAGAAGAGAAGCCTGTAACCTCTTGTAAGTAATAGCACTGACTACCCACCCACTTGGTGAAATGCACTATACTAAGTGCTTGGAAATTACAATACAAAGAAGTGACATGGTCCCTGCCCACAAGGAGTTTACATTCTAAAGGTGTTACTCCCCCTGCCCTTTATGACCAGTGCCATTTTGGTAACCACCTTGAAGGCCTGCCACAGATGGAGGGGATGCGTGTCCCTGGGCCCCAGCCCTCTCAGCCAATCAGCACCTGGGCCATCTCAACACAATCAGTGCACTTGGAGATTACAGGACAAATGTGCTGGGATGAACTGGATATGAATGGAAGACACATTTCTTTTAATGGAATGGATTCAAGCTTGGCTTCTAAAAAGTATTTTCTTGAAAATCATTTCAAAGACCTCTTCTCGTCCAAGTGCAAACTCTGAATTGAGACAGAGTCTAGACTCTAGCCAATTACTTCTTTGACAATGATAAGTCTATCGCCAGGATCCTCTGGAAATAAACTTTGTAGGAGTCTCCTCTTTGCTTCTGTTCCACACTCTTCACCACCAGCCAGCTCAAATCAACCTCAAGGAAGGAAAATAGGTAATATTGGGCAATGGACATATTCTGCTAAAGTTCTTATTAATCCTCCATTTCTCCAATGATGATGAACTCACCGGAGACTGCTGTGTGACACCGATCACCACAGGCCAGACTGAGCAGGAAAGGAGGCGAAGGACCACTCCAATCTCCACCATTTTTTGGCACACCAGTTAATTTCGGAGCTTCTGTTTCTATGTCTAGGAAGGGAGTAGATAAATGTTTTCCCACGACCTCATTGAGGGGTCAAGGAATGAGGCGATTTTTGGACTTCTAAATTGTTTCAACCTTCATCTGTGAAAGGTGCTGGAGGCATGTGAAATACTGTTTTCACCAATGAGCTTTTTGTTTTTGGGATAGGCTTTTCCAGCTGAAACATTTCTCTGTTCTTTACTTGGCAATGGGTTCCAAAATCGCTGAGAAGATCTCCTTTGTGCTGAGGTGGTGTTTGCTTCCTGCTAGGGCTTTAGTCCAAGAACTGAAGCAAAAGTAAAACATTTAACTTTCTTAAAAACACTTTCACTAAAATAGGGCAGCAAAATGAGCAAGATGGCGGACGTTTGACTATTGTTGGCTATGGGGACTCCACCATGAATCAGGATTTGTTTTCCATTTTCTCCTTATTGACTTATTGATACAATTGTTGAAGGAAAACAATTTGCTCCTCAAGTCCCCAGTTACTTGCAGGACTCCAAGACATAGACAATACAACTCATTTTGACAGAAATCAGGGGGCAAACATGACAATGGACCTATGTATTCACATTCTTCTTTGCCTTCAAATTACTTTCTCATCAGAAGGACACAAAGGGAGGCAGGCAAAAACAGCCCCTTGGAAATTTCTAATTTGTTTATAGATGGTCCTCCAGGAGCTGGCTGGAAAATAATTTTGTCTGCCAGAGACAGCTAGCAGCTACCCGAGGGTGTTGTGGGGAAAAAAATGACTAGCAGTTTTGGCGCTCAGCTATCTTATTGTTCAGCACTCAACAGTTGTTCTGAAATGACTCATCTGGTGGAGAAAGAAAATGTAACAAAAACATCTTGCTCATTTTGCTGCCCTATTTTAATGAAAGTTGTTTTGTTTTTTCCCCCAATTTACTTAGTTTGATTTTGCTTAATTGGCTACCACATCCTGTCATACATCAGAGCTGCGGTTTCATTTAGCTGTCCCTCTAAGGAGTTTTTTTCAGTCTGGTGAGGGAGACATTCATTGTCAACGAGTCTCAGTTCCTAGGTCTCAGATATGCCTCATTACTTGCCCTCTCATTTCACAGATGCACTCGAATGCTACCTTCTCTACTTGGTAAGTGTTTGGGTCAGGGGCTCAAGTGGGATATAGCTCCAGTCCTGACTGCCACACCTGTGGTGCCGAAATAGTCTTATCCCTCTCTGAAAATCCATTTCCCCACCTGCAGTAGTAGTAGTAATATTGAGTGCCAACTTTGTACGGTGCACTGTAATAGGTGTTCAAGAAGAGCGGAATAATAAAGTAAAATGTTTCTTGCCCACAGGGAGATTGCTCTCTTATGGGGAGAGATAGACATAAAATATTTGCAAACAGATGAGGACATGGCTTTCACCCCATTACTTAATGAACTTTCCACTGAAGTCAGAGCCATAAAAAATGATGACAGTGACAATGATGTTGATGATGATGATGATGGAGTCTCCCGGTGGGAATGACAAATGAGCTTCGGTCCTGAGACTTCAGGGCCAAGAACCTGCAGGAGGAATTGATTAAATGGCAAAGCTTCTGTCAGTCAGTCAGCCAGTTGTATCTATTGAGCGCTTACTGTGTGTAGAGCACTGTACTAAGCACTTGGGAGAGTACAATATAACAATATAACAGACGCATTCCCTGAAGGCAACCAGCTGACAGTTACAAGCAGGGAGGAGACATGCTGGCCAATAACCTCTTCTTTGATATGTGGAACACTAAGGAAATACCACAGGATTTCAAGGATGCCTCCATTATCACTGTCTTCAAGAAGAAACAGGAAAGAGCTGACTGCAGAAACTACTGTGGAGTCTCACTTTTCTTACCACAGTGGAGACAAGTAAGAATCTCTTTGGCCTGACTAGTGAACATTGTTAGCTGTGCCCTGCCAAAAGTATAATGTGACTTCAGACTTGGCAGGGATCAGAGGATGTGATTTTGCTCAGCCAGTCAATCAAGGGTATTTACTGCACAGTGTGTTCAGAGCACTGTATGAAGCGCTTGGGAGAGACTGTAATCTCTGTCTGTAAACTCTAGACTATAAGCTCATTGTGGGCAGGGAACATGTCTACCAAATCTATTATAGTGTATTCTCCCAAGTTCTTAGTACAGTGTTCTGCACACAGCAAGTGCTCAATAAATACTATAAAAAGAGAGTACACTACAAGAGAGTTGGTAGATGTGATCCTGGCCTTCAAGGAGTTTATAATTTACATGTGACTCCATCATCATCATCATCATCATCATCCTTCATGACTCTGCAGTGGAAAGTTCACCATGCACTGGGGTGAAAGCCATGCCCTCATCTGTTTGTAAATATTTTATATCTGTCTCTCCCTTTAGAGTGTAAACGTCTCATGAGCAAGCAATGTATAAACTAATTACAGATAAGGGAAGGAGCAGAGTATATAAGATACAGGAGAAGGGTCCAAGACAATAATAAGACAATGTTTTTGATACCACTAATAATGCCTGGACTCTTTTAACTTCTAAAAAGGTTTGGCTGCCTTTAGAGGTTTATCAAGATCCTGAGTTTACTCCACTATGATGTGAATGGCTGTGTCAGAAATGGAAGGGGTCTTTTCTGATCCATTTCCCATCACCAGTGGAGAAAAGCTGGTCCAGTTCTGTTCAGTTCATTTTATACAGCCCTGCTTGAGGTCAACACTACCGTCCTCCCCATCTCTGAAGCCTGTAACCTTCCCATCATCCTCGAATCCTCCCAGTCTTTTGTCTTCCATACTTAGTCTATTATCAAATCCTGTTAGCTTTTCTTCCACCCCATTTCCCAAATTAGTCTCTTCCTCTCCATCAAAATGGTCACCTTGCTGGTCCAAATACTTATCATATCCCAGCTTAACTACTGCATCAGCCCTCCTTCTGACCTTCCTATCTCCAGGGTAGTCCCTCTCCAGTCTATACTTTACTCTAACACCCTGATATGTTTTTCTAAAACATTGTTCTGCACACATTTCCCAATCCTCAAAATCCTCCAATGGTTTCCCCTTCCTCTTGGCATCAAGCTGACCATTGATTTTAAAGCACTCAATCAGCTCTGTCTTGCCCACTTTCTTCCTCTTAAGTTAACCTACTCATTGCCCCATTCTTACATATCCCTATTACTTAAGAACTAATATATAATACATTATATTATAATATAATATATTATAATAATATAATTAAATTATATTATACATCTATACACACACACACACACACATATATATATATAAAATCACTTACCTATAAGAGGAAGAAAGAAAAGGGGATATATGTGATTTTAGTACATGATTTTTAGGTACATGATTTTAGGTATATGATTTTAGTTTCGGTCTCTCCCATTAGACTGTAAGCTCCTTGAGGTCAGGGATCATATCTCTTAATCCTTTTGTACTCTCCCAGGCCCTTAGTTCTCTGCACTCAGAAGATGCTCAATAAATATTATTGATTGATTGATCGACTGAAAATTCAGCAAGGAGTTTAGAAACTGGTGAGGAATGATTCTTTACAGTGCCAGGCATCCAGCTATTCTGCCATGGCCCACCATGTTGAACAGAGGGACAGAGAGTGCCTCAGCTTCTGCCACCATTCCACCCTCCTGACTGTCTCAGGCAGTACCCAGAATCTCTACTAGGACAGAAAGCAGAGCACCTCACCTTAGGCTCAGCTTTCAATCATGCAGACCCCTACAGGAACCCAAGACATAGGAACACCTGCCACTTAGTCTCTTCGTCTTAACTTGGGAATCACAATGAATCATGATTAGAAATACTGGTTCCCATTTGCCCTCTTGCTAGGTTGAAAGCAAGACTGGAACCACAGTGGTCATTAAGCAGCAGCTGGACTCCCCTCAGATGCTTTCCTTGTTTTTCTAATAGCCAGGGAGTTGCCAAATGAGGGAGGGAGGGAGGAACACAAACAGGGGAAAAGATAGATATGGGAAAATAGGCAGCCTGTGGGCTGTATTTCAGTGAGAGTTAGGGTGTTGCAAAGTGACCATGTTTCTTCCCAGGTAATGTCAATGAAAAATGGCCATGCAACATTCACGACTTAGGAGGAGTGAGCAGATATTAGTCAAAGGTTCACAGCGAGACTGCTAAATATAAAATACTGCTGTTAGAAGGAAAACACCTTGAAGAGCAAAAGTAAAGAGTGTCAGAGAGAATAATTTGAAAATACTGCAAAGTTAATGAGCAGAGGAGTAGAGGGCCCAAGGCTAAGCTGAGGAAGCTTAATATTTGTGTTGATCATCAATAATGGTGTTAATTCATCATTAATAGAGGCAGAACCAGCACTGAGAAGAAATCTCTGCATTTATTTAGTCTTTGATTCCATTTAGTGGGAGGGTCCACTGCTCAGAAACCAAATCTGGTGGAATTTTTAAAGATTGAAAGATTGAAAATTCACTCAATTATCCAGGACCATCCATCTCTGGGGAGGCCTTGTCTCTAACTGTACATCAAGTTCCTGACTCTCCTCCCACTGAAATGCCAGGGCCTTTGTGAGGGGAACTGTAGGTGGGGAATTGTAAGAGGGAACTTGCTAGACCCACAAGCAGCAGCAGGAAAGAGAATGAGACTTTGGAGAAAGAGAGAGTGCTTATTGGGTCTCCAGAAGAGCCAAGAGTGGCCAGAGGGAAGCCCCGGGCAATAGATTGGCATGCAATATTGCCATATCACCTGAGTGGCTGGGGGTGGGAGAGGGCCAGGGGGGGTAGGGGGAGCGAGGGCAAGAGATGAGATGATCCTTGCTCAGGACCCAAAATGTCACAGATGGTCAGGCCTATTGTTTTCTTTTCTCCTGTCACCAACTGAAGTGCCATAGGGCACCAACAGCTGGAGAGAACATAGTAGCTCTGTTGCCCCTGGGAAAGGCATACTATTTCAGCATTACATTTACTGCTCTGCAGTCCATCACATCAATTGACTCTCCCCTTAATTAATAATAATAATGATTATAATGGTATTTGATAAGTGCATACTACATGTCAAGCACTGTTCTAAACTCTGGGATAGATACAAGTTAATTAGGTCAGACAGAGTCCCTATTCCACATGGAGCTCACAGTTTAAGTAGGATGGAGAACTGGTATTGAATCCCCATTTTATAGTTGCAGGAACTGAAGCACAGAGAAGTGAAGTAATTTGCCCAAGGTCACACAGCAAGAAAGCAGCAGAGCTGGGATTAGAATTCAGATCCTCTAACTTCCAGGCCTGTATTTTTTACATTAGGATACACTTCTTCCTGCAATGTGGGATAATACTATCCATGGAATCCTCAGCTCTGCATCAGAGGTATTCTTCACTTTTGGAGCTCAACTTTGGAATCTCAGGCCAAGGATGAGCATTCTCACACCCAGATCTATATTTCACAAGCATCTACACATGTACTGAACTTGGTTCAAAGTGTTTCAAAAGAGCAACTCTTTTCAAAGTCCTTCATTTGCTTGGATAAATGAGGCCAAGATCACAGCCAGATGTGATCAAGCCTTCCAAGTGACCTCATTTTTGGTCGTGACCTGTTTGAGAAAGAATAACCAATTTCCTAATCCTATTGATGATCTCATAATGTCAGACTTCTTCATATCAATGAGATGCTTGCTCAAATCAGATGAGCTTCTTGCTTAAATTGCTAGCAAAGATTTGTGGGGAAAAAAGGGAGGGAGCCAGGAGCATTGAGCTTGGCAGTGGCAGGCAGACTTTAAAAAGACCCATTCACTGCAATCAGAAGCTCTCAGGTTTTGTTGGAGACTTGAGATGAACAAGACTGGAAGTCCAGTCTAAACAGCTGTGATGCACCCCCAAAGCTGGATTTCTTTCAAGGGGAATTGTCCCCAATCATCTCAAGAGAGTTGGAACCTTTGGTTTTGGAGTTTTCTTGGGGACTGGATTTGTTTCTAAGGGGTTAGCTGCAAAGCAAGATGACCTGGGCCTTTAGCATTTTTTTTTCTTTTAATGATATTTGTTAAGTGCTTACTATGTGCCAGGCACTGTAGTAAGCGCTGTGTGGGACAACCCGATAACCTTGTATCTATCTCAGTCCTTAGAACAGTGCTTGTCACATAGCAAGTGCTTAACAAATACCATCATTATTATTATTATTACAAATAAATTGGGTTGGACACAGTCTATGTCCCACTTGGGGCTCACAGTCTTAATCCCCATTTTACAGATGAGGTAACTGAGGCCCAGAGAAGTAAAGTGATTTGCCCAAGGTCACACAGCAGACAAGTGTTGGAGCCAGATTCTCCTGACTCCCAATGTTTTCAATGTTTCTATAGTTCTTGCTTAATTCTAAATTTTGATTCCAAGCTTCATCTGCTATTTCCTTCAAAAGTTTAGTACAGAAAGTTGCTTCCAAGAGGTGCTCTACAAATACCCTCACAACTACTTGCTCTTCCTCCACCTCCTGCTGTTTGAAAATCATTTTCATCTGTCTGTTTCTTCCATTAGACTGTAATAGTGATTGTGGTATTTAACTGCTTACTATGTGCCAAGCACTATTCTAAGTGCTGGAGTAGCTACAAGATAATCAACCAATCAATCAATCAATCATATTTATTGAGTGCTTCCTGTATGCAGAGCACTGTACTAAGCACTTGGGAGAGTACATTACAAAGTAGGTAGACATATTCAAGTCCCACATGGGGCTCGTCTTCTAAGTAGGAGGAAGCACAAATTTAGAATCCCCAGTTTTGCAGATGAGAGAACTGAGGCACAGAGAAGTTAAATGACTTGCCCAAGGTCATACATCAAGTAAATGGCAGAGCTGGGATTAGAGCCCAGGTCCTCTGATTCCCAGGCCTGTGTTCTTTCCCCTAGGTCATGCCGTTTCCCACAAGGATATTGTCAGCTCATTGAGGGCATAGGGTATGTGTTTTGGTTCTGTTGTGCTCCCTCAACTGCTCAGTCCACTGCTTTTCACTTAGTAGCTGCTCATATTATTATTTACTATTTAATAGTAGTATTATTACTATTAATTCCCACAACATTGATTTCCACGACACCGCAGAACGCAGTTCTGGCATGATTGAAAACAGCAAAGCAGAATTGGGCAGGTACAGTTGTCTGGCCTGCCAGTGACCTCTGGGGAAGCATATTTTTCTTAATTCAAATGCGCTGCTTTTTCTAGATATTCCCCAAGTCCGAGATTTTTTCTGCATGATCACATTGCAAAATCATGAAAAGATACGATGCTTTCCTATGCATTCATGTTGATACTTTGGGAAAACACTGGCAAGTAATGTATTTAATTTTCCTAATGTAAAATACATATGAATTTCCTAACGTAAAAATAGCTAAAGCATTACTTTTAAGGGGACTTCAGACTTCAAAGGTGTACATTTGTATCTAGTCATCTAGCAAGACTTCATTAAAGAAGTTTGAGCTATTATGAGTAAAATATAGCATGGGCAACTTGTGCTCTGTGTGTACTTGATTCTTTTGGCACTTAAATTTGCATTAAACAGCACTTGAATTACACCTACTGTTAGTGTAGAAAGTGGAGGATGAGGTGAAATGATTCAAGTTCAAAAGCTATTCAACATTCATCACAGAGCCTTTAAATTAGGATGTAGAATTAAAAAAAGTCATGACAACAGCTACCTTGGAAAATATGATGATGAGGACAGAGATAATGAAAATGCATTTTCTTAGCAGAATATTCAGCCTTGTATTCCCTACAAAGAGCTGGAAGATCAGCACAGTACAAGATAGGATATGGGAAGAAGAACTTAGAAATAACTTGCCCTGGGTGATCAACTGATGACTTGAGGGTCGGACAAGAACAGCTCTGGTCACAGAAAATGATCTGATGTCCAAAGTGGGTCTGAATGTAAAGAGAGTTCCAAAGCAGCATGGCCTAGTGGAAAGAGCACAGGCCTGGGAGTCAGAAGACGTGGGTCCTAATCCCGGCTCTGCCAGTTGCTTGTTGTGTGACCTTGGGCAAGTCCCTTAACTTCTCTGTGCCTCAGTTCTCCAGTTCTTCCCCCTGCTTAGACTGTGAGCCCCATGAAGGACAGGGACTATGTCTAACCTAATTCACTTGTATGGACCCCAGCATTTAGAACAGTGTTTGATACATAGTAAGCACTTAACAAATTCCATAAAAATAAACTAAGACTAAGACCAAATAGCTACTGAATTGACTTCTAAGTCAGCAGGAGTCAGTCTTCCGTGTTGTCTCCATTGGCTTCATCTGGGATGAGCAGAATAAAATGAAAGTCTGATCTTGTTACCTGAACTCCTAGTGTTACATGGGACCCGTTCCCCATTTCCATCTAAAAAAACTCTGGTTCCTGTGAGCATGAAGTTTTGGGCCAGACACCATGCGGGCATGATGACTACAACGAAGAAGGTTGTTTATAATTTTTGATAGTATCAGAATCCCAGGCTATGTGGCCCTCTCTCATCACCCGAGTTTGCTGGAAAAATGAGTCCATCCTCTCAACCTCAATGTCCTGGGGAATCAAAAGGGAATTTTGAGTTTCAACTAGATTGGATGACTTGGTGTGAACGTTCTTGAGTTGTCTCCAATGCAATGAGAAGTCAGCATTGTGTGGCAAGCTCCTTCCAAAAGAAAGGTTCTTAGTAGCTTTGAACTGCACTGAGGAAAATCAGGTTGTGTTGGAGAACAAAGTAAAGCACTGGGGGATGAATGAGTCTAGTGTGCTTTATCACCAATCTTCAAACCAAAGAGGAGATCTGAAAAGTGTTCCAAAACAAAGTGAGAAATGAGAGAAGGGGTGTGTGTGTGTGCGTGCGTGCGTGTGCGTGTGCATGTGTGTGTGTGAGACTGAAGGCTTATTTAAAGATTAAAGCAAAATAGACATCCATTGGTGAGATTACTCTGCCAGTCATTGATCATTGTTTCCAGGTTTTTTGTGGAAGGCACTGTCAGCTAGGTATTGGTTTTGTCAGCCACACAAAAAATCAATCTGAAAGGTTTTAAACACTTTGTGAAAGTAAACAAGTTGGGTCTGGATGGGTCAGAGCGGTAAGGAAATTGAATAAGGGATTCCAGGGCATGGATACAGCTGAAATAGCATTCTTGATGAGCACAAATCCCCAAATCAATAAATCAGTCAGTAGTGTTTATTGAGTGACTTCTGTTTGCAGCACACTGTACTAAGCATTTGGCAGAGTCCCAGTGGCATTAGTAAACATCATCCCTATCTTCAGGGGCCTCATATTCTAGCTGGGGAGACAGACACTAAAATAATTTACGAATAGGAGGAGAGAAGAAAAGTGAGCTAATGGATAGAGGAAGGACTAGTCCCATCACTGAATTCTCAGGATCCAGGCCAAGGAAGGTTGGGGGATAAGGTCGCTTTTTTTTTCTTATGAAATGATCTCTTTTGAGATTGCATGGACCTTGGTTTAGAGTTTTTCACTTTGTGCAAAGGGAGAAATACATCTCTTTAAGGCTGTGCTACTTTTCCTTCCCCAGCCACAGCTTGATAAATGTTGTCCAGGAGAAGATTATAAATTTCTATCACTAGATAGTAACTGGAGGAAGCAATACCACTGCCTTACTCCAATCAATCAATCAATGGTATTTATTGAGTGCTTACTGTGTGCAGAGCACTGTAAAAGATGTTTGGGAGAGTACACTGTAACAGAGACACATTCCCTACTCACAAGGAGTTTCCTTCTCTGTGACACCCAAAGTAAGACTTCCTATCTGATTTGACGTGGCAGAGATCTCCTGTCTAGAATTCTGACTCTGCTAGCAAGTCAATCAAACTGCTGATTAACGAGTCTGCCTGTGCCAATTTCATTGCTAACCCGCCAGATGGGAGAAACTGTGCCATATCTGGTTGGAAAGCTTAGTCTGTGGGCAAGGGAAAAGTACAGTTAGCATTGCCAAGCCATGAAAGAAAGAACTTTAGGGATGGACATACACAGAAAAGGATGGTGGATAACTAAGTGTACAGCCCTTAGTCCTGCATGTGTCCAATGTTTTAAGAAGAGTTATTTCAGTGAAACAAGGAGTAACTCCTTATTGAGGTGTAACTTCTGCAGCCCTATGACATCCCGCAAAAAGTTGCTTGGAACCATAAAGAGGTGAGGCAGCTGAAAGCAGAACCCTCAGCTCAGAGGAACAACAAAAACAAACTTTCTAGGGTTCTTGGAAGCAGCTCTAAGACACATGCAGATGGACCTGGGCAGAGTCCTTGGGCATCTGATCAGTCCCTTTTGTCCTGGTGTCGGGAGGGAGGGATGGGAAGAGAAAAAAGGGAGCAGAGGAGCAGGAGAACTGGTTTGATTTTTTTGTTCCATCAGCATCAGTAAACCTTCTCTGAACCAGGGATTCTTTTCTTTTTAATACCTTGGATATTTTTAATGTGAGAGCACTATTATTCCCAAATCGCTCTCACATCACTTAGGTTGTTAAAAAGGGAGGTATTATTATCCCCATTTTCAGATGACAAAACTGAGACAGAGAGGTTAAATGAATTGTCTGAGCCCCCTTCAGCAGGCTGGTGGCATCTTCCAGCTTGGCGCTCACCTGGTTTCCAGCCATGTCAAACCAAGACTGTCAAAACAAACCTCTAGTCTCTAAGCTCACTGTGGGCAGGGAACATGCCTAAGTTTCCTCATTAATAAAACGGGGGTGAGATCCCTTTTTTCCCTCCCCTTCAGACTGAGAGGCCCCTTGTGAGACAAGGACTATGCTTAACACATAGCAGGCACATAATAAATGTCATTATTATTAGCAGGACTCTTTCTGAGAGGCTTCAAGAAAGAGTTAGAGGGGAATGGGGCAAAAGAGCAAGAGACAGAATGGGTCCAGTGACTCATCCCTAAATCATTTCCCCACACTAAAGTCTAGAATGTTAGGGAAGCTTCATGGCCGAGTGGGAAGAGCACGGGCATAGGAGTCAGAGGACCTGGGTTCTAATCCTAGCTCTGCCACTTGTCTGCTGCATGACTTTGGGCTAGTCATTTAATTTCTCTCTGCCTTAGTTTCCTCATCTGTAAATGGAGATTAAATCCTAGTCCTTTGCTACATAGACTGTGAGACTTGTGTGGGACAGAGACTGTGTCCAATCTGACTTTCTTATATCTATCCCAGAGTGTAGAGTGCTAAGCACATAGTAAGTCATTAAAGGTATTATAAAAATAATAATAATGAACAATAAACATTACTGGGTGTTCTCAGCCCTGAATCCCGGCAAAAATAGCCCCTATAGTCACTTCAGGAACTCCTGGACTGCTGTTAGCTCTGGCTGGGTCCTAAAGCCCTCCAGTTCTTTCCTTCACAGGACTAGGGGGTTGGAAGTTTCTGCCTACTGCTCCCCAAATCCCTGCACCCCATCACTGCCACCACACCTGTCTTAAACCTAGGCATCTCCCCAAAAGCAAGAGGGTCATTCGAGGACTAGTCTACCATCTTCCTCTTGGGACTGTCTACAGGAAGCTCACAGATAAAATAATACCACATGTGCTGTCCATGTGTTTGTTTACCCAGCACCCAGAGTGTCTCCTCCAACCTGTACCACTGGAAAACCCCAAGATCTGAAATCCCAATAATGTTTAATAGTTCTCTTGCAAGGATTCTTAATTAGGTAACAATCATACAGAATTCCAGTTCAAGTTGCCCTTCCTTAGACTTAATGCTTTAATACCCCAGGTCCCTTTGTACTTTTCTGTAGGTTCCCCAGGGCTCACATTCCACTGGTCCTGTCTCCCCCTCAGGGGTAGAATCATAACCCCTGGACCCCAACCTTTCAGGGTATCCTAACCTCCCGATTCCCAGCCTTCCCTGTCTCCTACTTTACCAGGAAGATTCCATGATGGTTTGGCGGATTTTACTCTTTGAAATATAAATCAGGTGAAATCCTTCAAGATGACACTATAAAGCAGCACTTTATAAAGTCTCTCATCTGGTTCTCTATAATAGTTTAAATTACAAAGTCACTGGACCTTTGGGGAAGGGGGTGGCACCGGAGAAAAGGGAGGTGGAACTTTCCATGAAGCTTGGGAGGAAGCAGCATAGCCTAGTGGATAGAGCACAGGCCTGGGAGTCAGAAGGCCCTAGGTTCCAATCCCAGCTCTGCCACTTGTCTGCTATGTGATCTTGAGCAAGTCACTTCACTTCTCTGCGCCTCAGTTATCTCACCTATAAAATGAGGATTAAGACTGTGACCCCATGTGGGACATGGACTGTGTCCAATCTATTAATCTAGTATCTACCCTACCACTTAGTACAGTGTCTGGCACATAACAAGCACTTAGAAAATAAATTAAACGAACCAACCAACCAAACAAAAAAACCCCAAGCTGATCGTGGGGGCCCGCAGTTTCCTCTGCTGCCCTAGCTTGTTTCCCAGGTTCCACAGCAGGCAGAGAAATGCATTTTCCTCCACTGTCCCGGCTCATTTCCCTGGGCTATAGAGCAGCAGCTGCAGTGGGGGAACCAGGAAAGCACATTTCCCTCTGCTGTCCTGGCTGATTTTCCCTGGCTGATCCCCATGGCTATGAGGAAAGGTACTGTTGCTGTCCCCCTTGGGGCTGTAGGATGGGAAAGCGCCAGACTGGGCTTTCCTGATGGGGCACGGAGAGCTCAGGAATGTTTGTCCTGTCCGAGGTCCATCCCCCCACAGGGCAGGTGGAGGAGATGAAACAAGAAGCCTCATATTTGTTTAATTTTTACTAAAAAAAAGCAACAAAAAATGACAAACGAAAATCCCCCAAGGCCAGCAGCGGTCCAAGGGAGGGGTGACCCCTAGAGCGGGGAGCGTAGCGGCCATTGCCCAGCCCAGCAGGACTGAATGTGAGGGATAGGCACTAGGCCAATGTCAGATTGCATCATATGACTGAGATGGAGGATGGCAGCAACATGTTGGACCGTAGTTCAGCTCCTTTACTTCTGGATGAGTAGAACTGATAGGATGCCCAGACATGTTTGTAAGACACCAAATGCCTGTTATGCAAATCACAGGCAGGTCACAGACTCCCAAGGAACAGCATTCCCAACTTCTTGCCTTAAGATGGCCTGGGGTCTTCTTTCTCCCCACCGCTTTTCCCAATCCTTCCCTCTGATTGGCTCGATTACAAATAATATTCAACTTCCCTGGGGGGGACTTAGAAGTGATTCTCCTGGGTCTCTTTTCCCCTCCTGAACACAGAGGCTAGTTGGAGTGACAGCCACAGAGGCAAACCCAGCACAGTCCGAAGCATTATGGCCTTGCCTGGAAGCAGGGGGTCATTATCTCTCTCTCTTACTGAAGTTCCTGTAGGAGCATTCCCTACATTTCTCAGCCTGTGCCCTCCCTCCACAATGGAGAGTTAGTTTCTCTCTGAACAAATTCCTCAGCAGAACACCAAAGTGGCAACCTGACTGCAGCTAAATCCTCTCCCCGACCCCAAACCCCAATTAAGTTTCAGACCACTCTGCTGAATAGGACCTGTGTTGATCTACTTGTATTTTTCTATTCTGCTTAAGGGATGGATGAGAATCCTTCACAAATAAAAGCAATTGAAATGCTGTGGGAATATAAAAATGTTTTAAGAGGCTAATGGATGCTCACTGTTGTAAATTTGAGGGTAAATTGACTATGAAAAGAAAGGAAAAGAGGTTGAAAAAAAATCTTATTTGTACCAACAGAATGTGGGTGCATGTTATATTTCATGGAATAGCACCAAATTGTATTTGTAGAACATTGGTTTTCAGAATTTAGAAGGCAGCGATCCCATGGGAAAAGTTCTTCTAGAAATCATTTCCTGAAAAATACAGTTTAAAATTAAAAGAAAATACCTTAGTTTGCACAGTGAAAATGAAGACTATTTAAGCATAAACTATTAGCATGAAATTCCCTGTCTATTTACCACCTGCATTTCCCCAACAATTTATAATTAGAACCTAGCAGTAAATATTGATTTCCAATTGATGTATATCATCTGTCCTCTAATAAACTGACAGACCTTCAAAAATCTACCCAGGGACCTTTATAATGCATGACATGAGTTAAACATATTTTATTTAACACCAGAAAAAATTTGCATTTCATCTCTCAGCCTTTTACGAAGCTGCTGTAAATGATTTAGCTTAGCTTTTAGATTTCAGAGTCATTTCATTTCAATTTGGGCTCACTCTTGTATAATTCTTAGCCTTTGTTCAACCAAATGTAGGCTGCTGACATTTAGCGTGTGGAATAACATGTCAAAAATATGGGATGCTTAAATTCACGGTTTGTGGATTTAGCAAAGATGTGAAATAAAGCCTTTGATGCGTGTAAAATTCACAGTAAAATGTAAGTGAAACCTAATTGTAAAATGTAAATGAAGCCTAATTGTTTACCGCTCTTGTAGTTGAAATCCTGCAGGGTAATGCAGGCAACATCCTTCCAAGATGTCACCATGCAGTTCAGAGAAGTCCAAAGAGGTTTGGCCTAGCATCCCATCCCTGTCGATGGGCAAAGGGTGAGGAATTTTTCAGGTAGACAAAGAATCCGACTTGGAATGGCAGCTACCTGCCCAAGACCTATAGCCCAGAGATATACCTGATCACCTTGTATCCCCCCAGCGCTTAGAACAGTGCTTTGCACATAGTAAGCACTTAACAAATGCCAGCATTATAAGATAAAGCTGGGGCTAGCTATCCAGGTCAAGATCTCCTCTGGCCAAATGGAAGACTACAGCCTCTGAATTTAACTCTTAAACTCTTTCTTCCTGAATGGGAAAGCAAGAGCTGGAAGACAGATTTCTCAACCCCCTGTGATTTTTAACAAACCAATTTACAGTGACCATCTACAGCCTCTAGGTTTGTTAACTCTTAAACCCTTTCTTCCAGAATGGGAAACCAAGAGCTAGAAAACAAATTTCTCAGCCCCCTGCAATTTTTAACAAACCAATTTACAGTGACCGTCATTTGGGCATTAGTGGAGAGGAACTGAATGTTTTGGTTTTTTAAAGCACACGCAAACAGGTTTAATGGCTAGTAGGGACCTTCACGCATTTTGATGTGGAATTGCTTGTTCTCTGAAAAGGAGATTCTAGTAATAGGTTCATCTAGGTAATAATCGTTCACTCCAGTGGACTCTGTGGCAATGAAATACTCCACTGGAATTCCTACATTAAGCCTTTAAGCAGCTAAAATGTCAAAACAATAAAACTAATTAGGGCAACAAAATAGCTTTTTCCAGCATAATGACCAGTGGGCCCAGAAACACCTTAAACAGAGCAGGACAAGAAATTTTCCCAAATCATTAAGGAAGCCAAATGTAGATGAATTCATGGAGGAGAATACAGTTATCTTGGGTTTTAACACCTTGGGGTTTCAGATCAGGAGCCCTGCAAGGGCCAGGGAAGTGTCTAATTCCCACCTGTGTGTTTTTCCCCAGCTCTTGCAATGCTGTGCAAACAATAAGCACTTAGTGAATACTATTACCACTACTACTAGCAATAAATCAAAAGCACAGATTTTGGGTGCTTTTCCAGGAAGGAAACACAACTACTGGTTCTCGCTCAGGCCAGTATGGACTCTGGATAGGTCGATGGTGTTAAGCTCATCCCATAGCCACATCTTATCCTCTAGGGAGAAAACCATTGTCTCTAATTGCCAGGCACATGGAAGTTCCCGGCTTAGCAGCCTCTGAACTGGTCACCATCACACACAGGCTCCCCACCGCCCCCCTCCTTATTCATTCATTCATTCATTCATTCATTCATTCAATAGTATTTATTAAGCACTTACTGTGTGCAGAGCACTGCACTAAGCACTTGGGAAAGTACAGAGTATCTTAGTGGAAAGACCACGGGCTTGGGAGTCAGAAGTCGTGGGTTTGAATCCCAGCTCTGCCACTTGTTAGCTGTGTGACTTTAGGCAAGTCACTTCTCTGTGTCTCAGTTTTCTCATCTGTAAAATGGGGATTAAGACTGTGAGCCCCATGTAGGACAACCTGATAATCTTGTATCTGCCCCAGCACTTAGAACAGTGCTTGGCACACAGTACAGTGCTTGGCACATAGTAAGTGCTTAACAAATACCATCATCATTATTATTATTATTGCAATACAACAATAAAGAGTGACAATCCCTGTCCACAGTGAGCTCACAGTCTTGTGGGGGGAGACAGACATCAATACAAATAAATAAAATTACAGATATATACATAAGTGCTGTGGGTCTGGGAGAGGAGGGAAGAGAAAAGGGAGCAAATCAGGTTGATGTAAAGGGAGTGGGAGATGAGGAAAATGGGGCCTAGTCTGGGAAGGCCAGTTGAAGAAGATATGTATGCCTTCATAAGGCTTTGAAGGTGGGGAGAGTAATTGTCTGGCAGATTTGAGGAGAGAGGGTGTTCCAGGCCAGAGGCAGGACATGGGCCAGGGGTCAGGGATGAGACAGGTGAGATAGAGACATAGTGAGAAGGTTAGCACCAGAGGAGTAAAGTATGTGGGCTGGGTTGTAGAAGGAGAGGAGCAAGGTGAGGTAGGAGGGGGTAAATTGATGGAGTATTTTAAAGCCAATGGTAAGGAGTTTTTGTTTGATAGGGAGGTGGATAAGCAACCACTGGAGATTTTTGAGGAGGGGGGTGACATGTCCTGAACATTTCTGTAGAAAGATGATCTGGACAGTGGAGTGAAGTGTGGACTGGAGTGGGGAGAGGTAGGAGGTTGGGGGGTCAGCAAGGAGGCAAGAGGCTGATGCATAAAGTAGGTGGGTTAGGATGAGTGATTGTATTAAAGTGGTAGCAGTTTGTATAGGTCTCATGGAAGCAGAAGGAAGGCTTCAAGCTATGATCAAGAGAGGGTCCTGCCACACAGTTAGTGAAAGGCAGAATATGGCGTGGAACTGAGCACTAGTGAAGCAGCATAGCCTAGTGGATAGAGCATAGGCCTGGGAGTCAGAGGACCTGGGGTCTAATCCCCACTCAGCCACTTGTCTGCTGGGTAACCTTGGACAGGACACTTAATTTCTCTGTGCCTCAGTTGCCTCTGTATGTGTCATCTGTATAATTCATTCAATCGTATTTATTGAGTGCTGACTCTGTGCAGAGCATTGTACTAAGCACTTGGGAAGTACAATTGAGCAGCAAATAGAGACAATCCCTGCCCATAACGGGCTCACAGTCAGACTGTGAGCCCCATGTGGGGCATGGACTGTGTCCAACCTGAGTAGCTTATATTGACCCCAGAACTTAGTACAGTGCCTGGCCCATAGTAAAAGCTTAACAAATGCCATCAAAAAAAGACAAACAAAAAACAAGTACTGGCTCACTCATTCTGGATTGAATGATTTCAGAGGTGATGCTTTTGGAGTGGGATTTTTGTGCTGAGCTGAGCCACCTGGACCAGGGACTCCACAGCTGTGCCCCTCACTGCTGAGTGTGCTTAGGAGCAGACTTGTCCCCAGTGCAGCACTAGCTCCTACCCAGTCCTGGTCTGGGCTGCAGGTGGACCGGGCAGCCAATCAGCTAACAGCATTCCTGTCTGTTCCTGCAGTAGGCCAGTATGGCACTGGATTGCCGGTGGAACTGCTCCCAGCTGGTGACGGGGGAAAGCCAACTTGGGCTTCTGTTTTTTTGGCCCTATGCTCTTTTGGTGCTCCCTATGTGCACACCATGCTGCAAGGTGAACCACAGTCACACCAGCACCTCCCCTTCTGCGGTTTGAAATGTTTAAATTCATGTCTCCTCTCCCCTCGGCCCCTCACTCATGCACTACAAATGATCCCAGGCACGGCTCCACCATGTGTCTGCTGTGTGACCTTGGGCAAGTCACTTCACTTCTCTGGGCCTCAGTTACCTCATCTGTAAAATGGGGATTAAGCATATGAGCCCCATGTGGGACCGGGACTGTATCCAACCTGATTAGCTTGTATCTACCCCAGTGCTTAGAACAGTCCTTGGCACGTATTAAGTGCTTAACAAGTACCATAGTTATTATTATTATCTACAGGGCTAGGTACATTTAAATGTCTTTGCCCTGCTCCCCATTCTGGCATGAGGCAATTTTGACTTTTTTAGGGACCCTGCTGCCACAAAATCAAGATGCCCCAGCCCCAGCAGTAAACACCCTAAGCAGTCTCTACCTGAAGCTGATTTCCCACCTGAGGCAGCAATATCAGCATAAGGCTTAAGTCTTCCTGCATCACAGGACAACTTAGCCGTTCTCTCTGGGGCTCATATGATTCTCCTTCTTTGGCTTCCTGGGGCTCCCAACCTGCCTAGCCAGGACAGAGCCAGAAGAAACTGAAGCAGAGGTCGCATGCCTCTACAATTTTTAGAATACTGGGAAGGTTGCTGCTGTTATGACTACTGGACTTGGGATAGCCCGGCCTGAAAACAGATCCTTCAACCTCAGTTATCTAGTGCTCTTACTGTGCTTGTCATTAGATAATGATGGTATTTGTTAAACACTTAACTCCATCACAAATGCTTTGCTAAGCACTGTGGTAGAGTCAAAATAATCAGGTTGGACACAGTTCCTGTCCCACATGGACCTTACAGTTTAAGAGGAAGAGAGGAAACCTGGGAAGGTACGTGACTCTCCCAAGGTCACATAGCAGGTAAGCGGCAGAGCGGAATTAGAACCCAGGTCCTTTGACACTCAAGCTCATGTTCTTTCCACCAGGCCATGTTGCTTATCTGTCCTTGCATTTTCAGGTTGCCTTGTTTTTTGGGATTTTTTTTGTATTCAATCTTTCCTCACATGCCCACTCCCCAACTCCTAAATGTCCCTTTTCAATTGTGAACCCCACCAAGGGCCAGAGATTCTTTAATTTATTGTTCCCCAGTGCTCAGTACAGTGTGTTGCACACAGTTAAGCACTCAAAAAATACCACTGAATGAGTGAATTAATTAATGATCTCCTCTAAGTCATTTTGGTGGGACCTGTACTGGACATGCACAGAACAATGTTTTAGAAAGATCTTTAGTTAAATGCACTATGACACTCTCCTTGGCCATTTGTCCCTGTCCCCAGGAAACCCCACTCTCTAGACAATGCAGTCATCTTATCCGGAGGCAAGTCGAATGCTTATTAGCATTCAGGAGATCTCCTTCTCCTTTTTTATTTTTGCTTTGCTTTTAATTGTATTCATTTAGCATTTACTGTGTGCCAGGCACCATACTAAGCAGTGGGATAGAAGCAAACCAATCAGGTCGGACACAGTCCACGTTCCAAATAGGCCCTACAGTCTTAATCCCCATTTTACAGATGAGATAACTGAGGCACAGAGAAGTTAAGTGATTTGCCCAAGTTCACACAGCAGACAAGTGGTTCTTCTGATTCCCAGGCCCTTGCTCTATCCACTAGGCAATGCTGCTTCTCTGTCTCCAATATGGTCTTAATTGGCCTGAAAATAGACAAAATTGGGCGTGAGGAGAAACCCAGCCCTTCAAATGACCTGTTACTCCTGGCCCCCGGGTCAAGGAATTCCATAGTTGACTAGGAAATACATAAAGAAATGTTTTCTTGTGTTTGTTATTTAAATAATCATTACTTAACGGGAACCATGCTAGCCTTTATTTTCTATAGAAATTCTACTTTGCCAGCCTGAGGGGAGGATGCTGCTAGGGAATTTCAGGCAAGAACTAGAAAATGACATATACTTCATTATTAGCAGTAACATTCTATGCAAGAAATGCAATAGTTCCCAGAATATCCAGTTGAAAAATACAGGTGGCAAACCAGGACAATTGAATACTAATTGCTATATGGGTATTATCCATCAAAATGCAATTTTTCCAAAGAGGCCTTGTCTGCACCATAATTCCTTTCATTACTAAATGGACTAGGAATCTCCAGCGAGCTCCTTGTCCTTATGTAAAAACTTCATTTCCTGTGGTGACTCCAATTTATTTCTTCACAGCTCCAACAGCTTTCACACTGTGATTTTCTATATCTGTTGCAAATGTTCAACAATTTACAGAGGAAATGTTAGTCTATGGCATTCTGCCTTGAGCTTTATATGTGCAGAGATTAAAGAATGAATGTGCAATCAGCAGATATACAGAAAACATCTCCTGCTTGAATGAAATGGATGGTTCAACTTTTCAAACCTCAGTGGAATGTATAATATCTACCTGCAGCACTTCCTCTCCTTGGTATGCAGTGCCTTCTGAGAAAGAGGCTCCAGAGAGATTTTCTTCTGGGAGAAAGCTGAGAAGGACTTTCTTTCTTTCCTTTTACAGCCTCAAGTGATATTTCCCAGACCTTGCAGGTGGGGGAAACCCAATCAGTCAATCGTATTTACTGAGCACGTACTATGTGCAGAGCACTATACTAAGCACTTGGGAGAGTACAATATAATGATAAACAGGTGCCGAATCCCCATTTTAGTGGTGAGGAAACTGAGGTACAGAGAAGTTAAGTGACTTGGCCAAAGTGACTCAACAGGAAAGTGGAGGAGCCAGAATTAGAACCCAGGTCCTCTGATTCACAGGCTTGTGCTCTTTCCACCAGACCATGCTGCTTCCCCTAGCCACACTGCTTCTTCAGTCTGTACTTCATTCTGCTGTCCAGATCATTTTTCTAAAATGGTGTTTTGCTCACATCTCCCTACTCTTCAAAAGCCTCCACTGGTTGCCCATTCCTCTCCATATCAAACAGCAAACTCCTGACCACTTGCTTTAAGGCACTCAATCAGCTCTCTCCCCCCATTTATCCACTCTCTTCTACCACTACAACCCAGCTTGTACCTCATTCCTTAGCTGATTCCTTTCAAGCCAACCTACTCATTGTGGCTAATCCTCATCTCTCTCACTTCTTGCTCACATTCACCCTTCTGCCTGGAACTTCCTCTCCCTTCACATCAGGCAGCTCACTTCTCTCCCTATCTTCAAATCCCTTCTGAAACCATCTCCTCCAGGAGATTAACCCCTGATTAACCCCTCATCTCACCACCCTATTTCTCCCCCTGCCACTTCAGCACTTCCCTGTCACCTAAGCATTTGGTTCTCCCCCTCCCCCCCCATCCTCCCCCCCTTAGCACTTATGCACATATCTTCCTTCTCTGTTGTTTCCTCTAGACTGTAAGTTCATTGTAGGCAGGAACATGTCTACTGACTCCATTATATTGTACTCTCTCAAGCACTCAGTACAGTGCCCAGCACTTAGTAAGCACTCAATAAATATGATTGATTGATTAATTCCTTCTTTGGGAAATTTATTTATTGTCTTTCTTCCTCTCCAGATTATAGGATCCTTGAGAGCAGGGATTGTGTCTAACTGTATTATACTCTCCCTTAGTAGAGTGCTCTACACAGAATAAGTGCCCAGAGTAAGTAATGCAATTGATTAATTCCTCTGAAGATACCATTTCAGAGTTGTAAAGTTCTATAAAGTAAATTAGAGTGTCTAGCTTGTTGTGGGCAGGGAATGTGTCTGCTACATTATCTTATACTCCCCCAAATGCTTAGTACAGTGCTCTGCACACAGTAAGTACTCAATAAATACAATTGATTAATGGACAGGTATTACAGAGCTCTGATGTATAAAGAGATCATGTTTTGTGCCTTTTTGGTCCAAACTCTTAAGGCTTCCATATGGTAGAGAACATAGTTTTAAAAGCCCTAAAATAACCTAGTCTTTTTCCTCTTTGTTCATGTGCACTTATTCATTTTCACAATTATAACCTCCTTACGTTCCCTGGGAAGATGGGATCCTGAATTATGTGATTTCAGATGCATATGGAAATCATTTATCACGATGTCCAAATGCTTCTTATAATTAACATGCCGTTCCTACATGTCATCGAATCCTCCAATTGGAAGCTCTTAGACTCATTTATTATGCTGGAGGAGGAGGCAAAAATAGAAGCTTTCTAAGATCAGATAAAAGTTGATGACCCTCTTCCTTTTCCAAAGCCCAGACTTCCCAGCTACGCAGGCGGGTTTGAGGCTGTTAAGCACAGAAAGCCAGTTCAGAGCTTTGGGGCAAGATTAAGGTCAGGGCCAACCCAATTCCAGAGTCAGCCGACCTGCTGGGATTGGTGCACGAATGCTGCAGTATCTCATCGGGGAGCCCATCGCAAGCTGACGCCTTTTGGAAAGAAGATGCAGGGCCATGCTTGCTCCTCCTGCTCCTCCTGTTTGGGGAATGGAACGTGGGCTATTTTTGAATGATTAATTAAAGGGAATGAATCTTCCTTGCATTGCTACTGACATGAAAAGTGCCATGCTTGTGCAATAATCACATGCAGTTATTCAACTACCCCTTTGGCAAGGACAACGTAATTAGTCCTGGTGGTGCCGGGAGATTCTCTTTATTCCCAACAAATTGGCAGTTTTAATCAAGTGTTGCTGGAAATTTATCATAACCTAGGGAAAACAGTAGGTGAAGGAAAGGACAGGCCCCAAGCTGTGTGACACATATCTACAATGGCCCCAATTTTCAGTAAGAACGACATGACGAACACGAACAGCCTGGGAGTATACTGATTATAATTTCATCTCAGGATCAAGCCTTGGACATGCTTATTTGTTTTGAACCAAGAACATAAACTCACCTGGGGCCCAGGCAAGGGTCCTTATGAGTTCTTTCTGGTCCCTCACCGTCTGAGGAGAAAGTTAGTCTAAACCACCCAGCTCAGAGTTGCTCCCATTAAATGAAGCCCTGCAGACTGACCTAGAAATCTCAACAGTGAGCTTCTGAGCCATCAGGAAATGTCAAACCACTACAAGTATGGGAGCCAGCAGAGCTGCCGAAAGCTTAGGGAATGCGGAAAGCTGTAGTGAAAGATCGCCATGTCATGTTTCGAGCTTTATTGCTGCCTTCCTGTCCAAAGCCTTGGGTGTGTGATTTCATGTGCAGCCTGGAATAGATGCCCCTGTGATCATTAAGGCCAAATACATCAATGTCTTTCCTAAATTCTCCCCATTTGTGCTATGTAGTGAACTGGGTTTTACATGGTTCGGGTGCTCTGGACTCTGAGTTGACCCATTTGGCTCTAAAGACCCTTGGGGCGTGCTGGGGAAACTGCTGGATTCCCTGCCAGGTTCATTCCCTATCAATCTCTCCAGATGTCGTGCCAACGGAACCCCGTGCATATCCACCTGTGCTTTCCCAGGGTTTTTTTTTTAACATGGTATTTGTTAAACACTTACTCTGTGCCAGGCACCATCCTAAGCGTTGGGGTAGATACGAGCTAATTAGGTCGGACACAGTCCATGTGCCACATAGGGCTCACCATCTTAATCCTCATCTTTCAGATGAGGTCACCGAGGCACAGAGAAGTGAAGTGATGAAATGACTCGTCAAAAGTCACACAACAATCCCCTCTCCCAGACCCAGAGCACTGATGTACATATCTGTAATTTATTTATTCATATTAATGTCTGTCTCGCCCTCTATAAGCTCGTTATGGGCAGGGATTGTGCCTGTTGATTGTTATATTGTACTCTCCCAAGCTCTAGGTACAGTGCTCTGCACACCATAAGTGCTCAAGAAATACCATCGATGGAATGATTATGAAGGAATCTGGAGCCCTGGCTGTCACAGTATCAGGATCAAGAAGAGAATGAATTCCCCAACTTTTTCCAAGAGGACTAAGGTCTTATTTGTTTAAATTGTCACCCATCATGAGCCTCTCTTTAGTAAGTCTTCCAGGACACAAGCATAATGGGGTGACCTCTTTTGTATTCTTTGAGACACTCTCCCTCCACTCTCTAGGGGATGTCCTACTCTGGATCTATCAATTGATCGTATTTATTGAGTGCTTACTGTGTGTAGAGCACCGTACTAAGTGCTTATACGGAGTACAATATAACAGAGTTGGCAGACATGTTTCCTTTCGACAGGGAGCTTACAATCTAAAGGGCCTAGGGTGCAGACTCTTATGTAAGTAGCATGGCCTAGTGGATAGAGCAGGGACCTGGGACTCAGAAGGACCTGGGTTCCAGTACCGCCGTTGCCACTTGATGGCTGTGTGACCTTGGACAAATCACTTAACTTCTCTATGCTTCATTTCCCTCATCTGTAAAATGAAGATTAAGACTGTGAGCCCCATGTGGGACAGGGATTGTGTCCAACCTTATTACCTTGTATCTACCCCAATGCTTAGAACAGTGCTTGACACATTGTAAGCACTTAATAAATAGCATCATCAGATTCCGTCTTCTGAGTTTACCTTCACCAAGAGGCGAATCATTTCTTTCTGACAAAATGTTTGGGTTTTAAAGCTGAATTCCCACCACAGACCTGCTTGTTCTTTTCAGACTTTTAGATCAAACAGCTGCTTTTTCACAGCTCATAAAGCTATAGGCACAGAGGTGAGCACCTCTTTGTTTTCAAAGAGGGGAACAAGCCATCCCAGAGTTTTCTCCCTGTGAAAAGGGACAATCAATCAATTATATTTATTGAGCGCTTACTGTGTGCAGAGCACTGTACTAAGTACTTGGGATAGGACAATACAACAGATTTGGTAGTCAGGTTACCTGTACTCAAAGAGCTTACAGTGTTGACTAGGCCAGAAGGATCAGACTAAAGCATTTTATACAATTGGGTAAGGCTCTACCCCCTACTAAGTAGTTGGAAAAGTGCAACAGAAGCCCAAGACATGTTTCCTACCCACCTGGAGATTAGACCTGTATCTTAGTTCCTAATCATAACTTTTCCTGCCAATCCTTAAACTGTGGGGTTTCTCTCCTGTGTCCCTGACTAATGTCAGATTACAGTCAGGACAAAAATCGCTGTAAGACATTCAGTAGCCCCTCTCCCAGTCCCTGGGATGGGGGAAATCAGAAAGCAGTGGTAAATGAGTAAAACTCTAAAAGGCTCCATATTAATATTGGTGGTATTTGCTAAGTGCTTACCATGTGCCAGGCACTGTACTAAGCTCTGGGATCAATACAAGCAAACTGGCTTGGATACAGTCCCCATCCCATGTAGGGTTCACAGTCTTAATCCCCATTTAACAGATGAGGTAAATGAGGTACAGAGGAGTGAAGTGACTTGCCCAAGAACACACAGCAGGCAAGTGGCAGAGCCAGGATTAGAACCCAGGTCCTTCTGACTCCCAGGCCTGTGCTATCCACTGGGCCATGCCATCACAAATGCAGATCTACTATGGTGGTGAGGACCCATTGTGAGAAATGATGGATCATTCTAGAGGGAAATATGCAAGGGAGTTGGGGGTAAATCGCCGACTTTCCCTTGTCAACCCCCAAAGTGTCAGGTGAACATGTATTTGTCATTCTTACTTAACAGTAACCAAGAGGTAAAAAATTTGGGGATTCAACTAAGCCAAAGAGAGAACTCTCTGCTAGCCGAGGGAGTGGGTAATGACCACTTTCCTTTGGCACTTCCTTTAGTTCCTGCTTTCAATATGCCCCTGCCCCAGTGGACAGTAAGAATCTAGGGAAGCAGCATGGTCTAGTGGAAAGAGCATGGGTCTGGGAGTCAGAAGACATGAGTTTTAATCCCGCCTCTGCCACTTGTCTGCTGTGTGACCTTGGGCAAGTCACTTCACTGGGCCTCAGTTACCTCATCTGTAAAATTGGGATTAAGACTGTGAGTCCCATGTGGGACAGGGACTGTGTCCAACCTGATAACCTTGTATCTACCCCAGTGCTTAGAACAGTGTTTGGCACATAGTAAGCCCTTAACAAATTCCACAATTATTATTATTATCAGTCTAAGAAAAACAACTGTGGAGCCAGGTGAGGTGACTACCTATAGGAAAGAGCCATGCTAGTGGGCTCCTTCTTCCCAAGGTTCACTGAAGGAGTAGCATGGCCTAGTGGAAAGAGCACAGGCCTGGGAGTAAGAGGACCTGGGCTCTACAGTCCTCTAGACTGTAAATTCATTATGGGCAGGGAACATGTGTGCTAATTCTGTTGTATTGTACTCTCCCAAACACTTAGTACAGAGCTTTTCACATAGTAAGCCCTCAATAAATATGATGGACTGATTGAATCAATCAATAAATACAATTGATCTATTTTAACCCCGGCTCCATCAGTTATCTGTTGCATGACCTTGGGCAAGTCACTTCACTTCTCTGTGCCTCAGTTTCTTCAGCTGCAAAATGGAGATTCAATGCCTGTTCTTCCTCCTAGTTAGACTATGAGCCCCTTATGGGACAGGGACCGTGTGCCACCTGATTAGATAACTTAGAGTAGTGCTGGACACATAGTAAGTGCTTAGAAAATACAGTGATGGTGATGATAATACTAAGATAGGCCACTGAATGGAATGTACGCCTCCAGTCTCACCATGTTCTTGTCATCTTTGTGAATGAGGTATCACCTCTCCTCAGAAAGATGAGTTGTAAACACTGAATATACTAGGTGAAAAGTATTTTGAGCAAATGGGATGTCTTGTTCACTTTATGACAAAGTCTAGTGAGAAAAAACAGAGGGGCTGCACTAATGATTTACTGAGAATCTGAAAAGCAATTATAGACAGCCATGGGGAGGAAGAAAGCCAGGATTCAGGGAGACTCAACAAAATCCAGGGCCTTTCCCTATTCTGAAGAGATTAGAGTTTTTTACACTGGCGTGATGCAGAGATTTATTCAAGCACCTACATCCTTGGAGTTTATCACCCCAGAATCAGAGGTGTGATCTCATTTCCCATCATGGGCGCTAAAGTGAAAAAGTGGTCACCCAAGTCAATGAGCTCTGAGCCAGCCTCTGGTGGAGAGGGAGAGGAAGGGTCAGGGGAGAGGAGAAGACACGGTGGAGACTTTGAGTGTCAGCTCCAATGAGTCTCCAGATCAAGATGTCCAACCCCCAGCTGCCACTATGATGGGGCCTTCCAAGACATCCCAGATCCAGAATTCTGCTTAAATAAACCGTAACCAAGCCTAAGGGTGTTTTGTACTTTGGGAAACTTCAGTTAATGGGATCCATACGATGAGGCCAGAGAATCTGGCTCCAATCAAATGCCCACTCTTTTTTCATAATAAAAAACACTGACTCCAATAAACGATGTCAAAATGGAGGAGCTGTCCTCAGCCTCCCAGTCAGGAATCATTACCATGTCCACTCCACCCTGCAGTCTTATCGCTGAGAAAGGGCACAGCTGCAACCACATCTATTGCTATTCCTTTGAGTCACAGTCAATCTACTGGAAAAAAAAAAGATTACAAGCCCTAGAAGGAAGTTCAAAAAGATGTCGGTGGTAGGGTGAGCAATTTTCAACTGCTTCAACCTCTACAGTCTCAGTAGGAACTGCATGAGAAAAGAAAGGGAGAAAAATCAGCGATCAGGCAGGAATGCAGACATCACGAGGAATGAGGATGTCCTGCTGTTCTGGACTTGACTATCGCACCACTTGGCTTTGGCTTTGCATCGTGCCCCCTCTTGTTCGAGCGTCTAGCCCCCGCACAGACCCTCTCAGCGCAGGTCCGGGTCGGAAAAGTCAACGTCCGCCTCAATGTGCTGCACTGGAGCAATCTCCTCTGGGGCGAATTGCCAAACTCAGACTTTGTTCTCTTGGTGTCAAGCCTTTTCTTCTTACACGAAAAATAAGAGGAGCAGAAAGGTTATTTCTTTCTGCCAGTTTTTGACAAGCTGTGATGTTCCTGAAAGGGGAAGAACGAAAAACGTGTTCCCCACCCAAACGACGTTACTGTTCGAATATTTTAGCAGTTTAATAAACAGAATCAGGATGGTAAAACTCGGCAGTCAGCAATGTTTAATCATTAACAACCATGTTTAATGCAAATTGCCTGTAATTATGTGTAGAGTGGATTAATTCGTTTTATATGGGCTGGAGGTTTGTGCTTAGAACAGCAGATTGAGGGTTGGAAGTCCTGGGGTCTCCTGTCAGCTCTGCTTGTTAAGTATCTGTATGGCTTTGGTGGAGATATTTCACCTTTCTCTGATGCTCTGAAACCGACACAATGAGCCACCTCTTTCACAGGTGTGAAAGACCAACTCCTAAGGAGCAAAGGAGAGAGGAGGCTCCATCCCACACTAGCCCCACTGCAATCTCCCCATCCACAAACGTTTAAACACAGAAAAGAGTTCCCACTCCAGTTACTTGTCGCCGTCATCTACCGCCCTCCCGGTCCCACCTCCGACTTCTTCAACCACCTTGACCCCTTTCTCACCTTCCTCCTCTCCTTCTCTCTGCCCACTCTGATCCTTGGAGACTTCAACATCCATACGGATGTACCCGACGACTCCTCTGCCGCCCGCCTGCTATCCCTCCTCGACTCTGCCGACCTCCTCCTCCACCATACCGCGCCCACTCACCGACTCGGTCACACCCTCGATCTCGTCATCTCCTACCGCTGCACTATCTCCTCCCTCACCAACTCTGAAATCCCTCTCTCTGACCATAACCTTCTCACCTGCCTCATCTCTCACACTCCCTCCCCCTGCAAATCTTCGCTACTGCCCCACAGAGACCTCCGCTCTCTCGATCCCATCCGTCTTTCCAATAGCATCTCTCCTCACCTTGCCGCCCTGTCCTCTCTTCCCACTCTCGACGATCAGGTCTCCGCTCTCAACTCCACCCTCTCTACTCATCTCGACTCTCTTGCCCCCCTTTCCCTCCGCCGCTCTCGCTCCACTAACCCACAGCCCTGGATCACCTCCTCCGTCCACCTCCTACGCTCCTATGCTCGAGCTGCTGAGCGCTGCTGGCGAAAGTCCAAGCACCAAGCCGACCTCACACACTTCAAATTTATCCTTTCCTGCCTTAACTCTGCCCTCTCCTCCGCCAGGCAAAGCTTCTTCTCCTCCCTCATCGACACCCATGCCCGTCACCCCCGCCGATTGTTCCGGACCTTTAACTCTCTCCTTAGGCCCCCTGTTCCTGCCCCTCCCCCATCTCTCACCCCCAATGATCTGGCCACCTATTTCCTCACAAAAATCAACACGATCAGGTCTGAGCTCCCCAAAGTCACCCCTCCGCCTCTCCCCTCCCCCCCACCAACCCCCTCCCCCCCCACCAACCCCCTCCCCTACTTTCCCATCCTTCCCTGCAGTATCCTCAGAGGAGATCTCCTCCCTCCTCGCAAGTGCCACCCCCTCCACCTGCGCCTCGGACCCCATTCCCTCTCACCTTCTTAAAACCATCGCCCCGCCCTCCTACCTTCCTTAACTTCTATTTTTAATCACTCAATCTCCAAGGGCTCCTTCCCCTCTGCCTTCAAACATGCCCACGTCTCCCCCATCCTAAAAAAACCCGCTCTTGACCCCACTTCCCCCTCCAGTTATCGTCCTATCTCCCTACTACCCTTCCTTTCCAAAATCCTAGAACGAGTCGTCTACAATCGATGCCTAGAATTCCTTAACTCCCATTCTCTCCTAGACCCCCTCCAATCTGGCTTCCGTCCCCTCCACTCTACCGAGACTGCTCTCTCTAAGGTCACCCATGACCTCCTTCTTGCCAAATCCAATGGCTCCTACTCCATTCTGATCCTCCTTGACCTCTCTGCTGCCTTTGACACTGTCGACCATCCCCTCCTCCTCCGTACCTTATCTCACCTTGGCTTCACGCACTCTGTCCTCTCCTGGTTCTCCTCTTACCTCTCTGGCCGATCATTCTCGGTCTCCTTCGCTGGAGCCTCCTCCCCCTCCCATCCTTTAACTGTTGGAGTTCCTCAAGGGTCAGTTCTTGGCCCTCTTCTGTTCTCCATTTACACTCACTCCCTCGGTGAACTCATTCGCTCTCACGGCTTTGACTACCATCTCTACGCAGATGACACGCAGATCTACATCTCCGCCCCTGTCCTCTCCCCCTCCCTTCAGGCTCGCATCTCCTCCTGCCTCCAGGACGTCTCCACCTGGATGTCGGCCCGCCACCTAAAACTCAACATGAGCAAGACTGAGCTCCTCATCTTCCCTCCCAAACCCGGTCCTCTCCCAGACTTCTCTATCACCGTGGATGGCACGACCATCCTTCCCGTCTCTCAGGCCCGCAATCTCGGTGTCATCCTTGACTCGTCCCTCTCGTTCACCCCACACATCCTATCCATTACCGAGACCTGCCGGTTTCACCTCTACAATATCGCCAAGATCCGCCCTTTCCTCTCCACCCAAACGGCTACCTTACTATTACGGGCTCTCGTTATATCCCGGCTAGACTACTGTGTCAGCCTTCTCTCTGACCTCCCTTCCTCCTCTCTCGCCCCGCTCCGGTCTATTCTTCACTCCGCTGCCCGGCTCATCTTCCTGCAGAAATGATCTGGGCATGTCACTCCCCTTCTTAAACAACTCCAGTGGTTGCCTATCGACCTCCGCTCCAAACAAAAACTCCTCACTCTAGGCTTCAAGGCTCTCCATCACCTTGCCCCTTCCTACCTCTCCTCCCTTCTCTCTTTCTACCACCCACCCCGCACGCTCCGCTCCTCTGCCGCCCACCTCCTCACTGTCCTTCGGTCTCGCCTATCCCGCCGTCGACCCCTGGGTCACGTCCTCCCGCGGTCCTGGAACACCCTCCCTCCTCACCTCCGCCAAACTGATTCTCTTTCCCTCTTCAAAACCCTACTTAAAAATCACCTCCTCCAAGAGGCGTTCCCAGACTGAGCTCCTCTTCCCCCTCTACTCCCTCTGCCATCCCCCCTTTACCTCTCTGCAGCTAAACCCTCATTTTCCCCTTTTCCCTCTGCTCCTCCACCTCTCCCTTCCCATCCCCACAGCACTGTACTCGTCCGCTCAACTGTATATATTTTCGTTACCCTATTTATTTTGTTAATGAATTGTACATCGCCTTGATTCTATTTAGTTGCCATTGTTTTTACGAGATGTTCTTCCCCTTGACGCTGTTTATTGCCATTGTTCTTGTCTGTCCGTCTCCCCCGATTAGACTGTAAGCCCGTCAAACGGCAGGGACTGTCTCTATCTGTTGCCGACTTGTTCATCCCAAGCGCTTAGTACAGTGCTCTGCACATAGTAAGCGCTCAATAAATACTATTGAATGAATTGAATGAATGAAAAGAGAAGAACGAGAATCTCTCACCTACTTAGGTGGTGAGACCCACGTAGGACCTTGTTTTTACCCCAATGCTTACAGTCCCTCTAGACTGTAAGCTTTTTGTAGGCAAGGGGCAAGTAGTGACCCAAGCACTTACTACAGTGCTCTGCACATGGTATGCACTCAATAAATACCACTGATGATGATGTCCAAAGCATGTGGGATTAAGTCAGGACATAATAAAGGCAGGAATGGGTGGGCTTCATCATGATGATGATGATGATGATGAAGTATTTATTGGGTACCTTTTATGTCCAGAACACTGCATTAGGTGCTTGGGAGAGTTCAATAAAAGTAAAAGACACAGTCCCTTTCCTCGAGGAGTATACAAGAGCAGTCAGAGAGAGACTCACTGATTGTAGACATACTATAGGGGCAAGAGTAAAAAAAAACAACAACATAGCTACAACTGGTAAAAACAAAACCAAAAATCAATAAAGTAAATGACTGGAAGAAATAAAGCACTATGCACATGAACATGAATGGATCTGTCACATACCTGTGCCTCAGTTCCTTCATCTGCAAAATGGGGATTTGATACCTGTTCTCCCTCCTACTGTGAGTCCCATTTTGGACCTGATTCAATTCACTCATTCAATTATATTTATTGAGAGCTTACTGTGTGTGGAGCACTGTACTAAGCACTTGGGAGAGTAAAACAATAAACAGACACATTCCCTGCCCACAATGAGCTTACAGTCTAGAGGGTGAGGAGACAGGCATTAATATAAATAAATAAATTACAGATACATACATAAGTGCTTTGGGGCTGGGAGGGGAGAAGAACAAAGGAAGCAAGTCCGGGCGATGCAGCAGGGAGTGGGAGAAAAGGAAAGGGAGACTTACTGGGGGAAGTCTTCTTGCAGGAGATGTCCCTGTGTCTGTCGGATTTGAGGGGGGGAGGCATTCCAGGCTAGAGGCAAGACGTGGGTGAGGGATCGGTGGTGAGATCGAGGCACAGTGAGAAGGTTAACATTAGCGGAGCAAAGTATGCGGGCTGGGTTGTAGTAGGAGAGTAGCGAGGTTAGGTAGGAGGGGGCAAGGTGATTTCAGCCAATGGTGAGGAGTTTTTCTTTGATGCAGAGGTGGATGAGCAATCACTGGAGTTTTCTGAGGAGTGGAAAGACTTGTTCTGAATGTTTTTGAAGAAAAATGATCCGGGCACTAGAGTGAAGTATGGACTGGAGTGGAGAGAGACAGGAGGCTGGGAGGTCAGCAAGGAGGCTGATGCAGTAATCCAGGAGGGTTAGGGTAAGTGAATATATCTTGTACAATCTTGTATCTAACCCAGTGCTTAGTACCATCTTTGGCACACAGTAAGTGCACAATGAATGGCATTGATTTATGAGAGTTTTAAAAATAGATCCTCATTCTGTCAGAAGTGGAATGCACATGCCTTGAAGACAGGGCTAGTCTGAAACCACCCAAGACAGATGAACACTTTTCTTGTGTGGGCCTTCAGGAAGGGAAGTTCCATAGCGTGTCTTCTTAACCCAGTCCAGGATTTATAAATCCTTGATTCTGCAAAATCCTTTCCTGAATGAGAATTAAGTACCTCAAGGTCTTGAGCTTATTTTCTTCTGTCCTCCTTCAGTTAAGATGGACAACAATTTGTGACCTTCTGCTATGACCTAACCATTAGTAGACGTATTAGAACATTCCATGGCCAAAGGAAATATCTCCAGTGCCACCAAAGTGGGAGAAAAGCCCTTCTCCCTGATTACTGTTATGAAGGGCTGTTTTGCCTCCCTCCACTTTATTGTATATGCAAATGGGCAGCTTGGTCTCAAAATGCTGGTAGGGACAGGTAGCGGTAATAGTGAAATTGGCACTGGAGAAACCATTTAAGTAGCTGGATCTTGAAAAGCATTTTCCATGCCAGAGAAATAACCTAGGAGAAGAGACCCTGAAACCAGCCAGTCAGGCAATGGGATCCATGACAGATGGAGGAAAAGCAGAATGCACAGGGGCCAATACAAAACCATGTACTGTGTTCACTGACATTACAAAGACACTAGATATCACAAACAGACCATGTTCCTGGAAATTGCTAAGCAAACTCAGCTATCTTGAGAAATTCTCCAAGCTCCTTAGGCTATTCCAAGATGAATGGTTTCAGGTGCCCCATCTAACTCTTTCCCCATCACTGTCCGAATAAATCACGGCTGGGTAGAAGACCCAGTCCTGGTTAACCTATTTCTATGTCGTTGCGCTTGAGGTACCGACGAGGAATCTGGAAGATAGAATCAAAATACGCTTCCAGTCCACCAGGGAACTCTTCGAGCTCAACAGACTTGTACAGATGATTCCCACAGAAACACATCCACAAGGTGACTGCACAGTTTGGCAAAGAATGACTATAGTGCTACGGACTACCAAGAACCATTTAACAAATGCAGTGAAATGCAAGGTAAGGGTCATAAGGGTCACATGACACAATTGAAGACTGACAGGAGCCAGGTGATAAACTTCCTGCTTTCACTATTTGTAAATCATTTTTGTCTGCACTGATTAGATTAGAAGCACCCTGAAGGCAGGGAACATGATGGTTATGGTATTTAAGTGCTTCCTATGTGTTATGCACTGTTTTAAGTGCTGGGTGAGAGGCAAATTAATCAGTTTGGATATAGTCCCTGTTCCACATGGGTCTCACAATCTAAATAGGAAGGAGAACAAATATCAAATCTCCATTTGGCAGATGAGGAAACTGAGGCATAGAGAAGGAAGTGATTTGCCCAAGGTCACAAATCAGGCAAGTGGTGGAGCCTGGATTAGAACCCAGGTTTTCTGACTCCCAGGCCTGTTCTCCATCCATTAGGTCACGTTAGTACAGTTCCTGGCCTTCAGGAGGTGCTCAATAAATATCCAGTGATTGATTGACAAAATTCAGGCCTCCTGACTCCCAGAGGAACACTTACCTTTCAACCAACCGAAGGGCTTCTAACCTAGGTAGAGCGTGAGTCGAGGTTTCAATGCAGACAATGCAGACAATCAGTGTTTCCCCCACACCACAGCTATGTTCATAACTAGTATGGACTTCTCTCTAGAAGTTTCTTCCATGTGCAGAAACTTTTTCTATACACCATGGGTGTGACAGAACCTTTGGGGAGCTGTCAGAGGCAGCTAATTAATGAGACCTGAGAAGACTCATATGTCTGTTTTGACTGAAAACTGGTGGCCTGATTTACTTCAATCTCTGCTTAAGTCTCTGTCCTAGCCCATCTTGGTCCATGTGACTGAATCCAGTCCTAATCAGAGCAGGCATTGATCTTGCTTGTGAGGGGCGGGGGACTATGGCATAAACATGAAACCAAGGGGTATGTGAGAACAAACTCCAAACACCCCATTAGTAACCCCCACTCTGCTTGAACACCCAAAGGCTAGATTTTCTTTTGCTTGAGCCCAAGAAGTCATCCAGACTTGAGGCCTTTTGGCAGAGATTACCCACAGTCCTTCCTTGGTTGAGTAAATTCCTCCCAATAATAATAATAATTATGGTACTTGTTAAGTCCCCTCTCAGGGTCTCACCTGGAGAGTTTCCATTACTCTACTAGTCTCGACTACAGGAGGGAGAGTCAAGCAGAGGCATACCCATTCCATTCCTAGCTTGGGCGGTGGCTGGCGAGTGGAAGGCAGTCTGCTACAAGTCAGAACTCAGCTCTGCTGGTCAGTAGCTGCATGGGAGAGAGTTGAGGGTAGACACTTGGGCTTATTGTGTGGAAGGAGGCAATCGTAAACTATTTCTGTATTTTTACCAAGAAAACTCTATGGATACATTACCGAAACAAGTGCAGATGGAAGTGGGGCATTCTGGGAGAGATGTGTTCATGGTGTCGCTATGGGTCGGGGATGACTCAACAGCATAATAAATAATAATGTTGGTATTTGTTAAGCACTTACTATGTGCCGAGCACTCTTCTAAGCGCTGGGGTAGATACAGGATAAACTGGCTGTCCCACGTGGGGCTCACACTTCTAATCCCCATTTTACAGATAAGGTAACTGAGGCACTGAGAAGTGAAGCGACTTGCTCAAAGTCACACAGCTGACAGGTGGTCGAGCCGGGATTACAACCGTGACCTTTGACTCCTAAGCCCGGGCTCTGTCCACTGAGCCACGCTACTTCTCTAATAATGATGGCATTTGTTAAGCACTTACTATGTGCAAAGCACTGTTCTAAGCGCTGGAGAGGATACAAGGTGATCAGGTTGTCCCACATGGCGCTCAGTCTTAATCCCTATTTTACAGATGAAATAACAGAGGCACAGAGAAGTTAAGTGACTTGCCCAGAGTCACTTAGCTGACAAGCGGTTGAGCTGAAATTTGAACCCATGACCTCTGACTCCCAAGCCCGTGCTCTTTCCATTGAGCCACACTGTTGTTAAGTGTTTACTTATGTGCCAAGCACTCTTCTAAACACTAGTGTAGATACAACTTAATCAGGCTGGGGACAGATCCTGTCCTACATGGGGCTCACAGTCTTAAAGCCCATTTTACAGATGAGGTAACTGAGGCACAGAGAAGTTAAGTGACTTGTCCAAGGTCACACAGCAGACAAGTGATGGAGCCTTGATTCGAACCCATGTCTTCTGACTCCTCAGCCCATGCTCTAAACCACACTGCTTCTCTCAACATTAACCACTCTCTCAGAAAATCCTTCTTTGTGGCTCTACTAAATCCTTCAGCTCTATACCCATTCCTTGTTTTTCTGTCTGCAGAAGGGCAATGGAAAACAGCTGTCATCATTCTTCATAGAACAAGCCCTCACAAACCTGAAGACGATGACTAAATTGCCCAGTCTTCTCTTCTCTGTGAAGAATAATCCCAGTTACTTCATCCTTTCCCCTTCTCACCTGTCCTCACAGGTCTTATTTCTCAACTCTTCAATCATCTTTGGGGAGCCTCAGAACCTTTTTCAAGTTCTCTAAATCCCTCTGAAGCTATAAAGCCCAGAGCCAGAGTGAAATGAAGTGGTAAGATTCTCCAGTGGATGCAAAATAGGCCTGCAATGAAATGGAAGCTAAAACCATCAGCCTCTGTAAGAGTTAACAGGCTCTGAAAGGGCCTAACACATGCAGGGAGTAGCTTCTTCACCCAGCAGGAGCTGGCCTGCCAATTTTTTCCTACAGAAGTTTGTCTTAGAATCTGATCACAGCATCACATCTGGGGACTGCCATTTATTCTGAAGAGTGCATGACTAAGTTTGATGTCGTGGAGGATACACAGAACAAAGTTCATTATTTTAGCTAGCCTGTCATGTCCTTGTCAGAAGCAGCGAGATTCCTGGCATATATGGACAGTTTGCATCTCAGCAGAACCCTAAACTGCCCCTGGATTAAATGTGGATTACTCTGCCTGAATTTTGTATTTTTTATTGCCTGAATGTGATCTTTAAATTGGAATGATCATAATTATTTAACTATAGCCTAACAGCACTACCATTTACTCCATGAACGTGACAAGTATTGTGTTAAAGCCAAACATCAAATACATTTTTTTTGTCATATATGACTTAAAATGTCTAAATATATTGAAATGATCCCAAAAGACTCAATGACTACCTATTTAAAATCCTTGGAACATCTGCCTTTCACTATGTAATGTAACATAGTTACATAATGTCCTTTCACTATGTAATGAAATATTTTGGGGTTTCATGCTTCCTTTTATCTTTTAAACTAATAATGCAAGTCAGAGATGGATGGTCTGAAATTGCTTTTCCAGATTCCAGGGTGGATAACTGGTGGTTTCATTTTCTCTCTTCTCTACAGTCAATACCAGGGCCACCCAATCAGAAGTCAGAATTGGTAAATAACATTTTATCATTCTCTCTGGAGATTATTTCATGTCAATATAATAAACAAACACCTCCAAAGAAGAATAAAATATTTTCCCTAAAGACATTCACTAATATTTGTTTTGGCCTGCTTGAGAGCTCATTTTATCTTATGTCTTGGAAAAACATATATTTGAATTGGGTTGCTGAAATACTAGTAGATTTTCTAACAAAGGATAAATGTGTTTAACATAACTTTTGAAAGGGTTCAGTGGAAAAAGCTTTGTTCGGTCCTAGTTTATTTGTGTTACAAAATGTCTGGCTTTGGAATCTCCCCAATCTACTAAGAAAGTCTATCAATTAAATAAGTCCTGAGTTGCTGACATGTCTCATTTGTAAATTCTGCAGCACTAAATTGACTGCATCCAATGGACACATTCAAGGGCCTTTTCCATGAAGAGAATGGAAGTTAGTGAGTCTGCTTGCTCCTGTCGATTCATTTCACTTCCTTGTGTTTAGAGCTAGAAACATTACTCTTCAAATGCCATTTTTTATGATAAGTTAATGAGAAACTGTACAAAGGAAATGTAACAGCTATTATATATTTAAAGAGGAGACCATTTGATACAGTGACTCAAACAGCATTCCAAAGGTAATTCTAATTAGTATCCCTGGGAAAATTCACAAAGATTGAAAATTGGCTGAAAGGCACTTAAAGAGTAATAATCAATAGCAATGTCTTCATTTGGAGGAGTCGAGAGATGTCACAGAGGTTAGTGTTAGATCCAATTCTAGTTAAGATCTTAATCAATGTTCTACGTGAAAAAGTCCACTCGGTGCTGAGGGAAGCGAAACTGCCTGGAATTAGGCAATTTGCCAACCCCTGAAGAACCCCTTGAGGATGCGGCCAGGTCTATTGCTGTGTATCACCCCCAAGGATGGCTCTATACTCTTATGGGCACCGTAAGTGCAACTGGATGACACGATGGTGGGGATGGCTATGGAGTGATGACGATGGTAAGGATAACTGGTGAGGGAAGTGATGACACTGATGAGTATCATTGATAAGAGACTGTATTTATTCATGTAATTGCCCCATTTTTCAGCATGAATTTTGCAACCCTCAACAGGGGTGGGGCTACTGCACGGATAATTAAGTAGAGCAATTAGGGGAGCAGGATAAAAAAGGGAAGAAAAAAATAAGCATGAGAAAGGGAAAAGAAAGGTGTTTTGCTGTCTGTCTCCCCGTTTTAGACTGTGAGCCCATTGTTGGGCAGGGATTCTTTCTATCTGCTGCCGAATTGTATATTCCAAGTGCTTAGTACAGTGCTCTGCACTCAGTAAGCGTTCAATAAATATGATTGAATGAATGAATGAATGAATGAATGAATGAATGAATGAATGAATGAATCCCTTACTTCATCACACTGGTTCAAGCACATCATCCCATCTTGACCACTGCAAAAGTCTCCAGGGAGTTTCTGGGGATTGAACCAGGACTGGCATAGCCTACTTCAGGGGATCATGGAAATCCAGATAGATTTGAGGAACCCAATCTGAGCTAGTCCTAGCTTGGAATTTCTCAAAATGCCATTCCCTGTCAAACGGGTCCTTAAATGGCAGTCAAATCCCAAATGTTTAGGAAGCATTTCTGACAAGTTTAAGAAAGGGCTTAGGCAGCCCATTTCAGAAAATTTTGTGGTTGCTGTTTTGAGAGCTCATCTCATTTTAAAAATTGTGGTATTTTTTAAGCACTTATTATGAGTCGAGGATTGAACTAAGTGTTAGGATAGATACTGGTAAATCAAGTTGGACGGAGACCCTGTCCCATATAGGGTTTACAGTCTAAGAGGGAGGGAGAACAGATATTTCAATCAGCTGTATTTATTGAGTACTTACTGTGTGCAGAGTACTTAGTGCTTGGAAGACTACAGTACGATAGAGTTGGCAGACATGCTCCCTGCCCACAGTGAGCTCACAATCTAAAGGAGAAGATGGATATTAAAATAAATAAATTATGGATATGTAACTAAGTGCTGTGGGGTTGATAGTATGGTGAATATCAAGTTCTTAATGATAGTTTTTTAAAAAATGGTATTTGTTAAGAGCTTACTATGTGCCAGATGCTGCAGTAAGCACCAGGGTAGATACAAGCTAATCAGGTTAGACCCAGTTCATGTCCCACATGGAGCTTACAGTTTTAATCCCCATTTTACAAATGAGGTAACTGAGGCACAGAGAAGTTAAGCGAGTAGCCAAAGGAGCCTCCGATTTAAGCAGTATTGATCATTTTCTGGCACCACCAGAGAAACCAATGCTCCAACCCAGGAATGTGAAAAGGAGTGATTCCCTGGAAAGGGGAAAGATCTTGTTGGCAGGAAAAGCACATCCAACCACCTCCCTTAAACAGGAAAAAGCAACACTCCCTCATAAAGATCCCATTAGATCCTGCTTGAGAGGCATCTTTAAGATTTCATACTGAGTTGAAGAAGAGCATATGAGGCAGGAGAGATGTGGGCTTGGCTGCAGCAGGACTACAAACTCCTAGCCTGGTAGAAAATCTATTCCAATAGAATTTTGTTTTAGCACTTAATCCAGTCAGTGCTAAGGAGGGGTGAAAACTTAACCAACTGGTCTCTTAAAGAACATGATGGCTCTAAAGAGTGACAAACTGGAAACCTAGAGCTTTATTTGGCTCTGCAGTCAGCCCAATTCTGAAAATTTGGTGTATGCTGTTTTGAGAGTTTATTTCATTAAAAAAATTCTGGTATTTGTTAAGCACTTACTATGATTCAAGGACTCAACTAAATGTTGGAGTAGATTACAGAAAATCAGGTTGGACACAAATCTTTGCAATTAGCCTTGGCTAGAAGGGAACATGGGGCTAGACTGGCAGTTCAGGGTTGGATTCTGGAATTGGGCATAGATGCAGGCATAACCCACTGAACTGAGCATACCAAATGCCATTATAAAATTGTCAATGACAAATGTCATTAAAAAAATGCCATGGAAGGATGGCCCATAATCAATAGTTAAATGGCATCTTTATGAACAGTAACTGAATTGGCCATCACATGAACTCGGGAGCTCTCCTCCCTTGCAACGGTTCCTTGGACCGCCTGGCCCCCATTTCCCTGCTAGCTCTTTAGCAGCTTTTTGGCCGCTGACCTGCAAGTCATCCACGCCGGGACCGCCTCGCTCTCCCGGGAAGCTGAGCCTTGTCACCGCCTGGACCCTTGGAGCCATTACCGCGTGGGCTGGGGATCTCTGTTCCCCTGGGGCACAGCCTTGGCCCGCCCGGCCCCGATTCCCGACAAGCGCCCCCTTTGCCTGCCTCTCGCTGACTCATCCGCGCCTCCCCCGCCTCCCCCGGGGAGCTGCGCCTTTCCCAACCTGGACCTCCGTACCCCCACTCAAGGACTCCCACACTAAGGATCTCCCCCCCCCACCACCCAGACCCCCAGCCACCAGCCCCCATTCTGCCCCCTGCTTGACCCTGGGGACATTATGCTCCCCCGCTCGGGCCTGGTGACATTGCACTCCCCTGCTCGACCCTGGGGACATTGTGCTCCCTTGCTCGGGCCCGGGGACATTGTGCTCCCCAACCGCCCCCCTACTCCACCTGAAGCGGCCATTTTGGGAAGCCCTCACTCCCTCTTCCCTCTTGAGGTGATTCATCTCCCCCACCCCCGCCCCGGGCGACGATGTCCTTGTTCTCACCGTGTTACTTTACCTTAGCCGCCGCCTACGCCCGCAACACAACACCCCACCCCAGCCCCCACCCCCCGGCCGGACAACCTCAGGGCCCCCGCCACCGCCTCAGAGACATTTGGTCATGAGCTCCGGGACTCTCCCGGCCGCTAGCCTCTTGACTTTGAGTTTGATCGGGTCGACCCCCGACCCTGGTCATTGCCCGCTTATTAACACTATTGTAATGTATCATACTGTATCATGTTGCTATATTACCGATTTCGCTTGTTACTGTTTATTGTTGTCAGTGCTGCCACCCACCTCTCTGGCCTCACCAGCCGCTTGACTTTGAGTTTGATCAGGACCCTTAATCAAGTCGACCCCCGACTCTGGTCATCGCCCGCTTATTAACACTACTGTATTGTATCATACTGTATCATGTTGCTATATTACTGATTTCGCTTGTTACTGTTTATTGTTGTCAGTGCTGCCACCCACCTCTCTGACCTCACCATGTCCCTCCACGCCCCCCTCCCTCCCGCTCCTTCCTATCCTCCCCTTCCCCTTCCCCTCTCTCGCCCAGCTCTTTGCCACTCTCTCCGCTGCCTCCTCCCCTGCTCTTCTCCCCCGCCCTAGAACCCCGCTTTACCAGCGCCACCCCTCTTTCCCCTCCCCCTACTCTCCCCCCGCACCAAACCCCCTCCTCACCACCTCCCCCCTTCCCTCTTCCCCACCCATGCCCCATCCCAGTCCTCCTGTCCCACTGCCACCCCTCCTCCCCCTCTCCCCGTCCAGGGCCCCGCCACCTCCTTCCCATCCAAACCCTCCCCTCCCCCCGCTCTGCCCCCCTTGCACCTACAGCTACTTTCAAGTGTGGCCTCTGGAACCCCCACTCCATTACAGGTAAACTACCTTTCATCCATGACCTTTTCCTTTCCCGCTCTCTCCTCCTCCTCGCCCTTTCGGAAACGTGGCTCACTCTCGAAGACACAGTCTCCACCGCTGCTCTCTCCAGCGGAGGCCTCTCCTTCTCCCACTAACCCAGACTCACCGGAAAGGGAGGAGGCGTCGGCTTCCTCCTCTCACCCCGTTGTCGCTTCTGCACTATTCCTCCTCCCCCTTCCCTCTCCTTCCCCTCCTTCGAAGCCCATATCATTCACCTCTACCACCCCCTCCAGATACTTGTTGCTGTCATCTACCACCCTTCTGGTCCCAACTCCGACTTCTTCAACCACCTAGACCCCTTCCTCACCTTCCTTCTCTCCTTCTCTCTGCCCACTCTGATCCTCGGAGACTTCAACATCCACATGGATGTACCCGATGACTGCTCTGCCGCCCGCCTGCTATCCCTCCTCGACTCTGCCGACCTCCTGCTCCATCACACCTCGCCCACTCACCGACTCGGTCACACCCTCAATCTCATCATCTCCTACTGCTGCACTACCTCCTCCCTCACCAACTCTGAAATCCCTCTCTGACCATAACCTTCTCACCTGCCTCATCTCTCACACTCCCTCCCCCTGTAAATCTTTGCTACTCCCCCACAGAGACCTCTGCTCTCTTGATCCCATCCATCTTTCCAAAAGCATCTCTCCCCACCTTGCCCCCCGTCCTCTCTTCCCACTCTCGATGATCAGGTCACCGCTCTCAACTCCACCCTCTCTACTCATCTCAACTCTCTCGCCCCCCTTTCCCTCCGCCGCTCTCGCTCCACTAACCCACAGCCCTGGATCACCGCCTCTGTCCGCCTCCTACGCTCCTATGCTTGAGTTGCCGAGCGCTGCTGGCGAAAGTCCAAGCACCAAGCTGACCTCATACATTTCAAATTTATCCTTTCCTGCCTTAACTCTGCCCTCTCCTCCGCCAGGCAAAACTTCTTCTCCTCCCTCATCGACACCCATGCCCGTCACCCCCGACAATTGTTCCAGACCTTTAACTCTCTCCTTAGGCCCCCTGTTCCTCCCCCTCCCCCATCTCTAACCCCCAGTGATCTGGCCACCTACTTAATCACAAAAATCAACACAATCAAGTCTGAGCTCCCCAAAGTCACCCCTCTCCCTCTCCCCTCCCCCCACCAACCCTCTCCCCTACTTTCCCATCCTTCTCTGCAGCATCCTCAGAGGAGATCTCCTCCCTCCTCGCAAGTGCCACCCCCTCCACCTGTGCCTTGGGCCCCAGTCCCGCTCACCTTATAAAAACCATCACCCCTGCCCTCCTCCCTTCCTTAACTTCTATCTTTAACCACTCAATCTCCAATGGCTCCTTCCCCTCTGCCTTCAAACATGCCCATGTCTTCACCATCCTAAAAAAACCCTCTCTCAACCCCACCTCCCCTTCCAGTTATCGCCCTATCTCCCTACTACCCTTCCTTTCCAAAATCCTAGAACGAGTCATCTACACTCGCTGCTTAGAATTCCTTAACTCCCATTCTTCCCTGGACCCCCTCCAATCTGGCTTCTGTCCCCTCCACTCTGCCGAGACTGCTCTCTCTAAGGTCACCCATGACCTCCTTCTTGCCAAATCCAATGGCTCCTACTCCATTCTAATCCTCCTTGATCTCTCAGCTGCCTTTGATACTGTTGTCCATCCCCTCCTCCTCCACACCTTATCTCACCTTGGCTTCACAGACACTGTCCTCTCCTGGTTCTCCTCTTATCTCTCTGGCCGGTCATTCTCGGTCTCCTTCGCAGGTGCCTCCTCCCCCTCCCATCCTTTAACTGTTGGAGTTCCTCAAGGGTCAGTTCTTGGCCCTCTTCTCACTCATTTACACTCACTCCCTTGGTGAACTCATTCGCTCTCACGGCTTTGACTACCATCTTTGCCCCTGTCCTCTCCCCCTCCCTTCAGGCTCGCATCTCCTCCTGCCTCCAGGACGTCTCCACCTGGATGCCTGCCACCTAAAACTCAACATGAGCAAGACTGAGCTCCTCATCTTCCCTCCCAAACCCGGTCCTCTCCCAGACTTCCCTATCAACGTGGATGGTACGACCATCCTTCCCGTCTCTCAGGCCCGCAACCTCGGTGTCATCTTTGACTCGTCTCTCTCGTTCACCCCACACATCCGATCCGTTACCAAGACCTGTCGGTCTCACCTTTACAATATCGCCAAGATCCGCCCTTTCCTCTCCACCCAAATGGCTACCTTACTGCTACAGACTCTCGTTATATCCTGGCTAGACTACTGTGTCAGCCTTCTCTCTGATCTCCCTTCCTCCTCTCTCTCCCCGCTGCAGTCTATTCTTCACTCCGCTGCCCGGCTCATCTTCCTGCAGAAACGTTCTGGGCATGTCACTCCCCTTCTTAAACACCTCCAGTGGTTGCCTATCAACCTCCGCTCCAAACAAAAACTCCTCACTCTAGGCTTCAAAGCTCTCCATCACCTTGCCCTTTCCTACCTCTCCTCCCTTCTCTCTTTCTACTGCCCACCCCGCACGCTCCACTCCCTTGCCGCCCACCTCCTCACCGTCCCTCGGTCTCGCCTATCCCGCCGTCGATCCCTGGGCCACGTCCTCCCACGGTCCGGGAATGCCCTCCCTCCTCACCTCCATCAACCTAATTCTCTTCCCCTCTTCAAATCCCTACTTAAAGCTCACCTCCTCCAAGAGGCCTTCCCAGACTGAGCTCCCCTTCTCCCTCTACTCCCTCTACCACCCCCCCTTCACCTCTCCGCAGCTAAACCCTCTTCTCCCCCCTTTCCCTCTCCTCCTCCCCCTCTCCCTTCCCACCCCCTCAGCACTGTACTCGTCCGCTCAACTGTATATATCTTCATCACCCTATTTATTTTGTTTAATGAGATGTACATCACCCTGATTCTATTTATTTGCCATTGTTTTTATGGGATGTTCTTCCCCTTGACTCTATTTATTGCCATTGTTCATGTCTTCCTGTCTCCTCTGATTAGACTAAGCCCATCAAAGGGCAGGGACTGTCTCTATTTGTTGCCAATTTGTACATTCCAAGCACTTAGTACAGTGCTCTGCACATAGTAAGCGCTCAATAAATACTATTGAATGAATGAATGAATAGTTCAGTATGATGGCACACGTTCTAATCCATCTTATCCCACTGCAAACCCTTAATCATATTAACTCATTCAATCATATTTATTGAGATCTTACTGTGTGCAGAGCACTGTCCTAATCGCTTGGGAGAGTACAATATAACAATAAACTGCCACACTCACTGCCCACAACAAGCTCACAGTCTACGGGGGAGGGAAAGGACCAAATATAAGCAACACCATAACTGCTTCACAGTTGGTTGTTCACTCTATTCAGCTACTGTTATTCTTTTATGCTGAATTGTTGGTGCACTACTACTATCAAGAATCCAATACTCTTGATATGGAACTGGAGTCAGCATGAGCTTTCCCTGACCTCTGAGAAACACAGGACACAGGCCTGGGAGGCAGAAGGACCTGGGTTCTATAGCTGGCTCTGCCATCTGCCTGCTATGTGACCTTAAGCAAGTCACTTCACTTCTTTGAATCTCAGTTACCTCATCTTTAAAATGGGGATTGAGACCGTGAGCCCCAAGTGGGACATGGACTGTGTCCAACCTGATTAGCCTGTATCTTCCCCGGCGCTTAGAACAGTGCCTGGCACATAGAAAGTGCTTAACAAATACTGTAAAAAAAAAAAAAATAAATTCCTCAAGTGCTGGATCCCAGGAATCAGGAATGCTGAGAGTATCAGGTCTGTCATCCCCAGAGCCAAGCTGTTTCCCTAAGGCAGGTAAAATCAACACCCCCTCAAAAAGATCCAATTAGATCCTACTTGAGAGCCATTTTTAATATTTCTTACTGAGATGAAGAGTCTGAGGTGGGAGAGATGTAGAGATGGCTCCAGCAGGACCAGAAGCCCCGGGATACGTAGGGAATCTGTTCCAGAAAGAACCTGTTTCAGCATCTAATCAGGTGCAAGGAAAAGGGAAGGGGGAAGTGAAGTGCTGATTGCTGAGTGAGAGAGAGAGAAAGCAAGAATGAAGGGGAAAAGGGAGCGGATCTGAGGATTCATGAAAACTCTCCCCAGGGTATTTATCGGAAGCAAGTACCAGGCTCGACATTATGGAATTCATTTGCAATAGCAAATAAAATGGAGATAGGGTTACTTTGTTATGGCTTTTCCACAACTCTGCAATTTTCTTAGTGGGTCTGCTTTATTCGCAGCTTATCCAGTCTAAAGACAGAGTATTTGTAGAGGTTTGAATCTCCGCATTTTTACAGGATAATTCTGACTCAGTGAGTTTTCAAAGTGCTCTTTGGAGAGAATATTAAAACACTCTTGGTTGTATTTAGTCCAAAATAATATAGGCAGATATGAAATTAGAAACTCCTTCTGGTTTGCAGGATGTTTCTGAGGGGATTGTATGATTTCCAAGAACAATGGTCATTGCCCCAATCTCCCTGTCACTGTACCTGCAAGCCACACTTCAATACGTTGTTGTGATTTCCTTGCTATTATTTGACATATGGCTCTAGGTAATAAAATAATAGGCTGCCCCAACTTTACCTCTCCCAGTCATTTTCCTCTCCTTTATTGCTCTGGGAAGACTTTCACACTCCAGCATTTTGGGTCCATCCCTACTGGTAGTACTTTGTGAATAAAAGAATACATCTGTAGGCAAGAACAGTAGATTCAGGTGAAATGAAAATCATTGTTAAAACTAGAATAGACCTTAGAGAACCCAGGGAGCCAAAATAGCTTTAGAGAAAGTCACCATGATCCACAGCTTTAATGAAAGGCAATCGAGAAGAAAAAGAGCTTAGGGAACACACAGGAGGCAAAGCAGTGCACTTCAGACAGGGCAAAAAGGGGAGGAATTTTCAACACCGATTCTGAGAACTGACACCACCTTTCAAAACGGACTCCCCCCAATACCTGCCATCCTAGACTGAAAGCCCCTTGTGGGCAGGGGACATGTCTACCAATTCTATTGTTTTGGATTCTCCCAAGCACTTAATACAATAATCTGCAAAGAGTAAGTGATCAATCAATGCCATTGATTGATTGATTTGATTGATTCATTCATTCAATAGCATTTATTGAGCACTGACTATGTGCAGAGCACTGTACTAAGTGCTTGGAATGTACAATTCGGCAACAGATAGAGACAATCCCTGACCAATGACGGGCTCACAGTCTAAACGATATAAGGGGTTGATATAAGGGGTTGGTTTTCAGACCAATTGCTCAATCACTGATAGAGTGTTTACTACATGCACAGAGCACTGTACTAAGTGCTTGGGAGAGTCCATGAGAGTAAGTAGACAAAATCCCTGTCCTTAAGGAGCTTACAGTCTAGCAAAGGTAACCTGTCTACAAAGAGGATGGAAATGTCCTCACCTCTTGCCCCCAGAGAGAGGAGTTGGGTGCATTTGTTTGGGAACCACCCAAATGCAGATTTGCAAACAGTCAAAACCTACATGGGCCGCACATGAGGCAAAGTCACACTTGAGATTCTGAGTCCAGGGCTGAATTCTCAGGAAGAATGCACCTGCCAAAAATTGCAGGTGTAGGCCTCTGGCCCTAAGCCTATAAGACTGTGTAGCTCCAGCAAGGGATCAATCAATCAATTGTATTTATTGATGGTGTACTCTGTGCCAAGCACTGTACTAAGCGCTTGGGAGAGTACACTATAACAGAGTTGGTAGACATGTTCCCTGTCCAAAATGAGCTTACAGTCTAGAGGGGGGAGACAGACATTAATATAAATAAAAAAATGGATATGTACATAAGTGCTGTGGGGCTGAGGGACTGGCTAATAAAGGGTGTAAATCTAAGTGCAAGGGCAATGCAGAAGGGAATGGGAGAAGAGGAAAAGAGGGTCTAGTTAGAGAAGGCCTCTTGGAGAAGATGTGCCTTCAGTAAAGTTTTGAAGGTGGGGAGAGTGAGCGTCGAGACTTTGGAGGTGGGGAGAGTGATCATTGCTGAGATACGAAGAGGGAGGGTGTTCCGGGCCAGAGGCAGGATGTGGTCGAGTGGTCAGCGATGAGATAGATGAGGAATGACAAGCTGACAGACTCTCCCCTAGGCCAAGAGATATGCAGCATGGTCATCCCCTTGCCACCAGAAGGGAATGAGAAGGCATACTCCAAACACCAAAAGTAATTGGATGAAAAGTTGCCATGAGAGGGCTCTGGGATAATTAGTTTTTCCTGAGTGGTTGGGGGAAGCTTGGTTTTGAGCGGTCCGTAGTTAAACAATCTTTATATAATTCACTTTCTCTAAGAGAAAATGAAATCATTTTCCAGTGAACCTAGAAAGATCCTGGAAACTTGAATCTAGCCATGCCACTGACCACAGCTCACACTCCTCCCCACTGTCTCAAAGATTTACCAGCATTTTTTAAAATGGTATTTAAGAGCTTACTATGTTCCAGGCACTCTACTAAGCACTGGGGTAGATATAAATTAATCAAGTTGGACACAATCTGTCCCACATGGGGCTCAGTCTTAATCCTTATTTTACAGATGAGGTGACTGAGGCACAGAAAAGTTAAGTGCCTTGTCCCCTAAGGTCTCACCGCAGACAAGTGGAGGAGCCCAAATTAGAACCCAGGTCTTCTGACTCCCAGGCCAGTGCTCTATCCACTAGGCCACGCTACTCCTCAGTCCCAATCCCACTCCCACTCTTCCCCAACTGGCTAGCTTTTTTTTCATTCTCCAGTGATTACTGTCACCCCTTCCACCCATCTCCTGGATAAAGAAACTTGCATCTGGGCGACCCAGGGAATCATAGAAAATTCATGGCAACCAGGACGACATGGGGCCTTTCCATCTCTACTTAGGGTTCTGCATTGGCTGGTGGAAATAAGCTCCCTCTTCTAGGGACTGCTGTTTGAATCTCCATTTTTGCAAACTCACCAGGTAAGCAGCCCTAACCCCACACCCCAAGCACAGTCCTCACAGATTCCCATGGCTTTAACAGCTCTTCTGTCCCCTCCTGCAAACTTGTCCCTTTGTCTTCTGGGACCCTCATGCCCTCTACCCCGCCATCCTATAGCTCTTCTTTTAACTGATTTATTGTTTTAACAGCTCTTGTGCTGCTGAGTTCTATCAGGACCTACTTCTGCTGCCCCTTCTATTGCTCTCCCCTTCTCCATTTTGTCCTAGCCACTTTCATAGCTAGTGATCCCCAGTTTCTAGGACTGTAATGCCTGGGGGTTTGCATAGAAGTGGGATGGGATGAAGGGAAAGCAGTTGGCAGTGGAGGGGGAGAGAAAGGAGGGAAAGAAGGATGAGGAGGATGAGGAGGAGAGAAAGGAGGAAGAGGAGAAAAATGAGAAGAGGAGGAGGGGGTGGGGGAGAAGATCCAAGCCTCTCCCTTCACCACCCCAATCTCCTCTGCTACTATCACTACCTTCTCTTCCTGTATTCCACCACACAGGTCCAATCCCGCTCCCTGACTTTGTAGCCTCAGAAGTAGGGACTAGCTGTCAACATGGGCCAGGATTTGGGGAGCAAAGGAGCAATAAGATTCCCTGATGGGACCCAGCAGTGTCAGAGATGTAGAAAAAAATAGAAAGGGGTGTAGGGGCCCAAAGAAACAAGGGAGTGAATTTGAGGTTTGGGGGAGGGTACGGGAAAGCTGAAAGTCATGGGGACCCCTAGGAAGGAAGCCTAGGTTTATGTACTTCAGAGGGAGGTGGGGATAACTGGACCAGAAAGAAGGTCTCTCAATCATCTCCTCATCTGCTCCCAAGCACAGAGTCCCTCATTTTCTAAAATACTTAGGTTCTTCCAGATAGTGTTCTTTAAGGACGGGATCCTCATAACCTTTTTTTTTCCCCCCTAAAGTCTGAGATTACCATGCATTTTTCCCTCTGCTTTATTGGATAATTTTGCAACTGTAAATCTCACGGTGTTACTGAAAATGGGATCCTCTTTGTCTAAATCCCTGCAATCACTACTCCTGGCTCAGAGGTATATATTTTACCCTCGTGCGTTTGAGCGTTGTTAGTCATTGCTAAAAATAACAACTGTGAAGGGGAAATCTGAGAGTTGAAAAATGATCCCAAATTGCTTACTATTTAAATCACATTTCAGAACGAATGTAATCACCCCATCCACTTTATTTCTCTGCCAGACAACCTTGAGCAGAGTGGGATTGCTATACTGAGGATTTTGATGAGTTGTTACCAGCTCGCCATAGCCCACAGAGGATGGAGGGTCTCCTAGCACGTGGTGGAGTGTGCTTTAAGGCAATTTTTTAAAACTTGCTCCACAGCCCCCTGAACTGCAGGTAAATGTCAGAGAGCTTGTCGGCTTAGAGGAGGGTTACTGTTTGCTGGAGCTTGACTCTCAAGTGAATGGCTTACTGCAGCACTAATCAAGGCACAATCTGGCCCCAGCTGAAGGATGCTCTGTGTAATGATCTGAACCACATTTACCCAAAGTCTAAAGATGTGTTCATGCACAGAGGAAGTTAATTGGATGGAAAAGGAAGTAACAATTCAAAAGCAAAACAAAATGCAGCATGTCGCCATATCAATGGCCAAAAGCAGAATTTGACTACACGCTAGCAAGCTCCAGAATGAGCCCATTTCTGTGGCCCTTTCCTCACTTGGAAAGAGGCGATTCACATCACAGGACAAGCTTGTCCCCTTCTCACAGTACGCCATGAATCTCGGCGAGTAAGGCATTATGTGGTGAGCAGTTAGCCTAACGACGATAGTGAAACATTCTGGACTGAATGATTTGAATTTCAGCATTCCGCCTGAGGTTTCCCACACGTGTGTTAATAATATTAGAACACTTAGTTTAGTAGTGTATTTGACATTTAAATATGGAAGGCAGGGATTCATTAAAGCTGCAGAAACAGCGATCACAGAATTTGGTAAAAGCATTTGGGGAAAGAAAAAACAAGCCCAGGTCTTTTCAAAGAGAGGCAGAAATGGTGTAATAAGAGGGCCATAACCTATGTTTTTAGGTTGATGACTTTTGTCTCATTAGGTGCACCTTTAACTGTGATAAACATCCACTTAAATGAATATCATTTCCTTACAATTACAGCGGGGTCATACATAATACACTAAGTTTCCCTGGCAGCCTGTGTGATAGTCATGCATATTTCATGAGCAGTTTTATTCCCCAAGTGTGTTTCGAGCAATGCTCAATCCCACGGCATTGGCTTGGAGGAAAGACAGGTCTTGTCCATAAAAAGATCACATGGCAATTATTGTAACTGTGCCCTTCATCGTGGTGAGGCAAACAGTGACCCGCTCACAGTATCGGACGGGTCTGGTATCAATTTCCTCCTTAGGTTATATCATTTCTCTTATTTAGCAGTGGATATAGAGAATGTGTTTGCTCTGATTTTATTTGCCAGGATGTAAATGGCTCAGATAATACTGAGCAATGTAGGGCGGTCAGCCCTTAAGAGAATACTTGTAGAAACATAATGAGGGTGGAAAGAAAAAAAAATCATGTCCGCATGCCTACTACATGCTAAACACTGGTGAGGCAGGAGCAAATCTATCCTGGTCCACAGAGCATGGGCAGACAATGTGAGTGAGCCAACATCTGTTTATGTAAGGTGCCTGGGTTTTGGGAAATGAAGGATCGGTATGATACAAAGCAGAAAGGAAATTTGCCGGCACAAGGACCACCCTAAGCCTCTTTAGTGTCTCGCTTTCCTTAATAGCCACTTCTCTTTCAAGGTCTAGTCAGTTCATCAAGATTAGATCTCATATTTTGGATATTTCCCATCAAACCTGGCATAAGCCTGCAGGAGCACAAGCCCAGTCTTCCAGACTTTAGAATTTCCCAACCCGTGTTGGACAGAAACATAAAAATGAAAAAAAAGAGGGAGTTATTCTGTTTTCACAAAAACAGTCCAGAAGGTGGAAAAATATTCTTTTGGAATTTTTAATTATTGACTATATCATACCATCACAAAGGCAGGGCCAGGAGGTTCTGATGACAACATTTGATTTAAAAAAAAAATATTTTCAACAAACATTTGCTTGAAGCAGTCTCAGAAAAAAGAAAAAGAAACCATGTGTTCTTCTGGATGTACTAAATAATATTAAAGTTAAAATAGGAGGGACTGCCAAGCTGAGCCCATCACTGGGCTTGGATTGTCTCTATCTGTTGCCGAATTGTACATTCCAAGCACTTAATACAGTGTTCTGCACATAGTAAGCACTCAATAAATACTACTGAAGGAATGATCACAGGGCAGGAGCTGAAACCCCCTTCACCCCTGCAGCAGCAATGCCAATGTAAACCCCAGGAACTTGTTTGCATAGTGCCAGGGGCACCCCACTTGGTTGCCACAGCTGCAATTGATCATTCCAAATCAAAGGAAGCTGTAGCTGTCTCTGCTGGATCAACTAGAAAAAAGCAAGTTGAGAAAGATACTCTGGCATGACTGTTATCAAAATTGAACTGGAATGTGTTTCAAATTGTTCCTCTGTTGAATTTGCAGTGCCTCAAAGCTTTCCCACAATAAATCAAGTTTTCAAAACCCATAGAATCTCAACGATGCATCAGAAATGCTTGGATATCTTTTCTTGTCTATACTAGGCTAGCCCAGAATCAGCTGTGAATCAGCCATGACTCAGCACTGAATGTGATGATTAAATGGGAGGCACAAGGAAACCCTCTGATGTCCCCATTCGGAGGGTGGTTTTGTAGGCCCAGCTTTGGCAAATGAGGGTGTCAATTACAGTGGGAAACGAGAGTCAAAGACCTGGACTTGGAGAGGAAGAAGAAAACAGAAGTGGGACTCCAGATGGGGAAAATTAGTGAGAAGGAGAAAGGTGTGGTCTCTGGGAGCAAACACTGTAACCTGTTCCAAGCGACTTTCCACATGAAGATTTCAGCCGCCGACTTGTCAGACAGCAGAGGCGAACGTGAACCTCTGCTAAACCCTGAACATGACTGAACCGTGCAGACGTTTCTTGGGATCCATTAAATTCTATTTGACATACATTAAAAAAGATTTAATCACAGATGCCAGTCAGCTAACCAACCCATTAATCTAGCTGTTTTTCCTAAGAAAATTGTATTTAAAAAGGCCTTTTTTCTCAATTTAATTTAGTCATCCTTTTAAATTTCATGTATTTATCATGTAAATGTGCCTTATTTGCAAAAGAAAAGCACAGGACTCAGTGAAATAAATAGTTATTTCATTAAAATGGATACAAAAAACCCTGTGATTAGGGTAATTAATTTGCACACTAAAAGCTATCTTCCTGGTTCAGATCATTAATATTGATGGTGTTCGATTTTGTTCTCAGTAATGTTCCTTGAAATTCTTTCAGAACTGGCAAACAGGGATGAAAGGGCTGCCTCTGGGACTAGAAATGAGGCTTCGGGGGGCCCTTTGGGCTCTCCCTTCCTCCCATTCAGAGTCTGAACACTGGGGCCTTGGCGTGGGCTGATCTGGCTTGACAGGAGAGGCCTTGTGGGCTCAGTGGGCATAGTTGCTGAGGGATGCCTGTCACAGACCGACATCTCCCTTCTTTTGGAAGAGAAAAAAATTTTAATTGCAAACTAACATTACCAGAGATTATGTCTAGGTAGCACATGCTGTTCCAGGCTGCCGTGCCAGGCTGCCAGGCAGCGTCTGTCAATATACCTTCCTCATTAGATCCCATCTGCATATTATGCAAATGGAGTCAAACAGGGTCCCGCTTTGATACATCTCTGCCACAAGTTATAGTCGAGGCACATATTTTGTTTTTCTTCTTTTCCACCAAGGACCTAGCAGGAGAGGTGTCACATCAATGTGGGGCACTACCAGTTGCAGCTGTAGGCAAACTCACGGGAAAATCAAATCCGGGAACAATTTTCTATTGCTCCTGCATGTTCAGACCTCCTCTGCTGTGGAAAACAAATTCACAATTCACTACAGGCTGCAATGTAGATACATATGCATATTGACTATAACAGTGGAGGTTTCTTTAACTGCAGGCTGGGCCTCCTGTCAGAACTGGGAATAGAGTTAATCATTTTTAATTACAGACAGAAGAGGGGGATTCTATCTGAGGCTGATTTCCATTTTCCTTGTCGCTCATTCTCTTTATCTGACACAGTGTGCACTAGAAGGTCCCATTCCCTCATGAAAAATGTTCTAAGTTACACAAAGTACAATAATTGCTCTACCGTCTCTACCATGGAGTGGATTTCAGACCCGTAAATCACTTCAGAAAATTGGGATTCCAAAGCAGAGATCTTGACTATTTGTTCTTGTTTTTTCCCTGAGGTACTGGGTTGGAGTGTCAAAAATGCTTATGTTCATATTGAACACTGTCTTTATAGAGACCACATCCTGGGCAGATTTATAAGAGGGCTTTATTTGACTCCTGTTCATTTTGGATTCAATCCAACACTTACTGACATTTCAGTGTTCCTGCCCTTTCTTTCTCTTTCTCTGTTCCATTTGTCCAATCTGAATTATAACTCGGTAGATGCCCTGATGAGCAAACTAGTGCAGCTGCATATACTCCTGAGCTGATAGTTTCCACAGCTCAGAGCTTTTCTAGCCAGAGCTTTTAAAAACTTTAGTAAACTAGACTACCCAGAATCCTCTTGAACTTCGACAGCTTCCAGGAAACAACAAACAAATACACAAGCAAACATGAGCCTTTCCAAATCAATCCCAAGAATCCTGGGCATTGGGAATTTTCCATCTTGTTACATGTACTGCTTTAAGTGATATCCTCTCTGGGCACTTCCAGGAGCTATAGGTTTGCAGTCACCACAGTAGTAGTCAGGTTCTAGCAATGTGCTAATTATTAACTCATCATTATTCACGGCAAGTGCACAGCAAATCACTTAGCTGTTTGTTTTTAAAATCTAAGCCTTTCTTTTTTCTTTTTCATCAGTCTTGCTCAGGAAGGCATGTATGGACTAAAAGACGTTTAGTAAAACAAGACAAGGAAGAGACACTGCCTTAGGTTTTGGGGAGTGGCAGTCCAGATCATTTGCATTGTACAATGTTCAGCCTTTTTCTTGTTCCCCTTTCCTCCTCTTAAACAGCTAGTCACCCCTACTTAATAATAATAATAATAATGTTGGTATTTGTTAAGCGCTTACTATGTGCAAAGCACTGTTCTAAGCGCTGGGGTAGATACAAGGTAATCAGGTTGTCCCATGTGAGGCTCACAGTCTTAATCCCCATTTTACAGATGAGGGAACTGAGGCACAGAGAAGTAAAGTGACTTGCCCAGAGTCACACAGCTGACAAGTGGCGGAGCCAGAATTCGAACCCATGACCTATGACTCCCAAGCCCGTGCTCTTTCCACTGAGCCACGCTGCTTCTCTCCTTCCCTCACATGGCTTCCTAACAGCTGCAGGAGACAGGTCAGTGGGCTTCTTCTGTTCCCTGGCACCCTTAAGTGTGGGAACTAGAAAAACTCTTGCTTGTGAAGTTGAATGCCCCCTCAGATATTACGCCTCAGAGGCAGCAGTCATGGTTGGAAGGGAGGTGCAATACTGAATGGCTGGGTTGGCCCATTTGACTTCGTATGAAGGGTGAAAATAAACGAGTTGGCTCCTGACTCTTGGAGCAGCAAGTTATGGGCACACAAATGCTCCTTCCTTATCAGATTTCCATGGAGTCACAGGGCCAACCTTCATTAAGGCTGATTGGTTTTAAACCAGTAGAAGAGAAAGAGGAGATGGAATTAGCATAGCCTAGTGAAAAGAGCATGAGCCTGGGAGTCAGAGGACCTGGGTTCTAATCCCGGCTTTGCCACTTGTCTGTTCTGTGACCTCAGAGCAGACAAGATCATTGTCCCACATGAGGCTCACAGTAGTAATAATTAATGGTATTTGTTAAACACTTACTATGTGTCAAGCACTGCTAAGTGCTGGGGAAGATACAAGTTAATCAGGTCAGACACAGTCCCTGTCCCATGTGGGGCTCACCGTCTATGTAGCAGGGAGAAAAGTGTAGTCTGGTGGATAGAGCACAGGCCTGGGAATCAGAAAAACCTGAGTTCTAGTTCTGGCTTGGCCACTTATCTGCTGTGTGACTTTGGGCAGGTTGCTTCACTTCCCTCTGCCTCAGTTACTCCATCTGTAAAATTAAGATTAAGAATGTGAGCCCCATGTGGGACAGGGACTGTGTCCAACTTGACTATCATGTGTCTACCTAGCTCTTAATACAGTGTCTGGCACATAATAAACACTTAACAAATACCATTCATAAAACCCAAAAAACACAGGCTGATTTCACTCGGGATCTGATGCTCCATTAAAAAAGTGTCTCAGGAGGAAACTCCATTTAAATCCAGAAGCAAATGTTTTCTGTAATGAAAAAAAGGTTCTGCAATCCTACTGGAGAAGGAGACCATGTAGCACCAGGAGATAGTTATACCTACAACCTCTTCCTGTGCCCTTCTCCAATTTACTGCATAACCTTGACTAAATGACCTCTCCTCTTGGACAGCTACCTTCCCATCAGTCCATGGAAATGACAGTGCTCTAGCTGTGGCAGCCCATCAATAACAGGGGTGTTAGGAGGATTAATAAGAGCTTGTAAAGAGCTTTGTAAAAACAGTTTGTAAACAGATTTGAGCTTTTGGGGAGCCAGCTGCTGTATGAACTCGAAATATTAATAAAGTATTTACACCCAGGAGTGTAGAGAGTGTTAACGCTACTGGAATAATGAAATCATCAATTGTGAGTCATTCAGGGAGAGAGAGGCCCATTCAGTACATGAAATTCTGAAGAAATGGACTCTTCTGCTCACTGAAAATGACACATATAATGTGATACCAAGACAGACACATGGAGGTGAAACTGCTCCTGCATAAATTTCCCTACCTTACAAAATTTGGAGTGGATTTGTACTTTTATCCCTATTTTGCTCCCACAGAATTTGCAGACTTTTCATCTGGAGGGAGAATGTTTTGAGTCGTGTTAGCCTGTCAATTGTCTCTGACACTGTAGACTACTCCCTGCTTCTGGAAATTCTAACTAATCTTTATTTCACCAACACAGTTCTCTCCTGATTCTCCTCTTAACTCTCTGGCTCTTTTTTAGCATCTTTCTCACGTTCTTTGTCTGTCTCCCATCCTGTGACTGTGGGTTCTGGGTTGTCTATACATGTCACTTTATATTCATTTTCTGGGAGAACTCATATGCTCCTATGGCTTCAATTACTACCTCTACTCAGATCGATCTCTCTACTCCCAATCTCTCCACCCAGCTACGATCTACTACTTCCTCATTTTTTTTTATGGCATTTGCTAAGTGCTTACTCTGTGCCAAGCACTGTTCTAAGTGCTAGGGTAGACAGAAAGTAATCAAGTTGGACACAGTCCATGTCCCACATGGGGCTCACAGCCTTAATCCACATTTTACAGATGAGGGAACTGAGGCACAGAGAAGTTAAGTGACTTGCTCAAGGTCATACAGACAACTGGTGAATCCCCAATTAGAATCCAGGCCCCTGGCCCGAGCTCTAACCACTATACCACACTGCTACCTCTTGTGTGCAAGACACTTCTTCAGATGTCTCAAGCTCAGTATGTGAAAATCTGACCTAAATGCTCTTCTCCCCTTAATTTTCCCATCACAGTTGACATCATCTTTCATGTTTTTAAAGCTCACAACCTTGGCATTATCCTTGATTCCTCTTTCTCATTCAACTCTTGCATTCGGTCTGTTGGTGAATTCTGGTGGTTTTTCCTTCATGACATTTCCAAGATTTCCCCTCCTCTCCATCCAAATGCTCACCACCTTGGTCCAGATATTCATCATATCCAGGCTTGACTATTGCATCAGCCTTCAGCTTCTTCCCTCTCCTCTCTGCTGCTCGGATCACCTTTCTAAAACATATCCGATACATCTCTCAAAAACTTTGAATGGTTACTATCTATTGTCACATCAAACAGAAATCAATCTAGAACACTTATTGAGTGCCTAGTGTTTTCAGAGCACTGTATGGAGTGCTTGGGAGAGTACAACAGAGTTAGCAGACAGGATCCCTGCCCTCAAGGATCTTACAATCTAGTTAGGGGAGACAAAAACTAAAATAAATTACCTATAAGAGGAAGTAATAGAGTATAAAAATGTTTACATAGGTGCAATCTGGCGTGGATGTGAGTAGTCAAGTGCTTAGGTGGTGTGGCAGGGCTGAAGTAGCAATTTTGGGGATATTAACTGGGGAAATTAGAAATTAATTGGCTAAGCCCTCCTGTAGGAGCTGTGATTTCAAAAGAGCTTTGAAGCCTTCTGACCAGTGGCTTTAAGGCACTCTATCAGCTTTCTCTCCCTTTTCATATTAGCTTGCACTCTCCACTCTTCCCAAGCTCGCATTCTCACTTTTTGCCTCATTCTCGAGTCTCCCACCTCCAACGCCTGGCTCACACCCCTCTTCCTGCCCGGAACTTCTTCCCCTTTTCATCTGTCAGGCCACACTATGATTGATTGATTGATTTAAATGTCATTAAAATCTGTGGTATAGGGCCATACATCCTTTCCCTGTATAAGAGGAAAAGATAAACCTGTCCCTAACACAGAACTCCAGAGATTTAGTGTCATCCTTGACTCCCATTGCCTTTCAACTTTCACGTTCAATCTACTGCCATATACTCCCATTTCTTCCTAAAGAATTTCTCCAGAAACCATCCTCTCTGTTGCATCCAAACTGGTTCAAGCGCTGGTCTTAGCACAGCTAGATCACTGCATCAGCCTCCTCACTCATCTCCCAGCCTCTAGGCTCTCCCGACTCCAATCTATAGTACACGCTCTTGCACAGATCACTTTCTTGAAAAATCACATGGCCTACATCTTTCTTTTCTTCAAATGCCTTCACTGTGTTCCTCCCCATCAGATAAAAACTCCTGCCAATTGGCTTTAAGACTCTCCACCCACAAGCCTCACACACTACAGTGAGCCTCGTAATGTTGCATCCCAGCTTCTCAAGGCGGGATTGTCCCCATGAGCCTCACATACCCTTGTAAGCTTCAAGAACGCTACATCCTGGCTCCCAGGGAGGATTTCATGTTTGCTGCTATAACCTGGCCCCTGTCCCTGCCTCTCCAGAGGACAGAGGTTGTTCAGGGGGGCTCCAGGGGTGTTATACTGGGGGGGGGGCAGGTACCTCAAACAGCTGTGGAAGGGGCAGGAGCAGGGATAATGGAATGCCCCACCTCCTTTTTCCATGGCTCCACCCCTTCATCCCTAGGCCAGTGACTACATAATTCTAATCACTTATACAACAGATGAAGGACTTAAAGGACTTTGTCTGATAATTGGGTTGTACTTCAAAATGACACAAATCCTTCATGGAACAGTCTAGGACACACTAGTTCCTGTGCAAGCAGGAGTCTTTCTGTAAGGATGCAATATTAGTTGAAATTATATGGTTTTATAAATAGGATCTATAGCAGACTATAGTAGGCCCAGTCTTTCTGAGCCCGCTTGCTGTATGTACCACTCCTTCCAAATGGCAGTTGGAAACCCCAAGGTAGGAGCTTCCCGATTCACATTTTTTTTAAATGGTATTTATTACGTGCTTACTATGTGCCAGGTACTGTAATAAACACTGTGGCAGACACAAATTAATCAGGTTGGATACAGTCCCTGTCCCATATAGGGCTCACTGCCTTAATCCCCATTTTATAGATGAGGTAACTGAGGCACAGAGAAGTGAAGTGACATGTCCCAGGTCACACAGCAGATGAGGAGTGGAGCCGGGATTAGAATCCAGGTCCTTCCAACTCCCAGGCCTGTGCTCTGTCCAATAGGCCACGCTGCTTCTCTCAGGAAATCTGCTCCACCCTATAGAAGCCAGGAAGGTGGCTGTTGCACTATTCCATGACCAGAGGGGCCAGAATTCAGAATTCTGGGAAGAGAACACAGCCCTCCAAAACACCCTCATTCAGGAATTTATCTTCCTCTGTCAATGGCAAAATATATTAGCTATCACTCACTTGGGCTGACATTAGACTCTCTCTCACACACACACAGCTCCTAGAACAATCAATTCCTTTGTCAATATGTCTGATCTCTCCTGCTGCTGGTGCCTAGATACCTCTCCCCGTTTCCATGGCTGAATGACGGGCAGTGCAGCCACTGTGATTACAGAGGTTGCAGATGGATGTGTTTCCTCCTGGTCAGGGTTACAGATCTGCCGCTTTCCTCCAAGAACAGGGAGTTTGCAGCTGCCCAGTAACCGAGGTTCAATAAAACATGTTTCAGGAACATGATGCTACCTTATCTGGTTTGCCATCTGGGGAACTTGGAGTGTGGTAAGTGGAAACCCCAACCTTTGTTCATTCACTATAGGCAGGCCTTTACTTACAACTTTTCCTGTTCCAACACATGACATTTTGGACATTTCTCAATTAACACCCTGTTTCGGCTTTATGACACCTTATTTTACAGCACCGGTTCTTTTCATAGCACGGACTCCTTTTAGGTTAAAATCAAGGGAGAGTGTTACAATTTGTCTATTCTTTTTAGATCATCTGTAGACAGGGATAATGCACATTGCACAGTACTGTATTTCATTTCTTTACGTACTCTATTTTAAACCTTTTACGTGACAGTTCTGGTAATATGGTTGCTCTAGCAATCACGTTGTAATTTCTTTACAGTATAACTATATTAATGCAGCTATGTTACTCATCTATAATTGAAATAAAAACTCTGCATTATTTGGGTAAAAATAGGGTAGTCGACCTTGGTTCAGGAACCAATGCCCCATTTTTAATTTTATTATGAGAAAATCAGTTCTGATTTACAAAATTTTGATATAACAGTTTTCAGGAACGAACTGTGTCATAAATCTCAAAACTGCTTGCAGTATTTACTGAATGCCTAATGTGTACAGTACACTGCACTAAGCACTTCGGAACAGTGAAATAAAGCAAAAGAAACTGTCCCTGCCCTTCAAGAGCTTACAATCCAGTAACACATTTTGCAAACCTGGCTTGAAACCTTGTCTGAAATCAAGTAACCTGGATTCTGGGTCACTTTGAGAGAATGCTGCTCATCAGAAGTATCTGAAGGTCAAATGTTGCTTGAGCGATTAGAGGGAAATGTTAAGGGTGTTAGATGGTCAATCAATCAATGGGATTTGCTGACCGCTTATTGTGCTTGGAAAAGTACAGTACAATAGATTTGGCAGACAAGATCCTAGTCCACAAAGAGCTTGCAGTCTGTAAGGGCAGGCAGGCATTAAAATAAATTACAAAGATGGTCAATTCCCAATCATGAGGATAATCATCAGTCTTATTTATTGAGCGCTTACTGTGTGCAGGGCACTGAACTAAGTGCTTGGAAGAGTATAATAATAATAATGATAATGATGGTATTTGTTAAGCACTTACTATGGGTCAAGCACTGTTCTAAGTGCTGGGGTAGATACAAGGTAATCAGGTTGTCCCGTGTGGGGCTCACAGTCTTAATCCCCATTTTACAGATGAGGCAACTGAGGCACAGAGAAGTTAGGATGCTTGCCCAAAGTCACACAGCTGACAAGTGGTGGAGCTGGGATTAGAACTCACAACTTCCGACTCCCAAGCCCGTGCTCCTTCCAGTAAGCCACGCGGCTTCTCTTCCATTGCTACAATGGAACAGAGTTGGTAGATACCTTCCCAACCCACATCCAAAATGGAAAACATCACACGATTACTCCAAGCATCCTAGTGCTTCTTGCAACCACCAGTGAATCTTCTCATCTGCCCTCCTGCAGCATGGCAGGCATGTGAGACACATACGGGAAGCAGCGTGGCTCACTGGAAAGAGCACGGGCTTTGGAGTCAGAGGTCATGGGTTCGAACCCCGGATCTATCACTTGTCAGCTGTGTGACTTTGGGCAAGTCACTTAACTTCTCGGTGCCTCAGTTACCTCATCTGTAAAATGGGGATTAAGACTGTGAGCCCCACGTGGGACAACCTGATTCCCCTATGTCTACCCCAGCGCTTAGAACAGTGCTCGGCACATAGTAAGCGCTTAACAAATACCAACATTCAGTCCATCATTTAATCCTCCGGTTCTTCCTTCTACACTTCCCAGGTCTGTCCTTTTCACTCCATCCAAACCGGTCATGATCTAACTCTGGTTCAAGCTCCAGTCATCTCATGATTAGACTACTATATCAGCCTTCTAATTAGTCTCCCAGCCTCCAGCCTCCCCACCGCCCCCCACCCCCGACCCCGCCCCTGCTTAAATCCATACTACACTACTGTTGGGGTAGTTTTCCTAAAATGGCGCTGGGACATACTTATCCCCACTCCTCGAAAATCACCAAAAGGTATGTATTAGCCACTTCACCCAGTAGAAACACCTTACCATTGTTTTTCAAGGCTATCAGCTTTCTTCTCCTTACAAAATGGTTCTCTTCACCCACTTCTCCCCAGTTCACGGTCTTCGCTCTCCCAAGTGCTTAGTACAATGCTCTGCCCAGTCAGGACTCAATAAACACTATTGATTGGTAACCTTACTGTACTTCACTTTAGATTCTCCTGGCTCTGACCCATTGCTCTTGTCCTTCTTCCTACCTGGATCATCCTCACTCTTCAAATTTGTCCAACCACATTACCTACAGCATTTATATATTTGCACCTATCCTCAGCCCTTATATATATGTGTGTGTGTGTGGGTGTACATATATGTATACAAATATATCACTACAGTTATCAGTGACGTATCCCTTAGTGACATTTCAATTTGCCGGAAATGCTTACTTATTCACTTATTCATTAATAATAATAAAAGTGATAAGGATAATTGTATTTAAACACTTGCTATGTGCCAATCAATTAGTTGTATTTACTGAGTGCTTACTGTGTGCAGAGCACTGTACTAAGTGCTTGGGAGAGTGCAACACACCAATATAACAGACACATTCCATGAAAATAATGAGATTACAGACTCTTGACAGGGAGACAGACATTAATAGAAATAAACTACATATATGTGCATAAGTGCTGTGGGGCTGGGGTGGATGAATAAAGGAAGCAAGTCAGGGTGATGCAGAAGGGAGTGGGAGAAAAGGAAGTGAGGGCTTAAGTCAGAAAAAGGTCACTTGGAGGAGATGTGCCTTCAATAAGGCTTTGAAGGGGGGAGAGTAATTTTCTGTTGGCTATGAAGAGCAAGGGCACTCCAGGCCAGAGGCAGAACATGGGCGAGAGGTCAGCGGCAAGACAGATGAGATCAAGGTTCAGTGAGTAGTTTGGCATTAGAGGAGCGAAGTGCATGGAGTTAGTTATAGTAGGAGAGTAGCGAGGTGAGGTAAGAGGGGGCAAGTTTATTGTGTGCTTTAAAGCCAACGGTAAGGACTTTCTATTTGATATTGAGTTGGATGGGCAACCACTGGAGGTTCTTGAGGCATGGGGAAATATGGACTGCAGGTTTTTGTTGAAAAATGATCCAGGTAGCAGAGTGAAGTATGGACTGGAGTCGGGAGAGACAGGAGGCAGGAGGTCAGCAAGGAGGCTGATGCCGTAATCGAGGTGGGATAAAATAAATGCTTGGATTGATGTGGTAGCATTTGGGATGGAGAGGAAAAGGTGGATTTTAGCGATGTTGAGAAGGTTGAACCAACAGGATTCAGTAATAGATTGAATATGTGGGTTGAATGAGAGAGAGGAGTCAAGGATAATGCCAAAGTTATGCACTTGTGAAACAGGAAGGATGGTGGTGCTGTCTACAGTGATGGGAAAGTCAAGGGGAGGAGAGAGTTTGAGTGGAAAATAAGGAACTCTGTTTTGGATGTGTTAAGTTTGAGGTGATGGCAGGACATCCAAGTAGAGATGTCTTGAAGGTAGGATGAAATGCAAGACTGCAGAGAGGGAAAGAGATCAGGGCTGGAGATGTAGATTTGGGAATCATCCGCATAGAGGTGGTAGTTGAAGCCATGTGAGTGAATGAGTTCTCCAAGGGAGTAGATGGAGATGGAGAACTGAAGGGGATGTGGAACTGAACCTTGAGGGACACCCACAGTTAGCAGGTGGGAGGCAGAGGAGAAGCCCATGAAAGAGAATGAATATGAGCGGCCAGAGAAATGCAAGGAGAACCAGAAGAGGACAGTGTCAGTGAGGCCGATGTTGGGTAATATTTCCAAGAGAAGAGGGTGGTCGTCAGTGTCAAAGGCAGCTGATAAGTCAAGGAAGATTAGGACTGTACTAAGCAGTGGGATAGATACAAGATAATGGGACTCACATTCTCAGTAGGAGGGAAAACAGGTATTGAATTCCCATTTTGCTGATGAGAGATCTGAGGTACAGGGAAGTTAAGTGATTTGCCCAAGGTCACAGAACAGGTAAATTGTGGGCCTGGGATTAGAATGCAGGACCTCTGACTCCCAGGCCCATGCTCCTTACACTAGGCCACACTACTTCTCACTAGGGCACACTTCTCTATAATTTATCTATTTCATCCTACCTTGCTCTTGTTATTCCAAATAATATCCTTATTCGTCTTTCTGGTTCCACTATTTGTAAATAATTGGGTCTGCAAGTATTCTCCACTAGATTACAAGCTCCTTGAGGACAAGAACCATGTCATTTGCTTCTGTTGTACTCTCCCAAGCGCTTACTGCAGAGTTCACATTTAGTAGATGTTCAGTAAATATAATTCAAGGACTGAATGATTGGATTCAGGGTGGCATTGTTAATGGTCTTAGGGAATAAAGCTCAAGATAGGTTTCAATAAATTCATATATCAATATTAATGATAATAATAACAATAATAATATTTAAGTACTTACTATACACCAAGCAATGTACTAAGCACTGGGGTAAAAACATTGGACATAGTCCTTGTCCCACATGGGACTTGGCAATCTAAGGGGAAGAGAGAACAGGTATCTTATCCCCATTTTTAGAGATGAGGAAACTGAGTCACATAGAAGTTAAGTGTCTGCCTTAGATCACTCAATAAGCAAGTGGCAGAGTTGGGATTAGAATCCAGGTCTTGGAGAAACAGCAGGGCCTGATAGATAGAACATGGACATGGAAGTCAGAAGGACCTGGGTTCTAATCCCAGCTCTGTCACTGGCCTGCTTCTGCTTTGCTGCCTCTGGAGCCTTCATTTCCTCCTTCTCACCTTTCCCTCACCCTCTTCGATTTCTCTGCTTTTCCTGAAATTCAGGTTGAAAGCTGGTTGACTACTGAGCTGAACATGAAAATAAGGTTGTATTAGGCTTATTTCCATGGCCAGTTATGGAGGGGTAACCAACACTGGCTTCAGATAGCCAATGAGGTAAGCTGTCACCTCAGGGCACCATGTGTATGGGTTGGTCAGGTAGAACCTTACAAAGATGGCAGCCACTCAGACATTTTCAAGGATCTTCTCTCAAAGATGGCCATATCGTTGCTTTTCTCAGAAACAGCCAGGGGTGGAAGTGATCCTCTAGTGGGCCTTAAAACCGAAGGTTCAGAACTAAGCATCTCTGGCACTTGTTCAAGACACAAAAAACTGTCGCCTATGCCTTTTTTATCGTATTTATTGAGCTCTTACTATATTCCAGGCACTGAACTAAGCACTGGAGTAGATATAAGCTAATCAGGTTGAATACAGTTCCAGGTTGAATACGGTCCATGTCCCACTGGAGGCTTACAGTCTTAAATGAGGCACAGAGAAGTTAAGTGACTTGTCTGAGGTCACAAAGCAGACCTGGGATTAGAAGCCAGGCCCTATGCCTCCCAGCCCCGTGCTTTTTCCACTAGGTCATGTTGCATAAAGCACAATAATGCTGGCATCATCATGTTATGTTGCATGCACATGCAACATGCTTTCATGGGAAACAGAGGCAACTCTCTTGGCTCCATGTTAAAAGTGGTCAAATGCCTGAAGCTGGCCCTGGGAAAAACAGAATAGACTTACTCTGATATAACCAAAGGGCTCAGAGAGACCCAAGCCCTATGACATGCACCGGGAATCTCGTTGTGGCTGATCTGTCAGTAATTGGACACCCTGATGTCCCAAACAGAACTCCTTATGTTCCCCCTCAAACGCTGTCCATCCCCTGATTTTCCAATCACTGTAGACAGTATCATCATCCTTCCTGTTTCACAAGCCTGTAATCTTGGCATTATCCTTGACTCCTCTCTCTCATTCAACCCACATATTCAATCTATCACTAAATACTATTGGTTCGAACTTCACAACATAGATCCACCCTTTCCTCTCCATCCAAACTGCTACCATGTTAATCCAAGCATTTATCCTATCCCAGCTTGATTACTGTATCCAACTCTTGGCTCACCTCCCTGCCTCCTGTTTCTCTCCACTCCAATCCATACTTCATTCTGCTGCCCAGATAATTTTTCTACAAAATCATTCAGTCCATGTTTCTCCATTCCTCAAGAGCTTCCAGTGGTTGCCCACCTACCTATGCATCAAATAGAAATCCCTTACCATGGGCTTTAAAGTACTCAATCATCTTGCCTCCTTATATCCCACCTTGCTGCTTCTCCTACTACATCACAGTCCACACACTTCACTCCTCTAATGCCAACCTACTCACTGTATCCAACCTCTCACCCACATCCTCCCTCTGGCCTGGAACACCTTCCCTCCTCATATCAGACAGACAATTACTCTCCCCACCTTCAAAGTCTTATTGAAGGCACATCTCCTCCTAGAGGCCTTTCCTAAATCCTTATTTCCTCTTTTCCCAGTCTCTTGCTACCTGACTTGCTACCTTTGTTCATCCCCCGAGCCCCACAGCACTTATGTACATATCAGTAATTTATTTATTTCTATTAATGTCTGTCTCCCTGTCTACAGACTGTAAGCTTGTTGTTGGCAGGGAATGTCTGCTATATTGTTAGTGCTTAGTACAGTGCTCTGCATATAGTAAGCGTTCAATAAATATGATTGATTGACACTGATTCAATTCACCTTTCTTGTTACTCCCAGACAACAAATGCTGATGAAAGCCTGGAAGCTAAAGCAACTTTCTCTCCCTCTCTCTCAAACTATGTTACATATCAGTTAGTTTGTTTGAGGATCCATGAGGACATTCATTTATATCTATGGATTTATTTTTAATGCAAGTGGATAGATATAGCTGTTGCCTTTCAATATTTTGAATCAAGCCAAATGTCAAAAAATAGTCCCTTAAACTGCCACAGTGTCTAAATGCAAAATAGGTGTGATTCTTAAAACTTTACTTCTTGGTTTACATAGAAGCCTGAACTCTGGGTGACAACTTTGACGTTTGAGGTTAGACTAAAGCCAAGAAATTTAGAGATAAAGGGAGAATTTGACTCAGTCTTGTCAAAATTGAATTAGTGCTGGACCAAAAAGAATGGGATGAGTAGGGAAATGAGGATAAGGGCTCACTAAATAGGTCATAAAAATTTGCTTTCTTAAGCTCTTTGCTGTTCAATTATCCAGCAACAAAAATCCCTTCACATTTATTTAAAAAGTGTCTGAAGGACCAAATTCCAATTTTTTTTTAGCTTTATAAGGAACTCTTCAGCATTTAATACCCCCTTAACAGTGAGAGTGAGAAGTCTCATACCATGCTGTATGAGTAGTTCATAAATTATGAATGCCCCCAAACCTAAATCTTTCTGTGGAAGCATACTGTCAATCTAGAAACTGTGCCAGTTTTGTTTGAGTTCCTGGCATCCCCTCTCCCTCTTAGGCCCAACCAGTATGGCAGTATGTGTAAGCAAGGTGGCAAATTTCAGCAAATTTCTCCCATGCTAAATGACTCCCGATATAACCTCTCACTGTCCAAGTTCTCAGTTTTCCCACCTCCTGACAGCTGCGCAGGAGGAAAATTCAGGGCAAATCCTCCCACTCTGAGGGCCTGAGACAGCAAACTCAGTGGAAAGCAGCTTGGCCTAGTGGCTAGAGCACAGGCCTGGGAGAAGGATGTGTGTTTTAATACCATCTCTGCCACTTGTCTGCTGTGTGGTCTTGGGCAAGTTACTCAACTTCTCTGTGCCTCAGTTACTGCATCTGTAAAACGGGGATTAAGACTGTGAGCTGCACATGGAACAGGGACTGTGTCCAAACTAATCATCTCGTATTTACCCGAGCACTTAATACTGTACCTGGCATAGTACGTGCTTAATGAATACCAGGAAAAAAAAGAAAGAGCATGGGCCTGTGAGTCAGAGGACCTGGGTTCTAATCCTGGCTTTGCCACTTGTTTGCTGTGTGACCTTGGGCATGCCACTTAACTTCTCTGTACCTCACTTGCCTCATCAGCACAATGGGGATTAAGGCTGTGAGCCCCTTGTGGGTCATGGACTGTGTCCAACTTGATTTTCTTGTATCTATTCTAGCACTTAGTCCAGTGCCTGGCATAAAGTACTTAACAAATACCATTTAAAAAACCCAAAATTGTGAGCTCTATGTATGACTTATCTTGTATCTACTCTAGCACCTAGTACTGTGCTTGGCGCATAATAAGTGCTTACCAAATACCATAATTATTATCATAATTATTGTCATTATTATTATTTTTATTATCATTATCAAGCTACCTTCAATGGGTCTTCTTTGAGGACCAGGGAGATCCATGGTGACCACCAGGAGATCTAGGGTCCGAATCAGAGCTACATGGCAGAGAAACGTTGCTGGATTCAATTGCACTGACTCATGGTCAAAGAATGTTACTGACAACTGCTTGTCTTCAAACATCTTGTCCAAAAGCCTACAAATATATTTTATTCCAGAGAAAAGGCTTTCAGCACCCTGAGAATTTTTTTTCTTTCAAAGCTAATCAATTTTTGCTTTTTGCACAGAGAGAGAATACTTTGTCAAATTCCCTCCAGAAATTCTTTTAGCTATCTTAAAAAATGCATTTGGAGCAGCCCTGGCTGATTTCTCTTATATGGACAAAATTTACTTTGTCAAATTATATTCTTCAAAAAGCCTTTCAGCCAGCTTAAAAATCCATTTTGTGCAAAACAATGACCATGCATCAGCTCGGAGTGATTGCTCAGGAGTTACTTAGCCTGGCAAATGGCAGCAAAATGGCAGCTGAAATGAAAGACACACAGCCTTGGGCTTATCAGGGAAAGTGCCGGTGATTCATGTAACATCATAAATACATAACACAGACGTGGGGTAGAGGTGGCCTTAACAGGAGAGGTTCTCTGCCACCAGCAGTGTGTTTCAAAGAAATCGTAATGGGAGCTTTATTCTGTGGAAGCGACACAAGCTAAGATAAGGGATGCTGCCTTTAACACTCATATTTCAAGGTCACTAAGTGCTATATTTGTACGTGAAGAAAAAAAATTATCAGATGGTCGGGTGTAAGTTAATGGATCATCAAAATGATGGTAGTCATGAAGGAAAGGGCATTCCCCAGGGCTGACTGGCACATCGGCCCCATTCCTGCTTGTTTTGATGACTCTGTGGCCCTGGCTGACACAGGAAACAGCAGGAGACGGGGGAGGACAGGAATGTGGAAGGAAAGGAGAAAGGAATTGTTACCAGCTCTCTAGCCAATAGCCTGCTGCTTCCAACAATATGGCCAAGTGCCTGTCAGGCAGCAGCAGAAGCTGAACGTGGCAGTGGATGGGCTAGAGGCAAGGGCTGCTGATAAAACCTAGAAAAAACCACAGTTGGGCTAATAGTAATAATACTGTGACAGGCTTGAATTTTTATTTTCTCCAGCACTTTCACCTGAAAGTGTTTTTCCTTTAGTCTCAGAATATCACTGGTTGGTAGGCAATCAGGTAGTATGTTCCTCATTTTACAGTAGAGGAAACTGAGGCTCAGAAAGTTTAAATGATTTAAGCCAATGCCACACAGCAGGCCTGTGGCAGAGATGGCACTAGAACCCAGGATTCCTGACTTTCAGGCTGCTGTTCTTTCCATCAGACCCAACTGCCTTCCTATGGTAGGCACTAAATGGATTCTTTAGACTGTAAGCTTGTTGTGGGCAGGGAATGTGCCTGTTTATTGTTATATTGTACTCTCCCAAGTGTTCTGCACAGTGCTCTGCACACAATAAGCACTCAATAAATACAACTGACTGAGGTCTCCCTAGGTGCTAGGTGCCTGACCTGCCACACGTATGTATGGCTCAGCTTTGCCCAGTAGATGGCTGAAGAAGGGTCTGACCCCCATGGAGACTTGGAGGTGCCCTCTCTTCTGCCAGGGATCCAGGTGCCAAGCAGCAACCTGCTTCTCCACTGTGACCTGCTGCAGCCTCCCTGGAGCTTGCTACATCCCCTCCAGCACCTCTGGGAAGTAGGGAGATCTAAACCTTTCCCCTGAAACCTGTCCTCCACTTTCACCATTTCCTATTTGCTCTCAGGAAACTGACCTGTTATTTTTCACCTTCATACTTTGGGAAATGTTTTCTGAAAAAAAAAGCTTGAAATACTTAGAAATTCTCAGAAGAAAGGCCCAAATAAGTAGAAAATCATGCCTTTGTCTTCAAATTACTGAGTCTATTCAGAACATTCTAACACCTGGGCATTTTAGGTCCTTATTATTCTGCAGCAACCTAAAACTACCCCACAATGAGATGGCTGCCTGTATTCAAATTGAGGGACCTAGTGGAGTCCTTTTCACATCTCCCCTGGAGTGAAGCAGGGATGTGCATTAAGGCAGGTCCTGTTAAAGCTATTCTATGCAACCATGTTTGAAGATGCAACAAGGGTTGTGGAAGCAGCTGTTGGAAAATGATTCCAACCCTCTGGGAAAATTTTTCAAGTTAACAGGCTGAGAGTATCATCCAAAGTCCTTGAATCACTCATACAGGAGCTCCTATACTCTGGTGACTGTACTCTGGAAGCACACATATACACACACATGCATGCACACACACACACAAGAAAATATTCATAGTATTTTGTTGATTCTGTAAAGTACTTTTCAGAATAGGCAAAGCAGCATTGAAGGAGGAGGAGGAGGAGAAGGTGGATTAGTAGATTTAAGGTAAGGGGTTTTGGCTGTGGGGCATGCAGAACAAGGGACTGTTTCTAATCTGCATATACTGTATCTACCCCAGTGCTTAATACAGTGCTTGGCACATAGTAAGGGCTTAAGAAATACCATTATCATTATTATTATTATTCTTTCCTCCTTATCTCTTCCCTACATTTTATGCCTCAATCCCTCTTCCCAACCTGACTCTTCTTTCTGTCTCTCCCTTTGTATTTCCTCCCCACCCTTATGCTTCTTATCCACTGAGGGGAAGAAATGCAAAGAACCCATGACAACCAGAGGAAATCAGTGCCCTGGTAGAGAGGATGATGGGACCAGGTGGCTTCAGCGAGGGGGAGAGCGGGATTATTACAAGGACTTCTTCCTCATAGTGGAAGGCATGTTTAGCAGGTCATGTAGTGCTCTTGCCCATCCATGTAAGATTTCTCTTACATAGATGAGGGCTCTTCCATCTGTACCATTTCAATTGCAGTGTGATGAGAGAGAACCACATTTATATAAAAATGAACGTCTTACTGAATTGTATTCAGGTTAGAGCAAGGGGAAATATGGAGAAGGATGAGGAAGAGGAGAAGGAGGTGGTGGGGGTGGGGAGAAAGGAAGGAGGAAAAGGAGTAGTAGGGGAAAGAGGAGGAAGAAGAAGTGGTGGTGGCAGCAACTGCCCCAAGCTCTGACTTCCCTGCTGTAACCCTTCCTTGGAATGAAACCAAATGTGCTGTCCTCAGTTCTTCTATCATTCCATTCCTGAGGCCCCATCCCAGCTCCAGACATTCCACCTCTGGAGCACAGCCCAATATAGCACTATAGAGCCTGAACCATTTCATCTTGGACCAACTCGTTCCAGCTCTGCTACTGGTCCTGAGTCTTGCCTGGACCTTACTGAACCCAAGGACCATTGTGTCTGAGTCTGACCCATGTCCAGTTAGGACCAGGAAGTGCCTAAGTCTCATTTCTGGAAGGTTTCTGCGACTTTGTACAGTAAATCCATACATGCATCGTTGTTCCCATGGGCCTTTTAACTGCCTCCCGGGAAAGGTTTTCTAAAATCAAGCTTCCCAATGTTTCTGTAGCCTGTTCCCAGCTTCCCTTGGCCTCCCCCAAACCCAGCAGTAGATATCATTATTTCATCTCAACAACTATAATGCTCTCTACCAAGCAAGTAAACAGGCAGGCGGTCAAGTTAGAAATGTCCTCCAGTACTTTCCTAAAATTACTAAACTCAGTCCCAGAGATTGCAGGAGCCTAATGTCCTACGAGAATTTCCTCTACAGTCTTTTTCTTTGTTGCAAAAAAGGCTGCAGATAACTTGAATGCTCTTTTAGGTTTAAAACATCAAAAGGGGTTTAAGGTATAAGCCATTTAAATGCTGTATAAACCCAAGATTATTTGCTGAAGGCCGGGGGCCTTGAGCACAGTCTTTGTTCCTTATTCAAGGAGTTCTTTTTAACTTCACTGTTGCCAAAACCTCTATCAATGAATAGTTTGGGAGTCTGTATAGCTCTCAACTCTCCAAGTCATTCAGCGGGACTTCATCTGTCCTTCTTGCGTGGCTGAGGGAGATGAGAGGGCAGGAATTTAGAACCTAATTTATCAAGTTAATATTCCTGCAAAAGCTCACTCTACCAGCCTTTATCTCAAGTCAAGGTCTCAAATTCTGACCCCTGTTGTCTAGGATACTCTTGTAAGAAGTAACTGTCATTTCTGGTGAGCTTATTCTTACCAATTACAAACACTCAGAGAATACCGGTGACCTCAGTTCAGGACCTAACTTTCCTTTTTCCACTCTGCTCCCTGGTCTTGACTACTGAGAGTCTCTTTAGAAATATGCAAATGGTCTTCACAACCAGCTTTACTAATGCCTCATGGTTTTCAGGTTCCTCTTTGGGGGTGGACATTATTTGACTCACACTGAAAGAAACCCAAGAAGTTCCTCTTCAGTTTATCAGCATGAGAGTTCAAGGTACCCAAACTGTTTTACCTCTGCTTTTTGTTCAGGCAAAACTCACATCTAGGTCCAACAAAAGCTGAGTAAGTACCAAGGATAACCCCCGACAACAAAAGTAAGCTTAACTATTGAGGCAAAATGAGACCGTGACATTCATTTATGGAGATATGAATTTCTCTGTAAAATATGTAAATGAAGAACCTCACATTTCTGGTCATCCAGTGTTTTCTAAGTTAGTGTATCTCCCCCTCCCCATCCACCTAACTTACATATTCATGTTCCAAGAAGACAAAGGTGGAATCGGCCACGCATGTGCTCTTCTGAAAGAGATTTAAATATGGCATTGGATATTTCAATTACAATGGACTCTGTCAGAAATAAATTACACCTTCAGTCACGGTCTGTGTTTCTCAAATAGTTTCATGTATTTACATGTGAGTTTGATTTATCTCCCCTGGATCTGCTCACATTATTCCAATATATTAATATGTATTTCAGACAGATGAGAGGATGCTTTATATCTGTGGCTACATGCCCTTCTCAGACTCTGGTTTCATTGTGTGACCTATTAAAAGGTTACTTCACCCTGAGTGTCAAATGAAGGACATTGGGATGTATAGCCTTTCTTCAATTCATGAGGAGCAATCACAACGAAACAGAACTTTAGATGGTGTGACAGAGCTGTGGACTATTGACAGACGGCAGCAGCAAAGTCAGCTTGGCATACAGCAACTAGAAAAGGCATGCATTAGTAAAGAGGCTTCAGGAAGACCAGGGTACTAAGCGAGAAACAAAAATAGCCTCGGGTCCAGTAATAACAAATGCAATAATAATAATAATTGTGGTATTTTTAAGTGTTAGCTACATGCCAAGCACTGTACTATCAACCAATGTTTTTTATTGAGCACTTACCATATGCAGAGCACTGTACTAAGCTCTTGGGAGAGTACAATATAAAAGAGTTGGTAGACATGTTCCCTGCCCACAACAAACTTACAGTCTAGAGGCTCTCTAAAGGGTAAATACTAGATAATCAAGTGGGACCTGGTCCCTGTCCCTCATGGGGCTCACAATCTAAGTGGGAGGGAGAACAGATATTGAATCCCCATTCTACAGATGAGGACACCAAGGCATAGAGTAGTGAAGTGACTTGCCCAAGTTCCCCAGTATGCAGGTCATGGAGCCAGGATTGGACTCCAGTTTCTCTGACTCCCAGGCCTGTATTCTTTCCACTGGGCCACACTGCTTCTGCAGCAGTGCAGCAAGGGGTAATCTTGATGTGCATACACATGGAAGGGATTGTCAGTCACACATTGGTCTTATCAGCCACAGTACCTACTGATCAAACTCTGGTGTTTCTCAAATAACACCATTTGAGTAACATTTTAGGCCATCTTAGTTTAAAAAATGTAGACACCTAGAGTCTGCCCTTGCCTATTTCAGGCTCTTCAATCTCAGTTTGGTTTTTATGTTGTCACTTAAGTTTGAGGCATGCTTTTCCCCAATTTTAAATTCTGAAAACACCAAATTTTTTGCTAGTTTTCCTTAGACTGACCTTCAGGATGACTTAAGCTCATCATTACTCCCCCTCCTCCTCCCTCTACAACATCATTCTGTTACTTTCAGTGAGTTCCCCTGAAAATGTGGTCTCTTGCATGTAAGTGCTGCACAAAATTAGCTCCCACACACAAAATCAATCCTCAGTCACATTAGTTTCACACACAATTCATTCCACACACCATGTTATTGGACAACCTCCTGTTGGTGGATAACCCAAGCCCCCGTTCTCCATTGACTTTAATGATTCGTCATTCATGAATCTGCTGATAATGCTGATTTCCCAGAACATAATCCACATCTATGGCAAGGTCTGACTATAAAAAGACAGCCATAAAGTGCTAAATGGAGTCATGTAGGATTAAAACATTAGAGCAGGGACTGTTTTGCTTGTAACTGAAAGGAAAAAAAGAATCACCTTAAAAATCAGGTTTGCTTGTAACCAAAAAGAAAAGAAAAACACCTTAAAAACCAGGTCCACCACATCACGAAGGTTATTAAAACCTTTTCCCTTTGGATTTTATACAAAGGTACATTTTAAAAACCTGGGAAGTCCTTAAGAAGTTTAATCTGTTGATGTTTTTCAAAGGCTGTAATTACTTTTCATACTGTAATTGTAAGTAGCACATTTTGACTGTTTAAAGGAAATTACTGTTTATGTGGCACTTGCTTTGAAATATTCTCTGAAACCCGTTTCTTTGGCAGTATCTCAAGGAACGTCCTGGAAGCAGGTCCCAGACACTTCTGCCTGTCACCCGGGGATACTTTGGAGTTTGGTCCCACTGGAGTTGAAAATTCTGACCTCAAAGTAAAAGACCCAGAAAGAACAAAAGAAGCCCCAGCAAGAGGGGAGCCTGCTGGGGTCTCCAGGAAAGGTCAAGAGGGAATAGTTCAAGGCTTGAAGCTGAAACAAAGACTAACCAAGGAGATCCGGCTCAAAAGAGAAAATACAAATTCCAGATAAAGAGGGGCAGCTGTCAGGAGGAGCTGCTGCCTCAGAAGGGCTGGGAAAGGATGGCAGAGACTATCCAATTTCTTTTGGACCCAGTGAAACCTTTTTTAAACCATGTTACATAGTTAACAGGCTTTCCTTGACTATGCCCTCACTTCCCCTATTCACCCTCCCTTCTGTATCAACTATGCACTCATTCGGGTCTCTTCCCCTTGAGCACTTTCATATTTATCCCTCCCCGACCCCCACAGTGTTTCTGTACACATTCATCTGTAATTTATTTTATTGTCTATTTTAATGGGATATTTTAATGTCCCGTTGTAGTCTGTAAACCACTCCTGAGCTGGGATTGTATCTACCTTCTCTTTTGTATTTAATCTTCCAAACAGTACAGTGCTCTGCACACAATAAGCATACAATAAATACCATTATTTGATTGGATTGATGGATTGATGACCAGTTTAAATGACAAAACCACTTCTCCACCTATACTTTTTGGACCTTGGACAAAACCAACTGAGTTAGACTTTCAAAACTTAGCAAAAAGACTGCACTCCTGTATAAAGAAAACCTCCATATCTATTAGTATTGACAGCCCATTGTTTAACAATAAGTTAAAGAATGTTAAGTCCTTTTAAAAAAACCCTGACCCCAAGGAACTCCACAGTGACCCGGAATTGTGGGGTAAAGGTGAGAAGGTTTGAATATTCTGCAGCTTGTTCTCTCCCCCAAGGCCCTAGGGTTTTCCTAAATTCAAGCAGAGGAGAAAAAGATGCCAGGGAAACTAGGACACTTATTTTTCTCCAAGCTTCAACAGGCAGCTTCATAGGCCCTGCTCTTCATGTTCACATCCTTTAACAAGATTTACACAGTCCTAACTCACTGATTAAATGCTTCAAAGGCATTTTAAGGCAGAGCCCTTCAAAGTCAAAAAGGAATCCCTGCCCTCATTCGGCAATTTCCTTGAGCTCAGTGTTCACTGTTCAAAATAGAAATATTCTGGTGGTAAAATGAGACCATACACCCTCTTTAATCTCACCAGTTCTTACTTCTGCTTTAGGGCTTTAATTCCCCTTCTTCAGCCCTTCAGAAAGGCAACCCACACCAAGTGGAAGAAACAATATTAAGTTATTCAAAAGACGGTTGCTGGGAGCTTTATCCCCAGCTCAGTGTGGGAGTTCATGAATCCTACAGTGAAAGGAGGGATTGGGATTGGTTTTCCAGACCATCAAAAATTTCCGGGGGGGTGGGGGGAAATAAAATGACTTCAGGGACCATTTGGAAAGTGTTCAGAGCATCCAGAGATAGGGGTTCCTAGGTGAGACTGGTGGGCACGTGTGACAAAGCTGAACTGTGAGGCTAACAAACCACCAGAAAAATGCTTCTCTATTGAAAAGAAGTCACTAAGGTCATTCTGAACATTCTATACTTCTGCAATCAGCACTTGAGAAAACCTCTCTAGTTTCTATCGATGTTCCACTGGAGAAATGGATAATAAGAACGCTAATACAAAGAAAAGGTTTTAAAAAGTATCATTTGGGAGAATGATTAGGAAACAAAATAGAATGAATCCAGGAGAAAGAACTCTGTCTGGTCCCCGGCCACACACTTCTGATTTTCCCGGCTGTGGCAAGAAACCTTTTCTGGAGATGAAATATTACAGACACAGTGGGAAGGAAGAGACCTTGGGACTTAGACAATTTGCCTACATTTAGCTCTATTAATATCATTAGACAGGAGAATCAGTGACACTGCGGCTAAAAGCTAGAGATGAACTAACCAGCACTTTATCTTCTGTTGCCAAGGACTACATGATGAACTCTGCAGTGCCCTAAATGTATTACTGAACAGTGCTCGTTGCTGCTCTACCAAGCTCTCTGCTGCAATTACAGCACATTAGGCAGAGGAGTGAATCTCCAGGGGAAATGTCTAGTCTTTTAATCAAGCAGTAGGAAAGTCAGGGTGGATAAAAATGTCCCTGCTGTATATATCTTTAGTCCATCTTTACGGGTGCATCTGTGGCTGATACTAGTTCTAATTTTGCCCAGAAAATGTTTTTATTATATACAGGGGTCACACATGGCTAGTGCTCTCACTTAATCTTTCCTCTTCTCTAGTCCATTTTTTTCTTCTATTATATGCTCAGCCTTGCTGAACTTTGCCTGAAGCTCAGGACAGCTGCATGAAATAAGCAGGCCAAGGAATCACCGCTCACATTAGCTTCTCCTTCTCTTCTGCCCCAAATACTGCCCCCTTCCCACACCTGTTTGCCCTAGCCCTATATCCTGTCTGGAGGGGTTAAGCCTGTGGTGGATCCTTGAATCATGTGGAGGTGGACTGAGAACAGGCATGGTGGCAAGATTCCAAAGAACACATTTTTTTCTGTTGGATGGAAATGGGGAAGTCCAAAGAGCAGGCATTGAAATCTGATGTGGCACTGATTTATTTTAATAGATGAGGGGAAGGCTTTTGCAAACACAACAATTTAAAATCCTATTACTGAGGTTTAAAGGAAAAACAGTCATTTTAGCATAATTCTCTGAAAATTATCAATGCAGGTTGTAAGTAATACCTATTCGGATAACAGACAGATGGAGCCAGGATAGGTAGCACAGATATTAGTGGCATACTTCAGGCGCAGAAGAGAGGGGAGCAGAAGAGCAAGAAGCTAAAGGAGGAATTTTCAATCCAAAGTGCAATACCTCTTTAGCCCCAGTATGCCCTGCCTTCCCATTAACTCATTTTTTTTTAAGAATCTACTCACATAAAAACTAGTGGGGGGAAATTACCTCCTATAGAAAATGTACATCTGCATCTTGAAGAGAATGCATTATAAAGAGCTTTCATTACAACCCTGACAACATTTCCTGTTGTTTGTAGTGCATACATTCGCTCTTATGGCTTTGACTACCATCTCTACGCAGAAGACACGCAGATCTACATCTCTGCCCCTGTCCTCTCCCCCTCCCTTCAGGCTCGCATCTCCTCCTGCCTCCAGGACGTCTCCACCTGGATGTCGGCCCGCCACCTAAAACTCAACATGAGCAAGACTGAGCTCCTCATCTTCCATCCCAAACCCGGTCCTCTCCCAGACTTCTCTATCACCGTGGATGGCACGACCATCCTTCCCGTCTCTCAGGCCCGCAATCTCGGTGTCATCCTTGACTCGTCTCTCTCGTTCACCCCACACATCCTATCCGTTACCGAGACCTGCCGGTTTCACCTATACAATATCGCCAAGATCCGCCCTTTCCTCTCCACCCAAACGGCTACCTTACTGCTACAGGCTCTCGTTATATCCCGGCTAGACTACTGTGTCAGCCTTCTCTCTGACCTCCCTTCCTCCTCTCTCGCCCCGCTCCAGTCTATTCTTCACTCCGCTGCCCGGCTCATCTTCCTGCAGAAACGATCTGGGCATGTCACTCCCCTTCTTAAACAACTCCAGTGGTTGCCTATCAACCTCCGCTCCAAACAAAAACTCCTCACTCTAGGCTTCAAGGCTCTCCATCACCTTGCCCCTTCCTACCTCTCCTCCCTTCTCTCTTTCTACCACCCACCCCGCACGCTCCGCTCCTCTGCCGCCCACCTCCTCACCGTCCCTCGGTCTCGCCTATCCCGCCGTCGACCCCTGGGCCACGTTCTCCCGCGGTCCTGGAACGCCCTCCTTCCTCACCTCTGCCAAACTGATTCTCTTCCCCTCTTCAAAACCCTACTTAAAACTCACCTTCTCCAAGAGGCCTTCCCAGACTGAGCTCCCTTCTCCCTCTACTCCCTCTACCACCCCCCCTTCACCTCTCCACAGCTAAACCCTCTTTTCCCCCTTTCCCTCTGCTCCTCCACCTCTCCCTTCCCCTCCCCACAGCACTGTACTCGTCCGCTCAACTGTATATATTTCCATTACCCTATTTATTTTGTTAATGAATTGTACATCGCCTTGATTCTATTTAGTTGCCATTGTTTTTACGAGATGTTCTTCCCCTTGACTCTATTTATTGCCATTGTTCTTGTCTGTCCATCTCCCCCGATTAGACTGTAAGCCCGTCAAACGGCAGGGACTGTCTCTATCTGTTGCCGACCTGTTCATCCCAAGCGCTTAGTACAGTGCTCTGCACATAGTAAGCGCTCAATAAATACTATTGAATGAATGAATGAATGAATGTTTCCTTGCTCTCTGCCAGCAGTACTGATTTGAACCAAAATACAACTCTAAATGGTTAATTATCTGTTCAATATGTGGAGAAATCCCACTAAACACTGTATCTTGTTGAGTCATTTGAGGTTTTAATTTAAATTACACTTAGGGTACCACCCCCACACATGTATATGTGTGTGTGTGTGTGTGTGTATGTAGGGGGTGGGGGGAGAGGGATGGGGTGTGTGTGTGTGTACATCTAGAGAGTACAGGGGTAAAATATTTGCAGTTATTTTCTCACTGCTAACACTCTACCTTATGTAAAACATATTATTCTCCTGTGAGCAGACCCTTATGGTTGGATGAAAAATGACCTGAAACCACAAGGGAAGGGAAGGAGAGGGCATAGTAGATTCAGATTCTTTTAATTAATTTAGAGTTGCCAGGCTGCACACCTTCCATAGAAACAGCCAAATTGTGCCAGTGATAAAAGGTGAAAAATCAACCCAAGAAATACTAGAACACCCTACAACAGCATCTGCAACATTTTCTTACTACCCTTATACAAATGTGCTGACATCATTTCTGTTCTCTCCCATATACATACTTGCCTTCTCCCAGTGAAAACAAAATGAACACTGTACTTCATATTGCATCACTGGATATGATTTCCCTTGGATTTTCTAGTAAAGGTACTTTTCCAGTGATCCCCACTTCATATGCCAACTATACCAAATCCAATTGTTGAGAGAGGCAAGAAGCTATGTAGAGTAGCAGGGAAGAACTGTGGAGGGAGCAGTAAGTTGAAAAAATAGACTATAAGAGGTAGAAAAGAAAGCTAGTGAAAAGAAAGTTGAGGATTCAGCAGCAGAGACACTTTTTTTTTCTGTGATCAGTGAAAGTGAGAACTGGAGACAGGGCTATTACTGTGGAAAGAGAAAGACAAATGAAGCAATAGAAAAGCTCCCATATATACAAGTCTCCATGAATAGTCCCTGAAGAAAGATAGCAAAGTCAGAAGGCATTAACCAACATATCCAACCTACAGAGCCTGGGAGTACTATTACTTGGTCTTTATAGCGCATTTTCTATCTGCAGAAGGGGTTTACAGTGTATTCCATTTGCTAACTCTAGTAGTAGTCATTATAGTATGTATTAAGGACTTACAATGTGTAAAGCACTGTTCTAAATGCTGGACAAAAGTGCACAGATTAAAAACAAAGTCCCTGGTCTTCAAGGGGCTTACAATCTAGGGATAAGGTAGTTAGAGGAAGGCTGTGGGGTTTGGTGACATACACACTTGGAAGGTGAAAGAATAACAGAAAAACCAATTAAAAAGAAAAAGACAAAAACAAAAGTAAATACCATAGGAATTACAGTTTCTTGCTTGTCACCATCCAAGCAGGGGTGTTCACCATCCAACAGTCACAACAGGCACTGTCACAAGAACCCCAGCCCCAAAGTTTTAAAACTTTCCAGTCTCATGATGCCACTTCGTTCTCATCCTGTTGCAGTGCAAGCCCAAGATAGAGGCTTTCCTCATTCCACAGGTAGGGAAATTGAGGCTCAGAGAGGTAAATTGATTTGTCTTGTGGCACAAAGGAAGTCCATGACAGTGTTGTAATTTAAACCTGGATCCCAAGAGTCCTGGACTGCTTTTCAAACCACTTCACAAACTCCTGAGATTACATTTTACTGTAATTTAGCAAAGATATTTTATTCAAGGATTAGGCAGACATCCAATACTGACCCAAGCAGAAGGGAATGGAGGTCTAGGTTTCCCCTTGGATTTGTACCTCTTTTGCTAGATTTCCAGAATTGGGAATTTTCTTTGCTCACCTGTAAGGATAAGCAGAATATATGATGGACTGATATATACGGCACTACTCTTGATCAAATTTGGCTCACCTCAGAGAATCACAAGCAGCCGTGTGGGACTTTACATAAAGGGTAGCCATCTTGGATCTTCCAAAGGTGGCAGCCACCCAGTCCTTCTCTGATATGGCCAAGGGAGACTTCTCTATAAATTGGCTGCATCGCTTCCCTTTTCAGGTGGTCCCACCAGTGCTCTTTCTAAGATGGCTGCTGTGTGGCTTCTTTCCAACATAGCATTGCCTCTGCCTTTCCCAAAAGTAGTGGCAGAACACAAGTGATTAAATCAGAGAGTGTAATTTGGGGTTTTAGAGAAAGGGGAGGTCATAGGGGCAGTGGAGAAGACATTCAATCCCTCATAATGCTGCATATGACATTATTTCATCATGCTGTGTGTGTGCACAGCCTGACAAGATGGCTTCGTGCAGAACAAAGTGGGAGGCTCTTTTGGTCTAAGTCTCAGGAAAGCAGAATGTCTGAACCTGGACTTCATCATCATCATCATCATCATCATCATGATAGCTGTAAAGTGCTTACTATGTGTCTAAGCCCTGAGATAGATACAAGTTAATCAGGAGCACCCATCAGGTTTGGTAATTGGGCATCAACTGCAGTGAAGCAAGTTTCCTTAAGTTTTCCAATTTCAAGTGCCAGTTCCAGTTGCCCTGAGCAGGGTCAGTCATTCATGAGAAGCAGTGTGGCTTAGTGGCAAGAGCCCGAGCTTAGGAGTCAGAGGACATGGGTTCTAATCCCAGCTCCACCACTTATCTGCTGTGTGACCTTGGGCAAGCCACTTCACTTCTCTGTGCCTCAGTTACCTCATCTGCAAAATGGGGATTAAGACTGTGAGCCCTACCTAGGACAACCTGATTACCTTGTAGCTATCCCAGTGCTTAGAACAGTGCTTGGCACATAGTAAGTGCTTAACAAATACCAAAAATATTATCATTATTATTCACTCATCCAATCATATTTATTGAGTGCTTACTATGTGCAGAGCACTGTACTAAGTGCTTGGGAGTACAGTGCCTGGCACATAGTAAACAACACATATAATTATTATTACAATGTAACAATAAGCAGACACATACCCTGCCCACAATGAGCTTACAGTTTAGAGGATAATTGTGGTATTTGTGAAGCGCTTATTATGTGCCAGGCACTATACTAACCACTGGGGTAGATACAAGCAAATTGGGTGGGACACAGTCCAGATCCTCCCACTCTTCGAGGGTGAGAGACACAGCCATGTCCTCCGGTGTCACCAATCCCTGAAACCTGGCTTTCATAAGCTCAGCTGCCATTGCCTGGTCTCCAAGTTTCCCCTCTTGGGAAAGGGTGGGGCCCTGTGGAGCAGGCAGAGGATTGGCCATCCTGAGGCTGAAGGGAGCCACGCTCTGTCCTCTCTGGTTAGGAGCTGACAGGAGAAGTAAGGACTGCCTCTTGTCCTGCTCCCAGAACCTGGACTTCCTGTCTGGGTACAGGGCCCTAAAATCACTGTTCTGGTCCAACCTACTCACTCTCTAAATTTTCTGTCAGGATCAATGCCTCCTCTACAAGCTCCACTTGACATATCTGCACTGGATCTTGATCTCCCCTGACAGGATGTTCAGGATCTGCTCCAGCATCTGCTCCTCTATATGCAGAGATGATGATGATGATGATGGTATTTGTTAAGTGCCTACTATATGCCAGGCACTGTTCTAAGTGCTGAGATAGATACAAGGTTATCAGGTTGTCCCACATGGGGCTCACAGTTTTAATCCCCATTTTACAGATGAGGTAACTGAGGCCCAGAGATGTTAAGTGATTTGCCCAAAGTCACACAGCTGACAAGTGGTGGAGCTGGGATTAGAAACCACGACCTCTGACTCCCAAGCCCCTGCTCTTTCCATTAGGCCATGCTGCTTCCCATAATTATGATGTTTGTGAAGCACTTACTATGTGCCACAGGGGTGGATACAAGAAAATTGGGTTGGACACAGTCCCTGTCCCACGTGGAGCTCACAGTCTCAATCCCCATTTTACAAATGAGGTAACTGAGGTGCAGAGGAAGTGAAGTGACTTGCCCAAGGTCACACAGAAGACAAGTGGCAGAGGCAGGATTAGAACCCATTACCTCTGACTCCCAAGCCCATGCTCTTTCCACTAGGCTATGCTGCTTTGATTCAGAGTCTCACAGGACCCAAGTGCTTCTGGAGTTTGGTTCACTGGAAGTACTGGTGAAGATCCCATAGTTCACATGTCAGCTGTATTTTATCCCCCAGGTCTAGTCTTCCTCCAGGGTCACTTCTGGAAGACCTTCCTGCTTCTTTGGAGACTTAACCTGGGGCCTTAGGGGTACTACCCTCACTGATACTTTGGCCTAGAGCACTATGCAGACCAACCCCTTCGTGTCCTAGAGACTCCTTTGGTGGAAGGATCCTGAACCAGACAGCAAAATGGTGGTGTTACTCTTCCAGGAAATTTCCATATGGATGTTGTACCTGCATCTCAACATGTCCAAAACTGAACTCCTCATTTTTCTTCCCAAATTCTCTCCTCTCCTAACTTTCTCATCACTACTGACACCACCATTTCTCCTATCTCTTAAGTCCACAACTTTGGCATTATCCTGGATTCCTCTCTTTTTCAACCACTATATTCAGGCCCCTAATCCTGCCGATGGTTCTTTCACAACATGTCAACAATCTTTCCCATCAGGTAATAGTAATAATAATTGTGGTATTTGTTAAGTGCTTATTATGTGCCAAACACTGTATTGAGCACTGGGGTAATTACAAAATAATCAGATTGGATACAGTTCCCTGTCCCACATGGGGCTTTTGGTCTAAGGAGGAGGGAGAATACCAAATGTAATCCCCATTTTACAGAGAAGGAAACTAAAGCATAGAAAAAGTTAACTTATTCTCTCAAAGTCACACAACAGATTAAAGTTCACCTTTTCCGACTGATGAAGCCAAGGCTCTCTCCACTAGGTCACAGTGCTTCTCCAGCTTCTTCAGTTCCATTCAAACTGCCATCAAACTCATCCAAGCATTTGTCATTTTCCAAATCAACTACTGAATCAACCTCCTCATTGACTTCCCTGCCCCTCTCTAGTCCATACTTCACTCTGCTGCCTGAATCATTTTCCTAAAACATCATCTTACACATCTTCCCACTCCTCAAAAACCTCCAAAGGTTGCCCATTCTTCTAATAATAATAATGTTGGTATTTGTTAAGCACTTAATATGTTCAGCACTGTTCTAAGCACTGGGGTAGATACAAGGTAATTAGGTTGTCCCATGTGGGGCTTACAGTCTTCATCCTCATTTTACAGATGAGGTAACTGAGGCACAGAGAAGTTAAGTAACTTGCCCAAGCAGCTGACAAGTGACAGAGCCAGGATTAGAACCCATACCGTCTGGTTCCCAAATCTGTGCTCTTTCCACTAAGCCATGCTGCTTTTCACTAAGCCACACTGCTTCTCTTCACATTAAGGTGACATTTTTGAGTATTTTAAGGCACTCAGCTCTCTCTCTCTCTCTCCCCTACTTATCATTACTCCTCTCTCCTAAAACCCAGCCTGCATACTTCACTCTTCTAATACCAAACTATTCACTGTGTGTCACTCTCATCTCTCATCATCAATGTTTTCTCACGCCCTCCTTTTCCTACCTAGAACTTCCTCACTCCTCATATCTGGCAGATCACTGCTCTCCTCATTTTTCAAGGCTCTTCTGAAATCACTTCTCCTTCTAGAGGCCTTCCCTGTTGAATCTCTCATCTTCATCTCTCCACCCAATTTACCCTGGGTATGCCACTTTAGCATTTCTGCATCTCCTAGTCACCTTAGGAATCATTCCCATCCCCTCACCTCTGTTGCACTTATGTATATTGCTTTATTCTATATTGCTTCCCCCTACCTGTAATTTATTTTACTGTCAGTTACCCCCAATAGATTGTAAGCTGTGTGAAGGCAGGAATAATGTCTGCTAACTCTATTGTACTCTCCCAAGTATTTACTACAGTGATTTGCACACAGTAAGAGCTCAATACAACCTACTGATTCATTCATTCAAAAGTATTTATTGAGCACTTACTATGTGCAGAGCACAGTGCTTGGAATGTACAATTCGGCAACAGATAGAGACAACCCCTGCCCACTGACGGGCTTACAGTCTAATCGGGGGAGACAGACAAAAACAAAAGCAATAAAAAGAATCAAGGGGATGTACATCTCATTAAAACAATAGCCTCTCCTTCTCCCACTCCCCCAGATTCACCGGAAAGGGAGGAGGCGTCGGCTTCCTCCTCTCACCCCGTTGTCGCTTCTGCACTATTCCTCCTCCCCCTTCCCTCTCCTTCCCCTCCTTCGAAGCCCATATCATTCACCTCTACCACCCCCTCCAGATACTTGTTGCTGTCATCTACCACCCTCCTGGTCCCAACTCCGACTTCTTCAACCACCTAGACCCCTTCCTCACCTTCCTTCTCTCCTTCTCTCTGCCCACTCTGATCCTCGGAGACTTCAACATCCACATGGATGTACCCGATGACTGCTCTGCCGCCCGCCTGCTATCCCTCCTCGACTCTGCCGACCTCCTGCTCCACCACACCTTGCCCACTCACCGACTCGGTCACACCCTCGATCTCGTCATCTCCTAACGCTGTACTACCTCCTCCCTCACCAACTCTGAAATCCCTCTCTGACCATAACCTTCTCACCTGCCTCATCTCTCACACTCCCTCCCCCTGCAAATCTTTGCTACTCCCCCACAGAGTCCTCTGCTCTCTTGATCCCATCCATCTTTCCAAAAGCATCTCTCCCCACCTTGCCCCCCGTCCTCTCTTCCCACTCTCGATGATCAGGTCACCGCTCTCAACTCCACCCTCTCTACTCATCTCAACTCTCTCGCCCCCCTTTCCCTCCGCCGCTCTCGCTCTACTAACCCACAGCCCTGGATCACCGCATCTGTCCTCCTCCTACGCTCCTATGCTTGAGTTGCCGAGCGCTGCTGGCGAAAGTCCAAGCACCAAGCCGACCTCATACATTTCAAATTTATCCTTTCCTGCCTTAACTCTGCCCTCTCCTCCGCCAGGCAAAACTTCTTCTCCTCCCTCATCGACACCCATGCCCATCATCCCCGCCAATTGTTCCGGACATTTAACTCTCTCCTTAGGCCCCCTGTTCCTCCCCCTCCCCCATCTCTCACCCCCAATGATCTGGCCACCTACTTCATCACAAAAATCAACACAATCAAGTCTGAGCTCCCCAAAGTCACTCCTCCCTCTCTTGCCTCCCCCCCCCAACCCTCTCCCCTACTTTCCCATCCTTCCCTGCAGCATCCTCAGAGGAGATCTCCTCCTTCCTCGCAGGTGCCACCCCCTCCACCTGTGCCTCGGACCCCATTCCCGCTCACCTTATAAAAACCATCGCCCCTGCCCTCTTCCCCTCCTTAACTTCTATCTTTAACCACTCACTCTCCAATGGCTCCTTCCCCTCTGCCTTCAAACATGCCCATGTCTCCCCCATCCTAAAAAAACCCTCTCTCGACCCCACTTCCCCTTCCAGTTATCGCCCTATCTCCCTACTACCCTTCCTTTCCAAAATCCTAGAACGAGTCGTCTACACTCGTTGCCTAGAATTCCTTAGCTCCCATTCTTCCCTGGACCCCCTCCAATCTGGCTTCCATCCCCTCCACTCTACCGAGACTGCTCTCTCTAAGGTCACCCATGACCTCCTTCTTGCCAAATCCAATGGCTCCTACTCCATTCTAATCCTCCTTGATCTCTCAGCTGCCTTTGATACTGTCGACCATCCCCTCCTTCTCCACACCTTATCTCACCTTGGCTTCACAGACTCTGTCCTCTCCTGGTTCTCCTCTTATCTTTCTGGCCGTTCATTTTCGGTCTCCTTCGCAGGCTCCTCCTCCCCCTCCCATCCTCTAACTGTTGGAGTTCCTCAAGGGTCAGTTCTTGGCCCTCTTCTGTTCTCCATTTACACTCACTCCCTTGGTGAACTCATTCGCTCTCACAGTTTCAACTACCATCTCTATTCAGATGACACACAGATCTACATCTCTGTCCCCGTCCTCTTCCCCTCCCTTCAGGCTCGCATCTCCTCCTGCCTCCAGGACGTCTCTACCTGGATGTCTGCCCGCCACCTAAAACTCAACATGTCCAAAACTGAGCTCCTCATCTTCCCTCCCAAGACTGGTCCTCTCCCAGACTTCCCTATCACTGTGGATGGTACAACCATCCTTCCCGTCTCTCAGGCCCGCAACCTCGGTGCCATCTTTGACTCATCTCTCTCGTTCACCCCAAACATCCTATCCATTACCAAGACCTGCCAGTCTCACCTTTATCATATCACCAAGATCCGCCCTTTCCTCTCCACCCAAATGGCTACCTTACTGCTACAGGCTCTCGTAACATCCCGGCTAGATTACTGTGTCAGCCTTCTCTCTGATCTCCCTTCCTCCTCTCTCTCCCCACTGCAGTCTATTGTTCACACTGCTGCCTGGCTCATCTTCCTGCAGAAACGCTCTGGGCATGTCACTTCCCTTCTTAAAAACCTCCAGTGGTTGCCTACCTCCACACAAAACAAAAACTTCTCACTCTAGGCTGCAAGACTCTCCATCACCTTGCCCCTTCCTACCTCTCCTCCCTTTCTACTGCCCACCCCGCACGCTCCGCTCCTCTGCCACCCACCTCCTCATCGTCCCCCGTTCTCGCCTATCCCACCGTCGACCCCTGGGCCACGTCCTCCCGCGGTCCTGGAATGCCCTCCCTCCTCACCTCCGCCAAACTAATTCTCTTCCCCTCTTCAAATCCCTACTTAAAGCTCACCTTCTCCAAGAGGCCTTCCCAGACTGAGCTCCCCCCTTTTCCCTCTGCTCCCTCTACGCCCCCTTCACCTCTCCGCAGCTAAACCCTCTTCTCCCCCCCTCCCTCTGCTCCTCCTCTCCCATCCCATCCCCTCAGCACTGTACTCGTCCGCTCAACTGTATATATCTTCATCACCCTATTTATTTTGTTTAATGAGATGTACATCACCCTGATTCTATTTATTTGCTATTGTTTTAATGAGTTGTTCTTCCCTTGACTCTATTTATTGCCATTGTTCTTGTCTGCCTGTCTCCCCCGATTAGACTGTAAGCCAGTCAAAGGGCAGGGACTGTCTCTATCTGTTGCCAATTTGTACATTCCAAGCGCTTAGTACAGTGCTCTGCACATAGGAAGTGCTCAATAAATACTATTGAATGAATGAATGAATAGAATCAAGGGGATGTACATCTCATTAGCAAAATAAATAGGGTAATTAAAATATATACAAATGAGCGGACGAGCACAGTGCTGAGGGGAGGGGAAGGGAGAGGGGGAGGAGCAGAGGGAAGGGGGGAAAAAGGGGGCTTAGCTGAGGGGTGGTGAAGGGGGGGCAGAGAGGCAGCAGAGGGAAACGGGGAAGCTCAGTCTGGGAAGGCCTCTTGGAGGAGGTGAGCTCTCAGTAGGGCTTTAATGTTGGTATTTGTTAAGCACTTACTATGTGCAGCGCACTGTTCTAAGCACTGGGGGTAGATACTGATTGATGGTTTTGCTTCACATGTAATAATCACTTAATAAATACCATAACATGGATAATTTTCTGTAGTTATTGGAACCTATACAGAGTCGAAGGGTGTGTTTCTCAGTTTTAAGACAAAAAAAAGTTGAATGCAGTTTCTAATGAGGATTCTTTCCATGAATGCCTGCAGATGGTAGCCGTCTGGTGACAGAATTAACTGCGTAAAACGTACAACACAGCTAGCAGCCTGCGGGGATGTAGAGCCCAGACATGTTGGTTCGGTAATGAAAAAAGCAGCATAGGGGCACAGCACTCTTTTAGAGGTAAAATCATTCTTCCCAATTCTGTCCAGGGTAGCTGGCCTGCTCCAGGAATGTCCCAGGCTGCCTGTTGACTTGGTGATGTAGAAGCAGCAGCTGTTGTAGTGGAAATTGGCCAAACTCAGGCCTTGTGGAGCATGGGATGAGAGTAGGGGAAAACCAGGTCATACACAAAGCCAAGCCTGCACCATATTGAGAAGCTCTGGCATCAATATCTTGGTAGCTAACCCACTCCACGGGGTGGCATGATAGTGAAATTGGGTTGCACCTACATACAGCTTCATTCTTTCAGCCCATTTACTCATGCAGTTCCCAAATGTCGGGAGATCACGTATACTCATGTGTTTTAGATGGGCAGACTAATTGTGAAATTAACTTCTGTTAGAGTTCACTCAAAAATAGAGTCAACAATCAGTCAGTCCTATCTATTGAGCTCTTACTGTTTGTCATTAATAAATTACTAGTACCATGGCCCTTCAAACAGACTTCAAGCTCCATTTGATTGATACTCTGGGGAATTTGTCCCTTTTTCTGAGCAGCTATAGACTAGCAGTGTGCTACTGCCCAGATTCTCAGCCAAAGGACAACATAAACACACTTCGTCATCATCATCATCAGCTCTACACTGCCCCCCAAAACTCTCTCCAGAGTTTTGGAAGCAATTATCCTTTGGTGGTCTGCAGTGGAAACCAAAGTATGTCCCTCTTGCAAATGTGCATGAAAAGTCATCTTGGTAATTTCTCTAGCCAGTTGTTAAACAAGAAAAGACCTGTCTAACAGTGTCAAACCCAGTTGGACTCTTGTTATCCAAAGTTCCCTTTTATTTGATCAAGTCTTCATACCAATTGGTTTGGATAATTGGTGGGAAGGGGAGCAATAACTCTATACCTCCTGGCAGGCACCCAGAGCCATTTTGTAATGAGAAGAGAGCTGGTAGAAAAACGTGAAAACAATGGTAAGGTGTTTCTGCTAGGTGAGGAGAGGACATATATGTGCCAAGCAACTTCTTTAGGACTATTTTGAAAGAAAAGGCCCTGGGAAGATCATCACCTCAATAGTCTTTTCCCTCCCTAACCAAAGAAAGAGGAAGATTGGCCCGATTATGGAGAATTTCTTTTCTTCAAGTTACTTTACTGGTTATTTTCCTGTAGAATGTTTACATCAGTGGGTAAACGGATGCAGAAGAATTTATGTAGAGAGTATTGCCACTCTATACACCAATTTTGAGCTCTGTTACTCATTCAAGAATCGGGCCCCTTACCAATATAGCATCTGTTTTGGTTTTGTTCATTTTATCATCTCAGATGTTTCCATAAATCTTGAATTAAAGATAAAACTGTTAGGCCCAGCTTGGAATGCTAAGGGTAAAGATAACAGTATCCTGTCAGTGCACAAAATGCTTTGTTTGGCAGGACAGCTTTTTACTCCAAAGATCACCTTTCTTTAATGCTGTTGTCCTTTGCCTGCATCCAATTAAAAAGAGAGCCAATGATTCTCTCCCTTTGTAGTATTACAAACCGGGGGATTAAGTTTTTTTCTTTAGAGGGGAGGATAGAGAACTCAAACCTGTCCCTTTAATCTCCCTCATGAAATTTTCCTGCCAAACTCACAGATATTCATATTTCCCTTTTACAGCATCAATTCACCCCATTGCATGCTTTTTTCTTTTTCCAGCTATGCTGAGTTGAAGAGGACTAAACTGTGGAGCAGTCTCTCTTTCTGCTCTCGTTGAATGGTTTGAGTGAAAGTGGGAGCAAAAACTATGAGATTTTCCACAGAAACTGGAAACTTCTACCTTTAAATTAGCTAGCTATCCCAAGAGGCAGCAAAGGGCCATTATGTTATTTTTGGCAGCAGCAACAAAATAATTAAAGAGATCACAAAGGGTTTGCCCTTCATGTCTTCAAGAAGAATTGGACTGACTGAAGCTTCCTGAGTAGTTGAAAGTGTGGACTATAGACTGTGAGCTCCATTTGGGACAGAGACTGTGTCCAATCTGATTGCTCTGTATCTACCTTGGCACTTAGCACAGTGCTTGGCATATAGTACTTGCTTATCAAATACCACAAGTGCCACTTTAAAGACTGATGCAGTCTGAGTAATCTAAACTACTTCCTAAAAGTTCTTTCATCACCCAGATAAGGGAAACTATTTTAAGACATTTTATAGTGACCTCTATTTGATGCCCGTAGGAATTTTTTTTCGAATTTCATCATCGCTAAAAACAATGTGACTCAATGAAAAACCGCAAAGCTGTAGCTGTCAACCCATACCTAGTTTTTCTTTAGGTGAAATTCTCATGTGAACTCTGCTCATTTGTGGATGAATGATTTTAGGGATTACCCAGGAGGATTGATTTTTTTTTAATTGAAAGCTCAAAAGCCTGTTAGGTCTATTGCCCTGATCATAATAATTTTGCTCAATAAAATGAAGTTATTTATCTAATTTTCATTTAGAAGACATTTGAACTCTTTCCAAACTGTTCTAGTTGTTTTAAAAATAAATTAATTCCATTCATTTAAGTCGAACCTCTGAATTTTTAATTGTGAATGCTTATTCTCTGTACTTTGGAAAAATGTACCTTCTACTTACTGAGCTATGTGATGATTTCATTTGTTTGCACCATTCTAAGGACCACCTTCAAATAATAAGTGGCATTTTCCTCCCTTTATTAAGCATTTTTTATTGTTTCTGCTAGTAATTTGAATTTGGGTGATCTCAGTAAACGCACCCTCACTGTCATTAATACAAGACTTTAATCAGTTTGTATTATTAAAAACAGTGGAGAATGATCTGGAAGGCTACTCAGGGGGGTGAAGAGCTCAGGATTTGTTTACCCTTGTGACATAGATAAGAAGGAGAAAGAAATCAATGGGCAGTTTAGTAAAGATATCTTAGGTTAGTTTCAAAACAAGACCAAATATGTTTTATTATTTCAAAGGGAATGGCTTTTAGCAGAACATATTTATTTTTGCTTTCACCAAGGAATCAGCTTAGTAATCTGTATTTTCTTAGGAAAGATCAGAATTTTAGGGCTTCACTGCATGGAGACTGAACTTGGCAGGCTGTATGGCACTTTCCTGTCAAGGTGAGAAGAGGAAAAATGTCCCCCTCTTCTCCTCCCCACTCCCAGTTTACCATACTGAGGGGTGTGATGTAGTAGCTTCATTAATGACACTTGATAAGTGTTTACAGTGGTTGAAGTAATGTACTAAAGCACTGGGGAAAGGCATAAGAACAGTTATTTAGACACCATCCCTAGCCTACAAAGGGCTCACAGCCTAGATAAGGGAGGGGGGAAAAGGTAGACACAAGGAAAGAATACCAGGGTAAAATTAGCACAAACCACAACAATTAAATAAGAAAACCAGCCACTCATCCCCACTGGGAGGTGATAGTCCTCGGAATCCTCACTGCTCCAGGAAGTGCCTTTCCATGTCCCAGTGCTACACTTTCCAACTGTCTAACTGCTGTATAGGAGAATCAGTGAAAGAGCACGGACTTGAAAGTCAGAGGTCCTAGGTTCTAATCCCAGCTCTGCCATTTGTCTCCTGTCTGACCTTGGGCAATCACTTCACTTCTCTGTGCCTCTATTTTCTCATCTATAAAATGGGGATTGAATCTGACTCCATCCTACTGAGACTATGGACCTCATGTGGACGAGGGACTGTGTCCGATTTGAGTATCTTGTATCTACTCCAGTGCTTAGTACAGTGTTTGGCACAAGTAAGCACTTAACAAATACCAAGACAAAGACAAAACATAGACAGGAGCGTCCATATACCCTGGACTCCCGACAGAGGATGGTCTTCTGTCCGACTATGAAGAGAGGGGGCACAATTTCATTGTCCTTTGGTGTGGGGTGCTCCCAGTGTTCCCTGATGGCGCACAGTGCCATTTGTTGCTGAGCTTTGGGTATAATGGGGGCAGGCAGCTAGTGGCGATTCTGTCTCCTGCATAGTCTCCTCTTGGGAGTGGTGACGACACACTCCATTGAATGCATCAGGCCATGAATCCTCTGTGTCCCAGACATACCCAGGAAAACTCAGGATTCAGGGACTTAGTTCACCCTAAAAGACCCCCAAACCCAGTGTGATCACTCCGAGATCCTAGATCCAGGTTGGCCGAGCAGGAGGGATGATTTTTCCTAAGTACGGCTTAGAACAGCTTGAGCTGCTCCAACCTAAGTCCTGCCCTGGGTCAAGAGCTCCAGCAGAAAGAATGGCATTTTGTCAAAGGGGATTCTCTGTGGCTAAGAGAGGCAGTGTGGCTTAGTGGAAAGAGCCCAGGCTTGGGAGTCAGAGGTCGTGGGTTCTAATCACGGCTCCACCACCTGTGTGCTGTGAGACCTTGGGCAAGCCACTTAACTTCTCTGTGCCTCAGTTTCCTCATCTGCAAAATGGGGATTAAGACTGTGAGCCCCACGCGGGACAACCTGATGACCTTGTATCCACCCTAGTGCTTAGAACAGTGCTTGGCACATAGTAAGCGCTTCACAAATACCATCATCATCATGTGAAACTGCAGGGAAATTATTGATTTCTGAAGCATTGCACAGCTCTGGGCCCAGACAGCACCATGGGCCTGTTTACTACTTACCACCTGCCAGAAAGAACAAAAGGAGAGGAAAAACACCTTCTCCAGCTAAGACCAAAGGGTTGGTGGGTGGGAATCCATACCTCTGTTTGGGCCTGACCATTCATAATCCTCAGTCTGCCTGCCTGCCTGCCTGTACCAACTCTGTCCCTTCCCCCTCTCCCATGTCGCCCCCACCCATGATGTCTCCCTTCATTTTTCCTCTGGCAGGGCTCTCCCAACCCCCCCCCTCCCCCCAAAGAGGTGCAGCACGGGCAGATGTCAGGGTGAATGGAGAAGTGTTGATATTTGCTGTAGACCATAAACTCATTATGGGCCGGGATCGTGTCTATCAACTCTGCTGTGCTTTCCGAAGCACTTAGTACAGCACTCAATAAATAGTCAATCGTATTTATTGAGCACTCACAATGTGCAGAGCACTGGACTAGGCACTTGGGAGAGTACAATATAACAGTATAATAGACATATTCCCTGCCCACAGAGAGTTTACAGTCTAGAGGGGGAGAAAGACATTAATATAAAATACAGTTATGTATATAAGTGCTGTGGGGCTGGGAGGGGGCTGAATAAAGGGAGCAAGTTAGGGTGACAGAAGGGAATTGAAGAAAAGGAAGAGGGCTTAGTCAGGGGAAGGTGGCTTTGAAGAGGGGAAGAATAATTGTCTGTCGCATATGAGGAGGGAGGGCATTCCAGGCCAGAGGCAGGACATGGGTGAGAGGTTGGTGGCCAGATAGATGAGATCAAGGTACAGTGAGAAGGTTAGCATTATAGGAGCGAAGTGTGGGGGCTGGGTTATAGTAGTAGAGTGGTGAGGTGAGGTAGGCGGGGGCAAGGTGATTGAGTGCTTTAAAGCCAGGGGTGAGGAGCTTCTGTTTGATATGGAGGTGGTTGGGCAACCACTGGAGTCTCTTGAGGAGTGGGGAAACATGGTCAGAACATTTCTGTAGAAAAATAATCTGGGCAGCAGAGTGAAGTACAGACTGGAGAGGGGAGAGACAGGAGGCTCAGAGGTCAATAAGGAGGCTGATACAGCCGGTTTCACCTTTACAATATCACCAAGATCCGCCCTTTCCCCTCCACCCAAATGGCTACCTTACTGCTACAGGCTCTCGTTATATCCCGGCTGGACTACTGTGTCAGCCTTCTCTCTGACCTCCCTTCCTCCTCTCTCGCCCCGCTCCAGTCTATTCTTCACTCCGCTGCCCGGCTCATCTTCCTGCAGAAACGATCTGGGCATGTCACTCCCCTTCTTAAACAACTCCAGTGGTTGCCTATCAACCTCCGCTCCAAACAAAAACTCCTCACTCTAGGCTTCAAGGCTCTACATCACCTTGCCCCTTCCTACCTCTCCTCCCTTCTCTCTTTCTACCGCCCACCCCGCACGCTCCGCTCCTCCGCCGCCCACCTCCTCACCGTCCCTCGGTCTCGCCTATCCCACCATCGACCCCTGGGCCACGTCCTCCTGCGGTCCTGGAATGCCCTCCCTCCTCACCTCCGCCAAACTGATTCTCTTCCCCTCTTCAAAACCCTACTTAAAACTCACCTCCTCCGAGAGGCCTTCCCAGACTGAGCTCCTCTTCTCCCTCTACTCCCTCTAGCACCCCCCCCTTCACCTCTCCGTAGCTTAACCCTCTTTTCCCCCCATTTCCCTCTGCTCCTCACCCTCTCCCTTCCCATCCCCTCAGCACTGTACTCATCCGCTCAACTGTATATATTTTTATTACCCTATTTATTTTGTTAATGAAATGTACATCGTCTTGATTCTATTTAGTTGCCATTGTTTTTACAAGATGTTCTTCCCCTTGACTCTATTTATTGCCATTGTTCTTGTCTGTCCGTCTCCCCCGATTAGACTGTAAGCCCGTCAAACAGCAGGGACTGTATCTGTTGCCGACTTGTTCATTCCAAGCGCTTAGTACAGTGCTCTGCACATAGTAAGCGCTCAATAAATACTATTGAATGAATACAGTAATCACGGCAGGATAGAATAAGTGATTGAATAAACGTGGCAGCAATTTGGATGGAGAGGAAAGGGCATATTTTAGCAATGTTGTGAAGGTCGAACAGACAGGATTTAGTGATGGATTGAGTATGTGGGTTGAATGAGAAAGAGGAGTCAAGGAAAATGCCAAGGTTATGGGCTTGTGAGACAGGAAGGATGGTGGTACCATCTACAGTGATGAGAAAGTCAGGGGAAAGACAGGGTTTAGGTGGGAAGATAAGGAGTTCTCTTTGAGACATGCTAAATTTGAGGTGATGGGAGAACATCCAAGTAAAGATCTCTTGAAGGCAGGAGGAAATGCGAGACTGCAGAGAGGGAGAGAGATCAGGGCTGCAGATGTAGATTTGGGTATCATCTGCATAGTGGTGGTAGTTGAAGCCACGGGAGTGAATGACTTCTCCAAGGGAGTGAGCGTAGATGCAGAATAGACAGGACCCAGAACTGAACTTTGAGGGACCCCCCACAGTTAGGGGGTGGGAGGCAAATGAGGAGCCAGCAAAACAGACTGTTAATAAGTGGCCAGAGGGATCAGAGAAGAACCAAGAGAAGACAGTGTCAGTGAAGCTGAGGTTGGATAATGTTTCCAAGAGATGGGGGTGATACTATTGATTGATAAGTTAACTAGGGAATCATGAGACCATTTTATGATCGTGGTGTACAAGTGGCACTCAGATATAATGGACAGTACTTCGAAGATCAAGCAAGGTTTTCTGCCCAGTTCTTTATTGACAAAAGTGTTAGGGAGGGTTCCACGTCCAAATGTCACTGTCAAGACAGAGAAGTTAGAACAGGCTGTGATATACTTACGGAATGCTTCGAAACACATTAAGACCTAGATATTAACAAATCACAGTGACCAGGTAACAGCAACCTGAGAATTCTGAAAGAACTCAGTAGGAAAGTTGCAAAATGCCTGGAAATAACATCTAATCTGTCATTACACATATCCACCCAATTGGAGGGCTGGAGTTACAAAGGAGGTTAGCTATTTTTTCCTTTAAAAAGATTTTATAATTTTCTGAGTATTTGGCTAAGAGACATTTTTCACTTCAATACATCTAACTTTCAAAGGCACTAAAATTTCAAATGAAATCTGCAATTTTCATGTTTATACAAACAGAGCTGTCTTGAAGACATCTATTGAAATCCAGACAAAGCATTTACCTAACCAACTCCAAAGGATCAACTGATTACATCACACACCGAACTCATTAACCCTCTCTGTCAGAATATACAGTACATCTCTGGGTGTAAGCTGGTTACATTATTATATACACACTGCAATTGTTTTTCTTCTCCCAATCCAAACAAAACAGCAGATCAACACAATTTTGAATCTTAAATACAAGAGTAACTTTAATTAGATCTGGTTTTGCTCTGTTTCGATTCCCAGCAAACTAAACCCAAATTATACTTGATTTGAGGAATTTAAGTATGGAAATCTTGATTAATGAAAACTGTGGTTTCTCCTTCTTCATGATTTTTATCACAATTTCTGCTTCTACACTGACGTCCAAGAATTTCATACTGATTGTAGCAGAGGAATCCTGTGATTTCAAACCCCAAATAAATTGTGTTGTCTCACAGCATTTCATGCCAGTATCACAGTTTGCCCTTTCTCACTCCAAATGCTGATGACTAGAATTTCAATAGCTTGGACCGGTTTTTGACCCAAATGAAGAAGTGGCATGTCTCCACCCTTTGTCCAGATGAATTCGATTGAGCCCACACCTGGCCCAGCACAAGGCAGAGAGCTGAACAATTGTCTGGGAAATCGGGGATAGTCCTTGTAGTTAATCCAGATCATTCAGGCAAAACATGCGAGCTTGGTTGTGCACAGGGAACATATCTACCTATTCTATTGTACTCCCGCAAGTGCTTAGTATAGTTCTCTGCACACGGTAGGTGCTCAATAAATACCATTGATTAATTGGTTGATATGTGCCAAGTAGTGTATTAAGCACTGGGCTAAGTACAAGGTAATCAGGTCAGGCACAGTCCCTTTCCCTGTCACACATGGGATTCACAATCTAAAGAAGAGGCAGAACAAGTCTTTAATTTCCATTTTACAAATGAGGAAACTGAGGCACAGAAAAGTTAAATGACTTACCCAAGATCACACAACCAGCAAGTGGCAGAGCTAAGATTAGAACCCAGGTCCTCTGACCCGAAATCCATCATCATTCAGTACTAGGCCATGCTGTTCCTCTAAGAGATCTGGATGGAGCAAGCAGGAGCTGGTGCTGGAGGGTGGTGGTAGCCAGGAGCTCTTGACAATTACTCTGAGATACAGCAGTAGATCTGACACTACATAACCCACCAGTGCCCAACACTCAAACCAGGTGAAGAACAGAAAGAGGATCTTCCTCTCTGCCCCTTGAGATCAATGCTTTCTTGCTGCAAAAAGGAGGAGGAAACCATCAGGTTCTGCATCAGAGTTGGGGAAAGGAAATGGGGAGATTGCTTAACCACTGTGTTATCAGAGACTAGAAGTAGGGTCCCTGAATGGCTCCCTAGAGGAGGCAGGAACAGTGTGGTTTGGCCCTGCACAGGCTCTCATTATCATTCTGATCTTTATTGAGTACCTACTGGGTCTCCCATTAACAGAGGGAGTTCTTGCATTCCTGTGGCTATACGATTGAACTGTTTTCTTTGGAAACATGTGCTCATTCAGACTCTAAGGAACATTTATTTGGTGTTTTGCTGAAATCATGATTTGGGATTCTATCTGTTATTATAAATATTGTGATGGTATTTTTTAAGTGCTTATACTGGATGCTAAGCACTGTACTAAGCAGTGGGGTAGAAACAAGATTTTCAGGATGGCGAGTCCCTCTCCTACACGGAGCTCACAGTTTAAGTAGGAGGGAGTAGGATTTAATCCTAGACTACTCCTCTACTTCCCACCCTCTAACTGTGGGAGTCCCTCAAGACTCATTTCTGGGTCCCCTTCTATTTTCCATTTAAACACACTCTCATGGAGAACTCATTCGCTCTCATGGCTCTAGCTACCATCTCTATGCAGATGATTCCAAAATCTACCTCTCAAGCCCTGATCTTTCTCCTTATCTGCAGTCTCGTATTTCCTCCTACTTTCAGGACATCTTTACTTGGAAGTCCTGGTGACACCTCAAACTTAACATGTCCAGAACAGAACTCCTCATTTTCCCACCAGGATCCTCCTCTCCCGCTAACTTTCCCACCATTATAGACAGCGCCACCGTCCTTCCTGTCTTACAAACTCTATAATCTTGGCATTATTCTCAACTTATCGCTCTCATTCAACCCACATAGTCAACCTGTCACCAAATCCTGTCGGTTCTCCCTTCACAATGTCACTGAAATCTGCCCTTCCCTCTCCATCCAAACTGTTGCCATATCAATCCAAGTACTACCTTATCCTACATCAACCTCCTTGCTGACCTCCATCCTCTTGTCTTTCCACACTCCAGTCCATACTTTACTCTGATCTCGGATCATTTTCCTCAAAAAATTTCAGCCCATGTTTCCCCACTCCTCAAGAACCTCCAGTGATTGCCCATCCACCTCTGCATCAAACAGAAACTCCTTACCATGACTTTAAAGCACTCAATCACTTTGCCCAAGGTTACACAGCAGACAAGTGTGATTAGAACGTAGGTCCTCTGACTTCCAGGCTCATGCTCTTTCCACTAGGCCACAGTGCTTCTCATCTTGCTATTCCTATTGTTGGAGTCCAGTGGGGAAGTTGGAGCATTCTGATTCAGTCCTCCCTTAAACCCTCATGATTTTTGCTAATGCAACCCAACTATTTTCATTCTTCTCAAACCTTTAGAATTTGAAGTACCTAAGCATTCATTCCTGGACCTTCAAGCCGATGGAGGAAGAAAGAATAGCTGTTTTCCAGTGCACCTATTTTTGTTTTATTCTTTAATAGCACAATTCACCCACCAACAGCTGACCAAGATGCATTAGAAAGATTAAAAGGTGATGTATAAACTTTACTTTTTGGTTAAACTATCCAACGGGACACATGTTGGAAATGTTTATAACCATGTGAATAAGTTCTTTAATTTCATGGCATGAGCTCCCAGAAACTGCAAGGTCCTGTTTTGGTTACTATATGACAACACTGACTTGGGTTTACATTGTACTGGCACTGGGAAGAGATGACCTTTTTAAACAGGCGCTAAATGGGTAAAGCACATTTTAACTTCTCCCTGTTGAAGCTTCCTGGTGTCTTGTGGAGTTTTCTGGGCTGAAGATAGAGGTAGAAGAATCAGTCACTCAACCAGTAGGTATCAGTGGTATCTGTTGAGCACTTATTGTGTGCAGACACTGTACTAAGCACTTAGCAAACTATAATACAACAGAATTGGTAGACATTTTCCCTGCCCACAAGGAGCTTAAATCTACAGTTTGGACACAGCCTAATAGTCCAAGAGAACAAAAGATGTCACATGAGAAGAGGTCTGCCCCAAAGCAGTCAAGGGTCTCTCTCAGCTCAACTCACGTGGACTAGTAACTGTATTCTGCCACTTTAATCACTGAGGTTATCGTGAAGGGCTTTTTGATTTGGATGTGGCAAAGGGAGGGAAAAAAAGCACCTACTTTGCGGCCTCCTCCTCTGGCAGAGCCCATGCCATAGAGATCACTGCACTTCATGCAACTGAGCATGAATCTATGTTTTCTACTGTGGAATCCCACGTCTTATGCTTGAGTCAAATGTGAGAAGTCTCAGAAAAAAGTTGTTCAGCTGCATTTGAACGTGGAAAAATTACAGATTTTTCCATTCTCAAAAAAATTTTTGACTGATTTTCTTGGTCACATAACTTAAACAATCCTGAAATCCTAGTCTTTAAATTTGGCAGGTATATTTAAACACAGCTGTAGGGAAGGCAGGATACAATAATGAAGCCTCATTACTTGAAGTGGGTAGGGAGAAATTTAGACAGACCTATCAATGCTGGAAACAGTATTTCTTGGGGATCCTGCTGGTGAGGTTTGTTTGTTAGATTTTATAAGTCAAAAATGTAAACAAAGTCCCAAACCAGGAACTTAGAACACGCTGGAACAACATGACAGCTCAATGTCACTCTGTACTTGCCTAACATAAAGTGTGGCTCTGGGAGAGACAGCAAGTGTGAAAGACAGGGCTTATGTGCTGTTTTCAGGACTTGTAGCCTGAGGAACATGTCCTTTCCTTGTACTTGAAATGTACTCAGATTTTGCTTGGGTCTGAGCAACTGAACACAGAGAAGTGTTTCCTGAATGATAAATTTCAGAAACCCTTGTAGCAAATAGACAGGGACAATTGTTGAATCCTGGGTGGGATGCCTGGAAAGCATGAATTTCTGAGAAGTGTGGCCTAGTGGATAGAACACATGCCTGGAAGTCAGAAGGAACTGGGTTCTAATTCCAGCTCCACCACTTGTCTGTTGTATGATCTAGGGCAAGTCACTTCACTTTTCTGTGTCTCAGTTTCCTTCAACTATAAAATGGGGCTTGAATCCTCAGTGGAGAACACACATCAGATGTGGGTCTCTGACACCCAAGTGACAAAGACAGATTTTTACATATCAACCCTGCTGCCTGCCTTCAGACCAACTTAGCCTCTGAGTTTACTCCTAAACATTGGCCTCCTCTTCATTCTCAAGGATCTAAGGACCTGCATACAATTCAACAATATCTTCTGAGAACCCCCAGGTTAAGCAGTTATTGCTGTTGATAAACTCACCTACAATCCTTAAATTGCTCTGACCTCACCATGACCCCCTCAATCCCCACCTTCCAGGCAGCCCATCCCAGTCCTCTTCTCCCAGCACCTCTCTTCCTCCCCCTCCATCCATCCTCTCCCCCCACCCCTTGTGTCACCCCCACCCCTCCTATCCTGTCCCAGCATCAATCCTTATACCCCTCCCCCTGCGCCAGTCCTCGTCGGCTCACTCCTATCCAACCCCTCTCCACCCCTCATGCCATCCTCTCTCCCAGGACCCCACTGGGTATCCCTGGGCCTGCCAGCCCTTGACCCTTTCTGGGCCTCTGTTTTCCCCTAGGAGAGAGCATACTTGTCCACCGAGGAGCCAATGGATTCACTCTTTCCTGGCTCCTGAAGTGGGGAGAAGCCACCAAGTTTGATCATCCTGGCCTGGGCCTCCCCCTTTCTCCAATTAGTACTGCTTGCCTAGCTCTTCTTTTTAAGTTGCCCATTTTCGTCAGCCCCCTCTCCAAGGGGCAGCTTCAGACTTTGCCCTGTCAGTCTGGCTTCTTCTCCTCCTCCCCAGGCCAACCCAAAATCTACTCCCAAAAGATTTATCAATGACTACCTTTGTGGTCCATGGCAGCAGCCCGATAAAGGGAGCCCCAGACCTGGGTGAGAGAAGCAAAAAGGTGGGGCATACTGGGATGGGGTCAGGGTTGCCAATTGCTGAGAATGATTTGTACAAACAGAGTTTGTAAGGAGTCTAGCCTGATAAAAAAAATTTCACCAGAAACAGAAATCCCATCAGAGGAGAGCACAGTGATTGGATTTCAAAAGCCCCACAGTAAATCAAATGATTTCCCCGAATCTGCCACCGTAGAGATTTACGGACAACGTATAATCGCCAACCCTCTTTGCAACTCATTTCATCGTTTTTACAAAGTTCTGGTTACTCTGATGTTTTTCTACCCCTAATACATTCCTCTAGGCACAACTGCTACTGATAGAATGTTGCCTGGCAAACAGCTATGCATCATCAGTCCCCAGTGAAATAAGCTGTTGCCAGCACATTTCTTCATGAAATAATATTAATTAAAAATAGGATATTCTCCTAGCTAAAGTGACAGCTCTTCCCCTTGCCATTTTTCTACATTAATGCACTTTACAAGTTAGAATGTCAGTCATCTAGTGCATTGTCCAAATGGAGACTAGATAGAATATTAAGAAAAGATGACAATTAAATACACTTGTCTACATTGCAGCTCTGCTACCACACATTAATGGGATCTGGACTCTAGTTACGTAATACTAGTTACCAGCGTGCCACCATTTTCAGCTTTTCTCTTTTCATATTGATTTGGGACATAATGTTTAACCTGAAGGGCCTCCTCCTTTTTCCTTCCCAAGATCTACAAGGCAATTTCTCATTCTGATCCTCTTTGAATGTTGCATGATGGGATGAAGAAGATTAATGGAGTCCTTCTGTCAAAGGTACCACAGTTTCAGCCTTTATAACTCTCCTGTGCCTTCCCTCCTTCACTCAAACCAGGGCAACTTCTACAAATGATTTTGTTCCAACTTTCCCTCCCCATGTGAGTTAGGCCTGGGATAGAACTGCTTTCTCTTTTCAGCATGCTTTAGTCTAATGGCCTTTCAAAATGGAAATTATGATGATTAAAAACTGTACTGGGCCCATGGGTTTCATTATATCCACGCATCCTAATCTGATTTACATGCCTTCTGTCTCCTATAGGTTGGCCACCTACTCTACTATGGATATGTGGAGCTTTGCTCCAGTGTGGGCGTGGCTTTCTTGAGAGGGCTGAAGAGAGTAATAAGAGGGGAAGTGAGGGGAGGGCAGAGTAGTAGTTGAAGTACTAATAAATGATGGACAGGTGAGCATGCATAAAGTACATATGTAAGTCACTTGGACACATGCACCGAGCCCAATTCTGGAAGTTTGTCACTCACAGGATCAACTGAGCACTTATGGTTTGCAGAGCATTATTCTAGGTGATTGGGAGGCAGACAGAAGAATTAAAAATGAGATCTCTCTGACCTTAAAGAGTTTAAGCTCCACTGTCCGTTAAAAGACCAGAAATTGTCAAGCCAGTTCGGAGGTCTAGGATATTAGTCTAAATCTGGAATCACCCCTCTTTAACTGACACCAGCTCCAGTTCAGTGGAAACAGCCTTCTCTTCAAGGCCAAGAGTATCTGAGAGAACTTTCTGAGATGGAAATGGCCAGTAGTAAATTCAAGAAACTTCTAAGGTGGGACTCCATTCCCAAAGAGAGGTCAAAGAATTTTCACATAAATTTAGTCTAAAGTCTTCATCATCATCAATGGTATTTATTGAGCATTTACTGTGTGCAGAACACTGTGCTAAGTCGTTGGAGAGTACATCATCATCAATGGTATTTATTGAGCACTTACTATGTGCAGAGCACTGTACTAAGTGCTTGGTAGACAATACAACAGAGTTGGTAGACAAGTTCCCTGCCCACGACAAGCTGAACTTTTGCTTATTTTTCTCTTCCTTTCTCCCTCTCCCACACTCCTTTGACTTGCCATCTCTATGCAGATGACACACAGATCTACATCTCCGCCCCTGTCCTCTCCCCCTCCCTTCAGGCTCTCATCTCCTCCTGCCTCCAGGACGTCTCCACCTGGATGTCGGCCCGCCACCTAAAACTCAACATGAGCAAGACTGAGCTCCTCATCTTCCCTCCCAAACCCGGTCCTCTCCCAGACTTCTCTATCACCGTGGATGGCACGACCATCCTTCCCGTCTCTCAGGCCCGCAATCTCAGTGTCATCCTTGACTCGTCTCTCTCGTTCACCCCACACATCCTATCCGTTACCAAGACCTGCCGGTTTCACCTTTACAATATCGCCAAGATCCGCCCTTTCCTCTCCACCCAAACGGCTACCTTACTGCTACAGGCTCTCGTTATATCCTGGCTAGACTACTGTGTCAGCCTTCTCTCTGATCTCCCTTCCTCCTCTCTCTCCCCGCTGCAGTCTATTCTTCACTCCGCTGCCCGGCTCATCTTCCTGCAGAAACGATCTGGGCATGTCACTCCCCTTCTTAAACAACTCCAGTGGTTGCCTATCAACCTCCGCTCCAAACAAGAACTCCTCACTCTAGGCTTCAAGGCTCTACATCACCTTGCCCCTCCCTACCTCTCCTCCCTTCTCTCTTTCTACCGCCCACCCTGCACGCTTCGCTCCTCCGCCGCCCACCTCCTCACTGTCCCTCGGTCTCGCCTATCCCGCCATCGACCCCTGGGCCACATCCTCCGGCGGTCCTGGAACGCCCTCCCTCCTCACCTCCGCCAAACTGATTCTCTTCCCCTCTTCAAAACCCTACTTAAAACTCACCTCCTACAAGAGGCCTTCCCAGACTGAGCTCCTCTTCTCCCTCTACTCCCTCTACCACCCCCCTTCACCTCTCCGCAGCTAAACCCTCTTTTCCCCCTTTCCCTCTGCTCCTCCCCCTCTCCCTTCCCATCCCCACAGCACTGTACTCATCCGCTCAACTGTATATATTTCCATTACCCTATTTATTTTGTTAATGAATTGTACATTGCCTTGATTCTATTTAGTTGCCATTGTTTTTACGAGATGTTCTTCCCCTTGACTCTATTTATTACCATTGTTCTTGTCTGTCCGTCTCCCCCCGATTAGACTGTAAGCCCGTCAAACCGCAGGGACTGTCTCTATCTGTTGCCGACTTGTTCATTCCAAGCGCTTAGTACAGTGCTCTGCACATAGTAAGCGCTCAATAAATACTATTGAATGAATGAATGAATGAACTCCTCTGACTTCAAATTATGTTCTACCCCTCCGCCTTCTGCAGAACATCTAGGGCCAGAGAATCTCTACTTGCTACATCTTGAAGCAAGGCTTGGAAACTGGTCTTCCTTGAGGGGTGGTGGGAAGACAGGATGAGTGCCTCTGGGGCCTTAGAGTCTCCACCTTGTGAGAAATGAGCTGGATAATTTTTTTTTAGAGCCTCGGCCTCCTGACCTTGGACCTGGTCATACCTCTCTTCCCATAACCGTCCCCGGGCCCAATAAAATGACTGGCAACAACCTTTGTGAGCCCTATTCAAAAATGACACTATAAACCCTTCTGTACTTACCCATGTTGAGATTTTAAATCCATTTATTTTTTTTTGCAGGAGAGGATAAACAGACAATGATCGGGTTTTGTTTTTTTTTTTTTTGCTTTCATGGGTTACAAATAAAGAAGAATGATTGAATAAATGACCATGTCAAGTAGGGAATTTAACATACACACTGAGCCCAGAGAATTATAGCCACTAGTTCTTATCTAATTCTTATTTTCAAGCCTTCCCCTCAGCGTCTCAGGGAGATGCAGTCAAGGCTGAAGTGTAGGCTGTAATGCACCAGGCTGCCTCACAATATGTGTCCAGAATATTAGACACACCAGAAGCATAAGGTGTTTGGGGCTAGGTTATAGAGTATTTCAGCGAGGAGCTGAACATCAAAAGCATTATAAAAAAATAAAAGATCCATCTGGTCTGAGCTAGAAGGAAACATGTTCACAATTGTTTTATAATTCACAGTGAAGGAAACCTGCTCTGGAGCCCCTGAGTAGAAAAGTGAACTGGACTGTTTTTGCTCTTAAAAATATTTACAGATTTCCTAGAGGAATTTTAAATGTGAAACTAAAAATAGCTTTGATTTGTTTATTACTGCTATCTCAGTTGCCCAGACCTCTCCCCTCCTAAAGCCAACACCCATATCACTATATCAGTGATCTCTGCCTTTTAGGCACCTAGCCTACCTCTAGCTTACACCTAGGCACCTCAAGCCTACAATTTTACAAACTTGTTCGTTCCTTGGACATTGGTGCTTATTCTCAAGATCCTCCTGTTACCTTGACTGGAACATTTGAGTCCAGGTTTTCCCAACAGGTTCATTTTTCTTTGCCTAGTATGATGTATATTTATGCGGATGAGAAGCAGCATTGCCTAGTGGGTAGAGCATGGGACTGGGAGGTCAGAACGACCTGGGTAATAATCCTGGCTCTGCCATTTGTCCGCTGTTTGACCTCGGGCAAGTCACTTCACTTCTCTGTGCCTCAGGTACCTCATCTCTAAAATGGGGATTAAGACTGTGAGCCCCATGTGGGACAGCAATTGTGTTCAACTTGATTATCTTGAATCTACTCCAGTGCTTAGAACAGTGCCTGGCACATAGTAAGTGCTTAACAAATACCATAAAAAAAAGAGAGACCTCTCAAAATCAGATAGACACAGAGCCCAACACAGGTTATGCCCCTCAATACCACTGTGATTCTCCTTCCTCATCCTCTTCCCCTGATAATAAACATGTGACATTTACTGCACCCTTACTAAGTGCTAAGGTGGATATAACACATCGGACACGGTCTCTGTCCCACACAGGGTTAATAGGTAGTTAATTCCCAATTTTTAAAGATGAGGACACCGAGGCCCAGAGAGTTAAGTGACTTGCCCAAGGTTACACAGCAGACAAGTATCAAATCAGGATTAGAACCCAGGTCTCCTGACTTTCAGTTCCATGTTCTTTCCACTAGGCCACACCGCATAAAGTGAGCAAATAGGGAGAAGGACACTGTGGCACATTCTCTCCTCCTTGAAGTGCTTTCATATTTTGGTTTTGCTCAACCAGATAGTCACTTGATTCTCTTCCTACCTCAATTGCTGCTGCTTCTTAGTTTTGGTCACTGACTCCTCTTCCACTTCTCAGTCCCTACCTGTGGTTGCTCAGCAAGGTTCTGTTCTCAGTGCTCTACTCCTTTTGCTCTACACCTTTTCTCTTGGGAGAGCTAATCTGCTCTCATAGCTTTAACTCCCACCTCTATGTGGATGACTGTCAAACCAACCTCCCCAGTTTCAATATGTCATCTAATCTGCAATCTTCTAGACTATAAACTCTACCTCTAGACTGTAAGCTCCTTGTGGGCAGAGAGCATGTGTACCAACTCTGCTGTATTGTGCTCTCCCAAATGCTTAGGCGAGTGCTCAGTACACAGTAGCACTCAATAAATACGATTGATTGATCTTTTCCTGCTTCCAAGATATGTCCCGCTGGCAAAGCAAATTTAAAATGCCTAAAACAGAACTTCTCATCATTTTTGCTAAACCCAGACCTCCTCCTGACTTTTCTATCTCTGTGGATAAGACCACCATCACCCATGATCTCACTGTCCTTCAGCCCTCCCATTCAATCCACTACTGAATCTTGCTGATTCTTCTTCTTTAACCCTTTCCAAATCCATCCCTTGCTGTCCATCCAAGCAGTTACCATCTTGGTCCATGCTCTTGTCATATCACAGTCTACTCTATCAACCTCTTTACTCGTGTCCCTGCCTCCAGCCTCTCTCCATTTCAGTAGACACTCAAAGCTGCTGCATGCATGCCTATCTACCCTTACCCTCAGCCCCGCAGCACTTGTGGACATATCTGGAATTTTCTTTAATGTCTGTCTCCTTTCTAAACTGTAAGTTTTGTGTGGGCAGGGAACCTATCTACAGCAGGGAACCACCATGGCCTAGTGGAAAAAGAATGTGCTTGGGAGTTAGAGGACCAAGTTCTAATCCTGGCCCCGCCAACTTGCCTATTGTGTGACCCTGGGCAAGTCACTTAACTTCTCTATGCCTCAGTTTTCTCAACTGTAAGATGGGGATTCATTACCAATTCTCCCTTCTACTTAGACTGTGATCCCCATGTGGGACAGGGACTGTGTCTGACCTGATTATCTTGTATCTGCTCCAGATCTTATTACAGTGCTCAGTACATGTAAACACTAAACAAATGTAATAATAATAATCATCATCTGTTGTACTCTCCCAAGTGCTTACTGTAGTGCTCTGCACCCAGTAAGCACTCAATGAAAACTATTAATTGATTGATTGGATCATCTTTCACACAAATCTTCCCAAATTTCAAAACCCTTCAATGGCTAGACATTTCCCCCTACCACTGGCTTTTAGGATCTCCGGCAGCTTTCTCCATTTTACAAATCTGCTCTTCACATGCAATTGTCCAGCTCACACCACACTCTCTGCCCCTTCACAGATAATTATCTAACTATATACCTCACTCTATATACCTGCCTCTGATCCTTTGCTCATAATGTTCTCCTAGCCTGAAGCTCCTTCTATTGCAAATCTTGTCTTATGCTGTTGAGTCATCTCCGACCCATAGCGAGCCCATGGATATATCTCTTCCAGAAAGTACCATCTCCATCTGCAATCGTTCTGGTAGTGTATCCATAGAGTTTTCTTCGTAAAAATACAGAAGTGGTTTACCACTGCCTTCTTCTGTGCAGTAAAGGAGTCTCCACCCTTGACTCTCTCCCATGCCGCTGTTGCCCAGCACAGATGAGTTTTGACCTGTAGCAGATTGCCCTCCTCTTGCTAGTCACTGCCCAAGTTAGGAATGCTCTGCTTGACTTTTCCTCCAATAGTCGAGACTGGTAGAGTACTGGAAACAGAGAGGGTTGGGGAGAGGGGGGAGGGAGGGGAGGCTCAAATCTATCAGACCAGAATTCCCCTCATTTTTGAAGCCTTCCTAAAATGCCACCTTTTTCAGGAAGCCTTCTCTAATTAATTCACAAAACCCCAACTACATGAACCAACACAATACCCATCTTTGAAAGCTCCTTGAGAGCAGGAAATCTATGTCATTTTACTGGTGTACCCTTTTAAGCACTTAGTACAGTGCTTAGCACTAAGTAGATGCCTTAATGTATACTATTAAGAGGAGGAACAGCTGAAATAGAATCATCTTCATCATCATCATCTGTGGTATTTATTGAGTGCTTACTATGTCGAGAGCACTATATTAAGCACTTGGACGAGGACAACACAACAGACTTGGCAAGCATATTCCCTGGCCACAATGAGTTTACAGTCTAATGTCCTCCTGTCACCTCAAACTTAACATATCTAAAACAGAACTTATCTTCCTATCCAAACTCTGACCTCCCCCTGACTTTTCCATCACTGTAGTAAACACCACCATCCTTCCTGTCTCACAAGCTTATAACCTTGGTGTTATCCTTGACTCCTCTTTCTCATTCAACCCAAATATTCAATCCATCACTAAATCCTGTCTGTTCAACCTTCACGACATGACTAAAATCTGCCCTTTCCTCTCCATCCAAACTGCTACCAGGATAATTCAATCACTCATCCTATCACACCTTGATTACTGTATCAGCCTCCTTGGTGACTTTCCAGCCTCCAGTCTTTCCCCACTACCGTCCATACTTCACTCTGCTGCCTGGATCATTTTTCTACAAAAATGTTCAGGCCATGTTTCCCCACTCCTCAAGAAACTCCAGTGATTGCTCATTCACCTTTGCATCAAACAGAAATTCCTTACCATTGACTCTAAAGCACTCAATCACCTTGTCTCCCTCCTTCCTCACCTCACTACTTTCCCACTACAACCCAACCTGCACACTTCACTCCTCTTATGCCAACCTTCTCATTGTACTTTCAACTCATCTATCTCACTGCCGACTTCTCACCCGCATCCTGCCTCTGGCCTGGAACACCCTCCCTCATATCTGACAGACAATGACTCTCCCGGTCTTCAAAGCCTTATCGAAGGCACATTTCCTCCAAGAGGCCTTCCCTGTCTAAGGCCTCCTTTCCCCTTCTCCCGCTCCCTTCTGCGTCACCCTGACTTGCTTCCTTTATTCATTACCCCCTCCCAGCCCCACAGGATTTATGTACATAGCTGTAATTTCTTTCTATTAATGTCTACCTTCCCTTCTAGACTGTAAGCTCTTGTGGGCAGGGAATGTGTCTGTTTATTGTTATATTGTACTTTCCCAAGCTCTTAGTACAGTGCTCTGCACACAGTAAGCACTCAATAAATACGATTGGCTGACTGACTGATTCCCTGATTTAGATAGGATGGTTACAGTTAGAGGGCTCTGTCTCATCACCTCAAATATAGTGGCTATTATTTTTGATTAGGCTGATGAGAAAGACTTGCTCAGCTATGTTGATGATGGTAATGGTGGTAACACATCATCTTTCACCTCCCCCTCCTATTCTCCTCTTAATTATCCCCTTCTCATTTCCCTTGTTCTCCTCCTAGTCCTCCTCCTCTCAATCTTCCTCATCTTCCCCTTTCTTGTTCTCCTCCTATTCTTTCTCCTCCTTTCTCTATTTCCCCTATTCTTTCTCCTCCTCCTTTTCAGGAATGGCAACCACTCTGCTATCACTGTCATAACTACCATGGCTGAAACCACTCTTTCTGATTATCTGTGGGAGTATCCAGCACAGCAGAAATGTGCAAGCCAGCCATGCTGGAAACTCTGCTCCTCCTCCTCACGACCATTATCATAATCACCAGCCTCAGCATTAACTAGGTGCCTATTGGTTACAAAGCACTGCAAAGCACTAGGCACTTGGCAACATACAGTAGAAGTAAAAGACAAAACCTAATAGAGGAGACAAGAAAACACAAATTGCCAAGTTGCCAAACATACAAAAGGTAAATGTGTAGGAGCAAAGATACAAATAATAAAAACAAAAGTAAGCAATGAAATGAATACATTTCTAAGAGTTATGCACATGAGTGTGAAGGTAGCTTATGGGGTGGTGTTACCAAAAAGCTGGGAGATTAATTAGGAAACACCTCCTGTAGGAGGTGACTTTTTTAAAGATGTGATCTGGAGAATTTGAATGGAGAAGGGAGTTCCATGAGGTGGGAAGCATATGAACACTGGATCAGAGTCAGGAAAATGGAGAGTGAGGAACAGTTAGTTTGGTAGTAGACGCAGCATGGTCTAGTGGATAGAGCACAGGCTTGGGAGCCAGAAGGACCTGGGTTCTAATCCTGACTCTGCCACATGTCTATGACCTTGGGCAAGCCACTTCACTTCTCTGAGCCTCAGTTATCTCATCTGTAAAATGGGTATTACTAGTGTGAACCTCATGAGGGACATTGACTGTGTCCAATCTGATTAGCTTGTATCTACCCCAGTGTTAAGTACAGTGCTTGGCACATAGTAAGCTCTTTAACAAATACCATAAAAAAGTAGAAAACAGTGCAATCTAGGTGGTAGTAGTGAAGAGAGAATATAGGTAAGCAAATGAGAAACTTCCACTTTGGTGCCTTCCCTTATCTTCAATATACTGCATTGCTCCAGTTAAGACTCAATAAATGCCATTACTACACATCACAGTCCAGGTTATATTGAAGTTAGTGCTGCTCAGGGCCTTTCTCTCCTGGGAACCTCCAATCCCATAGATGTTACCTTGGTGGTCTGACGGAGGAATGACCTCCTCTGGGAGAGTAGCTTAGCAGTTTTGCTCTCTTTTTGCTTTTCTGAGTTGATGGTGAAGGAAACTGAAACGGTTGGGAGGAAGCAAGAAAAGGATCTGGGAAGGGAAACTCGGTTTGGGGCTCAGGGCTGGAAGGTGAGAACTGAATTGGGGTCAGGTTGTGGTTTCTGTTCACTGTCTGGGGGTTGGCCAGACTATTAAAGCCCTCTGTGAGAGGTTTGACTGAAGAAAGTGGAGGCCTCCAGCCAACTCATTAAAAAACCCACAGCACCTCAAGCTGGGGCACCATGCCAATCAGAACATCTGGCCTGGTGAATGGGAATGTAGAGGCCTGACATTCTTCTGGAGCAGTTGCAGCGGTTGTTGATCTGAAGAGATGTATCGCAGAAGGGTCAGAACTTCCTCAGAGACCCCTCTAGCCTCCACTGTAATTTTGGTATTTGTTAAGCACTTATTACGTGCCAGGTACTATACTAAGCACTGGGATGGATACAAGCAAGTCGGGTTGGACAAAGCCTCTGTCCCACATGGGGCTCATAGTCTCAATCTCCATTTTACAGATGAGGTAACTGAGGCATGGAGATGTGAAGGCACAGAGAAGGACCAAGGTCACACAGCAGACAAATGAAGGAGCCAGGATTAGAACCCAAGACCTTCTGACTCCCAGACCCATGCTCTACCCACTACGCTATGCTACTTGTAGCCCCAGATGGTGACCAGAGAGTAATTAGTAGCCAAAAGTGGTGATCCTCATTCAATCTGCTCACCTGAACTATACTTTACCCAGAAAACTGGCACTGACCCCACCCACTCTCGCCAGAGCTGCCCTATAACTATCTGTCTATCCCTAATAATAATAGGGGTGCTTGTTAAGTGCATGCTATGTGCTAAGCACTCTGAGTGCTGGATTCAATACAAGGTAATCAGGTCAGACACACTCCCTGCCTCACATGGAGCTCACACTCTAAGTAGGAAGGACAACAGGTATTGAATCACCATTTTATAGATGAGGAAACTGAATCACAGAAAAGTTAAGTGACTTGCCCAAGGTTACGCAGCAGACAAATGGTGAAGCTGGGATTAGGACTCAGGTTATCTGATCCCAGGCCCGTGTTCTTTCTATAAGGTCATGCTGCTTCTCCAGCTCTCATGTAGGTAGACCACAAGATATATTTAGTTGTTTTCATTTTTGAAGATGATGCTACTGTTGGTAGCATGTGTGCAAGTTGGGTAGAAAAAACTGATGCACAATTAACACACCCTGCCATATGGTTTGCAATAAACAATAGATTCTTCCTATGCTCACACTCCATACATGCCAGGACTCTCTTTTTGACCCTTACTCTTGATATCCCATTTTTAGTGAAGACTTTCTTCAAGGAGACCAATTCCTATTCCAATTGCTACACCCCAAGCTGATCTGTCTTTTGCAGTGGTCTCCCATTAGTCCACTGCTATATGATGCTGTTTGAGACTATAATAGTAATAATTATATTTTTTAAGCACTTACTATATGCCAGGCACTGTACTAAGTGCTGGGGTGGCGACAAGCAAATCGAGTTGGACACAGTCCCTGTCCCATGTGGGGTTCACAGACTCAATCCCCATTTTACAGATGAAGTAACTGAGGCACAGAAAAATGAAGTGAAGTGACTTGCCCAAGGTCACAAAGCAGGCAAGTGGCAGAGGCGGAATTAGAACCCATGACCTTCTGATTCCCAGGCCCGTGCTCTATCTACTACCCCATGCTGTTTCTCCAAGTGATTATGTCATTTATTCTTCCCCTCTTTGCTTGAGTGTGCCCCATTTCAGTTCACCGCACAAAAGCTGCTTAGGGATCCCTTTGTCATCTATTCTTGTGACATGACTTGCCCATCAGAGCTGGGTTGCAGTGCACATTCTTCCATGCTAGTGAGCTGACTGGGCCCTGAACCACTTGATATTGAGTATGTAGGTCACAGAAACCAATAAGAAAACCGCCCTAGAAGCTGGATATGTTTTCTGTAGTAGTTTAGGTCACCTAGTCACATAAAAGGTTGCTTTATAGATTTCCAACTTGGTTTTGTGTTTGATGCCCTATTTTACAGTCTTTGAAAGCTACGTTCACTATTTTGATTCTGTTTTCTATCTCCTTAACTATCTGTGCATTGGTGGTAGGTAGAAGGTAAGAGAATTCAAGGAAAGCTTTAAGGTGTGTGTTGATAAAAAAAAAATCCTTTTGTTATGTGTAGGCTTTCCTGGGAGTGGGATGGTACAAAACTTTCATTTTCTTCAGATTTCCTGTCAGTTCGAAAAAAGGCACTGTGACCACAGAAAGATTCAAAATCATTTGCGTGTCAATCACTCGCAAGCATTTATTGGGTGTTTACACTGTGCAGAGCCCTTGACTAAGAGTTTAGGAGAGTACGATATAGTTAGTAGACAAAATCCCTGCCCTCTAGGAGTTTATAATCTGGCAGGATTGTAGCTCGGATGTCTTTTTATGTGTGTGCTTCCAGAGTTCAGTCATCAGCTCAAAGTAGTCCCTTCACCTCTGACTCTACCAACCATACTTTCATGAAGAGAAGCCTGAAGATTTTGGTGAATTTTTCAAAACAGCTTAATTTTCATAATAATTTCAAGAGTCAGCCTATTGACAGTGTCAAATGCTTTTGTAAGGCCAATGGACACAGTACTGAGGTCTTGGTAGTGGTGGTCTCTGGACTTTCTTGTATCTATTGCTCTCCTGGGCTGTGCTTAGGTGCAAAGCCATGTAGAGATTCAGGTAGCTCACAGTTGAGGATGATCAGTAGTGGTTTGTTTCAGAAAGATTCAGGCTAGAATCTTTTTGAAAGCTTACTGTGTCCAGAGCACTATACTTTTTTTAAATGGTACTCGTTAAGAGCTTGTGATGGGTCAAACACTGTTCTAAGCGCTGGGGTAGGTACAAGTTAATTAGGTCAGACACCGTCCCTGTCCTGCATGGGGTTCACAGTCTGAGTAGGAAGGAGAACAGGTATCCCCATTTTACAGTTGAGGAAACTGAGTCACAGAGAATTTAAGTGACTTGTCCAAGATCACACAGCAAGCAATTGGCAGAACCTGGATTAGAAACCAGGTCTTTCTGATTCCAGGACCATGATCTCTACACTAGGCCACGCTGCCTCTCGCTATATTAAGTGCTTATATACAATATAACAGAGTTGGTAGACTTGGTAGACATTTTTCCTTCCCACAAGGAACTTTTAGTCGAGGGGGGAAGTCTAACCCTACAAAAATTTCCCATGTTTCTTTAAGCCGTGTCAGAAACATCATGGGACATAGCATGGCCTAGAGGAAAGACCATGGGTCTGGATGTAAAAGGACCTGGATTCTGATCCTGGCTCTGCCACTGGCCTGCTGTGTGACCTTATACAAGTCACTTAACTTCTCTGTGCCTACATTTCCTCATCTGTAAAATGGGGATTCAATACTTGTTCTCCTTCCTACTTAGATTGTGACATCTGTGCAAATCAGAGACTGTTTCTACCCTAACACTTAGTTCAGTGCTTGGCATATAGTAACTGCTTAATAAATACTACCAACATCATCAGGTGACTGTGGCAGGTTTAAGCCCAAATCATCTACTGGAGTCCTTTTCCTAATACTGCATTGACAGCCGTAAGTTTAGTGTGTTTTCATCCTTGATAGTGATTATAGTAGAGAATCCTATCCTTAGGAGAGAATCAGCTTTAATGAGTTAGACTGTAAATTTCATCCTAGGCAGTGCAATAAAAAGTATTTAGAGATTCTAATTAAACTGCAATTAAAATGATTTCAGAAAATGTTATGCATTTTTACTGGATCACGACTGGTGATTTCTCATGAAACAACAGCCAATGTATTTGCCAATGAACCTCTCAGACAACAAGCTGAAAGTTCAAAGCGTGAGTCATTTTGGCTAACTAAAAAGTCTTCAAGATGTGCATATGGTTGCAGAGCACTGGGAGAGTACCACAGAGGTAAAAAAAAAAAAAATCACAATCCATCTCCTCAAGAAGCTTACAGCCCAACAGGGAAGACAGATCTGAAAGTATCTACCGATAGGAGGAAAAGCAGAATGAAAACAATGGAAAGGGGAATAAATGAGTGCTTAAATAGCAGAAAATGTAAATAGTAATCCAAAAAAAGTTGCTAAAATGTAAAGGCTTGAATTTGCTGGTGAAAGATAGTTGTCCATTTCACCAAAGTGATGATCAATAGTTTTCTTCTTTTAAATTTTCAAACATAATTGTAATCTGAGTCAATCAAAGGGTATATATGAGCAGGCACACACAAACTCAGAGACCTGCCCTGGTTAGTCCTCTGAACTACCTCTGGTTATTTGCTCTAGTTAGCACAAGAATCCTGAACGTGCACTCTTTATTTTCCCCATTCCCTAAAAAAAGAAAGAAAATTAGCTCTCCAACTTAGGCTGGGTTATGAGACTTTGGGGCTCCACAGGACAGAATTCTGTTCTCCCCTTCAGGAGAGGTGTACTAGTAGACCAGCTGATCAGGAATTGATCTCACAGCCACACATTCATTATGTTCACAGACATTAATGGCCCTTCCTCCAAAACCCATCCCCAAAACCCATCTAAAAATATAAACGCTGCAGACAGCATATTAAAGAAAGAGATACTTTATTACACCACAGCATTTCCCCTTCTTTCTCTGTGGTATCATTTGAAGTCTGCCTTCTGAAACAGAAGTTGAACAAATGAATCCTTCTGTCCTCACTTTCAGTTGTCAGCAGTGTTTCAGTGTGAGATGAAATAAATTGCCAAGCTCTTTCATCTTCTATAATCAGCTCTGCACAGCTGAGTACACCCACACCCTGTGAGCTGCCTCTGCCAGCACTGATTCTGTGTGGAACAGGAAATCTTTGTTAGTGCCACGTTCCCTATGCTCTACACAGACTCAGTTTTATTCTTGTCCCCCCTTTCCTTTCTCTGCCTTTCTTTGTCTCTCACTGCCACCTTCTCTTTTTCATTACAGAAGCTTTTACACTGGAACATCACTTTCAAACCTGCCTCTTATGTAGGCTGTTCCTTTTTCAAGCCTCTGTCTTGGACAGCATTCCTGGCTTAGTCATTTAATTGTTTTTACAAATTGGGGTTTGTTTAGAGAAATCTTGAACTGACCCCAGGTCAAAAGGCTTCATGTTCAAGGTTTAGGTGAGTACGGCAGAGATTTATGCCAGGTGATTTTGTTTGGTCTCTCCAGCATCTCCTCTACATTGAAGTCAATTAGAGAAAGAATGGAAGAAAATGGGTAGCGGAGGAAAAGGAGCAGAATTTGAAAAGACTCATGGGCTTTAGCTCCAATTCCAAATTAAGTCTTCAAGAATTGAGAGGAATTCATTCAGTTGAGGTTCTGACTGGCCAAAATACATTTGGCTGTGAGGTCAAGTACTGGAGTGAAGAATCTTTCACTGTCAAGTCATCAGTCCAAATCCTGCCTGCTGATAGGTGAAGGTCTGGAAGGGCTGGGGTGAGCTAGCATTTCTGTCCAATTCTCAATGAGTTTCAAAAACTCTGCCAAGAAGGGTGTGTTCTAGGGATTTAGGGTCTGAAGACCAAACAAGTAGAAGCAGCATGGTCTAAGTGGAAAGAGTTCAGATTTGGCAGCCAGAGGTCCTGGGTGCTTTTCTCAGCTCTGCCACTTGTCTGCTGTGTGACCTTAGGCAAGGCATTTCACTTCTCTGTGGTTTGATTACCTCATCTGTAAAATGGGGACTCAATACCTGGTCTTACTCCTGCTTAGACTGTGAATCCCATGTGGGACAAGGATTGGGTCTGCTCTTCATATACTGTATTCCCCCCAGCCTTTAGTGCAGTGTTTGGCACATAGTAAGCATTTAACAAATACCATAGTTATTATTATTATATTTATGGCATCCAGGATGAAGAGAGGACTACCTACCCCAGAGGATGATGGGAGGCTGGCTGCCTAGGCCCATCCCACCCAGACTTTGGCTCCTAATGCATCCTTTGTCCTAAATCCACTTGAGCTAGGGTCTTCCAGAGGGTTCAGGTAGCACAGTCCCTTCAGAATAGCAAGAACCAACTTCTCTCATTGTTACATTTTATCTATTAATTAACAGAATCTCCACTCTGGGGTCCAAAAGAAGGCAAAAGGTTAGCAGTTCCCACTGTGATTTGATGCACAAACACAATTTATCCCAAGGTGGACAATCTTTATTTCCCAAATAACTCCTTCATCCAATAAAATAAGCCTTTAGGACACCCAGTTGTTCACCGGCTAGATCTTTAACCAAGTGCAGGCACTGAGTAATATGGATTTACAAGAAGGATCCCTGGATTGTTCGGGTCATGAAAAAAATCCCAATTCTAGGCAATTAGAAAGTTCGAGCCAAACAACTCTGTTCCCCAAGGGTTTGATTACTTCAGAATAATCCCAGCCCCAGAATAACTTTACTACAGTCCATATAATTAAAAAGTATTTATTCTTTCAAAGAGAATATTTCTAAATCCATGGAAAGGAAAGTTGAGGATTAACAGCACTAGTCAGCTGGGCCAGCATTGTCCATTTTTCCACACCTTCAGAACAGGGTAATTGCCAATAAAAGTGATTCCTACCTCCCAGCAGATTTCAAATCTTGATGTTGGAACTGAAAATGCTGTTAATCATTCTTCAATTACAAACTGTTCCTTCTAACCTTTCAATTGTCTAGTTGATCTTTATGTTGAAGAAAAAATAATAAACAAACTGTCCCCATAGGTATGTTAGTTGCTTTGCATGAACCAGAAAAAAAGAATATGTTTTTACTTTGTAAAATCTTGTACTATGGAAAGAGCAAAAGCACTGGAGAACACAAGTTGACCACCATGTTGACCTTAAGATCAGTGTGTTTCTTCCTCCTTCCTGAAACTTGAATTATGACCCTGATATTTGTATTTAATTCTATCAGGAACTATCTAATAAGTATGTCAATTATTTATTTTTATAATGAAATGAAGCTCAGTCATGAATATGCCTGGGAAAAAGCAGAAGAGGCAACTGCCCACCAAGGAAAGGGCTGTGAAGGCAACAGAAAGGGTGTCTGGAAGGGAGCTGGTCTTTTAACCCAATTCATAGGCATGGATAGAAACTCTAACAGTGACAGATTAGGCTGGATCTACACAAACATTTGGGGAAGGAATTAGCCAATGCACCTGGACAGGGTTGTTAGCATCCTAAACATGGGCACTGATTTAGAATGCCTAGTGATTTAGAATGCCTAATCAAAACGTCCAGTTTAAATTGAGGCATGAAACTGCCTTATTGAGGGGGGTTGCCTATCGCAAGGAGTTGTGATTAGTTGTCAGTGGGTGAATGAGTGGTAAACACAAAGGTGCCAACTTTTCATCTTGAATGTGGGGGCAAACTTGGGTGGGGTGTTGGAGTGTTCAGGGGGTGAGGGATTGGAGTGAGTGAGGGAAGAAAGAGGTGAGCAAGAGGAGGAAAGGGAGGAAGAGAGTTGGGGAAAGTAAGAAATAATAATAATGATGGGATTTATTAGCTGCTTAATATGGGCCAGGCACTGGGTTGGATACAAGAATATCAGATCATTCATAGTCCTTGTTCCACATGTGGCTTTCAGTCTAATAGTAGGGGAGTACAGGTATTTCATCCCCATTTTACAGATGAGGAAATTGTGTCCAAGGTCACATAATAGGCAAGTGGTAGAGTTTCTCAGCTTCCTGTTCCATGTTTTTTCCACTAAACCACACTGCAGAGGCAGCAGACAGGGAGAGGAAGAGAATGAACCAGAGAGGGAGGGAAAGGGATTGAGTATCACTTTCACTGCCACACAGTCATCACCATTGCCATGGATTTTCTCACTCTCACCCAACTCTGGGGACAAGGCAGAGTATCTTACCTTGGACCCCAAGGCCCCAGGAAGATGAGCTGTCCACTTGCCTAGACCTCGGTCTGCTTAGACAACCTGGAGCAGGGAAAGGTCTTCAATCAATCAATCAATGGTATTGAGGGCTTACTGTGTGAAGTACTCTTGGGAAAGTACAGTGTGGCCTAGTGGAAAAAGCCTAGTCATGGAAGTCAGAGGACCTGGGCTCTAATCTTGGCTCTGCCATGCATCTACTATATAGTCTTGGTCAAGTCACTTAACTTCTTTATGCCTCAATTACCTCATCTGTAAAATAGGGATTAAATCCTACTACCTCCTACTTAGACAGGAAGCCCCATGTGGGACAGAGACTGCGTCCAACCTGTGGGTAGCAGCATGGCGTAGTGGATAAAGCATGGGCCTGAGAGTCAGAAGGTCATGGGTTCTAATCCTGGCTCTGCCACTTGTCTGCTGTGTGACCTTGGGCAAATCACTTCACTTCTCTGTGCCTCAGTTACCTCATCTGTAAAATGGGGGTTGAGACTGTGAGCCCCATGTGGGACACGAACTGTGTCCAACCCGATATGCTTGTATCCACCCCAGCACTTAGTACAGTGCCTGGCACATAGCAAGTGCTTAACAAATAGAGTAATCATTATTATTATTGCTATATCATACTCTTCCAAGTGTTTAGTACAGTGCTTTGCACACCGTTAAGTCCTCAATAAACACAACTGAATGAACCTCTATCTACTGCAGCACTTAGAACAGTGCTTGTCTTAACAAATCAGTTAAATCAGTAACAGTGCTGATTTAACAAATACCATAATTATTACTAAAGAATAGAGTTGGCAGATGCCATTCCTGCCCTCAAGGAGCTTACAATCTAGCAAGGGAGCCAGACACAAGATAAATTACAGATACGAGGAACAAAAGGAGATATGAGTGCTTAGGATATGGTATAGGAGGCTGAGCATATTTAAGTGCTTTGGTAGCACAGAAGTGCAAAGCAGCATTTGGGGGGATGAAAGCTAGAAAGAAGCAGGTCTCTTTAGTTGCTGCAGTAAGTGCTCAATAAATATGATTGATTGAGACAAGTAGGAGACCCAGACTTTGCAGGATGGAGTAATACTTTGGGCTAAAGAGTTCAATTTGGAAACATGCTTTGCTTGTAAGAGGCTACAGATTCAATCCCCAGCACTGTCAACTGATTTCCTTTATCATGAGAATGGATATCGAGGACAGCATTCATCACGTGGGGTCAGCTCAATAAATACCATTGACTGACTGACTCCGAGTGACCTGCTCCCATTTTCGGGAACAGAATCCTGAGCTGGATGGACTGTGAATCAGATCCCATGATGGCCTTAGTGTTGGTCTAACACTTATTCAATTCTCCCTACCTGAAAGCCATAGCAAAGGCAGCTAGAGTTGACACAGAGAGAGTTACTTTATTTTCCGTGTTTCCTGTCTGGGTTTGTCACATCTAGTGCCTCAGGATGCGGCTTTAAAAGTGGCCCACAAGGACAATCTCTGCCATTACTGTTTACAGCCTGTCAAAAAATATACAGGATCACACCCGTTCAAACTGCACTTTTCAAATGAATTCAAACTGCATCCACCCAGAATTCTAGGGGCAAAAAATAAAGTCCCCAAACAGGCAAACACAACTCTAAAACCCTGGCAACTGTTTGGGTTATTCAGCAATTTATCTTGGTGTTAGGGTCTGGGGTAGAAGGAGATAGAAGAGATTACAACACAGCCCCAGGAGGCAGAAATGATTGCTCTAACCATTGGGCCAAGGGGGCGACTGCCTTGGGCTCCTTGTCCTCAGGGACTCCTGGTGGCTCTCAAAGGTTTCTGGTGGCCACCAGGGACACAGTGGCCCCTACAGCACATCTGTGCTCCCTTTCCCCATTATTTTTGTTCCAGCTCTACTTCCTCAGCTATGTGAAAAATTGCCCTGGCAGGATCAGGAAGGGAAGCATATTCGTGGAGGAAGCTATATTCAATCAATCAATCAATCAATCAATCAATCAATGGCATTTATTGATCACTTACTGTAGACAGAGCACTGTACTAAGCTCAATAAATACTACTGATTGACTATGATCCCTGCCCTGCCCTGTATTCATTGTAGTTTACAGGTTATTTATTCCTTATTATAGTGCTACATGAACTGTTTGTGATACACCCAAATTCATTCAATTTTATTTATTGAGTGCTCACTGCATGCAGAGCACTGTACTAAGCACTTGGAAAGTACCATTCAACAAGAGACAATCCCTGCCCCAACAGGCTCACAGTCTAGAAGGATGGCATCTTCTGGAGAATTAGGTTGATTTAGGTTGCATTTGGAAGGAAATATACTCAAAGAAAAGTTCCCTGACAAGGCCTGAAGGTCTGTCAAGAGCCTGAGGTGTCCATAACTCCAACAATTGCTACCACAGATCTCACCCCCATGTAAAGGGACACTGTGTTTGCTACTGCTACCGTTTGCTAGAGAAGCAGCGTGGCACGGTGGAAAGAGCCCAGGCTTGGGAGTCAGAGGTCATGGGTTCGAATTCTGGCTCTGCCACTTAGCTGTGTGACTGTGGGCAAGTCACTTCACTTCTCTGTGCCTCAGTTCCCTCATCTGTAAAATGGGGATTAAGACTGAGCCTCACGTGGGACAACCTGAATACCCTGTATCTACCCCAGTTCTTAGAACAGTGCTCTGAACATAGTAAGCGCTTAACAAATAGCAACATTATTATTACTGCTGCTTTTGAGGTCCCAGGTGAATCTCCTGAATGAACTCCTAATCACAGCCACGGGGAGAAAATGGTGAGGGGACATGGTTGGGTATGTGTGGGAGGAATGTTAAACATACTTTAAGGAATGCACACCGGTATCGTCTACTTCCCCTCTCCACTACCACCAGCAATAGTAGTGGCTTTTCCCCTATCACTGAGAGAACTGGTAGAGCTAGCAGGAGTGGCAGAGGGCCCGTTGAGATGCCCCAGATCCTTAATGGGGTGGTGAACTATGGCAGAACTGATTTTTGTTTTTATTTAATCTGTCCTGCCCCTTTCTGTTTACATTTCCATTGTCCATGCTTAAACCTCCATATTTAGGCTTTCTCCCCTGACCTCCAAGTGCTCACAATCAAGCAATTGCATTATTGAGCTCTTACTGTTCACAGAGCATTGTACTAAGCACTTGCAGGCCCACACATCAGATAAACCCTAGGAAGATACTCACAAGCCTAACTCTTGAGTCTCTTTCCCACCCAGAACCCCAGTGTAACACCTCATCCACATTCAACCTAAGGTGTAGTGGTTTCCTAAGAAAAGGATGGAGAAGCTTTGGATGCACTTGTGGTTTTTGGGATTACCATCCAATAGAGGGGAAAAAAAGAGTTGGCCCAAGCTACAGTGACCTTAATCAGTTAGTATTGTCTAACCCTGCTTCCTCCTGGATCTCTTCTGGCAAAAGTTGAGCCCAGATGGCTTCAGAAATCTGGCCATCCTGGGGTGGGGAAAAAAATCTGCCCTCTCCCTAGGGCTGCTGCACCTAATGCTGTGTTATGCCTGGCACACAGCATAGCATCATGACATCATAAAGAAATGTGGTATTTGTTAAGCACTTAATTATGTGCCAAACACTGTTCTGTAAACTGGGGTGGATACCAGAAAATCATGATGAACACAGTCTCTGTCCCACATGGGGCTCACAGTCTTATCTTCATTTTACAGATGAGCTAAGAGAGGCCCAGAGAAGTGAATGGACTTGCCCAAGGTCACACAGCAGACAAGTGGTGAAGTCGGGATTAGAACCCAGGTCCTTCTGACTCCCAGGCTTGTGCTCTATCTGCTAAGCCACACTGCTTTCCAAGTCTGCTTGTGTCTGCCCAACTCCCTAAATCTATACTGTTTCTCCAAGGAGCCACCTGATCTTCTCCCTCTTGCTCCAGAGCCTCTTCCCTCTCCTCTCAGGTCCCAGGACATCACATCCAACAGATGTTACATCTACCTCAGGTGAAAGGAGGCTGGATGCTTTCAAATTTTCAACCACAGCTGCTCTTGGCCACCCCAATCTGACATACTCCCTGAGGTGGTTGCCTCACACAGCTCCACCACTTGTCTGCGGTGTGGCCTTGGGCAACTCATTTCACTTCTCTGGACCTCAGTTACCTCATCTGTAAAATGATGATTAAGACTGTGAGCCCTATATGGGACAGGGACTGTGTCCATCCCCAATTTGCTTGTATCCACTCCAGCAGTTAGTACCATGCCTGGCACATAGTAAGCGCTTAACAAATATCATTATTATTATTAAGAATAAAGCCTATACATTTATCAATTCTTCTTCAATTTCCTCCAACATTCCTGCTTCCAGCTTTTCTACTCCCACCCCCCACCAGCCTCTGTCTTCAATCTGCTGCCAACAAAGCTATTCTTCACTTTCTGCTCAATCAGGGTCATATGCCCTTCAGTTTCCCAATACAACCAATCTACACAGGCCAACCCACACAACTGAAATATCTACCATGTTCCTTCATTTTCAAAAACTCAATTGGAAACTCAGGTCCTTCTCCGGGAAGCTTTCCCCCAAGTGAAGCAAAGTTTAAATCCAATGCAACAATAACCCTCATATCACCAAATCAGTTTTCCCCTTCAGTGGGAACTTTCCATCTTTCCACCTAGCAGTGATGTCTTAGGGCTTGCTGGGAGCAAGTGGCCTTCTACTAGAAATTTTATTCATTCATTCATTGTCAGCCATTTATTGAGCACAGAACACTTTACTAAGCACTTATCCAACCTTGGTTTTGCCTAGACTACACTGCTCCTGGTTCTCTTCCTATCTCTCAATCTTCTTTTCTGGCTCCTTCTTCTTCTGTCATCCTTTAACTGTAATGTCCCTCAAGGTTCTGTTCTGGGTCCTATGCTCATGCATGTATATTTCCAGGTAGCTCATCCATCCACTTAGCTTCAGCTACTTCCTTTGTGCAGATGATGCCAAATCTACCCTACCAGTCTCATTCTCGCACCTACTTCACAGTCTTGCATCTTCTCTCCCCTCCAGGACATCTCCACTTGGATGACTCATTAGCTCCTTAAGGCAAAAACTGAACTCTTTCTCCCTCCTAAATCCACCCTTCCTCCAATCTTTCCCATCATGACCAATAACACCACCATCCCCCTGTCCTAGAAACCTGCAACCTTGCTATCAATTTTGACTTCTTCCTGTCATTTACCTTCCACGTTCATTCAAGCTGTCTCTAAATCTTGCCAGTTTTTCCTCCACAATGTTTTATGAATCTGCCCCCTTCCTCTCCTTACTTATCACCACCACTGTGGCTTAAGGTCTCATTATCTACTGCATCAGCTCTCTTACTAGCTTTCTTGACTCCAACTTGTTCTCCTTTCAAATTTTCCTACTCTTGGCTGCCTGCATCATCTTCCTAAAACACTGTTCAGAATGCATCTCTCCCCTCCTCTAAAAACTCCAAATGATGAGTCATTCCCTTTGGCATCAAACAGAAATACCTGATCATTGACTTTAAGGTTCCCCAGTTCTTTCCTTCACCCATGTCACATATCTGCGCTCTTCACTCAGCTGGCAGCCTTTGCTTCTCCCAAGCTCACTGCTGTCTTTAGATTCTCCAGTCACCAACCACTTGCATATGTCCTTCCCTGCTTGGAACTCAATCAATCAGTGGTATATATTAAGTGCTTACTGTGTACAGTAAGCATTTGGGAGAGTACAAAACAGTAGAGTTGCAGCATGGTGTAGTAGAGGAGCAGAATGGCATAGTGGGTAGAGCACAGGCCTAGGAGTCAGAAGGTCATTCATTTATTCATTCATTGAATTGTATTTATTGAGTGCTTACTGTGTGTAGAGCACTGCACTAAGCATTTGGGAGAGTGCACCACAACAACAGACACATTCCCTGCCTGCAGTGAGCTTACAGTCTAGGGGGGCAGGGAAGAGAGAGGCATTAATATAAATAAGTAAATTACAGATACACACATAAGTGCTGTGGGGCTGGGCGGGGAGGGGGGGCAAGTTCTAATTCTGGTTCTGCCACTTGTCTGCTGCGTGACCTTGGGCAAATCACCTCTTTATACCTCAGTTACCTCATCTGTAAAATGGGGATTGAGACTGTGAGCCCCACGTGGGACAGGGACCGTGTTCAACCCTATTTGCTTGTATCCACCCCAGCACTTAGTACAGTGCCTGGCACATAGTATGTGCTTAACAAATACCATAAATATTATTATTATTACTAGAGTTGGTAGACATGATCCCTGCCCACAAGGAGCTTACTATCTTCTTTCCAATTAGGTAAACATTGTGTGTCTGCCTGTCTCCCCCATTAGATTGTTAGTTCCTCAAAGGCAGGAACTCTGTTCCTTACTCTTATTTTACACTTCTCATGCATGTAAGACACAGTAGAAAATCAATAAAGATAAGGAAAACCACATCAAACTAGTTGAGAGAGCAGCACAGCAGGAAGCAGGAAAGTTATTTCTGCTCTTCAAACTCCCTCTATCCCCATTCTCCATTCTTACTAGATTTCCCTGTAAGAATTTCAAAGTAAGTCAGGCCCTGTGCCCCTGAGAGGTGGGATGATAATCATATAGAAAGAATAGGAAGCAGCATGGCCGATGGATAGAGCACGGGCCAGGGAGTTAGAAGGACCTGAGTTCTAATCCCAGCTCTGCTGCTTGCCTTCTGTGTGACCTTGGGCAAGTCACTTAACTTCTCTGTGCCTCAGTTTCCTCATCTTAAATGGGGATTAAAACTGTGACCCCCTACCATGTGAGATATGGACTGTATCCAACATGATTAGCTTATATCTAGCCCAGTGCTTAGTACTGTGCCTGGAACATAATAAGCACTTAACAAATACCATAGAACAATAGTGTAGGTTGATGTTGCATTTATCCAGTGTAAAACACTTTTATTTGGGGCACGGAAACTTTACCGTTGGATTTGGGCAGGAGAAAGTTTTGGATGTTTTTGCTTATGCTGCCCCTGTAGAGAACTGCTTACAAATTCCCATAACACAGTGGACAGTTTGAGGGAAGTCTGTGGGCTTAACTGATTGTCAGGGTAGGCAGCTGTGAATCTGCACATCATGTCTCCCCTCAAAAGATGAAGCCCCTTACAGGCAAGACTGCAACCACACCTTCTCCTCATTCTGCAGCTCTATGCCCCCACCCACAGCTGTGCCAACAGCGGGCATTCAGGAAACTGTGGAAATACATGTTTGGTTTTCTTTGGCTGAGTCCTTTTAGATGGGGAAGTGTTCATCTTGTGAAGCTTATTGCCTAAATCTTTTTTTCAGCTGGTATACTAACTGTAGGAGGTCTGTTACCTTCCTCTTGCATAATTAGTGTTAGAAAATATCCTCTATTGTGCTCACTGTTATTGACACTGACAAAGAAATTTGCTTTCAATAATACATTACCATGGCATGTAGATATGTGTGGGGGCGGGGAGCAAACAGTCTTCCCTTCCAGACAACAATGCCTTACCATAACCTTGACATGCTGCACATTTATTTTACATTATACCCAGTAGTCAAGGAGGAAATTAAAGCTGCCGCTATTATCTGCCCCAAGTGCTGATAACCTTTTATCGTACAGCTCAAGAATGCCGAAGCTGCATACATTATATCTACCTCATAACAATCTATTAACCAAATTGCCAGCACTCAGGGCTGGGAAAGACCTGACACTTTCACCATTCCAGCTTTCATTTTAATAAACATGTATTTACCCTTTGGACAGAAAACATTTCATTATGAAATGGAGCTCTGAAATCATACTCCCCCCTGACCCTGGACATTTTGTCACATAAATCTTCTTGTGGCTGGTTTGACTCGCAATCTGAAAAACACCCAGAATTCAGAAATTCCACGCCCGTAGGCCTGCCACAGTAGAAATTAGCCCTTGAAAAATAGGGCTAATTGCCAATTCACCAAAAGCCAATGCATCTGACTCATAATGAAGAAACCTCTGCAAACTGGCCACTCTAGTCCAATTCCAAATAATCACTTCTAAAGAAGTAAGCAAGTGTTTGGGAAATGAGTTCATACCCTTATGAAACCAGCCCAAGTTTGTTAGCATTGAAGAAAACCGTAGCATGACCAGATAACTTTTCCACAATCATAACCCTCAGTAGAAGTGTAGTGTGCATCGTCAGAATTCTCTGTAGAACTCAACAGTTCAGGCTAAAGGCTCAAGATCAGTTTCTCCAAAGCCAAAGGAAATCGAGAAGAATTCACCAGAATGCCCATTAGGAAAACAGACTTCGTCAACTCGATCTCATAGAAAGAACTAACAAGTTCAAACAACCGTTCATTTATCTCGGTCTTTGGAGGAATATTTGTTACAGACATAATCCGAGCTAAACTGTAACCCATCTGAAACATACCCACACCACAATGGATTGGGCCGAGTGAGCGACTTGGTTTTCAAAACCCAAAACCAAGACTGACTCATACAGGGGATTGAGACGCAGTCCAAAAAGGAAACCATTTTTGCTACTCATCCAGTTCAAACTTTAGGAAGTTGATGTCTTTTTTTTTCCCCTTTCTTCACTTTTAAACTGATGAGGTTGTTGTGTCTATTAGGGTTCTGCCAGACAGAAAGGATACCTCATTAGAGGCAGATGTTTTAGCAAATGACCTCACTATAGGATAATGAAAGAGGTAGAACAGATGATTGAAGAAAATCCTTTCGCTTTCCAGTGTGCTCATGATAACAAGAAATGATGTCAGTGAGATTTTTTATTTATTTTGGAAATGTTTCATCTGGACACATTGGTGATATGAAGTATTTCCTTTGTTTTTTTACTTAATATCAATATTTCACAGTGTGTATATAGGAAATATATTGCTATTTTGTTTTCCTTTGAACTAACATTTATTATCTTCTGAGGGACAATCTCATTAGTATTTTCAAATATGAATGATACAGCTGGAGGAGAGCTTCCCCTCTGCCTCGCAACTTGGGGTTGGATTTGGGGGTGGTTAAAACTTGTCATTTAGAGGTTTCCATTCTCCACTTCTTCCACAGCACAGTTCCCTGCTGCCACAGCTCTCACATATACTATAATTTGCTGGATACATGTAGCTCCCCCAGGGTAGAAATATGGTAAAGCCCCCACAACCCCTCCCAGAACAAGGAGCCAGGCTGCAAAGTCAGTCAATTATATTTATTGAGTGCTTACTGTGTGCAGAGAACTGTACTAAACACTTGGGAGAGTACAATAACAATATAACAGACCCATTCCCTGCCCACAATGAGCTTACAGAATAATAATGTTGGTATTTGTTAAGCGCTTACTATGTGCAGAGCACTGTTCTAAGCGCTGGGGTAGACACAGGGGAATCAGGTTGTCCCACGTGGGGCTCACAGTCTTAATCCCCATTTTACAGATGAGGGAACTGAGGCACAGAGAAGTTAAGTGACTTGCCCACAGTCACACAGCTGACAAGTGGCAGAGCTGGGATTCGAACTCATGAGCCCTGACTCCAAAGCCCATGCTCTTTCCACTGCGCCATGCTACAGAAGAAACAGGAGAAGGGCAGTTGCAATTCCTCAATCCAAAATGAAGATCATACATGTCTTGAGAGAATGGGTATGTCTCTGCCTCTCTAATCTGTATCTCTGTGCATCTCTTTGCATCTCTGTGTATCTCTCCTTGTCCCTCTGGGACTTTATCTCTTCTTTCTGCTTTCTTCTTCCTATGCTTGGAACAGTGTCCTTGCCTCCATGGAGATTCCATCCACTACCACTGTAGCTATAAGAAATGAATAAAGTGCTGGTCACCAATCTGATTTCCTTCTGTTCTTCTTATGATACATTTGGGTGCTAATAATTTTACCACAGATTAATATAGTTTTTAACATGCAACTCCATATGACTGTATAAATGTATCTGCTGTCTATTCATAGGAATGAGTTTGATTTACTTGCTTTGGAGAAAGGAAGAGCCTTCACAACCTATCCTGATAGGTATGTGGGGGGTCTCTGTCTCTCTCTCTCTCTCTCTCTCTCTCTCTCACACACACACACACACACACATTTCTCCTTCATTTTGTAGATGACACTGTCAACTGAGAGATCCTATTCATATGGACCACAAAAGACCAATGTACAACCAACACTTCCTTCTACACTGATAGTGCATTAAACATATTCAATCCTATTTATGGAGTGCTTGCTATGTGCAGAGCATTGTACTAAGTGCTTGGGAAAGTACAACAGAGTTGGTAAGATATGCTCCCTGCCCTCAAGGAGCTTACATTGTTGTGCATTTGCTTACATAGGGCTATTTGTTGCAATATAAAATTAAAGTTCACCACATTCTAATGAGATATTTTAGATTTAGGTGGGGGCAGGCAATATTTAAGGTGCCCTTTCTAGCCTCTCACTCCATTTGAGGTGAGCACTGCATCCCAAAATAAGGCTGTTCAAACATCCAAGGTGTTACGGAATATCAGTGTTGCCTGAATAGTGACTGAATGACCAATATCTCAGGTCTGTTACTTGCATAGGACTTTTGTTTATGGGTAAGGGTTCAGGGCTTGAGATTTTTTTTTCCAGTAGAGTTGATGGTTTTGCTGAGTCATCCATACTCTTTCATCTGGTCCCACTGAGACAAGCAGAAGGAACTGTGAGATGATTGATTTAGGTTAGGGATGTAGTCTGGCTATGGAACAGAATATCTCTGTGGATCCATCAATCAATGGTATTTATTGAGTTCTTAGTGTGTGCAAAGCATCTATTAGAAATAGCAGACACTACTGTGCTCTTTTCCCTCTCAGGGTCACACCTGGAGAGTTTCCAGTACTCTACCAGTCTTGACTATGGGAGGGAGAGGCAAGCAGAGGCCTACCCATTCCTAGCTTGGGCAGTGGCTAGTGAGTGGAAGGCAATCTGCTACAAGTCAAAGGTCACCTGTGCTGGGAAGCAGCAGCACGGGAGAGGGTCAAGGTCAGAAGGAGGCAATAGTGAACCACCTCTGCATTTTTACCAAGAAAACTCTATGGATCCACTACCAGAACGATTGCAGATGTAGGTGGGGCATGCTGGGAGAGATGTGTCCATGGTGTCGCTATGGGTCAGAGATGACTTGACGGCAAAAGACAAGACTGTGCCCTTGTCTGCTTTTCCTGCTCGTGGTGAGTGTGGCACTCAGACCTGCTATGATAACTACTGGGGAAGAGTTGGGGTGGGTGTCTCTGATTTTCAAAATATAACTACTTACCCAAGAGATGGAACTATATAGCCTGAGTGTGTTTTCTATTTGTTTTTGTTTTTATGTCCTTGGACACAAATAACCTTTGGAAGTTTTGGAAGGTACTAGGGGATGGGGAAGTGAAAGAGCACCAAAAATAAATATAAAGATCTGAAAATACACCCAACACCCACATCCTCTCTCACATCCACCATTCATACAAACACATGCACAGTCACCCAGATATTATCCAGGGAGGAGAGTGGTTTCAGCAGTGGGAAAGGTGATGGTCAAACCCATCCCTCTCCCACTGTCTGCCACCAGCTCATTGTCCCTTGCTCCAGAGTGGAGGGGCTGAAGCCACCACCTAAACCAATCCTTCATGAGGAGAGGGAGATTTTCTCAGTTTTCCGACATGGAGAAACTACGTGCAAAATGCTCCCACCTCCAGAACCCTGAAGAGAGCCCCCCAGCAGCAACTGAGCTGAACTGCCCGCCGAAAGTGGGGAGGAGCAGGCCCATTGAGTCTCATTCCTCCCACTTTCCTGCTGCTGTGTCTGACCCCAGCAGACTGTACACACCCTCAAAGCAGGATACCTTTGAGACTTGGATTTGACATGCCTAATTGAGAGGAACACTCCCATCAGCATTTGGAGTTTCTCCAAGGCTGGGCTCTGCCCCATAAGTCAGCTCCTTTTTCTGTTTTCCAGCGCGTCTTTCAAATTCCCTTTTCTGCTTGCTCATTAGGAAAAGGAGTCCTGCTTCTCTATGTTGGTTTGGAAAGAGCCAACCCAAGACATTCCCAATAAGTTGCATTCCCATAAAGCTTCACAGCAGCACCAGCCTGCACCTTGTTGGCATACTGCATCTGATTTCTGAGCCCATCATTTGAGAGAGACATAAAGAAGCTGAACGGATCATGAACGGCAGGAGGATCCTTTTTTGAAAGAACTAGCGAAACAGGGCCATAAAGAAAACCTAAAGCCATCTTGGAAACATTCGGGAATCCAAGAACCACTGAAATTAAAGCATTATTCAGGATGGAACTTAGGCCATGAGATGGCCAGAGTGTAGCTGTTTGAAATAATACAGAGCTCTCTCATTGTTCTACAGACTTGGCAAGGCTAGTGCTAACAGGGACGTCAGTCAGTCAGTCGTACTTTTTGAGCGCTTAATGTGTGCAAGGCAGTGTACTAAGTGCTTGGGAGAGTACAACATAACAATAAAGACACATTCTCTGCTAACAACAAGCTTACAGCCTAGAGGAGGAGGCAGACATTAATATAAATTACAGATATCATGAAAAGACCCCTTTACATCTGCACACATGTAATATTCATTCATTCATTCAATAGTATTTATTGAGTGCTTACTATGTGCCGAGCACTGTACTAAGTGCTTGGAATATACAATTTGACAACAGATAGAGACAATCCCTGCCCAATGACGGGCTTACAGTCTAATAGGGGGAGACAGATGGACAAAAACAAGACAACATAATCATGATAAATAGAATCAAGGGGATGTACACCTCATTAACAAATTAAATAGGGTAATAAAATATATACAAATGAGCACAGTGCTGAAGGGAGGGGAAGGGAGAGGGGGAGGAGTGAAGGGAAAGGGGGCTTAGCTGAGGGGAGGTGAAGGGGGAAAGGGGGAGGGAGCAGAGGGTGGAGGGGGAGCAGAGAGGGAGCAGAGGGAGCAGAGGGAAAAGGGGCAGCTCAGTCTGGGAAGGCCTCTTGGAGGAGGTGAGCTTTGTTGATGTATTTTCTAGGTGCTGGGCCTGCTGCTGATTTTGTGCTTTCTTTTCAGAATTAAAACTTTCCCAAAGGCTCTGCTCTAAAAGAGCCAATCCATTCCTGAGCATAGGCCTAGGAGTCAGAAGGACCTGGATTCTAATCCCAGTGACTTTGAGCAAGTCACTTCACTATTCTGTGCCTTAGTTACCTCATCTGTAAAACAGGGATTGATTCTGTGAGCCCCAGGTAGGACATGGATTGCATCCAACCTATCTTGTATCTACCCCAACACTTAGTACAATGCCAGGGTCATAGTAAGTGCTTAACAAATACCATTTGAAAAACAAAACAAGATGTTCTGTTGTCTGCCAGCAGTTGACAGCTACTCTGGTGAGCTGAAATGAGGAAACTGTAAACAGGGTGGCAGAAACAGTTAGAGACAGGATGAAGCCACACCTCAAATGATATGACATAGCAGTGGACAGCTGAAAAGCAGCTGCAGAAGCCAGTAGTAATAGTATTTATTAAGCACTTACTGTGTGCAGAGAACAGTATTAAGAACTGGAAGAGAATACACAAGTCAGTCAGGTACAAAGCAAACAGAGACAGGGTGACTGTCTGGAATCAGAGGTTCATGATACCAAGAGGGAGAAATGAAGGCAGCTCCAGCCACTGTGGGTAGCATAGGCAATAGCACAACATAGGGCTATCTTTACATACTCATGGTGAGAAAGGGATTGTCAGTCACACATTGGTTTTTTCAGCCACACTGATCAAATCCCATTTCAAATGACATTAACATCCCGTAGCACCCAATTCAAACCTGAAGGAAAGCTCTCCATCATCTGAGATTTGGCTTCACCATGTCTTTAAGAAGTGTTTCTTCTATCCTCCCTGTTTAAGTTTACAGACAGTCTTTGTATTTAAGCACAAGTGGTTCCTGAAAATTCCATCTTCGGTTGAAATGTTTTAGTCAGAACCAATGTTGTAATAGGAACAATGTTAAAAATAGCGGATTGGTTCTTGAATTAAGGTCAGGTAAGCCATTTTTACCAACATTACCCAGCGTCGTGTATATGATCCATTCTGGATTAGTAATAAAACTACTTGAATATATTTATATTGTGTTAAAGAAGTGCCATGATAAGCTAGATGACTTTTACCTTGTTAGAAGTAAAATGGACATAATAATAATTATAATTACGGTATTAGTCAAGCGCTTACTATATGCCAGGCACTATACCAAGTGCTGGGTGGATACAAGCAAATTGGGTTGGACACAGTCCCTGTCCCACATGGGGCTCACATTCTCAATCCCCATTTTACAGATGAGGTAACTGGACAGAGAAGTCAAGAGACTTGCCCAAGATCACACAGCAGACATGTGGTGAAGGCAGGATTAGAACCCATGACCTTCTGACTCCCAGGCCCATGTGTTCTATCCATTACGCCACGCCTAGTGATTCCATCTGGTGATCAGGTGGCCATCTCCTCCCTGTCCCTCTCCCACTCTACCCCCTGGACCCCCATCATCTTTCAACTTTCCTCCCTTTCTCTCTCCACATCGCAGCTTTGAAATTTAATTCCCCAAAGCTAGTGCCATAAAGGAGTCTGTTGTGGTTATTTCAAAACCAAAGGGTTGTAAAATTGAAACAGGTTGTAAGCTTTGAAATGTCATAAGTACAATTTGCCTTAACTCAAAATAAAAGTACTTATTGTGCACCTACTGAGTGCAGAGCTCTGTACTAAATGATTTAGAAAATGAATCAAGCCACAGACTGAAGTGTGGTCTGGAGAGGAGAGAGACTGGAGGCAGGGAGGTCAGTGAGGCGGTTGATGCAGTGATGATGACAATCTTCTGGACAGGATGGTGGGTGTTTGGATGGAGAGGAAGGAGCCTGTTCTGGAAATGTTCTTCTCCACCTAACTTGCCCATTATAAATGACAAAATCACCATCCTCCCTATCTCTGAAGCCCATAACATTGCAGTATCCTCTACTCCACTCTTTCAACCCCCATATTCATACTGTGGCCAAATTGCATTGGCTCTTCCTCCACTAGGACACGCACTTCTTTTTTCCTAAAATAGCCTAAAACTGTTTTTCCCTTGTTCGATCTTCATTTAATCTTCCTCTACTATTTTGTGTGTTAGACTCCAGAAGAGTACCTCTCTAACTTCTTTAATCTTTTATTTTTGTCATCGACAAATTTCGCAACTTCACCTCATCCATTTTCCAGACTGTTAACAAATATATTGCACAATAGTAGCCCTGTGTTGATTGATCCCATTAATCTCTGCAGTCCTGAAATGCAGCCTTTGATTTCTTGTTCTTTGTGTTTTTTCCTCTTAACAGTTCTTCTATCCAGTGAAGATTTCACTGCTCAGTTTAGTCATTAGTTTAATCCTCCAGCAGTCTTTTGTGTACTGAACTATTTTTCTGGTGTCTGCTGAGTTTATATGTCATCTATCATGCATATGTGTTTTGTTGGCAGCATACCTGCAGACTTAAGGTATTAGATTTTAACTGTGGTATTGCTAATTCTCTCAGACCAGGTCTGGGAGTAAGAGGATCTGGGTTCTAATCCTTGCTCAATTTATTGCTGTGTGACCTTGGGCAAGTCACTTAACTTCTCGGTGCCTCAGTTATCTCATCCGCAAAATGGGGATTAAATCTTCCTCCCTCCAATTTAGACTGTGGGTTTCATATGGGACAGGAACTGTGTCCAACCTGATAAACTTGCATCTATTCCAGCATTTACAACAGTGCTTGATGTATAGTAAGCACTTAACAAATACCATGAAAAACACATCATTATTTAGTGTTTACAGTACTTTCCAACAGTATGAAATGTTCACTAGGATGTCAGCAATTGCATAAATATTTAAAATTCACAGACTGGTATGAAATACCCTAACAGAGGGGGAAAGGTATCTTTTCTTCAAAATATCCACTGGCATATACATACCTATCACCTAAAATCCTATCACTTAAAAAATGATTTAACTTGTGATAACACTGCCCTGTTCTCATCTGGCTCTGCCCTGTATGGTCCTTCCTAATTGGTCTCTCATAGTGGGGTGCTGTAGAAATGTAGGTCCATATCACAAGAGAGAGAAGTGGGTGTCACCTATGATACCTGAATGAGCTAATCACAGTTCTGATCAATCTCCAAGCTGTTTTCTCCCTTTCTAATTTTGAACACCCAAATCCCTACCCAGGAAAGGCTTCACTCAAGTTCCCACTCTAGTCTGGAGACTGATTTCAGGGATGCTCTGATATCAACAGAGCATGGAACTGAGAGTCAGGAGACCCAGGTTTTACATCTGGCCCTAGCACTTGCCTGATGTGTGACCTTGGGCAAATCATGTCACTTTCTTGTGCTTTTCCTTACCTGGAAAATAGGGATGAAATATCTTTTCTTCCTCCTTCATGGACTGTGAGTCCCATGTGGGATGGGGACCGTGTCTGAGCAGATTAACTGGAGTCTACCCTGGCACTCAGAACACTGTTGGACACAGAGTAAGTGCTTAATAAATCTATCAATCATATTTATTGAACATTTACTGTGGGCTGAGCACTGTACTACACAATTATCATAATGGTATGAACTGATCACCCCAGAATGATATGAGAGCTATTTCCTGCATACTTCCTTCATTTTCACAGAGGGACATAAGCTTAGGACAACTCCACAGCTGCTTCCTGAGTATAGGCTATGGTGTTCCCAATTGATCCCATTCCTAGTCTGGTTAGCTCCAAGGCCCACCACCCTGGGCTGTCATGTGCCCTGCCAGGTGAAATCCCTTCTAGAAAGCTCTCTGGGTTCTGAGCAGTCTGGGCCAACGCATCAATCCCCTCAGCAATTCCTCCCCGATTCCTGCCCTGACCTACTGTTAGCCGGCCTAGCTGAGGCATTGGTTGTGATGAGACATTCCCAAGGGGCTAGTCATCACCAAACTGCCATGATTCACCTAACAGTGGATCTCTCTCCCTAGCTGGTGTTCAAGACATTATACTATTCTAATCATATATTTTGATGAGAGCAATCTCCTCCTTAAAGTCAGTATTTCAGTGGCCTCTTTCACCTTGCAGAAACCCTGCTGCTCTGACAATGAGTCGCAGTAAAGATAACGGCCTTTCCCAAACTCTGTGAGTGAGAGAGAGAGAGAGAGAGAGAGAGAGAGAGAGAAATATCACACAGCCATTTCCAGCCATTTGTGTTAAAATACAAAGACAACAAGGCACATTCAAAAATGATGTGCTAGGCAACCTCCATTAATATTTATCTGGGCATTAATATTGATAAGCGAGTACTTTGTAGCTGGGCTCCATGGTCTGCCCTCAACGTCCTCACGTTTCCTGCTATTCCAGCCCAGTGCCATTAGCCTGCCGCTTCTTCCGTACCAAAAGCTGCAGAAAATCTGGCAAGGCTCCAGCTCACTTATGCGTAATGGACACTCAAGCTCTGACGGACACACAGCTAAATAGAGGCCAATAATTCAATACAGTATGACTGTACTGGGGCTGCTAGTAAATCCATCAAGCAGTAAATATCATCTGAAACCAATGCAAGCTTTTATCTCTCCAATTCTGGGGATGTCTGTGCAAAGCACAGGCATTCAGCGAATCATGTAATTTATTCTGTGGTGCCGAGCTGGGCTGGCTCAGACATCATATTGACTTTTTTCCATCTGTCAGGAGCAGTAAGCAGCTCTGCTATTGTGCAAGTGCATCATATTACAGTTATTTATTTATTCTTTTTCTTTGGAGCGTGATTGGGCAAGGGCACATTATCTCAGATCAACGAAGACTAAGAAAAGCATCTGATCATCATTACGACGGCATGTTAAACATTTGTCCTAACCAGTTTGTTAAATCAGCAAATGTACTTCCAGCAAATGCTTGTAATTGTTCAGAAAGAGCTCCCTACTGCAGTGTTATATTAAGCAGCAAATGTGCTCTGCTATTTTCTTCAGTCTTTAAGTTAACAGAGATGCCAATGGTCTGTTGACTTGTGCTCTCTGTGCCTCTGCATTTTGAACACACACATAGACACCAGCCTGTTTCAGCAGGAAATAGATTGAATCTGTACATTTGTTCTTTTAGTTTCTCAGTGTATATTTCCATTATACTTTCAGTTAATTAGGATTTGAATAATTACTTGGAAAAAGGCCTTTGGTTTGATTTGTCTGATTTCAGATTGGGGCTGATGGGAGTGTCTTTATTCTACTAAATCTGACAAAAATCTCTTTAACACACAATTAACAACACCACAAAAAGTCCCACAGCTCCCTTCTTTTTTGAAAATCTTTATCTACTGTTTAACTCAGCTGGGAGTCCGGAGTCCCAAGCCCCAGTAATGGAGATGAAGGTGGAAGAGGGGGAAGCCTGAACTCCAGTTAGGGGGAGAAGGTAGTAGAGGGTATTTGAAGCATTCCAAGAGAGCGATGAGGAAGACACAGGCAGAGCTGATGGAGACTATAGGCTATAAGCTCGCTGTGGGCAGGGAACATGTCTGTTATATTGTGCTGTACTCTCCCAAGTACTTATTATAGTACTCTGCACAAAGTAAATGCTCAATAAATACCATTGATTGCATGATTGAGAAGAGCTGGGGGATTACAGACCAGACTAACAGTAAAGGACCCCTAAGGAATGTCCTCTCTTGCAAACCCCTAGGAAGCCGTGAAATCACAGCTATGTCCCAGTTTCCCTGGAAGGCCATCATGGGGGGTGGGCAGAGAGAAGGTTTACCCCCACACAAGGTCTGCAGCCCAGAGTAGGACTACAGGAACCCCAATGGAATGCTCAAAACACCAGGCTGGGGGTACCTGGATGGTTTCCAGGCTCCCAGGGGATGATTAATCAGCCTCACTATGGGTTCAGCCATCTTGGTCCATTCCTACGAGTGGAGAGTATGTATAAAGCTCTTCTCAGAAACTCCTTGAGCAAGTAATGATAGAATTGAGACCCAGTGCGGGCCCACTTGGCATAAGCTCTAATTAAATTAGCATACACCCCTGTCAGCAAACACTAGAGAAAAGCAGCTAAGAGATTTCTCTTTTGGCTTACTGGGTTGCACAACATCTGCACTATGCAGTAAAACCCCTTCAGACCCCCCAACTCCAGGAGACCTAAATTTTTACCAAAACACAGTTTATCAAGCTCGACCAAACCTGAGAGTGGAGATTCACCCCACTAAGACTCCAATTTGGCAAGCTAAATTTAACCTAAAACCAGAGGGAAGTTAATTTGGGGGAAAAGCTCAGAAGAGGGAAATAAAAGAGCCTGTCTTCTTCTCAGCAAGGCTTTAAAGCTTTATTGTGAAAGAGCTCTTACAATAGCCAAGCTGGCTCTGATTGTAAAGCCTGATGTGATAGGAGAACAATGAAACGTGGAGAAGAACAGTGGAGGAGAATCAATTTTACATTTGAGGTGAATCAGTCCCACCAAGACCCTTCCAAAATGGTAGAAATGGTAATTTGCCAAGAGTCCCGTTTGGCTCCTGGTTTGGCCAGTCTGAATCCCAGAAGCAGGCCAGGACCCCTGTTGGCTCCTTTCTTCCCTTCCCACGCCCCATCCCAGTCCTCCTGTCCCATCGCCACCCCTCATCCCTCTCCTCCCGCCCAGGTCCCCTCCCTCTCATTCCCATCCAAGCCCTCCCCTCCCCCCGCTCCCTCTCCCTTCCCTCCTCCGCCCCCACAACTGCTGTCAAGTGTGGCCTTTGGAATCCTTGACCTTTTCCTCTCCTGCTCTTTCCTCCTCCTCACCCTTACGGAGACCTGGCTCACTCCTGAAGACACGGTCTCTTCTGCTGCTCTCTTCAGCGGAGGCCTCTCCTTCTCTCACTCCCCCAAACTCACCGGGAAAGGAGGAGGCATCGGCTTCCTTCTCGCAACCCAGTGCAGCTTCCGCACTATCCCTCCCCTCCTTCCCTCTCCTAGCCCTCCTTTGAAACCCATGTTATTCGCCTCTACCACCCCCTCCAGATGCTTGTAGCCATCACCTACCGCCTTCCTGGTCCCACCTACAACTTCTTTAACCACCTTGACCCCTTTCTCACCTTCCTTCTCTCTGCCCACTCTGATCCTCGGAGACTTCAACATCCACATGGACGTACCTGGTGACTCCTCTGCCACCCACCTGTTATTACTCCTTGACTCTGCCAAACTCTTGCTCCACCACACCTCTCCCACTCACCAACTTGGTCACACCCTCAATCTCATCATCTCTCACCGCTGCACTATCTCCATCCTCACCAACTTTGAAATCCCTCTCTCAGACCATAACCTTCTCACCTGTCTCCTCTCTCACACTCCCTCCCCCTGCAAATCTGTATCACTCTCCTACAGAGACCTCCGCTCTCTTGACACCATCCGTCTCTCCCAAAGCATCTCACCCCACCTTGCCTCCCTATCCTCTCTTCCCACTCTCGATGATCAGGTTATCACTCTCAACTCCACCCTCTCTACTCATCTCAACTCACTCGCCCCCCTTTCCCTCTGCCACTCTCGCTCCACTAACCCGCAGCCCTGGATCTCTGCCTCTGTCCGCCTCCTTCGCTTTTATGCTGGAGCTGCTGATTGCTGCTGGTGAAGGCCCCAACACCAAGCCAACCTTGTTCACTTCAAATTTATCCTTTCCTGCCTTAACTCTGTCCTCTCCGCTGCCAGGCAAAACTACCTTTCTTCCCTCATTGACGCCCATGCCCATCGCCCCCACCAATTGTTCCGAACTTTTAACTCTCTCCTCAGGCCCCCTGTTCCTCCCCTTCCCCCATCCCTCACCCACAATGATCTGGCCACCTACTTCATCACGAAAATTAACACAATCAGGTCTGAGCTCCCCAAAAGTCACCCCTCCCCCTTCTCCTTTCCCCCCACTCCCAACCCCCTCCCCTACTTTCCCATCCTTCCCTGCAGTATCCACAGAGGAGGTCTCCTCCCTCCTCGCAAGTGCCACCCCCTCCACCTGTGCTGCGGACCCCATTCCTGCTCACTTTATAAAAACTATCGCCCCTTCCCTCCTCCCCTCCTTAACTTCCATCTTTAACCACTCACTCTCCAATGGCTTCTTCCCCTCTGCCTTCAAACATGCCCGTGTCTCCCCACCCTAAAAAAACCCTCTCTCGACCATTTCCCTTTCCAATTATCGTCCTATCTCCCTGTACCCTTCCTTTCCAAACTCCTAGAACGAGTCGTCTACACTCGTTGCCTTGAATTCCTCAACTCCAACTCTCTCCTGGACCCCCTCCAATCTGGCTTCTGTCCTCTTGACGCCACCAAAACTGCCCTCTCAAAGGTCACCCATGACCTCCTTCTTGCCAAATCCAATGGCTCTTACTCTATCCTAATCCTCCTCGACCTCTCAGCTGCCTTTGACACTGTCGACCATCCCCTTCTCCTCCACACTCTATCTCACCTTGGTTTCATGGACTCTGTCCTCTCCTGGTTCACCTCTTATCTCTCTGGCCATTCATTCTCGGTCTCTTTCAAGGGCTCCTCTTCTCCCCCCCATCCACTAACTGTAGGGGTTCCTCAAGGGTCAGTTCTTGGCCCACTTCTGTTCTCCATCTATACTCACTCCCTTGGTGAACTCATTTGCTCCCATGGCTTCAACTATTATCTCTATGCTGATGACACCCAAATCTACATCTCTTCCCCTGTTCTCTCCTCCTCCCTTCAGGCTCGTATCTCCTCCTGCCTCCAGGACGTCTCCACCTGGATGTCTGCCCGCCACCTAAAACTCAACATGTCCAAAACTGAGCTCCTTATCTTCCCTCCCAAACCCTGTCCTCTCCCTGACTTCCCCACACTGTGGAAGGCACGACCATCGTTCCCATCTCACAGGCCCGCAACCTTGGTGTCATCCTTGACTCAGCTCTCTCATTTACCCCACATAGCCAATCCGTCACCAATGCCTGCCTGTCTCACCTTTACAATATCGCCAAGATCCCTCTTTTGTCTCCATCCAAACGGCTATTATGCTGGTACAAGCTCTCATAATATCCCAACTGGATTATTGTGTCAGCATTCTCTCTGATCTCCCTTCCTCCTGTCTCTCCCCACTCCAGTCTATTCTTCATTCCGCTGCCCGGATCATCTTCCTACAGAAACGCTCTGGGCATGTCACTCCCCTCCTTAAAACCCTCCAGTGGTTGCCTATCAACCTCCGCACGAAACAAAAACTCCTCACTCTTGGCTTCAAAGCTCTCTATCACCTTACCCTCTCCTACCTGACCTCCCTTCTCTCTTTCTACTTCCCACCCCATACACTCCGCTCCTCTGCCACTCACCTCCTCACTGTCTTCCGTTCACACCTATCCTGCCATCGACCCCTGGCTCATGTCCTACCGCTGTCCTGGAATGCCCTCCCTCCTTACGTCCGCCAAACTAACTCTCTTCCCCTCTTCAAAGCCCTACTGAGAGCTCACCTCCTCCAAGAGGCCTTCCCAGACTAAACTCTCCTTTTCCTTCTGCTCCCCCTCCACCCTCTGTTCCTCCCTCTTCCCCTCCCCTTAGCTAAGCCCCCTTTCCCTCTTCTCCTCCTCCCCACCTTCTCTGCTCCTCCCCCTTTCCCTCCTCTCAGCACTGTGCTCATTTGTATATATTATTACACTATTTATTTTGTTAATGAGGTTACATCCCCTTGATTCTATCTATCGTGATAATGTTGTCTTGCTTTTGTTTTGGTCTGTTTTGCTTTGCTGTCTGTCTCCCCCGATTAGACTGTGAGCCCATCATTGGGCAGGGATTGTCTCTATCTGTTGCCAAATTGTACATTCCAAGCGCTTAGTACAGTGCTCTGCACATAGTAAGCGCTCAATAAATACTATTGAATGAATGAATGGTTGGCCTTGGGCTAATTCCTCCAGTTCTAGGAAGCTGGGAATGGTGCTAGATGATCTTCTCCCATCCCTGGCTGGAGTCCTGGGAGATGTGACCAGTGTATTTCCCAGGCAACTCAGAACTCAGATCAGCCCTTTAGCAGTGTCCCTGGGGACTGTTGACAGGGAATTGGACAGAAGTGTGGAGTCAGGAGAAAGAGACTGGGGCAAGAGCCATGGAGTGAGGGCATGGAATGAGGGCATGAAACAGGGATTGAGAGATAGAGACACACATTTTCTGTCAAAACATTTCATAAGAATGAAAATAATCTGAGCCCTCAAAATCCTAGACCTCAATTTCCCATGGACTCAATGATTCAGAAAACCTGGGATTGTCCAAGAGCCCATTTACAGTGTGATACGTGAGATTTTTCCTTAGGTTGCTCTTAAAGAGTCCTTTCAGAATAGCATCTCCATGAACCAGCGTGGCCTTTCCCCCACTACCCTTTAAAAAAGATGCTGAGAATGTCATTTCTCTTATGCAGACAATCTTGAGAGAGCCCACACTGTGCATAAGCATGAAAGGGTGAATGGGGTTATGATGCCAGACCAGCTTTCTCCTCATATTGGTAAGTTCTTACAGTTTTGGAAATTGCACTCGAGCGATAATGATTCCCCCACAGTTCAGGGCACCAGTGTTCAAGTCAGAGTGGATGGTTAGCACTTCAGTCCCATTCCATGTCCCTCAGAAAATTACCAATTTGCTGCCACCTTTGCATGACACCACGAAACCCCAGTTAGAGTTAAATATGGATTCTATTTAGAGTCAAGACACATGCTGCTCAAACCTTTCATTGTCTGTTTGAGCCCAGCATTCTCATTCACGCTGCAGGCAGCGGCAGCCATTGCCCATGTTGAGTTCTCATTTACCGACCTCCTGTTAGAATGTCCTGCACAGCACACATTACTGTTAGCATTCTGCAGAGCAGCCTGCTGCCTTTCTAGAGAAATACAGCTAAAGACAACTCAGCACCATTTTCCAACACCTGAGAGTAATTAATATAAGCAGAGATGGGAAACATCATCAATTATTCAAAATAAAATGAATATGCAATGTTGACCTTCTCCAACAGTCGTCGGCTTTATATTTAAGCCAGAATAAACTCAAGGGAAACAAAACCACAGGACCTGTTTACACAGCAGACTGGGGCAGGATCCGTTTACGCTTCGGTGGGGGCAGAATCCATTTATACTACAGAATGAGGCAGTACACTGTGCACTGGGTTGGAGCCCGTTTACAATGTGGACTGCAGAAAGCTTCATCTGGCCCAGGGGCAGGTTACTGATCCACTGAGCAAGAGAATAAAGAGTTCCAGAAATCTCTTTGGCTGCTTGGGGTTTTTCAGCAAAGGTGTGAGCTTTCCAACGTGCTCTGCCTTTTTGGTGGGGGAGGAGAAGAGAGAGGGGTTCCTGAATGCAGACCAGATCTTATTCCCAACCCATAACCTGTCCCCTCTTCTCATTTCCTTCAGTTCATTTCAGGTGCTGTGGTCACCTGGATAGCATTTTTGTCCTGGAAAGAACTGGAAAAGAGCAATGAGATTTTCTTTGGCATTAGCATTCCCTGCCTTTGACCAAATGGGAAATGGTGAATACCGGCCATGTCGCTTGGGGAGACGAAGGGGATGTTTCTAAAGCTGCCCCAGCCTTGCTGAAATCAAAATAAACATCTCTCTTCTGGACATTTGAAGAATGTAGACACTGTCCACTGCCTGGTTGCGGCAGGAGAGTGAGGGAGGGCGGGGACAGGGTGGGGGTAGAGGGAATGCATAGTCTATCACCTAATGTAATTGCTGTGTATGAGCGTGGTTTGGGATGCAGCAAGGGCCAAAGATTCTCAGAGTAAAGCCTGTTAGACACCAAGCACAAAACAGCTTTTGTGACTGTTCCAGCTACATAAGCCTTGAAGCACTGGTGTCTCTTTCCCCCTGATGCCTATTAGTGTTGCAAGGAAACTTGCAGAACTTTTCACAGAGAATGACTCAAGGCTGCACTTGGTCACCCATATTAGACTTTCCCACCAAACTCCTGAGTCTTTGGCTAATTGTCTCCATTGCAAGTTTCTGTCATTACCGCACAGACAATATTGATTATTGGTTTCAAGCTCAGGTTCATTTTACCGGATCACTCTGTGGGACATTATTAAGACTCTTTCGGACTTTCCATCGCCAAAGCTTCTTTTCAGGTGTCTGGCTAGTCCAACTAATCAGTCAGGATTTCAAGTGGGAACACATGATTTCAGTAGTCCAAGTGCAGAGAGGCAGCAGTGAACATTTTAAATTGCAACAATTCCAAATCCAAAATGGGCTTGGATCCTTACACACACCATTTGGTATTGAAATTTCAATGTGGAGGAATGGCTTGGGGAAGGAAGTTGAAGAAGGAATGTCTTCAGAGCACATTAATACTCTTTCTCCAACTCTCCCATTTGGGTCAATCCTCCCTTCTCCCCCACAATCTCTTCAACCTGGGAGAAAGGGTATAGCGAGTTATCTCGGAAGCCAATGGCCCCACACCATTTCTCTGCCCATCTGAGCTAGGCCAAGAATGAGGTGGCAGGGAGCCCCATGGCTTCCCTGCCTGCTCCAGTTTCCCACTGCCATTGCCAGGAGGATTGTATTACAGCCTCTCTCTTACCTGTCTCTCAGATACTGCACCTTAATCTTCACTGGGTTGCTTCCCCTCCCTTGTGTCTTCCCTCTCCCACTTGCCACTTTGTGGGGAACCAGGAGAGGCTAGTGTGCAGCTGGGAAAGAGGTCAATGGCCTAGGCAAGAAGGGCATTAAAAAAGTAGTCAAAATAATGACTTCCTCTCTAGGAGGAATGGCGGCTGGAAGGATCTGGAAATAAAAAAAATCCATCCCAGGTAGAGTGGCTGGTGGTCCAATTTTATATTGGAAAGTCTAGTTTGTATCTGTTCTGACTCCTGTCTGGTATGAATTTGTCACTTGGTGCCTGAATGTTTAGCATTTTTAAGAGCCCAGCTTCCTTCCACCACAGCTTGGATTTGGTGTGCATGTTCACATGGACATGGGGAGGGAATGCAATAGCTCTGGAACAAATGCATCCCTCCATAACCCCAAAACGCTCTAGGTTTAAATGAGCTCAGCCTATTTCCATAAATTGGCATGCGTGTGATGTCATGGCAATCAGTTGTCTGCCCGTTGTAACACATGCAGAGTTTCATGCACTTCAGCGTCCGGTATTGCTGAGTTCCATCAGTGGCTAATCTAATTCCAGGGTAATAAAGAGTTGACAAATATTGCACATTTTACATTCCTTCACCCACCCACAGCTCTTACCCTTCAAGGCCTATCCCATGCCCTCTCTCCCCTTTACATGCACCCTTGGTGATCCTCCAAAGATCCTGGTGAACCTCTCCTGAATTAGGTGGCCCAACTATATGAATGAGCAGCAGCTTTGGGATGCAAATTCATAACTGTCTAAGCACCTCTGTGAGGCTACACTGAATAAAAGCCCATGAAATCCAGGCTGCATCAAGCATAAGCTTCTTGAGGGAAGGGAACTTGTTACTTCACTGTTCTGTACTTCACAAGCACCTAGGACAATGCACTGCACTAAGTGAAAACTCAATAAATGCTACTACCACAAATACTGTTGCTTGAAAGATGTCACCCCAGAAAACAGGTTGAAAGAAAGCCTCAACTCTCCCCTTCTTTTCTCTCAGTTGGACCATTAGAGGGAAAATGTGCTTTCCTTGAAACAAGGTCTCATGGAAAGGGCATAGGACTGAAAATCTGGAGATCTGGTTTCTAGTCCCATTTCTGCCAGTGGCCTGCTGTGTGACTTTGGCAAGTCACATTACCTTTTTGTACTTCACTTTCGTCATCTGTAAAACAGAGATAAGACGCCTGCTCTCGTGTCCCTTTGGGAGAGGGACTGTGGTCTAAAGATATTAGCACAGTATTCAGCACACAGCAAGCGCTTGATGAATACCGTATTTAATTTTAATGAACTGTCTGGGTAAGTGTTGTAGGCCTGGAGCCATAATCCTCACCCAGAGATTGCAGGGCTGATTTAACAAGCGTGTCATCTACCCTACACCATCTTAACTTCTGCAGAACACACCTGTTGCCAGCTTTCTCTGGTCTAACAAACTTCATCAAGTGACTTTTGGTTTGGTAAGTGTTTTTACAAATCCTGCTGAGAAACAGACCACTCTGGACTCCCAAGTGAATGGGTCCAACCCACTTTATCATTAATAAAAATTGTATTATCTCTCAGAAGACAAGTAGGTTTTTCTTTTCAGCAGAATTCGCTCGGGGCTAGGTTTTTTCAGTTAAAATTAAACTCAAAGAGGTCAATTTTCAAAACTGAGTTCAAAGATTGAGCTGGGAAAACTCTACTCAAAATGTTTTCATTTGCCCACCCTTTGCTTAGAAAACTCAAGAGTTGATCCTTTAAAATATAACCTAACAATAATTTTCCAAGCAAATCCCCTCCATTTTAGGCTCATTTTCTTACTTACTGTGCTTGAGCAAACTGCTGAAGAAGTATACAAGGAAAGTATCTGGGGTTTATTCCTTTGAGGGGGAAATCAATTACCTCAACTTTCAGAATATTTTTCTATCGAGAGAGAAACCACTAATGCCACCGATTAAAATAAGCAAAATCAGTCTAGGACTATGTTTATCCCATCCAGGGGCATTTGGTTTTCTTAAGAGATTTACAATATCATGTAAGATATCAAAACTGTAAACCTGGAGGGATTTTCTTTCATTTATTCCATGATGCCAATATGGCTGCTATTATTTTCTTACCTCTGCTGTGGCGTGAATCTTCAGAGTTAACATAGATTTCACGGCAGATTGTAACCATAGTTACAGTTCATTTAAGAAAAAGAGTTTTAAAGGGTGAAATAATATATATAAAAATGAAATTTTTGATTTATAGTTTTGTTTCGAAATGCAACTATCTTTTGACATTTAGAACAAAAAAGATCTGAAGAATGTTCAATAAAATCAGAAACTGAAATGCACTTAAAGTCAATATCCTAGAAACACAAGAGATAGCAAGAGTTACTACTACCTCACTTTCAAACTCTTTGCTAGAGGAAATGTCTATTTTGGCTTCTCCTTGTAGAACACTGAATGGAGGTTACCACAGATTCATCTTAGAAAACCACTTCCTAAAGAATGCTGACAGAAAGAGAAATCTCCAGACATTATTGATGAGCATAATAAATATGAATTAAATCAATCCATAGTGAATTATTATGTTGTAACCACATACATTTTGGAATTCATGGCATACAGGTGACATTTACTTCAGGTTTTGCTGCCTTCTTCAAATATTTAGGAGCACTTTTTTTTCCCCAAAAAAACAGATTGCAAATATTTCCTATGCTATGACATCCCTGAGGTAGGATCAGGAACCCAGAAGCAGATTTGAAAACAGCAACAGGTGCTGCAAGTTGCAAACGTATCAGTGTGGCAAAGGGCAATCTTTTGATGCTTGGTTTGTGGAATAGTGTCCATAATGTATTCATACGTGCCTTACCCACTTGCACTGGTAGGATCTCACTGACATTGACATCATCTTTGAATGTGGAGAGAGAGAGAGAGAGAGAGAGTATGTGTGTGTGTGTGTGTACAGTTCTGTCAATCTTCCCTAGAAGGAAAAAAACCCAAAAGAAAAGTAGAAAAAAATCATGTGGTAACTTTTCATATTCAAATTGAAAGATTTAGGCCATATGATTTTGAAAAATAAAGTCATAATACATGGCCGGGTTAAAAACTGCAGAAAAAACTAAATATAAAGCCATATAAAGAGATAATAATGGAGAGTTATGACAATGGTATTTTTCATGCTCATGCATTCAGTCAGTATCAGGCCTCTCAATAATGCAATTTGACTTTATCAAGATTTTGAAGTGCTTTATGATGAAACAACAGTACCTAGAAAATTGTTAACCTTTAAGCCTTTAAATCAGATAGCAAATGATGTTTTTTCCAAAGCCCTTTTGCACAATTCTTAAAGCCAAGCATCTAACGTGTCAGATTTCTTTGGGGATTTTTGGCCTAATGGCTTAAAACACGCCTTTAGCCCTAGATCCCTGAAATCCAACAACTTTCAGCAGCTGTTCCCTCTCATTTTAAATGCTGTCATTTAAGGTTAAGTTTAACTTGTGAAAAGGTCATTTCACTACCAAGATCGAAGTTGGTATTTTAGATAGTTGGTGCCTTGATCCAAACACCATCTGACTCATTCTAACTCTAGTTATCCTAAGCTTCATTCGGCATACACATATTTATACTCTATCCTGGGAGAAAGGGACAGAGAACCCAACCCAAGGACATCACAATTGACAACTACCGGTAGCAAATTGAGGGTATGAGAGAGGAGCTGTGTGAGTTCTTAGCTACAGATTAATCTCATGGGCCAAGTTCTCTCCATAGATACAACATCCAGGAGCAGGAACCAAAAAGCAGATTTGTAAAGCCATGGAGAGTCAGGCAATGTTCAAAACAACGCAGCACCATTGGGCAGAACATGGAGAAGAATGGATTACAACAGGATACCCAAGTTGTTCCTGTTTTGGGAACTGAAAGGGAGCACATAAACGAGCTGGGAGAGCAGAATAAACATTTCAAAGGCATAGCAAAACACAGTCTTAAACAATGTGACTTAACAGTGTACTGTTAAGAGGTCTCTGCTGCAGACCAGCCTGGTGAGCACTTAATAGGAGAGGTGCTGCCTTCCTCGAGTAAAGGCTTCCTGAAGAATGGGATCCCAGTAGAATGTAAGCTCGTGGTGGGTAGGGCACACATCTACCAAATAAGTTGTATTGTACGCTCCCAAGAACTTAGTACAGTGCTCTGCTCATAGTAAGCACTCAATAAATACCATTGATAATGATGATACTCATCAGCACAAAGTCAAGTTTTCCATACAATGTGGAAAGGAATACCTGGTTCATATCTGTCTTTCCAGAACCTCCCACCCACATGGATAGGATCTCATCATCAGTAGCAGCATCATGGAAAACAAAGGACAACTAGCTATATTAGGGATCTTAATAAATCTTCCCCACCCATAATTAATTTTAACGCCAGTCTTCCCCTGTAAGCTCCCTGTGGTCAAGGATCTCATCTATCGACACTGCTGTATTGTACTTTCCCAAGCACTAAATACAGTGCTCTACCTACAGAAAGTGCTCAATAAATACCACTGAATGATTGAGGAATTCTCATCATCAAAGTGCTATAGATCATGGGACTCTAAGGCATCTAATACAAGGTTATACAATCTTTAACTGAGTAACAGTTTAAAAAATAGTTATTTAAAAATGAGTTTTAAAAATACTCAATGACCCACAAACTCTGGTTACCTGAGTTAATGAGAAATAGAATCGTCCTTGTACTTGGATTTGTATCTTTTATTCACCCCACCTTTAGCCCCAGAACACTCATGTACATATTTGTAATTTATTTTAATGTCTGTCTCCCCCTGTAGTAATAATAATAATAAAAATGATGGTATTTGTTAAGTGCTTACTATGTGCCAAGCACTATTCTAAGCACTGGGGAAGATAGAAGATAATCAGGTTGTCCCAAGTGGGGCTCACAGTCTTAATCCCCATTTTACCAATGAGGTAACTCGAGGCACAGAGAAGTGAAGTGACTTTCCCAAAGTAACACAGCAGACAAGTGGCAGAGCAGGGATTAGAACCCATGACCTCTGACTCCCAAGCCCATGTTCTTTCTACTAGGCCAAACCTGTAGACTGTAACCTCCTTGTGAGCAGGGAACATGACTACCAACACTGTTACATTGTACTCTCCCAAGTTCATAATACAGTGCTCTGCACACAGTACACACTCAATAAATACGACTGATTGATGGAATGATAGAATGGTATTTTAGTAGATTGGGATCTGAAAAAGCCAGAAGTATTTAATGAGGCAGAGCATGTGAGTAATTTTCAGAGTTTGGGAGCTCTGATACTCGTGGCTTGACTGTTTATTCAACTAACCGTAAGGCCCTAAAATAGACATTTAGATTTTAGTACAAGCAGTGCTGCTGGTCCTGGGAGTTGGTAATTATGTTTTTGGGGAATTGTCAGGCAAATCATCCACTGTTCAGCCAGTTGATGCCTTTATAAAAATGTGGTGATGTAGGCCTGATAGTTCCAATGAAACTCTGTAGTTGTCAGGATATTTCTGGCATCTAAGGCAAGAGATGGAAGGAACTCAGAGAGCCAAAGCCAATCGGTAGACCGTCTCCTGGACATACATGTAAAGCTTATCTGAATCCTTTAAAAAATTGGACTGCAAACCCAGAAAAGAAACTTTCCTTTTACTTACTTTCTGCCCTTCAAGCTCAACTAGAAATACCCTCTGTACGTCAGCACTTTGGATTCAGCCCAGGCCAGTAAATGGAAGGACCAGACACATACCCAATACTGCAGACTCTCCCAAAGAGGCCTTTGGTAGGAGGGATGTCAAATAAGGTATTTATCTGAACTACCTCCCCATACTTCTAGACCAAGAAACTGCCAACAGGCCATCTCACTGCCTAAGCAAACAATGTCACCAACAGCATTCCCTAGCCTGGGGTTTGCAGTTCATAATGACCATTAAGTTGGCCCCATATTTTGTTTCCACCAAATAACTGTCACCATCCCCAAAATTGTTTTTGCTCCTCGACTGGCCCAGACCCCTAGAATGAACAATATTTGTTCCAACGTGGAGGGAATGAGTAAAAAAAAACTGCCCTAATTCATTCATCCTGTCTAAAACAGGTGGGTTTGGAGCCAATTTTTAAGAGCTTAAGTTAATGATGACCTCAGGTAAAATGGCGTGTAGCACTGATCCGTTTCAGATGTACAGTCCATGGGGAGCAACCTGACTCCAAGGTGATTTTTCACATATGTCAGCTAAATCAAAGATCAAAATGCAACACACAGGTTCATCATGTGAATTTGTAACCATCTCTGGGGATTCAGATACTTTTACCAATAGCTAGATTCCAACAAAAAATAAAGATTGTTTTAACCAGGTTGGGGATCAGCATGGACTAATTATGTTATTGAATCAAGATGCATCAGCTTTTTTCAAAAACACTATTCAATAGAACTCTTTTCCTCACTCATACTCAGTAGAACCAGGTCTTGGACCCTCTGGTCTCATCTAATAAATTGGGATTTGGATTAGTTCCTCCTCGGTGGCCTTGCTGCCTTTCTGGATAACAACATAAATGGGATCTAGCACTGATTCCAGACTCAGAAACAGAGCAGGCCTGAACAGGAAAGGGTTTCTGGACAAACGGCACAATAGGAATGTTTTGGCTCAGTAATTGGGGAAAGAGGCTGGGGGAAAATTGGATGTGCATTTGGGCGCCTCTACTTCGAAATAAATGCTCAAACCATAGCACCTATATCCCCCTCATTCCCCACCCCCCGGGGAAAGAATTATATTTCTGATAGAAGCCTGGTAATTTGACAGCAAATAATTGACTCACCTGTCAGTCACGGGAACTGGAATCTCTCAATTGGCTTCAAGGGTCTCCACCAGCTCTCCACATTTTATAGATCTGCTCTCTTCACTTACCAAGAAGCAGCATGGTGTAGTAGATAGAGCATGGGCCTGGGAGTCAGAAGGTCATGGGTTCTAATTCTGCTGTACCACATCCCTGCTGTGACCTTGGGCAAGTCACTTCACTTCTCTGGGCCTCAGTTATCTCATCTGTAAAATGGGGATTGAAACTGTGAGCCTTATGTGGGACAAGGACTGTGTCCAACCTGATTTGCTTGTATCCACCCCAGTGCTTCATACAGTGCCTGGCACATTGTAAGAGCTTAAATACAATTATTATTATTATTACTTCCCTCTTTATACTATTTGCTCCTTCTGTGAGCCCACACAGGGCTGTCCCCATTTTACAGATAAGAAAGCTGAAGCACAGAAAGGTTGAGTGATTTACCCAAGGGCACACAGCAGGAAATGAAAGACTTGGGACTAGAATTTGGATCTCCTTTCCCCTAGGACATACTACCTCCGAGTTAAGGCACAAGGCTTCTCTATCGGTATTCTTCATGGGGGTGCATATGTTCTGGGCTTAATGGCCAAGAACTGTTACTGTAGAGGCAGGCAGAAGGTTATCAGTGGTCAGTATGTGGCTCTGGGCAGATATAGAAATTCTAATCCTAAATCCAACACCTGGAAGTTGTTGCTAGAAGTTTACTGAAAGATGCTTCAGAAAATGGTTAATCCACCATTTCTCTCCAGAAACTGCCTGAGCCTCATCAGAACGTCTAGTTTTGCTCAGGGCCTTAATGCCAACCCCATATTTTACCAGATCACAAAAGGCATCAACATGCATACCCAGCAGTGAGGGTAAGGAAAGCTGGGCATGAACCTGACTAAATCAGCGAAGACTTCCTGAAAGAGGGGACTTCTGAGATGTATTTGAAAGTCCAAGAAAGATGCAGAAGAGTGGGAGATAAAGAGCAGTCTCTACATAGGAGACTTGAGAAAGATATCAAATGTCAAATGGGAAATCGAGAACCATGAGCAGAAGAGGGCAAATAGATAACTAGCAAGGAGGTTGAAGGAAGATGTGGGTCAGGAAGAGCAGGAGTTGTGTGGAGCAACCTGTGGAGGGCAGAGGTGGGTGGAAGCCAAGGGAGGGATTTGAGTGGGCATAAGAGTTCCCATTCTCCTTCTCCACTCAATTGTCAAACCTGTTTTCATACCCTTAAGAGATGTAGCTGACATTCAGAATGAAATATGGAAGAAGGATTTTAAAAATTCAATAGTCAGCACCTTTTGAAGCTCAAAGGATGAAGTCTAAGTGGCAAAGATATTTCAAATCAAGTTCTTCAGTTGAGCTCTGACCAGAATGCCTCTTGAGGGCCCTCTGGATCAGCTCTCTGAAAGTATTTCTCTTTGTCTAAAGCTAAAGAAAATAATGAATTTGAGGGAGGCTTTTCCAGAAGTAAGAAGGATCAGCAGAACAGAAAATTAATATGAAATGAGCACTTAATTTAGCCTTAATAATAATTGAAATGGCCAATGGTTCTAATTGTTGTTTCAATAGCATTGATTGTTAAGAGAGTATTTATTGAAGTCTAATAAGTATTATACATAGAACTGTTCTTTAATTAAGTAAAATTACATAAGCAGTAAATGTATAATTGCATTACTATTAATATATAACAATTGTCTGAATTTTTTAGACATGTTTCATTTAACAAGATAGATAGTGACAAATTAATGGAGTAAAGTATCACCTCCCCCCACCTCCGCACCATTCTGATACTGAATAAGATATTCTTTGATGCACTGTTATGGATCTAACAAGACATTTACCACATATGTAAATATGACATTATTTGGGTTTGTTAAAGAATAGTGAAGTTCTCTCTCTTAAAAGCAAAGAGCATATGCCCTTTCCTTAGCCATTCTGGGTTCAAAAGTATGGCGATATGGAACCAATTCTGAGAAATCACCATTGAGCTAGTCCTGCCTCAGTCCAGTCAGACCAATCTCCCACAAACAAGCCCCAAACCTCTCACCTGGTCCATGGACCTCCAACAGGAGGGTGAACTCCCCCTTGCCCACCTGGAGAACCCAGCTCACATGGCTCCCCGCTAACTCCAAGACTAATCCCTGGGACTTCGGGTCTCCCCCTCACCTCAGCCCCCCACCATCTGGAGCCACAGGCCCATGCTCCATCACAGCAAGTCCACCCCTGAGCCCTAGCACCTCCTTCTCCCCCAGGCACCAGCCTCAGGGTCTGCTCAGTAGGCAGAAACAGACTAGGGGCAGTAACCCGGGACAGAAATGCAGCTCAAACAGTGAATCACTGACCAGGTTCATCTGACTGATTCTGCCACCAGAGGCTGCATGCAGATGAAGAGCAGACTGACCCCATTCCATCTGGCCACACCTATGGGAACAGTGCATCATATAAACCAACCCCCTGAGGTTTCTCAATGTTTGAGAAACCACTACTGACTGCAATACGCTCAGTGGAAAGAGCACGGGCTTTGGAGTCAGAGGTCATGGGTTCAAATCCTGGCTCAGCCACTTGTCAGCTGTGTGACTTTGGGCGAGTCACTTAACTTCTCGGCGCCTCAGTTACCTCATCTGTAAAATGGGGATTAAGACTGTGAGCCCCACGTGGGACAACCTGATTCCCCTGTGTCTACCCCGGCGCTTAGAACAGTGCTCGGCACATAGTAAGCGCTTAACAAAGCGCTGAGAAGCAGCGTGGCTCAGTGGAAAGAGCACGGGCTTTGGAGTTAGAGGTCATGGGTTCAAATCCCGGCTCGGCCATTTGTCAGCTGTGTGACTTTGGGCAAGTCACTTAACTTCTCGGTGCCTCAGTTACCTCATCTGTAAAATGGGGATTAAGACTGTGAGCCCCACGTGGGACAACCTGATTCCCTTGTGTCTATCCCAGCGCTTAGAACGGTGCTCGGCACATAGTAAGCGCTTAACAAATACCAACATTATTATTATTATTAACAAATACAAATACCAACATCAATATACTGATGATGTTTAGTGACAGGTGAACGAGGTACAGAATTATTGCTTCTTGGGCCATGTTTGCCCAAGCCAGATATGATCACTCACCTGCCATTTTGTGACAGTGTGCTTGATTTACCCCAAATCATCCTGAGCCTAAAGCAATTTTCCTAGGTATCCTGACCCTCCTAGTTGCTCCAGAGGCTTTGCCTTTCCCTTCCAGGTCTATGTAAAGTCCGGCACAGCATCTGAGCCACAGGACTAGAGAACAGGGATCATGGCAGTCCTGAACATTTAAAAATAGACATAAAACTGTGGTATTGAATAGGGACCTAACAGGGAATAGACTCGTTGAAAAATGGACTGTCCATTACAGTATTTGTCATCTGGCCACCATAGTCCAGGGCCCGGTTAAGCTTTGCCCTCACCTACTATCCTGCCCACCCCATGGCACTTTGAAACCTTTTCCCCTAAACTCCTAATCAATTATCTTCCCTTCCCCCATTCCCCTACACTCAAATACCCTCTGGGTTGGCCAGCCTTGCACCCAGAACCACCCCTAGGGATGGTGGGAACAAGTTTAGGGGAACTGCAGGGATGGAAGTTCATAGAACCTGGGAAGGGTGAGGTAAGGGAATAGGGAAGAGGGAGGAGATAGAGATAGAAGAGATGGGGAGGGGGAGATGGCCATTATGTAGGTGGCAGGCAGAGTGGGACATCACATCCACATTGCTTAATCTGAAAGTGAAATTTACAACACTGTCCTATACCCAACCCCTGACCCCTGGGTGTCAGACATTCCCAAGGGACAACGCTCTGGGAGTAACAGACACCTGATACTGAGACTGTTGACAAAGTTTTCACGAGTGCCTCTCCCTGCTTAAAAAAGGACTTGTGCCAAAGCAGAGGATTGTTAAAGGAGAAACGTGAAATTAAGTGTATATTTCCACTTTGTTGATAATTCTTCTAGGGTGTTTCCAACAAGAAGGTATTGCAGTCTGGCACACTTCTGGCTGAGCTCAGGGTTACTTTCACTGAACAAGCGTTCTTCTATGAACTAGATCAGCAAGGGAAATCTGCCTCTCAATTGCAAATGTACTTCTGTGGATAACTCAGGATATTCTGTGATTCTAGTTACCCGAGATCCGAGTGGAACTCTGCCATGGTTTGGGAGAACAGAATGGATTGTTTGCAGGAAGCAGTAAACGTTGCCAATGTGCTCAAATCCCTCGAGAAAACAACTTGTAAATGGTTAGTGCTAAGGACACAGGAGAATCCAGGGAGGCCTAATGTTTCCCTCCCTCCACCAGTGCACCCATGTCCCTTTTGAAAAGCAGTAGCTCTAAGCAGGACTCAGAGGTCTGGGGTAATCCTCTGAACTGCTCAAGGGAGGAAAAAAAAAAAAAGAAGCTCCAGCTGGCCCCTTCTGCACTAGAACACTGAGGCCTGCAGTCCAGGAGGGAAGCTGCCCAACTCAGACCCCACTGGGACTTCTCATCAGCCCCTACTCCAGCCCAAAGTGGGTGAGGAAGGGTCGGCAGCATGAGGCCCCTCTCACCATTGAAAGTTTGGGAAGCTACAGTCCCCCAGACCCTGGGACTGGAAGCTGCAGTTCCTCAGGACCCATGATTTTCTTCATGGTCTTCCCCTCCTCCACTCTAACTGCACCTGTGTCTGCGACTGCTGTGACTAATGGGCTCAGAGTGGTGAGGAGCCTGAAACTCTGCTCCTCTACCTACAGTACCCTATTCCGCTTGTGATATTGATCATTATCCTTGGCTTTTGTGCTGTTTTCATGTTTTTGTTGTTCCATCGCCAGCTTCCTCTCTTCATTTTACCCTTAAATTGTGAGCTTCTTGGGGTGTCAGGGACCATGTTTAATTCTACTGTGAATTTTTTCCCAGCACTTAGTAGAGCACTTTCCACAGAATAGGTACTGAATAAATTGGATTACTACTCCTACTGATACTACTTCAGGCAGCTAGGTGTTGGGTCCTTAATGATTATTGTAGTATTTTTTTGGTTGGTGGAATTGAACTTTCCCTGAATGTGTTTTCTCCCTTTCCTGCATATGAGAGCATGAACAGGGACTCACGGACAGGGACTATGTCTATTCCATATATCCACTGAAACTTGCACCAAGCCTGGGCAGTGAAGGTCTAAACAGTGAGTTGAATGCATTGCTACCAAAATACCACAATTATTATTGTTGTTGCAAGGATGATGATCCATATGCTCACCTCCTTAAGCACATGCTGCTTAATTGGACCTATGCAGTACCAATTGGTTGTTTTTCCTAACAAATCCTACAAACCAATATGCAAAAGTTGAAGAGGAAAACCCAAACCAACTCAGATTAGCCAAGGTAGCACTTCATTTGGTCAGTATTCATGAAGGTGGGTTATATAGAGGTCAGAGCAGGAAACCTTGTCAATTACCAGTATTAAAATCACTATCACCAGGATGTTAAATTAGGTGCAGGTGCTGTACTGAGTGCTTACTGGGTTCTAATTCCAGTAACACCTCATGTCTGCTGTGTGACCTTGGTCAGGTTGCTTAACTTCTCTATGCCTCTGTTACCTCATTTATAAAATGGGGGTTAAGACTGAGCTGCATGTGGGACACAGACTGTATCCAACCTGATTATGTTGTATCTACCCCAGTGCTTAATATGGTGCCTGGCACAAAGGAAGAGGTTAACAAATACTATTAAATAAAACAAAAGACTGGGTTCCCGTCATGCGCAGAGTGCTATACTGAGCACCTAACATGTACAGGGGACTGTACTTTGTGCTTAGCATATGTAGAATACCGTACTGAGTGCCTATCATACACAGATCACTGGACTAAGAGTTAGGGGACCAAACAGAAAAAGCATAAGGAGAGAGCTCAGCCTTCAGGAGCTTATTGGTTATGGAGGAGACACTCGACATAGAGAGATAGATATATGTTCCTTCAAGTATTCTGGGGCCCCTGTTAGAACCAGAAAGAGGGATCACCAGACTGATCCAGTAGTGTTAGTGCTTAGGCTTTGATCTTTTTATATCTGGCCAAGGAAAAAAACAAACAAACCAGGGAGCACCCTTGCCAAAAAACCCAACCCCTTCAATTTGCAAAATAAACAGGAGTGAGATCGTTGTTGGTGTCCAAACCGTGGCAAAGATTCAACTGTTCTTCGTGAAACCCAATAAACAATTGTGCATTGATACTCAGACTGAAGTGTGTATAAATTATTCAGAATGAAATGTTCAAGTAATATTAACCTAAAGGTAGAGTCATCAATTTTGTCCTGACGGATAGCATTGGGTAGTTAGTATTCAAGTGTTACTACATAAATAAAATTGATTTATGCTAACTGAAAGGACCGAGAAAAATTTTTTTTTCAGGATGCCCAAATTCTGCTCCTTCTTCCTTGATCAATCACCTCTCCACTGAACTGTGTGGTGCTTTGCTGCAAAAGTCTTCACAGAGAAATTGGGCTCAGGCAAAATGAATAATACATTTGCTGCAGTGCTAGACTAATGACCGTTAAGTGCTCGAGAAAAATGAGCAGTGTGGGCTGTTCCCTTTATGAAGAGAGGCTGGCTTGTTTAGGAGGTACTATTGGGAAGGAACTAACAAATGATCGAATTTGGGAGTGGTTCTGGTGGGATCGGGTACAGAGGGGGTTGGGCCAAAAATGACACACCCCTGCCAGAGAAATAGGCAAGAAAGAGTATTGCTGCTGCCCATCTGTTCCTCTACCCTGTGTATGTTCCTGCCCCCATTGGCCTATCCTCTTGCCTCACCCTCCTGATGCTGCTCTGGCTTCTGGTTTGGGTTGGCCTTTCTCTAACTTTTCATCCTGAAGATGAGGACCATGCAGTGACTCATCTCTCTCACTGAACTCACATATTCAATCTGTCACCAAATCTTGCAGGTTCAACCTTCACAACATCACTAAAAACTGTCCTCCCCTCTCCATTCAAACTGCTACCACTCTAATCCAAGCATTTATCCTACCCCACCTTGATTACTGCGTCAGCCTCCTGTTTCTCCCCACTCTAGTCCATACTTCACTCTGCTGTTCAGATCATTTTTCTACAAAACGGTTAGTTCATGTTTCCCCACTCCTCAAGAAGCTCCAGTGATTGCCCATCCACCTCTGCAAACAGAAACTCCTTACCATCAACTTTTAGATGCTCAATTACTTTGCCACCTACTTTATCTCTCTGATTTCCAACTACAACCCAGTCTGCAAACTTCACTCCTCTAATGCCAACCTATTCACTGTTCCCTGTTCTCATTTATCTCACCACTAACCCCTCGCCCACATCTTGCCTCTGGCCTGCAACTCCCTCCCCCTTCATATCCAACAGGTGATCTCTTGCCCCATCTTCAAAGCCTTATTAGAAGCACATCTCCTCCAAGAGGGCTTACCAACTAAAGCCCTCATTTCCTTTTCTCCCACTCCCTTCTGAGTCACCCTTTCACTTGGATTTGCTCCCTTCATTCACACCATCCTAAGCCCCATAGTATTTGTGGACATACTCGTAATTTATTTGCATCGTCTGTCTCGCCCTCTAGGCTGAGCACTCCTTTTGGACAGGAAACGTGTCTACCAATCTGTTACATTGTGCTGTCCCAAGTGCTTAGTACTACTTTTGGCACCCAGTAAGAGCTTAATAAATTCAATTGATTAATCGATCGATTGACTGAATGGTGAGTAGGAGGCTAGGTTCATTCCACGGGGAAAAAAAATCCTGGCATGAGCAGCTCTGGTTTCCCTACCAAAATGCCATTTTTATCTGCATAAAATTTTTATCTGTGGCATAAAAGGAGGACAAATGTGCACACTCGACCCACTGAATGTGAGGCTTGCTCAATGACAATCAGAGCAAAATGGTCCAGCGCTGGCTGGCTGAATGGGAGTGAAAGGGAAATGCAATCTTCCTCTGAATTCCTTTAAGGGCAAACAGCAGCAATGGGCACCGCTGATCCACTTTTGGTGGATCACACAGACGGGAGAGGGTGGCCGCTACGGCAACGGTCCTTTGGGAAAGCCGCCGCTCGCAGATTGGGATGGGGTGGAGGGGCCCCATTTTAACCCTGGCCGCTCCCTCCAGGCTGAGAGGCCAATTCCTCCACCAGCGCTTTCATCTGAAGCTGCAGAGGCCAGTTCCGGCCTTTTAACTCTGGGCTGTCATTGTTGAGAAGGATTAGACTCAACCGCACGGCTGTTCCGTTCCACGCCGAGCCCCTTCTATCTTTGGGAGAAATCAGCCTCACACGGTGTCATTCTTATCCTCCAGACGAAGGGTTTGAAAGAAAAAGAAAAGAAAAGAAGAAAAGTCCTTTTAAATGAAGAGGGCTCAGTTTGATAGGACTTCCAAAGTATAAAAACGACAATAACCATCATTTGAAAGAGACACATGACATTATGGAGCCCAAATCCTCTAACCTAATGCTGAAGTCATTGATGTATTATTATCCTCAGGCTCCTAACAAGAAAGCAAAGGAAGCTTCTTAAAGCCTGTATAATATCTTTTGGTTGGAAAGTTGACCGATACCCTCTCTGTCCTGGAGCTCTGGTGAGGAAAAATAATTCTTTCCTGTAGACGTGGGTAGCAGGGACACATATGCACACTCATGTACTGACCACCCAAGGCAGATACACTTCTGAAGAGGTTTCCTGAAGCATAACAATCACTGAGCTTTTAGCGTCCGTACATTACTGAGGCAAATCTATTACCAGGCATTAAAACGGAGGCGTAATCAGCCTCTCCAGCTGATTAGTAGCATAGCAACTACCTCAAAACCTTCTACAGAGCTCAGTCCTGTCTTTAAACACCTGTTTCCTTCTGCCACTTCCTCGTTTCATCTGTCAGTATAGTCTAATGACTCGATTAGAAAAAGAAATCTTTCTGTGGAGGTTAAGTGCATCCAATTTACATATAATGATTTCATGGAAGTGAAGAAGGAGAGCACTGCTGGTTTAATAACTAACCCAAAAAATCCTAAGTGCAACTGAAATCATGCCTAATGCCTCTGATGTGCCCATCTACCTTATTTTTGTCCCAGGGTAGTTTTGAAATAGTAATAATTAATATAATAATAATGTGGTATTTGTTGAGCACTTAATATATGGCAATCACTGTATTAAGTGCTGGAATAGATACAAGATAATCTCAGGTCCAACATGGGGCTCACAGTCTAAGTAGTAAGGAGAACAGGTTTTAGATACCCATTTTGTAGATGAGGGAACCAAGACACAGCTAATTTTAAGTGACTTGCCCATCGTCACACAGCAGGTAAGTGGTGGAGTCAGGATTAGACTTTGCACCTTGGCATGTGTCTCTACCTTACAAAGAAGAGATGGTTCACTCCACTCAAATTTACTTTCCAGCTTAATGCTCGGGACCAAATATATTGTTCTCTCCCAAGCTCTTAGAACAGTGCTCTGCACATAGTAAGTATTCAATAAATATCATTGATTGATATGGAATTGAGAGTTGTAGAGTGGAAGAAAATATCAGGAGGAAAGAAAAATCAGGTGGAAGGCTCCTGCTCCAATATTTTCCTGTCCTCAGCTGTCTTGATCCATAGGGTCAGGTAGCTGAAACTAAGCTGGCATCAGTGGGGAGAGAGGAGGGGATAGGCACCCCTTCCTTCCCCTCTGCACCACAAAGAGTAAAAGGTGACTCTGCTTTGGTGCTGACAAGTCCTCTTTAAAGATTGCTTCCTCTGTTGTGCAACAAAAGTAGATCTGCCCATTATTACTGGGTTATTCAGGTAAATTGCCCTACTGGCCTGGGGAGAGAAGGAAGGTGGATATTAAAATCAGTGTCCACCACACTGACTAAATACTACTGCATGCAAAGCACCATACTGGCAGCGTGGCTCAGTAGAAAAAGCACGGGCTTTGGAGTCAGAGGTCATGGGTTCGAATGCTGGCTCTGCCACTTGTCAGCTGTGTGACTGTGGGCAAGTCACTTAACTTCTCTGTGCCTCAGTTACCTCATCTGTAAAATGGGGATTAAGACTGTGAGCCCCACGTGGGACAACCTGAGTCCTCTGTGTCTACCCCAGCGCTTAGAACAGTGCTCTGCACAAAGTAAGCGCTTAACAAATACCAACATTATTATTACTGAGTACCTATTGTGTGCAGGATACTGTACCAAGTGCTTGAGGTACTAGAGAGAAGAAGCGAAAAACCTGCTCCCTGTCCTCAAGGATTTTACCACCTAATTAGTGAGGCAGAGGAGAGGAAAGCATGGAGCTATTATATCTTTCTGGGTGATCTGGTCTAAAACTGAGAAAGGGGAAAATGGACCTCTTTCTTCTTATGGTATTTGCTACACACTTACTATGTATCAAGCACCGTTCCAAGTACTGGGCTAGATAGAAGTTTATCAGGTTGGACCCTTTCCCTGTTCCACATTGGGCTCACAGTATAATTTGGAAGGAGCAGGATTTAATCTCCATTTCATAGATGAGGTAACTGAGGCAAAGAGAAGTTAAGTGACTTGCCCAAATTCACACAACAAGCAACTGAGAAGAAGCTTAGCCTAGTGGCTAAAGCATGGGCCTGGGAGTCAGAGGACCTGAACTCTAATTCCAGCTGTGTCACTTTTCCTCTGGGTGATCTTTGGCAAGTCACTTTATTTCTCTGGGCCTCAGTTACCTCATCTATAAAATTGGGATTAAGACTGTGAGCCCCATATGAGACATGGATTGTGTCCAACCTTACTAGCCTGTATCTAACCCAATACTTAGTACAGTGTCCTGCACATAGTAAATGCTTCACAAATACCATTCAAATAATTTGGCAGATGCGGCATTGGAACCCAGGTTTTCTGACTCCCAGGCTCAGGCCTATGCTCTTTCCATTATGCCATGATGCTTCTCACTAGGCCATGCTGCTTCCCTCAGACAAATCCTGCAGGTGCTGGTTCTGCTTTGTGTGTCTTCTCATCAGTTGTGGTGCATAGCAACTCCTATGCTTCAAACAACTGGATCTCAGTTTAACTTGAAGGATGCAGAAGGAAATTCAAATGCTTCAATAGGAATCGAAGGACTAGCTGCTGTTGGATGGTGGCTGTCTACACACCAAGTTGCATGTACTCACCCAATTGCCAGGCCTCATTCAGCTCCACGCTCAAGCTCATTCACAGAGACACAGAGAAACACACCCTCACATCAACAGCCATGCTTGGCACAGAGCTGAACCTCCCCCAGAGTAGGCGATTGTAGGAACAGCTACCATCATCACCAGCTCCCCAACAAGCCCTGCTATAGCTAACCAGCATGGAGCCCTGAGCCACCTTTCAATGGGTCAGCAGAGCAGGAAATCCATGGAGCTGGGGTTCCGGGAAATGAAAGCAGAAAACTCTCCCAATCCTCCTTGCCTCTCTCAATCTATCAATTGATGCTATTTATACAACACTTACTGTTTGCAGGCACTGTACTAAGCACTTGGGAGAGTACAAAAGAGTTGGTAGACATGTTTCTCTAAGGTCACCCACAACCTCCTTCTTGCCAAATCCAATGGCTCTTACTCTATTCTCATCCTCCTTGATCTCTCAGCTGCCTTTGACACTGTCGACCATCCCCTTCTCCTCCATACCTTATCTCACCTTGGCTTCACGGACTCCGTCCTCTCCTGGTTCTCTTATCTCTCTGGCCAGTCATTCTCGGTCTCCTTCGCAGGCTCCTCCTCCCCCTCCCATCCTCTAACTGTTGGGGTTCCTCAAGGGTCAGTTCTTGGTCCTCTTCTGTTCTCCATATACACTCACTCCCTCGGTGAACTCATTCACTCTCACGGTTTCAACTATCATCTCTATGCAGATGACACACAGATCTACATCTCTGCCCCTGTCCTCTCCCCCTCCTTTCAGGCTCATATCTCCTCCTGCCTCCAAGATGTCTCTACCTGGATGTCTGCTCGCCACCTAAAACTCAACATGCCCAAAACTGAGCTCCTCATCTTCCCTCCCAAGCCCTGTCCTCTTCCTGACTTCCCTATCACCGTGGATGGTACGACCATCCTTCCCGTCTCTCAGGCCCGCAACTTTGACTTGTCATCTTTGTCATCTTTGACTCAGCTCTCTCATTCACCCCACACATCCAATCCATCACCAAAACCTGCCGGTCTCACCTTTATAATATCGCTAAGAGCCGCCCATTCCTCTCCACCCAAACAGCTATCTTACTGTTACAGGCTCTCGTAATATCCCGGCTAGATTACTGTGTCAGCCTGCTCTCTGATTTCCCTTCCTCCTGTCTCTCCCCGCTCCAGTCTATTCTTCACTCTGCTGCCCGGCTCATCTTCCTGTAGATGACACTCTAGGCGTGTCACTCCTCTTCTTAAAAATCTCCAGTGGTTGCCTATCAACCTCCGCACAAAACAAAAACTTCTCACTCAAGGCTTCAAGGCTCCCCATCACCTTGCCCCCTCCTACCTCTCCTCCCTTCTCTCTTTCCACTGCCCACCCCGCACGCTCCGCTCCTCTGCCGCCCACCTCCTCACCGTACCCCGTTCTCACCTATCCCGCCGTCGACCCCTGGATCACGTCCTCCTGCGGTCTTGGAATGCCCTCCCTCTTCACCTCTGCCAAACTAATTCTCTTCCCCTCTTCAAAACCCTACTTAAAGCTCACCTCCTCCAAGAGGCCTTCCCAGACTGAGCTCCTCTTTTCCCTCTGCTCCCCCTCTAACCCCCCCACCTCTCCTCAGCTAAGCTCTCTTTTCCCCCCTTTCCCTCTGCTCCTCTTCCTCTCCCTTCCCACCCCCTCAGCACTGTACTCGTCCGCTCAACTGTATAAATTTTCATTACCCTATTTATTTTGTTAATGAGATGTACATCACCTTGATTCTATTTATTTGCTATTGTTTTAATAAGTTCATCCCCTTGATTCTATTTATTGCTATTGTTCTTGTCTGTCTGTTTCCCCCGGTTAGACTGTAAGCCCGTCAAAGGGCAGGGACTGTCTCTATCTGTTGCCGACTTGTTCATTCCAAGCGCTTAGTACAGTGCTCTGCACATAGTAAGCGCTCAATAAATACTACTGAATGAATGTTTCCTACCCACAAAGAGCTCACAATCTAGCCTATAACCATTGTATCTGTCAACTATATTGCACTGTATTCTCATCATGTCTATCAACTATATTACACTGTATTCTCCCAAGCACTTAGTACAGTGCTCTGCACACATTAAGTGCTCAGTAAATACCACTGATGGCTTATCTCTATTTGTTGCCAAATTGTACTTTCCAAGCGCTTAGTACAGTGCTTTGCACACAGTAAGCGCTCAATAAATACAATTGAATGAATGAATGAATTATCCTTGACCTCTCGCTCTCTTTCAACCCTTATATTCAGTTTGTCAAAAAATCCTATTAATTGTTCCTCCTCAACATTTCCAGGATTTTCCCCTTCCTCTGCATTCCAACTGCCACCATGCTGATCCAGGCACTTTTCTTAACCCAGATTATCTACTGCATCAGCCTTCTCACTAATTCAATTCAATAGTATTTACTGAGAGCTTTCTGTGTGCAAAGCACTGTACTAAGTGCTTGGGAGAGTGCAATATAAAAGTAAATGGATACATTCCCTGTCCTCAATCTGATCTCCAGCCTCTCCCCAGTCCCGTCCAAACTTCACTCTGCTGCCTGGATCATTTTCTTAAAGCATCATTCCACCTATATCTACCCACACCTCAAAATTCTCCAATGGCTAACTACCCCCTCTGCATCAATCAGGAACATCTGACCACCAATCAGCTCTCTCCCCTCTACTTACTCTTTTTTCTCACTAGGTTGCCTTCTTCATTCCTCTCAACACAACTTAATGTGTCTCTTTCTCATTTCCTTTGCCATCAATGTAAAATGGAGATTAAGTCCTATTCCCTCCTACTTAGACTATGAACCCCATGTGGGACAAGGACTGTGTCCAACCTGAATAATTTGTAACCACCGCAGCACCTAGAACTGCTTGTCACATATATAATGGTATAATAGCATTTGTTAAGCACTTACTATGTGCCAGGCACTGTTCTAAGCCCAGGGGTAGATACAAGGAAATCACGTTGGACACAGTCCACATCCCTTAAGGGGCTCACAGTCAAAGTAGGAGAGAGTATGATTTAATCCCCATTTTACAGTTGGGAAAATTGAGGCACAGAGAAGTGACTTGTCCAAGGTTACACAGCAAATAATTGGCAGAGACAGGATTAGAACCCAGGCATTCTGACTCTCAGGACTGTGCTTTTTCCACTGGGCCATGCTGGACCTCACAGTAAGCCCTTAATAATAATAATAATAACATACATCCAGCAAACAACAGAGTGCTCCTCAACATTTCTAGTGGACAGAGGGAATGTTACAGAGAGCAGTTGTCATGGAGCTGTGTTCACAGTGGCTGTAACTGTTTTTATTTCCCATTTCATCAAGGACATGTACAGCCTGGACTTTTTTTGTCTGCTATAACAGTGGCTTTTCCTCCTGACTTGCATGATGTTCTGCAGGACCCATATCTTCCCCACTGTATGAGTCAGATTCAATTCCCAGCAGGATCAGCACCCTCACTACCCACTCTTATATGGCAGGGGAGGAGCAAGCGTGAAGGACTTTAACATCTTTCCATCCATGAGAAGCATGGTAGGTGTACCTAGCCCAGCGAACATAAACAGAGCTCTCCTTCAAGTGTTTATGAAGACCATAAAACCCACAGCTCTTCAGTTCGATCCACGCTTTTCCTGGTTCCCCAATGCCTGTGTCTGAGGGTAGTTTAAAATGAATAACGCTTCCAATCTCACTGTGGTGCTTATAGGGGAACCTTTGACTTTAATTACTCCTACAGTTATGTCAGGTTTCAGATGCCCTCAGACTGTTGAGTGAACATTCTTCACCTGTAATAGCAAAGGTTTCTCTGTGAGCAGGAAGTGACATGGCTCATGAAAAATTCATTCCAAAAAAGCTCCCTCCAGTTAAAGGACAGTTGCAGAATCAGGAATCATTTTTATGGTAACTGAACATCGAATTTTGATTTTGAAAGCTAAAATACACACACACACACACACACACACACTCACAAACCCCTCTATGCTACAGAGGTGTTGGGAGGAATGATGGGATGACCTTTGTATTGTGCTTTGTGTTCTTTGGATCAAAGGTGCACTAAATCATTCGGCAAGAGAATTTTCAAGCACAAAGGGCTTTTACATGCACGGGCTCATGCTTTCAAAGCTTTTACTGCTGAAAGAATTATGGAAAATATATGAGGCCAAGAAGGAACAATATTGTCTATAATTACTCAGAAAACTTCAGGAAACAAACATCCACACTCAAGAAATCATCTCAGCTGTTTTAAAGCCAAGTGACAACTAAATTATAGTTCAGGAAAGAAAAGTTTCCATTTTCAAATTGGATGTGTCTTGTTGCATCACACTGCATTATCCAGTGTCAGCACCACACCATGAATCTCCACGCAGCTGAGAGAATCATCTGACTCGTCTCACAATGTGCTGGGTTAAAAATGTTTGAAGAAGTGAGGGCAGATGCTTGTACTTTCAGCTGATAATTCTTCCATCTGTAAAGGTTGAGGGGATCCTGAGGTTGACATCCTTAGCTTGGCTTCAAAATAAACTAGTCTGATTCCTATCCACAAGGATTGATCCCATGGGCTTGGATGTTCACATGGTGAGCATAACCGATCACAAAAATAAATGAAAGATTCTGAAGGATGAGAAAGAAGGAAGGAATTTCTACTAGAATTTTCAATATCAGCATCATCACCAATAATATCCACTGAGATTATACATGCAGAGCATTGTACTAAATTCATTTCAGTAGTATTTATTGAGTTCTTACTGTGTGCAGAGCACTCTACTAAGCACTTGGGAGAGTACAATATAAAAATAAACGGACACATTCCCTGCCCACAGTAAGCTTAAAGCCTAGAGGGACTGTAAATCCTTGGGGAAATTACACCAGAAGCAAAATGCATGGTTCCCCCCCACTCCCCCCCTCTTACCTCCCTTCCCGGCATCCCTTCCTGCTCCCCCCCACCCCACTAGGGGGCTTACAGTCTAGGTAGAGACAGGCAGAAATTATTTACCAATGGTATTTATTGATCACTTAATCTTGGGACAGATGGAGAGGGTGCATCTCTATGCAGTTGGAGGTTAGAAGTCTCTATGGGGGTTGAGGACAGCTATGTGGGGGAGAGGAGATTTTGGGGAGGTGGTAGATCAGTAGTTTGGTGGTTAGAGAATGATATTTCAGAGTTGGTGGTGTTAGAGATGGTGGAAGTAGAAATGGCAGTAACTAAGGATTCTGTATAAATTAGGCAAGTGCTGAAATATTCATTTCCTGTCTCAAGCTCAAACAAGTGGATGGTTTCTGATAGGTTTCTGGATTATTTTCCTCTATGCCAGTGGATTGTTTGGCTCAGTATTTTAAGCATCATCTGAAACCTTTGGAATTCACCCAGAAAGCTAGCTAGCCTTCAGTCAACACACTCTACAGTATGGCAGTGTATGGGTCAGGAACCTGGTGAATCTGGTATGTTCTAGAAAGTCAGTCCAGTTTATTTACAATAAGAAATTTTGCTCCCACCTGAATCAGCTAGATTGGCTGTATAGACTGGTCTGAATTCACTGACTATTTTTACATCTCTTGTGTTGTCCTAGTTCACACTAGCCCATTTGTTCAATGGGTTAGTAAAATTATCATCACTATCATTATAGCATTTATTAAGCTTGTACTATGAGTCAAGCACTGAGCTGGGGTATATACTAGATGATCAGATCAGGCACAATCCTGGTCCCACAAAAGATTCATAATCTAAGAAGTAGGGAGAACAGGTGTCATGCGCATTTTACAGATGAGCAAACTGATACACTAAGAGGATAAGTGATTTGCCTTCAGTTACTCAACAGGCTAGTGGCCTGGATCTTCTGACTGCTATTCCTGTGCTCTTCCCACTAGGCCACATGGTCCCTTCCAATTAGGATTATTAAATAGTGCTTCATAATTGGCAAAAGCCATGAAGTCATTTTTATCAGCTATTCCTTTGCTCTAATCCCTTCATTTGTGCCTTATAAAAGACTTTTTATTTCCACATTCTTTGCTGGTGAAAATTATTTTACCCCCACCCTGAGCTGTAGTGATGTGAGTAATCCACTGTTGAATATCTGTAGCCTCACTATGAAGACATGGCCACTTCGGTAAGAGCTGGACTAAGTTCAGCATGGCTTCCTCTGGGGAAACCTGAAAATCGATCATGAAAAATTGACAGCAAGCCAAAAGCTTGGCCTCACCGTTCCTCATCCCCTTCTTGGTCTTGGTTCAGATGCTTTGAGTCCCAAACCAGATTTACTGGTCTTCCCTGAAATGGCCACCTTCTTGCAGAAATCAGACCTGAAAGGAAAGGAATGCCAAGTGGATGCCATATGGATTGGAGCATTTGAAACATTGGGAAGGTTTCCTCAGCTCTGGTATGAGTCTGATCTTTGTTCTCGGTTCATCAAGCCACAATGAATGTCAAATCATTAATCTGATTTTTATTTCCAGACGCCAATTGACACCCTGAGCAATTTGGCAGTTACAGGAAATGATTAATAGGGCTATTTAACATCAGCCAAATGACTTAGTGACTACAGAAACAGAAGAACGTGGCTTGTGAGCCTCCTCTGGGGAACTGGGAGAAAATGGACAAAAGGATGCAGGCTTGTGTCCTCTGGTTTGGTCAACTGCAGGTGGTGACCTTCCTCCTCACACCTAAGGTCATTGACCCCAGTGGAAGAAAGGGTAGGAGCATATTTTCCACTAGAATGCTGCTCAGGCATCAAACGACTGTCTTCTGTTTTGCCTTATTTTCTGCTGACGGGTGTTTGGAATACAATTTGGGAGTTAGAAAGTCAATCCATTTTCCTGAGGAGCAGTAATTTCTTTTCCTTACCTAAAACGGATTATTTTTCTCTTGACTATCTAGATGGTCCCTAACTCTCAAGAAAACTACACCAGCCATGGTGTCGCTTGGGTAGAAACTACTGGACCTCATGGTTCTATCTATACTACAATCACGATCATTAATCAGTATTACCCAGTGGATAAAGCACGGGTCTGGGAGTCAGAGGACCTAGGTTCTAATCCCAACTCTACCATATGTTTGCTGTGTGACCTTGGGCAAGTCACTTCACTTCTCTGTGCCTCATTTACCTCATCTGTAAAATGGGGATTAAGACTGTGAGCCCCATGTGGGACAGGGCCTGTGTCTAAACCGAACTACTTGTAACCACCCAGCACTTAGTACAGTTCCTAGACATAGTAAGCACTTAAATACCACAGTTAATATTGCTATTATTTTCTGAGCAACTACCTGGGTCCTAATCCTGGCTCTGCTACTTGTTTGCTGTGTGACCCTGGGCAAGTCACATCACTTCTCTGGGCTTCAATTACCTCATCTGTACAATGGGGATTAATGCTGTAAGCCTCATGTGGGACATGGACCATATTCAACCTTATTAGTTTGTATCTACACCAGAGCTTAGTACAGTGCCTGGCACATAGCAAGTGGTTAACAAATACTAAAAAGAAATGAATACTATAAAAGAGAAGAGGAAACTACTGTGCATGGGCAGTGTACTAAGCACTTGGGAAAGTACAATAGATGTAAGAGACATGGTATCTGCCCTCATGGATCTTATAATCAAACAGTAGGAGGAAGGGGAAAAAACAGATACCGCTGGTAGTGGCCACAGGAGGAAAAGACAGAGCAATGAATAAGTAGATATGAATGGCTACATATAAGAGTACACGAAATATACAAGGATATGTGAATTTGCTAATGTGGCTGTATAAATTGCTAAGGTGTTGAGGTGTAGAACTGGATCAGACTTTCTGGAGAAAGTGAGATTTGGGGAGGGCTTTTAATAATAAAAATCTGTGGTATTTCTTAAGAACTTACTATGTGCCAAGGACTGTGGTAGAAGAAAAAATAATCAGGTTGGACACAGTCCCTGTCCCACATGGGGCTCACAGTCTAAGTAGAAGGGAGAACAGACATGAAATCCTACTTTACAGACTAGGAAATTGAAGCATGGAGAAGTCACTCAATAGGCAGGTGGAAGAGCCAGGATTTGAACCCAAGTCTTCCGACTCCCAGGCTCAGACTCTTTCCACTAGGCCACACTGCTCTTTCAGAGATGCAGAGGGTAATGGTCTGGTGGATTTGAAGGGGTAGGGAGTTTTAGGCAGGAGGAGCATTAACTAACAAGCGTATCTTGCCAGTTGGCTACATTTCAAAACAAGAACACTTTTGTTGTAGTTATTGAGGTTCAAGGTTGAAGACACAGCTAAAGAGTAAACAGCATGAAATAGGGCATATATTACCTGGATAGAACCCTTTCTAAATCCATAATGTCTTCACGTCAACCTAACCTCTGCCATAAAATCTCAGCTCCACCAAAATATTCCTTCCCCACACCATTATCTGTGGGGATTCCCAGAGGAATGGATACAAGACCAGCCCCACTTTACCCTGGTTAGCCCTTACTCGGACAAGACCCACACATCCCCACCGACAGCAGGCTGAGCACACATCTCTCTCACAGGAGGGCCCAGATCAGCAACCTCCGGCCAGCTCCATGTCCAATCCTCCTGTCTCTGCTCCGCATCAGGCCCATTTGGCTGCTGGGGACCGGGGAGCAAAGGGAAGGATAAGAACAATGTCTACAAGTTATGTCATGGAAGCAGCAGACTGCTGGGAGTGAAAAAGAGAAAACAGAGACAGGAACCACGTGGTGTAGCTTTAAGTTTCGACTCAGCATTCCCGGGCCTCTGCAAAGGGAACAGGAGCTAACTAACAGTGGCAACTAACTGAGCAGGCAGCTCGCTCCATGGACAAGTGCAGGTGCAGGCATAGGTGCACTTTAAACTGGGGTTAAGCTACGGTTACTTGCTGAATCAGTAACATCTCACTGTCATGAATATTCAGTCCACAGAATCTATTGAGCTCATACTCTATACTAGGTTCTTGGGGATAGTCAATCGAAAGAAAATAATAGGTCTCCTGCCCTTCAGGAGGTTAAAATCTAACAGAAGCATCTTGTTGAATTTGGCTTCAAAGCCTGCACTTAGGATCAGAGCAGCCCTCTACCTAGTGCCACCAATTTATTGGCAAAGGCAAGTGTCCTTGCTCTGAAGTGCCTCCAAGTTGGGGCACAGAGGAATCACCCATTGCCCCAGTCCTCCCAAATAGCTGTTTCCCAAGGATGGGAAGAGCTAGATCTGGATAGAGGTGAAAGAAGGTCCAGTGGGAAGGGTTCTGGTGGCATCTCCTTTTTTTTCCCCCAGCACTGTTTGACAGGACACAGGGGCTTCTCTGGCTAGAACGGCTGGGAATGGAAGAACAGGAAGCCAGGTTACCCTGAAAAGGCCTTCTTCCTGTTCAGTATCTGGCCAAGGGGATTGGATTGAGAAGGGACAGTGATCCTCTTTTAGGACAAATTAATTTTCCTCTCCAACCCAGTCAACCCCAATAGAGATAAGAATCACACATAAAACCCTACTGGAGTTTGTCCTCAAGAATGGTAGATCCCCAGCCCCAGAAAAAAGCACAGTTAAGCCATTAATCTGAGATTTACATGATAGCTCTAAGGAGAGAGCTAGCTTTTAATTAAAAGTAAATATTGAGTTCCTTTTTTCTAGTGGGATTGCCATATCTACTGTACTTCTGCCTTTACAGTCAGCTGTATCCCTGATAAACCTCTCTTGCTCCATCCTGAAACATGCCACACCTTTTCTTGGCTTTCTTGGAGAGAAGGTAAACACTGGGCATGCAGAGTGGCATACTACACCAAGCAGTGCCCATTTTTCATCGGATAAACACCTTGGATTTTTCAAAATTTGATTTAAAATTTTGTGTGCACTGGGTTCAGAAAGTCAGTTTTTGATATGAGTAGATTCTGCCAATAAAACACATCACTCCACCCAAGATGAAAACACTGAAATACTTCAGTGGACATGTTTTCACATAAAAAAGCAATAGATTTGATATTAAATGATTCTTCAAGCTATGAGAGAATGGCACAAACCATACTACATTTGGATACAAAAAGAATAATCTGTTTTTTATTTCAAATAATTGAATTCATTTCAAACTTCTGGAAAGAAGGTTCATTTCAAGTAATATTTAACTGTCCCCTTATCTGTACAGTTTAAGTTGTCACTCTGGGTTTCTTTCCTTTTCAATGTCTAATAAAATTAAGCTTTATAAAGCAATTCTATGCCGAAATGACTACTTTGTATTTGCCCTTCATTATCCTAATAAGTCTCATTCTTAAGGTTGAGATTCCAATAAGGCTCAACTACTATCATTTTCCCATCTAAACAAAAAGGCAATAGGTTAAAGGCCCACTCCAGAAAAGAGAGCAGCAGACTGTGCCAATCCCTAAAGTTTCAGTAGTGGGAGTTGCTGCCCTCTTCCCACAGTCACAAGCTCCTGAAGCCAGCCCCTCCGGCAACCCAGTCCAACTCTGAGTTTCCTCATTTAAAAGGGACTGGATGGATCATTTAGGTACATAGCAGAGAATGCAAAGGGACACTCAGGATCACTAGACTAAATCAGGGGGGTTGTGGAAGGGACATTAGAAACCAACACATAGACTAGGTACCTCTGACATGCAGCTTTGTTAGACTCACCCTGAATGGGATTCCTAGCGAGTGAATCTGGGAATAAGTGAAAAAGGAAATAAACCAAAAGATTAAAGTCTCTTCAGTGCATAGACATTGATGCCTCTGGATCCCACTAAACTCTAAGTGCCTTGAGGGCAGGAACTTGGTTAGTTATTTCTGTCTTATCACCCAAGCACCTAGTCACAGTAGAGTGATATGTTACTCTCCCCACTGAGATGGGACAGTTGATTAATCAGTCAGTTATATTTATTGAGTGCTTATTGTGGGCAGAGTATTGTACTAAGTGCTTGGGAAAGTTCCATATAATTGGGTTGCTAGATGTACTCCCTGCCCACAAGGAGCTTACAATCTACAAAAATAATGATGGTCATCATTAAATGCTTATTATGTGCCAAGCACTAAACTCTGGGGTAGATACAAGATAATCGGATTGGAGACAGTCCCTATCAATTAATGGCATTTATTCAGCACTTACTGTGTGTAGAGCACTGGACTAAGTGCTTGAGAGAGTAGAGAAGGAGCATGGTTTAGGGGAGAGAGCATGAGCTTGGGAGTCAAAGGATGTGGGTTCAAATCTCTGCTATTTGCTGTGTGAACTTGGGCAAGCCACTTAACTTCTCTGGGCCTCAGTTACTTCATCTGCAAATGGGGATTAAGACTGTGAGCCCCAAGTGGGACAACAAGATTACCTTGTATCTACCCCAGGGCTTAGAACAGTGCTTGGCACATAGTAAGCGCTTATCCAATACCATCATTGTTATTACAATATAACAAGATTTGGCAGACACATTCCCTGCCCAGACTAGCCAGAATGGGTGAGTTAATAGCCCAATGCCATAAGAGAAGTATTTTGATGGAGTTGGGAAGACACTGGGAGTTAAAGAATTTGCAGAAAGGTCTGAAGCATTCCCTGAAGAGCCTAAGACAAGTGCTTCACAATAATGGAGAGAACACTGAGAAAGGAAGCATGGAACAAATATGGACACAATTAATCAATTGTATTTATTGAGCACTTACTCTGTGCAAAGCACTGTACTAAGCACTTGGGAGACTACACTGTAACAAAGTCAGTAGACACGTTCCCTGCCCACAATGAGCTCACAGTCTAGAGGAGGAGACAGAGGTTAATAGAAATAAATTACAGATATGTACATAAGTGCTGTGGGGCTGGGGGAGGGGTGAAAAAAGGGACCAAATCAGGGTGATGCAGAAGGGAGTGGGAAAAGAGAAAATGAGAGCTTAGTCAGGAAAGGCCTCTTGGAGATGTGCCTTCAATAAAGCTTGAACAGGGGAAGAGTAATTATCTGTCGGATAGGAGGAAGGAGGACATTCCAGGCCAGAGGCAGGACATGGGGGAGAGGATGGCAGTGATATAAACGAGACTGAGGTACAGTGAGAAGGTTGGCATTAGAGGAGTGAAGTTTGCATGCTGGGTTGTAATAGGATTGCAGCGAGGTGATGCAGAAGGAGGCAAGGTGATTGAGTGCTTTGAAGTCGATGGTAAGGAGTTTCTGTTTGATGGGCAACCACTGGAGGTTCTTGAGGAGTGGGGAAACATGGACTGAACATTTCTCTAGAAAAATGATCCAGGCAGCAGAGTGAAGTATACTGGAGCGGGGAGAGAGACAGGATGCAGGGAGATCAGCAAGGAGGCTGATATAGTAATTAAGGAGGGATAGGATAGCATAGTCCCTGTCCCACATGGGGCTCACAGTTTAAAGTAGGAGGGAGAAAAGGGATTGAATCTCCATTTTATTAGATAAGGAAACTGAGGCACAGAGAAACTAAATGACTTGCCCAAGGTCACACAGCAGGCAAGTGGCAGAGCTGGGGTTAGAACCCAGGTCCTCTGACTTCCAGGCCCATGCTCCAAGCCAGCAACCTTGGAGCACCAGGCTTAATGGACTCAAGTGAGGAACTGGGAGCTATCTGCTACCCCAGGGGCTGTGGAGCCTACCGCAGAGCCAGAAGTGGCCAGACCAACGGATCTGGGTGTGGAGCACACACACTGGACCTGAAAAGACCCCAGTGCAACTACTAAAGTAGAAACAGCATGGCGTAGTGGATACAGTATGGGCCTGGGAGTCAGAACGTCATGGGTTCTAATTCTGCCTCCACCATTTGTCTGCTGCGTGAACTAGGACAAGTCACTTCACTTCTCTGTGCCTCAGTTACCTCATTTGTAAAATGGAGACTGCGACTGTGAGCTCCATGCTGGATAGGAACTGCGTCCAACCTGATTTGCTCATATCCACCCCAGTGCTTAGAATAGTGCCTGGCACATAGTAAGTGATTAAACCATAGTAATAATGATAATAACTATTATTAAAGTACAAGTCTCAGAAGCCCTGGAGACTTTCACTTCCCACCTTAATCAGTTGTATTTATTGAATGCTCACTGTCTGCAGAACAATGTACTGAGTGCTTGGAAGAGTACACTTGCCTCCATGGCTTCACCTGTAAAATGGACATTAAGAATGTGAGCCCCATGTGGGACAGGGACTGTGTCCAAACTGATTAGTTTGTATCTACCCCAGTGCTTAGAACAGTGCTTAACACAAAGTAAGGGCTTAACAAATACCATCACTTTTATTACTATTATTAGACACATTCCCTGCCTACACCATCTCTCTTCCCCTGCCCTCCTCCTCTCCTGGGCCTCAGAGAACGTGTTGCCTTTGCCATGGAAAAGTATGTTATGAGTCAAATAAAAAGAAAGTTGCTTGACTTGGGGGTAAAAAGCTACCGGAAAAGAATTACATTGCTCAGTCGGTTTAACCTATACAGGTGATTTCTTTTTAACATCAGTGTGGCAGTAAATTGAAATTCTGTCAAACTAAACTGTAACGAATTTGCTAAAAAGTCCAGGAAATTGGAAGCCTCAAAAGGTTCTGAAACCAGAAATGGTCCTCTAAAAGTCTTCACTCTAACCCCATCCATAAAGCTCTTTAGCTCCTCAGTAATTTCCCTTCAGTGTTTAGGCCCCGAACTTTGGGCAGCAGCGGCAGCAGCTCGAATCAGAGTTCACATCCAAAGAGTTTTTTCTTCCAAGAACAACGTTGCTTGGCAGCAAGAACTGACATAAACACTTCAGTTCTACTGAAAAACCAGTGTGTCTTCCAAGAACTGTGATCACACTGAAATGAGGATCTTCTGGAGAAAAGCAATGTTCCTGACCTCAGTTTTGGAAGACGGATCATTTTATAGTTGTTTTTTTAATTCTCTCCTTCACTCCACAATAGTTCTTGGTGGGGAGAGATTTCTTGGCTTCATGTCAGCTTTCTTAGGAAAGTATGGATAAGTAGACATGGGTGCCATCTTGCATCTTTAGAATGAGGCAAACAAGGAGGGTTTTCCAGGGTCAGACGGGAATAAGTGTATGGAGGAAAAAAAAGCAGAAAACAGAAACAGAGATCCATGAGACAGAAAGCCAGAGTCACTGCCACGATGCAACCAGACTCGCATTTAGAGACATAATGATAATGCTCTTCCCATCCAAACCCTGCCCTCATGGAGATTTTTCCATTACCATAAATAATACCAACATTCTCCTTGTCTCACAGACCTGTAACGTTGGCATTATCCTCGACTCATCTCTCTTAACCCTTGTATTCAGTCTTTTGCCAAATACTGTCTGTTCTACTTTCAACACCAATAGAATCCACCCTGCCCCGTCCTCAGAACTGCTACTATGCTGATCTAAGCATTTATCATATCCTGCCTTGACTACTGCATTAGCCTCCATGCTGACCTCCTTGCCTCCTGTCTCTCCACACTCCAGTCCTTATTTCACTCTGCTGCACAGACCAGTGTTCTAAAAAAAGTTCAGTCCACATCTCCCTACTCCCCAAGGACCTCCAGTAGTTTCCCAACCACTTCAGCAAACAGAAACTCCTTGCCATTAGCTTATAGAAACTCCTTACCTTGCTGATCACCAGCAAACTTTGCTCCTCTAGTACCAACCTCTTCATTTTTCCTTCATCTCATCTTTTTCAAACCCTGACTCCCTCAGGCCTAAGAACTCCCTCTCCAATCATTCAATCATATTTCTTGAGCACTAACTGTATGCAGTGCACTGTATTAAGTACTTGGGAGAGTACAATATAACACACAACAAGCTTACAGACTAGCATGTCAAACAGACCATCACTCTCCCCATCTTCAAAAGCCTACTAAAATTACATCTCCTCCAAGAGATATTCCCTGACTAAACCCTCATTTAGCCTTAGCCCTCCCTCTACAACACTTATGCACTTGAGTCTGTTCTTTTTAAGCACTTTGATATTCACCCTTCCCCCAGCCCCACAGAACTTATGGAAATAACCTTATACTTGGCCCCTTCATTTATCTGTAATTTATGTTAGTGTATGTACCCCCCACTAGACTGTAAGCTCCTGGTGGTTAGGGATCTTCTCTATTTTTTTGTATTTTACTCTCCCAACAGCTCTGCACACAGTACATGCTCAATACCATTGATTGATCATTTATTCGGCACTTACTATGAGGGCTCACTCCCATCATCCAATCTCTCCCCCTCCCTTTCCCCACAGCTTCAAAGTAAGGACTGTGAACCTCCCACCCCATCATGGAAAAGCTTCCCTTCATCATTGACCTGTTCCTGACCCAGTCATTGCTCCTCACCATCACTGAAACCTGGCTCTCTCCAAATGATATTGTTTCTCCTACTGCTCTCTCCAGAGGGGGGTTCATCTCCCACTCTGCAAGACTCAATGGAAAAGGGGGGAAGAGTTGGCTTCCTTCTCGCTCTCCAATGCTGCTTATGCACCATCTCACCTCTCCCAACCCTCTCTTTTCCTTCTGCTGAAGTCTGTATCATCTGCCTCTACTACCCACTCCAGTTACTAGTCACTGTAATCTGCCACACCCGCCCCCCTCAGACCCCTCCTCCAACTTTCTGAACCATTTTGACCCCTTTCTCGCATCTCTGCTCTCTTTCCCTTCCTCTATATTGACCCTTGGAATATCAATATCCATATGGTTGATCACAACGATCTTTCCACTGCTCACTTCCTCTCACTCCTCAACTCCACTGACCTCCTGCTTCACTCCACCTCACCCACTCACCAACTTGCACATATGCTTGATCTCATTATCTCTAATCATCGTACAATCTCTACCCTCACTGACTCTGAAATTGCTTCCAAAGCAAAGCCTGTTATAGCTGCTACCTCCACGGCGATGATGGGGTCCTTCTCCCTAACTATTTTTACTCTGATAAGCCTTCCTTAATCTAGGCATCTAACAAGAGCTGATGATGATCAGGGCTGAAAAATCTTAAAATGGTGACTTTCTTGCTTGTTAGTCTCCACCCCACTTAAAACCCCTGCCCTCTTTCTGCTCTCCATACCCAAATGAAAAGTTGGCACCTAACTGGGCAAAGATCCTTTAAGGCTCTTCCTCCCAGGTCAATGCTGCCTATTTGATAACTATTTTTTACGGTATTTGTTAAGTGCTCACCACGTGCCAGGCACTGTATTGAGTGCTGGGATAGATAAAAGCTAAGCAGGTTGGACACAGTCCATGCCCTACATGGGGCTCACAGTCTCAATTCCCATTATCAAGATCAATGGAGAAAAGAGGCCAGATGGCTTTCCTGGATGTCCCTGCAATGGCTCTCTAACAGACAAGGCTGAACCTCTCTTGCCAGGCCTTCTCCTGGGATCCAACTTGAGTCAGAACCAACACTAGTAAATATGGAGTTGAGCATTCAAAAAGGACAAGAATTAGCCACCAATCAGAGCCCAAGAGACTCAACACAGCTAACTCTGAGGACTGCTGATAGGTCACTTTTCATTGAGCCTTCCTAGAAAGGGATATAGTAATCGCTTGAACTCGATAGTTTTCCATGGGAAGACAGCTGCTTTGCATCTTTCATCTCAACAGCACTGGAGAAGTCTCATTAGGTAGTTTTTCTTGTAACAGTCACCACATACTGGATGCGTAAAAAAGTGTAAATTGCTGTATCAAAGTCTGCCTGCAAAGGCTATAGGATACAATTCAGTTCCTCTCAAGCTGTTATGATTTAAACAGGTCAGGTTATGTCCTTTTAATTTTACAAGAGACCTTCTTGCTTTTTATAACTTGTTATATTAACTTCCCTGTTAATTCACAACTGAATTGAAGGCTCATATTTAGCTCTGGTGAAAAATTAAGACAATTACTTTGCAATTAGAGCAAATAGCCAAATAGCAAAGAGTATTTCCCAGGAAGCCTATTTTTCCCCAAACATTTTGCTTCACCTCGAAGGGTCAAACTCTTTCTGGCATACCGACGGGTGATTGCTATGAAAATCAAAAGGGATTGAGAGTTTTGGCATGGTGTAAGCACTGATGTCCATGCATAAAGACCCTGCTTTGGGCATGTAGAGAAGTTTCCAATCGGGGCTGAAAAGTCACAGAATGGTAGCTTTTGGGCTTATACAGTCTTTGAATCCCGTCCTTTACCGGTCTGTATTCATCCCCTCTAAAATTCCTCCCTACTTCCTGTGTAAGGGATCTGGGCCCAAGGAAGGAGGATATTTGGCAGGAAGGAAGAGAGAGCAGCTCAATCTGCTAAAAACAAGAGGGTTTGGCCTGGGTTGTCCAGATGTTTTCATCAACACTCCCCTTCAATATGCTTTGGAGATCAGACACACAGTTCATTTATTAACAGATTCTAAGCTACTTGAGGGCAGGGATCAGATTTACCAATTCTATTGTATTCTACTTTCCCAAGAGCTCAGTGAAGTGCTCTGCAAACACTAAGTGCTCAATATATACCACTGATTGATTGCACAGAAGAGTTTCACAGCAGAATTTTCTGTTCTGCCACTATTCGTAGTGAGGGGAACTCTATAGAGGACTCTATTATCTGAGAGGATGTCCTTCTCCTCAACATCAAAAGCATTTATTGAGCATCTGTGTGCAGAGCACTCTCTTAGGCACTTGGGAACAGATAATAGAATAGAGAGACACGATCCCTGTCACTGGAGCATTTATAATCAAGTGGTAGAGACAAGCAAACAATTTCTCAAAGGACCAATCCATGGTATTTATTGAATGTTTACTGTGTGCAGAGCACTGGATTAAATATTCGGGAGAGGACAATAGAGTTGGTAGACATGATCCCTGCCCTCAGGGAGTTTATAATCTACTTGTGAGAGAGAGGGAAAATATATACACTGAAGCACCTAGGGATGGGGATTCTGGACCACTTAATTTATCCAAAGGGCTTGATTCTCAGGTCATCTTTTTCTGGACTGCTTCTCCTTTATCAAAGTCAGGGTGCCTCCCCTACTCTCCCCCTGCCACTCAGCAGCATTACTTGAGCACACACTATGTGCAGAATATATTCTTGAATGTTAAAGTCAGCTATCTTCCTGATCTGCTGCATCCAAAAGAGAAAATAGAAGAACATACTCTCTTGAAGGTACTGCTTCCAAAATCATCACCGGGGCAGTGCTATCCACTGTACTAAGCGTTTGATGCCCTTACAGGGCTGTGTTTGTTGCATATAGAGTTCAGAAACCTTGTTTTCTTTTCAGCAAATCTGTAGGCTTAAATGATTGCTTCAAAGTCCTTCTTGCTGCAACCTAACTCTTCCATTGGAACATGATGCTCTTGCAGGGCCCATGTCAGCTGCTCCTTCAGGTTCTCCTCCCCTTGCTTTTCCTCTAGACCCTCTCTGCTTCTCCTCCTCATCCAAGGCCTGATCCAGCTAAACTATCTACACTTTGTTGCTGCTGCTGAGCTTGCTCAGTGCACAACTGATCCTCTAATTCCTGCCTTTTGACCACCTTCTTCTGCTGTTTCACAGTCAAGACACCTGCCTGCTTCTCCTGTACCTTCACTTTCAAACATAGTCTTCTTTAAGAGCTCCAGACAGCTCCACATAGGGGCCAGTACCATAAACAAGTAAAAGAGAACGAGCATACCTACAAACATTGAAAACAAAAGGAAACAATTACAGGGACCCCCTAATATAATATTCTTTTTTTAGTGCTCTTCTGCAGTGGTGTCACTGAATTTTAATGCTAGAATCTCACTTGCTGAGAACATGATGGTTTGGCAGCACATACATAGCTAACCTCGGCTCAAACACCTCCCACCTCCTCCACATGAACATTGGAAGAATTTTAACTGACTTGAACGGAGAAACTTAGACCATTTCAAGAGATATCTGCTCTCCATTTTGCAATGGATGACAGAGATGCCTTTTTGTAGAAAGAGCTGTGTTAGATAACTCTTTGAAAAATTAAAATACAAGTAGATGTGCAAAAACCCCAAGTGATCATCCATTACTGGAAAATATTTACATTGTTATTTGATCTTGTAACTATTTTTTAAATATTTTAATGTATGTATATAGGTTGGGGCAAATTTTTTAAATATTATGAAAATATTAATGCACTTTACATTTTTCCTTTGGGAAACACTACTTAGTTTAGTGTTCTTTTGCTTAACACCATTTTCATAAGGGCAATTAAGACCACTAACCAAAGAGCTCTGGTAAATAAATGAATACACAAGGTAATACATGACAATGATAATAATAATGACAATTAGTGGTATGTAAGGGCTTCTGTGTCCCAAGCACTGTACTAAGTGCTGAGGCTGTTATAATCATATTTATTGAGCACTTACTGTGTACAGAGCACTGTATTAAGCATTTGGAAAAGTGCAATATAACAAAATAACAGAGTTGGTAGACACTTCCTGCCCACAGTGAGCTTACAGTCTAGAGACACAGATTGGACACAGTTCCTCTTTCACATGGAGCTCACAGTCTAGAGGAGAGAAAGAACAGGTATTAATCCCATTTTATGGCTGAGGAAACTGAGGCACAGAGAAGATAAATGACTTTCCCAAGGTCACACTGCAGACAAGTGGCAGAGCCAGGATTAAAACCTAGGTCCTTTGACTCCCAGGCCTTTACTCTTTCTACTAGGCCACACTGCTTCTCTGAGCAGTGTGCTTGACACATGACTACTAAGGTAACTGGCTGGATGATGTGCCCAGAAACATGGGAATTAATCATGAAAGATGTCTTGGAAGAAGAGCTTTTTCAGTAGGCTTTAAAGGTGGAGAGAGATGTGGCTTGGCAGATATAAGAGAGTTCCATGCACAAGGAATGGTGAGCATAATGTGTTGGAATTAGGTGAGAAAGGCAAGATACAGGTAGAAAATTAGCTTGGAAAAGAGGGTGCGCTGGGGTTTAGCAGGAAAAAAGCAGATAGTTAAAAAGAGATACAGGTGGTGGAGTCTTGAAATCAAAGTCTTGTTAGATCTTATAATCTTATAATATAGTCAAGGAGTTACATGCTACCCTTATCTTTAAACCTTCAATTGGTCAACTGGTAGGAGGCTCATTCTATAGTGCCCTCTGGAATTCTCAATATATGGAGATTAGGAACAAGCTGACTAGGCATCCCAATATGGACAGGACAGTCAAGTGTTTTAGAATTCTGTCCCACCTCATTGCTGCAGCTGCCACCATCATCACTGTGGGTGAAATGGCCATTTCTGGATGAATGATGGGAGTTAAAGGCATTCAGAAATGCATAGTTCAGCCATGCCTAAAACTTCCACTATGAAAAACTCCTGCTGCTGTTTCTGCCCACTGTTCACTGCCCAACCACCTTCCTCTGCCATCACTCTCTGCTTCTATTTGCAGCCACACAGATGAGGGGTGGCCCAAGACATTCACTGGTGGGAGGGGATGACTCCTCTAATTGTTAAGGTTAGATGCTAGGGGGAGAGGGTGATGGGCAGGGGAGCAGGAGAAGGTAAGTGTCATCCCTTTCCTTTATTTCCCCCTTTTCTCTTCAGACTGGAGTCTCGCTTTCTTCTTCTCCTCTCCTTTGCTCTTTCTGGCACTGACCCCTTTTAGGCCCCCATCCCTGGCCCTTCTAAGGTGACTCCAGTTACAAGTGGCCTGAGGATTTGGTACCTGCACAATAGTCTACATTCTGGGAGCTTGTGCACAGCTTCTCTCTCTTCTAAAATATGTTTGGATTCAAACCTACACCACACATAAAGCCACAGATGAGATGAAAATAAACCATAGAGTTTGGGTTAATACAGCAGTGGTATTAATGTGTATTTCTTGCTTGGGTGTGTACTGATTCCCTGGGTTTAGGGTTCAAGTGAGCCCCAACATCAGCAACATTTGGAGAGTTTCAATCAGCATTTGAAATCAGCTGCGTGCAAAAAATTTCCAAATTCCATGTGCTTTAAATGAAACCATCATGTTCATATGTAAATTGGCCTAGATTCACAAACAGGCCAGCTAAAACCTCAGCACAGATTAACAGAGATTTATTGTACTCTTTTATACCCAAAATTTAGTTAAAATGCCTTGGGGCCTACTGGATAGAACACTGGCCTGGGAGTCAGAAGGACCTGGCTTCTAATACCGGCTTCCCTGTTTGTCTGCTGTGTGACCTTGGGCTAGTCACTTAACTTCTCTGTGCCTCACTTACCTCATCTGTGAAATGGCAGTTAAGAGTGTGAGTGCTATGTGTGACAGGGACTGTGTCCAACCTAATTAGCTTGGGTCTATCCCAGTGCTAAGTACAGTGCCTCACATAGTAAGCACTTAAAAAATACCATAATTATCACTATCATAGCATGCACATTTATGTGGAGCCTATAATCATTCCTCAATAATCAACCTTGCCACTGCCATGTTATTCTGGGGATTTATCTCTGAGATGCACCGGGGAACCTGTAAAATAAGGTCTGGTAGGAAAACTGGGAGATTTCAGGTTTATGTTCATAGATTGGCTAAATAACTCATTAGGAAAAGACTGAGAGGTACGGTTTTCTGGAGAGAATAAATGGCAGTGCTTTGGAATAGCTAATCATCAGCCAACAAGGAAAGATAGCATACCAGAGAAGCAGTATGGCTTAGTGGATAGAGCCTGGGCCTGGGAGTCAGAAGGTGGTGGCTTCTAATCCCGATTCCACCACTTGTCTATGTGACCTTGGACAAGTCACTTCACTTTTCTGTGCCTCAGTTCCCTCATCTGTAAAATGGGGATTGAGACTGTGAGCTCCATGTGGGACAGGGACTGTTTCCAACCCAATTTGCTTGTACCCACCCCAGTGCTTAATACAGTGCTTGGCACATAGTAAGTGCTTAACAAATACCATCATTATCATCACTGTTACCAGATTTAATTTGGAGTAGTGGACAAAACCTGGTACTGGAAGTGTACATGAGAGAGCCACTCTCAAATAGTGACCACAACTCAACAAAATTTGACTGTTTTTGCTGGGGAACAGGGTAGAAGACCAAAAGGGGGGGGGGGAATCAAACCACAAAGATAGCTTGTTTTAGAAAAGGAAACAATGGAAAAAAAATCCAGAACCTGATTAGGACAAACCCGAAGAGAGAAGCTCAAAAAAACTAGTGACTTTCTAGAAGCCTGGAGGCTGTTGAAAAATGCAATGTTCAAGGCCCAGGTGAAATATGTGCCACCGAACATATAAGGGCCCACAGCCAAACAGAAACCCTGCCTGGATAACTGGCAGAAAAAAATAGCTCATCAGAGGGAGAGAGTCATCCTTTCAAAAATGGAAAGCTCTCGTGAGACAAACAGAAAAGTCCATAAATAGTGGTAGGTGAGGAAATTAGACTGGCCAAAAAGGAGTTTGAAGAGTACCTTGCAAGCAGTGCCAAAGCTAACAATAATATTCTTGCAATATCTCAGAAGCTGGAAGCTGGTTAGGGAATCAGTTGGGCCACTTGATGATTATGGTGTTAAAAAGTGAACTCTGGGGTGGAAAGCATATAGTTAGGGGGCTCAAGAAATTCTTTAGTTCCTACTTCACAAAGTTGGAGAGTGATTCCAATACCCAAGTTACATTTTTTCTTGCAGATAAGACAAAGGAACTGGATGATAGTTTGGTGACCACACAAGATTTTTTAGATCAAATTACTAAATTATCTGTAAGCAAAACACTGGGATCAGGAGGCAACAAGGTCTAGTGGATAGAGCATAGGCCTGGGAGTCAAAAGTATCTGGGTTCTAATCCAGCTCTGCCACTTGTCTGCTGTGTGATCCTGGACAAGTCACTTCACTTCTTTGTGCCAGCTACCTCATCTGTAAAATGGGAATTAAGACTGAGCCCCATATGAGACAAGGACTTGGTTCAACCTGATTCGTTTGTGTATACTCGAGCACTTAGTACAATGCCTGGCACAAAGTAAGTGCTGAACAAATACCACCAAAAACAAGAGAAAAAGGTGGTATCCACACAAGAGATCTGGAGGTGGTAGAGGCTTACTGGAACAGAGCTATTCAATCTCTTTAATGGTCATCCTGATGAAGGAATAGAGATCCCACTCATCCAGTTAGCAGATGACACCAAATGGATAAGGGCGGCTAACACTCAAACACAGCAATGTTTTTGACTTTGACAAATTCATTCATTCAATAGTATTTATTGAGCGCTTACTATGTGCAGAGCACTGTACTAAGCACTTGGGATGAACAAGTCGGCAACAGATAGAGACAGTCCCTGCCGTTTGACGGGCTTACAGTCTAATCGGGGGAGACGGACAGACAAGAACAATGGCAATAAATAGAGTCAAGGGGAAGAACATCTCGTAAAAACAATGGCAACTAAATAGAATCAAGGCGATGTACAATTCATTAACAAAATAAATAGGGTAACGAAAATATATACAGTTGAGCGGACGAGTACAGTGCTGTGGGGATGGGAAGGGAGAGGTGGAGGAGCAGAGGGAAAAGGGGAAAAAGAGGGTTTAGCTGCGGAGAGGTAAAGGGGGGATGGCAGAGGGAGTAGAGGGAGAAGAGGAGCTCAGTCTGGGAACGCCTCTTGGAGGAGGTGAGTTTTAAGTAGGGTTTTGAAGAGGGAAAGAGAATCAGTTTGGCAGAGGTGAGGAGGGAGGGCGTTCCAGGACCGCGGGGGGACGTGACCCAGGGGTCGACGGCGGGATAGGCGAGACCGAGGGACGGTGAGGAGGTGGGCGGCAGAGGAGCGGAGCGTGCGGGGTGGGTGGTAGAAAGAAGGGAGGAGAGGTAGGAAGGGGCAAGGTGATGGAGAGCCTTGAAGCCCAGAGTGAGGAGTTTTTGTTTGGAGCGGAGGTTGATAGGCAACCACTGGAGTTAAGAAGGGGAGTGACATGCCCAGATCGTTTCTGCAGGAAGATGAGCCGGGCAGCGGAGTGAAGAATAGACTGGAGCGGGGCGAGAGAGGAGGAAGGGAGGTCAGAGAGAAGGCTGACACAGTAGTCTAGCCGGGATATAACGAGAGCCCGTAACAGTAAGGTAGCCATTTGGGTGGAGAGGAAAGGGCGGATCTTGGCGATATTGTAGAGGTGAAACCGGCAGGTCTTGGTAACGGATAGGATGTGTGGGGTGAACGAGAGGGACGAGTCAAGGATGACACCGAGATTGCGGGCCTGAGAGACGGGAAGGATGGTCGTGCCATCCACGGTGATAGAGAAGTCTGGGAGAGGACCGGGTTTGGGAGGGAAGATGAGGAGCTCAGTCTTGCTCATGTTGAGTTTTAGGTGGCGGGCCGACATCCAGGTGGAGACGTCCCGGAGGCAGGAGGAGATGCGAGCCTGAAGGGAGGGGGAGAGGACAGGGGCGGAGATGTAGATCTGCGTGTCATCTGCGTAGAGATGGTAGTCAAAGCCGTGAGAGCAAATGAGTTCACCGAGGGAGTGAGTGTAAATGGAGAACAGAAGAGGGTCAAGAACTGACCCTTGAGGAACTCCAACAGTTAAAGGAACATGGTCCCACATAAACAGATGAAATTTAGAAGGGACCAGCATGAGGTAGGGCCTCTATGGATGAAAAGCAAACACCACAAATATAGGTTGGGAAAGACTGGCTGGACCCAAATACATCAGAAATAGACCCAGGGGTTAAAATCAATATACTTGCTGAAGTCAGCAGTGCAATGCTATTATTAAAAAGCCATCGTGGTACTGGAATATCCCCACCGGAGTGTGACATACAAGAGTCAAACAGTAAATCATCCACTAAGCTCGTGGTGGTCAGATCCTAATTACAGGCCCTGTGTCCAGTTTTAGTCACCCCATTTTAAGAAAGGTGGGGAGAAACTGGAGAAGGTCCAGAGCAGAGAGATAATCCTAAAGTCTTTCTCTATTTCCTCATTTCAGTCTTTCCATGAAATGTTCATTCACAAAGCGTGTTTTTACTGTAATTTCCAGTTCTTAGTTTAAAAGCATCATATAGTCTTTCCCTAAATATTAAAACCACCAACTTTGGGTCCTAACATTCTCTGACATTCTGATTTTTCTTCCTGCATTCCTGTCCCTTTGCAGTTTCTCCTCAGACAAGACTTGGCTGTATATCTCTCAACCTACATATTAACTCCAACTCTTAGAGAAGCAGCTTGGCCTAGTCAACAGAGCATGGGCCTGGACATCAGAAGGACCTGGGTTCTAACCCCAGTTCTGCCACTCGTCTGCTGTGTGACCTTGGGAAAGTCACTTGACTACTCTGTGCTTCAGTTGCCTCATTTGTAAAATGGGGATTAAGACTGTGAGCCCCCTATGGGACATGGACTGTGTCCAATCTGATTAGCTTGTATCTGCCCAGCACTTAGTACAGTGCCTGGCACATAGTAAGCACTTCATTCATTCATTGCAACCTGTGCTCTCACGCTTCCTCTCCCCTTACCTATAATGATATCAGTGTTGCACTCACGGCTCAAATGACAGTTTGATCCACATCTGAAGCACATTGTGGGCTGCCTAGAGTATTTGTAAAAGTCTCTGTCTATGCCCAAACAAAACATTCCCAAACATGTCTTGTACCTCCTCTCCACATTAATTTGACCTCTTGCTTATACTCCCAAGAGAAGCCACCAAATTTTTCCAGCAATTTTCCCGGTGATAAAACCTTATCACAATGCCTCCAGCCAAAATGCAATGCCTTTCACCAGGATGGTCCCGTTCTTAAATAGAGTATGTATGGTATTTTGCCTGATCCAGCTCAGGGGAAGGATCACTACATTTTTCCATGGCTTCTTCATTTTCTCCTCCTGCCACCTCCTCCACAGGTGATTGCAAATAGCATCCAATATTAGAGTTTGGCCAGGAGCTCTAGTAGCTTTCATTGGGGCTGGGAAGTCTCTCTCCTGTACAGCTTGTTCTTGGCACTCTGGTGAGAAAGGAGTAGTCAAGGATCTTGCTGGAGACCCTCCCCACACAGTTCCCTTAATAAAAATAATAATAATGGTATTTAAGCACTTATTATGTGTCAAGCACTGTTCTAAGAGCTTCCCTTCCTCCTCTCATCTCCACTCCCTCAGTTCTTCCCTCTGAGCCCAGAAAGCCCAAATGGGAGGAGGGGGGCGAGCTTTCTATTAAATCTCTTCATAAAGTAACTCTACCGCCAGATCACCTGAGAAGGTCAAGGGGGCACTGGATCACTGTTTTCCACACTCCGAAAGTTTTTTTTTTTCTCCATAAGGAGGTTTATGACTAGCTGTTTTCCACACACCCTGAGGATGGAATTGGAGGAAATGGGCTTCAATAAGAGTGCAAGAGAGTGTGGTGGGACAGGAGGAAGAACTTCCTGACATACTGGAATTGGCTGCCAAGAGAGGGTGTGGAGTTACTGTCCTTGGAGATTAAGGAAACACCAGGCACCCTCTGTTCTGGATGGTTGAGCCATTCACCTGCCTGGAGGGAGGGGGCTGGACCAGATGTTGGTATTTAATGTTGGTATTTGTTAAGCACTTACTATGTGCCGAGCACTGTTGACCAGATAGTCTATAGAGGAGTTGCCCAGGTTGGGATTCTAGGATTCCAGGATAACAGGAAGTAATTAGTAGGCTTTACTGTTCTTTCTCAGTCTCAAGGACCAGTGACACATCTGTTTGTTCTATTTGATCAATACTTGTCTCATTCTCTGTGCTGTTTACAAAATAATCATTGGCAGTGAAGACTGATAGGTAATCTTTAAAAATCCTGCCTCCTTATTTACCTAGCAATAAAGTTCTTATAAAACACCAAAATTTCCAACTACTTTTGTCTGCTTTTTATTAATGGCTTTTATCAGGTCTTTGTAACATTTTAACCTAAACTCTTATTTCTTGAGTTACAACCCTTGAAGAGATATGAATTCTATGCCCTAACTTGGAAGAATTGTTCTGTGACTTCCTTCTCTTTTTCTTATTCGCAGGCTTCCTCTCTGTAACATTTTCTTCCTAATATATTGTTTTCCTCCTTCCCTCTACTCAGCTTCCATTAACACAGGCTGGCTTCCTGCTGCTTTATCTTTGTGCCACAGCACTAATCCAGTGTGTTTATTGGTCTTGATTCTGCCTTCTTTCCTCCAGGTTCTGGATAGAATTCTTTCCAAAACACTTAGATCATTGAGCAATCCTTAATGAAAGCGGAGTAGCCCTACTGTCGGTCCAGTGGAAAGAGCACGGATCTGGAAATCAGGAGATCTGGGTTATAGTCTGGTTCTTCCTCTAGCTGGCTAATATGGGCAGAAACCATCTATACCCATCAAAATGGGTTGCATCCCTGACCGCCTGCTTGTTTGTTGCACTCCATGCTCCAATCAATTGTATTCGAATGTGTACTGTGTGCAGAACACTGTACAGTCTTGGGAAAGTACAATATACCAGAAATAGTAGAAACGTTCCCTTCCCACAAGGTGCTTACAGTCTGAAGAGGGAGACAGACATTAAAATAAGTCACAGATATGTACATAAATGCTATGGGCCTGAGAGGGGGGTGAATATTGGGTGCTTAAAGGGTTCAGATCCAAGTGCAAAGGGTGATGCAGTTGAATTTGCACCCCTAATTAACTCCACCCTCAGCCCCACAGCATGTAAGTACCTATTCATAATTGATTTATTTATATTACTGTCTCCCTTTCTAGGCTGTAAGATAGTCATGGGTAGGGAACATGTCTAGTACAGTGCTCTGCGCACAGTAAGCACTCAAATACAATTGATTGAATGAATGAAAGTGTCTACCAACTGTGTCAAATAGTATTTTTCAAAGCACTGTCCTAAGTGCTCTGCACACAGTAAGCACTTAAATACAATTGATTTATTGAGAGGGAGCAGTGGAAATAGGACATGGAACAGAGAATGAGCGACACTGTGCAAGCTACTAGTACTGTAATTAATTCCTCAGTGCAGTTTTGGGTCCTGAAGTCTCAGAACCAAAGCTCACCTGACATGATGGATGGTAGACATCATCATTATCATTAAAAACCAAGATACTTCTTGTAAGTGGCATAATCATGATATCTAATAAGCACTCACTCTGTGCTAAGTGCTAGGATAGACATGAGATCATATAGAGGCTCTGTTCCAAATGGGGTAGGTTGAGGAATCAAGTGCCTTATCCTCATTTTACAGAGGAGGAAACAGAGGCATAGACAGGCTAAGAGACTTTCTAAAGGTCAACAGCAGGCCAGTAGCAGAGCTGAGATTAGAACCCATACTCTCCCATACACTCTCCACTAGGTCTCTCTGTCGTAGATTTCAAAGGAAGACACGCAGGAAGAACAGCATGGCTGGTGAGTATGTAACATATTGCATCACAAACCTCAGAAAAACACAAATCTAGCCTACCATAGAGGTTTTCCAGGCTTCCTTATAGTACCTGTTAGTAGGGAATGAAAATGAGAACCAGCAGAAAGAGCCATCCTCTTTGCTACTGTTCAATTTATTCTACCACCCAAGCTGGAGGATACACCAAGAGTGCCAGAAGCAGCTTCCAGAATTTGCTTCTCCAAACTCAACAGGTTTCCAGCATCCAAAATCCTAAAAATGATCAATTGTATTTATTGAGCACTTCAATAATTGTACGCATATTACTGCATCCTAGAGGCAACACCCAAAGACTTGCAAATGACCGTAAAGTGCTTCATTAAGTCAGCCCAGTGGTATGAACCGATAATATGCTTCAAGAAAATTGAACTAATAGTTCATCGCCTTATTTATTCTCTATGATACCCCTTTCAGGGAGTGATAGCAGTAATACTATTTATGAAGTGTTTTTTCCCTGTGCAAAGCATTCTATTAAGTACTGCAAAAAAATACGTGGATGAGATATAGACATGGTTCCTGGTCCCCAAGGAGCTCTAAATAAGGGACAGTTGGAGTGTATACATATATATATGTGTATATATATATATATATATATATGAATATACATATATAAGAGAGTGCATGCAAGCACCATATGCAACTTTAATTGGAAAGACAGGATCACAAAAAACAAAATTCTGTGACAGAGTCAGCTTCTTTGCATCAAAGCAATGCTCACTTCAATACAACTTCTCTGGATGATGCATGTAAGGAGAATGGATCATGGGAGGGTGCCCGAACAGCTCTTTTATGATGAGTTGAAATTGGGAAATCAACACACAAAATGAGGAACAGAAGATTTTAAAGATGGCATAAAACCAAGGCTAAGACAATTCTGCATCACAGCTGAGAACTGCAGCATGGTACACTGCAATTAATTAATGAGCAGTTCTTTTCCCTTAGAAGCTTCACAAAGATAGGGAGACCAAGAGGCAAAAAGGGAAGCAGTACCTGGAGCTGCAAACAACTAACATCACAGTACCACAAATGACAGTATTTGCCTAAGCCAGAGTGCCAAGTTTTCATTTTGAGCACAGAGGTGAGAATAATAAAAATTATGGTATTTGTTAAGCACTATGTGCCAGGCACTGTACTAAGCACTGGGGTGGATTGGAAAGAGGATGGGCTTGGGAGTCAGAGGACATGGGTTCTAATCCCAGCTCTGCCACTTGTTTGCTGTGTGACCTTGGGCATGCCACTTAACTTCTCTGGGCCTCAGTTACCTCATCTGTAAAGTGGGGATTAAAACTGTGAGCCCCCCATGGGACAACCTGACTACCTTGTATCTACCCCAGCACTTAGAACAGTGTTTAGCCCATAGTAAGCACTTAATATAATTATTATTATTATTGTAAGCAAAGTGGGTTGGACACAGTCCCTGTCCCACATGGAGCTCACAGTCTTGATCCCCATTTTACAGATGAGGTAACTGAGGGCCAGAGAAGTGAAGTGACTTGCCCAAAGTCACACAGCAGACATGTAGTAAGGCTGGGATTAGAACCCATGACCTTCTGACTCCCAGGCCCATGCTCTCTTCACAAGGGGCAGGGACTTTAGGAGGGATAAGAACTAGCTGGAGCCAGGCATCAAAGAGCTAAGAAGCCAGGCTGCCACCATTTTAGGTCTTTTTAATTGCTAATCGGCAGCTCTCAGATCTTGTCAAATACATGGGATGAGTAAATCTGGGAATTTACCTCAGAAAACTATGGTGGGTGCTCACCTCCATGGAATCAGCACCTGTGATAGTGGAGAATGTGGGTCCTGTGTTGATTATTTCAGCCACACACACACTAGTGCCTTGAGATTGGTAGGTCATTCCAGCAGCTGCTTTTTTTTTTTTTTTGCAACTCTGATACCCACACTTCAAGCATAGAGCAGTAAGAGCAAAGGAATTGTTGCTGGAACTATTCAGGAAGTTTCAGGAGGACAATGGGTAGAGGACATTTTGGTGGGGTTTTTATGCACATTTTAAAATGAGAAGCAGAAGGACAATGGCTTAATGAGTTTCTGTCTCTGTCATGTGACAAATCTACAATTTGGTCTTTGTAAAAATAATGATATGTTTCATTAATTTCATATGGTCTTTTAATAGAATAGAGGGGAAGCATTTTTGCTTTTGAAGCCTCAGCAGAGAAAAGCTGAAAAGCACTCAGAGTTAGCATGCTGTTCTTTCAAAAAATGCATTAATAATATTCACTGTCCCTAAATGACCATAAAGAGAACAAAGACATTCTTTGTTTTCCTAGGGTTAGATACTTTTTACAACAGAAAGCCAGTTCACTCTGTAATAATAATAATAATAATTGTGGTATTTTAAAAGTGCTTATTGTGTGCCATGCACTGTACTAAACACTGGGGTGGATAAAAGCAAATCCTGAACATAGTCCCCGTCCCACACTGGGCTCACAGTCTCAATCCCCATTTTACAGGTGAGATAACTGAGGTGTAGAGAAGTGAACTGACTTGCCCAAAGTCACACAGGAGACAAGTGGCAGAGTCTGAATTAGAATCCACAACCTTCTGATTCCTAGGCCTGTGCTCTATCCACTATGAATTCACTCCCCACTCACCCCTCCTTCCAGTTTTCCCTTCAAAATCACACTCCTTTTCCTGGTTTACTTGAATGTTGGGGTCCCAGTTCTGACCTTTACCCATCTCTGAGAGAAAGACTAGATCTCACTTAAACGATATCAGTGTTATTCCTAAATCAGTTGAGTTAACTTTACTCCCAGGGTTTCTAATGGCTTCGCACCCAGTCTCAGCTCATGTCTCCACAGCCAAAGGAAAGCTGGAAGTTAGAACAAAATTCTGTGTATTTTGCCATAAGTTAAGTGCCAGTCAATTCAAACACATTATTCATTCATTCAATTGTATTTACTGAGCACTTATTGTATGCAAAGCATTGTACTAAGCACTTGGTAGAATACAATATCACATTAGCCATCATGGTGATATAAACCTACCTGAACTAATTGAGTTTCTATCACAGGTAGATGTATTTTAATTCATAACAAGACAGGGGTTTGGCCTCAGTTTACTCCCATAGTTTTTCTACAAGTTGCTACAAGTTAGCTGAGGAGCACAAAGGTGGGAACAGAAGTTGGGAAACATCAGGGATGGCTCAGAGCTAGAGAGAGTTTGCACTAGAGAGAGCAGGATGATCATTATTAATAGTAGTAATAATAATATTTCTTAAGTGCTTACTATGTGCCAAACACTGTACTAAGCACTGGTGTAGATACAAAATAATTAGATCCCACATGGGGCTTAAAGTCTAAGTAGGAAGAAAAACAGGTACTGAATTCTTATTTTGCAGATGAGGAAATTGAGGCACAGTGAAGTTAGGTGACTTGCCCAAGGTCACACAGCAGATGTATGACAGAATTAGAACCCAGGTCCTCTGCCTCCCAGGTCCATGCTCTTTCCACTAGGTCATGCTACTTCTCTGGAGCAAGAGTAGCTGCCCATCAACAACCACCAAATTCTTCACCCAGACAAGGTGAAAATCTAGGCAGGAGGGCTTCCCAAGGTAATTTCAGGTGACAACTCCAAGCCACATGTTGGGGCAGTTTTGGAAATTAATGCTATTCCACAAAGAATTAAATAAAAGCTCTCTCAGGCCAGAGCCCCTAGATGATATTGAGCATAGTTCTATCTTCTAGAGAAAGAGCATGGCCCTGGTAGTCTGAGATCCTGAGTTCTAATCCCTGCTCCCCTACTTGTCTGCTGTGTGACCTTGGGCAAGTTACTTAACATCTGTGCCTCAGTGTGGTTATCTGTAAAATGTGGACTTACCACCTCTTCTCCCTACTGGACTGTAAACCCCATGTGGGACAGGGATTGTGTGTGATCATCTTTTTTCTACCCCAGTGCTTAATACCATTCAAACCACATCTCCTCACTTTTCAAGAATTTCAAGGTTGCCCACCCACTTCCACATCAAAAAGAAAATCCTTACCATCACCTTTAAAGCATTCAGTCAGCTCAACCCCTCCTACTTTACCTCCCTGATTTCCTACTACAACTCAGCCCAAGCACTTCACTTCTCTAATGACAACCTTCTCACTGTACCTCGATCACTTTTATCTTGCCCCCATCCTTCCTCTGGCCTAGAACTCCTTACCCCTTCATATGACAGACCACCACTATCCCCACCTTCAAAGATTTGCTAAAATTACATCTCCTCCAAGAGGTCTTCCCCAACTAAGCCCTCATTTCCCCTACTCCCTCTCCCTTCTACATCACCTACACACTTGAATCTGTACTCTTTAAAACACTTAATATTTGTTCCTCCCTCAGTCCCACAGAACTTATGTACATATGTGATTTTATTGTCTGTTTCCTCCTTCTACACCACAAGCTCCTTGTAAGCAAGGTCCTGTTGTACTGTACTTTCTCCAGTGCTTAGTGCAGTGCTCTGCACACAGTAAGTAGTCAGTAAATAACTTTGACTGATTAACAATACCACATTTGATAGCATTATCATTATTATCTATGTGACTCTCCTAAGGGTTAGAAGATGGCAAGTTGCTATGTGCATAAATGACTGAAAAAGTCTAATGCATAACTGACAGTCCATTCTACATTGCGGGCAAATAAGGATTGTCCTCATAGCTGCACTGATTCATTTGGCTTGTCTGCTGTGTGACCTTGGCCAAGTCACTTCACATCTCTGTGCCTCACTTATCTCATCTGTAAAATGGGGATTAAGACTGTGAGCCCCACGTGGGACAAGGATTGTGTCCAACTTGATTAGCTTGTATCTACCCCAGCACTTAGAACAGTGCTAGACACAGAATAAACACTTTGCCATCATTTGGCTCTTGCAGAGCCTGCTGCTGCCTTTTCATCTTCTCATCTTCCCCATATCTCCATTCAAGAAGTGGTTTTTTTCTGATCGCTGCCTGCTATGTTGAGGGCTGGGGGGGAGGGGGGGGAGAGGGGAGGTCTGTCTGTTGCAGTCGTCACCCATCAGGTTCATTACTATAACACATTGTTCGAGCCCAGAGATCACCGTGTATTTAAGATATTTATTCTGCCCTTCCTGCTTAAGAATGCTGCATTTCACTTCACCATACAGAATCTTCTTGGCTGCTGTCTTTTCACCTGTAACCCCACAGTCTAGCTCTGTTGTAACAGGCATTGAGCTCAATGCTGGTGAGTGGACTGCCTTCTCGAACTTCACTGATGGTAATTTTGTTCTGTCATTTCGTGTTGAATTTGGTGGTCCTGGATATGATATCCATAGTAATAATATTTTTACCATCTCTTAGGCTATAAGAGCATTGTGGGTATGGAATGTGTCTATTGTTGTACTGTACTCTCCCAAGTGCTTAGTACAATGCTCTGCACACAGTAGGTGCTCACTAAATACAATTGAATAAATTTGCAGAACACTAGGCTTAAATGCTGGGAAAGAGCATACAAGTGGGAATTAGACATGAACCTTGTTCCACACAGGGCTAATAGTCTATGAACAGACATCAAAGAAATGAAACAAGGAACCATTAAAACAGCATAAGAGGCAAGGTAAAGTACACCATATACAAAATAAAAACAAAGAACAGTAGGGCACTGTGGCTAGAGGAGCAGAAATTCAGGCTCCTAATGACTCAGAATCCAAGGCACAGTCGAGGCACAGCAACCACTACAGCAGCCACCGGCCTTCCCAAGGTTTTGTGGAGGCCTCAAGGTGGTAGAAGGCAGGATGAGATGTGGTCTCCTCAATGGTGCGGAGGGGAGCCAAGGGACATTCCGACAGAGACAGCAAGGCTGAAGCACAGAACATCCAGGGGGCAGGCAGAGAGTTCCTCAGCCACAGTGGGAGAGCCAAAGGCAAACAGGGCATGCAATTCATATACAGGGTCCAAGTCTCAGAGTCAGATGGGAGACTGGTAATCACCACAGCCTTGTAGACCTTCAGTTTTGGATGGTGTTTGATACTATATTTCCATTACAGTCTGTTGTCTGTGCATCATTTTATAGTTTGAAGCAGAGGTAGCAGAATTTAGAGACAACATTCATCTTTGTGTTGCCAATGAAAATTTTTGGTTGCATTTAGGAATTCCTTGATGCAGATGTGAATCACCTTGGTTTTCTTCAATATTACTGTCAGTCATTTATGCTGGGTAGTATCTGTGAAATGCTTTTTAATCATCTGCATGTCTTTTTATCTAAGTGGCTCCAGAAGACAGTCATTATTGAACAGCAGTTCCTGGATGGTTATGTTAAAGACTTCTAGTGATGCTCATAGCCTGTTGAGGGGAGTGAGAAACAAATGCACTTTCAAGAACATGAGGGCTGGCAGCTATCTCATGATACTAACACCAGGCTACCAAGATGGGCTTTGCTTGCTATGCACATAAATTTTTAATTTAGCCTTTCAGAGGATACTTCCTTGGAAGTGTAAAACTATTCCAGGTGAGAAACAAAAGAATCAGTTTTCAATTATCTAAAATGTGTGCCTTTAATTTCTGGTGAAGAGGGCAGGCCAGCAATACCTTTTGGAAACTAGAAAGGGTTGTTTTCATTCGCAAGGGAGAAAGAGTTCAGAATCAGGATTGGTTTGTTGTACCTGAGAGTTTGACAGAACAATTTTCAAAAATTCCAGGAGACATTATGCACAGTAATCACAATTAATGGAACTTTTAATAACTTAAATGGGGATGACATAATAGATATGGACCATAATATATTCTTCTTACAGAAGAAATTGGTGGGAGAAAGGGTTTCTTCCTTTAAATTCCATTGCTGTTGACTTCAACTGAACATATTTGATATTCCTAGATTGTTACAGTTCCCAAGAAGAATGCCTTCCTTTCCATGTGGCCAGTTGACACTCCATCACCCAAGGAACTCTGAGACATAGCAGCTAATATAAAAGAGTTTGCCTTTTTAAAAAAAAAAAAAACAAAACCCAGGAATGTTTCTCTCACAGGACAGACCAGAAGGAACATACTAGTTATTCAGTATTCTACCGCTGAGGTAACAGCTGGTAGTTTCAGATATTAGAACAGGAATTGCATCAAGTTTTCTTCTGGCACAGGAACAATGGCTGCCTAAGTTTCCTACTTGCACTTAATTTATTTTTAACTTGATTCACCACTGCTTGCCAGGTTTCTTGTGTTTGACCTGAAACTAACCTTTAGACAAATGGAGAAGGAAACAGAGCTCTGAAATCCTATCTGGATATTCTTTTGTCTCAGGAAATGTAAATCAGGACATTGGGTGAATAACACAGCTTGGCTTTGTGTCATGAAATGTAATTCTGGGCCATGGCAGGGGCAGGATTTATGAAGCTATCAGGCTCATTGTGGGCAGCATGCCAGGTTACACCTGCAACACTGCTCAGACTGCTTCTCAGAGAAGGAAGTTTACAGGAAGGTATATGGTTTGTGAGCCGAGATCCACTCACTGCACAGGCAGACCATGGGGGATGACAAAAATAAACTTGAAGGCTTCATAACAGGTAAAATAGCTTATATATACAAAGAAAATAACTTTCTGACAGACTCCAAGTTTTACAGGGGAGAGTGGAGGGAGGATTTTACAAAACAAATCTACATAGTAAGTCTAAATAGCTCAATTTTCAGGGCCTAGCTGAAAGAGAAAGAGCTTTGTCCACTGACAACGGAAAATGAAAAGAGGGAAAACAAGGGAGCTAGGAAAACAGAAGAGAGGATGTCATGCAATAGGAGAAAAAAAAAAGTCTCCTGGAATGTCACCTCCAGTTCTTTAGAATATTGACCCTGGGACTGCTGGAGGAGGTAGGGTGGCAGCCTGACCCCATGTCCTTTGAAGGAAAGGATGAGGGAGGGGACAAGGTGGCAACTTTTGCCTGGGGTCCACTGCCTCGTCTGGTCTTCCTCCAGCTCACCCAATCCTAGCTTCATTCCTGATCCATTCAAAGGCCAGATAGTTGAGTTTCTGCTGTCCTTCCCCCATTCCCCACAGATAAGGCCGGAAGGTCATCATTCCCAAGGCAGCAATCTTCTCCTAGACCCACTCTCTTTAGAAAAAAAAGACAGACTTCCAGCACAGATCTACCTCGAATTTCCCTTTGGGTTTGAACTAAATATTTGAGATCTTTCTCCCCTTATTTATCGTATCAGTGATGCTTCTGAGAACCAAACTTTTAAAATAAACCTCAATCTCCATTTAGTCATTTAGACTCCAGGTTCCAAACCACAGCCAAACACTGAAACTCTACAATATCACCAAATGAGTTAGGACGCTGTAGGTCATGAAACAAGGAAAGCATTTGTGCTGTGTTTCCCAAATGTTTATATCCAGCAGAGTCTTGTGTGTTTTTATGGCCGGGGGGGGGGGGGGGGGGGAGGCGGGGGAAGAGAGAGAGAGAGCAAGTTCTGTGAGATTGTTAGCTTCCCTCCATTTCCACCCTAAGTTATTCATAGAGCCAACCAAAAACATGTGATACCTATTAAGTGTAACATTAAACATAGCACTTAAGTAAAATTGATTCTAAAATCCTGGGGCTGGATAAATTCAAGTCACATCTAAGATCAAATTGCCTGCTGCAACTGGATGCCCAGCCTCCCAAATGCTGCAACAAACTTGCATCTGTTCAGTTTTTGCTGACTGCAGGGAATCACTACCCCTAAGGCCAAAGCCAGTCAGTTTTGGGTCTCAACCCCCGAGTTCCATCCTGAGTTTTCAGAGACCTGCATGATAAAAATCCAACCTCGAGCTTCCAAGGCAGCCAAGTCCCTATCTCATCCCAGTGATTTATCCAATCCCTAGCTGTGCCTCTTCCACTTTTCCAATAGGACTTCCAAGTTAGAGTGCTAGAGTTCAATTAGCCAAGTATCCAAATATACCTTGGCTACTAGGAAACATATTTTTCAAGAAATCTAAATGCAAAGATAGATAATGGAGAAGTGGCTTTTTAAATGCTTTCATTTAGGAAGAAAAAGTATCTTTAAACCATTTGGGCCATCTGTCCATGGAGATTTTTGACTGGCATGTCAACCTTGGTATTGTGTTTCTCTCTGGAACCATGACAGCATCAGCATTTCAATTTCGGCAAGTACTAATCCGAGAGCCTTGGAGTAATTAGATGACTTGTTTCTCTCAAACTGCCTCCACTCATAGCTTTGCTTTGAAGAAGAAAAGCCAAGGACCATCTAGCTGGCCTAGGTTCCCGAGCAGGCCTTCCCCAACTAAGCCCTTATATTGTCTGTCTCCCTCTCTGGAGTGTAAGCTCCTTATCAGCAGGGAATATACTTACAACATAACTGAATAGGTACTGTATACTAAGTTTCTGGGAGAGTAAGTGTGCAATAATTTGATTTACTGAAGGGGAGGTTTATCTACCACAACACTCAAATGCACACAGTCAACACATAACACATCTCTAGGCTTCTCAATTTGCCCAGAGGCATTAGTGAGAGTGTAATGACCCTATACCTACCTCTCAAACAGAGACGGTATGCCACAATCACCAGTGCTTATGCCTCCCCACCAGGACAGGCACCAGTGATAAGGATTTGCTCCCACTCATCATAGCCAAACCAATGTGAGCTAAGTCAATTTTCATGGGACATTTAAATGCATGTATGGGCAGTGATGCTGATAAATGGAGAAAACTCATCGGGCAACATAGATTGGTAAATTAAACAGTAATGGCCTACTATTGCTCAGTGAATGTGCCAACTATCAGTTTGTAATGAGCAATGCAGTTTTTCATTTACTGAATAAGAGAAAATCATCTTGGTCACACCCCAAATGCAAGCAATTGAACCTTAGTGATTATACTATCGCTTGTCAGCAAGACCCTGGAGGATGTTTGTAGCACAGCTGCTATTCGTGGTGCTAGGTATTGGATTGATCATTGCCTGACATGGCAAACTCATTAATGATAACGCTAATGTCAATATCGCAGCACAAAGTGAAGCTAGATTACTGGACCAAAGATAGCTTATTATATTTAGGGATATTCCCATTTAGTCTTGCAGCATTTAGCTGAAACTTTCAGCTCTGGATTTGAAAGTCTATGTGGCTCAGCAAAATTACCTCTCCCTCATCAACTTCTCTGCACATTGCCCAAGTATCTTTAACTCCAAGATCCTTACCTGAAGCCCCCAGGGCCCTTTCCTCTACCCTATCTTTCCACTGACAATCTCGCCAAATACTTTGGCAAAATGGAAACCATTAGGTTTTATCTTTACCTCCCAACTCTCTCCCATCCCTACAAGGACTTGAACCTCTCAAGAGGAGATCATTTGTCTGCTTTCAAAATGTACCTCTTCTACATTTGCCTTAATGAATCCCCTCTTACCTTCTCAAATGCATGCTATCACCCTGCTTCCATCCTGTCATCGTGAACCCCTAATTGATCTTGTTTACTGAGTGCTTACTTATGTGCAGAGCACTGTACTAAGTGCTTGGGAGAGTACTGTAAAAGAGTTAGTGGACACATTCCATGCCCACAATGGGCTTACATACAGGGGGAGACAAGCATTAATATAAATAAGTTACAGATATTTATATAAGTACTATAGAGCTGAGGGAGGGGTGAATAAAGGGTTTAAATACAAGTGCAAGGGTGATGCAAAAGGGGGTGGAAGAACAGGCAAAGAGGGCTTAGTCAAGAAAGGTCTCTTGGAGGAGATGTGCTTTTAATAAGATTATGAAGGTGAGAGAGTGATTTTCTGATGGCTATGACATGGGAGCAAACGAGTAGTCCGAGGGAGTGGGTGTAGATGGAGAATAGAAGGAACCCATAACTGAGTCTGGAGGGGCTCACAGTTAAGGAGTGAAAGGCAGAGGAATGTAATGTAATGGGTCCTTTCCCTCTGCCAAACATGCTTAAGCCTCCTTCATGCTAAAAAACAAAACAAAACAAAAAAAAACAACACACACAAAGCCACCTTCTCTTGATCCCACCACACCCTCCAGGTAGTGCCCTATCTCATTTCTGTAGATTCCTCAAACAGATTGTACAAACTCACTGCATCCTCTTTCTCTCTTCCAATTCCCTACTTGGCCCTCTATATCCAGTTTATTCCTCTCTCAAACTTTTTCTGAAAACTGCTCTCTCCCAGGTCACCAATGAATTCATCCTCACCAAATCTCATGGTTTATATCCTACCCTTATTGATTCCTGCTTCTGTTCTGAGTATCCTGCTCTTGTCACTTTATATTCAGTCTCTCAGGAAGTTCATCCATTCACACTGCTTCAGTTACCACCTGTGCGGATGATTCCCAAATCTATTTCACTAGCTCTGGTGTCTATTCTTTTCTGAAATCTCTCATTTCTTCATGCCTGTAGGATATTTCCTTATGGATATTCTGTCAGCACCTTATGCTCAATGTCAAAACTGGACTCGTAGTTTTCATTCCCAAATCCTCTCCTGCACCTAATTTTCCTCTTATTGTTGATAATGTCACTATCCTCCTTGTTTCTGAAGCCCATAACCTTGGCATTCTCCTAGATTCCTTGCTTGCTTTCAGCTCTCACATTCAGAATCCTCATTTATTCAAGAACATTTAAGAGCCTAGTGTGCAAAATACTAATTGGTTGGAAAAAAAAATACACAGTAAGAATTAGACATCCCCTTGCCCCAAGGGGCTCAGAATATAAGGAGGATAGTGACAGACACATAAAAAAGATGAAAAAATAAAAACAAGACAAGGACAACACTAAGTATAATAAGGGCAATAGGACATGGTGGCTAGAGGAATGGAAAAAAATTCAGGCTCTCTGGGCTCACATAGTTCTGTTTGGAATACAATAGTCACAACAGTCTCAGACATGGCCTTCCCAATGTTCCAAAAGTTTAGAAGCCACTTTTTTTTAAAAAAAAAAAGGTATTTAAGTGTTTACTATGTGCCAAGCACTGTACTAAGTGCTGGGGTAGGCACAAGCTACTCAGGTTGGATGCAGTCCTTCTCCCACATGGGGCTCACAGTCTGAGGTTTCACACTACTGCTGCATCCTCACCCTGGCCAGCTGGACATGGGGATAATGGGAGTCCTGGATGACATGGGATCTGGGTACCTTCTCTCCTAATCAACCAATCAATGGTATTTATGGATCACTTACTTTGTGCAGACCACCGTACTAAGTGCTCAGGAGAGAACAATACCACAAATTTGGTAGACACATTCCCTACCCACAAAGAGCTTACATTCTAGAGGGAGAGAAAGACATTAAAATAAATTACAGATAGATGTATAAGTGCTTTGGGCTGAGGATGGGGTGAATATGAAGTGATTAAAAGGTACAGATCCAAGTGCATAATGGACACAGAAGGGAGAGAGAATAGGGGAGATGAGGCCTTAGTTGGGAAGGCCTTTTGGAGCAGATATGATTTTAGGAAGGCTTTGAAAGTGGAGAGAGTGGAAGTCTGTCAGATATGAAGGGGGAGAGAGTTCCAGGCAAGAGGGAGGATGTGGGAAAGGGGTTAGCAGCAAGGTAGGTGAGAATGAGGTTCAGTGAGTTGGTTGGCATTAGAGGAGTTAAGTGTGAGGTCTGGGTTGTAGTAATAATAATAATAATAATAATGTTGGTATTTGTTAAGCGCTTACTATGTGCCGAGCACTGTTCTAAGCGCTGGGGTAGACACAGGGGAATCTGGTTGTCCCACGTGGGGCTCACAGTCTTAATCCCCATTTTACAGATGAGGGAACTGAGGCACCAAGAAGTGAAGTAAATCAGCTTTAAGGTAGGTAAGGGGAGAGCTGATTAAGTGCTTTAAAGCCTATGGTAAGGAGTTTCTGTTTGATACAGAGGTGGGTAGGTAATCACTGGAGATTCTTGAGGAGTGGGGAGATGTGGACTAAATGGTTTTTTTTAGAAAAATGGTTTGGGCAGCAGAGTGAAGTATGGCCTGGAGTGGGGAGAGACATGAGGCAGAGCGGTCAACAAGGAGGCTGAAGTAATCACCAAAGCGGGATATGATAAATGCTTGGATCAATGTGGTAGTAGTTTGGGTGGAGAGGAAGGGTGGATTTTAGAAATGTTGTGAATGTAGAACTGACAGGATTTAATGAGAGTGAATATGTGGGATGAATGAGAGACATGAGTTGAGGATAATGCCAAGGTTATGGGCTTGTGATACAGGGAGGAGTGTAATCTACAGTGATGGGGGAAGGCATGGGGAGGACAGAGTTTGGGTGGGAAGGAGGAACTCTGTTTTGGACATATTAAGTTTGAGGTGTCGTCAGGATATCCAAGTAGAGATGTTCTGAAGGTAGGAAGAAATGTGAGACTTCAGAGGACTGGGCTGGAGAGGTAGATTTAGGAATCATTTGCATAGATAAGTTAGTTGAAGTCGTGGGAGCAAATCAGTTCTTCAGTACAGCAGAAACCCCAAAGAGTATTTCAAAGAGGCAACATTGCTATCTTTGAAACTACTAAATGACTCTATTCAGGTGATACATTGACCCAAAACTGAGCTCTGAGGGACTCCCACAGTTAGGGTGTGTGTGGCAGAGGAGAAGCTTGCAAATGAGACTGAGAATGGGTGGTCAGAGAGATAGAAAGGAAACCAGGAGAGTACAGTGTCATTCAAGCCAAGGCTCGGCAATCCATGATAAAGGGAATGGATGCTAAATCTTCACAACATATCCTGGATCCACCCCTTCCTCTCCCATCAAATGGGCATCAACCTGGTCCAGGCATTCATCACATCCCAGCTTGACTACTGTATCAGCCTCCTCACTCGTCTCTCTGCCTTCAGCCTATACTTCACTTTGCTGCCTGGATCATCTTTCTAATATGTGCTTCACATGTCTTTCTACTCCTCAAAAATCTCCCCGAGTTAGCTATTCTCCATCACATCAAAGAGAAGTTTATCATTTTGAGGCAACTTTCCTCATGTATTCTCTTTTTCACTACACTCCAGCCCCCACTCTCTATTTCTCCCAATTTCATCTTTTCACTGCTCCTTGTTTTCAACCCCACCTCTATTATCATCTCAGCATTTTGGCTTTCACACCCTCTCTTCACAATTTTGTTCACGTTGATTTACATACTCTACTACTTGAGCCCTTCTTCCCCCTATCTGACCTTTCCACTAGACTGTAAATTTCTTGAGGGCAGGAAATGTGTCTTCTGCCTCTAATCATATGCTCTCAAGCATTTGGTATGGTGGTCCGCACACAGTAGGCATTCAGAAAGTATTGGTGAGTGGTTGTGGCATAGTTGGGGGAAATGGACCAGAATAGTCAAGCTATCTCCCATGTCCCCTTTTATAAGCACCCCAATATGTTTCCTACTTATTGTGAAATGGAAAAAAACAACACAACATTTTACCTAGGATATCTGACAGGTCCAATTTCAATTCCTGCCTCCATTTAGTGTATTTCATAACTGTGGATCCAGCTGAAACTAGGTTCCAGAGAAGTACAGAACACAGCCTGGAGAAAGCGCACAGCGCCATTCTCTGCCCAATTCTGTTGAGAGTTGGGAAAACGAGGTCTGAAATTGAATGGCCTGGCCCCTTTCCACCTGGACTCAGTTCAAACCATTGCCTGGAGCGTGCTGCATTGAGAGTGGGAAATCAGTCATTAGATTAAGAACTGATGGCAAATGATTCCCATTCACATTTTTCAGCTGCTTTTTTTTTTCAACCTGGAGAAACACCAAATTGAAAAAAACTCTCCAGTTCTGCATGCTGGACATCAGATCTATCCTCCAGACTAAATTCATCCCCGGTGCAAGTGAGTTGACAGGGGGATTTTTCTTGAACATTTCTTTAGTTGCTCCACTGCCCACTGAAGTTACAAGGTGCATTTTATCATCACCTTTTGGCCTGTTCTTTTTTTCTTTAATACCAGGCGGTGTCAGAGCTGTTAAACTGTGGTGATCTACATTCACATTGACCTGATTCCTCCCAGTTTATAGATGCATTATGTAGATTTATAGACCATTTGCAGCCAAGATAAAAATGCACCTCTGAAGTGAACCTGCTGACCCTTTGGATTTAAGATGGAGTTTAGAAATGCTTTTGGCCACTGTTAGCCCAGAGTTTCATTATATTCCAGAAAACATTCCATCTTTGGGAATTTTTACATTCACCTTTTCATTGACTCAGATATGGATATTGAAAAACAATCATCCTTTTAAGTTAATTATGGTGTTTCTTAACCACTGTGTTCCAAGCACTGTTTTAAGCACAGGGGTAGATACAAGATATTCAGGTTGGACACAGCCCCTGTCCCATATGGGGCTCACAGTTCAGGCAGGTGGGAGTAGGATTTAATTCTTGTTTTACAGATGAGAAAACTGGGGCACAGAGAAGTTAAGTGACTTGCCCAAGATCACACAGCAGACAAGCAGCAGAGCCAGGATTAGAACACAAGTCCTCTGACTCTAAGGCCCATGCTCTTTCCACCAGATTATGCTGTTTCTCTGGATAAGGAAAGGGGGGAGGAAAAAAAAGAAATGTTGCATGATGGAGGGACCAAGACCCTGAAACACCAGTTGTACAGGCCCAGCGAAGTTAGTTCAGTGGGGAGAGAGGAGATAACATCAAGGTGAAAGGGATTTTCTAAGCTCCCTGTGTGCAATGCTTGCCATTGGGCAATTGTTTCAATCTCTCTGAAGCCTGGAGTTCAGCCTGCCACTGTACTCAGTGTTGTAAAAAAAAAAAAAAAAAAAAGCAGATGGCAAGTGTTAATGTGGCCTGATGGCAAAATCACAGGCCTGGGAGTCGGAGAACCTGTGTCCTAATCCCAGCTCTGCCATTTGCCTCTAGACTAAGCTCATTATGGGCAGGAATGTATCTGCTAATTCTGTTGCACTGAACCTCCCAAGTGCTTAGTACAGTGCTCAACAAATACCATTAGTTGTTTGATTGTCTCTTGTGTGACCTTGGGCAAGTCACTTCTCTGCACTTCAGTTTTCTCATCTGTAAAATGGGGATTCAATATCGTTTTCCCTCCTCACTCTCATATATTGTGAGCCTCAAGTGGGATGGGGATTGAGCCTAACCTGATTACCTTGTATCTACCCCAACACTTACTTCACATAGTAGCTTAACAGGACAATTATTGAATTTCCAAAAGAGTTTTGGTTGGCATTGGTATAAGCACACGACAAAAGCAAGGTTTAAGCTTTCGTTAGAAAATTCTGGACAGGCTCAGACCGTATCCACACGTAGTCTCTTAGGCAGGGGTGGTTTCCAAGTTAGTGAGGCAACTGCCTCAGGGCACATTGTCATGGGGGTAGCAGCAGTTAATTTTTTTAAAAAAAAAAACAGTTTCCAGCTCCAGTTGGAAGAGGACCTGGGAGAGGAGCACACTGACTCTGAATCAAGGGGGTGGTGAGTCAGATGTTCCTTATGGAGAAATGCTGGAGGTGTGGGAATTTGAATGGATTCCAGTATGGTATACAAGACAAGGGGAGGGGGGTAGCGGTCACTCCAACTATCCCCCACACTCAGGAGGAAGAGGAGGAACTCAGGAAATGAATCTTAAGTGCCCCTGCCTGAGGGAGGTTCAGCTTCTAATGCCTTATATTACAGTAGTTGTAACTGAGCCAACCAGAGGGAAGAATTGGGAAGACAGAGGGGCCAGGGAGCTGGGGAAAGGAGACTCCAGGCCATTTTGAGGGGAGAGGTTTGGAGTTGTGACACCAGAAGGACAAAATGTGCAGGGAGGAACCAGAGATGTGGTGCCAGAGGGTTAAGGGTCTAAAGGTTAGGATTCTGGAGGAGCGAGGCTCTTGTGCCTAAGGTGGGGGGGAAGAGATCTGCCCTGGCATCTAAAGGACTCAGAGATGGTAAGACTGGAATCTGGGACACTCCAGAGGAAGAAAAAAGATCCAGAGGAAGGTAATCCCCCGGATGCCTATAGAAAAGTACAGAAGGTCCTGAGGGGAAGAAAGTAGTAGGTCTAAGTAAAGTGGTTCAGAGGAAATTCTGTTTGTTGACTGATTAAGAATACCTATACCTTGCAAGAAGACTATTAAACATTATTTAGCTCTCTGACTAATTTGGTTTCTGCCTGAAATAGGGACTAGAGGAGAAGCTCCAGATGCTGGGGAGACACATGAACTTGGGAAGCCTCAAGAGGGGAAGATATCACTTTCTTCACAAACTTCCTCTAGCTAGCTCCTGGATATGGGATGGTAGGTTAAGTCCTCAAATGATCCCTTTGCCTTTGGGGAGGTGCCTGGGTTTGAGACAAGTGGTGGTAGCACTAACAGGAGTGCAGGAATTTGGGGTGTGCTAGGCAGAGATCTCCAACCTGTCTGTCCCAGGAAAGGAAGAACTGTATGGCTTTAGAACCCAGCAAAGGCTCCTGGGGCTATTTTTACTGGGATTTAGGGCTGAGACCTGCCCCCAGGAATCATCACATGGGGTCAGTCAATTTTTCCTAACCACAGAGCCAGGGTGAGCAACCATCAACAAATTCGCCAACAATTAATAAAAGTGAGCTAAAATCGGTTCTGTCCATGAAGCTCAAAAACATATTTGGAGGTCTATAAACACAGGTGACTGCTACACCAGTGTTGCTGCAGGAGAAATCCTAGAGGTGTCATTACCTGAACCACCTCTTGGCTGCGGCCTTCTGATTCAAAGAGGCAGATGCCTGGATGCCAGTGTTGTCAACTGCTGCAAATGATTTCTACAGAGTTTGCCATGAGTCTGGCCAGCTGCTCTCCTCCCACCTCCCCACATCACCTCTCTACCAATTTTGATCTGTTAGGAAAAAATAGTTTGAAAATTCAGTAATTTATATTCATATGGTTTGTAAAAATTCTCTGTAGTTGGCAACTTTGCTTAACTGGGCCAAGAGTTTGAGGCCAGTTCTATTCTTTGGGCTGGGAGCATCTGTTTAGCCTCTACAGATGAACTGCTATGGGTTTCCTCAGAGCCATAAAATAAAGAATGTCCTTTCTCCAGGACAAGAAAAGTCTGAATCAAAATCCTAATATCTCTTCACATTTTGTACATTAGGAAGTAATGAACATCTGATCCAGATTATTTACTCACAGAATTACCTGAAGTTCAGTAATTGTGAAAAAAAGTCCAATTGCATCATACTTTTCACATATGTGAATGGGTATAGTGTGATTATACATATATATATGCACATCTATATATAAAATCTCCTTTGATATAAAGGAATTTCAACCATAATTATGGTGTTGAGCACTTACTGTGTGTCGAGCACTGTTCTAAGCGCTGAGGTAGATAGAAATTGATGAGGTCAGACAGTCTCAGTTCCACACAGAGCTCAGTTCAAGTAGGAAGAATAACAGGTGTTTAATCCCCAATTTACAATAGGGGAAACTGAGGCCCAGAAAAGTTAAGTGACTAGCCCAAGATCACACAGCAAGTACTTAGCAAAGTGGGGTTTAGAACCCAGGTCCTCTGAATCCCGAGCCTGTGCTCTTTCCACTAGGCCACACTGTTATCTAAGAACCTACCACTAAGATGCCTTGTTTATATCTAGGGTTTCTTGGAAACGTTTCTCCCTGTGGGTAAACCAAAGGCTTCTCCCTAACAATAACAACAGTATGCTACATACCCATGTGCCCAACACCGTACTAAGCACTGGGGAAGATATGAGATAACCAGAATCAGGTCAGACACAGTCCATCATGGGGCTTAGTCTAAATAGAGGGGAGAACAGGTATTAAACCCCTATGTTTTAGATGAGGCAACAGTGGACTTCTCTGTCCTTCAATCACACAGCAGGCAGAGTGGGGTGAGAACTCAGGTCCCTTGACTCCCAGACTCATGCTCTTTTCTAACAGGCCATGCTTCTCTTAAGAACAAGATGGTATCTAGCTAAGTCAAGGTCCCAAAATCTGTGGCCACTTCTGGATATGTAGGTGAGGCCAGATTGAATTGCCACCATGGGGTAGGATCACGTTGTGCTGAACCTCAGGCAGGGTGAGGTAAATGTTCTGATATGTCTAAGCAATGGAATCCAGAGAGATTCCTCTTGCTCCACATGCCCCTTGTCCTGTGTTTCCCCTTAAACTGCCCCTAATAGTGGCAGGGAGGTAAGGAAGCAGAAACATGATAGAATAAATAGCTGGGGGATACCATAAATCAATATCAATATCAATAAATTGGGGGTATCAATAAATATCATGGTGGGTCCTCCAATGGCTGCTGGGAGCCACTAAGAGGATTGAGGAACAGTGTGGCCTCATAGAAAGAGCATAAGTCTGGAAGTCAGAGGACTTTAGTTCCCATCCTGGCTCTGCCACTTGTGTGTAGTGTGACCTTGTGTAAGTCAACTTCTCAGTTTCATCAACTGTAAAATGGGGAGTCGATGCCTATTTAGACTGTGAGCCCCATGTGGGACAAGGATTGGGTCTGTCCTGATCATCTTGTACCTACCCTAACACTTAGTACCCTGCATGGCACATAGTAAGGACTTAACAAAAAACCACACATTATTAAAAAGTGACTCTCAGGATTCTTAATGGAAGGAGGAAGTTCCATTTTCACAGGAGCAGCCAAAGAACGTTGTACAATACCTTCCTTCCTCGAGATCCATTCCTCTTCAGTGATAACTCTGGGACTGGTGTGTGGCCTGGAGCAAGTCACAACTTCTCTGTGGCTCAGTTACCTTATTTGTAAAGTGGGGATTAAGACTGTGAGCCCCATGTGGGACAGGGACTATATCCAACCTGATTAGCTTATATCTACCCTAGGGCTTAGAACAGTGCTTGTTACAGTAAGCACTTAAATACCATCATTATCATCACCAGGAGCCACAGTGCATAGATGTCATGCCTAATGCCCCTACACAATCTAGAGGGATTGGGAAAATTTGGGAAATTAGGAGGAAGCCTCTCATAGATCACGCAGTGCCCTGTTTTTTCTCTTTAATGGAATGAGCCTAGGGCTCAGCATTACTAAAAGGCCTTGATTGTCACCTTACAGTATGTCCATAGTCCCATATTACTCACTGCAATAATCAATGATAATAATAATAATGGTGGTATTTGTTAAGTGCTATGTGCAAAGCACTGTTCTAAGCACTGGAGGGATACAAGGTGATCAGGTTGTTCCACGTGGGGCTCACAGTTTTAATCCCCATTTTACAGATGAGGTAACTGAGGCACAGAGAAGTTAAGTGACTTGCCCAAAGTCACACAGCTGGCAAGCGGCGGAGCCAGGATTAGAACCCATGACCTCTGACTCCCAAGCCCGGGCTCTGTCCACTGAGCCACACTGTGTGCAGAGTCACTGCACTAAGCACTAAGCAATTGTACCCAAACATCAAAGGCTTTATTGACACACCAAGATCCTAGCTAAATTTGTTTTTCCTCTTGATCTGCCCATTTACCATCCCTCCACACACCCTATTTTCAGTCTCATTTAGCTTTTACCTGGTCTCTTGTGTTTTTTTTCAGCTGCTGCTAAGTAACAATCCTGAGTTACATCTCCCCTGAGGGGGAGCACATTGACAGAACGCCTCACTGCTGGGAGACCCATTTCCATTTCAGCTCCTCTTACTTCAGAACACAAACATATTCAATAACAACAGTAAATGACCTTTGGCAAAAAAAAAAAAGGCAAAGCAATGTAGCCTAGTGGAAAGAGCATGGGCCTGGGAGTCAGAGGACCTGGGGTCTAACCCCGGCTCCACCACCTATCTGCTGTGTGACCTTAGGCAAGTCACTTCACTTCTCCAGGCCTCAGTTCCCTCATCTGTAAAATGGGAATTAAGAGTGGGAGCCCCATATGGGACAGGGACTGTGTCCAATCTGAATGACTTTTATCTACTTCAGTGCTTAGAACAGTGCTTGGCACTTAGTAAGGACTTAAGTACCATTATCATTATTCTCTATACCTCAGTTTCCTCATCTGCAAAATAGAGATTCAATACCTGTGCTCCCTTCTATTTAGACACTAAGCCCCATGTAGGACCTGATTATCTCGTATCTACCCCAGCTCTTGTTACATAGTAAGTGCTTAACAAATACTACTATTATTATTTGTGAAGCTGTCACTATATGCTAAGCACTGTACTGAGCTCTGGGGTAGATACGATATAAGCAGTTTGGACACAGTCCGTATCCCACATGGGCTCACAGGCAAATACTCCTTCCCTCTTCCTCAAACACACTTGATTGCCATTGAAAGAAAGAATCTCAGGAGGATTACCAATAAGGAATCATACTGATTTACTTTGAATCCTTAGGGAAATTTTAAGTGTGAACATTCTGGGGAAAACTAATTTTTTATTGTCTGCCATAGCTGTATTTGGAGCAGGAAGGCCAATATATTTGCAAAGTTATAGGAAGGGTATAAAGCAGAAAATGCAGCATGACTAGAACATTCTAGAGAAGTGTCAACATCACAGTAAAATTCCCTAGAAACTCTAAACCACAAGCCGCCTAGTTCAACAAAATTAGTTTGTTACCCAAGAAGTGTTTTCTTAGAATAGTATGGCTCTGTCTTAAAACAGACAAATGCCTCAGGGGCTGATATTTCCAGTCCTGATAGGCAGAGTTAAAGAGTAGATAGTGAGCAAGAGGGGTGAGTAGGGAGAGAAGAATATTAGGACCCCATCAGGCCTAGGATGTGCTTCTTCTCTGCAGGCTGTCAGTAACCAGCATGGCTCTCAGCAGAAATCTCTCTGGACAGGTAGCATCTGTTTTTCCAGTTGGTCTTCAGCCCGGGGTAGGATGGAAAAAGGAACTGGAAGCAGGAAAGAGTCCACTGGGAAATTATAAGTAATCACTCAAGGCAGTTGTGTAATGGCGACAGGAGATACCTGGGTTTGATCCTCTCCTCTAATGGGAAGGAGAATGGTTTCTGCTGAAACGGTCATTTCATCCAGCCTACTTTGGGGAAATGATAACTCAATCTACACTGATTTAATTGCATGTAAGCAATCAATTCAACTGGACCTAAATTCCCAAGCATGTGCCGTGGTTTTTTTACTTCTTGAAAATTTAAATCATTGAGCCTTTTCAATGGTCAAGTCTTTCAACAAAGTCTGTTCTCTCCAGGATTCATGCTTCTCTTCATGTATTTATGTGAACGTTCAGTCATGAATCAGGGTTCTGTTGCTGAAATTGAACACAAATAACACAAACCATTCCCTTGCTGAGCACACCCCTGCTGAAGAGAACAAAAAAAGTAGCCCACATCTTTTGGAAGGAAGCGGTAAGTGACTGTGCAGTGTGATAGAAGGCTGGGATCACAGAGATGACGGTAAGGTTTTCCCCTCTTTGTGCATCTTCCTTATTTCAACAGAAGCCCACAGTATCATTAATTTCCATAGCTAACCTTTAGCTTAGTGTGTAAGCTCCTGAAGGCTACAAGCCCATACTTTGAACTTGATTTGTGCCATGCGCAGTTGAGCGATGTGTGCATATGGATGACAATGATGAGAATTTCTATCTTAATTAGATGCTATCCAGTGGGCTATAACACCCAGGCCTGCAGGATTAGGGGCAACTGAAATAATTCATTAGTTCTCAGAAGCTTTGTCTCATTACTTTTATGAATGTACAGTGCCTGTATTCAATCATGATAGCCATGAAGTAGATGACAGGGTATTGGCTGCAGATCACTGAAAGCCCAATACATCTTCCGCCTCTCTAGGACCAGATCGTTTTTCTCAGTCCCACCAATTGTTTTTTTTCTCCTCTGTACTTTCAAATTTATAACAGACCAATCCAAATCATCCAACTGGGCTGCAAGATTTACTCCCTCCACCCTCCCAAATTGTACTCCAAGTTGGAACACCCTCTACTTCCTGTCTCAGCAACCATTTAAATACTAGTGCTGACTCTTCCTTCTCAAAAACTCTGATCTCTTCCCTCTTGGCCTAGTCCCATGCATACTGGTAAACTGGAGTGGAAAATGCCAGTGATTATGCACAGTGCCAGGATTATACAATAAAATTGAGGCTTTGGTACATAACAAAAATAATAATAATGGTATTTGTTAAGCACTTACTCTGGCAGGCGTTCTAAAAGCTGAGGGAGATACAAGATAATCAAGTCAGACACAGTCCTTGCGCTGCATGGAGCTCATGGTCTGTATAGGAAGAAGGGTAATGAATCCCCATTTTACAGATGAGGAAATTGAGGCACAGAGAAGTTAAGTGATTTGCACAATGTCACACAGCAGGCAACTGGTAGACCTGAGATAAGAACCCCAGATCCTCTGAATCTCAGGCCACGCCAATTCTCTGAATAACATGGAGACAGGGGGTCTCCCAGCTCCTGCTCTAAGAAATATTAATAATGGTATTTGTTAAGCACTCAGTATGTGTCAAGCACTAAGTTCTGGGTTAGATGCAACTTAATCATGACAGAACCCACCCCTGTACCACATAGGGTCACAGTCTAAGTAGAAGAGAGAACAAGTAATGAATCCTCATTTTACAGATGAGAAAACAGGCACAGAGAAGTTAAATGACCTGCCCAAGGTCAAGTGGAAGAGCCAGGATTAGAACCAAGGGCCTCTAACTCCCCAGCTCATGCTCTTTCTACTAGGTCACACTGCGCCTACTGCCTAGTTGCATATTAGGCAGATTGGAAAACCTTATTTGGCCTTAAGGGCTCAGAGGACATTTTGGTAGGGCTTCTGACAGATCCCTGCACTGTAGTTTAAAAAACTAGAAAAAGAATCCAAAAATTCCAGCTCCTCCCCAGTGATCACTGGGGCCTCAGACTGGTTTACAACCCATCCAAAAGGGGTCTTGGGAACCATCATTTTTAATCATGATTCAGTATGCTTTGCTTGCTGTCCTAACAGGAGGCTGGTTTATAAAGATAAAAACAGCACTTCCCTGCACCTGGTGCCTTTTGCTGGGCCTTGGAGCTCCCATACTGACCTTTGTGAGGGGAGCCAGCCTACCTCTCCCCACCAGCAATCACACTTCATCCAATGTGATGGGCTCAGGTGGGACTTGTGCTTGTCTACTGAATAGATTGTATGGACAAAGGGTGAGTTTGGCATTTGGAGTCAAGCCTGCCCTGGGCAGAAGCAAGCAAGAGTATGTACGGGAGGCATGAGGAAATATAGCAACAGGGGAAGGGGAGGAAATTTAAAGAGAAGCGGACTTATCTGATTTCCATGTGAAGTCACCAGTTTGAGTCAAACGCATTCATAATAACAATTGTGGTTTGTTAACCGCTTATTATATGCCTGCACTTTACTAAGCACTGGGGTAGATGTAAGGTAATTGAGTTGGACACAGTCCCTTTCCCACATAGGGCTCACAGCCTTGATTCCCATTTTACAGATGAGGTAACTGAGGCACAGAGAAATTCACACAGCAAACAGCAGAACCAAGATTAGAACCCAGGACCTTTTGACTCCCAAGCCGGGGCTCTATCCACTTGACCACTCTGCTTCCCCTAATCTTACCTCCAGTGAAGTACTGAACTATTGTGGTTGGGTGTATAGAACTATTGTGCCATAAAGTATGCTAGCATTATACAGTCAGACCCAATGTAATAAAGCTGAAACAGGATTTTAATTTAGAAACATCAGAAGTGCCATTCCTCATATCTCACATAATCCTAAATCAAAGATGGCCTGTAACTGCTTAAAGCAGTGCTTTAAATAATGTTAGCACTGGGAGCCTAAAGAGCATCTTCTTGTGGATATTGTCCTCCCAGTTAATCTGGCAAATGTATATTGCTCTTGATCTCCATCACATTTAGTTTAGTGCACCATTCCATCAACTCACTTCTATATCATTCTGCTATGCAGCCCACATCCTCTGTAGGGGGACAGGGATGGATGCTGATATCAGCACTTCTGGGAAAGGCCTGAGGGCAGGATTAGGGCTGAGTCCAGGAAAGATGTAATTTGCAATGTGGTCCACTAAAACTTGGGTTAGCATTGACTGTTGGCTCATACAGATTCAGACCAAAACCAAAATTTTCTTCCATCACTGTTTGGCCCAATAATCTATTATCTTGGCTGTGGCCCAGTCATTCCCCTAACTCATAGCCTGCCTTCTGCCTTGCTCCCAGCACTGACACAAGGGGACTGAGGGAAAACCCCAAACAGTGATGTGGAAAGAAAAACTAGTCCTATTCAGGAGGGGTCAGGGAAAGTAAGGATGATCAATGGGGCAATAGAGGGATGGTAGGAATTTTATGGGTGGAAGACCCCCCCCCCAAAATAAAACAAACACCTGAAGAGAAAATGAGGAGAGGAGCCCCAGCCTAGAACCCTCCAGTGCTGTTTTGTAAGTCTATCCCAAGGTGTCCCACCCTGCTCTTCTCCTAAACCTCCACACTGTCCATGTCCCCTGCTCAGAAGATGGTTGGAATTGAACAGTTAACAAAATTGATCTTTTCCCCATTCCTGGTCTCATAAACTTCCCATATTCCAGGACCTTTCAAACTCTTTGAAGCCTTAGTACTTACAGTCAGATGATTTGTTGCATTTTAGAATGGCCTTCCAGATATCTGGCTTCATTTCATTTGGCTTCCCCTCACACAATTTCATGGGCAGCATCATCAACTGAGGCTAAAGTTTGCTAGCTCCACGATTCAAGTTTTCTTCCCATAACAGGCTGGGTAAATTGACATCACCTAAATCAACTTCAGGTTTGCTCTTTACTACATGTTGTCCACTAACTTGAATTTTTTCCATGGTATTTAAGTGCTTATGTGTCAAGCAGTTTTCTAAGCACTGGAGTAGAGAGAAGTTAATCCAGTCATAGTCCCTGTCCCACATGGGGCTCACAGACTAAATAGGAGGGAAAACAGATATTGAATTCCCATTTAACAGTTGTGGAAACTGAAGGAAAGAGAAGTTATGTGTGACTTGCCTGCTCTGTGACCTAGGGTAAGTGATGGATCCAGGAATAGGAGGATGGATCCATAGGAGGATCCCAGGTCCTCGGGATCCCAGGCCCGTGGTTTATCTAATAAGCCATGCCGCTTCCCTTTAAGTATGACTTGAACTTTATTCATCAGTTTCACAATAAAGCCAGTCATGAAGGCCCTAGGACTCTAAAATCGCACATAGGTAGACACCTCAAGAGATTGGCCTCCAGGCAAGTGAAAAGACCAGACCCCCCCACCTCCCCTCCTCAAAGCTAGACTGTGCCAGTTTAAGGATTGTTTTGTTTTTAAATGCTTACCATGTGCCAGTCATTGTACTAAGTGCTGGGAAAGAGAAGACAGTTAAGTTGGTCACAGTCAATGTCCCACATGGGATTCACATTCAATCCCCATTTTACTGAGGCACAGAGAAATTGAAGGACTTGCCCAGGGTCACACAGCAGACAAGTGGCAGAGCCAGGATTAGACTCCAGGTCCTTCTGACTCCCAGGTCCATGCTCTATCCAGTAGGCCACACTGCTCCTCTTCCTTTAAAGATCTCTGCACCCTCCTTTGGCAGCCTCTTTCAGTGTTTATCACCCAGTGAGGCAGGAGGCTCTCACGTACAACCAGAAATTTTCCCTTTTTAAATCGAAACTCATTTACTCTTGTTTGGTCCTCAGGGAAGATCAAGAACAGCTGTCAGCATCCTCTCCATAAAAATCCCTCATACCCTGGAAGAGAGTGATTCAGGCCCCATCATAATAAATGTTAGGTGCTTATTATGGGCCAAGCATTGAGGTAGATGTAAGATAATCAGGTTGGATACAGTCCCTGTCCCACATGGGGCTCACAGAATAAAATAAGGGGGGAGGGGGAAGAGAACCAAAAACAATCACCATTTGACAGATGAGGAAACTGGGGCACAGAAATGACTTGCCCAAGATCACAGCAAGCAAATAGTTGATCTGGGATTAGAACCTAGGTCCCTTGATTTCCAGGCTCATGTTCTCTCCAGCAGGCCACACTGACTCTCTTCGCCACATTAAAACACTCCCATTCCCTTGTACCTTTCCCCTCAGGACCAATTTTCTGCCTTTCTTTAAGCAGACTATGGAGAAACTGAAGAGGATCCCAGAGAAGAGAGGCAACTCACAATGGACATGGGACTCCATAAGGTCTGACAAATGAAAGTGTGGTGAGAATGACATATTGTGTGGCACTTGTAGATCAGACTCCTGTTAGGGCAAACTAGTACCATATTAACTTGAGCAGCAGCATTCCATTGCTGACTCACATTCTACTTCTCATCAGCCATGACCCTCAGGCCTTTTTCTGCTTTATGGCAGCTAGACTTTCCTATCTTGTATTGAGTGTTTGTTTTTCATTCATAAGGGCACTTGCCCTACTGAATGTGCACTGTTTTTAATAGGACCCTTTTCTCCCAAATTTGTCAATGTTGCTTTGAATTTATATTTCTGTTTTCCGGATTATTAGCCAATCTGGCCAAGTTACAGGCATATAATGAGTTATGACCAACCCATAACTGCAAATAAGGGATACACCAGATATTATTTGCTGACAGCTCAGTATACTTACAGGTAAATCCATTCCCTCCTACCTTACCCTGCTCCCTTCCCTATTCCCTGTGGTTCTTCTGCCCACCCTCCCACATTCAGAATTTGTCATTTAACAGTATTTAGAGAGCCCCTTCTCATTCCCTTCAGAGTAGTACATTACTGAATTCAATCCTACACTGCTTCTTTTAGTTCCCTCCCCCACCCAAGGTACTCCTGTATTTTCTAATATTAATCATAGTCACAGTTTCTGTTTGCACCATGGCCATCACCCATCCCCTATTTCTGTCTTGCTAGCAACCTCCTCTCCTGTCCAAAGTCAAGGAAATGGAGATTCCCACTCTAGTCTTTCCCTTCCTATCTCTGTGGCCAGGACCATGTGGCAGAACTATAAGCAGGGAGGGGATGGGCAGCAGGAGTGGCCATGGTCACAGCAGCAGTTGTCACTATGGCCAATTGGGGAGAGGGGGAGAGGGGGAGACTGAAGAACAGGGGGAGAAAGTAAAGTGCTTGATTATACTTGATCACATGAAGGGCTGGATCTAACTTTTTCATGGGGGAAAACCCCAGGAAACTATCATACTCCACCCCTAACTTCTGTTTGGGGACAATCAATGATATTTATTGAGCACTTAATGTGTGCAGAGCACTGTACTAAGCACTTAGAAA